>NW_026988510.1:2405000-3605000 GCF_030222135.1 Aotus nancymaae
CAGTGCTGGGATCACGGGCGTGAGCCACTGCGCCTTGGCCCCCTACAGTGCTGGGATCACAGGCATGAGCACTGCGCCTGGCCCCCCACAGTGCTGGGATCACAGGCGTGAGCACCGCGCCTCGGCCCCCCACAGTGCTGGGATCACAGGCATGAGCAGCCCGCCCGGCCCTGCTTACTCCTTTGGTATCGCTCTGCCTTTCATTCCCTCGTTTGTCTTACTGCAGCAGCTGGGGCTCTGGTGCAGCATTGAATGCAGGTGTGCAGTGAGGTTTCCAGGGCTGTTCTGTCTCAGGAGTAAGGCGCCCAGACACCCACCACCAGGACCACTGGCTGTGGCTGATTTCCAGGTGTCCTTTACGTTTTGAGTTGTGTTCTTCTAGGAATTGCTGTTATAAATGAGTGAACGTTTTGATAAATCCATTATCTGCATTTATTGATCATACGGCTTTTCTATTTTTTTCCCAGTTATTTAAGCAACTATTTTAATTACATTTTACAAGTTTTATTAATGAATTTAAAATAGATTCTCATTTCCTTTGTGGCTTTTTTGAACTGTGGATTGCTCCAGAGTGTGTTGTTTAATTTTCGGGTCATCGAGATTTTCCCACGTCTTATTGGTTGTGACTTCTGCTCATTCCGTTGTGACTAGAGAATATATTCTTCATGAATTCAGAATGGCATCTCTGCCTGTTGGGAGCATGTTGAAATGCAGCGGCTTTCTGTGTGTTGAGCCTGGCGTCTGCAGTCTGACTGATGGTCAGTTATTCTGGTGATTGGTCTTCGAGGTGCTTTCAGGTTTTCTGTCTCTATGTGCCATTTGCAGACGTGTTTCTTCCCCTCCAGTCCTCACAGCATTCGGTTCTTCTTTCCTGCCTGCTGTGGCGTGTTCAGTGTCCTGAGAAGGTGTCTTCCCTGGACACTGGGAAGAAAGGCTGGCCTGATACTTCTGGGCTGTTGTGTGAGCAGAGCTCCCTAAAGGAAGACAGGTAATCACCCCAGAGTCAGCCTAGGTCTTTCTGAGTGGGTGTGTCCTCCTGCGTGTGATTGTGAGACCACGGCCAGCATCCCGTGCCTCAGTTTCCCCCCGGAGCGGCTCCCTGTGTGTTTCAAGTGGAGGTGTGCCTCTAGACCCCCTTCTTCTCTGTAGTTCTTCCCACCAGGGGATTTGCTTTCTTGCAGCTATAGGAAAATGTTCTTTGTTTTTTAGCTTCATCTGCAAAACATGGAAAACATTGAATGCTTATTTGGTGCACATCAAGTGTCCTTTTAGATGGTCAAGTTTAGGATTTCGCGATGTATTACTAGAGTGTTTCCTTCATAAAGTGTGCGACTTGGGGTCTCTGTAAGCTTTAAATTTCATTCTTACTGGCCAAGAGTGCAGCTGAGAGGCCCAAGTGAGTACCGACTGTCCTAGAGCAGGGCAGCGCTTCGGGCTGCTAGACCCAGGCAGACCCACGAAGGGGGAGGCACAGGGTGGACTGGGACCTAAGGATAGGAAGGAAGGAGATGGTTAGGGTTAGTTTCCAAACGAGGGGAAGTTCGTGAACAAAGGAGCAGGGTTGGAATCATGCAGAGTGCGTCTGGTAAAGTCGGTGAACCCGCTGTGGCTGGAATACAGAGGTCTATGAGGATGGCAAGAGCCCTGAATGTTGAGGGGCATTGAGCTCCTCCCTAGGGAACTGGTGTCAGGAAGGCAGTTCCTGAGAGGGAGCGGGTGCTCTGCTGGCACAGATAGTGCAGGGTTCAGGCGGGAGGCTGGCAGGGCAGGTCAGTTAAGGAACAGCAAGCCTGCTAATGGCCAGTCTCCAGTAAGCACTTCCTACATGAGACACGTGGAAAGGAGGTGGCTTGGGACTGGTGTTGTGTGTGACTGCATTATTGATGGGTAGCATGACGGAGGCAGGAGGACGCCTTCACACCAGGGAAGCTGGCAGAGGCTGCATTTTTCCTTTCACCTCATTTCTTTAGAGGTACCGAGGAAGTGTCAGTCTATTTATCTGTGTCAGACCTGTGTTTTCCTGTTGCCTAGTTAGATAATTATAATCATGTATTTGTGAGCCATCGCTTATTTATGTAAATAGTGTAGACCCCAAGCAGTGGGGCCCTTGTGCCTGGAGAGCTCCTGGGAGGAGCGTCTGTGGGTACTGAGCTGCTCCTGCAGTTTGAGTGGAGAACACTTCTCCTGGATGGTTTTATGACCACTTGGATTCCCAGACCTAGTAGTAAACAGAAGGTTTCTGCCATTGCTTTAAAATGTTTACAGTGGGCTGGGTGTGGTGGCTCACACCTGCAACCCCAGCATTTTGGGAGGCTGAGGTGGGTGGATCACTTGAGGTCTGGAGTTTGAGACCAGCCTGGCCAACATGGTGAAACCTTGTCTCCACTAGAAATAGAAAAATTCCCTGGGCATGGTGGTGTGTACTTGTAGTCCCAGCTACTTGGGAGGTTGAGGCATGAGAATTGCTTGAATTCGGGAGGTGGAGGTTACAGTGAGCCGGAATCGTGCCACCGCACTCCGCCCTGGGCAACAGACTGAGACTCTGTCTCAAAACAAAAGCAGAAGTTTACAGTGAAGGTAGTAACTGCAGGATCAAGGTTTTTGTTTCTGTTACTGGTTTTCAATCTCCTGGAGGAGGGGCCACTCCCTGGCATCTGGCTCCAGAAGAGGATGAGTTTCCTCTCTGAGTGCTAGAGCGTGTGCAGCAGCTGAGCCGGGAAGGCCCTCCTCAACTCAGAGTCACCCGGGGACACTGTCGCGGCCTTGGCTGGTGAATGCATGCTTGGCCACCAGTCACTAAACAACTTCCAGAACTTCCCACATCAGTGTCCTGGGCCCCAGCCTCTCCTGCCCCCATGCCAGTGAACACATGTGCAGCACATTTTAGTAGCTGGAACTGTGGTCGATTCTGCTGCCCTGGCAAGAAAGGAGTTCAGCCTCTCCTTTTTAAAATTTTTATTATTTTACCTTCAAACACCACATCCTCATGGATTTTCTTTTTTTTTTTTGAGGTGGAGTCCTGCTACAGGCATGCGCCACCACACCCAGCTAATTTTTATGTTTTTAGTAGAGATGGGGTTTCACCATGTTGGTCAAGCTGGTATTGAACTCTTGACCTTATGATCCGCTGACCTTTGCCTCCCAAGTGCTGGGATTATAGGTGTGAGCCACCGCGCCTGGCGGATTTCAGCCTTTTAGTGGCATTTGTTAAGAGAGTGAACTGAGTTGACCAGATTGATCCGATTTTTCTCTTGGTCATCTTTTGTTCTGAACAGAAAATCACCCTTATTTTCTGGAGTAGTGGCCCACATCGGTCAGGCTCGTCTAGATACTCTGACGTCCGGGAGGGCACTGAGAGTAGGCTGACTGGGCCAGAAGTCGGGCAGGATGCCTGGTGTAGTGCTTTATCACAGCAGATGCTTCGTGGAGTGCAGCAGGATGGTGAGCAGTCAGACCGGCTAAGCCCGTATCACCTTCATCAGAATCCCATCATCCTTAGCAGCTGCTGCCTCCAGCTGTGTGCACCCATCCTCAGTCCGGTGGTGGATGATCTCAATCCACTTAGTTCGGTGTCTCTTTGCTTTGAGCCTGTGGCATTTGGAGTTGAAGCGAAAAGCTTGTCTGTTTGGATTCATGGGGCATTTATTGGAATTAGTGAGGGATTTGAGTTGTGAATGGTACAGAGTGTAAAAAGAAGTGGGCAGCCGAAGCAGGTGGTGAGCTGCGCGGTGGCAGCAGTCTGCAGGAACTGACAGAAACTTCGGCACGTGGCCTGTGCTTGAGCTTGGGGCTGGGGGAAGCTCGTCCTTGCTCCAGCGCCATTACCCCCCACCCCACATGCTCTGTCCTCGTGGCAGGACCCAGCTGTGCTGTGCTGCTGCTGCTGTTCAGCCCAGGCCAGAGGCCAGAGAAGGCCCCACACACCATGGGCACACGCCTCTCCCCCACAGGCCCTGTCCATGCTCCCAGGGGGTCCTGCCACCCGCCACCCACCCTCATTCACATTTCACTGAGCAAGTAGAGGTGGCTGGGAGAGCACTTGATCCCTGCTAGCTGCCACACACTCTACTCTCCACTCTGCTGCCAGAGCTGGTGCCTCCCTGGAGCCTGGCCTTTCTCCCTCTGCCGTCTCTGGACCGTGCCACATGCAGCAGCCAGAGTGAGCTGCAAAGATGCAAGTCAGACCAGTCTCCTCCGCGCAGAGCTCCCATGGTTCTATCCACCTTCGCATCCGTGTGCTCCTGCTCACCGCCCTCCCTGCTGGAGACAGACTTGGCTGTTGGCTCCCAGCCTGGAGAAGAGTCTCACAGGGCCGGACTTTTTTCCACTTGCATGGCCAGTGCCGGGACGGTGCCGTGCTTGACAGCGTTTCATCACATGAAGTGGAGCCTTCTCTGACTCTGGTTCTGCGTGGCAAGGCTGCAGAGTTGTTTGACTTGCGAAGAGCCCAGGTTCATGAAATGGACAGTAGTGCTCAGAGCCTTGACCTTGGGGCTGGGCCTGGTTCTAGATTGAGGGACTCACAGATACCTGCCCGTCTTCCTCCTCCCATAACCGGATCCCGTCTCAGGCTCCCTCAGGAGATGCATCTGTGTAGCCTAGGGAGTACTTGAAACACCTCCCAGCCTCTGCATTGCCACGAAGAACTGGCATCTTTGGTGAGCATCCTAAGCAGGTTTTATGAATTCCGAGTCAGTCTGGGTCCAGGTGGTGCTTTTACTACGATGACTTGTATCCTAACAAAAGAGATACAACTTGTGGGACAACAGAGACCCGGCCGACATCCACATGTGCAAGGACGCAGTCCTTAGAGTGTGTCTACTGGTGTTGTGGGAGCTTCCAGAGAGGGGGAGTTCTCCCTTCTTCAGAGAATCGGAAAGGTTTCTAAGGAGAAGGTGGCACATGAGGCCAGCCTGAAGGGGAGATGCAGGTGTGACTGTAGAAATGGCATTTGGATGGGGAGGGTGGAGGGGTGCAACGGTGGAAGGCTTATCACCTAGTGCTGAGGGCGGGGCCCTCCTTCCTGCCTGAGTTTTGGTCTCAGCCGTTGTCATCTGCCTCGTGGTCAGGAGACAAGGTCCGAGCACAGCCAGGAGAGGGCTGCTCTCTGCGTGCGTTGCTGTTTCCATGCGGCCGTGGAGAATGTGGCAGATGCCAGAAGTTCCTTTCATTCGCCACTTAGGAGTTGAGCTCCTGGAAGACCGGAATCGGACAGCCCTGCGTCATCGGAAGTGTGAGGATCGTGTGACTTGGGAAACTGAGTCGTCATAAGTGTGGGGATTGTGTCACTGGAGATCCTGGTTGACCTTGGAGCTGGAGCTCCATGCCCACTGGGCTCCTGAGCTCCGTGACCGGCTCTCCTGGGTCACTGGCTGCAGGATGGGTCAGCTTGTCTCATGCTGGGGAATTGGGCACAGTAGTGGCTCTTACTCACGTCCCAATACACACAGACACGTGACCACACCTGACTGTTTGTGGGTATATGTTTTAATGGTGAAGGTGAGAATGATGAGTTTTGGAAAGCGTCGGGAAGAAGTCTTGGCTGGAAGGTGTTGAGTGGCCGTTGGCCATTGTGAAGGTGGATGGGAAGGTGTGCGGGGGCCAGCTTAGGTACAGAAGGCAGGCAGAGCCTTGTCCAGGTGCCAACAGTCACGCAGAGGGGTTCGACCAGGCTCCACTGAGTGGAGAGGCAGGTGTGGTGGGGACTGCTGGCTGGCTCTGCAGAAACCATCCTGACAGCGGTGTCCCCAAAGAGCCGGCGGCTGTGGCAGCAGATAGGCATGGGCTTCTCGCACAGCTTCACGGAGGCAGTTTTCAAAAGGAAGCTGACCGGAAGTGATGCTGGACATAACCGGCGGGCTGTTACTTTAGCAGTAGCCCTGCCAAGATGGTGTGCGCGAGCCTGTGCTGCCACGTGATGAGTTGTTGGTGGGGGTCCTCTTGTCATGGGTCCCTCTCTCACACAGCCCCGCGAAACGTGAGCCGCCTGCTGTGCACTGAGGTGGTGCGGTGTCTCCACAGGGGCTCATCACCTGTGCTTGTGTGAGGCAAGGAAGGCTCGGTGCGTGTGGTCGTTGCCTGCGCCAGCCGTGCTCTTGATGGGCCGCTGGACCAGCGTTTGGTGACGGTGTTTTAGGAGCCGTCCCCAGGTGCCTGGATGGACAGGCCCAGTGGTGAGGAGTTGGGGCTATGTGGGAAGGAGTGGCCCCTGTGGTTTGTGTTCACACACGTCCGGTTGGAACTGACACTCTCTCCCTGCCTGATTTTGTTCTCTGGAAACACTGGGGCTGCCTTCAGCACTGTCCTCTCCCAGGACCACTCCCAGGCGCCTCCTCCCCTACATGTTCCGCAGTCGTAGGCGGCCTTTATCCACCACTGCACCGTTGGACCCCTCTGTGACCAGGCCTGAGCGAACGACGGGGTCCTTGGGGTAGCCCTGCAAGTGGCTTCTGCTCTCCTGATGGTTGAAATAGGGTCAGTGTCTGAGCTTGCAGCTGGGTGAGCTGAAGCGGCTGCATTGAGGACTTGCTGCAGGCTAAGCTAGGTGGCCTGTGCTACCTTCTGCAGGAGTGGGGGTGGCCCATCAGGAGATGTGACTGCAGGCTAAGCTAGGTGGCCTGTGCTACCTTCTGCAGGAGTGGGGGTGGCCCATCAGGGGATGTGACTGCAGGCTAAGCTAGGTGGCCTGTTCAACATTCTGCAGGAGTGGGGGTGGCCCGTCAGGGGATGTGACTGCAGGCTAAGCTAGGTGGCCTGTGCTACATTCTGCAGGAGTGGGGGTGGCCCGTCAGGGGTTGTGGCTGCAGGCTAAGCTAGGTGGCCTGTACTGTATTCAGCGGGAGGTGGGTGGCCCGTCAGGGGTCATGGCTGCAGGCTCAGCTGGGTGGCCTGTACTATATTCAGCGGGAGGTGGGTGGCCTGTCAGGGGACGTGGCTGCAGGCTCAGCTGGGTGGCCTGTGCTACATTCTGCAAAAGGTGGGGGCCCGTCAGGATGTGGCTTGTGTGACCGGTGCCCTTCCAAACTTTCAGGCTCAGCTGTCCTGCGCTCTGGTGTCTCAGCTGGATGCTAAGTAATTCCAGAGACATCCCTGTTGCGTTCATACTCAGTGTTGACGCTTGACACCTCTCGCAGATGTCTTTGAAGTCCAGCAATAGTGTATTAGAGTGAAGTCTGATTAGAAAAGAAGCTTCTCTGTAGCACCTCTGCCTGTGTTACTGTTAGGGCGGCATTAACACCAGCCCTTCCCGAGCTGCATGTGAAGGGCTCGTCCCTAAAACAGCAGTGACCCCAAGGTCCCTTTTATTCCCTAGACAGAGATTTGACATGTCCAAAAATTTATTAAGATTCTGTTGACTTCTTTAATATAGTCTAATCGGTTTTTCTGGAAAGACTGTATGAATGTAAAGCTGGCTTGATGAACATTAATAGACAGAGCTTGAGCACAGGTGATCCAGACAAACAGGGCAACAAGGCTGCTGTGTGTTATTTTCTTTGAAGATAGTTAAGTTGGATTTTGGGAAGAGCCACAACACTCCCAAGAGAAGAAACTGCTGTAGAAGAAGGAGTTAGAGGTTGTTGGGGAGATCGACCCATGGGCCCTGTTAGAGGGTGTGGCCGACCAGCCGTGTGCTGGGAAGGAGCTCATGGAAGGAACCTGTGGACGCGTGTGAGCAGAGTAGGCCTTGTAACATGCTCCAGTTCTCTGGCTTGCATGGTCTGGAGGGAAAGTACTGAAATACGGTAGCATAAAAGATTCCCCCAAAGGCCGGGCGCGGTGGCTCACGCCTGTAATCTCAGCACTTTGGGAGGCCAAGGTGGGCGGATCATGATGTCAAGAGATCGAGACCATCCTGGCCAACATGGTGAAACCCTGTCTCTACTAAAAATACAAAAAATTAGCCGGGCGTGGTGGCACATGCCTGTGGTCCCACATACTTGGGAGGCTGAGGCGGAAGAATCACTTGAACCCAGGAGGCAGAGGTTGCAGTGAGCCGAGATTGCACCACTGCACTCCAGCCTGGCAACAGAGCAAGACTCTGTCTCAAAAAAAAAAAAAAAAAAAAAAATTCCCCCATAGCCTGTTAGTTCTAAGAAGAAAATGTTGCTGTCAGCAAAACAAGACAGATAACGTAGACAGGTGCAGGGGACTCCAAGGAGACAGAGACCTGCTGAAGCTGAGCAACGATTTCAGTGTCCAATGACACACAGAGATGTCACTGAATTCCTGCCTTGTCCCCTCAGCTGATGAAGTCTCTGGGTTTCAGTTCAGTTCCCAGTAACGCTAGGCCTTCAGGTTTGGAAAAACAGGCACAGAAATGACAGCCATTTTCTATCAACCTGCTACAAAAAGAGACTAGTCTCAGTCGCTGTCTGCAATGTTTAGACTTGAATTGCACAGATGTTTCCAGAAGGAGAATAAAAGAGACCCACACCCAGTTTTCACTTCCTGAGATTCGGGTCGCTCTCCCTATGGCTAATATGGAGCCGTCTTAGTTTTAGGACACTCAGGCCCAAGTGGAAATCCAGAGTCTCTGTGGACAGTGGATCATTTTCATGTTTCAAAAGGAAAATGTTTTTCCTCCATTATAGTAAATACAGTACATGGTAGCTATAAGACAAGGAGCTGTAAACAAATATTTCCTTGCTCTACCAGATGAGAGGGCCGAGAAGCACGACTCCCCAGCGGCGGCGTACACATCCAGTGTCCACATCTTGGTCTCTTTCTTTAGTTTTTAAAGTTTTTGAGACAAGGTCTCGCTCTGTCATCCAGGCTGGAGTACAGTGGCACAATCCTAGCTCACCGTAGCCTCTGCCTTTCAGGTTCAAGTGGTCCCCTGACCTCGGACTTGGGAGTAGCTGGGACTGCAGTTGCATGCCGCCATGCCTGGCTGATTTTCATAGTTTTTGGTAGAGATGGGTTTTTGCCATTGCCCAGGCTGGTCTTGAACTCCTGAACTCAAGTAGTCTGCCCACCTTGGCCTCTCACAGTGCCGGTATTACAATGAATGTTGGTTTTCACTGGTATTCTCCGTCAAAGGGAACCAGGACTTCCTGGAGAAATGGCTAATTTTAGGGCTGAGCAGAGGGTATACAGGAAGAGTTGAGCATCTTATGGTGCCAGAGCCTAAGGAAGTGCTTAAAGAAACCCACAAAGAAGATGCAAGTCACAGGGACCCAGGAAAGCCATAAAGGCTCTGAGTGGCAGCTCTGTGTTATTGAACAACCCGAGCAACAAAGATGGGTGATGACAGAGCGTAGCCGATCTCTCCTCTATGTCAGTATCCATGAGACAAGGAGCGTACCCAAAGTCTGCATCAACATCCACGAGACCGTAGCGTGTACCCAAAGTCTCTGTCAATACTACGAGACATAGAGTGTACCAGAAGTCTGTGTCAATATGTGTGAGACATAGAGTGTACCTGAAGTCTACGCCAGTATCCATGCTACATGGAGCGTACCAAAGTCTACGTCAGTATCCACAAGACCACAGTGGGTACCCAAAATCTGTGCCAATATCCATGAGACATGGAGCATATCCAGTCTACATCAATATCCACAAGACCATAGTGTGTACCCAAAGTCTGTGTCAGTGTCTAGGAGACATAGAATGAACCGGAAGTCTATGTCAATATCTGTGAGACGTAGAGCATACCAAAGTCTACATCAGTATCCACAAGACCACAGTATGTACCCAAAGTCTGTGTCAATATCTGTGAGACATAGAAGGAACCAGAAGTCTACATCAATATCCACGAGGCCAGGTGTCCTCGAAGTCTGCATCAATATTCATGATACATAGAGCGTACCGAAGTCTATGTCAGTATTCACAAGACAGAGCGTACCAGAAGTCTGCATCAGTACCCAGGGGACCACAGAGTATGGCTGAAGTCTACGTCAATATCTATGAAACGTGGAGCATATCCGAGGTCTGTCAACACCCTTGCGACTGCAGAAGCATTACCAAAGTCTGTGTCAGTATCTGTGAGTCCATAGAGCATAGCTCAAGAGAAACTGTCAGACATGACCTCAGCCAGACGGTCAAGGTCAGTGTCCACTGCGATGAGTCCTGTTGATGGTGTGGACCCTTGATGGGACTTGATGAGATAGGCACTTCACCCCTGGGGTTGTCCTGATGATTCATAACCCCAGTCTAATCATGAGAAAGAGGGCAGACAGTCCCAATAGAGGGGCACTGTATAACACCTGAGCTGTCCACACAGCTATCATGGTCCTCAGAAAAAAGGAGAGCTGGAGAAGCTCCTGGCCCAGAGGAACCTGAGGAGGCGAGAGGACGAAACGGCCTGTGGGACCCTGGGTGGGACGGATGGTGGGGCAGGAGGATCTGAGGAGCACTATGGGCTCTGAATGAAGCGTGGGCTGCAGTCACGGGAACGGGTCAGTGCCGATTCCTGAGCCATCACGAGGGCACCAAGGAGAGGAAGGTGTTAGTGCCAGGGGGACACTGGTGTAGACCTGTGGGAGCTCTTGGTACTATCGTCTCAATTTTCTGTAAACATGAAACTTCTAAAATAGTGTATTAAAAATAGAGAATTAAGCTTTCTGCATGAGAGGAAAAGATGCTAGAACCAGAGGAGAATGGCATGATTGACGTACCAGATTATGAGCATGTAGAAGATGAAATTTTTCCTCCTTTCCCACCTCCAGCCTCTCCAGAGAGACAGGATGGTGAAGGAGCTGAGCCTGATGAAGAGTCAGGAAGTGGAGCACCTGTGCGTGCACCTCCAGAGAGAACAGCTGAAAGAAATACACCCAAGCTGGATGCTGAGAGATTAACTTAAGAGAGGACTTCCAGCCTTAAGGCATGTGTTTGATAAGGCAAAATTCAACGGTAAAGGTCATGAGGCTGAAGATTTGAAGATGCTCATCAGACACACGGAGCACTGGGCACAGAGACTGTTCCCTAAACTGCAGCTTGAGGATTTTATTGACAGAGTTGAATACCTGGGAAGTAAAAAGGAAGTTTAGACCTGTTTAAAACGAGTTCGACTTGATCTTCCTATTTTACATGAAGATTTGTTAGCAGTAATGATGAAGTTGTGGAAAGTAATGAACGTAACGTAGCTGCTACTGAATGAGATCCCTTTCTGACAAGCTTATCTGAAACTGAGGTGTTCGCTTCTGAGTCAAGTAAAAGCCTAACAGAAGAGCAACAACAAAGAATCGAGATAAACAGCTGGCCTTGGAAAGAAGGCAGGCAGAGCTGCTGAGTGCTGGTCAGTCCCTAGGAAATGGCATGTTATGAACACACCCAGGGCACAGACCGCTGAAGAGCTTAATACTGACGAGGATCTAAAGGAGGAGTCAGATGGATTAAACGAGGACATTCTAGACAATTCATGTCATGATGCTATTGCTAATACTTTAAATGAAAGGGAGGAATTAAAATTAGAGGAAACACTGCTGGACCAATCTTAAAAATGCGCCATAGTAACTTGACGCTTCATCCAGAAATGTTACTGAAGCTGGATGAGTTTCCAGTAAGAGAAAATGTATCTGTTAACTCACCATCCTGCAAACTTGGTGTTACTATGCATTTTTCTTTGAGTGAAAATCCTTAGGTAGTAAAACTTTTACAGATTATTGTTTAAAAAAAAATAGAGAATTAAAGTGCAGACAGATACAAAGATGAGAGGGAAACGGACTGGGTCCTTCCACCCAGGGCAGGTGTTTTGCTGGGTGTCTCCCTCACCACCTTAGGTCCCAGGTAAGGGTTGTGGCGCCAGGACATAGGGCATGGGTGCTGGGGAATGGTGTGCCTGGTCGGGCTGGGGTGCAGGCTTACTTGAGGCAGAAGACTAAGGGTTAGGGGACATGGATTTTGTTGTTCTCGAAGCTTAGAGAAGTCTTTAAGTGGGCAGTGGCTGCCTTCTGCACACGGTAGTAACTTGATTCCTGCTCCGAAGCCTGAATCATGTTATTTGAAAGGTGGTGGGAACTGAGACTCTGCCGGAACCAGGAATGAAGAGTGACTCTGTAACGTATTAGAGGCCCCAGGGCTGCCGTGGAAGCTGTGCGCGCACTGACGAGAACGCTAGTGTACTGTGTGATCGCGGCCATTGGAAAGGTGGCCCCTTCAGATGGACCCAGTCTTAGGGAATGAAGCCTGTCTGTCAGGTGGCAGCAGCACTGAGCACACTGCAGACACTCTGCGGAGCTTTAGGGTGGTCTGCAGGAAAGGCCTCCAGTCCCTTCCGTCCGAAATGCGCCCACAGCGTGGGGGGCCGTAAGCAGTCACTGTAGATGCCTCCGGTTCTCACATAGCTCCTTTCCTTTGCAGAGAGTCAAGAAGGATGTGGACAAAGGCACGCGGCACTCAGACATGTTCCTGCTGAAGCCAGAGGACGGAAGAGAAGGTAGGGCGGGGTCTGGCTGGTGCGCCTGTGGTGGGAGGCGGAGCCCAAGCCTCAACATAGTGACACACCCATGGATGTGGGATGGCGCTGAGCCCCTGCACCCCGCCTGGAGCGGAGGGCCCGCCAAGATGGTCCCTTTGTGAGTGGGGCGGGCGGGACAGGCTCCATAGTCCTGGTGTCTGCAGACACAGGAACACCTGCTGGGAGGTCACCTCTGGGAGCATTGATGACCGGCTGACTCAGCTGCATGGGCGCCGATACCGTGTGGACAGCCCTCTGTGGAACGGTGAGCGTGATGTTCCTCAGCACCTCCTGACGGGCCCTGCAAGGGTCTCAAGCTCTCCAGGACAGCCATCCTGGGCCTTGAGTACGAGCCACAGGAGTCACGGGCTGCCTGGCACTGTGGTGACGTGCTCGCCCTTGGTTGGTTGTGGGCAGCAGCCGAGTAGGCTCGGTGTGGGGCTGCCCAGCCAGGGGCCAGCATTGCTCATCCACAGACCTTCGGAAATGGTCACGGAGACTGCTGTTGGCCATCACACTGACAGCCTTCGAGGACAGCTGTGTCCTCTGTGCAGTGGGAGTTACTGAATTCAGGTTGCTGTCGAATGCCTAGATTTCTAAGAGCTTTTAGCTAAACTTGGGTCTAAGAATCAAAATTTTCGTACAGGGAAACGATAATCGTTCTCTGGGACTTTTTAAAAGGATGACATGGGGTGACTCAGGGGACAGCCCTTTGCATGGCTCTGGCACCAGCAGGGCCCAGGACGTGTCAGCTACTCACCATCCTTCCGTGTGTGACACGCTCTGTATTCCTTGGTGTGGGTTCATGCATTGAGATGAACTGGTGACCACATTTCCTGCCACTGGCTGCTTCCGTGTGTTCTCACAGACCTCTGAAGGCGGGGGAGAAGCCGCACGTGTGTGGAGCAAGAGGGGGATGGGAGTGGGCTGCTACTTTTCAATCATTAATTTCTTGACTTTGACAAAAATAATTGTGTTTGTTACTGGCTGGGTGCAGCGGCTCATACCTATAATCTTTGGGAGCCTGAAGTAGGAGGATTGCGTGAGGCCAGGAGTTTGAGACCAGCCTGAGCAACATAGTGAGACACCATCTCTTTAAAAAAAAAAAAAAAAAAATTTAGCCAGGTGTGCTGGCATGTGCCTGTAGTTCCAGGTACTCAGGAGTCTGAGGTGGGAGGATAGCTTGAGCCTGGGAGATGGAGGCTGCGGTGAGCTGAGATCGTGCTACTGCACTCCAGCCTGTATGAGAGAGTGAGACCTTGTCTCAAAAATGAACAAATAAATAAAGGGAGAAATGGCATTCGTTCCTGCTCCAGAGCAAGGGAGTGAGGCCAGGAGGCATGGGTTGTGAGTGTTTGCCATGGAGCTTAGCGTCCCCCAATGCTGGGGGACAGCTCTCTCACAGGAGTCTGTGGGTTGGGACCATAGGGCTGGGCTAGACCCAGGAGACCTAGTGCCTAGGACAGGTCTGCCTTTGTGACCCACGGCAAGTTCTCCACCCTCCCTTGGAGAGGGGACCGTTGTGCAAAGTGTCTGTACCCTCTTCTTGCACTAAAATTCCTCAGGCTGAGGCCTCAGAAGTCCCCGAAGGGTGAGTCTGAGTCCACACCCACTTGCCTCTCCCATGGCCCTGCTTTACTGCACCCCTGGCTGGTGAGGACTCGTTCTTTCAGTCACTTTCCCAGCTCACGCCACAGTGAACTTGAACCTGGATGCTGGACTTTGTTCCAGTTAGGGCAGCCGGAGCCAGTGTGCCCTGCTCATCAGCCCCCAGGAGGAAAGCGTTGTGGAGGGAGCTGTGCACATTGCATGTGTGGGTTTCTGTAACTGGAGAGGGTCCTGGCCTGACGGTGTGGCGAGTTCTGGTGGTCTGCCCTGTTCTTAACACAGGCGGTGCAGGCGGGAATGAGGTGGGTGGCCCCGGAGCCGTACCCGCAGTGGGCATGGATGGGTGATGGCTCACATCACACGGAATGCGGCCCTTTGCTGTTTCTGTTTTTTTTTTTTTAAATGTTCATTAGAGGAAAGAAAAAATCTCCGTTCTTTCTCTTAGAAGTGGTGGGAAGACATTTCCTGCACCTCACATTGGGCTACGTTTGAGAGTTGGCATGTCGCATAGGCGCGTGCCGAGAAAGCGTGAAGCAGAGCCCTCCTGAAGTAGAGCAGGCCAACTGCGGGCCTAAGCGGGTTCCCTAACCCAACCCTGGATAGAGGGTCCTCGTGCAGCGCGGCCTCCCCGGGAAGCCCCTCTGCCACGCCGGTCTAGTTCGTGTGCCGCTTCCGCCTCATCCCTGCCTTTCCTCTGCGGCTCGAAGCGGCTCCATAGGTAGAGGTGCCGGGGGTGTGGAAAGCTGTTGACTGCCAGCTCTCTTAAGGAGAAGGATGGAACTCGATGGGGTGTCGAATGGTGTCTTGCTGCAGAGGGAGCAGAGTTTTTGCTGGAAGTCTGACAGTTTTCATTTACCCCGTTTCCAGGGGCACCTGGGGTCCTGGTCGTGTCCTGGCCTGGCTCTGTTCTTCTGTTTTTATTCCATTTGCTTGTTTTCTTTTGACAGACAAGTGGGTGTGGACTCGGATTAACCCTTCGGGGATCAAGCCCACTCCACGATCTGGCTTTTCTGTGGCCACGGCCCCCAATCACCAGACCCTGTTCTTCGGGGGTGTCTGTGATGAGGAAGAGGAGGAGAACCTGGAGGGAGAGTTCTTCAACGATCTGTACTTCTACGATGCCAGCAGGAACCGGTGGTTTGCGGGACAGCTGAAGGTAGAGCAGCCTCTGAGTAGCATGTGCCGTGGTGCACAGCCCTAACTCGGGTCCCTGGCCTCCTTGTCTCCCTCCTGTACCTTTGGGTGTCGGGGCCCCAAAGCGCATGACCTCCCAGGAGGGGTGGGAGTTCCTGTCTCTGCCTGTGTCCTGGGCAACTGGGCTTGGGAGCCCTTGGTCACGGTCCCTTCAGCCCATCCTGGATGCTGGTGGCGCTTCTGTTTCGGGAGTTACTTGCCCTGGGCCGAGGTGCCTGGGACCCCCCCGGCCCTCTGTGTGAGGAGAGTTTGCAGGAGGTTCTGGTGCAGACCAGCTTGTGTTGTTACTGCGCTGGAGCGTCCCTGCTTTCCTGGCACCATCTTCACTGTCTACCTGAGCCAAGCACAGGCAGACAGTGGGTGACAGCCCCGGAAGTGGGCCCCCCAGTTGGCCTCAGGGTCTCTGAGTGGACCAGGTCAGCCGGACCCAGAAAGGGCTGTGGCCGAGGAGGGCTGGTCCCTGTTGGTGGCAAACTCCTGGAGCTGCTCTTGACGTGTGGTGGCACCTGGGCTGGAAATTGGGGAAACACGAGGGTTTGTTTCTGGACCCAAAGTCCGCTTCGGTTTCCCAGTTTTCGGAGGAGTTCCTCCAGAGTCTGCACAGGTTTCTGTGTGGCTTTTCAGAGAGGGTGTTGGCCCCAGCAGAAGAATTAGTGTCACGGTTCTCAGACTGTGATCTCAGGGCCCTTGACATTCCCCAGGATTACTGAGGACCTCAGAGAGCTTTCCCTTTTGAAACTCACTGTTGCACAGTCCAGACACAAAGTGGATCTTAGAAGTCCAGAATGTGAAGCTGACTTTGAGTTGATCTAGAGGTAGCGATCCTTGGAAAATTTGGAGGTGACCTGGCAAATATCGTCTCATGAGTTGGCAGCATTTTGTGATGGAAGGGTGCAGACTGACCCCTGCAACACAGCCAGGAAAGTGGGACAGAGAGGGACGGACAGGTGTCCTGCAGGAGACAGCCTGGCCCGAGAGCTCTGCTTTAGACACATTTGGTGAGGAAGGGCCCCTCTCCGGCTCGCTGTCTGTAGTTCACTTACAGCTTGTTTGCTGGGGTTGTGGGCTCCACCATCCGTCTTGCTTGGGAAAGGGGAGGAAGCCTCAGCCTGGCTTCCCTAGCCCTTCTGGGAGCCAGCACTGTGGGTGGATTGAGTTTTCCCAAGATGAGCGTCGGAGCCTGAGGGCCGGTGCACTGAGTCTGGGGTCTGGTAAGCATGTCCACCTCTCAGTGGAGGTGTGGGGCCACCCCTCAGTGAGGACACGCGAAGGGGTGTTTCCTCCTCCAGCCCCATAGTGGATGCTGAGGCCAGTGGGAGATAGGAGCATGCCCCTGCGGCCCTAAGTACCTGCATCTAGAGCAGTCAGGGGCAGTGTCCTCCTGGGTCACCTACTCTCCATGCTTGTGGGCGGTTACTGCAAACCCTTGCTTGGCCTCGTGGGTGTAGCAAGACCAACCCCTGCCTCGCTGAAGCTGCTGCCTCTCTGCTCCCTCGGTCTGTTAATAGGGACCCAAGTCCGAGAAGAAAAAATGCAGGCGTGGCAGAAAAGAGGAGCCCGAAGGTGGCAGCAAGCAGGCGTGTGGGACAGCCAGCGCCCAAGGGCTCGTGGAGGTAGTCAAGGAGGTGGTGGCTGAGGATGGGACCGTGGTCACCATTAAGCAGGTGCTGGCCGCCCCAGGCTCAGTGGGGCAGCCCCAGTCTGAGGATGAAGACAGCTCCGAGGAGGCCGGCAGCCCCGTGCCCGGGCCGTGTCCACGCTCCAATGCCATGCTGGCCGTGAAGCACGGGGTGCTCTATGTCTATGGGGGCATGTTTGAGGCCGGCGACCGCCAGGTCACCCTCAGCGACCTGCACTGCCTGGACCTGCACAGGATGGAGGCATGGAAGGCCTTGGTGGAGATGGACCCAGGTAAGCCAGGGGGCTTAGTGCCTCTGTGCATGGGAGCCAGAGCCCACAGTCGTGCAAGCTGCCCAGAGGCGACGGTCAGAGCGACGTGAGAACAGGACCCTGTGGTGGAAAGGGGGGCCCACCCTGGGCACATCCCTCCTTCGTCCCAGGTGCTGACGGGGGCCGTGGTTCTGGTCTGCTGCTCTGTCGTCCACAGCGTGCTCGTCTGTGGGTGGCCGTCTGCGCTGGCCTAGGCCCTGGGTCTGCACCTCTGGCCTTGTTGCCTGACCCAGGGTCCCTCTGCTGCTGAGTCTCACATCCTCCTTTTGTTCCCCAACGGCTGCTGGGCTCAAGCCACCACGTAGTTTTTAAAGATCTGAGACTAAAACTAAAGCAGAATCCACAAATCTGGGGAATGGTGCGAACCATTGGTGCAGGATGCTCGCTGTTTTCCAAGAGCGCTGTGAGCCAGGGGGAGGGTGGCAGGAGGCCTTCCTGGCCAGCTGCTCCCTTCTGGGGGTGGTTTTGCGTGCTTGCCGTCTTGCCTCTCTGCCCTAAGGCCCAGGGGGACACATTCTGTTTTCTTTGTGGATCTAAAGGTAGTTGGGGAAGAGGAGTTTGATTTCACATTATAGTTCTTTTTCTTTTTTTTTTTTGAGAGGGAGTCTCATTCTTACTACCCAGCTGTAGTGCAGTGGCGTGATCTTGGCTCACTCCAGCCTCTGCCTCCTGGGTTCAAGCAATTCTGCCTCAGCCTCTTGTGTGACTGGGATTACAGGTGCATGCCACCATACTTGGCTAATTTTTTTCTTTCTTTCTTTTTTTTTTTTTTTTAGTAGAAATGGGATTTCACCATTGTTGGTCAGGCTGGTCTTGAACTGCTGACCTCATGATCTGTCCACCTCAGCCTCCCAAAGTGCTGGGATTGCAGGCATGAGCCACTGCACCCAGCCGACTTCCTAAGAACATGGAATATCTTCTCAGGAAGTGGCCACCACCGTCCCCAGCTCCCCTGGCCTGCCCAGGCTGTGCTGACATCTGTGTGTTCATTCTGCTTTTGAAGAAACTCAGGAGTGGCTGGAGGAGACTGACTCGGAAGAGGACAGTGAGGACGAGGTCGAGGGCGCCGAGGGTGGACGTGGGGATGAGGACAGTGCAGAGGAGAGCAGCGCGGAGGACTGAGGTGAGCGGCGTGGGCTCACGGGTGGCGGCTGCCGGGTGTTGGTGAAAGGCTTTTCATGTTTATCGGATTTCTAGTAGAATTCAGCTTTGTTCTGTAGATGTTGTGAGGCAAGTTCAAATTCTTAAACACTGTGGTGCCCGGAGTGATCTGGGCAGCTTGCTAATGAGTGCAGCTCCTGTGGTCTGTTTTCTCTAAACTCCTACACAGGCCTCCCCTGTGGTTGAATGAGTGTCTCTCTTTCCTCCTTGCGCATCTGAAGAGCCCCTGCCGGGGGCGCCTGGAGAGTGCTGCGCCAACGTCTGCTCAGAACCCAGCCGTGTTGGGTGACGCTCTCGGCAGCCTGTGCCCTGATGAACAGGAGGAGAAGGTGCTGAAGAGGGTCAGGCCAGGGTGTAAACGTGCTCCCATGAGTTAGTCTCTGATGCTGTGCTGGGCCGTAAGTTAAACCGAGTGCGGTGCAGGGGGATTCCATCAGCAGCCTGTGTGTTGTGTAAAATAAAGTGAACTTGAAACGAGACCACCGAGAAGGTTGTCTTCTGTGTGGCCTGGGCACACCGCAGTCCTCCTGGGGTCAGGGCTGGGCCTAGGGCAAGGCCGCCCTGCCCTGGAGGGTGGAACCATGGACACGAGGGGCCCTCGGGAAGCAGGTTTCTGCGCTGGAAACCCTGAAATACGCTGTGCTTTGTGGGCCTTTCCCCCTGCGAAACCAGAAGAGGTCCTGCTGCCTGTGCATCCTCACGCCCGGGATCTTCCTTTGAAGCCCAGAAATTTAGACACAGCTGTGGCCAGGGCACAGCTTCCCGGTTCTCGTTTGTGCGAAGCACTGCCGGCTTGCTCCTTGCAGGTCTCGTGGCGAGAGGCTCCTCACGTGCAGCGCGGCCTCTCCTGGGAGCTCCCCTGCCACTGCACGGTCTTTGGGGGAGCAGTGTGGGGCCATCCCTGTCCCTGTCCCCATTGGGCTTAGGGTTGGCATTTGTAAAATGACAGGAAGGGAGTCCGGAGGGCAAGGGCTCCCACAGTCCCCACATGGCTGCCACTGGGTGTCCCCATCCAGCTCCTCTTGGCTCCAGAGCTGTGGCCCCCTTTCCCCCAAAGGCTATGGTGCGCTGACCCCTGACCGAGGCGTGCTCCCGTCCGAGACCAAAGGCCAATTCTGATTTGCATAATTGAGATCAAAAGGTGAGTATTGAAACCACACCTGGTGCAGTGTTTTGTGTATCTTAAAATATTTTGAACAGTTTTCTATGATGGGGTTGACATAACCACTGTCGTCCCGTTTCTTAGGTGGGATTGAAAACAAGGGTGGTGAGGAGACTCCCCTCCTGGTGGAGCCAGCATTGAGCAGGTGGAAGTGCCGCTGGGAGAGGGCTAGAAGCTGACTGGACGGAGGGCACCTGCGAGCACCTCCGTGCTCCCTCGGCCGCTCTGTCCTCACTGAGGCTCCAGGCGGGCCCAGCAACACCCAGGTCACCTTGGGGCAGCGGCTTCAGAATTGTCGATTCTGAGGATTATATCAGGCACTTGGCTGGCTCTTCTGCAACGGGCACGTACTGAGCTCCCTGGTCAGCCAGGTGTTCCAGAAGCACGGGTAGGTGGCACTCGAACTGGCCCCGAGGGCCCCGCCCACTGCCATGCGTGTGACCTCGCTTGAGACTTCCATTCTCACTTGATGGGAAAGCTGATGAGAAAGGGGAAGGTTCTGGGCACTGCCTGCTTCCTGGTTGGGACACCTGTCCGCTGCGTCCAGACCTAGGTGGCAGTGCGGCCGGGGTGAGGCTGCAGGCGCTGGTCCTCCCCATCTGCCCTGAGGGCTGCAGCTTGGGTTTGTGTTATCAGGCTTTGGCAGCCAGTTGGGCATGCTGTCTTGAGTGCTGGGCATCAGGGTGCTTCACACTGTCTGCTGAGCGGCTTGGGAGGTGCTTGGGCGGGGCTGAGAAGCCAGAGCGCAGGCGGCCGTGTCTGCATCCCCACACGCCCTGCCTAGGCTTGCCCGGGCTCTTCGGCTCCTCATCTGGAAGATAGACCCTGCTGTGTGGCTGGTTCTTTCTTCCCTCATGCTTTTGGAGGAAGGAATGGAAAGATCTTGGTGGCTTCAATGCAGTTGTCTGTTAGCAGAAACTGTTTTTTGTTCAGAGGAGCCTGTCACTAATTAGATGGGATTCCAGGGAAACATGTTTTTGAATCAACCAGGTTTTGAATGAAAAATGACAAAAGCCCAGAGGAAGAAACTTCTTGTACACTATCTGGTACAGAAAGCATTTTGTTTTTATTGCTGAAGATCTAGTTTGAATGAAAGATGCTGATCAGAACCAATGGAGGTGAGACAGACAAGCTCCCAGCACGGAGCGGCTGCCGTGACTGTCATTAAAACACCAACAGCACACCTTAAATGTGGAACTGGGGGGGACACGGAACGACACGCAGGATGGTGGATTCCTCTGCAGAGCTGTGCCTGCCCCACAGGCCTGTGGTCTGCCCTGTCTGCTGGAGCCCACTTTTACGGAACTGAACCACTCAGTGTCCAGATAGCCGCCAAAGGGCGTGAGCAGCCGGCACGAAAGCCCAGGGCCTCTGTGTCCCAGGAGCTGCAGATGCAGCACCTCTGGGACATGCCATCCTTGGTGCTGCCTTCTCGCCCAGTTCCTTGGTGTGGTGAGCTGCTGGCTGTTAGGAAGCCTTTCCCTCAGCTCCAGCCCTCCCCCACGGCCCCAGGACCCCTCCCTGGAGGGTGGGCGGACGTGCAAGGTGAGGCATCTGGCCGGTTCACTTGGCAGCAGGGCCACGGCTCCTGGCAGAGCTTTGTGGGATCTTCAGTATGAACTGTCTTGTTCTCCATTCTCCCCGCTTCCCACGTAAGCCATGCTCTGTGTGAGGATGAATGGGGGGAATTGGCCACAAGTGGTGGCTTTCCTGGTGGTTGTAGGGAAGTGGGGGGAGGGTGTTGGATGGAACGGTCATCAAGGGAACCCCCGTTGCACTTAGAAATCCTCGTCGGGCAGTTAGTTTGTGTTGTTTTTAGATGAGAGCAGTGTTGATTGCAGTTTGACATCTGATTTTTTAAAATTGAGTTGGTATCAGCAGGATGTCATTGGCTAGGTGACAGTTACAGAGTCAATGAGGGACCAAATGCCAAGATGCCTTTGGTGAGAGAGACCCTTTCCAGGACTATGCATGGGAGCTGGAGGGTGCCCTCAGGAGCCACCTTCCACGTGACATTCAGGTAACGATGTGAGACGCTGCGCTGGATGTGGCCCTCGGGTGTTGCAGTGAGAAGGTGGTGCCATGTGCTTGATGGCTTTCATCAGAGAAGACTCTGCCTTCCCCTGGAAGGACTGGGGGATGGCGGAGGGGCCGAGTTCTAGCTGTGGTGAGCACGGCCTCAGCCTGCCTTCCTCTGTGCGTAGAAGGAACTTGTTAGTGGCCGCTGCTCTCCTGGGGAATTTAAGAGTTGTTTGGAGGCCGTGGGTCCTGGAAGCCAGTCTCGTTTTCGTAACCCAGATGGCTCCTGGCACAGGTTGCAGTCACCTTTATTTCTCTTTGACGAGAGCTGCAGCAGTGCCATCCGGGTCCTGGCCACACTGGGTCACTGGGACCCTGCTGACAGTGGTGTCCCGAGGCACACAAGCAGTCCCTGCTGGAAGCTGATGCACGGTCACGGCCAAGGGCCATGCAGGTCCCACAGTGACCCAGCTTCCCCAAGCCCAGCTCACGCCCCTCGTTTTCCTTGTCTAAACCCTCAGAGCCCTTCCAAGCCCCCACTGGCTGTAGGCTACCCAGGGGAGCCACCCATAGAGGCAGGACTCGGAGGCATCACTGAGGCCTGAGAGGCGCAGGTTTACAGAGCTCTGGCTGGGGAGAAGGAGATCGAGTAGCCGCTTCCTGAGAGACAGAAATGGGGACGTTTAATTACATGAACGCTTGCATTTTAAAAAGTCGCCGTGCGCTCCCAGAGGGCAGAGCCTGCCTCTCCAGTTATTTTTGTGTCCTCCATTCACTGACAGGCTGTGACAAGCCCTGGTCCCACACTGCCTGCAGACGCAGTAGCTCCCAAGTGAGGAGCTGGGGCTGGGGGAGGCATGGTCCGGCCACCGCGGGTGAGCCAGCAACACAGGACCCTGTGTGTGCAGACCGGGGACACCGCAGGACTCACTAGAGATTCGTGGTCACCACGCATTTCCTGCTCAGAAGCCAGGAGAGCCTCCACGCGCCACCCAGCTCTGTCTCCACGGCCACCACGCAGCTCTGCAGTGGAAGAACTGCCGGTAAAGACGCGGGTTTGTCATGAGACGAGACAGGCTTTTGTCAGACATTGTTTATTACTACAAGGAGCAACGTTTTTCTTCACTGTTGACAGTGTTTCTTGCTTTCCTAACAGTATGGTTTAAACTGTTACATTTATTTAGGAAAATTACTTGATTTTCATTTTGTAAGTAACCAAGCTCTTTCCAGCTAAAAGCAAAGAAAAAAGGCTCAGGTAACTTTAAACCACTTCGTCTTTGAGAAAACTTCTCTCTTTGTCACTGCACAGAATGACTGTGCACGGTAGTAGCAGACAGTTGACATGTGCCGGGGCACACTTGGAAGAAAACGTGGGTCAACCCCGTTTTAGGTCCGAGTTCCTGCAGAGGTGTTGGCAGCAGGGTGAGGCTTCCGCAGCTGGAGTGAGGGTGAGCGAGGGTGTGTCCTCTCGGTGGCTCCCCTAGCCCAGAGGCCCCTGCGGGTTTGATCTCTGCTGGGCTCTGGGGATGGGGTTTCCGTGGAAACAGTAGATGGTTCAGGTGAGCAGAGTCCAGCTAGAGAGGCCCGCACTGCGTCCGTGAGGGGATGGCATCAGCAGAGTGCCAGCCCCCAAGGAGGCCGTGGATGCCCCCGAGAAGGTGCTGCGTGAGGTAGTCTGCTCTGATGTGGCCGCACTTGGGGACCGGGCTCCCCAGATGCCCATGCAAGAAAGCTGGGGGTTCCCAGTCTGGGGGTGCAGGATGGGCCAGATACTGCCCTGCAAGGCTCACCCCCCCTGCCCCTGCAGCCTCACACCCTTCTTCCTCTCTCAGCCTGACCCAGAGCCTGGGAGCCCCCAGCAGACTAGCCCTCCTCGGTGCCTAGCAGAGCTTCTGTGGAGGAGGAGTTGGCCGTAGTGGTCAGGGGAGGCAGCTTTGGGCTGGGAGGCCATTGGTGATCATGGTTGAACCCAGCTCTGGTGGAATCTCCTGGTCAGTTCCACACAAAATCGTGCAGGAAGCTCTGGGACCCGAAGACTGTTCTGATCTTACGGGTCAGAAGTTCTCAATGGTTGCCTCAGGTCGACAGGGGCCAGACCTGGCATTATTCTCTGCAAGGGACCAGACCCAGTGTTAACATCTGCAAGGAGCCGCTTGACTACTGGGCTGAGCTTCCTTGCAGGCCCCGGAAGATGACCAAGAAGGGCAGAGCAGAACACCCACCAGCCACTGCTGGGAGGGCCCCGGGGAGCAGATGCACAGCAGAGCCCCACCTCAGCCACTCCCTGGGCTTGAAGAGGCTTCCTCGGTGTGGATGGCGGCTGTTAACAAGGAGTGGTGGTGCAGCTGAGGCACAGTCAAGGCAGGAAGGAAGGATGGCGGACAGGCGGGCGGTGTGGGCCTGAGCGGGTGGCCTGGGCTCATGAGAAGGGCGTGTCCGAGAGAGGATGTTTATCCCAAATGCCAGGAGTGGCTGAGGCAGATGAGGGGCTGTGAGGTAGGGCTGTGAGGTTGTTGCCTGGCTTGCTCTGCCAACCCCAGAAACCCGGCAGCCTGGGCCTGGCACCCAGACGCACATGGAGTGAGCTCCCGCATGACGTGTCCCCATCACGGGGCTGCTTGTGTCTCCCAGGCTTGGGAACAAGCTGGCACAGAACGTTGTTTCTGCCTTCACAGCTCAGGCCCTTCTACTTTGGGTTTCATGAAGAAACAGCCTTAAAAAGCATGTGTTCCTAATGGGTAGGCCGCAGTCTGGGAGGAGCATTTCACTTCTCTCCAGAGCGTGGCTTTGCCTGTTCTGAGCACCCTGCTACCCTGTTGCTGACCAGGGTGGCTGAGGTCCTCTGCTGTGGCAGCGTTGACTGTCCCTCTGCAGCCAGCACCAGGTGCCAGCCCTTGCCTCTACTGGTCAGAAAGTGCTGGCCCTCGGGGGGCTTCCTGGTTTGCCCTGGACCCTGGCTCTGTCCCTCTCCAGCACTTGCCCCCGCCCCGGTGTGCGTGCCATAGTTCATTTTCTAGGCATGGGGCACATTGTTAAAATACAGCGTGGCTTTTTTTCTTTTAAACAAAGGCAGCTGCACTTTGCCTTGTCTGTTTGAAGGCTGAGCCAGCAACCTTCCTGGCACTTGGGAACGATCGCTTCCTGAGTTTCTGATTACCAACTGCCTCGCCTAACACATGGCCTGGGCACCAGAGAAGCTAAAACAGGTGCCGAAGCTGAATCCCTTTGCCCTCTAACCTCCTCCCTCTGCCTCCTCTGGAATTGGGGTTCTGGGCCTGGGCCTGGGCCAGAGGGCAGACCCCGGCCCGGGCGAGGCTAAAGGCGCCGTGGGAGGGCAGTGTCCTGATGTCCTCGAGCGTGCTGTGCGAGGCACTGTCAGCCGGCTGAAGGGAGAAGCGGTCACAGCTCCTGCAGCTATGGAACGTGATGTCCAAACATCTAATAGGCACCTTGATGCCAAGTCTCCAAGACCAAAGGCAAGAACAGTCGCACCAGACTTAGGATCCAAGAAGCCGAACATGAGCTCGACTTAGTGCATGTGTGAGGGTGGAATCCACACCGTCCCATGAAGACGCTGGGGGAGAGGTCTTGAATGTGCCGCCCTGACACAGCCCAGGAGCGCCAGCAGCTTGGGGGCCGCCATAGGCCCCAAGGCCTCTTCACTCCCATGGGTCCAGCTGACCATGAAACTTCGCAGGGAAGTAGTCAAGGACAGCCGAAATCCTGAACTGAAGAAGCATGACAAACGGAAGCACGTGGCTTTTTCCTCAGGCTCTCCTTGAGGTGGGGTGGCCGTGTGCTTCTTGAAAAGGAGCAAGTGTGGTTAGGGCCTGGACTGTGGACGCCCTGTGGACAGCTGACCCATGGCCTGGCTTGGGGCCTCACGGGGAGTGAGTTGAGTGCACACAGGGGAGGGCCCGCTGTTCCACAGTGTGTATCTTCACATCCCCCGCTGGAACGCCACAGGAGGAGAGGCCCTGCCTGTGCGGTGTGCTTGCAGTGCAGAGGACGGGGAGCTGTGCGTTCCGTCATTGCACCTGCCCTGCTTTTCCACGTCATCTCCGTCCCCCTTGTCAGTGAGCTTGGCTCAGGCACTGCACGCCTGATCTGTGTCTCTGGGAATCTTGTGACCTGACGGTCCTAGATCCAAAAGCATGGATAATGTCTCAGGTGCCCGAAATTAGCCAGGCACATTCTGTGCGCTCCTGAGCTTCAGAAGGCACTGGTCCACCCACGGTGCACAGACTGGTAAGTAGAACTGGCCAGCCATGGGCACACACAGGGTCACCAGAGGCCCTGGGGCAGAGGGTCTTCTCCAGCTCTTCCAGGACAGGGCTGGGGTCCCTATCTGCTCCGGGGCCAGAGGTGGACCTGTCTGCAGGGTGGCAAGGATAGGGAGACGCCAGCCTAGCCCATGGCAGTCCACCACCCCCACACCCAAGACCACGCTGCTGTCTCGAGGGGATGCTGTTTCTTTCTCCTGCCTCTGGGTTGTACATGTAAAGCTTGGAAGAAGCTGTAGGGGAGGAAGACGGCTCTCAGCAGGCTGCTCTGGGCCGAATGCAAACTTGTCAGGTTCTCATGCAGCAGCAGCCAGCCTGGCACACGCTGCCGTGCCCAACTGTGTGGAGGGAAGCACACAGCCCTGCGCCCGTGTGGAAGGACAGCGTGCCCGTCAAGGAAGGCCAAGGCTCCGGACAGGTGGGAAAGCGGCCTTCTCCTTAATCAATCACCCCATTTGGAAACGAATTACAGATTGGATTCTCTCTGACCAGGTGCATTTTAGCCTGGTTGAATCTTCCTGTAACTCATGGAGAATTGGCTCTCGCCTCTGCCTTTGCTGCTGGAAGGCAAGGGGCCGGGCCTTGGCTTCGTTTTCTAGGTTGTGCACGGCAGCAGATGACAGCCCCTAGGCCTGGATCCGCAAGGCTTCACTCAGAGAACCCTGCTTCCGCGCGCGTCTCATGTGAACGTGTATTCTGCTCACAGGTACCTTTGTGTGTCATGCAGTTTCTGGAACATACTAAAGCAGCCTGTGATCTTTGCAAAGAGTTGCAGACAATTACAAAACACATCTCCCAGCAGGGGTGATTCTTAGAGCTGCAAAGAGCAGGAATCTTTATTTGGTTCACTTTAGGTCTGCAGCAACCACTTGGTATTTAAAAAAATCGGAAAAGTAAAATGTACAAAAAGGAGTCACATCCCTTGAGAAAGCAACATGATCAGAAATGCAGGCCCTCCAGCTCTCCCTCCCTCTCCTGCGCCCCCCAAACCAGACTGCCAGAAGGAACAGGGAGTGAACGTGTAACGGAAAACAACAAAACTGAATTTAACTGGAACATGCTCTAATCTTTAGTTTATTTCTGGTTAAAAATATAGCAATCCAGTGCAGTGTAGTAAAGAAGTCTGCTCGAAAGGTAGCAGAGAAACAGCTCAACATAAGCAAAGCAAGGCAGAGTCCAGAAGGCGGGCTGTGGCCCTAAGACGGCCAGACGGGGAGCCCCTGCAGCGCCTCCCCAGGCACGGGGCCCCATGTGTGGCCGTGCCTGGACCCCTCAGGCACATCCATGCACGTGAGAGCCAAGGCCACGGGGCACTCGGACATCCTGGCAAACCTTGTTCCTTTGTGTGGGTGATGGAGCGACCCTGGCGGGGAAGGCAGAAACATAAGGAACCTGCTTTGGACCGAAACAAGTTACATTGTCCATTTTTGGGGAGGTGTTGGATATGCTACAGTTTCTCAGGAAGTCTCAAGCCACTGGGTGGAACCGCATTCCCGTCCTGAGACCAGGCCCGCTCTGGTGTAGCACTGAGGCATCTGGAAGGAATATGCATATCTGTCGGGGAAGTTGAGGCAGGCACAGTACCAAGATGTGAAAACCCGTGGAGGTCAGTAACCATGGGAGAAGGCGTCCTGGAGGGCCCTCACTGCTGGGGACACGGAAGCCCATGCGTCCACCCCGCACGCCAAGCGCACACACCCAGAGCCCTGGCACCAGGCCGACTCCAGGGCACAGCCCCATGGCTTCCGGGATCGCAGTGGGCCTGGCTTCCCTGGGGTCTGGTGGGGGAACGGCCGAATGGGGCCCACAGCGAATGGGCAGCAGAAGAAAAGGGCTTTGCTTTAAAACTCGGTGTGGGGAGTCGGCTTCTCACGGAAGGCCGAGGGCAGTGCCTAGAAGAGGGAAGGGCCTGCGTCCGTGTCTCGGGGAGGAGGCAGCCGGTCCCTCCCCCTCCTCGTTGTGCAGCACAGATCTCAGAGAAAGGCCGGGCTACCGCTGCCACCCTGCTGCACGCCTCCCACCCGTACTTGTCACCCATCTGTTCTAGACAGAGGAAGGAGCGAATCCACACTCTAGTCAACGGGAGCCAGCTGCTCAGGGGGCTGCCCTCTATCCACACCCAAGCTGGGACATGTGACCACGAGGATGACATCCTTTGTTACCACAGATGTGCTGGGATCCTTTCTCTTTCCACATGGAGCTGGAGGGGCTGCGTGCTGGCCTCCTTCTGCCATGCCACACAGCAGAGTGTTATACAAGCAAAGAATTTTGGCTAAAATCCAAAAGACATTACCCAGAAAAAAAGGCAAACTGTGAGTGATACCCAATCATGTGGTTCTTCTGTGAGGACTTGGGAGTCGCTGGGCTGTCCGAGTTGCGGTCTTTCCCTGCTTGTGATTTTGCTCATGATGTCCCCTTTTCCCACTCGTTTTCTATTTTTGCTACCACGACAATCTCATCAGATGAAAAAGTTAATAAACAGAATGGCGACTCCAATGTTGAGTAAGATCACCATGACCACCAGGATAGGAGCTGAGCCCTGGAAGAGAGCGAGAGGAAGAGGTGAGTGACAGCCGCAGGGGCCTCCGCCTGGACCACCACACCTCCCACCCACTTCTCTTCACCAAACTAGCAGACCCAGGAGGGGGAAAGTCTGAGTGAGGGTTTTAGAAATGGTTGGACCCCAAAGGTACACCAGAACCCGAGCCCCTCGAGTCCAGACTGGGGAGAGAAGCCCCTCCTGCCTGTAAGCCTGAGGTTGCTGGTCTTGGAATTCCCTGGCAGCCCTGAGACCTGAGCAGCAGCTCTTCCGGGGCGGGGCCCCCTTAGAGAGAACCACCCAGGCCTCCCTGTAAGCCAGCGTCTCGGTGCTGGCTGCATTTGTGCCAGTCAGCAGGTTTCTCCTGCTCTGTGGAACTGGGACCTCGGGCCTTGTGATCAGAATCTCAGAAGTGCCCTCGCGGCTGCCACAGCCAGTGTCACATGTGGCCCAGCAGAGTGGCCCTGGAATTCAGAGGTCTCCCACAGGCGCGTAAGTACACCTTCCTCAACACAACTCCCCTCCTGTCAACTGGCTCTGGACGGCTGTGTCCAATTGCAAGCTGCCTCTGACTTAGACCACGGTCCCCGAGTGCTTTTGCTCACGAGTCCTCAGCCTCTGCAAGAGCCCTAAGTGCCAGGCTCCGCCTTCGGCAGCATAGCATGGGCATTCAGACTGAGCTGCCACCTGCCGTGTGCTTGCTGGGGCCAGGTAAGACGCGCATCTCCCCCCGGAGCCTGTTCCTAGGGTGCCCTTCTGCAGTTATTCTTGCAGCCTACTCCCCACTTGCTGCTCATACGAGGCAGGGGTGAGGGACAGCAGGGCCCCTCGGGGATGGAGGTTGGGAAAGGCTGCTGGAAGCTCCTGTCCCCTGGAAGGACAGGCAGTGGGGGCCACCCTGCAGATACAGGAAACAGCACCTCCTAGAAGGTGGCCCCGACCCAGGAACTCCAGCCTTGCCCAGGGTCTGCTTCCAGAGGACACTTGCGCTGGCCTCCCCCATCACCAAGCTCTGCCTCTCACAGCGTCCTGGAAGGAGAGGTGGACCCCACTGGGGTAAGGAGTGGCGTGGGCACCTGCCCGAGGCAGGAGGCTGCTCAGAGCCCACTTCTACCCAGCACACTGAGCCCCCCACTTCCTAGCACAGAGAGGTCCAGCTGTGGTGTGCTGCAGACAGACCAGGTCTTCTCCTGAAGGTCGCAGGACGCACATTCCACAGCGCTGGCTGCTCTCCCTATCTCCCCATTACCAGAGTGGTTTTTGGCGGACTCCTTTAAGCCCCCAAGTCTGGCCCTTTTGTGGTCAAATTTCAAAGACCTGATGGGTTGTCTGTTGCAGACTGAGTAGAGCCTGTGGCCTCAGGCAAGGCCTGTTCCAGCCTACAGCAAGGAGCCAATGAGGGGAGCCTGAACAGTCCCCCCGCCCACCCACAGCAGGAAGCACCTGCTGTCCTGGGAGCCCCCAGGCGATGGCTTCTAAGAGAGGAAGAGAGTTCATCAGACTACCTGTGACCCAGCAGTTCACTCCCAGGCATGAATCTAAGCGGGCAAACTCAAGACTCACTCAAAACCTTCGACATGGCCCCCGCAGTGGGGTCCAAAACAGCCCCGAAGTGGAAGCAAAGCCAGCTGTCCATCGGCGGACGAACGCACAGGCAGCACAACATGGTCCAGGCAACAGCAGCCGCCACTCAGCCAGAGGAAGCGGGCAGGAGTGACGCATCCTGCGAGAGAAGCCAGGCACCAGGACCCACCAGGCCGAAAGCAGAGCAGGGGCTGCCAGGAGCGGAGGAGGGGACAGGATGACCGCGCTCTGAGGTTTCAGGTGATGGCACTGATCGAGATAGTTAGCAGAATACACTAAAACCACTGACTTGTACATACTCTGGACAGGTGAACCGAATAGTGCATGAATTCTCTCTCAGTAAAGCTACCCCAAAAAAGCAGATACCCACAATGAAGTCAGCTCTCCATGGCTACACTTTCAGCGCAGTGCCTGACACTGGCTTCAGGGAAGGGATGAGGACCAGGGGCTACTTCTCAGGGCCCCAGTGGGAGAAATCCCTCCTGGGAAGTCAGCCTGTGGTTCCCACACCTCGCTCGGATGCCACATCCCATGGGCAAGAAGCAGCCTCCTGCTCTACCATTTGGCCAAGGGACCCTTTTGCCTCCTGGGTCAGTTTCATCCTGTGCATGGGCTGTGCCCCTGATGACGCAACGTCGCAGCTGACGTTGACAGCCCTGAGCCCAGCACCCAGGCTGGTCTCCCCTGGGGGCCTGCTGGAGTAGGTGACCTAAAACAGCCACACCCTCGCCCCTTCCCAGCCCTGGGGCAGACACCCGGCCTTGAGCAAGCTGCTGCCCCTCTTCCTGGTCCAGTCCCGCCCACACCTGGGTGCCCACCTGTCCTCCCTGTGTTCTCCAGGAGCTGCCCACCACATGCCCTGGGCTGCATTGCTCGTGGCCCTGTCTGGGGCCTGGCCAGACTTTGGCCACCCCATGCATTGGCATGGTTTCCTCAAGAGGTCTGTGCCAGCACACACCACTCAGCACGGTGGCGGTGATGATGGGTTTGAGTGTTTGTCTCTGCCTGGCCCCGGCTGGCAGTTTTGCATTTGGACTTGAGGACAAGCTGCCAGTGAGCATCTCTCATCCCCGTTACTGTGAAAGCAACACGTCTGGACGTCATCCTCAGGCCTCACACACCCTCCCCACGGCTCCACACTGCACCTGGTAGAGACTCCCCCAGCTGCCGGCCCGCCCCCTCTAGTCTACATCGTGGCCATCATCATCACTCAGGCAAACGTGCCTCCTCTCACACTGGGGACTGGACCCTGCATGTCCTGGGGACCCTGGCTTGAAAAACTTCTTTTTTCTTTTTTGGGACAGTCTTTTGTTGCCCAGGCTGGAGTGCAATGGCACCATCTCGGCTCGATGCAACCTCCGCCTCCCAGGTTCAAGAGATTCTCGTGCCTCAGCCTCCTGAGTAGCTTGGATTACAGGTGCGTGCCACCACACCCAGCTAATTTTTGTATTTTTAGTAGAGACGGGATTTCACCATGTTGGCCAGGCTGGTCTCGAACTCACAACCTTAGATGATCCGCCTGCCTTGGTCTCCCAAAGTGTTGGGATTACATGCTTAAGACACTGTGCCCAGCCAAGAAACTTAAAAAAGTTTGTTCAACCAACAAGCTGAGCTACAAACAGCACAGGGCTTTGTAAACTGTCGCCCTGGGGATGCCACTCAGAGGGTGAGGTCCTGCCCAGGGGGCACAGCAGCCACAGCAGTACCAGGCTCACCGCATCCACAACCTCCCAGCCCAGCAGGGACCTGAGGTGCAGATGGAAGTGGAGGTGTGGTAGCAGCAAGGGCCTCCACTCAGCCAGAGAAAGCAAACTGCTCCGAGCCCTCTGTGCACCAGGGTCAGTGGTCCGAGCCCAGCTTTCCATGGCATGATGACCTCAGGGAGGTGCACTGTGAATCTTGGGCCTTGTGACAACTTGGTTGGGTCAGGTCAGCCCACATGGGGCAGGCAAGGGCCCAGCCCTGCCCACTGATGCCACTCCTGGAGCAAGGCCCCCCACCCCAGCTCGGAGGAAGGGCCGGGGTGCTGGTTGGCCTGCAGTTGGGGAGCGGGATGGAGTGGAGTGGTCAGGGGTACCTATTCTGCCAGCCCCAGTCCAGTCCATGGTCTGGGTCAGGAAGCAGGTGTGCACGCTGTGGGTGAGGGTGTGACTGCTTGCAGGAGGGAGGCCTTGTCTCCCGAGCCATCCCCTGATCCTGGACCCCAGAATCTGGTCACACCCATCATTTCACCGAGAGGGAAACTGAGCCGGGGCCACAGAGTTCACTCACCGGCAGAGCTGTAGGGAGAACGTCTGCATCCCTCCCGAGGAACTTTACCCTGAATTGCCAGGACCCTGTGTGGGCCAGAATCCCGAGCCCATCTGTGGCCAGTGGGACCCATGACCCCTCTGCTTGTGGGGGGCCAGTGGATGAGAGCCAGACCCTTGTGAGCTCTGCAGCACGTGGCCGCTGGTGGCCTGGGAATGGTGGAAGGGGATGGCCAGAAGACAGCTCCCCAGACCTTGTTGGTGGCCCAGGGGAGACAGGGCAGAGAGCTGTGCCCTACGAGGGGTGACTGAAGGTACTCAGAGCCCAGCCTGGCACCTGACTGCCCCAACACCTGTCCCCTGACATGGACACTTGCTGGTACAGGCCCCTCCTCCTTCCCACAGACAGGGCCTGGGATAGTGCTTAGCAGTGACGTGCCTCTCCACCCCATCTCCCTTAGACCTGGCAGAAGACACAGCCCCCAAGGTGTGGGAGAGGGGGTGAGGGAAACATTTTTGCACCAGCACCAGGTGCCCCAGGGCGGCCACCTCCAAGGAGCTCAGCTGGAACACGATGCTGCGGCTGACAGGAACCCGAAGTGAGCCCCAGCTGGAGAATGGGCAGGACACCCAGCATGCAGCACCCTGGGTGTCCCATAGCTAACAAACCCCAGAGGCCAGCTTGGCACTTGTCCCCAGCTCACGCACTGACCCCAGGGAGGTTCATTTAAAAGCACCCACAAGTACCAGTGCATTAAGCAGGCTAAAAATAGAACCCATCCCTACACCTCCCACCCTGCCCATCACTTGGCTGTTCCTAAAATAACCACGTGCACAAGTCTCTGGCTGTGATGGGGAAAATCAAGTTGCAAGTGTGAGCTGGTATTTCGGTCCCCGCAGGAGCACAGGGGCTGTTCTCTGTGGGCATTTGGGGGAGGGGAGGCATCTTAGGAACCAGACAGCAAGGCAGACATGCACAGTGGTTCCCAGGAGCGGCCGAGATGGGCCTCTCAATAGGTCGACAATAAACCTACCAGTGGCGCCCCTGAGCACCCCATGCAGACAGTCCCCGACATCCTCATACCCAAGGTGCTTGCAGCACTTACGTTCAGCACCCAGAACCAAGGCACAAAGCACTGCCTGGGCCGCCACGGGCAGGCAGAGCCCTAGTGGGTGAGGGCCTGGCCATGTGCTGACTCTACGTAGCCACCATATGTAGCTGCAGAATGGGATTCGCAGGGTGAGGGTCCCTTCAAGGGGAGGTCAGCCCTGTGCGAGGCACCAGGACCCCCAGCCCCACACACCAAGTGTAGCCCAAGGGGTTGGTGTTCTTCCCTCCAAGCCACCTGCCCTGGAGGTGTGAATTAGGGTGGTGGGGCAGGGGTGCTGGGTGAGGCTCAGGGGGAGTCACACACACAGGGCACCTCACGTAGGAGCTGGCTCCAAGCGCAATGCCACAGGTGAGATAAAACATGACTGGCAGTCCCCCCACCCCTGGGCGTCTGACCTGACTCCCAGCCCTGGGGCCAGCCCCATCCCCAGCTGTTTCTAGGCCTCTGAGTTCCTGTCCAGGACACAACACTCAAGCAGTGAGCTCAAGGTCCAAAGCCCAAGGTTACTGACCAGCCACACTCTCCTGAGCAGCTGGGGCTGAGGAAGTTTCGGGGAGCCCAGGGGTTCCACACTGTCTGGAACTCAGGAGATTCGTGTGCTTTCTAGAGAACAGCCCAGGGCAGTCCCCTCAAGGAAAGAGGGGTGACACCTGCCCCTACAGGGCTTGCCTAGGGGAGGGTGCCAGCCTCCCAGGTAAACTTGCCAGTAACCTCAGGGCCACCCCACCCAGCATGCCCCACCCTGCTCCACCCCTGCAGAGGAACAGAGGAGCGGTGCCCTTGCTGGAAACCTCAGGAAACCGCAGATCAGTGGAGCGGTTGCTGCCTCCCCTGGGGTCAGCCCAGTGGCCGCCCACTCACCGTACTGGACTTGAGCTCATCCCCGTTCTCCTCGTCAGACTCGAGCGCGACAGGCAAGGACTTCTGGGGCGGGGAGAAGGTCAGGTCCCAGCGCAGCAGCCGGGGCTCGGCCCCACCGCCCAGCCGCAGGCTCGCCAGTTTCTGCACCGCGGGCTCCGCAGAGGAGGCCGGCCTGAAGTTCTCCTTGTTCTGGGCCTTGGACCGCAGTCTCTGCACCCCGAAGCCCCGGTCGTCAGGGCGGTGGTCATCCCCCGAGCCCCGACAGGCCCCGCCCTTGCTGTAGCGTCTTTTCTGGGGCTGTGCCTCCTGCGCCTCCATCCTCAGCAGGGGCTTCATCTCCAGCCTGTAGTTGCTCCGCTTCTCCTCCTGCAGCTCCAGCAGCCTGGCGCCCCCGGGGCTGTGGTTACTGGCCCGGTGCTGGGAAGTCCACGCGAATACGGGGGGCGACTCCGTCCGCCGCTCCCGCGGCTTGGGGTTCCCAGGCTGCTTGCGGCCCAAGCCTCGGGCACGGAGATCGTCCACGCGCAGGGCGCTGCTGCGGACGCCCCTGGAGCCCCCAGCCTGCTCCTCGCCCCAGCTGCTGCGGGCGCAGTCCCCGGCCCGGCCCTCCAGGAGCATCTGGATGTCCCCACCCCGCTCCTCGTCCACTGACACCTGCCGCGAGAAGTGGGCGACCTTGTTCCTGGCGGCAGGCGCGGGCGGCGGGGTGGCTGCGGGGCTGGCGGGGAAGCTCTGCAGGGGGCTGTCGTCGGGGGTCAGGTCGGAGGGGGTGGTGCCTTTGCGGTACAGCTCGGGGCTCTCCTGCTGCAGGGGCGTCCCGGTCGACAGCACCTCAATGTCGTCGCAGGAGGTCTGACGCTTCGGCCTCTGATACTCCAGCCCTGTTGGGGGACGAGACAACAGCGGACGGGGTCACCCTGCATGTTCTGCAGCAAGGGTGAGTCACCTGTGAGGATGCAGGTCCCCCGGCCAGGGCGCCAGGCAGAACCTTGCGGCAGCAGATGCTTCCCACTCATTGAAACACTGCAGGCAAAAGGAGGGGACTGGGGACCGTGGCTCCCAAAGCCCTCTGTGGTCTCCCCACCCCACGGACACTTAGAGGAAGACAGGCTGGCCCCAGACCACAAGAGGAGGGGCAGGCAGCAGCTCCCAGACTACGAGGGAGATTCATGGCTTGGAAAGCACTCGAGGACAATGGGGTGTGAATTTGGGTCCCACCGGCCCTGATTTGCCTGTCCTGAGGGTGAGAGGAAACCCCTTGCCCTAACTGACGACCTGCCTGGGGGGCCGAGCTGTCACAGTAAGGCCGCTGACACCGTTACTTGCCTGGGACTGTGGCTTAGGGTGCTGGAACAGCCTTGCGGAGAAACAGCCGGTGCCAGGGCCAGCGTGAGAGCCTAGGAGCCCGCTTTGCTCCCCCTGCACGCCCCCCCTGAGCCGTGTGAGGCTGCTGGGGCCTCGAGTCTTGGGGCTGGGCTCCCCTTCCCTACAGGGAGTCGAGAAGCCCTGGTCTCCAGAGAGCGGCAGGGGCCTCCTCGGAACGGGAGGCCACCACAGGACCTAGGGGACAGCTCTGTAGCCAGCAGTGTCCCTGTTGTCTGCTAGTGGCCCAGTCCCTGGCAGCCCTGACCCCGGGGCCTGGACAGGGAGGGGCGGCATCATAGAACCAGCCCCGAGACTTCTCTGGAGCTCTGGGACTCCCCTACAGGGGGCGCGAACCAAGAACAATACTGGGATCTCATTTCCCGCCCAGACAGCGAAGCGGGAGCCACGCTGAACTTTATTCCATTCAGAGAAACTCAAGAATGAGGTGTTTCTTACCCGTCAAGGAACAGTTCCACGTTCATCTCAAGCAAGCTCCTAGGCTCAGCACAGATCAGCTGGACGCCCCCACCCCCCGCATCCCTGTCCTGCTGGTGCCAAAACAGTGCGGAGCTGTGTGTGCATGTGGGTGTCTTCCCGCTCAGGGTGGAGGTCTCAGAGGCCTGCCCGGGGCTGGAGCCCGAGTCTCTGAACTTTGGGCCGGCGAGAACAGGGAGACTCGGCTACCCTCAGAGGGGCGGGGGCTAGGCGCTCCACTTGTAGAAAGATGTCAGCAGGCAGAGTTGGGGCATGCTGTGTCTTCCTGCTTCGGGGTCTAAGAGGCAGTGTTGAGCAGAGTGAGGCTATGGCCCTGGGCGCAGCTGTGTGGCTCCGGCTGGGTAGCCAGTCCTCCGAGTCTGCGTCCCCGTCACACAGGGGTGTGAGCGGGCCACTCTGAGGTCTCACACAATGACTGCTCGGCGTGGTCACTCCCCAGCTGCAGGGCCGGGCTGCTGTGTATCCCCGCAGCAGCGGAGGGAAGGGGCCAGGGAGGGGCCGTGTAGAACTGCTTGATGCACGGCCCTGGGCCCTCCTACAACCTCTTTCCCTGTGGAGGGGACCCCGGCCCTGTCAGATACCCCTGATCATCCACATCACACCTGCTCCCCAGCCGGAATGGGGCTTCTGAGCGACCCGCGTTCAGGTATCATGCCCTGCCGGGGGCGGGGAGGAGGGGCGGCGGGGCCCTGACCTTGCCCATGAGGCCATCCACCCACAGCAGCACAGAGCTCAGGCCTGGCTGGCCAGCACTCCCAGCACCAGCAGCAGGGCATCCTCCGCTAAACAAAGCTCCGGTGCAGATAACATCCCTGCAAGCATCATGGTGAAGATGCAGGGTGGGTACTCCTGCGCCTTCGAGCCACCTGCATGCTGCAGCCTTGACACTCAGTCCTCCTGCCGCCTGCTGTGGCACTGCACCCACTCCCCACATGCATATGCCCACTACACGTGTGTATCCCACAAGTATATGCCCCACCACCTCCCAGCCCAGGCAGGTGATCATGGGGGAGACAAGTAGGAGCACCAGGGAGAAGGAAATTCAGGGACCGACAGAGACTCCAGAGACACTGACGGTGACTCTGCACAGGACGCCAGTGACCACAGGGACACCGATGGCTCCACGCAGAACGACACTGACCACAGCAGCACTTGGGCTGTGGCCCTCCCACTTGGACATTTTGGGGTCTGTGTCTGGAGGGGCCAGGAGAGTGTAGGTGATGCACTGAAACATAAGCTGTCGGAGGTGGCGGGGGTGTGGGGCTCATCCTCCTGACCTCCAGGCTGCAGCCACAGGCTCTGCAGGGACTGGCCCTCGCCTGGTGAAAAGAAGGCCTTGGAATGGAGGTTGACAGTCCCCTCCAGAGACAGTGGGGGCTGGCCTCCTGGGTGAAAAATGGGGTGGTTCCAGGCAGGTGAAAGCCCAGCAGCCCCCAGGCTAGGCTCCTCATCCTGTCCTGAAGATCAAAGTCGGGTCAAGAGTCAGCCCCCCGCCCCAGGCACACCCAGCTAGTGACTGCCATGCTGGACCCAACAGACAGGATAATCCCCTCATCACAGAAGCTTCTAGAACAACACTGGGGGAGGGCAGGCAGCCAGCACAGGCCAGGCACGAGGGCATTCACTGTTGGGGGCAGCTGGCAAGCGACACGTGGTGCCACAAGGCTGCAGCTGCAGGAACAGAAGAGACCTGCCGAGACACGTCCTGCATCCCGGGGTGCCAGCCCAGGCCCTGGCACAGATACCTTCCGGGGGAGAGGTGGACACCGGGTAGGGAGCAGCTTGGCCAAGCCCATCTGAGCCTGCCCACCCTGGAGGATGCACCTGCTGCCAGGGCTGCCTGGCCATCCACACACCCCCCGCTCCCCACAATGCCAGTGTCAAGCTGGGTGAGACTCACCGTTTTCCCGGTGCTGGAAGGAAGGGGAGAACTCTTTGGCAGTGATCCTGGCGATCCGCGCCTCCTCCTGGGCTTTCTGAGCCGCTGTGAGGGCTGCCTCGGCCTTTGCCCGAGAGTGGGAGGTCCTGGGGGAGACAGGGAGGAGTGTGAGGGGGACAGGAAACACAGGTGACAGGGGTGGGGGGAGGTCCTACGCCAACTCCCCCCTCTCCCCAACAACAGACTTGGCTCAGACCTTGTTCATTCGTTAAAATCACTGGGACATGCTTGAAAACATCTCTGGGCAGAGGGTGGTGGCTCATGCCTATAATCCTAGCACTTTGAGGGGCCAAGGCGGGACAATCCCTTGACCTCAGGGGTTCACGACCAGCCTAGGCAACATGGCAAAAACCCGTCTTTACCAAAATAACGAAATTAGCTGTGCGTGCATCTGTAGTCCCAGCTACTTGCGAGACTGAGGCAGGAAGATCGGGAGATCTTGAACCCAGGAGATGGAGGCTGCAGGGAGCCGAAAACATGTCACTGCACTCCAGCCTGGGTTTTCTCAAAAAGAAAACATTTTGTTTTCATTATCAACAAATACAGGCACATGCACAGAAAGAGTCCAGGCGTGGACGACCCCACCCCGCAGGGCGGACACGGCGACAGGCCGCTGCGCTGCTGCTGTTGCCCCAGCGCCGGCTGCGGGACTGTAATCGCAGCAGCTCTGACTTGGAACCCTGGGACTTGGCCAGGTGGGCACTTTCCTCACCCAGCTGAAGGATGACGCTGACACCCATGTGTGCCATGGAGGCACCAGTGTTCCTGTCAGTGGCTGGGCAGGCCACCCCTCTGGCCTCTCCCTGCCCTTTAAAGCAAGGGCCTAGATCGATGCCCCAAAGACAGAACATGGGGCTCTGTGCATCGCAGCGGCCTGGGTGTGCTGGCTCCAAGGGGGCCTGCTGGTGGCCATGGCAGACTGAGGCACAATGCCAGTCCCCCCTCTGAGCAGACTGCCTAGGAGGCCTCCTGCTCACGGTTCCCGACTTAGTTCAGGCTGGAGCAAAGCACCACAGCTGTGGCGGCTCGTCAACAGAAGACATTACTTTCTCTCCCTGTTCTCCTGCCTGCAGAAGACCCACTTTCTGAGTCTGGGACAGCACCTTCCTGCTGCGTCGTCACACGGTAGGAGGGGTGAGGGCACTCTCTGGGGCCTCTTTTATCAGGGCATAATCCCCACTATGAGGCTCTATCCTCCGTCCCATCAGCTCCCAAAGGCCCCGCCTCCCAGCACCATCACCCTGGAGGTGAGGATTAACACAAGCACCCACACCTGGCACGGCGCAGACAGCTTCCACGAAGCCTGAGCCTCCCATCTCTGCCACACCCGTCACTCCAAGTGCATGGGCTAACCCTGGGAAGCACACACAGCTGAGACGGCTTCCTCCTTTCAAAATTCCACTGCGCTAACCAGGAATGATTTTACTAGAAGAAAATACATCTATGATATTTACATACAGAGAGTAATAAGAACCACAGCCAAGAACGTGTGTCCAGGAAATGAGGCAAGCTGCTGAGAATGCCCCACACCAGGGTTCCAAGAGCCAGAGAGTGCACCCTGCATCTTGAGGGGGCTCCAATCCCAGGCCTTTGGGTGGTCTGTGCGTCCCCTGAAACTGTACTCAAAGTTTTCTGCATGATCCCCCCAACAAGTAGAGGCGCCATGGCTTTCATCAGATTCCAGAAGGATTTGCGATGCCCCAAAACTAAAAGCGCGTGTTCTGAACACGGCTGGCCCTGGACTCGGAAGCTGAGGTCAGCCATGCAGCAGCTCCCGGGACTGCGCACTCCCAGCTCCTCCTGAGAATCGCCCAGGACTGGAAGGAAAGCAGGCTTCGAGCGCCCCGAAAGCCAAGGCAAGTAGGAAAACGCCCGTCCCAGGGCACCTTCCAGAATGATCGTGACTCGTGCGATGGGTGGTACTTTGTGAATGTCTCTCACATTCTGGGAAGCTCCTGGAGAAGACGGGGTCTTGCACCTCCCAGGCCGTTCAGACCTGGACCACAGAGCCCCCGCCACACACACAGCACACGGCAGTCAATGGGAAACTCGCCAGAGGGGCCCCGCTATTGGGTTCCCACATCTTTGCTTAGTAAAACTACCACCAACATTAACTCACCAACATCATACGTGTATTTACATATATACGTTCACACATATATAAAAAGACGCAGTGCCAGCACTAAAATATAACAAACCCAGACGAGCGTATCTCACAGAGAAGGAAGCTCCCGGCCACGCTGCAGAGGTTCACTATAAATGAGACACCAGGCCTCGGCCGGGCGCCCCAGTGGCCCCTGACGCCTGCGGCTCCCACCTGGGGAGGGTCAAGCCGTGGTGACACAGGTGGGGAGGGTGTCAGAGCTCACACAGGGCGCCCACACCTCCACCTGGTCACCTCGTGACCCTGCCTTTCTTGCAACCTGCCCCGGGAACAGACGGTGATGATTCTGGCCATGACTGGCCCTACGTGTGAGGCTCCCATGACCTGCTCCGTGACCCAGAGTCAGGCAGTGAGAAGAGGCCTGGTTCCCGGACCACTGCTGACCGTGCGCTGGCCAGGCCAGACGCCGGGGCTCCTCCCACCTGGGAGCAGACTGCAGGATTTACCAGGCCACCTCTGCTGTGGACGGTACTGGGGACAGAGCCATAGCCGATGGAAGACGAGGCCACAGCTATACATGAGGGAGCGGCAGGTGGGGCCTGTGGTGACCCCCCAATTCCACTCTCAGCACCTGCAGTGGATTAAATGGTGTCCCCCAAAATGTTCATTCCTCCTAGACCTGGGAATATGACTTTATTTGGAAATAGGGTACTTGTAGGATGAGATAAAACCCAGACGGCCTGACCCACCCCTGGAGTGTCTGATTCCCCAGGTCTGCGTGGGGCCTGGGAATCCGCATTTTAATCTCCCAGGTGAGCTGGTGGCCTCCACTGGTGCAGGGACCTCCCTTGGAGGACCACCAAAGGGGCAAACTCCAGAGTTCTCAGCCCATACCTCGACCCCCCTTGCACCTGCTGCACGGCCACTCTGCTAGGAGCCCACTTCACAACCCCGCTGTCCCCCCGCCAGGTCCACTCGCCCACACCCCAGGGGAACCAGCCCTGCCACAAGCTCACGGCACACAGCCCTCCTCCTCCTCCTCCTCGACCCCTGAGCTGAGGGTTCCTGCCCTGCCAGCACCGCACCTGCTGCGCCCTGGCTCTCCCTGCCTGCTGGAAGAGGGGCCACAAGAACCCACAGCCCACAACCCCACAGTGGGGTCCCTGCCCCCCATGGCCCAGCCCAAGTCAGAACGTGGTTTTCCCCACCACTGATGGCTCCTTGTTCCCCTCACTCAGGGGCAGCTCCCTGGCTCAGGTCCACAGGAAGACGCGAGTCCCAGACCCTCCATTTCAGGTCTTCACAGCCCCTGTGCTCCCAGCTGCCACCTGTGCTGATGACCCAGGGGCCAGAGCGGGCCTGGGGCTTCGCCTTGGACCCCTCCCATTGACCCTGCCTTTATCTGACACGGCTAAGGACTGTGCTGATTGCTGCTCCAGGGGCCCCAGTGAGCAAGGAAGCGTGATGAGAAGATGGGGTGCAGTGAGGGCTGCAGGGAGCCAAGACTGTGCTGGGTGGACGAGGGGGCTCGGAGGCGCCCCTGTCCTGGAGAACCACCCCCAGGCTGGGGAGAGCCGGAGGAGCAGGTGAGCAGGGCAGCTGGGTGAGCAGGACTGCAAAGTGATGACAGCTTCCTGCAAGAGAGGGCATCTAAGCTGAGCTGGCTCCTGATGAGGCCTGGAGTGACCGCTCACCTCCTACTGGCCCTCACCCACTCCCCGCCAGCTGGAAAGCCTCCTCCCTGGGGTCAGGGGTCTTTCACACATCTCATGTGATAGCTGGCACTGGGGGATGGCCCTTAGCTTTCCAGAGGGCCCATTCCACACGTGTGACAATCCCAAGTCAGGCACAGCAGTGAGCATCACTCCTCATGGGCAAATGACAAACAGGCATGAAGACTCCACCTCGGCCACGCAGGTGGTTCCGAGCCCCACAGGGGCCTCACAGCTACCGGATGGTGGCTCTGGCCCTGCCCACATCCCCATCTTTGGGTTCCCAGGGGTCAGCTCAACGCAGCCTGGACCTTCCCTTCCAAGTAGAACTGACCTGAGCCTCCAAGCCTACCCCGGGGCTGGGGGCAGGATTTCCCCTGACATGGGGCTCCCTCTTGTTACCAAGCAATAGACGCTGGCTGGCCAGGACCCAGAAGAGATTAAACACCCATCCCCAGGTCACTGGAGCGCCTGAAATCTCCATGGGCCCTTCCTGATTCAGATGCAGCCAGGTGGGTCCCAGGCAGGTTCTGGGCCAGAGTGCCACCCTCCGTTGCAGGGATCCCAGATGCATCTCAGAGAGCCCGCATCCCTGATGGATTCTTTCTCACCCTGACGACACACAGGCGGTCACAGGCGACATTTCTCTTGGGGCCTGGTGAGAGGCAGACACAGACCGGTGCAGCATCAGGCCCCTCTTCCCTGGGCAGCAGGTGCCAGCCCGGTGAGGCTCGCTGTCTGGGTGGTGAGGGCGCGAGTCTCCTGCAGCGGCTGCACGTGACCACACGCCGGGTACCTAAACCACAGAGAGGTTTCTCCTCACAGTTCTGGATGTGCCACCAGTGTCAGCAGGGCCATGCTCCTTCCAGAGGCTCGGGGGAGGCTCCTTCCTGCCTCTCCCAGCTTCTAGGGGCTCTTGACGTGGCTTGTGGCCGCCTCACGCCCGCCTCTGCCTCTGTCGCCATGCCGCCTCCTCCCTAGTGTCTGGGTCCCGCCTCTTCCCTTGTCAGAACACCCGGATAATCCAGGAAGGCCTCATCCCGAGCTCCTTAACTCAGTTCCATCTAAAGACCCCCAGCAGCCTCTCCCCACCCAGCCCTGCCATCCTCCCCTCTTGCAGGTTCATCTCCGGCAGGCACCCCAGGCAGCCGTGCAGCACGGAAGCGTGGATCTAGAGAGCAGGCTCCGGCAGGTCAGGAGGACCCCAGCAGGGTGAGTGGGTACGGACAGCCCCTGGTGGCCAACCCCGTGGAGACTGCGAGCCTAGGGGAGGGCGCTCTGCTGAGTCCTGAAGGGTCCGAAGGGCCACCTAACTGGGAGGACCGTGGCCGTGGGAGACTCTGTGGAGGCCACTGCCTCATCCGAGAGACGACAACAGTCTAGGGTGGTTCAAGGTGAAATGTAAAAGCCAGGGGTCTTCCAGGCACCGTTTCAGGAAACCCCAACCTCCTGCAGCCAGGGTCGGAGGGAGGCCAGGACCCAGAAGGCCGGACTCTCAGCAGGGCAGCATCCCGTGGCGAGGCCAGAGCCAGAAAGAACAGGACTGGAGACGCAGGGTAAAGGAACGCGGGCAGACAGAGCTGAGGGCCTGACCTTCCCTCCAGGGCCTACAGAGGTGACCTTTGCCCTCTTGGCAGAGACCAAGCAGCCCTTCCTGCTGGAAGACCCCCATGGTGACCTCTCGACATGAGACTTGCGTCCCAGGATCTCCCTGGCTCCCCTTGTGGGACCAAAGCAACACAAGGGCAGGTCCCCGCACTCTCCAGGGAGGCGCTGGGCTGGCTCTGGTCAGGGCTCCCAGCAGGATTTGGCCAACAGGGTCCAGAAGGGAGCTCAGGATCCATCCCTAGGCTGCCAGATCCAGGGACAAGAAACCGGGAGTGGATCAGCACGAACTCGCTCTCCTAAGACCAGGCTTTAACACCCTGGCAAGAACTCCGAGGGGCCGTGGGCACCTATGGTCTGCCAGGGCGGCTCTCGGAAGCTTTGCAGAGGCAGGGGAGCGGGGGCGGCCCGAGTCGATGCTGTGGCCCCAGGGTGCGCAGCTGGAGGAAGGTCCTATATATGACTGGCACCGTCAGGGGGCACAGATGAAGGCACAGAGCTCTCACAGGGATGCGTGTCTGTGGCACTTCCACTGCCGCGCCCTCCTCTGCTATTGAAGGCGGTGCTCCGAAGCTACACGGAACCTCAGGGGTCATCTCAGTACAGGAGCTCTGGCCTGTGGGGTCCTCAGTGCTTATGAAAGGCTGGGCTCACGGAACTGGCTGGCCATGAATGCCTCTGGCCCTTCTGCTCCTGAGAAACTCTCTCTTTTCAGGCAGTCTCTGTCCTTTCCGCCTGGCTCAGTCCCCTCTCCGTGAGGACACCTCTCCCTCAAGCCTCCGAGTGCCCCAAATTGAGGCGGGTTGCTGCTGCAAGCTCCCGAAGCCCGGCCTGCCCCAGTGCAGACACTCTCTGTGGGTCTCCTGGCTGTGAGCAGGGGGGCCTCGGGGGACCCCGAATCCTCAGGGCAGAGCCCATCACTGCACGTTCCTTGGAGGGAAGCTGGCGGGTGACAGCCAGAGTTCAGGAAGAAGCAAATGCAGCCCGATCCCCCTTTGTGCAAACGCCTGCCCTCCCAGGCAGCTGGCTGGTGCACTTACCCTTTTAATGCATTATTAATGCCTGCAGCCCCAGACTAATGCGTCTCAATAATTATCAATACACGGGATGTCGTGGATGAGAACTCAGCATCTGCGTCCCAGAAAAGCCCTCATCCACTCAGTCCTCGATGAGGCTGACAGCAGACAACTCAGCTTTTAGCTTCAGTGGGAATCACATTTACTGCTCCTCCTTGGGTGGGGACTGAGCGTCACATGGCTGCAGGAGACACGCCCACAGCCCCTCCGCAGAGCCCTGGTGGACAGCCTGGCTGTGCTCCGGCCCTCTGCACCCATTTGCAATGTGACCCACCCCCAGCTCCATGAGTGTGGGAAGTAGAAAAGGTCCTCTTTCAAGTTTCCTTTCTTGTTAAAGAATAAATCGTAAGTGTGCTGATAACTTTGTTAAGCCCTATCCTGCGTAGCTGTTGAACATGCCATGCTTAGAAGCACATCGTACGTTCTATGACCTTGTACGTTAACCAAGATATCTGTGCTGGATGTGCTCACAGGCACGTCCCAGCTCCCCGCCTATGCCCCTTACCTGTTTAATTGAATTTTCAGTTGTCAGTCGATTGGGTTTTAGTTTGGACTCTGAGGTCTGGCTCCAGCCAACAAAGATCAGACACAGCAGTTAGGACAACCTCACGTGTGTAAGGGAGAAATGTGTCTGCCTTTGTTCCTCGTACTTTCATGGCATGATGGCTAACAAGGGTACCCTTTCTGCAGTCCAGCAAGCAAAAACTGCTTGCCGAGAGATCCTTTGTCTCAGGGCTGATTTTTCTTTGCGGCACCGAGCACCTGTTTCCAACAGTGAGGAATGTAAGACCCCCATTTTGCAGATGAGAAAACTCAAGGCCAGCCTTGAGCTACTTGCCTGGGGCCCTGGGGAAGTGGCGTCGAGTCCGACCACACTGGACAGGTGAGGGCGCCACACCCACGTCTCCGTCCTTTACGAAGTCTGGCCTTGGGTTTTCTTGGGGCAGAGGCCGGCCAGCCGTGGTGTGGTCAGTGCCACGGCGTCTCCCAGAGAGGCCTTTTATGTAACGGACAGAGAGTCCGCAGGCACGTGCCACTGTGCCAGGCTAATATTTGCATTTTTTTGTACAGAGGGGATCTCGCTATGTTGCCCAGGCTGGTCTCAATGAACCCTCCCACTTCAGCCTCCCAAAGTGCTGGGTTTATAAGCATGAGCCACTGCATCCAGCCTTACATTTTTAAAGGGGAGTGACATCATTGAGGAGAAACAGGCTTTACCCGGGGACCCTCTGGAGGCTTCTCAGGGAGTCTCAGAAGGTCCTCCAGACTCTGACTCCCCCTCCCATTCCACGCTCCCCCCACCTACCTGTCTCCCTGCCCATACCCACTGCAGGGGACGCTGGCTGCACGGGAGTGCAGACTCCAGGCTGGAGATGGAGGAGCTGGTTACATTTACAGACTGACAGAGACCACTGAGTGGGTAGCGCTGACGTGGCGGGTTGGGGCCAGACCGAGGGAGCATGGGGGGAAGGCCAAATCTCCACATTGCCCACTTCACAGACAAGAGGAACAAGGCCGTGGAAAGGAAAGGAGACACCCAGCATCACACCAGGGGGAAGGGGTGGCGTCAGCATCTCCAGCCCAGGGGCGCACGGTCCCCATGTGGCAAATCAGACCAGCAGGCGGCCGCACCCAAAGGCATGGTGGACAGTCTTTATTTTAAAATGGGTTTTTCTTCTCACTGCAGAAAGAACTTTCAGCTCTACCAGGGAGGGTGCACACATGACAGGCTGAACCATGTCCCCTAAAACAGACGGTTGGCGTCTGCCCCCGGCGCCCACAACTGGGACCTTGTTCAGGGACAGGGTCTTACAGACGTGACCGAGCTAAGACGAGGACATTAGGGCGGGCTCTTATCTGGTACGATGGGCGTCCGTATAAACAGGAGACGACTGTTGCATTTCACACTGTTTCTGTGTTTTACAGTAAAACGCGCTACATTCGAGTAGAGAAAGCTGAAAGGACAGTCCAGGCTGCTCGGCTGCCCCCGAGCAGGGCTACCTTACACGTGGCGCTCACAGACCATGTTCTGTTCCTGCCTTAGCTGCAACATTCCGTGCCAGGGCAGAAGAAAGGCCCTCCGAGACAGAGAAGCGGGCGGGGAACCCCCCAGGAGTGCCCTGGGGCCACATCCCCTAAGCGCGCTTCCACGCTCAGAACCAGGAAACACGGCAGCTGGCCCGAAGGGTTCTCTACGTGGTAAGGTGACACTGGGGACTGGGGTGGTCAGGATGCTGTCATGTTATCCTGAAAGGAGAGATCTGGACACAGACATGCCCTGAGGGAGGATGCGAGGGACCCCCGGCTACAAGCGGAGGAACGCAGCCTGGACCTGGTCCCCGCTCCGGGCCCTTGGAAGGCACCGGCCCCGCCAACCCCCAGTCTCGGACCTCAGACCTCCAGACTGTGAGGGAACCATGCTGCAGCTGAAGCCCCCAGGCGGGGGTGCTTGGCTCTAGCAGCCCAGGGACACTGGCACAGCCACACACCACTTCCTTCCCGGGCACAGAGCCCCTCCACTCCTGCAGCGCTTCCTCCCTGGCCATCATCGCCGGCGCTGAAGCCACCCTCAGACCCTCCATTCCAGCCCATCCCAGCAACGTGGTGGCTCAGGGATGCCCAGAGTAAACCAGGCTCCAAGGCAAAGGAGGAGAGCCGCTGCCACCTCCGCCAGAGGAAGCCAGCCTCCTGCCTTACTGAAGACAGGGAAGGCAGCGGGCCCCGGGCAAGCCTCCTCCTCCTCAGGTGCTGTCGCCAAGGCAACCCTGGAGGCCACGCCCTGGGCTAGGTGTGCGGCTGCCCTGTCCCCCACAGGTGCCCAGAGGAAGACGCAGGCCTGGAGGCGGGATCCGCAGGCCCCCCAACAGGCTGGTCAGCCCTCAGAAGGCCGGACTTAGGATCCCCAGGCCCTGCTTTCCAGCGTTGCTCGGCAAGGAGTGGGCAGAGGCAGTAGCCAGCTCAGTGCCAGGCCCAGCCACTCACTAGGGCAGGCCACCTCCCACCCAGTTTTCACCTGAACGAGGAAGAAGATACTAAGAGGAGGAGGGGAGGGGAAACCGCAGCCGGGAGCCAGAGGCCTTGAGGCCCCAGGGAAGGATCTTGTGCTGAGGTTGCCCCAGCCAGGCTGTTCACACTAGGAGCTGGCCAGAAATGCAGATACACAGGCCCTGCCCAGCCCCCCAGAGTCGGAACCTGCCTCTTAACAGGTGTTCGAGGGCTCATTAGTCACAGAAGTGGGGGCCAGAGGCACAAGAGGGCCCTCACACTCCCTGGTTCCTGCCTTTCTCACACGCTGTCCCTACCCTGAAATTCTCGGAACCCCCAAGACAGAGGGAGAGCACCCCGAGACTCCGGGGCAACCTGCTCGGGGCACAGAGAGGGGCAGGGAAGTTTCCAGAGAAACTTGGCTGGGAAAAGGGCCACACAGCGTCAGACACAGCCTCTGCATTGAGGGCTTCACCTGCCATGATCACAGGGGCCAGGAAGGTGGGGACATCCCTGGCAGGAGACTGGAAGTCAGCAGATGGCTCAGGACCTGCAGCGCCAGCCCTGGCTGGCCCCAGTCCTTCATCTGCAGAGGAACCTGGGCTGCTTGCTGGCCCCCTACAGCCTCAGTCTCTCCATCTGTAGAATGGAGAGACCGAAAAGCCCCGAAGCCATATTCTTCCCCACTGGACCACAGCCCCCACTACCATGGAACCAAAACTCGCACCACCACTGGACCACAGCCCCCACTACCATGGAACCAAAGCTCCCATCATCACAGGACCACAGCCACCCCCATTACTGTATCACAGCACCCCCATCACTGGACCACAGTCCCCTCCATCACTGGACCACAGTCCCCACCAGCACTGGACCACAGCCCCTCATCATTGGACCACAGCCCCCTCCATCACTGACCACGACCCCCACCATCACAGGACCACAGCCCCCTCCATCACTGGATCACAGCCCTCTCCATCACAGGACCACAGCTCCCTCCATCACGGGACCACAGCTCCCGCCCCCAACACTGGACCACAGCCCTCTCCATCACTGGACCACAGCCCCCACAAGCACTGGACCACAGCCCCCTCCATCACTGGACCACAGCCCCCACCAGCACTGGACCACAGCCCCCTCCATCACAGGACCACAGCCCTCTCCATCACTGGACCACAGCCCCCTCCATCACTGGACCACAGCCCTCTCCATCACTGGACCACAGCCCCCACCAGCACTGGACCACAGCCCCCACCAGCACTGGACCACAGCCCCCACCAGCACTGGACCACAGCCCCCTCCATCACAGGACCACAGCCCCCTACATCACTGGATCACAGCTCCTTCCATCACAGGACCATAGCCCCCTCCATCACTGAACCACATTTCCCACCAGCACTGGACCACAGCCCCCTCCATCACTGGACCACAGTTCCCACCAGCACTGGACCACAGCCCCCTCCAGCACAGGACCACCCTCCCATCAATGGACCACAGCCCCCTCCATCAATGGACCACATCCCCTCCATCCCTGGACCATAGCCCCCTCCATCAATGGACCACAGCACCCTCCATCACTGGACCACAGTCCTCTCCATCACTAGACCACAGCCCCCACAAGCACTGGACCACAGCCCCCTCCATCACTGGACCACAGCCCCCTCCATCACTGGACCACAGCCCCCTCCATCACTGGACCACAGCCCCCACCAGCACTGGACCACAGCCCCCACCTGCACTGGACCACAGCCCCCTCCATCACAGGACCACAGCCCCCTACATCACTGGATCACAGCTCCTTCCATCACAGGACCATAGCCCCCTCCATCACTGAACCACATTTCCCACCAGCACTGGACCACAGCCCCCTCCATCACTGGACCACAGTTCCCACCAGCACTGGACCACAGCCCCCTCCAGCACAGGACCACCCTCCCATCAATGGACCACAGCCCCCTCCATCAATGGACCACATCCCCTCCATCCCTGGACCATAGCCCCCTCCATCAATGGACCACAGCACCCTCCATCACTGGACCACAGTCCTCTCCATCACTAGACCACAGCCCCCACAAGCACTGGACCACAGCCCCCTCCATCACTGGACCACAGCCCCCTCCATCACTGGACCACAGCCCCCTCCATCACTGGACCACAGCCCCCACCAGCACTGGACCACAGCCCCCACCTGCACTGGACCACAGCCCCCTCCATCACAGGACCACAGCCCCCTACATCACTGGATCACAGCTCCTTCCATCACAGGACCATAGCCCCCTCCATCACTGAACCACATTTCCCACCAGCACTGGACCACAGCCCTCTCCATCACTGGACCACAGCCCCCACAAGCACTGGACCACAGCCCCCTCCAGCACAGGACCACCCTCCCATCAATGGACCACAGCCCCCTCCATCAATGGACCACATCCCCTCCATCCCTGGACCATAGCCCCCTCCATCAATGGACGACAGCACCCTCCATCACTGGACCACAGTCCTCTCCATCACTAGACCACAGCCCCCACCAGCACTGGACCACAGCCCCCTCCATCACTGGACCACAGCCCTCTCCATCACTGGACCACAGTTCCCACCAGCACTGGACCATAGCCCCCTCCATCACTGAACCACATTTCCCACCAGCACTGGACCACAGCCCCCTCCATCACTGGACCACAGTTCCCACCAGCACTGGACCACAGCCCCCTCCAGCACAGGACCACCCTCCCATCAATGGACCACAGCCCCCTCCATCAATGGACCACATCCCCTCCATCCCTGGACCATAGCCCCCTCCATCAATGGACCACAGCACCCTCCATCACTGGACCACAGTCCTCTCCATCACTAGACCACAGCCCCCACAAGCACTGGACCACAGCCCCCTCCATCACTGGACCACAGCCCCCTCCATCACTGGACCACAGCCCCCTCCATCACTGGACCACAGCCCCCACCAGCACTGGACCACAGCCCCCACCAGCACTGGACCACAGCCCCCTCCATCACAGGACCACAGCCCCCTACATCACTGGATCACAGCTCCTTCCATCACAGGACCATAGCCCCCTCCATCACTGAACCACATTTCCCACCAGCACTGGACCACAGCCCCCTCCATCACTGGACCACAGTTCCCACCAGCACTGGACCACAGCCCCCTCCAGCACAGGACCACCCTCCCATCAATGGACCACAGCCCCCTCCATCAATGGACCACATCCCCTCCATCCCTGGACCATAGCCCCCTCCATCAATGGACGACAGCACCCTCCATCACTGGACCACAGTCCTCTCCATCACTAGACCACAGCCCCCACCAGCACTGGACCACAGCCCCCTCCATCACTGGACCACAGCCCTCTCCATCACTGGACCACAGTTCCCACCAGCACTGGACCATAGCCCCCTCCATCACTGAACCACATTTCCCACCAGCACTGGACCACAGCCCCCTCCATCACTGGACCACAGTTCCCACCAGCACTGGACCACAGCCCCCTCCAGCACAGGACCACCCTCCCATCAATGGACCACAGCCCCCTCCATCAATGGACCACATCCCCTCCATCCCTGGACCATAGCCCCCTCCATCAATGGACCACAGCACCCTCCATCACTGGACCACAGTCCTCTCCATCACTAGACCACAGCCCCCACAAGCACTGGACCACAGCCCCCTCCATCACTGGACCACAGCCCCCTCCATCACTGGACCACAGCCCCCTCCATCACTGGACCACAGCCCCCACCAGCACTGGACCACAGCCCCCACCAGCACTGGACCACAGCCCCCTCCATCACAGGACCACAGCCCCCTACATCACTGGATCACAGCTCCTTCCATCACAGGACCATAGCCCCCTCCATCACTGAACCACATTTCCCACCAGCACTGGACCACAGCCCCCTCCATCACTGGACCACAGTTCCCACCAGCACTGGACCACAGCCCCCTCCAGCACAGGACCACCCTCCCATCAATGGACCACAGCCCCCTCCATCAATGGACCACATCCCCTCCATCCCTGGACCATAGACCCCTCCATCAATGGACGACAGCACCCTCCATCACTGGACCACAGTCCTCTCCATCACTAGACCACAGCCCCCACCAGCACTGGACCACAGCCCCCTCCATCACTGGACCACAGCCCTCTCCATCACTGGACCACAGTTCCCACCAGCACTGGACCACAGCCCCCTCCAGCACAGGACCACCCTCCCATCAATGGACCACAGCCCCCTCCATCAATGGACCACATCCCCTCCATCCCTGGACCATAGCCCCCTCCATCAATGGACGACAGCACCCTCCATCACTGGACCACAGTCCTCTACATCACTAGACCACAGCCCCCACAAGCACTGGACCACAGCCCCCTCCATCACTGGACCACAGCCCCCTCCATCACTGGACCACAGCCCTCTCCATCACTGGACCACAGCCCCCACCAGCACTGGACCACAGCCCCCACCAGCACTGGACCACAGCCCCCTCCATCACAGGACCACAGCCCCCTACATCACTGGATCACAGCTCCTTCCATCACAGGACCATAGCCCCCTCCATCACTGAACCACATTTCCCACCAGCACTGGACCACAGCCCCCTCCATCACTGGACCACAGTTCCCACCAGCACTGGACCACAGCCCCCTCCAGCACAGGACCACCCTCCCATCAATGGACCACAGCCCCCTCCATCAATGGACCACATCCCCTCCATCCCTGGACCATAGCCCCCTCCATCAATGGACGACAGCACCCTCCATCACTGGACCACAGTCCTCTCCATCACTAGACCACAGCCCCCACCAGCACTGGACCACAGCCCCCTCCATCACTGGACCACAGCCCCCTCCATCACTGGACCACAGCCCCCTCCATCACTGGACCACAGCCCCCACCAGCACTGGACCACAGCCCCCACCTGCACTGGACCACAGCCCCCTCCATCACAGGACCACAGCCCCCTACATCACTGGATCACAGCTCCTTCCATCACAGGACCATAGCCCCCTCCATCACTGAACCACATTTCCCACCAGCACTGGACCACAGCCCTCTCCATCACTGGACCACAGCCCCCACAAGCACTGGACCACAGCCCCCTCCAGCACAGGACCACCCTCCCATCAATGGACCACAGCCCCCTCCATCAATGGACCACATCCCCTCCATCCCTGGACCATAGCCCCCTCCATCAATGGACCACAGCACCCTCCATCACTGGACCACAGTCCTCTCCATCACTAGACCACAGCCCCCACAAGCACTGGACCACAGCCCCCTCCATCACTGGACCACAGCCCTCTCCATCACTGGACCACAGTTCCCACCAGCACTGGACCACAGCCCCCTCCAGCACAGGACCACCCTCCCATCAATGGACCACAGCCCCCTCCATCAATGGACCACATCCCCTCCATCCCTGGACCATAGCCCCCTCCATCAATGGACGACAGCACCCTCCATCACTGGACCACAGTCCTCTACATCACTAGACCACAGCCCCCACAAGCACTGGACCACAGCCCCCTCCATCACTGGACCACAGCCCCCTCCATCACTGGACCACAGCCCTCTCCATCACTGGACCACAGCCCCCACCAGCACTGGACCACAGCCCCCACCAGCACTGGACCACAGCCCCCTCCATCACAGGACCACAGCCCCCTACATCACTGGATCACAGCTCCTTCCATCACAGGACCATAGCCCCCTCCATCACTGAACCACATTTCCCACCAGCACTGGACCACAGCCCCCTCCATCACTGGACCACAGTTCCCACCAGCACTGGACCACAGCCCCCTCCAGCACAGGACCACCCTCCCATCAATGGACCACAGCCCCCTCCATCAATGGACCACATCCCCTCCATCCCTGGACCATAGCCCCCTCCATCAATGGACCACAGCACCCTCCATCACTGGACCACAGTCCTCTCCATCACTAGACCACAGCCCCCACAAGCACTGGACCACAGCCCCCTCCATCACTGGACCACAGCCCCCTCCATCACTGGACCACAGCCCTCTCCATCACTGGACCACAGCCCCCACCAGCACTGGACCACAGCCCCCACCTGCACTGGACCACAGCCCCCTCCATCACAGGACCACAGCCCCCTACATCACTGGATCACAGCTCCTTCCATCACAGGACCATAGCCCCCTCCATCACTGAACCACATTTCCCACCAGCACTGGACCACAGCCCTCTCTATCACTGGACCACAGCCCCCACAAGCACTGGACCACAGCCCCCTCCAGCACAGGACCACAGGCCCCTACATCACTGGATCACAGCTCCTTCCATCACAGGACCATAGCCCCCTCCATCACTGAACCACATTTCCCACCAGCACTGGACCACAGCCCCCTCCATCACTGGACCACAGTTCCCACCAGCACTGGACCACAGCCCCCTCCAGCACAGGACCACGCTCCCATCAATGGACCACAGCCCCCTCCATCAATGGACCACATCCCCTCCATCCCTGGACCATAGCCCCCTCCATCAATGGACCACAGCACCCTCCATCACTGGACCACAGTCCCCACCAGCACTGGACCACAGCCCCCACCAACACTGGACCACAGCCCCCTCCATCACAGGACCACAGCCCCCTACATCACTGGATCACAGCTCCTTCCATCACAGGACCATAGCCCCCTCCATCAATGGACCATATCCCCTCCATCCCTGGACCATAGCCCCCTCCATCAATGGACCACAGCACCCTCCATCACTGGACCACAGTCCTCTCCATCACTAGACCACAGCCCCCACCAGCACTGGACCACAACCCCCTCCATCACTGGATCATAGCCCCCACCAGCACTGGACCACAGCCCCCTCCATCACTGGACCACAGTCCCCTCCATCACTAGACCACAGTCCCCACCAGCAGTGGACCACAGCCCCCTCCATCACTGGACCACAGCCCCCTCCATCACAGGACCACCTTCCCATCAATGGACCACAGCCCCCTCCATCAATGGACCATATCCCCTCCATCCCTGGACCATAGCCCCCTCCATCAATGGACCACAGCACCCTCCATCACTGGACCACAGTCCTCTCCATCACTAGACCACAGCCCCCACCAGCACTGGACCACAACCCCCTCCATCACTGGATCATAGCCCCCACCAGCACTGGACCACAGCCCCCTCCATCACTGGACCACAGCCCCCTCCATCACTAGACCACAGTCCCCACCAGCAGTGGACCACAGCCCCCTCCATCACTGGACCACAGCCCCCTCCATCACTGGATCACAGCCCCCTCCATCACAGGACCACAGCCCCCACCATCACAGGACCACAGCCCCCTCCATCACAGGACCACAGCCCTCTCCATCACTGGATCACAGCCCCCTCCATCACTGGATCACAGCCCCCTCCATCACAGGACCACGGCCCCCACCATCACTGACCACAGCCCCCACCATCACAGGACCACAGCCGCCTCCATCACTGGATCACAGCCCCCTCCATCACAGGACCACAGCCCCCACATCACTGACCACAGCCCCCCTCCATCACAGGACCACAGCCCCCCCGTCACAGGACCACAGCTCCCCCCATCACTGGATCATAGCCCCCCCATCACCGGACCACAGTCCCTCTCATCACTGGATCATAGCCTTCCCCCACACTGAGAAGGGCCCTGCCGCCCAGGAGCCACAGCACCACAGGGTTGGCAGGGTCCTCCCTGGGTGGGTGCCACTTCCGCATGATCCCAGCTGGCCTGTGTCTCACACTGCCCCAGAGCTCCCGACTCCCCAGTTTGGAAACTGCTTCTCTCTGCGGACACCCCTGGAGAAGGACGCTGAGTGACAGGCCCTGCCACCCCGGGGCTGAGACATCAAGGAGCCGAGGACCCACCTTCCAAAGCCATTGGCACCCAGCTGCTCCCAGGGGCTCCCTAAGTGGGAGGGCAGTGGCAGGCAGGGGCCAGCTGAGGGGTCTTCCCAGGGCCAGTCCTGTGAGAGGTATCCCTCCGGGGGGCGAGACAGGCAGGAGCTTTTGCTAGCTCAGTGGGGAAAAGGAGGAGGCTCCAGGGACCCTGCCAGAGCTCGAGGTGCCTTCAGAGGGGGTATGGCACACTGTCCCTTCCTGGACACCGCTCGGGGGCAGACGGATTCCATGGGTGACGGGACGGGGTGCTGCAGGCCCAGTGGCTGTTGAGCAGTGGCAGGGCTCGAATTATCTTGAGAATGGCCCCAGGAGATACCCTGCAGGAGGCTCGGCCTCTGTGAGCTCACTGAACCCTCAGGCTCCGTGAGGGGAGGGGCACTGCTCTCCCATTTCATAGGCGGGGACACTGAGGCCTGTGGGGGCCTCAAATTGGAAGCAGGTACAGGGCCATGCTGGGCGACAGAGCTGTCTGAAAATGTTTCAGAGGCCCCTGCAAAATCACACCGTGAGCCCCGACAAGGGCCCGAAATGCAGAGGGTGCCCAGGGCAGTGTGGTCCTGGCCAGGGGGGCTACAGCCTTGGACACAGACTTTCACACTCGACCAGTGTCCTCCTCCCACCCGACCGCCTCCAAGAGCAGCTGGGCCGGAGGGGAAGGGAAGAGGGGCCATCTCTCCAAGGCAGACCACCCCCCATCCAGCGAGGGCGGGAAGAGGTGCTACTCTGGAGCTAGGCACTGGGTGGACTGAGCCCCAGGGGCTAGAAGGCTGACAGACCTGTCCGAGCACAGCCAGAGGCTCCTGTCTAGGAAGGAAAGTAGGCACAGCTCAGCGGGGCCTGCTCAGGACAGGTGGAACCTGCGGGGGTGCCCCCCCTGTGCCCAGGGCCTGTGCAGTCCCCAGGCCTGCAGCATCACCTGGGGAGGGTTTGTGTGTGTGCGTCTGGGGTGCATCACAGAAATGCAGATTCCCAGGCCCCAACCCTCTGAGCAGAGGCACCAGGAGCTCTGACCTCAGCCTCCTCCAGGTGATTTCGTGCTGCGAACCTGGCTGAGCCTGCATCCTGGATGGGGCAACATCCTGCATCTCAGCCCTGATATTAAAGGTTAGGGGGCTGGGAGGAGACCAGGTTTTGTGGATCATGAGGCTTACATGCCTGGGGGCTCCTCCTTTGAGACAAAAAATAGAAAATGTTACGTGGACAGCTGTGAGGTCCCCAGGGCCTAGAGTGCAAGCTTCATTTGCTGCTGGGGTCCGCCTCTGGGGCTGGCACAGAGGGAGGCCGGGAGGGAGAAGGTGTACTTAGAACGAGCGGCTGGGCCAGCATGGGACAGCTCCAGGGGCAGATGAGCCAGCGGGAAGACTATGGGCGCAGACTGAGCCATACCCTGAAAGGAAATCCCGGGAAACAGCAAGGCGGCCCCACCCATCTCTCCAGGAGGGCCAGGCTCTGTCCAGCCTGCAGGTGCTGGTGAGATACTGCCACGAAGCTGGGGTTCGTGCTTTGGTGCTGTTCTGGGAGCTGGGTGCCTGTCCCTGGGTTGAGGCTGGTACCCCACGGGCCTGAGTAAGGCCCCTGTTCCTGGCTCTGACCCTGGCTCCGCATTCCTGGTAGGGATGCTGAGACCAGAGTCAGGAACGGTCTCCACTTTCAATCACTCTGGCAGCTGCCTTCCTTGAGCCCCTGGGAGGGAGGGAGGCAGACCCAGCCCTGCCCCCAGGAACCTCAGTGGGTCAGACAGGCATTGACTGACCATCACCATCGCTGTGGGTAGAACTGTCATGCAGCCCTGCAGGGGGCAGGAGTGTTGCTAGGAGCCCCCACAGAGACTCCGACTTGGTCAGGGAGGGCTTCCTGGAGGAGGCGACAGTGAGCTGAGCTTTGAAGGGTGAGCGGTAGGGTAATCCAGGTTGGGGGCACCTGGGAGACTGCATCGGAGACCTGGGGTGGGGTTGGGGTGCACCCAAGGCTGGAGCAGAGGGCGGGGGCTGCACTGAAAGCTGGCCCACACAGGCCTCCTTCTCCCAAGACCAGCTGGGGGCCTCCAAAGAGTCATGGGCGGGGCGGGACCAGCTATGATGTGTGTGCTGAGAGGCCCCCGGCCGGTGCCTGGAGGACCACTGAGGTAAGAGAGGGCACGGCTGAGCCTCCCAGATGCTGGCCACCAGGACTGAGGCTCTCTCGTGGGCCCTGGCCCAGGAGCAGGTCAACACGCAGGCCAGACCCACACGTGCGCACACGGACAGCCAGCACCACCCAGCTGAGACAGGGAGCACCAGCTTCCCAAGCCCCTGGCTGAACATGTCCAACAGGGCAAGGCAGGGATCCGCAGGGGTTTAAAAACCGTTCAAGTCAAAGAAGAGCTCACACAGCTGAAGGGCAGGAAATGAAGGTAACAGTCGCTCCCTGCAAGTATTTTAATGGGCTTTTCCCGGTGGCAGGATGGAGAGGGATGTTTCTGCAGAGCCCAAACCCGCCCCGATTCCCTGGAAAGCATGTTTCATCAGATCAGACCCAGGGTGGATGCTAAAGACAGGAGGTCTGCGATCAGAGCAGTCTGGAAAGCCAGAGAACATTCTGGATCCAGCCCTGACAGGTGACCCCTCTCTTTATCTTTAGACCGCGTCTTCCCTTACCCCCATTTTTCATTTAAAACATTTGCAGGCCAGGTGTGGTGGCTCATGCCTGTAATCCCAGCACTTTGGGAGGTGGAGGTGGGCGAATTACAAGGTCAAGAGATTGAGACCATCCTGGCCAGCATAGTGAAACCCCATCCCTACTAAAATACAAAAAAACTAACTGGGTGTGGTGGCACGCTCTATAGTCCCAGCTACTCTGGAGGCTGAGGCAGGAGAATGGGAGAATTGCTTGAACCCGGGAGGTGGAGGTTGCAGTGAGCCGAGATTGCGCCTCTGCACTTCAGCCTAGTGCCTGGTGACAGAGTGGGACTCTGTCTCAAAAAAAAAAAAATCCTCCATCCGTCCTCTGTCCAGCTGCTGGCGGCTCCTGGCAGCCTTACTCCCCTCTCGGCCTCCGCCCTCCCGTGGCCTCCTCCAGCACATGTCTCTCCTCTTCTGCCCCACAAGGCACTTGTTCTTGGATCGGGGCCCAGCCTGATCCAGAAGAATCTCATCTGCAGATCCTTAACCAATTCCATTTGCAGAGACCCTTATTCCAAGAAGGTGAAACCGCGGTTCCAGACAGACATAGCGTTTGGGGACACCATTCAGCCCACTAGGGAGTGTGTGTGTGTAAATATATATATATGAGAGATGGAGTCTGGCTCTGCTGCCCAGGCTGGAGTGCAGTGCTGTGATCTTAGCTCACTGCAACCTCTGCCTCCCAGGTTCGAGCGATTCTCCTGCCTCAGCCTCCCGAGTAGCTGGGACTACAAGCGTGCACCACCATGCCTGGCTAATTTTTGTATTTTTAGTAAAGACGAGGTTTTGCCATGTTGACCAGGTTGGTCTTGAACTCTTGACCTCAGGTGATCCAATCACTTCAAATTCCCAAAGTGCTGGGATTACAGGTGTGAGCCGCCATGCCTGGCTGGTTGATATTTTCATTTTTTAGAGACAGGGTCTCCCTTTGTCACCCAGACTGGAGTGCAGTGGCACGATCACTGCTCACTGCAGTCTTGAACTCCTGGACTCAAGCAATCCTTCCACTTCAGCCACCCAAGGAGGCAGGAAGGCACTGCGCATGGCTAATTTTCTTTATTTTTCTAGAGACGGGGTCTATGTTGCCCAAGCTGATTCCAAACTCATGGCCACAAAGCTCCCACCTCAGCCTCCCAAAGTGCTGGGACTACAGTGTGAACCACCACACCCAGCCCTACTAGAGGGTCTTTTTTTTTTTTTTTTTTTTTTTAAGATAGGCTTTCACCATGATGGCCAGGCTGGTCTTGAACTCCTGACCTCAGGTGATCCACCCACCTTGGCCTCCCAAAGTGCTAGGATTACAGGCGTGAGCCACAGCGCCCGGCCTAGAGAGTCTTAAAGTTCAATTCCTTCGTGACTCAATCCCAGGCTAAATATCACTCCTTGGAAAAACAGTCCTGACCTCAATCCCCATCCCCACAAGCTCCGGCCTCTGGCTATAGCTCATTTACACAATTCTGTGGTTGTGGTCCTCGCAGGCAGGAAAGAGTCTGCCTCACTCACTGTGGGCTACCCTGCTCAGCACAGGCCTGGCACACACTCGCAGGTGGGTGTTCAGCTGAACGAGTGAATGAGTGAAGGGGCAAGTGAGAGCTTCTGTAAGGAGCCTCCCAGCCCGGCCAGCTCCTCTGGATCACCACTTTCCAGACTTCCTGGAGGGCATCATCAAACGGCGAGGGTATGACAGGGACACTGTCCTCGGGGGTGACCAGCTGCTTTACCTGGGATCGGCTGCATCATCTGTGAGCCTCAGTTTCCTCACCTGTGCAGTAGGCTTAGTAAGAAGGACCCTTGTAGGACCCCTGCTAAGATTCATGGGATGAGGCGCAGACAGCACACAGCCCTGCTGTTCTTATGCTGGGTAAGATATCTGATGGATACCTGGTGGGCGAGTTTTACTGTTTTAGCAGGTTTACTGACATATCATTTATTTTGCTTGTTTTTCTGAGACGGAGTTTCACTTTGGCATCCAGGCTGGAGTGCAGTGGTGCAATCTTGGCTCACTGCAACCTCTGCCTCCCAGGTTCAAGCGATTCTCCTGCCTCAGCCTCCCAAGTAGCTGGGACTACAGGCACTTGCCACCACGCCTGGCTAATTTTTGTATTTTTATTAGAGACAAGGTTTCACAATGTTGGTCAGGCTAGTCTTGAACTCCTGACCTTGTGATCTACCTGCTTTGACCTCCCAAAGTGCTGAGATTATAGGTGTGATCCACTGTGCCCGGCCGAGATATCATTTATATGCCATAAATGAAGGTACGATAAACGCTATCTTTATATACCACAAACATGAAGAAGGAAGTCAGAGTGACGTGGCGCATTACGGATCCATTGGTTCAAAAAGATGGTGTTAGACTGAGCGAGCGTCTACTACAAGCTAAACACACTGCTGGGTTAGGACACAGGGAAAGGGAGAGCGCAAGGAGCTCCTTGCTGACAGAGATTCGGGTCCCATCGAGAAGACAGCTGATAAAAAGGTCAACACATAAAAAGAACGCGTTCCTGGGACTGCACATTGTACACAGACAGCAATCACACCTCCGTTTAGAGTATGAGGCAATGGTTTTTAGCACATGTACAGAAGTGGGCCACCGTCACCGGAATCTAATTTACAGCACTTTCGTCCCCTGCGACAGAAACCCCATATCCATCAGCTGCCCTCCCCATCCCTCCTCCCAGCTCCTGCCAATGGCTGATCTGCTTCCTTTCTGCTGTTAATTGATGGAAAGCATTTCTTTCAGAGAGGAATTAAGGAGCAAAGGGCCGGCAGGGCATAGGCGTAGGCAGCCTGGAGGCGGGCGGGGTGGGAAACAGGATGGGAATGAGCGTGTGTGAAAGGTGGAGAAAGGTGGTCCCCTCCCCAGCCCTTCCTGGGTCAGAGGTGATGCCGGGGAACGGGGCCTGGGCAGCAGGTGCCCCATACCTGCTTCCTGCTGCAGCCGGGACCACCTCTAAACCCTCACTGTGGAGTCCCTTTTTGAGTTAAAAGAAATTGTGCTATAAAATCAGACAAAACTCTAGAAAGCCATACTCAGAGGAGGAGTGTGGGAAACAAAGCCCCAGACACAGACAGGTCCTCCCACAGCACGGCTGTGCCGCTGCGGGCTGCCGGCCGCCTCCGGCTGCAGCGGTCTCTGTTGGGCTCATCTGTCCACGGGCTCAGCACACACGAACAGGGCACACCCACAGGCTGGACTTCTACAGGCGCCAGGGCCTCAAAGCACAGGGCAGGTGCTGCCAAGGAGCAGGAGGAAGGCTGGAAAGGAAGGATGGTCTGGACGGGGTCACTGGAGCAATGAGCATCACCAACGCTCTGGGTTGGTACCCAGCATTGGCCCAGAGGAAGCCGGGGTGGCTGAGACCTCGGAGGCACGAGGAGTTGGCAGGAGGAAGAGAGCTCCAGGACGACAAAGGCCCAGGGGCAGGGGAGGGGTCAGCAAGTTAGGGAAACAGAGGGGGATGAGAGCTTCTGCCGACTAGGGCCAGAGGCATCTGCCTGGGGGCAGGGCATGGGGTGGTAGAAATCATCCTTAAGACATGGGTTTAACACCTTCCACAGTCTGGCTGCCCTCAGGGATTGTGGCTGGATACTTTATTTTTAAAAATATACAAAAGATGGCTGGGCGTGGTGGATCAGATCTGTAGCCCCAGCACTTTGGGAGGCCGAGGCTGGTGGATCACCTGAGGTCAGGAATTCAAGACCAGCCTGACCAACATGGTGGAAACCTGTCTTTTGGTATTTTGTAAAAATACAAAAATTAGCCAGGGGTGGTGGTGTGTGCCTGTAATCCCAGCTACTTGGGAGGCTGAGGCAGGAGAATGGCTTGAACCCAGGAGCGGAGTTGTAGTGAACCGAGATCAAGCCACTGCACTCCAGCCTGGGTGACAGAGTGAGACTCCATCTCAAATAAATAAAAATATACAAAAGTAATATATAATTTCTTTATAAAACATTCTAAAATGTAGAATGAAAGTAAAACTCCTTCAGCCCCTTCCCCATGTATTCAGCTTCCCACAGAACACGACTCTTAATTCTGGTCAGTTCTCTTTCAGTTCCTCTCCCCCACTGATTACAGACATACACACCTTATTTTTGCCACACCAACAGGGCTATACTCTACGTATTTTTTCCAATGACTTGTTTCTGCTTTTACTATGTCATGGTGTCCCTGCTTAGGAGGTCACTAAGATACCTTTTGTTTTCCGTGTCTGCTCAAAACTCCGTCAGAGGCGCCTGTAATCCCAGCACTTTGGGAGGCCGAGGCGGGTGGATCATGAGGTCAAGAGATCGAGACCAGCCTGGTCAACATGCTGAAACCCCGTCTCTACTAAAAATACAAAAAATTAGCTGGGCACAGTGGCGAGTGCCTGTAATCCCAGCTACTCAGGAGGCTGAGGCAGGAGAATTGCCTGAACCCAGGAGGCGGAGGTTGCGGTGAGCCAAGATCGCGCCATTGCACTCCAGCCTGGGTAACAAGAGCAAAACTCTGTCTCAAAAAAAAAAAAAAAAAAAAAACTCAGTCACAGGACAGGCTCCAATTTTCAAACACTCTCATATACTAGAAACCTGGACACAAGTGTTAGCCCACCACAGCGTTCTGCCCCTGCTTTTTTTTTTAACCTAACACTGTATCTTGGAGATTGTTCCATATTGGTAAACACAGCTTTCTCATTCTATTTATTTATTTTTAAGATTTATTTTTATTCATTTGAGACAGAGTCTCGCTTTGTCACCCACACTGGAGCGCAGTGGCACAATCTCAGCTCACTGCAACCTCTGCCTCCCAGGTTCAAGCAATTCTCCTGGCTCAGCCTCCCAAGTAGCTGGGATTACAGGCACATATCACCACACCCCGCTCATTTTTGTATTTTTCCTAGAGACAGGTTTGCGCCATGTCGGTCAGGCTGGTCTCAAACTCCTGACCTCAGGTGATCCTCCCACTTTGGCCTCCCAAAGTACTGGGATTACAGGCGTGAGCCACCACCCCCAGCCTCTTGTTCTTTTTAACGACCGAGCCAAAACACAGCAAGTCCGCCCACACCGACGGACATGAAGGCTGTCTTCCATTTTCTATTAGAATTCACGTTCTAAAGATAACGCTGTATACACGATATTTCACACACAAATCCATCTTCAGAAGACATTTCCATGAGCTCAGCTGCTGAATCAGAGCTGCAGGGTACATGTTCCTGGAGTCTCAACTTCGCTAGAGGTTCACAATTTTCTCTCCAGGGAGGACAGAACAATTACATCCCCACAAGTAAAGCGTGAGGGGCCTGTTTCCTCACACTTCTGCAGTTCAGTGCATCAGTATTTTTTTTCAAATCTCTCCCAAGACAAGTGAAACCCAGCATCATCTCACTGCTGTTTTAATTTATATTTCTGTTATTAAAGTGCGCTTGGTTTTTTTTCTTGTTGATTTGTAGAAGTGTTTTCTGCAGCAGCAAACCAGCTTTTCTTTTGTTTTACATTTAAACTCTTTTTAAAGACAGAGTTGCATATTGTCACCCAGGCTGGAGTGCAATGGTGTGATCTCAGCTCACTGCAGCCTCCGCCTCCCGGGTTCAATCAATTCTCCTGCCACAGCCTCCCAAGTAGCTGAGATTACATGCACGTGCCACCATACCTGGGTAGTATTCTGTATTTTTAGTAGACACAGGGTTTCACCCTGTTGGCCAGGCTAGTCTCGAACTCCTGACCCCAGGTGATCCGCCCACCTCAGCCTCCCAAAGTGCTGGGATTACAGGTGTGAGCCACTGCATGGCCTACATTTGAACTTTTTATCCCCCTAGAAGTTATTTGGTATGAGGTAGGGATCCAACTTTACCTTTTTCCCCGATGGCCACCTGAGCAGCCCATGCCATTTAATGAACTACCCATTCCACACCACCACCCACTTATAAATGCCACTTTTATGCCACTAAACGTGGCCTGCCTCGTGGATGCCCTGCTCTGTGGTCATCTCCCCCGACTGCAACTGTGTCCTCATCACCTGCACCAATCAGAACCTTCACTGCACCCGTCACTGCCAACATGGTGATTATCCAGGCCAGACCTCAAGCCCGCCCTGTTCTCCCACCACACAGCATGAAAAGTGATGCACGGCAGGGGGGCCGGTGTGCCCACTCCTCATGTGTGCACCTTGGTGCTGAGGAGGCTCCCCAAAGCTGCCCGCCATCCCCTGACTTCACAGTGAGTAAGGCCCCTGGGATGGAACTCCTGCCAAGGGCGTGGCTGGTGTGTTTACCACCTACAGCGGGGTCTGGGAGCAGGGCCAGGCCAGAGAGCAGCCCGCTAGCCTGGGACCATCTTGTTTCTGGGGGTGGGGGAGGGATTGAGACGGACTCTTGCCAGTTGGCATGACACCGCAGGGCTCCCGGTGTGTTAGAAATCGAGTCTCTTCAGGAGTTGACCTCGCCTTCCTTCCCGCCGCCTCCCCTCACCTACAGTCCACAGTTTAGATTCAGCGCACCCTCTTCTCCTCCCTCACCCCACACCCCTAGACCCCAGCTGAGCGAGGGCACTGCGTCTCCACCCGCCCAGCCCTGCACCTGCCTGGGACTGAACGCGGCACACATCCCGTCAGGCACCTGAGGCCAGGCTGGGTGCGGCCACCCTCCACGGACAGAAGATGCATTTATCTAAAAACTGGTTTTAGAAGCTGCTGCATCAACAACCTCCCAGTTTGCCTTTTTAGTGCCCTGCTGAAAGCTCATCTTCAAAATCACTCTGTTCCATTCCGTTAAGAAGGAAGGTGGTCTGTGCTCTACGTCTGGAATAGACTCAGGACCGGCCCAGCCTCCGTGGGTCAGGGAGGAAGGGGGTTCTGAAGCTCCAGGAACCTCAGGCCCAGGGAGGATCTGACAACACCAAGGGTGGGAGATCCCAGCACCGGGAGCTCGGAGCAGGGCTGAGCCGGTGCGGGTGGCCTGGACCCCAGGGCTGGGTGCAGGCGTCGTGTGGTCACCTCCTTCCCTGGCCTCTGCCCCAACCACAGTGGACAGGAGCAAGCCCAGATGGGGAAAGGACAGTCGTGTGTGTGGGCCTCCCTCCTCCAACACAACCCGGTGGCTGCCTTGGGGTGATGAAGGGGCCAGGTGGGGCCTGGTCTCTGGGGCAGGCAGCTGAGAGCCCGCTGGGGATGCGAGCAGCAGGCAGAGGTGTCTGTGCGTGGGCTGAAGCTCCAAAGACCCCCGCATGCACTCCATCGTCTCGCTGGACTCCCCAGCACAAGTTACGAAGACTCAATAATTAGGAATTCCAAGGTGGGGACCAGTATTCAACTCCAGATGCAGGGCCCTGCTGGGCGGGGGTTCTGAACGACTGTACCAGCCCCAGCCCCAGGATGCCAGCCCCGGGCACCACCCTTGCTGCCCTCACTTGGGGGGAGGGGTCACACCACCCTGGTTCAGGGAGGGCCAGGATCGACTCCTGCTCTTGGGCCTCTGACCAAATGTCACTTCTCCCGAGTAGCCCGTTCCTGACCCCTCGCCTCCCCATTCCCCCATACAAGCTGCCGGAGTCCCCAGATCACTACCATCGGCGCCACGGGAACAGGGTCTTCATCCCCTACCCTAAAAACAGGGCCTGGCACAGGGCGGGCCCCCTGCATAGACCCCTGCTGAAGTGACACATCAATGTACTGCCATGGTTTTTCACCGGTGCTGCTCCCAACAGCTCCTCAAGGACTGGGGCTGTGTGGTGCCTGGCATCCCATCCTCAGTGTGTGGCACCCAGTGGGTGCTCCAGGGATTTGTCTGAGGAGTGCTCGGAGGAAAGGCGGATCACACAGCTCAGGCACGGGCTTGGAAAGAGGACCGACAGGATGCTGGCCAGGGCCTGGGAGAGGGACAGGATACTAGATGGGACAGGCCCTGGCCTGCAGTCCACTGCTTGGATCCTGGTGCCCATCCCAATGCTACTGATACATTAACTGATGGCAAGGCCAGGCCAGACCACAGGGGACCCCAGGGAGCAAGCACCAGGGGCATGAGTCAGGCCTGGCCGGGAGAACCTCCCCGCCCACCCTGCAAAGGCCACACGTGGGTTAGCTTCTCCCAGGACCGTGGTGACAGGGTCAACAGAGGCCAAGGTTGTTTGCAGGTCGCACTACCATTCTGGCACATTCCAGCAATGCTGGTGGCTGCGGCTGGCTCCCCACAGACCTCCACCCTTGCTGCTGGGCTCCGAGGGTGCCAGAGTCGTCCACACTGGCCAGCGCAGACCCCACCTTACCCTCTGCTCCTGGGGGCGGGCACATCTCCGTCAGGGCCTTAGGGGTCTAGGAAATGGCTGTCTCACGGGCACCGTGGAGTCCCCAGCCCTGCGTCCCTACCTGTGAATGGAAGGATGAAGGCAGAGCTCCCACAGCCTCAGGACACAGCGTCAGACCATCCATGCGCCCATGGCTGGAGCTGGCACAGGCAGGCAGGCACGCCCATGGCCTCTGAGCCCCACGTGCAGTCCGGCCCTCACCAGGAGACACTGGCCAGCTGCTGCAACCTGTCTGCTCAAGTCCCCTAACAGGACAGAGGGCCCCAGAATCTGCCCAAGGGCCATACCCACCCGTCAGCAGCAACAGCTCTTGGGCTTCTTGTCATTCCCCGTTTTCTGCCGGTCTCCGGCTTGGCTTCCGTCTCCCTGCGGGGTCCCACCTCCCACTCTGACCAGGCGGCCCTCACGCCATCCTAGCCTCCACCCTACAAGCCAGGCCCATCTTGCTGCTGTGGAAATTCAGCATGGAGCAGACACAGAGCTCTCACCGTGGGCCACATCCGCATTCCCCTGCTATCTGTCCATGAGTACCGGGCTAGGGTCACCCCACTTCACAGAAGCACACTGAGGCTCAGAGGCTTCCAAGCAACCTGCCAGGGTGACAGACGAGTGGCCAGAGGAGCCGGAACACAGGCGTATGCTGCAAAGCTCCCTCTTCCAGCTGTGACACAGCACCACCTCTTAGCCTAAACATCACCAAGTCTTGGCAGGGCGCGGTGGCTCACGCCTGTAATCCCAGCACTTAGGGAGGCTGAGGTGAGTGGATCACAACGTCAGGAGTTCGAGACCAGCCTGAGCAACATGGTGAAACCCCATCTCTACTAAAAATATAAAACTTAGCAGCACATGGTGGCACACACCTGTAGTCCCAGCTACTCAAGAGGCTGAGGCAGGAGAATCGCTTGAACCCGGGAAGCGGAGGTTGCAGTGAGCCAAGATCATGCCACTGTACTCCAGCCTAGGCAAGAGAGAGGAACAAGTCTCCTTTTTTCAGCCCCTCCAAAGTCAGGCATGGTGGAGCTCAGCACCCAACCTACCCAGCAGGTAGGCATCCTGAATCCCAAATCCCAAATCTCACTAACATGATGGAGATTCCTGCAGGACTGGGGGCGGACCAGAGGCTGCAGATCCCAGGCCACTGCCTGCACCTCTGCTGCAGAGGACACATGGGTGTGAGGGCCCAGGGTCAGATGTGGTGCAAGATGGAGGCCAGCCATGCATCCGCGCCTCGTGCCACCTGGAGACGCGGCAGCCATTTCCTTGCTAATTCTCAGCTCTCCAAGGGCAGGGATGTCACAGGCCCAGCCTCATGGGACCTACTAGAAGATTAACGAGATGTTTGTAACGCATGTGCAGCTCCCTGGAGCCCACATCCAGGCGAGTGCGAGGAGATTCACAGAGAACTGCCTCTGGGGCAGCCGGAGGGGGTGGGAGCTCGGGGCGGGGCAGTCTGGGTCCCAGCTGGGGCTCCACAGGGATGTCCCTTCCCATTTTCACTGTGGAGACATTGGAGGAGGCAGTGTCTGGAATCCAGTTCTGTGGCCTGTGATGGTGAGCACCAGGGCTGGGATCTAGGCACGAAAGGCCCCGTTTAGAGACTCTGACAGCAATAGAACCAGACGAGGTATGTGGCCAGACTGCGCCAAGAAGAGCAGGCAGAGGACCCAACGCCCAGCAAGCTCCACCTGTGCCCTGGCTCAGCTCATTCAATCCTCACCTGACAAGCTCCAAGGATAGGGGTTTTTCTCCCATTTATAAAACAGTAAACTGCATGTGTTGTAACAGATGCAGGATGAGTGTGCCGGCCACACTATGCTGTGTGAAGCTTCTCCCGTAGTCCGACAGGAGAGATGTCATCATCTCCATTGAATAGGGAGGCAGGAAGGCTCACTGATGGAACTCACTCCCCCCAGTTCCCGTGAGCAGGGCCAGGGTTTGAACACAATCTGGAAAGGGCGTTTGCAGAGAGGTGCGGGACACAAGCCTGGGAACTGCCTTCAGGCAACACAGAGAAGGGACAGGCCCAGGTGGAATCCACAAACACAGACCACGAAACACAAGTGATGGCAACACTGTTATCAGATGCGTGCACCGGCCACAGCCTCTAGATAAAGCAGCTGCACAGAGCTGGGTGAAGAGGCCAGAGCATCCCAGCGGATCCGGAGCGTCTGGAGGGGCAGGGAGAGGAAGTGGGGATCGGCTCGGCCAGGGCAAGACACCAGATGTTGGCGCACGGAGCCAGGTGCTGTGCTCCGCTCATCACGGCAGCAGTCAGAGGATGCAGGATCTCCAGGGCAAACCAGCAAGATCAACAGTCAGAAGATGAGTTTCTGAAGCCACAGTGCCTGTTCAGAGCTGGTGAGAGCTCAGGATTTGCAGGTGGAGTCAGAGTGTCCGCCAAGGGCAGGGGTCTCTGCACATGGCCACGGGCTAAATGCAGCCCAACAACAGAGAAGAGCATGTGACTTAGATCACAGGGCCAGCAAAGCCTAAAATACTCTCTTAGTCCTTTACAGAAAAAGCGCGTTGATCCTAAGCTAGGGCGAGCTCTAGGAGGCCAGCATCTAACCCCTTCATCTTCAAGGCCCTGAGAGCGGTGAGACCTTGGCCAGGACCCCCACTGTCACAGGTGAGGATGAAGACCCAGGCGTTCCAATGCCAGGCCCTGCCTGTGATGCTGTCCTGTGCCCATGACCCACCTGGCCTCCCAAGACCAGATAAGGGGTCCTCACACTCCAGACTTCAGTGAGGGCGGGACAGGAGTTCCTTCTGTCTTTCTGAACAGGGCTGGGGAAGTGAGGCAGCAGAGACAAGGGCGATTGTTCTGATCGGAGCGTGACACTGTCTCAACCTGCCTGTGCCTGGCAAAGACAGTCGGCTGAATGGCGGCCCCCAACCAGGCAAGGCCACGTCCTAAGCCTCAGAATAGTCCATTCACATCGGGAAAAGCGTATCTGCGACTGAGATCAAGGTAAGGCTCTTGAGAGGAGGGCGTCCTGGGTTATGCAGGTGGGTTGTAAATGCAAGCACAGCTGTGCTCAGAGGGAAATATGAGACAGAGAAGGCGAGGCCAAGTGACAATAGAGACAGCGGCAACAGGCCACGTGGCCACGCACGGGAGGACGGAAGGGACCCTCCCCGGAGCCTGCAGAGGGGGCGCGGCCCTCCCACAACCTGGTCTGAGGCTTCTGCCCCAGAGGTGGGGGACAGCATGTCTGTGTTTAAGGCCTGGTTTGTGGTGTTTTGTCATGGCAGCTGCAGGAAGTTGATACCACCATGGATGAGGCGCACAGAAGCCGAGGGCCTGCGTTCAGATCCCAGCCCTGACAGGCACCCACTGGGCGACCAGGCAGGTTGCTCAGCCCCTGTGGCCTCCATTTCCCCGTCTATAGAATGTGGCCAACAATACTGCCCACCTCACAAGGGCATGGGGACAGTTACGCTAGCCGTTCCCTTATATTAAAAATCATCCATCATGTGGCCGTGCATGATGTGGCTCCTGCCTGTAATCCCAGCACTGTGGGAGGCCAAGGCAGGAGGGGTCTGAGCAAGGTCACCCTGGAGAACCACGAACACTAGCCCAGACCCCCTGTGGCTTGAACCCAAGGAGTCTGAGACCAGCCTGGCCAACATACTGAGATCCCTGTCTCTACAAAAACAAAAAAAATTTTTTTTTGAGACAGTCTTGCTCTGACGCTAGGCACCAGGCTGGACTGCGGTGGCCCGATCCCAGCTCACTGCAACATCTGCCTCCTGGGTTCAAGCGATTCTCTTGCCTCAGCCTCCTGAGTAGCTGGGACTGCAGGCACACACCTCTAAACACAAATTTTAAAGAAAGTTAGTAGGGCATGGTGGTGCACACTTGTAGTCCCAGCTACTACGGAGGCTGAGCTAAGAGGCTCACTTGAGCCCAGGAATTTGAGACTGAAGTGAGCCGTAATTGTGCCACTGTACTCTAGCCTGGGCAAAAGAGCAAGACTCTGCCTCCAAATTAAAAAAAAATAGGCCAGGCATGGTGGCTCATGCCCGTAGCATGAGCACTTTGGGAGGCCGAGGTGGGTGGATCACCTGAGGTCAGAAGTTCAAGACCAGTCTGATCAACATCATGAAATCCTGTCTCTGCTAAAAATACAAAAATTAGGCAGGTGTGGTGGTGGGTGCCTGTAATCCCAGCTATTTGGGAGGCTGAGGCAGGAGATTCACTTGAACCTGGGAGGCAGAGGTTGCAGTGAGCTGAGACCACACCACTGCACTCCAGCCTCGGAGACAGAGTGAGACTCTGTCCAAAAAAAAAAAGAATTACGTGTTAATTATCTGAAATTCAATGGCAGGGCATCCTGCACTTGCTGATCTGCCCCACGGACCGAGCGGGACCATGTGCACCCCTGGCTTAGCGCCTGCTGGAGGTGCCAGCTGCGACCAGGCTGAGGCTGGCGGAGGCCGGCCAGCTGCCTGGGGACAGTGATGAAATCTGACTTCAAAGCTGAGGACAGGCTGTGTCCCGATGACCAGCATTCCAACCAGGGACAGAACATTCTGGGAAGCAAAGATCTTTGTCACATCAGCCTCATCAAAAAGGGAGAGGAACGGGACGGGGAGGGAGGCTGGGTCTGACAGAAGCAGACTCAGGGCAGCTGGGAGGAAGCGGGGCCGGTTCTAGACCGTGCTGAGCCACAGTTTTGGGCGCCTCTCCAAGCCTTGCTCCCATCCCCAGCTTCCTAGGACCCTTGCCTGCAGGTGAGGCCAGGCCATAGAGCTATGTGGGGGTGGAGGTGGGGCCCTACTTCTCTAGGCCTGTCTCAGCATCTGTGGTGTGCAGCTCATCCCACAGGGTTGGGGGTCCTTGGGGGTCTCAGAGGAGGTCATTCCCTCAGAGCTTGGGTCCCAGATTCAGGATTCTCCAAAGATGGCTCCCACAGACCTAAAGCACCAAGCACAGTGTGGGGTCCAGGGTCAGCAGGTCACAGCCGGGCTGGGCCGGTGCTGTCCGTTCTCCAGAGCAACCTGGTCAGACCCCACCGCAAGAGCCTGCACGTCGGGGAGAAACCAAAACCCAGGGAAGCCAGCTGCCTGGATGCACAAGCAGGGGATGTGCAATGGGAGACCCCGATAAAACGGAAGGTCCCGGGCCGCTGACCGGCTGGGGGATCCGGCACCGGGGGTCCTGGAAGGGAAGCCTGTGAGCTCGCCCGGGGGAGAAGGTTCTAGTTTGGCTTCTCAGACGAGGGGCGGGCCAGTGATCTCTCCCTTAACGATGGTGGTACTCAAGGCCTCCCTCCCTGGAGTCAAAGGGACAAGCTCAGGCAAGGAAGAGGGTCACCTGGCTCCTGGTTTATCCACTCAAGGAGCAGCAACCGAGTGCCAGCTGTTTGTCAAACAGGAGCAAAGAGAGGAGACGCCTCCTGTTGTGAAGATGCACAAAACGGTGTGTAGTGGCAGTTTCAGGGGACAGGTAAACGTGCCGGGCAGGGGCCAGGCTCACCCTGGGGATGCACTGGGGACCTGGGTCCTCAATGCTTCCTCAGGCCTCTGCATGTAGGTCCCGCTCTGATACCTGCTAGCTGGGACCCTGGACAAGTCACACAGCCCCCAGGACCTCAGTGTCCCCACATGCGAGCTGTGGGTCACACACCCACACCACACACCGCAGCAAGGAAGGGCAGGGCCGGTGGCCTGTGATCGGGGGTGGCTCACCAGGGAGCTCTTGTTCCACCCTGACCCCAGCCTCCACTGGCGAAGGAGACAGCTGTATTATTACTAGTATTATTTTTTAAGATGGAGTCTCACTCATTATCCAGGCTGTAGTGCAATGGTGTGATCTCGGCTCACTGCAATCTCCGTCTCCAGGGTTCAAGCAATTCTCCTGCCTCAGCCTCCTGAGTAGCAGGGATTACAGGGGCCTGCCACCACGCCTGGCTGACTTTTGTAGCTTTAGGAGAGACAGGGTTTCACCATGTTGGCCAGGCATCACTGACCTCAAGTGATCCACCCACCTCAGCCTCCCAAAGTGCTGGGATTATAGGCGTGAGCCACCGTGCCTGGCCGGCTGTATTATTTTTAACCCCTCAGTACTTCAGAGCCGATTTCCTCAAAACAAGGCCATTCCCTCACATGAGCACAGAATAGTGGATTCCACTACAACTCGACATCTGTGTTCCTAGAAATCACTGCATGCAAAACCATGCAGTCAAAACCACAGGGCTTGTGAGGGAACAGGATGAGGGGAAGGGCACTCAAAACAGACAGGAACTCTAATAAAAACGGCAGCACGATTTCACAGGTTAAGGGGTTGAGAGACACATCAACACAGCACTTGGGCTTGAGAATGCTGTACGTTTCCCGAGGGAGGTGGGCTGTAGAGTTGGTGGTAGTGGCCGAGGAGGGTCAGTGGAAGGTGTGCCCTGACGAGGATGGGGTGCCTGGGGCAGCTGGGGCTGTGTGAGGCGCGTATGCATCCTGTGTGTTCCTCTGTGAACACAAGCGCATCAGTCACGCTGAGGGCAGTGGCTGTGTTCACCCAGTGTTTCTGGTGGGTGAAATCTTACAAAGGCAAACACAAAACTTGTGTTATCTTCAAACTCTTCCCTGATAGAGCAATCATGCGGAAACCAATTCCCACTTTCAAAACAAGCTTTGTAGCAAAACTGACTGTCCAACCATCACTACCAAAAAATTAACCTTGGCCAGGCACAGGGGCTCATGCCTGTAATCCCAGTAGTTTGGGAGGCCAAGGCACGTGGAGCACTTGAGGCCAGGAGTTCAAGACCAACCTGGCCAACATGGTGAAACCTCGTCTCTACCAAAAATGCAAAAATTAGCTGGACATGGGGGCACGGACCTGTAGTCCCAACTACTTGGGAGGCCAAGGCCGGAGAATTGCTTGAACCTGGGAGACGGAGGTTGCAGTGAGCTAAGATTGTGCCACTGCACTCCAACCTGGGTGATAGGGCATGACTCCATCGCGGGAGTAAGAAAAGAAAGAAAAAGAGAGAGAGAGAGACAGAAAATTAACTTTGAAACAATACAACCAGGAAATCTGTAGCCCTGGATCAAAACTTGCCTACTTATCCAGCCAACCCAACATGGTGTTTTTATGGTCCAAAGAGACAGGCTGGTGCCCAACAGCACGTGATGGCTGAGATTAGTGAGCTCAGGGCTTACAAAGCTGGCAGCACCCACCCCCATGGGATGCTGGAAGTCTGTGAAAGGAGCCTGTGCTTTTCCCTGCAGGCAGCGGAAGCCCTGAAAGGTTTCAGGCAGGGAGGGCCATCCCAGGTCCCAGGCTGCCCCGTGGAGGGTGGATTTCACAGGGAGACAGGTGGAGGAAGTTACAACCCTGCATGGGGGCTGAGGAGGGTCTGAGCCACATTTTAACTTCAAGGTGAGTCAGAGGAAAAGAGCCTCCCAGTCAAGCCCCCAAGGCAGGTATGCACTTCTCCCCAACTCTCAGCTTGGGCAGCGGGGACTGGGGTCTACGACCACGACAGACTCTGGAGGGGCCACCAGGGGCCAGAAAAGGTGGGCAGAGACTCATTCGAGCCTGGTTCTCCTGCCTCATCCACCCCAAAGACCCTTGACTCCAAAACAAACATCCTGGAAAACAAATCAGGACAAGACACCCAATTCAACTATAAACAACCATACAGTAAACCCAGGCCCATAGGCTGACAATCCTAAAAAAATCAGACACGAGCCTATTAAAGTCAGGCAGCCGGGGGGCGGGGGGGGAAGTGCGGGAGGGGGGGATTCTGGCTGTCCTTTTGGTTTTGGTTTTAGGAGATGCAGAATGTGCTGCTGACAGAAACCATTCATTCTGCGCCCACTGGATCCTCAAACATCGAGTGAGTGATGACACTCGCCTCCCCAGGCAGGGGGGCTGCCATCTCGGCAGCGCAGGGTCCCTCGCCTCAAGTCACAGAGAAACAGCAGCAGAGCTCAGACTCTGGAACCGGGGCTTCGGGACGTCCCTGAGCCCAGGGCAGGCAGGGGAGGCCTATGGATCCCTCCTGAGGGGTGACTGTACACACAGATTTACAAGGAAACCAAGTTTTTTGAAATATTAAATTGCTTAAAAATCTAATTTGTGAGATAGCCATGCACATCTTTCTGAATTAACATCCTAAATAACAGGATGTATCCGTGAGCGTCAAATCAATGGCCACTTAGGAGTCGTGGGGGCATCAGTGCCCCTCGGAAGATGGGACATGTATGGAGCATCGAAATACCCCAAGCTTCCTGCTGGGGGCCAGAGCCCTGGCTTCGTAATGGTGAAAATGCTGAGTTTCATCCCGATGCGGTGAAAACCACAACCCTAGGGCCGGGCGCAGTGGCTCACGCCTGTAATCCCAGCACTTTAGGAGGCTGAGGTGGGCAGACCATGAGGTCAGGAGATTGAGACCATCCTGGCCAACATGATGAAACCCTGTCACTACTAAAAATACAAAAATTTGCTGGGTGTGGTGGTGCATGCCTGTAATCCCAGCTACTCAGGAGGCTGAGGCAGGGGAATCGCTTGAACCCGGGAGGCGGAGATTGCAGTGAGCTGAGATTGTGCCACTGCACTCCAGCCTGGTGATAGAGCGAGAATCTGTCTCAAAAAAAAAAAAAGAAAAGAAAAAGAAAAAAGAAAAAAAAAGGAAAAAGAAACAAAAAAGAAAAGCACAACCCTGTATGTTCCCCATCTAAGGTCCCATGAATTCTCTCCCTGCCCCGCAGCTGCCTGTGGGGAACTCTCCGAGGTGCTGACCCTGCTCTTGGACCCTCAGCAGGGGGGAGCCAACCCGTGACTCTTTGTCTCTGAGCAGGCACAGCTGGCCTTCAGGAGAAAGTGAGGTATGTCCTCGGCTCTCCCCCAGTCAGACACTCGGCTCTTCCCTCACTCAGCCTCCCTGGACAGTCACACACAGTGGTGACCCATGATGTCGACCCCTTCCCATTCCTGGTCCCCTAAAGTCCAGCCCATGCTCAGAGCGGGAGGCTTTGTTCTCCCTAACGAGAGTCCACTGCTGTCCTCTGGTCCAAAGGGCAGGCCCAGAAGAGGGCATGGTCAGCAGAATCACGGCCCTCAAAGATGTCCCTGTCTTGATCCCCAGAGCATGTCTGTGAAAAGGTCCCCTCACGTAACAAAACAAACTTTGCAGAGATGACTGAGTGAAGGATCAGGAGACGGGGAGATGACGCTGCATTATCCGGGTTGGTCCCACTGAAACAAAGCATCCTTGTAAGGGGGGACAGGAGGTCAGCGAGGAGAGGAGAGGCTGCCCTGCTGGCTCTGAAGATGGAGGAGGGGCCGACAGCCAAGGAATGCAGGCAGCCTCTGGAAGCTGGAAAAGGTGAGGAACGGATTCCCTGGGGAGCCTCCAGAAATTTCCTGTTTAGACTTGGGTCTCACCCCCACGATATCTCATTATGTGTATACGAATATTCTACAACTTAAAGAAAGCCAAGATCTGGAAACTTCTGATCCCAGTCATTTTAGGTAAGGGATTCTCACAGCCGGTACCACTGTCCTTCCATTGCACAGACGGGAAAACTGAGTCTCGGAGAAACCGGGACAGGCTATGGGAGATCCGCCTGCCTGTGTCCTGGAGGGCATGGGACTCCCATAACTACTGGGCAGAGCTGTTTCTCTCCAACCTTATGTGGACGCCCCATAAGGAGGCACCCCTCCTACAGACAAGCACAGTGAGGCTCAGGCAGACGATATGATGGTGTGACTGGGGGGCCACTCGCAGAAGAGGCAGCTGGTGAGGAGGCAGAGACTCACCTGTCCAGTGGTGCCTGGAGGGGATCTCCTCTTCCTCTTCTTATAAGGCCACCAATCCCATCAGATTAGGGCCCCACCCATACAGCCTTGAGCTCGGGCTTTCTCTACAAAATTCGGAGACTGGTAGGGGGGCTGCGCAGACTGTGAGGGCCATGTGCCAGACCCTGGTGCACTCACAGGTCTGTGCAGCCCCAGGACAGGAACGTGGGGAGTGGCGCCCAGTCCTGCCTGTGGCCTTGGACGGAACAGAATTAGCTTGGCCACTTTGGAACAGAGTTGTGGGAGAGGCTCTCTGGGAAAGCCCCTTTCACTTAAGCCCTACGGCAGAGCTGGGATTCAATCCCAGGAAACTCCTGGGAAGTCCTCTGTGCCCTCCTAGCAGCATCCTCTGTCCACCTAAGACAGTTTCAAAGCGTCTGCTCTGGGGAAAGTCTCAACTCCATGAAACAGAATCCAGGGAGAGTCTTTCTCAGAGGGATGCCATTGGCCTGGAAATTTCTCTCCATATTACTGAGAAGCACAGCTGGTCCCTGTGCACCGCCATCTCTCCCCAGCCTTGGAGGCAGGTCCCGTCCTCAGCTCTTCATTACAGATGAGGAAACTGAGGCACAGAGAGGTGACGCCACTTGCCCAGAGTTTCCAGACAGCAGGGCTGGGGCTTGGTGCCTCCCCACCCCCAGATTAGGAGTGTCAGAGAAAGGAATCCTCTCCGCAGCAGAGCTCAATGGGCCCAGAAGGGGTGGAACAAGGCCATGCTATCCTGCCCCAGACAGCAGCTGCTAGGTGCTTAATCCCCAGGCTTGGGGAGGGACCTCGGGGAGGAGGAGTTAGTGTTTAAAGAGCGCAGAGTTTCAGTTCTGCAAGGTTAGAGGAGTTCTGGAGACAGATCGCAGTCATGGTTGCACAATATGCTGTACCCTTAAAAATGGTTACAAGCAGTGGTACAATCTCGGCTCACTGCAACCTCCACCTCCTGGGTTTAAGTGATTCTCCCGCCTCAGCCTCCTGAGTTAACTGGGATTACAGGCATGCACCACCATACCTGGCTAATTTTTGTATTTTTATCAGAGATGAGGTTTCACCATGTTGGCCCAGGCTGGCCCAGAACCCCTGACCTCATGTGATTCACCCACCTCAACCACCCAAAGTGTTGGGATTATAGGTGTGAGCCACTGCGCCTAGCCAAAAGCATACATTTTATGTTGTGTGTGTGTGTGTGTGTGTGTGTGTGTGTGTGTGTGTGTGTGTGTAGGGTTTTTTGTTTTTTTTTTTTTGAGACAGAGTCTCACTCTGTCACCCAGGCTGGAGTGCAATGGCACAATCTTGGCTCATTGCAACCTCCACCTCCCAGGTTCCAGGAATTCTCATGCCTCAGCCTCATGCCTGTAGTCCCTGTAGCTGGGACTACAGGCATGCACCACCATGCCCAGCTAAATTTTCTTGTATTTTTACTAGAGAAGGGATCTTGCCATATTAGCCAGGCTAGTCTCTTAACTCCTGGCCTCAAGTGATCCACCTGCTTTGGCCTCCCGAAGTGCTGGGACTACAGGCATGAGCCACTGCACCTGGCTGCATCGTGTATATTTTAGCCATTTTCTCCCCCATGGGGGGAAAATGCCAGAGGCATGTAGGAGCAGAGGTGAGCAACTAACCCTGCAGCACTCAAGTCAGTAAGCTGGGTCTGCATAGCCAAGCAGTGAGCAGCTCCTGTCTGCCAGGGACAGCCATTACTAACCCATCACGGCCCCTCCGTAAGCCCAGACTCAGACTCAGAATCCTCCTCAGCCTCTGCCTAGGCAGCCGCCACCCACCTCACCGCAGCAAGCCACTGCCAAAGCTGCCGAGCAGCCGTCTCAACAAGGCCACACACGGGGTGGGCTGCGTGGCTTTTGCTGTGGCTGCTGCAGCCATCCTGGGCTGTGCCTCCCCCAGCAATTGCACCCTTATTCAGCCGCTTCATGTAACTGCCCAGCAAGGCACCAGCCAGTCAAGCTGCTCTGCTGAGCAAATAACTAATTGAGATGGTTGGGTTTGGAGAGGAGGAGAAAATGGGGGGCTGAGGGGCCACCCACCCCTGCCTCAGCGCCAGCCCCACAGCAAGCCCCAATCCGCCATGACCCTCTCATCAGGCCCCAGGTGAGGGGTGGCTGGAGGAGAGAGGGGCTCAGGAAAGACAGCTCTTCCTGATCCCCCACTGCAGGAGGTGAGTTCTCCTGCTCCACCTGCTGGGGCCTCCTGCCTTACAGGGGACGCCTGGACGCCGCTGGTGCCTGCCTTCCACTGCGTCATGCCCTGGGTCTGTTTCAGGAGTCCACAGGTGAAGACACAGAGAAACAGAGGAGTTGAGGGGAGGAGAGAGAAGGGGAACAAAAACAGAAACACGGAGGGACAGAGCCAGAAGAAGAGACAAGGAGGAAGAGAGATGGAGATAGGAGAGAGACAGAGAGCAAAGCAGATGGGGGACAGGAAAAGAGAGAGGGACAGGGAGGGGAAGAAAGAGGGAAGGAGGGAGAGAAGGGGAAAGGAACGGAGGGAGGGAGGGAGAGAGAAAAACAGAAAATTCCTGTCCTAACTCTCCCACCCTTTTCTCAAAGGCAGAGAACACAGAATCCCCGCCAGGACTCCCGAGTTGGGCTGCGAATGCCATGCACTGGTTGGTAGCCTGTGACCTCAGCAGGTCACCTTAGTAGCCAGCTCTCAGGCATCTGTTCAGCATTTGCTGAGTACCTGCCCTGCGCCCAGATTGGTATCGGGCCTGTTAATGCACAGGTGGCATCTTCACACTTGAATCATGGGCCATGTAGTGCTGTCTGGAACAGGGGGGCCATCTTGCAAAGACCAGGATGTGGGCCCCCAGTCCCTTCAACAAGGGAAGACTTTGCCACAGAGGGGACATTTATGTCTTGGAGTGTGACGACTGTGAGGCCAGGTGTGGTGGAGACAGCTGTCCATCCCTGGCAGCCACCAGCCCTCCTCTCCCACAGCACTGAAGCCCCGCTGTCAACCAGGCAGATGCCCCCTCCCAGATTAAGGACTACATTTCCCAGCCTCCCTTGCAGCAAGGTGAGGTCACATGACCAAGTTTTGGCCAACAGAATGTGAGCACAGTCCCCCGAGCAACTACTGGGCTGCATCATTAAAGGACCAGCTCACTGTCTTCTTGTGGTCCTGGAGGCGAGCTTGGGTCACACCTGAGAGATGGAATGGCTAGGGACAGAAGAGGCCTGGGCACAATGACCTCAGCGCAGTCTCCATACTGAGTGACTGGTACTTGAGAAAAATGAGTTTCTCCTGTTTAGTACAAAGTCCTTTTTTATATATATAACAAAACTTGCCATTTAAATGATTTTAAAGTTCACAGTTCAGTGGCATTCAGTACATTCAACGCTGTGGATTCGTCACCTCTGTCTACTTCCAGGGCACTGTCATCACCCCCAACAGAAACCCTGCACCCATGAAGCAGCCACTCCCCATTCCTCCCGCCCCCAGCCCCTGGTAACCCAGTCCACTTCCTGTCCGCGTGAATTTACCTGTTCTAGATACTTCACACGCCACGTCTGTCCTTTTGTGACCAGCTTCCTTCACTCAGCATCATTCTCAGGCTCATTCATGCCACGGCAGGTGTCAGACCTTAAGATGCTGTTACGTTAGGTCTGGTCAGTTTGGCCTCCTCCTTTTTAATTTGTTACTGTTCTTTGAGAAGTAAGGCTCACTCATAGGAGGGTGCTCAGTACTGGCCTGGCCTCCTCCTACACACCAGGTACTCTGGACTGAGTCCCCCTCAGGTTCCTATGTGAAGCCCCCACTCTGAAGGTGCCTGTATGTGGACACAGGGCCTTTAACGAGGTAATTAAGGTTAAATAAGGCAACATGGGTGGGACCCTAATCTGAATGGGATTGGTGGCCTTATAATAAGAGGGAGAGGGAGACCCCCTCCATGCACCAAGGAAAGCCCTGTGAACACAGTGAGAAGGAGCCCAAGGACAGAGGCCCTGTCAGAACCCCACAGGCACCTTGCTCTTCGAGAAGCGGACTGTCCGGCTTCCAGAACTGGGAGAAAACACATTTCTGCCACCCAGTCTATGGTATTTTGTTACGGCAGCCCGAGCTGAGCCACGAGGCAGAGGAGGAAGGCAGACTCCATGAGACAGAAGAGCACACACCCAAGGCACGTAGGGGCCCCCGTTCCTCCTCCTCTGTCCTAACCGCCCCTGACCCACCATCTGCACGTTTTTTCTGCAGCCCTGAACCCACGCCAGGGCCTGGAACGTTCCCAGGCACTGACTGATACACTTGTTCAGGCTGTTGCCCCAGAACACTGGAAGATCAAGCCTGGACACTGGTCCTGGCCCTCAGCCAAGTTCCTTCACCCTCTTATGACTCTAACCCGATCCCGTCGTTGCAGACATACCAAGGCAGAACCTCGCTCATCGCCCCGTTCCGAGGAAGCGGCAGCCCCCGCTGTGAGTCTGCCAGCAAAGGCCATGGACTGCTCACCCGGGCGTTCACAGCTTCACAGCTTCCTTCTCTGGAATCCCAACCCACCCCCCACCTCGGGAAGATCTGTGTCCAGTGTTTTGTGGGAACTCTCTTGCCTGTGGCTTTTGGGGTGACTCCAGCTGAGGGTTCAGCTGGAAGGAACATGACAAAAGAATCTGTTCCCTGGGCTGTAAAATAGGTGTCATGCCACCTGCACCGAGGAGAATGTTCCAGAAGATAGGCAGGCAGAGACACCCGCAGGGCACCTGGCTCACAGCAGCCACTGGGCTGAGCAGCTCAGGTAGGGAAGTTCACGGCCATGCACCCCGATCAGTTAACTCTGAAGGTGTGCAGCTTGCCAGCAATGCCCCGAGGGACCCACTATCAAGGCTCCACTGCCACGCAGCCACGCCCTACCCTCAGCAGTCCCACTCAGGACATCTCTGCAGAGGCCAGGAGGGCACATGGCCGAAAGGAACGGTGCGGTGGCAACAGCAGAGTGGCAAGTGAGACCCCTGAGTGGACTCGGGGCCAGGCTCATGGTGAGCACCTTCTGTCGAACCTCATTCAATCTAGAGGCTCCTACGAGGCGGGCAGAGCAGAATCGGGGACCGTGAGACAGCCAAACGGGTTCTACGTGGGGGGCTGGGACGCGGGCCCATGCCTGGGCTACACTGGTTACATGTTATGAATATCACCCTTGGAAACAGTTATGATTATTTAGGGAACATAGGAAATTAAAACAGAACATTATTGGCTGGGCACAGTGGCTCACACCTGTAATCCCAGCTCGTTGGGAGGCTGAGGCAGAAAATTCTTAAGGCCAGGAGTTGGAGACCAGCCTGGTCAATATAGTGAGACCCCATCTCTACAAAACGTAAAAACGTTAACCGGGCATGGTGGTGCAAGCCTGTGGTCCCAGCTACTCAGGAGGCTGATGTAGGAGGCTCATTTGAGCCCAGGAGGTCGAGGCTGCAGTGAGCTATGATCATACCACTGCACTCCAGCCTGAGGGACAGATTAGAACAAGACAAGACCGTCTCAAAAAAGAAAGAAAATTACTTTGTTTTGTAACCAGGGAGACTGAGGCTCAGCAAAGTGAAGCCACTTTCCCTGGAGGCCACGCAGGGAGGTCGGAGGGCCCGGTAGGCTGTGTGCATATGCAGCCCAAGGGCCCCGGTGCGGGCGGTGGGAAGGCTCAGGAAGCCCACGGCAGCAGCCTCGGCACTCCCCTCTCCGCGGTTACTGCTGATGCCAGTCTGTCCCTGCCAGACCTTGAAGGAGGGACCAAGCAGGGCCTCACTCAAGACACTCAACCCCAGGCACTGCCCGCTGACCCCAGGCACTACCCACTGACACCAGGCAAACTGGTCTCTGGCTAAGGAAACTCGCCAGGCACGCCCCTGGGCACGTGCAACAAAGAGGAGCTGGTTTGCAACAACAGCGTCTTCCTGAAGCCGAACAGGGATTTAGCACGTGTTCCTGTCAAAGGCCACCAGGCGGCCAGTGGACGTATGCGGTTACGCCCAGGCCAAGTGGTCACCAGTTCCTGCAAGAAGAGGACAGAACAGCGGTCAGAGCTCATGGGAGAGCTCTAGAAGGTGAGCTCATCAAGGACCCAGCCTCCCACCACAGCTGCAAAAGCCATGTGTGCCTACGGGCTACCCTCAGGTTTGGCCCCCAGGGACCCGGCTTCTTTTCTGAGACAGTGCCTGGTGAGGAGGGTGTGGAGCCGGGCAGATAAATACCTGGGACCAGTCGCACAGCCCCGTCCCTCGATGCCTACCCAAACTCACAGCCCCGACCTCTCCTGAACACAGAACCAGGCAGGGCCCCGCCTCGGGTAGCTCCAGGTCTCAGGCAGGGAGGCAGATGCCAACAGATAAACACACTCAACACGGAAGGAGACGCAACTACTTACTGAAAACCTAAGCTGTAGACTTTTCACTAGAGCAGATACACAATGGCCAACAGGCACGTGGAAAGGTGCTCCCCGCCATCAGCCTCCACAGACTGCAAATCACAGGCAACAAGACGCACCTCACACCCCTCAGCACGGCTGTAAGCAGGGGGCAGATGGCAGTCAGTGCTGGCGAGGACGCTGCCATGCTGGAGCCCTCAGGCACTGCTGGTGGGAACATCCCCGTGCAGCTGCTGTCGAAAACAGTCTGATGAGGCCCGGTGCGGTGGCTCACGCCTGTAACCCCAGCACTTTGGGAGGCCGAGGCAGGTGTATCACCTGAGGACAGGAGTTCAAGACCAGCCCAGCCAACATGGTGAAACCCTGTCTCTACTAAAAATACAAAAATTAGCCAGATGTGGTGGCGGGCGCCTGTAGTCCCAGCTACTCAGGAGGCTGAAGGCAGGAGAATCGCTTGAAGCTGGGAGGCGGAGGTTGCAGTGAGCCGAGATTACACCACTGCACTGTAGCCTGGGCGACAAAGTGAGACTCTGTTTTAAAAAAAAAAAAAAAGAAAGAAAACAGTCTGGCGGCTCCTCAGGAAGTTAAACTGAGTCACCATAGGTCCCAGCAACTCCTCTCCTGGGTGTATACCCGAGAGAAGTGAAAACACACAGCCACACGAAAATGCGGATGCAATGTTCATAACAACTTTATTCATAAGAGATGAGAAGTGAGCGACACCAATGTCCACCAGCTAACGAGCAGATGAGCAAAGCGTACCCTATCCACGCAGGGGCTATCGCTCAGCTTTACGTAGAAGCTACGGGAGCCCTGACGCCGACGCACGCTACAACCCTGAACCCTGGTGAACCTGGAAGGCAGAGCACAGAGTCAAAGAAGTCAGGCACAAAAGAACGTATTGTATGGTTCCATTCACACGGAAGGTCCAGGATGCATAAGCCCACAGAGTCAGGAAAGAGACTGACTGGCAGTTGCCAGAGGCTGAGGGAGAGGCAACAGGGAGGGGTGAACCGTTCTTGAGCGCAGGGTTCTTTTTGGGAGGTGAAGATGTTCCAGAAACAGACACTGACAGAGGCTGCACAATTTGGCGGATGCACAAAAAACCACCGCATCGTACACTTTGAGAGGGCGAATATCATCGTATGTGGACATACCTCCGTAAAAAGAAAACTGGGCCAGGCGTGGTGGCTCACACCTGTAATCCCAGCACTTTGGGAGGCCAAAGTGGGTGCATCACCTGACATCAGGAGTTCGAGACCAGCCTTACCCACATGGTGGGTAAGTGAAACCCTGTCTCTACTAAAAATACAAAAAAGTAGCCAGATATAGTGGCACATGCCTTTAATCCCAGTCACTCAGGAGACTGAGGCAGGAGAATTGCTTGAATCCGGGAGGTGGAGGTTGCAGTGAGCCAAGATTACACCACTGCACTCCAGCCTGGGCAGCAGAGTAAGACTCGAAAGAAAAGAAAACAAAGAAAGAAAATTGGGCCAGGTGCGGTAGCTCATACCTTAATCCCAGCACTCTGGGAGGCTGAGGCGGGAGGCTTGCTTCAGCCCAGGAGTTTGAGACCAGCCTGGACAGCATAGCCAGACCCCCATCTCTACAAAGTAGTAATACTAAGAAATAACAAAATAAAACTACGGGTGGGCGCACCTGCAGTCCCAGCTGCCCAGGAGGTGGAGCAACAGAGCAAGACCCTGTCTCAAAAAAAGTAAAGATGAGAAAGCAGAGAGGGAAGAAAGAAAAAAAGAAAAGGATAGGGAAGGAAAGAAAGAAAGAAAAAAGAAAATGGACAAGGCGCTGGTACATTCCTTGTGACCGTGAGGAATGGACCCCCACACCGCTCCCTGGGCTTGGGACATGTGTTTTCGCAGTGTCCTCTGAGGCCCTCCCCACTCATGTCCTAGGGGAGCTGCCGGTCAGCATGTGCCTCTCACGACCACCTGCCCTCACATCTGCAGTGAGCACGTGCCCGGCCAGTCAGAAATTCCATCCCTCCCAGGCGGGGATGGGGCAGGGGGCTTCAGCAGAGCCAGTTGAAGCCTTTCCAGGCCCTGGAGAAACGGGTCTCTCCCCAGCTCCAGGATTGAGAAGCTTAAGGACGATGTGAGCACAGACACAACGGCCTTTCCTGAGACACACAGATCACCTGCTGGAACATGAAATTCCACCCAAGAAGGAAAGCGGAACCACGACAGGGAGCGAGGGAGCGAGGAGAAAGGAGGGAAGGATGGTGACATGGGGACAAGGGGACGGGAGGGCCTTCAAAACCCAGGGGAGGGCCAGGTGCAGTGGCTCACGCCTGTGATCCCAGCTACTCAGGAGGCTGAGGCAGGAGAATCTCTTGAGCCCAGGAGGTGGAGGTTGCAGTGATCTGAGATTGCACCACTGCACTCCAGCCTAGGTGACAGAGCAAGACTCCATCTCGAAAAAAAAAAAACCCATAAAAACCCGAGGGACAGCCTAGAGCTTGAAGGGGCAGGGACGGTCCTCCCGAGAGCCTCGGGAGGAAGTGCAGCCCTGATGATGCTCGATTTTGGACCTCTGCCCCCAGGGCTATGAGGGAGTGCGTTTCTGCTGCTCTGAGCCCTTTGTGGTGCGTTGCAGTGGCAGGAGACTCACACGGCGAAGACAAGGCGTGTCCCAGAGGAGCAGTGGTCCCGTGTGGCTAGAGTTCATGGCGTGAGGACAGCACACGGACAAGATTCTCCCATCTGCCTTCAAGAGCCACCCGCCAGGCCCTGCATCAGCCAGTGGCTATCATGGCAATGCTGAGTAACAGTGCTCTCCAAGAAACAAAGAAACCCCACTGAGTGGCTTAAAATAATCAGTTATAGCCCAGCTCAGTGGCTCATGCCTGGACTCCCAGCACTTTGGGAGGCCAAAAGGGGTGAATCACAAGGTCAAGAGACGGAAACCATCCTGGCCAACATGTTGAAACCCCTTCTCTACTAAAAATACAAAACTTAGCCAGGCGTGGTGGTGCACGCCTGTAGTCCCAGCTACTCAGGAGGCTGAGGCAGGAGAATCACTTGAATCCGGGAGGTGGAGGTTGCAGTGAGCCGAGATTGCACCACCACACTCCAGCCTGGGCAACAGAGTGAGACTTCGTCTCAAAAAAAAAAAAAAAAGGCACAATAATCAGTTATCTGCATACACACCTCCAAGTTTTCCCCAAAGACTCTCATCCCCAGACTCCCCAGGGCCTGTTTTCAAGTCGCTGGCAGAGGACAAGCGGGGCAAGCGGACACCACGAGGCCTCTCAGGGCCTGGGCTCACGTGGCCACGGCATCGCTCCGCCTTCCCAGCGACCAAACCAACCCCATGGCCAGGGAGGAGGAAGTGCGAAGTTCACGGCAGAGGGCGTGGGTGGACCTGGGACGGGAGGACAATGAGGAACACGAGTGCAGCCTCCCACCAGCACCCACCAAGCTCCAGGCTGGACTGAAACAAAACGAAACACAAACATCTCCAGCGCGGGGACGGTCTCTGGTACCCAGGGCACTGTTTCACCCGGGCAGGGAAACTGCACAAACATCTCCAGCGCGGAGACGTCCTCTGGTACCCAGGGCACTGTTTTACCCGGGCAGGGAAACTGCACAAACATCTCCAGCACGGAGACGTCCTCTGGTACCCAGGGCACTGTTTTACCCGGGCACGGAAACTGCACAAACATCTCCAGCGCGGAGACGTCCTCTGGTACCCAGGGCACTGTTTCACCCAGGCACGGAAACTGCACAAACATCTCCAGCGCGGGGACGGCCTCTGGTACCCAGGGCACTGTTTTACCCGGCAGGGAAACTGCAGAGCAGTCAGGGGCAGGGGGGTCCCCCCACACCCTGCTCCCCACCTGCTCCCACACGCCCGTCACAAGGAGACACAGTGTGGTGCCCATTGTCACGGGCACTTCCTGGCAGGACAGGGCACCTGGGCCGTGCAGCACACATTTGCATTCTGACACTGGAGCCAGGCACATCGGGGGTGCTTCGGGGGTATTGTGTGGACGGGATTTAAGTCAGACTTTTTTTTTTTCTTTGAGATGAGTTTTGTTCTTGTCGCCCAGGGTGGAGGGCAGTGGTGTGATCTCAGCTCACTGTAACCTCTGCCTCCCAGGTTCTCTTGCCTCCGCCTCCTGAGTAGCTGAGATTACAGGCACCCGCCACTATGCCCGGCTAATTTTTTTGTATTTGTAGTAGAGTCGGGGTTTCACCATGTTGGCCAGGCTGGCCTCGAACCTCTGACCTCAGGTGATCCACCCACCTGGACCACCCAAAATGCTGGGATTACAGGCGTCAGCCACTGCGCCCAGCCTTAATTCAGACTTAAAATGTGACCCTTAGGGAGAGGCAAGGGAAGGACAAAGGGCATGGAGCTGCCACACAGGGCATCCTCTGGGTGCGGGTGTCCATGGGGTAGAAAGTCCCGCACTCAGGAACCTACAGGAGCCAGTGGAACCAGCGCTGGGGGGACTGGGTGGTAAAGACCCTGTGTGATTTGTGCCAAGGGTCAGTCAGGTCAGAACATCCTTGACAAACCCACATTGACAATGATGCCAACATTGACAGACATGTGGCCCAGCCGGGGGCTCCGAGCTAGAACCTCGTGCATCCCTCTTCATAAGGACCTGCAGGGCAGACGCCGTCCTCAACCCATTTTAGAGAACTGAAAACAGGGCCCAGAGAGCTGAAGCTTCTTGCAGGGGGCTCCAGCTGCCAGAGGAGGCTCCAGGGTTAGATTCGGGGAAAACGTTCCTGGCAGACACCAGGACCTGGGACGGATGGAGCATTTTAAAGTTTTGTTCACTGGGGCCTTGAGGGAGGGGACGGGCACATCCATTCTAGAAATGGGAGCACCAGAGGGGACAGAACTGCCCCAGCCAGAATGTGGCGTGTATGGGTCTCAGGAGCTGCGAAAGTAGCCACTCACGGTGGCTTCAAACCGCACACACTTATTCATGTGGAGCTTTACAGGTCACACGTCCAAGAGAAGGCTTATGGGCCTGGAATCAAGGTCTTAGCAGTGCTGCGTGCCTGGAGAAGCCGCCATTTCTCGTCTTTTCCCGTTTGTAGCAGCCGCCTGTACTCCAGGCGCCGTGGCTCCTCCTGCACCTTCCTACAGCATCCCTCTGCTGCCACAGTTGCACAGGCTCTGTGGCCCTCTTCCAAGGCCCCCGTGATTCTGTTTGGCCCATCTGGATAATTCCGGGTGATCCCCCATCTCAGGAGCCTCAACTCAATCACATCTGCGAAGTCCCTCTTACCACGGAAGGTGACGCCCACAGGTTCCGGGATTAGGATGTGGACATCTATAGGAGTCAGCACTCCTGTGGCAGGGAGAGGCCCCTCAGTGACACAGTGATCAAGCTCACCCTGTCACTTCCTCTGGGAGCCCTCCCTCCCAACCAAGGTCAATCAGGACAGCCTTGTACCGGGTCATGAGGAAGTATCTACTCACAACTCTGAACACACGCATCACCTAGCCAGCGACACCGGCTCTAGGAGACCAGGATGCAGAACTCCCCAGGCTAGCAGCGAGGGAGGGTGGACTCGGACAGTCGTTGCTGTCTTGTAAGACTGAAAGATCAGATGTGTCCAAATGTTCGTTACTAGGGTAAGGCTAGGGCAGCACGGCGCAGCCACATCGAGAAACACCACGTGGCTATTCAGGAAACACACACCTGGATACCCCGACGTGGAAACATGACCTTGATGCAAGCGAAAGGGAAAGAAAGCAAGCTACTAAGGAATATGCACAGTCCGATTTTATTTCTACAAAAGGAAATGACGTAGGAGTGACACGCAGATTTTACTATGCGCTGAAGCAAGTCTGAAAATGCTGTAATGACCTCTACGGGGCGGACCTCGTGCAGTGGCCTCTAGTGGCTTTATACACATCTGTCTCGATGTTTTAATATTTTTATGAGGATTTGTTATAATTTTAATGAGAAATAATTTTTAAACACCAAAAATATCGGCCAAGCACGGTGGCTTACACCTATAATCCCAGCACTTTGGGAGGCCAAGGCAGACAGATCACCTGAGGTCAGGAGTTCGAGACCAGCCTGACCAATATGGAGAAACCCCCTCTCCACTAAAAATACAAAATTAGCTGGGCGTCATGGTGTATGCCTGTAATCTCAGCTACTTGGGAGGCTGAGGCAGGAGAATTGCTTGAACCTGGGAGGCAGAGGTTGCAGTGAGCCTAGATTGCACCACTGCACTCCAGCCTGGGCAACAAGAGTGAAACTCCACCTCAAAAAAAAAAACTCAAAAAAGTCCCCCTCTATTAAGGCTGCATTTCCTAGATGGCACATCGGAGTGTCCCAGGCAACTTTTCTGTAAATTACTCATCCTCCCCGGGCCCACCTATAGGGCTTGCTGCTGTGCCTCCTTCCACCCTCAGCTCCAGGCATGGCCAGCGGAGATCCCTAACTCACGGAGAGCCCTGCAGCCAGGAAGCCACGGCAGAGAGCGGAGCGGGGACAGACGGGGGGCCCCGAGGCACAGCTCATACCCGGGCTCGGCTTGGGGCAGGCACACGGCGGGTGCTGGAGGCACAAAGGGATCTGGAAGCCCCTTTCTGAGCAGGCCTCACCCTGGGTTTTGCACATCCCCAGAGCAACGCTGTTCAGAGGACATTTCAAGGCCACGATCAACAGGGATCCCCGAACCCAGCCTGGGTGTGAAAGGGGCAAGAGAAGGAACAGGGCTGAAAGCAGGGGCCTGGGTGAGAGAGTTCCAGTCCTGTCCAGACACTGATCGGCTTGGAGACCACGCACTGCCCTCCTCTGCAGCCGGGGCCCACCTCCCCTCACAGTTCACTTCCCGCTATGCCTGCAGGACAGTCCTGAGCTGCCAGAAGAGCCTGCCTGGCGAGAAGATTCTGGACACAGCCACCAATTAGCTGTGTGTGTAGTGGGTGCAGGGCAGGAGGAAAAGTGGTAGAGGTGCCAGGACTTGTCACCTCTGATCTACATGCCCAGTTAAGGCCGCACTCACATGGAAAACTCACAGGGACATCAGCTGACAACCAGCACACAGGCCTGCCACCACAGTCCTGCTGGCCACCACGGTCCTGCTGGCCGCCACGGTCCTGCTGACCGCCACGGTCCTGCTGGCCGCCACGGAGATCCAAGGGCCTCAACTCACAAGAGTCGGCACCGCCATCCAGGCGGCCACCTCCGTACGCTCTGCACCTGCCTGCCCTCCAGGATAGACCGGGGCTGACCCTGCCCAGGCCATCCTAGCCCAGGTGCATGCACCCTCCCCATATACTACTTGGAAGGCTGAAGCAGGAGGATCACTTGAGCCCTGGAAGGTCAAGGTTGCGGTGAGTCACGGTGCCACTACACTCCGGCCTGGGCGACAGAGCAAGATCCTGTCTCAGAAAAGAAAGAAAGTTACGTTTATACTATGTTGTGATCTATTAAGTGTGCTGTAGCATTTTATCTTTGAAAACTACAAGTCTTAATTTTAAGACACTTTACTGCTGAAAAACGCTAACAATCATGTGAGCCTTCGGTGGAGAGCCTTGGCCTGACGTCGCTGGCTGTTGCACGACCAGGGTGGTCAGTGCTGAAGGCTGAGGTGGCAACTTCTTAAAATAAGACAACAATGGCATCCATCGACTCCTCCTTTCACAAAAGATTTCTCTGTGGCGTATGATGCTATTTGATAGCATGCGACTCATGGTAGAGCTTCATTCAAAACTGGAGTACATCTCCAAACCCTGTTGCTGCTTTACTGACGAAGCTGAAGGAATACACTAAACCTTCATTGTCATTTCAACACCATCTACAGCGTCTTCGCCAGCGTTCACCCCTAAGCGGCAACTCCCTGGTCTTCAACATGTGATCACGAGCTTGCAGCAGCGCAGGCCCATCTTCAGGTTCTGCTTCTAATTCCAGTTCTTTTGCTATTTCCACCATGTCTGCAGTTCCTTCCTCCACTGAAGTCTTTGGTTTTGTTTAGTTTTTTTGAGACGGAGCCTCGCTCTGTCACCAGGCTGGAGTGCAGTGGTGTGATCTCAGCTCACTGCAACCTCCACCTCCTGGGTTCAAGCAATTCTCCTGCCTCAGCCTCCTGAGTAGTTGGGACCACAGGCACCCGGCACCACGCCCAGCTATTTTTTTATATTTTAGTAGAGATGGGGTTTCACCATGTTGGCCAGGATGGTCTTGATCTCCTGATCTCATGATCTGCCTGCCTCGGCCTCCCAAACTGCTGGGATGACAGGGGTGAGCCACTGCACCTGGCCTGAAGTCTTGAGCCCCTAAAGTCATCCATGAGGATTGGAACCGACTTCTAAACTCTTGTTAATGTGGCTATTGTGACTTCCAGTCTTGAATCACAAACGCTCTTAACGGGATCGGGTTTCAATGGACTCTGCCCAGATTCATCAGAGAAATCACTGTCTGCGGCAGCTATAGCCTTACAAAACGTATTTCTTAAATAACAAGACCTGAAAGTCAAAGTCAGTCCTGGAGCCAGAGCTGAAGACGGGATGTTACGTTAGCAGGCATGAAAGCAACAGGCATCTCCTGGGACATTTCCGTGGGAGCTCTTCCGTGAGTAATCATATTTTAAGGGAATCTTTTTCTTAGCAGTAGGTCACATCACTGGGCTTAAAACTATTCCAGAAATCATGCTGTAAGCAGATGTGTGGCCAACCAGGCTTTCTTGTTCCATTTCTAGAGCACAGACAGAGAAGGTTTTACACAATTCTTACAGGCCCTTGGAATTTTGGGACAGGCAATGAACACTGGCTTCAGGTCGAAGCCTCCAGCTGTGGTGGCCCCTAACAAGAGAGCCGGCCTGTCCTTCAAAGCCAGACATTAGCTTCTTTCTGGCTATGAAAGTTCTAGATGGCATCTTCTTCCAATGGAAAGCTATTCCATCGACAGTGAAAATCTGTTTGGTGTAGCCACCGCCATCAAAGATCTCAGCCAGATCTTCTGGGTAACTCGCTGCAGCTTCTCCATCAGCCCTTGCTGCCTCGCCTTGTACTTTCATGTCTGGAAGCAACTTCATTCCTTCAACCTCATGAATCAACCTGCTAGCTTCCAACTTTTCCTCTGCAGCTTCCTCACCTCTCTCAGCCTGCACAGCATGAGAGAGAGTCAGAGCCTTGCTCTGGATTAGGCTTTGGCTTAAGGGAATGTTGTGGTTAGTTTCATCTTCTATTCAGACCCTAAAACTTTCTCCGTGTCAGCAATAAGACTGTTTCACCTTCTTATCATTCATGTATTCACTGGAGTAGCACTTTGAGTTTTCTCTGTTAACTTTTCCTTTACATTCAAAACTAGGCTGCCTGGCGCATGAGGCCGAGCTTTCAGCCTGGCCTGGCTTTGGACACGCCTTCCTCTCTACGCTTAATTGTTCCAGCTTTTGATATAAAACGAGAGGTGTGAGACTCTTCTTTCACATGAACACGTGAAACCATTGTAGCGTTATTAATTGGCCTACTTTGAATACTGTCATGTCTCAGGGGACAGGGAGACGGGAGGAGAGAGAGGGATGGAGGGGCGGCTGGTTGAAGGCTTCGTCGGACCACAGATTATTTAAGTTCACTGTCTCATATGGGTGCAATGTGTGGCAAGCCCAAATAACCACAATAGTAACCTCAAAGACCACTGATCACAGACCACCATGAACAGGCACAACGGTGAAAAAGCTTGAAATACCATGATAAGCAGCAAAATGTGACACAGACACACGAAGTGAGCACGTGCTGTTGTGAAAATGGCACCAGTGGCTTGTTCCACGTGCAGTGCCACAAACCTCCACTCTGTAAAAACGCAGCATCCACAAAGCACAGAGAAGGGAAGCCTAGGGAAACGAGGTATGCCTGGCCTTCAGAAGAATCCGTCCTCCTCCTCTCAGCTTGGGATTCTGCTTTGCAAAGCCCCTTGGCATCTCTTCACAGCAACGTTTACATGAGATGCAGGCAGAGAGGGGGTCCCAGCAGAAACGATGGCATCGAACGCGGGCTGAGCTCTCGCAGGCTTTGCGGGGTTGCAGGGGGCACGGCTTTCACATGGGCTGCCCCCTCTCTCCCTCTCCTGCAGCAGAGGCAGCCAATGGGTCACACTCTTAGATGCCTTCTGGACAATGAACCATCGCCCTGGGGTTCTGAGCAGATCCCAGGGGTCACACGGTGGGGAGGGGGATGGGAATGAGAAACAGGCTACAATCTATCCCATCGCCCCCAGCTCGGCTTCTACTAGAACTGTGGGGCAGAGGGGATTGGCTGTTGAAAATGAAGCAATGGCCGGGTGCAATGGCTCACGCCTGTAATCCCAGCACTTTGGGAGGCTGAGGTGGGCAGATCACCTGAGGTTGGGAGTTTCAGACCAGCCTGACCAACATGGAGAAACCCCATCTCTGCTAAAAAAAATACACAAACAAACAAAAGAAAACAACGGAGCAGTGGCTCACGCCTGGAACCGCAGCACTTCGGGAGGCCGAGGCGGGCGGATCACAAGGTAAGAAGTACAAGACCAGCCTGGCCAACATGGTGAAACCCCATCTCTACCAAAAACACAGAAATTACCCGCATGTGGTAGCACATGCCTGTAGTCGCAGCTACTTGGGAGGCTGAGGCGGGAGAATCACTTGAACCCAGGAGGCAGAGGTTGCAGTGAGCTGAGATCACGCCACTGCACTCCAGCCTGAGCTACAGAGCAAAACTTCATCTCAAAAAAAAAGAAAAGAAAATGAAGCCAGGTCACACCGCGGGACCTTCCTCTCTAGGATGGGTGACACGTTTACATCCCGATTCCCAACCCAGGACCACTAGTCAGCAGCAGATCATGAACAGCACTGAGTTTCATCTTCCAGACTGACCCAGTCTTCGAGGACTGCGATGGATTCATTATGTCTGCCCAGGCACAGTGAGGGGGTCGGGACAGGCAATGCCGTGCGAAGGTGCCCTATGTGTGCCCTCCTGGCAGGAGACGCGCCATAAAAATGCCTTAAGTGTTTGAAGGTAGGAGGGCCAATGTCCTGTGGTCCACTGCTAGGTGACACGGCAGACTTTCACTAGTGAGAGTTCCCACTGGGGTGAGGAGGACCCCACAGGAGAATGGCACAGGGAGACTGCAGCCCCTTCTCACCTGACCTCAGCTCCAAGGGGCCACCAGCTTCTGCCTGCCCCTCTCTGCAGCAGAGGGTCTTACCCCGACATAATCTCCTGCAACCAGCTGCTTCACCCTTCCCTCGTCTCCACTGCCACACCCTCGCTGGGCTGGACTCTGCCTCCCACCTATATTGCGGTTGTGCGTGTGATGCCTCATCTCCCCGTGGGGTCGAGGCCTCCGGGCGCAGCAGCCACATGAGACGGAAGAGAGCCGGGGGCTCTCAGGATAGCAGCATCTGAGTCCAGAGGACCAGGTCAGAATGCAGGTCCTGAAGCCCCACCCAGACACGATGCGACAAAGTCTGAGGCGTGGGGCCTGACCACCATCTTTACAAGCCCTCCAGACACCTGGAGAGCCTCGAAGGCTTCAAACCCCAGGCACATCCCAGACAATGATGTCACATGGCCAGAGAGGGCATGGTGGGCCTTAGAACCCACAGTGACTCCAGGGCCTGGGGCTGAGGCCGGGCTCCCACCCTCCGGGGCCAGTCCACTCAGCAGCACGGGACCTCAGCCTGCCCCTCTGCCAGGTGGGAATGACAGCACCACCTCTTAGATTCCGAGCTCCATGTCTGCTAGCCCGTTTTCCAGGAAAACAGTGTCCCATCTTCCTGCCTTCCCTGCAGAGCTGCTCTCGGAGGAAGGGCCTGGCCCTCTGCGGAAGACACAGCAAACCGTTTCTCACTTGGCTGGGGCGGGCGAGGACAGCACCAGCCGCCCTGTAGCTCCCTGGAGTCCTGGGCTGTGACAGCAGCAGGAGCCCGCCGGGGGCCAGTCACTCCTCAGCCCACGTGGTGCAGCCACGCTCACGCTCCAGTGGAGGGTCGGCCCCGGGACTGTGGACGGCCGAGCCAGCCATTCATCAGCTTCACTCCCCAGGGCCGCGGACTCTGTCCCCTCCTTTTTTGTTTTCCCTTTTTCCAAATTCTAATCCCATTGAGAAAACACAGCTCCAGGCCCTGCAGCCCGGAATGGAGACTCATCCTCCAACCTCTGATGACCAGAAACACTGTGTCACCTCCCGCCTCCAAGAGTCAAACCTGTCACAAACACACCTGCCTCCCAGAGGCCCCACAGGCCCAGCCCCACGCCGAGCCACCACAGGGAGCAGGGAGCCCCGCCCCCTCCAGCGGGGAACCCAGCACAGAGGGAGGGTGATTAGCCTGGGGCACTCGGCCATGACAACCCAGGCAGGACATGGGTCTGCAGGTCTCAGAGGTTAGAGTGAGAAGCCGGTTCCTAGCGCCCATTTGAGGCCTGACGCCTCCTCTCTTGGACACTTTCAATGCCAGTGACCTAGAGACCACCCAGGAAACGAGGGTAAGGAGGGACCAGCGACCTAGAGATCGCCCAGGAGACGAGGGTAAGGAGGGACCAGCGACCTAGAGATCGCCCAGGAGACGAGGGTAAGGAGGGGCCACACCTCCCTTCACCTGGGCGCACCTGCGGCCGCACACCGAGGCTCCATGGGTGTGCATGGGTGTGCACGGATGTGCGGGCTGTGCACGGCGGTGGGGAGGCCATGAATGGCACACAGAGCCGTGCATGTGGGTAGCAGGACACGTCGGGGGAGCCAGTTCCTTTCTCACAAAGGAGCTGCCTCCAAGACCCCAGTTATGTCGGAAGCAGGAACCACCTCCCTGCACCTGCTCAGGCGAAGGGATGGAGTCAGCTCGGTGACTCTGCCAGTACAGAAGGCGAGCCCCGAACCACCAGGCAGCACGGGCTGCAGGGTCTCACAGGCTGGGAACGGTGGGCTGTGTCAGTTTCACAGTGCACAGGCCTGCAGACCCGCCCCTTCCCTCTCACTCCCTCCACCCATCTGTCTGTCCTTCTGCCCATGAGGTAAAATGCCTCCTCAGGAGATGCAGGGACACTGGCCATGCCAAGGCTGAGGACTCACTGAGAGGTACGCCCACCCTGCCCTGGCCCCGACTCCTTTGCAGGGGTCTTCAGTCTCACCCTTCGGGCCCAGCTCCCGGGCTTTCAACCCAGCATGCTGCCCACTTGTACATAGGCCCCTCCTCCAAGTAGACCCCTCCCCCAACAACGCTCCCACGCACAGACCCCGTGGGCCCCTCAAAACCCCAGGCGGAGGCTGGATGCCCCAAGAAGGGAGCTGTTACACACTAAACTTCACAGGCCTTCAGAGATTTGAAGCCAAGGCCCAGAGAGGCTGACAACCTGCCTCCAGGCAGCCCTTACCTATGCTGGCCCAGCCCTGTCCATCTTCCTCAGCTCTTTAACGGGAAAATGCTTCTCTTAATGTCTAGGGTAATTCGTCTGAAAACGGTCTGACGTCCCATGTCCCTCAAGTCCTACAGACATCCGCCCGGTGCCACGGCAGTAAAATAAGCTCAGTCCTGCAGGGCACTTTCTGCCAAGTCCTCGCGCTGCCGAGAACTAATGAAGCGATGAAGTAATGAACCAATCTGCAGGCCACACGGGACCGGCCACGAGCTTCCTGAAATCCGTGATGCTGCTGCCCGCAGCCCCCAAAACTTCTTGTCCACCAGGGTCAAAAATGCACAAAATAGAAAGAGTCAAAAAACAAAAGACAGTGAATCGAGGAGGAAAGAACTTCACCAAAACGCCGAGAGGGCTCAGCCGATTCATCCCTCAGAGCTAACGCTGCTTCCCCCTTTTCGGGATTATTTATTTTCCTACGGAACAAACATTACCTTTACGACGGAAAAAATAACGACTGAATCTAATTTGTTCTTAAAATACCAGGTGAGTAGCCACACACGGGGTCCTGTTTATTTCCCTGCCCCAGCACTTCTCGGGGGGCAGAAACCAGGCAAACAGAGCGCTTTTGGACCTCAATGTCAGGTGGTAATTCCACGTTTCTTTAGGCTTCTTGGAATCTATCTCGTTTCCCTCTAAAACCACAGAAGTTGCGAGCGGCATCTTCTGCCAACAAACCACAGCCACCGTTTTTGTTTTTCACTATAGATCAAAGGTCACTGAAAATCAGAACCGAAGTGGCTGAAGTTTAATTAGCGACAGATAGGGAAGGGCTGAGCCATACCCAAGCTGGGAGCTTTCCTGGAAGAATGCCACTCCTGCCCCGGGCTGCGAACACAGAAGCATCCAGAAAGATGCAGGGGAACGTCCCCGTGGAAGCCTCCTGCCTGGGCAGCCCAGGACTTCCCTCAAAGCTCCCAGATCCCTGCCCCAAGTCTCGGGGGCTACTCCAAGGACCCACCTCTGGCCCAGGAAAGCAAACGCAGGTGGGCAGCAAAGGCTCTGGGCTTCCTAAAATGCCTTCCCAAGTCTTGACAAAGCCCTTGAGTAAACTCAGCTACTTTAATACCCAAATGTACACCTGTGGGGCCCTTGGCTTTCCGCAGGGAAACGTCCCACATGGGTGGCTCCTGCTGGCCACAGCCTCGCTGGGAGACCAGCCCCAGGCTCACATGCTCACCAGACCCCGGTCACCTTCCTCCAGCCCTGAAGGCCACTCTGTACCCACCCCTAAAGGAATCCACAAGCCACGTGGGTCCCACCCATAGCTACCTCTGCACCCATTCCTCTCAGGGCCCAGAGGCCCTGCTAGACCCCAAAGCCAGTAAGTCATGCAGCCCATTCAGAACAGCGGCTGCCCCAAAGCACCAGGCCTGCGTGAGCCCCTTGCCAGGCACCTGCAACTGGCCTCCCAGCTGCAGCCATCTCACAGGGACCAGAAGGAACCCAGACAGCAGCTCTCTGTAGCTTAGGTGGCTCCTAGCCACCTCCCACATGCCTGCGGTGCTGGCCCTACCACCCCCACCTGGTGGCATCACCCCTCCTGGCCAGCACAGCAGTGGTCTGATGGGTTATACCAACGGAAAAGGCCACCTTCTTTACCCACCAACGTTTTAAACATCAGCATATAGAACAGAGACACTACTTGGTTTCAAGGGAGGCTGCGGGTCTCCGCACCCGCACAAACCAACCATTTCCCTGCACCGATCCTGCCCACAGTCCCCTCTGAGAACCTCGAGGGAACCCTAGGGTTCCATGGGACATAGTTTGTGAGAAACAGCAGCGTAGTCCCCAAACCGAACCCAGCCCGAGGCCTCGAGGCACAGCCGGACTGAACAGAGCAGGCTCACAAACACCTTCCGGGCACCGAGAAAAGCCCCCCGCCCCCTCGCCCACCTACCTGGAAGCTGCGATCTCCGCCTTCTGCTTGGCGATGGTGGCGGCCCGCTCGGCGGCCTCGACGGCGCGGTCCACCTTCTCGCGGATCTTGCTGGCCCGAAGCGGGATGAGGTTCTTGCGCTTGCCGCTGACGAGGACGTTCTGCTTGTACTTGCCCTCCTCCTTGGTGCCGTCCGGGAAGGTCATGCAGCCGTAGCCGTGGCGCCGGTTGCCGGCCCACTCGCCCTCGTACCTGAGCCCGTCCGAGCGCTGGCTCACACCGAACCCGGAGCGCTTGTCGTTCCTCCACTCGCCCACGTAGGTCTCGGTGGTGGTGGCGTCGATGTCGTCCTCGATGACCGCCAGCTCGGCCTCGGCCTCGCCCAGGCTGATGGTGGAGTGGATGTCGCTGGCCGTGGAGCTGACGGTGCTCATGCCCGCCTCGCTGCGGAACGAGCTCTGCTTGCTGCGCTGGCTGGCCAGGCTGCTCTTGGACTCCGACTTGCGCAGCTTCAGGCCGCTCAGCAGCGAGCGCCGAAACAGCCCCTTCTTCTTGCTCTTGAGGATCTCGGAGTCACTGTGCGCCACGAGCACGAAGCCCCCGCGGGACACGGCCGGGCTGCCGGCCACCGCCGGGGAGGCGTCGGGGTGCAGCGCCGTGCCGTTGGTGTGCTCGCTGCGCAGGGAGTTGATGGACGTCCTCAGGGGCGAGCGGATGACCGCAGCCATGCCGTACGGGACACTCTGCCGCACGCCATAGCCCTGGCGCATGCCACCGACCCACTGGCCCTGGTAGGTCCCTGGGGAGACAACAAGGAAAGGGTGAGTGCCCGGCGACAGAGGAGGGGGCGCGGTCTGGCCACGGACAGGGTGGAAGCAGCCACAGGCCTGCCTGAGCTTCCTACTGTTTTTTGAGACAGGTTCTTGCTGTGTTGCCCAGGCTGGAGTGCAGTGAAGCTATCACAGCTCACTACAGCCAGGAACCCCTGGGCTCAAGCGGTCCCCCTGCCTCAGCCTCCTGAGCAGCTGGAACTACAGGCGCGTTCCACCATGCTCCGCTAATTTTTAAATTATTTGTAGAGATGGGGTCTCATGTTTCCCAGGCTGGTTTCTAACTCGTGGGCTCAAGACATCCTCCTGCCTCAGCCTCCCAAAGTGCTGGGATTACAGGCACAAGCCACACCACTACTAGCATGCTTCCTATCTTGATGAAACCTGCTGCAGGGGATGTGGAGGCCGACACACCACAGTGCATTCTTACAACTTCTTTTTTTTGAGATGGAGTTTTGCTCTGTCACCCAGGCTAGAGTGCAATGACACAATCTTGGCTCACTGCAACCTCCACCTCCCGAGCTCAAGAGATTCTCCTGCCTCGGCCTCCCAAGTAGCTGGGATTACGGGCATGCGCCACCATGCTCGGCTAATTTTTTGTATATTCAGTAGACACGGGGTTTCCCAATTTTGGACAGAAAGGTTTTGAACTCCCGACCTCAGGTGACCCACCCACCTCAGCCTCCCAAAGTGCTGGGATTACAGGCGTGAGCCACCACACCTGGCCAACATTCTTACAACTTCTATCACCAGCGGCTATTTTTGAAGACACCTCCATCCTGCTTCTCATGGTGAGATTTTGTTCTCTCTTAGAAACCAGGGAGGGAGAAGGGAGACATCGGAGTCTGTGGTGCAGAGTGAGAACCACAGAACCCAGAGTGAACACGGAAGCTCCGCGGTGGGGACAAGGAGATGCGTCCTGGGTCAGGGGGCCGATAAGTGGCAACTGCAGGGACACAGGTGTGGGCTACATGTTCAGCACTGAGTGGGCTGCTCTGGGAGGCAGTGAGCTCCCCATTGCTGGAGTTAACCAAGAAGAGTGTGGAAGACCACACAGTGGGCACACCATGGAAGAGAGTCAAGGGCATAGGGAAGGGCCAGTGGCCCATGACCTTCAGGCATAAAATCAGCAGACCCGATATCCCCAAAACAAGGGAGGGCAGGGACCGGAGCAGCTGCCTGTGTACCTAGGTTCTCAGCAGCACTGTTCCCAGGGCTGGAAAGATAACAGCAGCCCCCAAGTCCATCACCAGGTAAATGCACAGACTCCATGCGGTCCGTCCATACAACGGAACACCAGTCAGTCTTGACAAGTTAGAACATTCTCACACAGGCTACAGCACGGATGAACCTGAAGACATTACGTGGACTGAACTGAGCCAGGCACAAAAGACGCCACATATTGGAAGCTTCCAGGTACACAGGGTCCTCAGTCACGCTCAGAAAGTAGCAGAGTGGGTGCAAGGGCCGGGGTGGGGCGTGTGGAGTCCGTGCTGAATAGGGACGGTGGGATAGTGGGAAATTCTTGGAGGTAAATAGTGACAACAGCTACCTAACACCATGAAAGTAATTAATGCCACTGAATTGAATACTTAAAAGTGGCTAACATGGCACATTTTGTATTTCTCTTACCACAATAAAATAAAAAAGAAACCCGGTTCGCAGACCTGGGCCCATGTCTTGCTCTGTGAGCTATGACTTCAGGCAAGTGTCTGGGCCCTGCTGGCCCTCATTTTCCTCATCTGTGGAATGGAACCAAGACTCCTCATGCCACAGGTCACCGTGAGGACCACCCCAGCCTCAGCACGGGGCCCACCGCGGCAAGCCTCAAGTCTCATTAGTCATTCCAGCTTCTTGTTGCAGCCAGGCAATGACAGAGTGGACGTGCCACCCTGGTAGGGGCTTTTGCGGGGAGAACAGAGCATCCATCCCACCACACTTCCAACTCACAGCAGCAGAGGCTGCAGACCAGAGGCCTAGAGGCCGAGACTTACGGATATGTAGGTTTAATTTGTCGCACTGGCATTTTCGTAAAAAATTGGAATTACTAGGTTGGGTGTGGTGGCTCACGCCTGTAATCCAAGCACTTTGGAGGCCAAGGCGGGCGGATCACCTGAGGTCGGGAGATCACCAGCCTGACCAACATGGTGAAACTCCGTCTTTAAAAAAAACCAAAAACTGGAATTACCTTCCAACATCTCAAAACCAAGAGATTTCACATCAAAGTTCACATCTCTCTTGTCTCATGAAAAATGAGGACCTGGCCACCCCTGATCTCTCTTTTCAGAGGACAAAATGGATGGGAGCTGGCAGCAGCTGCTCCTGTTCTGACAGTTGCTTTTTAAACAGAGAGGCTACAGCAGGTGGCAGGCACCGCCAACTCTCAGAGCAAAGCAGCCGTCCCCTCCCTGCTGCCCCTCCCCCTTCCCCAGCCAGGCCCCCTCCACTCACACCCTCCACAACAGAGGGCAGGATCCAAACTAAGTGTGGAATCCAAAGTTTTGTAGCCCCCAGTGACCGGGTTGGGCAGATGACAGGGCAACTGCCTTCAGGTGCTGCAAAGTCGCTAATGCTCAGCTGATGGCAACTATTACGATCATGATAAAACCCCTGCACCTCTCTTCTCAGGTGAGGCAGCTAAGGCTGGAGAGGGGCCGTGGCCGCCCCAAAAACACACAGCCAGGAAGCAGAAGGAGCAGGGTGAGAACCCAGGGCTGTCACCTGAAGCAGAGCCTGGATCCAGGTTCACCTGTCCTCCCCACATGCCAAGGCTACCTTCCATCCTGGGCTCACTGCAGAGGCACGAGGCTGGGGCCCACACTTTGCATCCTGAGAGATTTGTAAGCGGACCCCTGCTTCTTCCCTTGGATAGAGGGGGACGCCAGGCTGGGGTCAGGAAGGGGCACTGGGGCACCTTATCTGTGTCCTGTCCCCAAACCCACACCACCCTATGGCTCTCATTCCACAGGAGTGGAAGCAGGGAAGCTGCTCTACAGACATGGAGACCAGAGGCCAACACTGCCTCATTCTCAGCAGGTGAGCAGAGCAGGGACCCCAGGTCCCGCACGCTCCTCACTCCCCAAGCTCTGCCTTGAACCAAGGCCACCCACCTCAGCCCCACCCTGTCCCCTCCTACATAGCCCTTGTCCTCGGAGGGGAGCGGGAGCCTCGTGTTCACCATCCCCCCACAATTCTTGAGCCTGCCCCTCCCGGCAGTGCATGCAGTCCTGTGCTCATTCCTGTGTCTCCCCAGTAGCCTCTGGGAGAGCAGGGTCCCGGCCATGAGCGCCACCCCCACTCTGTGCCCTGTGGTCCAGGCACTTAGGTATCCAGTGAACATGTCTCTTCACCAGCAAAGGACTGGCGCAAACACAAAACACAGCTGAGGCAGGAGGATCACTTGAGCCCAGGAGTTCAAAGCCAGCCTGGACAACATAGTGAGACCCCATCTCATTAAAAATTTTTTTTAAATTTTAAAAATTGGCCAGTGGTGGCTCATGCCTGTAATCTCAGCACTTTGGGAGGCCAGGCGAGATCACCTTAGGTCAGGAGTTCGAGACCAGCATGCCCAATATGGTGAAACCCCATCTCTACTAAAAATGCAAAAATTAGCAGGGCATGGTTGTGCATGCCTGTAATCTTAGTACTTTGGGAGGCCAGTCGGGCAGATCACCTGAGGTCAAGAGTTCAAGACCAGCCTGGCCAACATGGTGAAACCTCACCTCTACTAAAAATACAAAAACCAGCCAGATGCAGTGGCAGGCGACTATAGTCCCAGCTACTACGGAGCCTGAGGACCTGCTACTGGGGACCCTGGGTTTGCATGAACCCAGGAGGTGAAGGCTACAGTGAGCCGAGATTGTGCCACTGCACTCCAGTCTGGGCAATGAGAGTAAAACTGCATCTCAAAAAAAAAATATATATATATATATAAAGAAAAACACAAAGCAGCATTGCTCTGACAACATGGAACCCCTTGTGCAGCCCTGGGCCCCCCGGCTGCTGGTCACACCCCCCAGTGGAGCTCAGCGTGGGAACACCACCCGGGAGGCGGGCATCTGGAGTCCTCAAGCAGTGACCCGAACCCAGGTGTGCAGGGAATCTGCCTTCCCTCGACATTTGCCCGGGCACCCCGAAGTGCAGTGGCCTTCAAGCACAGACGGCCGGTGGTGGTTGTTATCCCAGGGTTGTCCCTGAGGAAGCCCCAGCTCTGGAAAGGAGAGCAGAGCAGAAGGGCCTGGGAGTCGCTGGAGTCTCACCCAACTTTGTCCGTAATGACCTCAGACTCCACATTGATGCAGCACATGACCGGGCCCCGTGTACCCGGGGGTCAAAGACGTGCACACAGGACACGCCCCGGGCCCAATGTGGGCACAAGATGAGGAGAGACCTAGTGCCACCAGCCTGTGTTTAAAACACACACACACCCTCACTCACTCTTTCGTATCAACATGCAAATCCAGAGACGGAAAGAGATGGTGGCCAGAGGAGTAACAGCAGTGGCTGCTCGTGGGGCCGGGGTTTTGGGGTGAGGAAAATGGCTTACAACCTGATAGAGGAGATGATCGCACAACACTGTGAATGTGCCAAATGCCACTGAACCGCACACGGTAACATGGTTAATTCTGCCAGGCGTGGTGGCGCACATCTGTAATCCCAGCACTTTGGGAGGCTGAGGCGGGCGGATCACCTGAGGTCATGAGTTCAAGACCACCCTGACAACATGGAGAAACCCCATCTCTACCAAAAATACAAAAAAAAAATTAACCGAGCATGGCGGTGCATGCCTGTAATCCCAGCTACTCAGGAGGCTGAGGCAGGAGAATCGCTTGAACCTGGGGGGCGGAGGTTGCTATGAGCTGAGATTGCACCATTGCACTCCAGCATGAGCAACAGGAGGAAAACTCCGTCTCAAAAAAATAAAATAAAAATGGTTAATTTACACTGTGCAAATAAAAGAATACAGTGAGGGGAGCAGAGCAGGAGGTGGAAGTCCAGCAAAATAAAAATACAGATGCCAGACTTCCAGCTCCTACGGCAAAAGAATGACGGTCAGGTCCTAGGAGCTTTGAGAACAGAGTCAGGGACCCAGGATCTTGGAGCAAACTCCCGTGGCCGACAGGGCCTTGTGGAGGCCTGACCCCCACTATGCCGCCCTCCAGCCAGCAGTACCGGGAGCGTGTGCAGGTCCCACTGTGCTGCCTGTACTACGCCCAGGGGAGGTCAGTCACATCTCAGACCTCGGTTAGCTTCCCCACCTGTAAGATGGGGTGACAATCACACCCGCCTCTAGGTTTACGCTGATGCTGAGGGGGCTCTGGCCACACCCCACACCTCCCGGCACACAGTAACGAGGGCCACGGAGCCTGTCCTGCCCCGTGTTTGCAACTGCACAGTGTTGAGTTTTTGCCCCTGGTGGGAACACAGCACCGATTTTATAACTGGTATCGATAAGAGAAGGGGTTTGGCTACAGGAACGCACACGCCCTTCAGTTCTGTCATGACTGCCTGCCTAGCCTGGCATCGTCACCCCACAGCAGCAGGCACCTAAGCTGCTAGCCCAGGAGACAGGCAGCGAGGGACAGGGCTTCCCCCAGATGGAGGGTGGGCTGGGCCTCCACACTCACGACAGCTGTTCCCCTCCCTCCCTCGGTCGCTCAGTAAAGTGACAGCCACTGTGAAGGAGCCACTGAGTGCACTCGCCATCAGCTCGGCCACCCCCAGCCCTTTGCATTTATGCTTATTAAGTAAATAAAAAGTCTGGGCTCATTTCCTTGGCTGTGCCACCAACACCCCCGTGCTTGGCGGCCAGCTGTGGCTCAGGGCAACTGAGCTGGATCGTGCACATGCAAGATGCCCTCACCCACGCCAGGGCAGGCGGTGGAGCCTCTCCGAAGGTCAAGACCCAGAGTTGTGGGGGTCAAATCCAAGGCGCTGATTCCCAAAGCCTGTTCCATCGAACCCAACTAGTCACTTGCAGGACGGGCAGCTTGTATGCAAAACGCCAGGACCCAGTGCTGGGGGGACAAAGCTAGCCATCCCTGCGGGCCACTGCAAGGGTCTGTCTCAGTCAGCATGGCCCCCAGAGCTGAATCATGTCCTGTCTGCTCCAGTCGCCCCAGCCCTGGGGCCCCGGAAGACACCCCAGAGGCAAGTGGGTTGGTGGGAGTGCGCTGGTTCCTTCCACACCCTCTCAGGAGGGCATGGCTGCAGGCGATGTCGGTGCCGCCTCCACACACAGGTGCCCCCAGCTCTACTGTGGCCATCTCACCCACCGATGGCACAAACACTATGAGACGCAGTCGGGAGGTGTGGACAGACCTCAGGTGAGGAACAAACCCCCTAAACCTTGCCCGACTAGAACCACCACAGACTCGCAGAGGAGAGCAGACGAGATAGCCCGCCAGCAGGTGTCACTCGAGCTGTGGCTGCGTCCCCACAGGGCCATGGCCCTCCCTTCCTGCTCTGCCAGGCTGGCTCGGCCAAGGAAGCTGCATTCCTAATGCTTAGGGGACACTGCTCCGAGATCCGCTGGGACGGTCACTCAGTGCCTGGCCTGCGTGGTCAGCGGCATCATCTGGGTCCAGAAGCCAGAGCCCGGGCCAGCACACCCCTGAGCCGGCTGAGCCCAGGCCCCTGGCCTTGCGGGTACGTGGGGCCGACAGGCTGTACTGATGCCTGTCTCTCACCAGGGCCCGCGCATCTCACACACATGCCTTTTTTCCTCCTCTGAAGCCCGGCACGTCAGCTGACATTCTTTCCAAAACATTAGTTTCAGAGCCTGGGGTTCCAGCTGGGAGAGCACAGCCCCTACTGTGTGCTCCACCTCCTCAGGGCCATGGATGGTGCAGGGGCGACCCAGGTCAACACCTCCGAAGAGCATCTGAGAGGCCCCAGGGTGGGGCAAGGTGAGCCCTTTGCTGGGAGGAGCAATGAGCCCACTGCAGACCTGAGCTCGAGGCCACACCCCACCCAGGAAAGACTCACTCGTGCGTGGCCCGACCCATGAGGACCAGCAGGCAAAATTCCCCACCAAGGGTAACACAACCATCCCAGAGTCCAGTGAGGAGGGAAAGGGGAAACATTTCCTGAGCTCCGTGCAGGCAGAGGTCACCTTTCATGCACACGCTACCCTGCGACCTCAGAGCTCCACTTAACAGAGAAGGAAACTGAGGCTGAGACAGGTAAAATCACTCCCCAGTGTCACCTAGCTAGCGTCAGACTGAAACCTACTCGGAGTTGATTCCAAGGCCCGCACGGAGGGTCTCTCAGCCTGTCCACTCGGGGCTGAGGCCCAACCCCAAAGCCCATTCTCCCCCATCCTGGCGGGTCACAGCCTCTGTTCTGGACTGGACCATTGACTCACGCTGGCCGGCCTCACCTGCCTTCTATAGGACGTGTTTCCTATGGGTGGGCACACACCAGAGCCCCCCCCCCCATCACAGCTGACCAAACCCCAATTAGCTCCCCCAACCACACCAGTATGTGCTCAGGGCAGGGGAGCCCAAGGAGCTGGCTCTGCAGCTGGGAGCAAAGCCAGCAGGACCCCTTCCTACCTGGAGACGGGGAGGCAGAGAAGCCAATCCACAGAGAAAGGAAGAGACAGGCACCACCAGGAAGGCAGCCAGGCCTCCGCCCTCAGAGGGGACTCAGGACTGACTCCCGTGGGCTTCCCATGGCCTCCCTGTTCCCGGCTCCGACACCCCTCAGGCCTGCGTATCGCCCAGCACCCATCTTCCACTTGAGTCACTTTGGCTGGGTTTCTGTCCCCTGAACCTCCTCTCTGCCCAAGACGCCCCACGACAGACCCCTGTCCTTGGGGTCTTTGCCTGCTGTGCCCCCTCTGGAACACTTGCAGCAACCAGACCCTGGGCACAGGTCCAACAGGTTGGGGAGAGCCCTGCGCTGGCGAAGAGATGGCGTTCACCAAGCTCCAGGGCTCCTTTCTCCAGCGGCGGCCCCATGCCCCACACCTGCCCCCGGCCCTCCTGTCTCTCTGCACCAACTTCGTCCCTGGCTGCACGGAGGCCCCATCCAATGCACGATGTTCCACAAGCACATAAATTACAAGCTAATCCTATGCCGCAAGGCATTCAGGCCACGCCTCCGTTTTGACAGCTAATCTTTATATGTTGCTAAACTTTATCCTTAGAATCAATTCCTATAAGGAAATTGCTTGGTCAAAAGGAAGGTTTTGGCGCTACGGTTTTTAACAAACTATCCTCAGAAGAGACTATAAAAGCAACCATGTCCCCCACATTGTTAGGACCAACATCAGACACTTATTTTTTGAGCGGGAGTCTCACTGTTGCCCAGGCTGGAGTGCAGTGGTGCGATCTCAGCTCCGTGCAACCTTCACCTCCCAGGTTCAAGCGATTCTCCTGCCTCAGCCTTCTGATTAGCTGGGATTACAGGTGCCCGCCACCACGCCCAGTTGAATTTTGTTTTTGGTAGAGACAGGGTTTTATCATGTTGGCCAGGCTGGTCTCAAACTCCTGCCTTCAGGTGATCCGCCTGCCTCAGCCTCCCAAAGTGCTGGGATTACAGGCATGAGGCACTGCACCCAGCCCATCAGATAAAGTTTAATCTTAGCAGAACTCTGAATAGTTATGTCCGCTGGAGTTCATTATGGGCTTAACTGCGTTTCTCCAAAATGCGAATGCTTAAGTCTTACCCAGCCACCCCTCACCCTCTGCCACCTTAGAATTTCACAATGTTTGGAGTTAAGATCTTTAGCGAGGTGACCGAGTTAAAAATGAAGGCCCTGGGGCCCTAATCCAATGGGCCTGGTGTCTAAGAAGGGACTCAGAGGCACACAGAGGAACAAGTCCATGAAAACAAAGAAAAACCAGCTCTCCCGCACCTTGACCCGGACCTTCCCGCCTTAGAGCTTGCAAGGAAATCTACTGTGGCTGAAGACACACTGTGTGTGGTATTTTGTGATGGCAGCGCGAGGAAACAGAACTCTGTCTCTAGCAAGGTGATTACAGAAATCATGAAGTAAAAGGACGGGACAGATGTGGTGGCTGGCCCCTGTAACCCCAGCCCTTTGGGAAACTGAGGTGGAAGGACTGCTTGAGTCCAAGAGTTCCAGACCAGCCTGGGCAACACAGCAGGACCCCGTCTTTACCAAATTTTTTTTTTTTTTCTGAGACAGTCTCGTTCTGTCCCTCAGGCTAGAGTGCAGTGGCGCAGTCTTGGCTCACTGCAACCTCCACCTCCCAGGTTCAAGCAATTCTGCTGCTTCAGCCTCCAGAGTAGCTGGGATTACTAGTGCACACCTCCAAGCCTGGGTAACTGTTGTGTTTTTAGTAGAGTTGAGGTTTCACCATGTTGGTCAGACTGTCTTGAACTCCTGACCGCAGGTGATCTGTCTGCCTCGGCCTCCCAAAGTGCCTGGATTACAGACATGAGCCACCGCGCCCGGCCAGAATTTTGTTTAAATTAGTCATGCGTAGTGGCGCACACCTGTGGTTGCAGCTGCTTCAGACCAGGAAGGGCTGGAGCCCAGGAGGTCAAGGCTGCAGTGAGCAAGCTACTGCACTCCAACCTAAGTGACAGAGCAAGACTCCATCTCTTCAGGTCAGGACAAACCAAGAGAGAAGATAAAAAGCCAGATCGCTGAGAAAATATCAATAATGAATGAAAGGAAGAATGTTTTCTCTCCTTCTGCAGACCCAGGAAGGAAAGTTTCTAAGCAAACAGATTCACACAAGCCCACCCCAGAGGCACCAGGCAGAGGAGGAGGGGAGACACAGGACTGACACAGAAGTGCTCAATTCTGTTTTTTCCCCCTTTTTTTTTTTGCCAGTGCTTCAGGAGGCACTGAGGAAGTGCTCATTCTGAATCAAGAGACCCTGCCTGCTTCCCCACCCAAACAGGGAGAATGACTTCATCCAGGAGAGAGGTGGAAAATTCCTCTTAAAAAAACAGACTGCAGCCAGAAGCAAAGGCTGCCACACACAGAAGTTTCCACTCAGCTTTCTGGTACCTTACTTCAATACATGAACAGTCAAGGGTCCTCAGATATGAGGAGAAGCCTTGGCAGGGAAGAAAAAGACCAAAACATACAAATAAGTTTTTTAAAAAAAAGTTAAGGGGAATCAAAAAATGCAGTGGGTGGGAGAAGACATCAAGGAACCAGAATTTAAATCCTCGGAGATAAAATACAAAATGAAAAAAAAAATGCAATTAAAAAGGAAAGACTGGCCAGGCGCGGTGGCTCACACCTGTAATCCCAGCACTTTGGGAGACCGAGGCAGGTGGATCACCTGAGATCAGGAGTTCCAGACCAGCCTGACCAACACAGTGAAACCCCATCTCTACCAAAAATACAAAAATTAGCTGGGTATGATGGTGCATATCTGTAATCCCAGCTACTCAGGAGGCTGAGGCAGGAGAATCACTTGAACCCAAGAGGCGGAGGTTGCAGTGAGCCGAGATTGTGCCACTGCACTCCAGCTTGGGTGACAGAGCGAGATTCCATCTCAAAAAAAAAAAAAAGACCAGAATAAAAAAGCTTCTGGAAATTAAAAGCATGGTAGCTAAAAGAAACATTTTGGTAAATGAGCTACAAGATAAAAATCAAGAAAATCTTTCAGAAACTACAACAGAAAAGAGGTAGGCAAAACAGTAAGAAATTTAAATGATTGACCCAGAAGACCCCAATGCCTCCACGCCCGACTAATTTTTGTGTTTTTAGTAGAGACAAGGTTTTGTCATGTTGACCAGGCTGGTCTCGAACTCGTGGCCTCAAGTGATCCACCTGCCTTGGCCTCCCAAAGTGTTGGGATTGCAGGTGTGAGCCACTGCAACCGGCCAGAATTTTGTTTAAATTAGTCATGTATAGTGGCGCACATCTGGAGTCCCAGCTGCTTCAGCTCAGGAGGGGCTGGAGCATAGGAGGTTGAGGCTGCAGTGACCATGTCACTGCACTCCAGCCTGGATGACACAGCAAGACTCCATCTCTTTAAAAAAAGGACAGGGAAACAGAAAGGGAAGGAAAATGAGAAAAATTTAAACAGGGAAGTCTCCTGGAATGGAAGGGGTGTGAGTGTCCAGACTGGAGGGCTCAGAGATACCACACAACGAGGGGAGAGACACCCAACTAAGACACAGTGGCATGAAATTCAAAACTCAAACAAAGACCCTAAAAGCTTCCAGAGAAAAACAAAAACAGACCACAAATGAAAGACTGAGACTCAGAACAGCATGGGCTTCTCAACAGCAACACTGAACCTAGAAGTCAGTGGAAAACTGCACCCCCACTGCCCCAAATTATGGGCAAAAATGATTTTCAACCTTGCATTCTACACATACCAATTTATCAAATAATCAAGTGACAAAAACATTATCTTCCATGCATCCTTTCTTTGGAAGCTACTCCAGGATGTGCTCCATCAAAATAAGGGAAGAAACCATGAAAGGAAACGTGAGGAGATCAAACACATGAGAGGTGAAGGATATATCCAGGAAGATTGGGGAAGAACTGGGAAGAAGGCAATCAATCAATAAACAAACATATTTATACATTTGTGTGTTACTGAGAGAATCTGGCAGGACTGCTCTAGTACAACGTACATTTGAGAAGTGTTTCGCTGAGAAGTTGAAAGGTGAAAAAAGAATTAATGGGTGATCTAAAGAAAACTGCAATTGAAAAAAAGCAAGACAGTTGCTAACTGAGGTTATGCACGAGAAGTGTATAGAATCAGACTCCATCGTCTGGTCAGCAGTAAGAATACTTACATAGCCGTAACGAAAAACATCAAGTATGGATTTAACAAAAAAAAGTGATATAGCGATATTGAACATAGCTGGTGTCGGGGGACGATGGGGGTCTAAGAGCTTGAAAATGTCCATCTGCTACAGTAGGAAGTCAACAGATAATGGCTACAAGTCAGCATGAGACCAGGAAATGGCAAAACACGCAGTTGGAAACGTGGTCAGTCTCTAAAGACGCACATGATTTTTGCTCCAAGCACTATTTTGTTTTTAGCACCAAATGACACCTAAACCTATGGGCACATATCTCCGTAAGGATTAAAAATTTTCAAGAGGACGGGATGGGAAGATGCCTTTACGAGGAGAGTCTCACAACAGTGATATTAACCTTGTTTTTCCAGCCATGGAAACCAAGGCTAGGAGGGGACTCCTACATGCCGAGGTGGGTGGAGTCCTGCTCCCCATGGAAGACTGGCTGGCATATGCCCTTTCCCTGCGTCTCTGGAAGGCTGGTGGGGAATGCCAGGAAAGGGCACCAACAGGGCAGGTCCACGATCTCCTCAGGACAAGGGGAGAGGAGTCAGCAGAGGCGGTGTCAGAAGGTCTGCAGATGAGGGCGAGGAAGATGATTGTGACAGGCTGGACACAACAAAGGCCACAAGCACCATGTGCAGGCACCACAACCCTAGGGTAGGAGGTGCCAAGAACAGCAGCTGACCCCAGAGGCAGGCAGCAAATAGGACCCAGGTGCATCTTCACCACGAGGAGAGCAGCAAATAGGACCCAGGTGCGTCTTCACCACGAGGAGAGCAGCAAATAGGACCCAGGTGCGTCCTGACCCCACCCAGGTGAGAAGGGATTCGGAAGGCCAGTGCCTCCAGGGTGGGGGCTGGAGGTCCACTGACCTGTGCTGTGGGGACAAGACTCAGAGAACGTCAACCTCAGGGAGCTGCGATGCCCCAAGTGGTGCCCAGCGTGGGCTCCGGGCAACGTTTTAACGTTGCTTCTTCCACTCTCCACATTGGTTCATCGCAATAGGTCTTTTTTTTTTAACTTTTTCTTTTTTAAAAAACACTTTAAAGCAGTTTTAGGTTTAGAGAAAAATGAGTGGAAAGTACAAACAGTTCCCATATACTGTACCCCCTCGTGCCCCACTTCCCCTGCTATTAGCATCTTGTGGGACATCTGTTGCAACTGATGGGCCAACACCGATACGTTATTAACCAGAGCCACGGTTTTCACCAGGGTCCATGCCTTCCACGGGTCTGCACAAAGGCATCCTGACATGCACTCGTCACTAGAGTATCTCAGAGTAGTTTCACTGCCCTACAAATCCTCCCAGCTCGGCCTGTCCATCCCTTCCCGCCCCCAACCCTGGGCAACCACCGATCTTGTCACTGTTTCCAGAACGCCATCGAGGTGGAAGCCCACGGGACGCGGCCTCTTCACATGGGCTTCTCCCTCGGAGCACCACGCGTTTAAGGCTGCTCTGCGTCCTCCCGCTATGGACCGCAGTTTGCTTATCTGCTTCCCTATTTAACAGCATCTTTGTTGCTTCCAGCTTTTAGCAATTACAAATAAAGGCAATGTCTTTTTCATATCCAATTTTTTTTTTTTAAACCCACAAAATTTGGAGGCCGAGGCGGCCAGATCACGAGGTCAGGAGTTTGAGACCAGCCTGACCAACATGGTGAAACCCCTTCTCTACTAAAAATACAAAAGTTAGCCGGGCGTGGTGGCAGATGCCTTTAATTCCAGCTACTCGGGAGGCTGAGGGAGAATCACTTGAATCTGGGAGGTGGAGGTTGCAGCGAGCTGAGATCGCGCCACTGCACTCCAGCCCAAGCAACAGAGAGACTCCGTCTCCCAAAAAAAAAAAAAAACCACCCCACAAAGATGGGATGGGCCAAATCTCAGAATACACAGCATTCTTTTAAATCAAATATACGTTATCTTTACTAAATCTCCTGCGCCAGCTGCCTTTTGTTTTGGAGGGGGACAGAAAAACCTTCACGAGCCACCCCAGCCGTAGCCAGCAGTCAGGAACCCCAGCTGCCACGTCTGAAGGACAGTCTGCTGGCATCTGCTGCTCAGCAGCACTCATGAAACACCGAGACAGCAGCAGGCATGGTGCCACTTCCCCCACGGCACGCCGAGGCTTGGAGAGGTGAGGTCACTTACCCAAGGCCACACAGCAACAAGAGGTGGAGACCCGAGCCCTCCCCGCAGGCTATCCCTGGAGCCTGAAGGAGCCTTGGAGACTCTGGACCCAGCCTTTCTGTTCCCCTCTCATCCCCATTCCCATCCCACTGGAAGCCCCACACGTAGTGACTCTGGCTGATTTGTGGGTCCAGGGCAAGGCTGAGAAGTGGGGCTCAGCTGTAGACCCTAGCAGACGCGCTGTCCCCTGGGAGCACAGTGACCCCCCCCCCCCAGTGCTCCCGCTGGCCCTGGGACATCCTCCCAGCCACACCACCTGGGGACCGACTCTGCTCTCTTACTCCAGCCTCGCAGGGGAGAGCAAGGCTCTCCTTCCACCTACCATTAAGGCTGACGCCGCCAAGGTCACTCATCACGCTAGGGGTTTCCACAGGCCACTGAATCGACCTTGCACAGCCCCGCAAGGAAGACACTAGCATATTGTCATGCCCATTTTACAGATGCCAACACTGAGTGATGAGGTTAAGCCACTTGCCCAGGTGCTAATGTGGGGGAAGCTTCTGAGCCACGACCCCCACCAGATGTGTCTGCTTCCAAAACCCACGCTCTGTACGGAGGCCAGCTCTGGCTCTGATCATGCCACAGCCCACCCGGACCCTCCCTCCCTCACTCACCCAGGAGGGCAGATGCCACCGCGGGGTGTTTGCTCTGAAGAGCGGCAGCTGGGGAGAGCACCACCCAAGGTGACAGCCCAGTGCCCAGCATGGGGGCTCTGATCCCCAAGGGCCGTCCTGTCCTGGGCTGTGGGAGGGTCTTGACGCTCCTTCTGACCCATCCACGCCAACACTGTCCTCTCCCGGGTGGGCAGATCAGACACACAGCCCAGAGGACCTGGGCGTCCTCTTGCTGCCTTCCGAAATTTTAGCCTCATGTGTGCCTTGTGGGGCCTGAGCAAGCAGGAACTGACCCTTGCCCTCAACCCTGGCTTCCTGGACTTCCTCCCTCCTCCCTGGGGCCCTCCCCCCACCGATTCTCACATGGGTGTGCACAGGGGAGACAGGGAGGGGACACAGCACAGAAGGACACCCCTCCCAGGCCTGCCCACAGGGACCCATGCTCCCCTCACTGCCCAGAACTCTGATGTTGGGAATGCTCACCCAGGAGGCAGAGGGGCCCATGGGCTGGCCTGGCAGACAGCAGGGTTAGTGGAAATGCCTGCGAGGTGCGGAGTGGCCTGCCTGGTGCGTGGTTGATGCTTTTACCTGTGCAGAGATGGCGACACGGGGCCGGGCAGGGCTGCTCCCTCTCCAAGAAGACCCCCACTCCCCGCCCGCATGGCCAGAAGTCGGGCAGATCTGAGCTTGGATCCAGTCTGTTAGCTTCCTAGACACGTGACCCCTGACACAAGACCTTGACTTCTCTGAGCCTCACTTTCCCCATCGGCAAAATGGGGATAAAAATCATTCCCTCCAAGCTGCAAAGGAGAAGCACAGCAAAAGGATGACAGCCTAGGAGCTGGAGCCAGATGCTGGCACTAACAGTGGTCACGGTCCCCTCACTGTCCTTTCCTGTAAAACGAGGACCACAGTCTCCACCTCCGAGGGCACTGGGGAAACGGGTCTGCATCTGCGAAGTTAGAGAGCACTGGGCACAAGGCCCGCACCGTGTCTGGTGCGTGAACTGCACGGTGGTCTCGGTGGTCTAACCCGTGAGCACACAGAGGCCTACAGAAGGCTCCGGAGACTGCTGCTGCTATTGTTACAGTGGCACCAAGGTCCTCTCAAGCTGGTGGTGCCACCTGGAAACTCTGAAAAGCAGGCTCTGCGGCGGCTTCTCAGCTCACCCCAACAGCTACACCAGGAACTGGGGCCCCAGGAACTTGGGCCCCACGACCTGGGTTCAACACCCTCTCAGGTGCCCCAGTGCTCCTCAAGCTGAGCCACAGCTCTAGGGCAAAGAGGTCTGAGTTGGAATCACCTGGAGAACTTTGGAAACCAATGACTGGCCTCGCCCTCCGGCCCAGAGACGCTGATTCAGCAGGGCTGGGGGAGGCCGGGACACGAGGCTTTTAAGAGCTTCCCAGGTGATTCTTATTTCAGACCCAACCACCTTTTTCTTATAAAATTATCTTCAAAAAATTATTTTTAAAAATAGAGATGGGGCCTCACTATGTTGTCCAGGCTGGTCTTAAACTCCTGGCCTCAAGGGATCCTTCCACCTTTCCCTCCCCAAAGTGCTGGGATTACAGGCAGAAGCCCCCATGCCCTCCTCTTTATACATGATCTTTTAGGACCGACAGTCTTGCTGCTCAAGAGTTGTGCGTGAGTGAAGCTCACGTCTTCACTTGCGATCCCCTGGCCCCCAGCAGGCACCCTCTCCCGCCACTTTCCCTTGGAACGTGGGCATTTCCAACCACCTCCTTTTCCCAAGGGCCAGGGTTCTGGACGTGCATGACCCCACAGGCCGGGGGGGCTCTGAGTGTGGCGCTCTCAGGCTAAGGACTGCGTAGGAGGGAGTCCGCCCCCTCAGGGCATGGCTTGGAGCGCCGGGCTCAGGCAGGCCCTTGGAGATGTGGAGCTATGAGCCAGCGCCTCAGGAAAAACCTGGGCACAGGGGCCCCCACACCCCTCGGAGCCTGTCTCTGAGCCTCAGGCCTCAGCTTCCTGGGCGCTGGGCTCAACGGCCGTGTTGGTGCCGGAAGAAGAGCCCTAGTCCTCTTGGAGGACTCGTGGTCAGGAGAGGCAGGAGGCTGGGTGTTGTGTGCATAGGCTCCATGCTAAGACACCAGCATCCCAGCTCCATGGGGCTAACTCTGCAGCCTGGGGCTAGTGAGGCAACCTCAGTCTGGACGTGTGTAAAATGAAATATAGGATACGAATGATTCCTACCCCACAGGGCTGCCTTGAAGACCCAGTTCCTTTTTATTTTCTGAGACAGAGTTTCACTCTTGTTGCCCAGGCTGGAGTGCAATGGCACAATCTTAGCTCACCACAACCTCCGCCTCACAGGTTCAAGCGATTCTCCTGCTTCAGCCTCTTAAGTAGCTGGCATTACAGGCACAAACCACCACACCTGGCTAATTTTTGTAATTTTTTTTTTTTTAGTAGAGTCAGGGTTTCACCATGTTGGTCAGGCTTGTCTCGAACTCCCGGCCTCATGATCCACCCGCCTCGGCCTCCCAAAGTGCTGGGATTACAGACGTGAGCCACCACGGCCGGCTGAAGACACAGTTACTAAGCACAGAGTAACGGGAGTGGCCCCACAGTTGCTAGACCCCGGCTACTGTTGCTCTTGGCACCCCCAAGGAGACTCCTCCCCCACCAAACACCTGCTGTAGGGTAAACGCCCCCCACTGCAGTAACTTACGCATTCCCCAAGAACAGCGTGAGTGAAGGAATCCGGGAGTGGCCAGCCTGGAGATTGGTTCCTTGGCTACGAGGAACATCTGAGCCCCTGGCCTGTCTCGTGGAACCTGTGCCGTGCGGGGGCTTGAGGCCCTGAGTATGGGCTGAATGAAGGTTGCCAGGTGGAGGTGGGTAGCGGAGGGTACCGGGTGAACGCGCCATATGAACTTCGCGCTGTCTGCAGGCGGTTCTCCCACCCAGCCGGCCGCACTCTCCCCTCCGCCCCGCCCTGTGGCCCCCAATAAACCCCAGGTGTCTTTTGCTAGCCCTGGCCACTTCTTCACCCTGTGCTGTACCCACCGGAGTTGACAGGGGCTTGGCATAAAATTTGTTACAGTCACATGAAGGCCCCCCAGGAATCCCTGTGAGATCCTCATGTCCCCCTGGTCTGCACTCTGAGACACAGGGCAGCAGGTGGGGCCAGCCCTCCTCCCCCTCCTCCTCCTCCTCGCCACTTCCTTCTCAAGGCCTCAGCTGGAGCGTGCGTGCTGGCCTTGCTCCCTCCGTGAAAATGGCCCATGACCTGCAGTCCTGACAGCAGGGTTCAGACCTCTCAGGTGGGTCCCCGGCGGCTGACCATGGGGCTGAGCCCAGGTGACCTGCAGGCTACCGGGGCAGGTGTGGAGGAGGAGGGTAGGGACTGGCTGGGACCCCCGAGGAGGGAACACTGAGGGTTTAGGAATGACTCAGATGCCTGGCACCAGCTGCGTGCTCCAGTAGTCACTCTAGTTCTCCAAACACAGACCTCACCATGTCCAGTGGTCAGTCCTCAGGTGGGACCCTAGAAAAGACCTCAGCTTCCAGAAGTCTCTTTTTTTTTTTTTTCTTTTTGAGATGGAGTCTCACTCTGTTGCCCAGACTGGAGTACAGTGGCACAATCCTGGCTTACTGCAACCTCCGCTTCCTGGGTTCAAGTGATTCTCCTGCCTCAGCCTCCCAAGTAGCTGGGATTACAGGCGCATGCCACCATGCCTGGCTAATTTTTTTTTTTTTTATTTTTAATAGAGATAAGGGTTTACCATATTGGCCAGGATGGTCTCGAACTCCTGACCTCGTGATCTGCCCACCTTGGCCTCCCAGTCTCTTTTTAAGAGACTGCCCGGCCCAGCAGTCTCTTTTTAAAAGAAGCTGTGGGCCAGGTGTGCTGGCTCACAGAGTAAGACTCCGTCTTAAAATAAAATAAATAAAATAAGGCTGGGCAAATCCATCTCAAAAATAAATTAATTAATTAATTAAGGCCGGGCGCAGTGGCTCATGCCTGTGATCCCAAGCACTGTGGGAGACCAAGGTGGGCAGATCACTTGAGGTCAAGAGTTCAAGACCAGCCTGGCCAACATGGGGAAACCTCGTCTCTACTAAAAATACAAAATTAGCCAGGCATGGTGGCAGCTGCCTGTAATGTCAGCTACTTCGGAGGCTGAGCCAGGAGAATTGCTTGAATCCGACAGGTGGAGGTTGCCGTGAGCCCAGATTGCGCTACTGCACTCCAGGCTGGGCAACAAGAGTGAAACTGTCTCAAAAAATAAAGTAAAAAATAAAAGAAGCTCTGGGTATGTGTTTAACAGCTCTTCTCAGAGAGTTGGGCCCGGAGCTACCCTGCAACCCCGTCAGGACACCCCCGCCGCCTCCATCAAGGAGGAAATGAAACCGCGCAAACGTTCCCAGCAGCACGACTCAGGACGGCCCAAACCTCTGCAGCTGGGGACAGATTCACACAAAACGCGGTGCGCCCCAGTGGAACATCACTCAGCGACACGGAGGAGTAGACTCACACAGCCCGCACACGGGTGAACCCTGAAAACACAACGCTGGGCAGCACAAGCCACAAACAAAAGACCACCCAGCATGTGACCACGCAAGTGAAACTCCAGGAACGGGCAAACCCACGGAGACAGGAAATGGAGTCTCGGTCGCCGGGGCAGGGAGCATGGGAACGGGGGAGTGAGAGCTAGGTAGAGGGTTTCTTCTTGAGACAATGAAAATGCTCCAAAATTGAATATGGTGAGAGTGACACAAGCCTGAATGTTCTAGAAACCGCTGGACTATACACTTTACATGGGTGAACTGTACGGTGTATGCACTATATGTCAGTAAAGCTGTATTTTTTTAAAAGCCAGGCTTACAGGAGCGCTTTTTCTGCAATCAGAGGATGAGGAGACCCTCCATTCGAGGGTGACAGCTACATTCTGGCTTCTGGAGGCTGCCCCAGCCTCAGCCCTGGAGAGTTCGCACAATTACACTGTCCCCTCCCAGCTTGCAGGGACACACCTAGACTCCTTGGCAATGCCAAGGCCATGTTTGATGGCCACACCCTCCATTCCCATGACAGGGGCTCCATGGGGGGCTCTTACAGGAGGAGGATTTCCCAGAAAGCTTGTCTGCCGCCTGGGGGGACCCCACAGCTGGATATGTGGTCCCCAGGGAGGACCCCACAGTTTTCAAGCTGTGTCCCTAAACCTCCACAGACACCCCAACATCTGCCCTGAGGGTCCCTGTGGCCCCCGAGAAGTGGGGGTGTTTGGGCAGGACTGGCTCAGGACTGAGAGAGGGAGCCTCAGATTTTAGGCATCACTTTTGCTCCAAAGGAGGAGGTTGAGGTCAGGAGTCCGGCACCTGGGGTCTGCGGCTCCCAAGAGGTCCACAGAGGGAAGGCGAGGTTGCTTCCTTAGGGAATGAAATTGCATCCTTACTTTCACCAAGCTTTACTTGAAATTTAGCATTTCCTTAAACTAGAAGCTGCCTCAGCCCACAGCGGCACTGGCCACATCGGTGACTCTGTCACTCACAGAAATGGCACGTTCCCACACAGCGGGAGCAAATATCCCGGGATAGGGTTACCCCCAGGCCTGACCTGGCCAGGGAGCCTGCCATGAGCCTCACATCCACTCTGCCGAACGTCGGAGCAGCCAGCCAGGGAGGAATGGGCCAAGGACAGCAGCGTCCACCCCCGGCAGCCCTCCATGGACACTGGCTCCTGGCGTCAGCCAGGCTTGGGGGGAGGGACGCCCAAGCGAGGAGGGTGCTGAGGGTCTTCGGCGTGCAAGACCACACAGCTCCGAGAAGGCCACACAGCACCAGGGAGGCCAGGACGAGGGAGGGCCCACACTGGGACCCAGGCTGGCCGGGCAGTGTCCCGGGTGGGCAGAGTGACCCCTCCATCGAGGCCCCCACTACTGGCCCAGAATCTGCGGGGCTGGCCTGTGAGGGCCTGGACACCGCTGCTGCTCCCCTGCCCACAGCCGACCTCCGCCAGGTCCCCCTCTGGCCTTACACCCCAGCGGGACCCAGGTAGTAGTGGCCATGGCAGAGAAGGCAAGTCCTCCATGACACTGGGACCCCAGGGCCCTCTCATACCCCCAATGCCTTGCCAGCCCTGGAAGGGTGACCGAAGGCTGAGTTGGGGGCAATGCACTGGCTACCCTATCTCCCCAGCCCAGCCCATGCTCCTGGTCCACTGCTAGGGTTGGAGCAGGACTGGGCCTCTTGTGGGGGGTCTCTGGGGGGGTGTTCTGATTTATCAGAAGACCCTGACCATCTCTGGGGCTCCCCCAGACCCCATGCACCCCTAGCTCCTCCTGCAGGTCTCAGCCCTCAGTTCTTCATTGAACTTCTTCTGAGCCTGTATCTGGCACACCCCACCCCAGCTGCGGCCTCACAGAGGAGAGAGCTCTCCCTCCTGGTCCTGCCACAGCTGCTGTATACAGGAGGGGCTGTATACACCCCCGTCTGCAGCCAAGACCACAGCACCTGGTGACGAGTGAGGACTGGGAATGCAGGGAACGCAGCTGGAGACACCCCCCACTACCACCACCACCAAAGGTCAGTGGCACCTGTTCTCACTCCAGCCACTCTGTCCTCGCTCACAGAGGCTTGAGTGCCCCGAGGGAAGCTGACCTCAGACCCAATCCCAGGAGAAGTAAATGACTGGGCTTTCTGGAAACTTCCCCCGAGCCACCACCCAAGAGTCCTGGAGGCGCAGGGAGGCACGGGACCAGTGGAGGACTCCGAAGGCAGGCGGCTCCGGGGCAGGCGGCACCTGAAGGGGCACCCCTGACACTGGAGCTCCCGCCAGGCTGCGTCATTCTTCTGTTGGACAAAAACCATCTCCCAGAACACCACACACAGACAAGGTCACTCTGAGATCACAGCAGAGTGAGACAAAAACAGGTCACTGTGCCACCCACGAACACCCATCAACCCCCACCCTCGGCTGAGACCAGGGGCAGCTGCTTTTTGACCCATCTCGTGATTTTCCTGCAGGTCTCCCGTCTCTGGAGGCAACAGTGGCCGAGGCACCCACAAGAGAATCGCCCCCTTTCTGACAGCTCCTGGTCTACTGAGCCCCACATCCTTAGACCTTCCCTTCCCCACCACCCACCCAAACCCCAACCCTACACGGGCTCTTCCCAACACCCTCTCACCCCGAGGTTCCTGGGGGAGCGTCCACCCTCATTGGAGAGAGGAATAAACCCAGCCTTTCAGCCACAGCCTTCTGTGGGCCTGGCCGGCTGCATCCACCGACGGAGACCGTAGTGGGTGTTTGCACAGCAACTGCTCCCCGCTGGCGACTGTGGGTGGGTAGTTTCTCTCAGAGGGAGACTCGGGAGGGGAAGCCCTGGGGGCCACACTGGCCAATGCTCCTAATAGCTAGAAGGCACCCCAGCCCCAGCCCTGTGGCCTTGGATTCACAGAGCTGAGAACCAGGCCCAGATCACCCTGGAGACCCTTGCCCAGCTGGGGGTCCCAGGTCTGGGCTGTTCCTGCCCCGAACCCTCCCTCCCCCTGACTCCTGGAGGATTTCGGAACAGCCACCTCTGCCTGACAGCAGCCCCTCCTGACACAGAGCAGATGGGGGTGCTGGCCCTGGCACTCTGTGCCAAGTCGGGTCCAGCCACCAGGGCAAGAAGTTAGTCTCTTTTCTTTTCTTTTTTTTTTTTGAGACAGCGTCTCACTCTGTCACCCGGCTGTGCACAGCTTCTCTGCTGAGCATGTTTCACATGTGACGCGCGGCCCCTGCACCTGCTCCTTCTCCAAACCCCCACAAAGACAGGACCACCCAGCCCCAGATCCCTGGACTCTACCTACCGGGCAGGCCCCCGCCTCCACAGCCCCCACCAGACCCAGCCACTGTCTCCCCTCCTCAGACAAGGCACCCCTATTTAGACCTGGTGTCCCTCCCACAACCCCCAGCTTCCTCTCTGACCCCTCATTTCCCTGCCCTCCCAGCACCAGAGTGATGACCTGAACTCAGTCATACAACTCCCACACGGCACAGCAGCAGCACTCCTGGCACCCACTCTGGAGAAGCAAAGACGTCTGTGCACAGGAAAACCTGGACCTGAGAGCTGGCAGCAGCTTTTTAAATTCACAATGCCCCACGCTGGAGACACCCCAGATGCCCTTCAAGGGACAGATGGTTAAACAAACTGTGGTCCATCCACACTGTGGGATACCGCCCAGCAGTAAGAAGGAAAGAACTCTTGTATTTTTTTTTTTTTTTTTTTTTGAGACAATCTCGCTCTGTCACGCAGGCTGGAGTGCAATGGCATGATCTTGGCTCACTACAACCTCCGGCTCGCGGGTTCCAGTGGTTCTCCTGCCTCAGCTTTCCAAGTAGCTGGGACTACAGGTGCTCACCACCATGCCCAGGTAATTCTATATTTTTAGTAGAGACAGGATTTCACCATGTTGGTCAGTCTGGTCTCGAACTCTTGACCTCAGATGATCCACCCGCCTCGGCCTCCCAAAGTGCTGGGATTACAGGCAAGAGCCACCGCACCCGGCCTGGAAAGAATTACCGATACAGGCAACACCTGCAAGAATCTCCAGCGAACGAGGCTGAGTGACCAAGGCCAGCCCCAAAGACGATGAACTGTGCAAGTCCGTGTACAGAGCATTTTGGAAACGAAACTGAGAAAATGGAGAACAGCTCAGAGGCTGCTGTGCGGGGGCAGGGGGTGTGGCTACAAAAGGGCCACACGAGGGATCCCGGGGCTCGGGTGCTCCCCATCCTGACTATGTCCATGTCAATATCCGGTTCCACACACCATCAGTTTCACAGGACGCTACCTCAGGGGACACCGGCTCTCTGATCTGTTCCTCACCACTGCCTGGGAATCTACAGTGATCTCAAAATAAAGTGTTTTTATTACAAAAATACAAAACCAGAATGCATTGCTGTTCTGCTTAAATCAGACAGCGTCCTTCCCACGTCCTGGACAAGACCCAGCATCCCCCCCGGCCTGGAAGCTCTCTGTGCTCAGACCCCGTGCCCCTCTCCCGACTGCAGCAGCCACAGGGCTCTCTGGACACCAAGCGGGCTCTGGCCGTGGCACCCCTGCACGCGCTGTCTCCTTGCAGCAGGCTCTTCCTCCCTCTCTCCATGCCGGCAGCCCCTCCTGTCCCTCAGAGCTCGGCTGATTGACCACTCATTGATCCATCCAGCCATGACTTCCGGAGCTCTCCTCTGCTGTAGGGCGCCATGCCCGGGGCTGACCCTGACAGACCGGGTCTCTGCCCCCACCCGCCTCCCTCTAGCAATGCCTCCTCTCCTTGTTTCCAGAAGCAGACGAGGGAAGGCAACTGGGGCTTCTCAAGGGGTGGTCCCAGGACTGCCTGCATTGAACAGCCCTGGCCGTGTGACCCTCCCGGGCATTCCTGGGCTCCCTTCTGGGCGGCCCTGTTCAGGGAGGCCTGGTCAGATGACTCAGATGTGACTGGAGTTACAGAGTCCCTGTTCCATCACTTCTCACTTCCGTTGTCTCTCTGAGCCTCAGTTTCCCATTGGAAAATGGGGGAGCCGTGCTTTCCTCACCAAGAGATGAAACGAATGAAGCAGAGGAAGCTCCCAGTGCCCGGCCCCACTCGCTGGGCAGGAAAAAACCACAACAGCTGACGTTCAAGTCCAAGCCGAGCTGGAGGAGAAGAGCTCAGGACAAAAAAGTAGGTTCTGGGCATCCCGCGCTGCCTGGATGCCGACCCCAAGGGTACGGGGCCTTCGGAAGGGGACGAGGTGAGAGACCAACTCAGCTTGGGTCTACTCTAGCCTGAGCCACGTTTCTGATTCACCAGGCCAGTAGGAATCTGCTGACCCCGGCCCATTTTTCTACTTACTGCAAAATGAGATAAATCCAGGCACACTTAGGCCCCATGGAGGATGGACAGGTTCTCTCTCATCTGGGGGTCTGTGGAGGGATCTCTGGGAACTTGTGAACCCTCAGAAGAGCCACCAACCCTCATATGTGTAGGGACCTGCCTTTATCCTGGGAGAGGACACACAGTTCCTTGTGTGTGCAGGGACCAGGGGCCAGTGTTTATCCTGGGCGGGGACACACGGCTACTCGTGTATTCAGGGATCTGGGTTTATCCTGGGAGGGGACGCACAGCTACTCGTGTATTCAGGGATCTGGGTTTATCCTGGGAGGGGATGCACAGCCCCTCGTGTTTGCACGGACCAGCATTTATCCTGGAAGGGGACGCTCAGCCTCTCATGTGTGCAGGGATCTGGGTTTATCCTGGGAGGGGACATAGCCCCTCATGTGTGCAGGGACCTGCCTTTATCCAGGGAGGGGATGTGCAGCTCCTTATGTGTGCAGGGATCTGGGTTTATCCTGGGAGGGGGCGCCCAGCTCTGTGTCCACATCACACTGGCAGACACCCAAGTTTACAAAGTGCTGGGCAAAGGCCCACCAAGACCTCTCTGCCCCTGCTTCACTGTGAGACCTGGGGCAAGGGCCCTCCCTTGGTGGGCCTCGGTTTTCTCATCTATAAAGCAAGGGGGCAGCTGGGGTGCTGACTCCATTAAGAAACGCATTTCGGGGCACCAGAAACAACTCTGTAGCTGGAAACAACTTTGCAGCTGCGTGACCTCAGCAAGTGTGATCCAGGAGTGGCCTGCCGTATCTCCAGGCATTATCTTAAGAAATGAAAGAGGCGTCTATGATAAAAATGCCCAGCACAATACTTGGGACAAAATAGGTGTTTTAGAAAGAAAGGAACTCCCTGGCCTTGCAGTCCTGGGTTATCAGACACAGTCAGCCCTCTATAGCTTCAGGTTCTCAATCCACAAAGTCAACCAACTGCAGATCAAAAATACATTTAAAGACAACAGAATAGGCCGGGCACGGTGGTTCACGCCTGTCATGCCAGCACTTTGGGAGGCTGAGGTGGGCAGATCACTTGAGGTCAGGAGTTTGAGACCAGCCTGGCCAACATGGTGAAACCCCATCTCTACTAAAAATACAAAAATTAGCCAGGCATGGTGGCAGGCGCCTGTGATCCCAGCTACTCGGGAGGCAAAGGCAGGAAAATCGCTTGAACCTGGCAGGCGGAGGCTGCAGTGAGCCAAGATTGCACCACTGCCCTCCAGTCTGGGTGACAGAGTGAGACTTCATCCCAGAAAAAAATAATAATAATATAAAATAAAAATAAAAACAACACAATAAAAATAACAGTACAATAAAATAATACAAAAATATATGGTATAAGCAGCATCAGGCATTGTAAGTACTGCAGAGATGACATTAGCTATATGGGAGGATGTGTGTAGGTTATGTGCAAATACTATATCATTTGCTACGAGGGAATTAAGCATCCGAGGGCTTCAGTATTTCCAGGGTGTCCTAGAACAAACCCCCTGAATAGGCCAAGGGACAAATGTATGGGCTTCACAGCACTTTCCCACTAAAATCTGTAAGACGCTGTAGTGAGAAGAATAGTGTTCCCCAAAAGATACGCCTCAGTCCAAACCCCTAGCACTTTATTCAAAAAAAGAACCTCTGTAAATATAATGAAGTTAGGGATCTTGAGATCATTCTGGATTTAGGCTGGACCCTAAATCCAATGACAGGTGTCCTTATAAGAAACAGAGGAGGCCGGGCACAGTGGCTCACGCCTATAATCCCAGCACTTTGGGAGGCCGAGGCAGGTGGATCACGAGGTCAAGAGATCGAGACCATCCTGGTCAACATGGTGAAACCCCATCTCTACTAAAAATACAAAAAAAAATTAGCTGGGCATGGTGGCGTGCGCCTGTAGTCCCAGCTACTCGGGAGGCTGAGGCAGGAGAAGTGCTTGAACCCAGGAGGCGGAGGTTGCAATGAGCCGAGATCACGCCATTGCACTCCAGCCTGGATAACAAGAGTGAAACTCTGACTCAAAAAAAAAAAAAAAAAGAAACAGAGGAGACTGGGCACAGTGGCTCACATCTGTAATCCCAGCATTTGGGAAGCCTAGGCGAGCAGATCATTTGAGGTCAGGAGTTTGAGGCCAGCCTGGTCAACGTGGTGAAACTCTGTCTCTACTAAAAGTACAAAAATTAGCTGCGTGTGGTGGCACATACCTATAATCCCAGCTACTCGGGAGGCTAAGGCAAGAGAATTGCTTGAACCTGGGAGGCGGAGGCTGCAGTGAGCACAGATCGTGCCACTGCACTTCAGCCTGGGCAACAAAGCAAAAGTGTCTCAAAAAAAAAAAAAAAAGAAAGAAAGAAACAGAAAAGGAGAGGACACAGACACAGAGGAGAAGGCCACAAGACGACACAGAAACAGAGCAGCACTTTTCCTTATAGAAATGTAGGTACTGGCCGGGCACAGTGGCTCATGCCTGTAATCCCAGCACTTTGGGAGGCCGAGGCAGGTGGATCACCTGATGTCATGAGTTTGAGACCAGCCTGGCCAACATGGTGAAACCCCATCTCTACTAAAAATACAAAAAAATAGCCAGGCATGGTGGCAGGTGCCTGTAATCCCAGCTATTCAGGAGGCTGAGGCATGAGAATCTCTTGAACCTGGTAGGCAGAGGTTGCAGTGAGCCAAGATCACGTCATTGCACTCTGGCCTGGGCAACAGAACAAGACTCCATCTCAAAGACAAAAGAAAAAAACAACAACAAAAAGAAATAAAGGTATTGTGCTTAGAAATTTTCTAGCATACTTCATTTTATTTTAATGTACTGTATTAATTTCATTAACCACTTGACCCAGAGTTTGAACAACTCTACCTACAGTTGCAATTCCAGACCCTGCTTGCTTTGACCAAATACTCAGGCTGGGCCACCAGCCTCAAAGTTTCCCATGTCAGTGGTCTTGCATGGACCCTGGCATGGGTCAGTTATCAAAGCTCTCAAGTGATGTCCAGCTACCGATGCTCCAGAACAGTGATCCTGAACCTGCGCTGGACCTTAGGATCACCTGGAATGTTCAAAAAAGAATCCCAGGCCAGGCGCAATGGCTCACACCTGGAATCCCAGCACTTTAGGAGACCCAGGTGGGCTGATCATTTGCACTCAGGAGTTTGAGACCAGTCTGGGAAACAGGACAAAACCCTGTCTCTACAAAAAATATAAAAATTAGTTGGGGATAGGGGTGCACACCTGCAGTCCCAGCTACTCAGGAGGCTGAGGCAGGAGGGTGGCTTGAGTCCCAGCTACTGAGAAGGCTGAGGCAGAGGCTGCAGTGAGCCACGATCAGACCATTGCACCTCAGGCTGAGAGACAGAGCCAGACTCTGTCTCAAAAAAATTTAAAAAGAATTCCAAGGCCCAGGCTGCACCCAGAGGACCTCAATCACCACCTATGGGTGAGGCCTGGACATCTGCATTTTTTAAAGCAACCCAGATGAACCCCATGCACAGCTATGATTAAAATGAGTGCGCTAGGACAGTGTGGTGGCTCACGCCTGTCATCCCAGCACTTTGAGAGGCCCAGCCTGGTGGATCATGAGGTCAAGAGATCGAGACCAGCCTGGCCAACATGGTAAAACCCTGTCTCTACTAAAAATACAAAAATTAGCTGGGCGTGGTGGTGAGCACATGTAGTCCCAGCTACTCGGGAGGCTGAGGCAGGAGAACTGCCTGAACCCGGGAGGCAGAGGTTGTAGCGAGCTGAGATCGTGCCACTGCACTCCAGCCTGGCGACAAAGTGAGACTCTGTCTTAAAAAAAAAAAAAAAAAAGAGTGCACTAAAGCAGTGTTTCCTGCATTAGAGTTGCCTGAGCAGCTCCAGACACAGATTCTGACCCTGGAAGTCGGTGGTGGGCCTGACACCCTGCATTTCTAACAGTCTCCCAGGGACTCACTCTTGCTAACTCTAATGTGCAGCCAGGGTGAGGAGGCATAAGCCCAGGACTGTGGTGTTTGGTTTTGTTTTGTTTTTTCAGAGTCTCACTCTGTCACCCAGGCTAGAGTGCAGTGGCACCATGTCGGCTCACAGCAATCAATGCAAGCTCCGCCCCTAGGGATTGAAGCGATTCTTCCTGCCTCAGCCTCCTGAGTAGCTGGGATGACAGGCATGCACCACCATGCCCAGCTAATTTTTGTATTTTTAGTAAAGGCAGGGTTTCACCGTGTTGGCCAGGCTTGTCTCGAACAACTGACCTCGTGATCCACCTGCCCCAGCCTCCCAAAGTGCTGGGATTACAAGCGTGAGCCACCGCGCCTGCCAGGACTGTGGTTCTTAAAGTGAAGTCCCCAGACCAGCAGCCTCAGCATTGCCTGAAACTTGTAAGAAATATAAATTCCTGGGTGGCATCCCAGGCCCAGAAGCTCAGGGGTGGGGCTGGCGATCTGTCTTGACACACCTTCCAGGTGGTTCTTATAACACTGAAGCTTGGGAAGCACTGCCATAGGGCAGCAGACAGAGGCAAGCCCACGTCGTGACCAACTTAGACTCCACCAGCAGCAGACAGAGCGACTCTCGGGGTTTTTGGAAAGCATCTGCACCAGAGAGCCCTCTCGGGTCCAGAACAACACCCGTGACATCCCTGGGAAAGACGGAGATGGCACATGTTGAGAACGAAAAAATGTCATGACTTCATCAAAGAGATGGGGAAACTGAGGCCGAGGGAGACACAGCCTCCAACAAAGTCTGCAACCTCAGGCTTGGGGTAACAACCATCACCCTAGTGCCCTTCCAGACCCAACTCAGGCACTGCCTACCCCCGGGAGCCTCTGCTGCTCCTGCAACCTCAGGCTTGGGGTAACAACCATCACCCTAGTGCCCTTCCAGACTCAACTCAGGCACTGCCTACCCCCGGGAGCCTCTGCTGCTCCTGCAACCTCAGGCTTGGGGTAACAACCATCACCCTAGTGCCCTTCCAGACTCAACTCAGGCACTGCCTACCCCCGGGAGCCTCTGCTGCTCCTGCAACCTCAGGCTTGGGGTAACAACCATCACCCTAGTGCCCTTCCAGACCCAACTCAGGCACTGCCTACCCCCGGGAGCCTCTGCTGCTCCTGCAACCTCAGGCTTGGGGTAACAACCATCACCCTAGTGCCCTTCCAGACTCGACTCAGGCACTGCCTACCCCCGGGAGCCTCTGCTGCTCCTGCAACCTCAGGCTTGGGGTAACAACCATCACCCTAGTGCCCTTCCAGACTCGACTCAGGCACTGCCTACCCCCGGGAGCCTCTGCTGCTCCTGCAACCTCAGCCTTGGGGTAACAACCATCACCCTAGTGCCCTTCCAGACCCAACTCAGGCACTGCCTACCCCCGGGAGCCTCTGCTGCTCCTTCAAGGACGCACACACCTCCCCCCCCCTCCTCAGGCCCCTGCCCTGTGGTGTTTCCATTCAGGACCCCCACTGTGGCATGAGAAACCCCGAATTATTCCATATATTTTGGCTTTGCATCCCTGTTCAGACTCCTTACTCTTTCTGGTAGAATATATGACATCCTATTTCTTGCATGTTCATTTTTATTTATTTGTATTTTTTTTTCTAATCTTCTACGTTACTGCAAACTCTGTACTGCATACATAGTCAGCACTCAGCAAATATTTATGGGCTGATTCACTTAGGTTGGACCTGAGTTTTTCTGTCTTTGCGCCTTGAACACAGTCTGAACTCGGCAAATGCTTCTCCGATGACGGAATGAATCGAGCCAAGGAAAAGGTAGCAGTAAAAAGATAGCGAGAAATTAAGCAGACTGGAGGATACTCATCTTTCTGTGTGTCTTTGTTCGCACTTTGCAATGAATGCTACTCTTTAAATCATGGTCCAAAAATGCCTCCCAGTCATGACTGCTACTCATCATTAGAATGGTATCACTCCATTACTCACTGCATCCAACACCATCGTCTTTCTGATATAAAACACTAGCAGTCTCTTAAGAAGCAACGACAAAGCCAACCACCAAACAAAATTGATCAAGGAATTAGAACAGGCATGTTTTGTTTGTTTGTTTGTTTGCGTTATTTCGTTTGAGATGGAGTCTCTCACTCTGTCGCCCAGGCTGGAGGGCAGTGGTGCAATCTGGCTCACTGCAACCTCCGCCTCCCGGGTTCAAGCTATTCTCCTGCTTCAGCCTCCCGAGTAGCTGGGACTACAGGTGTGTGCCACCACGCCTGGCTAAATTTTCTATTTTTAGTAGAGATGGGGGTTTCATCATGTTGGCAAGGCTGGTCTTGAACTCCTGACCTCATGATCCACCCGCCTCAGCCTCCAAAGGTTGGTATTACAAGTGTTAGCCACCATGCCTGGCTTTTTTTTTTTTTTTTTTTTTTTGAGACAGAGTTTCACTTTGTTGCCCAGGCTGGAGTACAGTGGTGCGATCTTGGCTCACTGCAACCTCTGCTTCCCGGGTTCAAGCAATTCTTTGCCTCAGCCTCCCGAGTAGCTGGGATTACAGGTGCCCCCTGCCATGTCCGGCTAATTTTTTTGTATTTTAGTAGAGACAGGGTTTCACCATTTTGGTCAGGCTGGTCTTTAACTCCTGACCTCGTAATCCACCTGCCTCGTTTTAATGCTAATTGTAAAGTGAGACTGACCTGTGGACATGAGGGTCTCAGGGAAAAACTTCCCTTTAACTATGTCCAGTTCTAAGGTCTTGCAATGAAACAGGCATGTGAAATAACCTTGGTAAACAAAATTACCAAATACCACCACATTTACTCACACAATTCGTCCCTTCCACAAATATTCATTGACCACCACGTGCCAGCACTATTTTAGTCACTGAGCGCACAGCAGTGACCAGCAATGGACACACATCCCTTCCTGTATGAAGCTCACACTCCAGACCAGTGTTGCCCAACGAAGCTTTCTGCACTGATAGAATGTTCTAGATCTACACTGTCCAATATGGTGGCCACTAGTCCCATGTGGCTGCTGAGCCCTTGAAATGTGACCGGTACTGGTTCGTGACCTGTTAGGAACCAGGCCGCACAGCAGGAAGTGAATGGCAACTGAGCTGTGAGTAGGTGAAGCTTCATCTATCGACAGCTGCTCTCTGTCACTTGCATTACTGCCTGAGCTCCGCCTCCTGTGAGATCAGTGGTGGCTTTAGATTCTCACAGGAATGCACACCCTATTGTGAATGGCTCACGCCAGGGATCTAGGTTGCACACAGTTTATGAGAATCTAATGTGCCATGACCTGTCACTGTCTCCCATCCCCTCCAGATGAGACCATCTAGTTGTAGGAAAACAAGCTCAGGGCTCCCACTGATTGTACATTATGGTGAGTTGTATTATTACTTCACTATATATTACAATGTAATAATAATAGAAATAAAGCACACAATAAATATCATGCACTTGAGTCATCCCAAAACCATCCTCCAATCCTAGTTGGTGGAAAAATGGTCTTCTATGAAACTGGTCCCTAGTGCCAAAAAGGTTGGGGACCGCTAGTCTAGAGGAATCATCTGTCAAGGTGGATGTAAAGAGAATGGGGGCAAAACAGTCTCACTGACTGATACGGACAAGTCATTCCCTTGCCTGCCTTTGGGTGTGGACTTATGACCCCTGTTATGCTCCAAGAGAACTGAACACACACAACCTGTGGCAGGAATGCACCTTAGACTTCAGAGCAACTTCACATCTTACTATAAAGTCTCACCCCAGGCCAGGCGTGGTGGGTCACACCTGTAATCCCAGCACTTTGAGAAGCTGCGGCGGGTAGATCGCCTGAGCTCAGGAGTTCGAGACCAGCCTGGCCAACATGGCAAAACCCTGTCTCTACTAAAATACAAAAAGTTACCCAGCTATGCCAGGCGCGGTAGCTTACACCTGTAATCCCAACACTTTTGGAGGCTGAGGTGGGTGGATCACGAGGTCAGGAGTTCAAGACCAGCCTGGCAAAGATGGTGAAACCCCATCCCTACTAAAAATACAAAAATCAGCCAGGCATGGTAATGGGTGCATGTAATCCCAGCTACTCGGGAGGTTGAGGCAGGGAATTGCTTGAACCTGGGAGGCGGAGGTTGTAATGAGCCGAGATTGCACCACTGCACTCCAGTTTGGGCGACAGAGAGAGACTCCATCTCAAAAAAAAAAAAAAAAAAAAAATTAGCCACATGTGATTGCACATACCTGTAGTCCCAGCTACTCGGGAGGCTGAGGCACGAAAATCGGTTGAGCCCGGGAGGCGGAGGTTGCAGTGAGCCAAGATCGTGCCACTGCACTCCAGCTTGGGCTACAGATGGAGATTGTCTCAAAAAAATAAAATAAAAACAAAAAAAATTAGGTCTGACCCCAAACCCACCTCCACAAGCTGAGAGCTGCTCTCCCAGTTGGCCAGAAGAGGGTGTGACCCCCAGAAGACACTTACTTTTTCAGGAAGGACAGTGTGGGGGTGAAAAAATAGGCAGGCATGCCAAGTGGCAGCACTTCCTGGAGTGTGGAGCCCACGCACTGACAGAGTAGGACCAGGCAGACTTCTTTTTTTTCTTTTGAGATGGGTCTGGCTCTGTCAGCAGGCTGGAGTGCAGTGGCACCATCTTGGCTCAGTGCAGCCTTGACCTCCAGGGAACAAGCAATCCTCCCACCTCAGCCTCCTAAGTAGTGGGACCACAGGAGCGTGACACCACACTCGACTAATTTTTGCATTTTTTGTAGAGACGGGGTCTCACTATGTTGCCCAAGCTGGTCTCAAACTCCCGGGCTAAAGTGATCCTCCCATCTCAGCTTCCCAAAGTGTTGGGATCGCAGGCGTGGCCCCCACATCCGGCGCAGGCGTAGACACACTTCTGGTGGTCAAGCGTGCTGGAGGGTCCGGGGCCAGGCAGCCACTGACAAGGGGAGGTGGTTTGGCTTGAAGAGGATGCCTGGAGGGAAAGCGGGCCGGCAAGCCATCCGCGCAGCCCAGGCTGCCGGGAGCGCTCTCCAAGGTCCTGAAGGGACTGCCTCTCCTCCTCTCCTCTCCAGACAGGAAGCCAGCACCTTGCTCAAGTTCCAGCCAGGACCCCTGTGCAGCGGTGGCTCCATCCACCACGCAGCCTCTCACAGCCAGGAAACTACCAGCGGGGGAAGCGCCCTATCCACAGAGACACAGACCATTGTGGAAAATTCACACCAACATCACCCTCTTATCTATACTCACAACTCTTTTTGTCATCTAAGGACACGAAGGGCGTTATAGTCAACATGATTAGCTCACAGTTGAGAGTTAGTCATATTTAGAGTCATGGAGGCCTGGGGAAAACAAGGAGAAAAAGCTCTGGAAGGAACATCAGCAGTTCCTTCCCCACCCCCACCCCTAGCCCCTCTTGCTCTCTCCCACTGGATGTCCTCAGAGAAGAATAGGTCAGAGTTCTCTCTCTCCTCTGTGTCAGCTGGGGCTGCTCACTCACTACTCTAGATCGCCACTGTAGGCGGGTGCTGGTCCTTACTCCCCAGCCAGCTCATCTCAGGATTCCTCAGATAAAGCCCGTCAAAGGGCCCGAGGGCTGACGTGGGTAGGGGTGCTCTTCAGCCACACTTCTTTCTCAGCTATAACTGGCAACAAAAAACTAGCTGTTTGCTTATTCCCTTCTCTTTTCACCTTACGGAGCCTTTTACCACCCGCCCCCCAAAGTAGCGGAAAGGGAATCTGGGCGAAAATGCTTTTATCTTCAACTGCTCAGGGCTCGCTTGTTTCTGAAATGACTTTCCACTGGCATAATCTCCATGCCAATGGACCTATTTCCTCCTAACCTGGGCACTCATTTTAAAACCATTTCACTTGTCACATAGTCATGGCCAAGCACAGAGAATATGCCCAATGGTAGTTTATTTTGTTTAACGAGGGATTTTTCTCCCTAAAAGGGGCACTAACAGCAAAAACGTGTTTAAAATGGAAGCAAAGCACACCACTGCCTCTGTCATCTGAGCTCCTCGTTTACAAGGCTGGTAGAGATTCACAGTCCTCGTCCAGTGGGGAGCGAACAAGGCCAGGAGGGCGCAGTGGCTGCGTTTTAGGGGACGGGATGGAAAATGTCTCCGGGTGGCAGGTGTTTTGTGCGCGTGTGTGCGCGCAGGCGCCTGGGGGGATCTGATTCTGACTGTGGGTGTGTGTGATTTGTGTGGGCTGAGGAATCTGGGCCGGTGAACGGGACCTGAGTATGAGGGGGAGAGGCTTGGGCGTGAGATGACTCATATCTCTCAGGGTGTAGGAGGGTTTATTGGAGGGGGAAACTTTTGATTCGAGGGGTTCTGTGTACACAGCATCTACCTGTTCAGTGCAGCACAGGCGTGCATGGTGGGTATCAGGGGGCAAGGGGTCCTGGGCAGGGTGTGAGTGAGCACATCTGTGCAGAGGCATTCACCTGCAATTCCGGGCCACTGTACCCACAACGGAAGAAGAGATATGAAAGAGAGGAAATAACAGAAAGTATTTCTACACAGGGGCGTTTAGAGAGAGGTGTACCTAGCAAAAGCTCAGGCTCTGGGACGGCTGTCCTGAGTGTGTCCCGGTTCCTCCCAAGCCACACCCACTCAGAGCCTCCACCTCCCAGTGTGGAAAATGGGAGTAACAAGAAAACCACCCTCTAGAGGTATAAAAATTAAGAGCTATAATTCATTTAACACTTGCCACATGCTTAGCACACATTAAGTATCTAATGTTGCTGTTTATCATCATTTACATGATCACCATTCTCAAGTCCAGATATTGGTTCTAATAATGATCATTACAAGTGACATGCATTGCCTAGGAACCGTAACAATAAAACTAATGGTAAGTAATAACGAATGCTTATTATATTCCTGGCATAGCCATGCACCCCATTCTCAATTCTCACCCACCTTACAGGTATTATTATCAACCTTTTGTAAAGATGAAGAAACAAGCTCAAAGAGGTTAAGTAACTTGCCCAAGGTCACAAAACAGGGCATGTAGGGCAGGGATTGAAGCCCAGGATGCAAGCTGGGGTTCACTTCAGGCAGGTGGTCATGTACCCCACAACCCCGGGCCTCAGCATGCAAACAGTAGAAGCTACTCAGCTCAGTCAGGGAGCACCTTAAGGGGAGACACACCTGGAGGAGGAGGAGGAGTTGGCACAGGTGGCCCCAGCTGAAATTCCACACCAATTCCAGCTGCACGTGGAATATACTGGCTGTTGGTACATCATTCATGAAAATCGCCATTTGCCCAAGTCAGCGCCAAGAGCTGGGCTAAGGTTCAGAGCTTTGCTGATGGCTGCCCAAAATTTCCCCATCTCTTGTGCAAAAGAAAAGTTGGAGTGGAGCTATAACCATTAACTCCTTCCTCACTGCCCCTCAGACACCACTGTCACCACCCACCAGTTGACTAGGAAGGAGGCATGGAGGCCTCTGCCCTGTTCTGGCATTCCCCACACCCTTCAGGCTCTCTCCATGGGCTACCTGGGGATACTCAGTGCCACAGTCACTCCAGTCACCTGCTTCCCAACAGGAAGCTGGGAGCCCTCCAGAAAAGCAGCCCAGATGTCCAGGCCTCAGTCCTCCAGACCAGAAGGGTCAATTCCATTTCCCATCATGCCATGTCGCCAACTGAACGGAAGAGCCAGCTCTGAAGTACTCCATCTGCGTGCCTGCCTGGCTTCACCTATGAGAGAGCCAAGAACTGCAAACCCCTTGAGAGAATGTTGACAATCTGGGCTTCTTCCAGGCAATGTGATGTGGGAGCAAGGGGGGTTTGGCCCCAGACAGAGCGGGGACCCCTGTGGCCAAAGGCTGTGAGCCCTGGACTCCTGAATCACACAGCCCGGGCCTCACTGGCCTCATCTGTAGAATGAACACAATCAGACAGGACCACCAGGAGGGGAAGGGCTTGGGGGAGCAGGACGCTGAGGGAGCTGGCTGGCTGGAGTATACAGCCCAGGGAAGTTGACCTACAGAGAAAAACGTCCCTCCCCTTAAGCCATCAGATCCTAAACTCAGGGCCAGCCACAGAATCAGATCCTCTCTTCCCCAAAAAGTCACAACATAATCGCCACCCCTTCTCCCTCAAACGTAAGCTCCATGAAGGCAAACTCTGCGTCTGCTTTGCTCAGTGTGGTTTTCCCAGAGCCTAGCACACCTGGCTCCTAGCAAGCGGGCCATTAGTATTTGTTGAATGAAAGAAATGATTCCTCAGGACACTGGAGATGTGTCGGGGGGGGTGAGTGGGCAGAGTGAGGTACTCGGCCTCACCCCCAGATATTCTCAAGATCTGGGGATCAGAGACAACGAGAGCCCTGGGCCCTCTCCTCTCCATGTCTTGAGTGAGCCAGGCCTGCACAGTCCTCCTGGAGCCGGCTCAGCCGGGAGCACTCCGGAGGATGGCTCTGCAGAGCCTCATGGCCAGAGCCTGAGGGAGACAGCAGCCCCTGGGCTCCAAACAGCCCAGCTGGAAGCACCAGGCTGCCTGCCTGTCTCAGCCACCCACATCTGCTGCCCGGGCCTCCCTGTGCCTGCACGCGCGCGCTCACACACACACACATACACAGGCCCACAGCCTGGAACCAAGGGAGCACCGTCTGCTCCCGCCCGGCCCTCAGCGCCCCAGGGTCAGGGAAGCTCTCCAACCTGCTCAATGAAAACAAAAACAGCACAGAAAAGGCCGCCTGAGACCGGGGCTGGGCACGGCTTTGACAGGCAGGAGCATTATATAATTAACTGCCCCAGACTCCTCCTCCTCTTCGGGTAATAACGAACCCTGCTTTTCAGTTGCATAAGCCAAAATAATAATTACTCTCCAGCCCCCCGCCACTCCTGGATGTGGCCGGGGAGCAGGTGTTCCGAGCTTTCTTCATGAGACTCGGAAGCAGTGAGCGGGCGGGGAGGACCGGAGCACACGTTCGCTCAGGATTTTTATTCCCGGCAGAAGCACGAGTCATTGCTGCGTCTCACTCCCTTCCCAGGCATCCATGCCTGAAACAGGCGAGCTGCCCGAGGGAGGCAGGGGACCTACGCCGCTGAGAATGAGCTCCCACCTAGGGTGGACGGGCTGGGGAAGCCAGTTTGTTTGTTTGGGGTCTGGCTTCCAGGAAAGGCCCGGCTCCGTGCGTGTCAGGTGCACTGAGGAGTGGATATCCGGAGTATCCGGGCAGGCGGGCAGCTGCAGAGCCAGCCAAGGCTCCCTGCACAGAAACCATCTTACAGCGGCAGCGGCGGCAGCAGCAGGAGCGGGAGCAGGCAGCTCCCTGGCTTCCGGCCCGGCTCTGCCCCGAATGTGGTGGCATCTTAGAATGAAGGAACAGACCGATTCCCTCAACTAATGGTGAAAATGATGCAGCCACTAAAAGGCGAGATTCCTGGGCTCTCACTGAGCAGATGGGCCTCCCTCCTCCCTCCAGCAGCCTGCTTCGACAGCGCTAGCCCGCGTCCAACCACCTAGAAGTTTATTGCCTGGCTGTTTTGGTTCGGGTTAGCATCCTCCGCCCCTAGCGCTCCCCATCACTCCCCTTCCCTGGGCTTGGGCCGATTCGGGCCGAGGAAGGCCCTCGGGCGCCGCAGGAACACCAGAAGCGAACCTGGGGCCTGATTCAAGGGCGGCCTATAGGGTGGGGGGCAAAGCCAACAAGGGGAGGGGCCCTCGCCCAGCCCCCTTTGCCCTTGCTGGGTTCCCCAGGGCCGCGGGCCCAGCCTGGCCCTTCTCACAGGTCTCCGGCCTGCTGTGTCCGACGCACGGATGCTCTGCTGGGCCCCCCTTGGCTCGGCCCCCGGAAAGCCCCCAACACCCTTCAGCTGGCACAGGGGCACTGTCCCCACCAAGCAGCGGGGCAACCTGTAGCCAGGAGCCACCATGGCCTCCAGAGAAGCCCGGGAAAGGCCGTCCCTGGTGCCCACGGCCCAAGCGGAGGGCGCAGCTCAACTTCCCGGGAGAGCCACCGAAGGAACGCGATCGCGGGCAGGTCCCCTCCCGCCCCGGTCTGGCCCGGCCCGCGGCACCTACCTCCGTCCGAGTAGGTTTCGGTCCCGTAGCCGTCCTGCAGCCCGTTGCTCCAGGTCCCTTCGTATTTGGCCCCGTTGCCCGCGCACTCCCGCACCCCGTAGCGCCCCTTGAATCCGTGCGTCCACTCGCCCTTATACACCCACTTCCCCTTGCTCTCCAGGCCGATGCCGTGGCGCTTGCCCTGCGCCCAGGTGCCCTGGTACGTGTTGCCGCTGGGCCAGGTGTAGACGCCCAGCACCTCGAAGCCGTGGCTCCACGAGCCGGTGTATTCGCCCTGGCCCTTGGGGCCGGTGCACACGCCATGGCCGTGCGCCTTGCCGTCCTCCCAGCCTCCGCAGTAGGACCCTCCGTCGTCAAAATTAAACCTGCCCCCACTGGACATGCATGTAACTCGGTTCCAGATCCCGCAACCGGCGAAAACGGACTCAGGCGATCGGCAGAGCGGAGTCGCGGCCGCCGGCGGCCCCGGGTCGCGAGCGTTTCCCGGAGGAGAGGCGGACTCGGCCCCGGAGCGCGGTCTCGGGCGCGGGCGGTCGCGGCGCCGGCTCCGGAGGAATTTCAGTCAATCGGGGGCGATTATTCCTTTTCGAGCTGCGCCGCGGAGCCTGACCAGCGTCTCGCGCTCCCGCTGGAGACAGGACCGGAGGGGAGGGGGAGGGGAGGAGGGAGGGAGGGGGCAGGAGCGGCGGCGGCGGGGCCCGCGGCTCCACCTCAGCGGCGAGGGCCCCTCGCCGGCAGCCCCGCGGGGAGGGCGCCGCGCCGAGGCCGGGCAGGGGGCGGTTCAGGCCCGGGCCGCGGCCCCCCACCTGCGGCTGCCGCGCTGCGGGCGCCCGAGGGCGGCGGCGGGGCCCGCGGGCGGCGGCGGCACAGGCGGCGGCGCGGGCGGCTGCACCATATTGGGGGCCGCGGGCCGGGCGCGGGGCGGCGGCGGCAGCAGCAATGCGGCGGCTCGGGCGGCGGCGGCGGTGGCGGCGGCGTGCGCTCGGGGCCCGGCTCGCGCGCTCCGGCCGCGCGGCGCGCGCCCGCACCCCGCCCGCCCGCGCGCCCCCGCCCCAGCCCCCGCCCGCCCCCGGAGCACGGCGGCCCCGAGAGGGGCGCGGCCCAGCCGGCGAGGGCCGCGGCAGGACGCGCGGGCGGGGACCCCGGGCGCCCCGCCCTCCGCGCCCTCCGCGCCCCCCGCCCCGCGCTCCCTTCCCGGGGCTTTTCCGGGGCCCCCGCCGGCCTGGAAACCGGGGTCCAGCCGGGGCGCCCCCGCCCACTCCGGGACTGGGATTTAAAGGTACAGGAACTGCGTAATGGGAAGGCTCCCAGCACCCAGGGCGCCCTCGGCCCCCTGCAGGGAACCTGGCGGTGAGGCCGGCGGAGCAGGCCCCGCGAGCTGGGCGCCCCTGCCCCTGCCCCTGTTCGCCCCCGCGAGTCGCCCCTCCCACTGGGCTCAGATCTGCCCCTCCTGCCCCTGACTCGACTGAGGCCCTTTGCAAACCACAGGTGGTTTTCTCCGGTGACAAACAATCCTTCCTTCTTCCTTCCCGGCAGCTTGGGTCCAAGGGTGGGGGCAGGGGGCTCACCCCAGAAAACAGTGATTTGGCGAATCCCTCTCCCCTGTCAATTAAGTGAGAATCGGGACACGCGCACGTATCTTGGAGCAAAGTCACCCGAATTCCGTGCGCCCTGCGCCCTGGCCAACAGGTAGCCCACACACACACACTCGGGGACGGTTGCGCTTTGGGGGAGAAAAGTGGGACCGCCATTCGGGTGTTTCTAGGTCTCTCTCCACACACACTCTCACCCTCCGCCACCCTCCAAGAGATCGTGTCTGGTTCTTGGATCCGAGCATCCTGGGACCCATTTAAAATGCATTTCCTGGACCATAAATCGTCAGGCAGAAGCCGGTGTCCCCAGCCCTACTGGAATGCTTGCGGGGAAATGGCAGCAGCCCGGTGCTGTGGGCTGATGGGGGTGGGGAGGCTGCACAGGGTCCCTGCGCTGGGAGTGTGGGCCGGTGACTTCGCAGCGCGGTGTGCCAGGAACTGCAAGCCAGGCCTGGAGCCTGAGATTAGGACTGGAAAAGAGGTGCGCTCCGGAGCCTCCAATCAGCCAGAGGCCCTGCTCAGCTCTTCCCCTGTGGAGAGAATCACGATGGTCCCCACTCTTGGCTCACCGGGCTCTCAGGAAAATCAGTCCCTCCTTGGAGTCCCAGAATTCAACCTCAACCTCTTGCCTTGGGCACCGAAGCCCCCTCCCCAGAGTACCGGCGGCTAGGAGGACAGTCACCTCCTCATACACCCACAGTCAACGAGAGACATTGAGGGCAATGGGCTTACTTTTTTTGTTTTGTGCAGTTAGAGTGATTCAGTGAGCTTTCTAGCGCTGTCTCCCTTTGCCCCTCTGCAGAAATTCTCTGCATGTCTGTGGTGGCATCATAGGACCAGCTGCCAAATCGCTTTCCAAACACCTGGATCAACTGACCTCTCACCCTGCAGCGTGCCTGGGTTGGTGGTTCTCTATTTCCTGGCCGACACTGGTGTCCTCAAACTTCTGATTTTCTTTCCATTTATTTTACCTTGTTCATCTAAATGGGGATGAAGAGCATCTCTGGGCTGTTTCATGTCCATGAACATTTCCCTGTTGTAAATGTGTGGGCCGAAGTAACTACACCCTTGTCCTCAAGAGATTCACATCCAAACCCTGGCCCCGGGCCCACGAGCAGCATGGCTTTGGGCGGTCACCTAATGTCTCAGAGCTCCGTTTTCTCATCTATAAAATGGAGATGACATAGTTCCCATAGGGTTACCGTGGGAATTCAAAAGCTAGGCACCCAGCACGCAGTAAACGTTCTGGAAGTGAGAAGTAATGTTATTCCTGGAGGCCAGCCCCCCAAGGAGGGCCATGGATTCCTGCGTGGAGACGCCCAGCCCTCTGCCTGTTGGAATAAACATTGCCACCGCTCCTATGCTCTGCTTTTTATTTCTTCCATTTTATTTCCAACCCTTTTGCTGCTGAATCAGCAGCCCTCCTTCACACAAGCAGTGGATTGCAACTGAGATCCTATTGGAACACGGTGATTACTTCCAAGCAGTTACTGGTCAGCACCTTCCACTTTGGCCAGTGTACACTCCACTCCTTTGCAGTTCCAAGCCCCTGTCCCTAACTCCAGCTGACTCTCTTTCATTTCCTGTAGTCCGTCACTCCAGCACTGACAGGCTGTAGTCTTTGAAAGGCAGCTATTACAGGCATTTGTTCTGTGCAATTTGGAAATCATTCCCCGTAAAGTAGGGCTGGCAGGATGGATTTCATTTTGGAGGAAACTCTCCAAGCCTATAAACATAATACCACCCAGCCATTTAAAAACAAAATCCAGGGAGAAAGATACAAAAGCTGTAACCCACATGTGAGCCAGGCACTAGGATAAGAGCACATTGGTGATCTCACGGACTCAGGTGATGTGGAATTGCACGCTCCTTTTTAAAAGACTCAGTCCCACAAAGGTAAAGTGCCTTGCCAGAGGGAAAATAATGACTGGACAGGATTCAAGCCCACATCTGCCTGGCCTTCCAACCTGCACCCTTTCTGGCCTCCAGGCGTGGGTCCTTGCTCTTTTGCCTGGTGCCTCTTCCCATGACAGTAGACCACAAAATCTTTCTTGTCTCAGCTCCAGAGAGGCTCCCTGACTCAGAAAGAAAGTTCCCCCTTCGTCCTACAAAAGCCTGTTGGTCTCCTTCAAAGAACGGAGCCACAATCGACTTATCTGTGCTTGCCTTCCTGTCTTTGCCTGTGTTTACCATAACACTGTGAAATGTCCACAAGATCCCCCATTCCACCTGATCTTCTTTCAGTGTGGGGTTGACACCCTCCTGTTGAGAGGTGGGCTCTGCATTCCCTTCCCCTGAATCTGTGCCAGTGTGTGATTATCACAAAAGTGACATAATGTGACTTCGAAGGTCAGTTCATAAACGGCAACACAGCTTCTGCCTCATGCTCTTGGGGTGCTCAAGCTTGGAACCGAGTTGCCGTGCTGTAAGGAAGCCTGAGCAGCACCTGGTCATGCCAACAAGGAGAGAAACACGGTCCTCCAGGCGACAGCCCCAGCCAGACACCCGGCCAACAGCCAGCACCATTTGACAGCCATAAAAGTGTAACACCCTGAAAGTAGATCCTCCGGACCCCAGGCAGGACACCCAGCTAAAACCACATGGAGCTGGGACAAGCGTTCCCCATCACATCTTGTCATAATTTCAATTTTCCAAAAAAAAAAAAAAAGATTGTTATTTTAAGCCAGGCATCACACGAACTGTGACCCAGAGGCCAAACCTAGCCCACTGCGTATTTTCATAAACAGAACTGTATTGAAGTACATCCATGGCCATTCGTTTCTGTGTATCTAGAGTGGCTTTCACACTGCCACATAAGAGTGGAGTAGTTGTCACAGACACCATATAGCTCATAAAGCCGAAAATATTTACCACGTTGTCCTTTACAGAAAACGTTTACCAAGTCCTGTGTATTAGTCTTTGAGGGACATCATAACAAAATACTGCAGACTGGGTGGCTGAAACGACAGCAATGTCTTATAGTTTTGGAGGCTGAAAGGCCAAGATCAAGGCTCTGGCTGATTCAGTCCCTGGTGAGAGTTCTCTGCCCAGCTTGCAGATGGCCACTTTCCCACTGTGCCACGACCCCAGTCTCTCTCTCCTACTGGGCCCTACATCTCTGCTGTCAGCCAGTCTGCCTCGTGTTTCTGCCCCCCACAGACCAGCTTTCTCTGCTGCAGTCTGCTCTTCCCATCCTGAAGTCACTAACCTGGACTCCGGGGATCCGGATTCCTGAGTCTTAAGAGAGACGTTCAGCCTGGGTCAGGTGTCCCTTCCTGACTCGATCAGCTGTGGTCAAGTAGTGGGGTCCAGGGTCCTCCCTTGTGATGGCAGAAAATATGTGATCAGCATTTCTAGTGCAAATAGAGGAAGCAAATTCTGAGCCCAAAATTGGGATATGAGTTCTGTCAATAAGACGTGATTTAAAATTGAGAATGGAAGAGATTTGAAAAAACAATAAGCATGATTTTACTTCCTTACTTACTAAGATCTAGAACTACCCATGACTCCAGAGAGCACTGTCCCTGGTCATTCAATTTCAAGATGAAGATAATTATGAAAAGAGAAGTGAGAGGAAGGAAGAAGATGGGGATAAAGCAGAAGTAATTTGGATGGATTAGCAAGAAGGAAAAAGAAAGTTTGTGATGGCAAACTTTGTGATGATATAAAGGATAGTGAAGATGATGATATGTTAGTGATGATCAAGATGAAGATGGGGATGGTAATGGTGGTGTTGGTGGTGATGATTATAATGATGGTGATGATAATGGTGATGATGGTGATGATGACAGTGATGGTAGCAATGGTGATGGTAATGATGATAATGATGCTGGTGATGATGATGGTAATGGTGGTGATGGTGATGATTATAATGATGGTGATGGTGGTGGTGATGGTGATGATTATAATGATGGTGATGGTGGTGATGGTGATAATGGTGTTGATGATGATGGTGATGATGAAGGTGATGGTGATAGTGGTGATAGTGATGATTATAATGATGGTGATGATGACAGTGATGGTGACAATGGTGATGGTGATAGTGATGGTGATGATGGTGATGATGATTATAATGATGGTGATGGTGGTGGTGATGGTGATGATTATAATGATGGTGATGGTGGTGATGGTGATAATGGTGTTGATGATGATGGTGATGATGATGGTGATGGTGATAGTGGTGATGATGGTGGTGATTATAACGGTGATGATGATGATGGTGGTGGTGACGAGGATTATGAGAATGGTGATGATGGTAGTAACAATGATAGTGATAATGGTTACATTTATATGGCCTGGCTCTGTGCTGAACCTACTTTATCATATAATATTTAATCCTAAAACAACTTTCTGAGACTGGTAGTATTATCATTTTACAGATGTCATCTGTACAATGTCATTAAAGCCAACTCATTTACCTAAGGTGGAAGTGAGCAAGCGTTAACAGCAGAGCGCAGGCCTGCAGCCACCACACTCTTCTGTCTCAAGTGTGTAAATCTCCCCTCGCTGGGAAAAAATGAGTTGTCTCTGGCCAAGCCACATATTTGTATAATGTAATGAATACTTAAATAGCAAATGCCCAGATAATGACCACCCAGTTCAAGGAATTAGACATTATTGAACCCCCAGATCCCACTCTGTGTTCCTCTCCAAGCATAACCTTCTCCTCCCTCCAGACTGAGCCATTAACCTGAATTTGTGATCACCTTTGCTTTTCTTTATAATGCTACCACCTGCCTATGTGCATCTTAAGCACCGTGGCCTAGTTTCTCCTGTTTTTGAGCTTCGTGTGACTGGAATCATACCAAATGCATTCTTTCCTGCCTAACATCGTGCTGGAGATTCACCCATGGGGCTGGGTCTCTAAGGTTCATTGGTTCTCTTTACTGTATAGTATTCCATCCTGTGAATATCTCAAATGTGACTCAACCCTTCTACTCTAGGTAGACATAAGAGTTGCTTATAGTGGCCGGGCACAGTGGCTCATGCCTGTAATCCCACCACTTTGGGAGGCCGAGGCAGGCAGATCATGAGGTCAGGAGTTCAAGACCAGCCTGACCAATATGGTGAAACCCCATCTCTACTAAAAATACAAAAATTAGCCGGGCATGGTGGCGCGTGCCTATAGTCCCAGTTACTAGGGAGGCTGAGGCAGGAGAATCACTTGAACCCTGGAGGTGGAGGTTGCAGTGAGCCAAGATTGCACCACTGCACTCCAGCCTGGGCGACAGAGCAAGACTCCATCTCAAAAAAAAAAAAAAAAAAAGTTGCCTATGGTTTGTGGCTGTTTTTATTAAAAACAACTGCTTTCACTTTCTCGTCTGTGTATTCTGGAATGCGTGCACACATCTCTTTACTGCAGAACACTCGTTCACTCTCAGCCTTCACCATAGACACCCTCTCCGGGGTCCCTGGAGCCACTTCAGGTGTCTGTGAGCTGTCAGCACCTGCGCACCCCCATTATAGCACATACCACTCTGCCATGTAATTATCTTTTTACTCACGGTCTCGTCCACTCAAAAGGGGCGGGGGAGCCCTGCCAGATTTCCCTTCTCCTTCTTTCTCTTTCTCTCTTCTCCTCAGCAACTACCATGATGTCTGGCACACAGTAGGGGTGCAATCGTTACATTTTTGAGTAAATGATGAATGAACAAACAACGACATGAATGGGCAGTAAGCATCCCCTAAACATTTGTTAAGTCGATGCTTGTCACATACAATGAAGGGTGCAGTCTGAAAGTGCTTTTAAGACACTCAGCTGTGGCTATTTCCGATCTGTGTTTTGACCTTGTTTGACATGAGCGGATATTGCCAACATGGCACTTGGGGATGGCTGTAGAGAGAGGTACAGAGGTCCCACTCACCCCTTCCTGCTCAGAAGAGGATGTCAAACACATAGACATCCATGCCAGGCATGGTGGCTCATGCCTGTAATCCCAGCACTTTGGGAGGCTGAGGCTCGTGGATCACCTGAGGTCAGGAGTTCAAGACCAGCCCCGCCAACATGGTAAAACCCCATCTCTACTAAAAATACAAAAATTAGACAGATGTAGTGGCACGTACCTGTAGTCCCAGCTATTTGAGAGGCCAAGGCAGAAGAATCGTGTAGACTCAGAAGGCAGGGGTTGCAGTGAGCCAAGATGGCGCCACTGTACTCCCGGCAGGACGACAGAGTGAGACTCCATCTCCGAAAAGAGAAAAGAAAAAAGAGGGGAGGGGAGCAGGGGGAAGGGAGAGAAGAGCTATCCAAAGAAACGCTTCCCCAGATGAACTGCTTTTATTTATTCTCTCCTCCTCGTCTGCCTCCCAGGGCTGACAGGAGTGATTAGGCCTCCTCAGGCTGAGGCGGCTAGTGGTCTCCTTGCGCCTTTGTGTTACCTACCGTGGATCCGACTCGTTCATCCCCACGGACGGTCACTGAGCAGGGCAGGTGGCAGGAAGAGGTTCGCGAATCCTCTGTTTCATCTAGGAAGGCAGCAACAGTCATAGTCTGGGCAAGGCTCTGGGAAGAGGCTGAGCTACTCCAGGAGGGCAGGTGCAGCCAAAAGTCAAAGCCAGGGTGGAAAGGGTCAGAAACTGGGGAGATGAACCTAAAAGTCACAGTAGTGGATTGGAGCCCTGGCCAGTGTAGACCAGCTTCCAGCAGCGTGCAGGCCAGGCCAGGTGAGTTCCCACCTGGCCCATCAAGGCAGGTTTTCATCAGTCCTCACTGGCCTCGGGATAACGCCCAGTCTCCCTCACAGGGATCCCAAGGCTCTCCCGAGCTGCTGTCTGCCGAGCCGTCCTGCCTCCCGGTCTTCACATCATGCTCCAGTTCCCATATCCCACCTGCTCCAGCCGGCTTCTGCCTGTCCACATTCTGTTCCCTCTGCCTCGTGTATTCATTCAAGTCTCTCCTTCTTCCAGGAAGCCTGCCCGGGCCCCCACCCACCAAAGGCATCAGCGCTCAGCACCCCGGTGGCCGGTTTTGTGTCATCATCAGCGCTTATCACTAAATGCTTCAGGGCAGGGACCAGGTCTGCCGTGTTCACCTTCTCTCCCCAGGGCAGTCAGTATCTGTATACACGAGGTATTCAATACATGCATGTGGGTGATCAAAGGTATGACTATGATGGTGAAGTAGTTTCTTGGGATCACAGAGCAACTGAGAGGTAATGAGGGACTGAGAACAGCTCCTTTCTCTTCCAGAACTTCCCCCACCTTGCCTTCTGTCTAGATGGGCCAGGGTGGCCTCGCCCTCCTCCTCTCCTATGCCAGTGCAGCCTGCAGGGGACTTGTGCTGGCCATGAGCCAGTGTTGGGATTACAGGGGTGAGCCACTGCACCTAGCAGCAGGGTTTCTCTCTGGGATAGTGGAAAGCTAAAATGACATTGTGGTGACAGTTTACAACTTAATGAATTACTGAAAACATTGAATTGTACACTTCAAACAGGTGAATTGTATAGAATGTAAATTCCAGGAAGCTTTCCTCCAGGAAGCCTGGCCGGAAGGCTTCCTGGAAGAAGGAGAGACACCTTAACTGGGGCAAAAGCACTCAGGTGTCTCCATATACTCAGCCCTTGTGTGGGATGGGCTTGGCCTGGGAGCTGACAACCTATTTCAGATGCTGGATCCAACAGTACTTGAAGCCAAACTACCTCTGAACCAACCCATTGACCAAGGAATAGGCACCAACAAATTCCCTTTTTGCCTAGATCACTTTGAGTTGGGTTTTCTAGCATTTGAAAATGAAAAAAATTTTAAAAAATATTTATGGAGATATAATTTGCTTTCCATACAATTCACCTGTTCGAAGTGTACAATTCAATGTTTTCAGTAATTCATAAAGTTGTAAGCTATCACCACAATGTCATTTTACCTTTTCACTACCCCAGAAAGAAACCCATACCCTGCCAGGTGCAGTGGCTCATGCCTGTAATCCCAATACTTGGGAGGCCAAGGGAGGCGGATCCCTTGAGCCCAGGAGTTTGAGACCAGCCTGGCCACGATGGTGAAACCCCATTTCTACTAAAAACAAAAAATTAGCCAGGCGTGGTGGCGTGCGCCTGTGGTCCCAACTGCTCAGGAGGCTGAGGTGGAAGGATCACCTGAGCCCAGGAGGTCAAGGCTGCAGCAGTGAGCTGTGATTACACCACCACACCCCAGGCTGGGTGACAGAGGGAGACCCTGTCTCAAAAAGAAAAAAAAAAAAAAAAGGAAAGGGAAGGGAAGGGAGAGGAGGGGAGGGGAGGGAGAAAGGGGCTGGGCGCAGTGGCTCACGCCTTAATCCCAGCACTTTGGGAGGCCGAGGTGGGCGGATCATGAGGTCAGGAGATCAAGACCATCCTGACTAACATGGAGAAACCCCATCTCTACTAAAAATACAAAAAATTAGCTGGGTGTGGTGGTGTATGCCTGTAGTCCCAGCTACTCAGGAGGCTGAGGCAGAAGAATCGCTTGAACCTGGGAGTGAGCCGAAATCGCACCATTGTACTCCAGTCTGGGCAACAGAGTGAGACTCCATCCCAAAAAAAAAAAAAAAAAAAAAAAACCAGAACAAACAAACAAGCAAAAGAAAGAAAAGCAAGCAAGCCCATACTCATTAGCAGTCTGTCCTCATTCCCCACAGCGCCCCCAGACCCTGGCAACCACTCGTCTGTTTCCTGTTTCCCTGGATTTCCCAGTTCTGGAGATTTGGTGTGAATATAACTGTGTAATATGTGATCTTCTGTGCTGGCTTCCTTCGCCGAGCATCGTGTTTTGAGGTTGCTCCGTGTTGTAGGGAGCACTGGTGCTTGCATCCCTATTCCGTCCAGGTAATCTTCCATTGCGCGTCTGGACCACGCTTTGTCTGTTCCTCAGTGGATGAAATGTGGGGTGTTTCTAGCTCAGGGCGATGATGAACATGCATGTACAAGTGTTTGGGTGAACATAAATGTTCAGCTTTCTTGGGTATATACCTAAAAGTAGTAGAATTGCCAGGTCATATGGTAACTGTGTACGGTTTACCTTTTAAGGAGCTGCCAAACTGTTTCTACGGCGGCCGCGTCATCCTTCCTTTCCACCAGCAGCACACACGGGTTCCAGTTTCGCCACATCTTCTTCCGCACTTGTTTTTGTCCGTCTTTCTGATGACGGCGTCCTCAGAAAGACGTGCAGTCGGGCTGTGCTTTGCTCTCCCTGATGATGAGAGGTGCTAGGCGTCTTTGCAAGCGCTTATTGGCCATCTGTATGTCCTCTTGGAGAAATGCCTGTTCAGACCTTTTGCCCGATTTATTTTATTTTTCTCCAAGTTATTGATAGAGACTTTGCCCAGACTTTTATTACTGAGTTACAGGAGTTCTTTATACATTCTGGCTACAAGTCTCTTATCAGATATAAAATTTGTGAATATTTTCTTCCATTCTGTGAGTTGTCTTTCCGCTTTCTTCATAGTATCATTTGCAGCACAAATTTGTAATTTTGATAAAGCCGACTCTAAAATCTTTCTCTTTTTTTAGCTCCTTCTTTGGATACTGTGGCTGCAGGAGCCCAGCTGATACACTCACCTTCTTCGTGAGGACGCTCACCCGCATCCATCCTCCTCTGCTCCGTGCCCTCACGGCCCTGTAGGAACAGGAAATACAGCGTGTGGTGCCAGCTGCGCCATTTCAGATGTGACAGCCCTGCCTCTCAAATGAGAGCCTTGTGCACTGAGGATGGGGCATGTGTTGGAACCAAGACATCAGTCTTGTCCTGCCCCTGTGACCTGTTCTTGGAGAAAGTGACTCAGGAGCATGGACAGACCAGGACAAATCCAGCTCTGAGACACTCACTCCTGCCTCACACCGTGGCTAGAGCTGACGGGATGTCCAAGGGCTTCCTGGAGGAAGGGCTGGTCCCAGGATGGCCATCGGGAAGTGGAAGACATGCGTGAGGGGAGGTCACAGGAGCAGAGCTTAAGTGCAACTCCACCGCTTTGGGGGCCAAAGACCATGAAGTTCCCTTGAGCCTGAGTGACTCTCCCACCCCATGACAGCTTCTGTGAGCTCCACCTTATCCAAGAACATGTCTTGTCTTTGGCTAGCAGAAGCGAGTCTCTGCCCTTCACCAGGTGGGGAGCTGGGTGGGATCAAGGCTCTTCTTTCGGCTCCAACCCCCTCCCCACCCACCCTTGCTGTCCCCAGACCAGACCCTTCACCCTGAACATTCAACAGCTCACTCAGGAGTCATCCAAGAAACGTGAAGCCAGGGCTGGGAATGCGATCAGGAACAAAACCGACGTGGACTTGACCCGTGTGGCTGACCTGTGTGGCTGACACGTGACCCTGCTGTCGAAGCTCAGCACATTCAACCAATGGCAAGTATGGTTGCTGATGACCTGAAGATGGGTCTGGCTGACAGTAGTTATGTCAGCTACAGAATCTCCTAACTAAATAAGAACTAAAGAACTTCCAGAAGCCTGGAGTGAGCTCTGAAGATCTGTGTTCAGTCCTGACTCCGCCCCTTGCTAGCTGAGTGGTCTTGGGCAAATTACACAGCCTTTCTGAGCCTGTGAGTTGTCACCTTTAAATGGGAAGAAAAAACCAGCCCCTCCTCTCTGCACAGAATGAGATTGTGTGTGCACGCAGTAAATGTAAGTGACTGTCCCCGTTAACAGCAGCAATCCCTCCTATCCATGGACAACTGTGTACCAGGGCTGACACTAAACATGGCTCCACCGTGTCCACACAGCCCGGCTCAGGAGGAACCCCCAGGAAAAGGAACAGAAGTCCCAAGAGGTGGGAGAGGCACAGCCACTGGCCTGGGAGCTCCGTGTGATTCCTGGAGAGTTGGGTAAAGAGAACAGGGTTCCGGTCACATCCCCACTGCCGCAGCTCCCCGACACCGTCACCTTCCAAAGAGACCGAGGCTCTGGGAAGATGGAAGGTGGCTCCTCTGCACGAAAGGGAGTGGGGAGCCCAAGAGCAGCTCTGAAAACTGCACCGGCCCTTCCTCCAGGAAGCCCTTGGATATCACTGACAGAATCATATTCACTGTCCTTTATATCATCATCGCCATCACAAACTTTCTTTCTCCTTCCTGCTAGTCCATCCAAATTCCTTCTGCTTTATCCCTCTCTTCTTCCTTCCTCCTGCCTCTCTTTTCATAATTATCTTCATCTTGAAATTGAATGACCAGTGACAGTAAAGAGAACAGGGTTCCGGTCACATCCCCACTGCCGCAGCTCCCCGACACCTTCGCCTTCCAAAGAGACCGAGGCTCTGGGAAGATGAGAGGTGGCTCCTCTGCACGAAAGGAGTGGGGAGCCCATGAGCTTGCTACCGTGCAGAGCAGCTTTTAAAAATGCAGTTGCGGGCAGACACAGTGGCTCACGCCTGTAACCTCAGCACTTTGGGAGGCTGAGGTGGGAGGACCCCTTGAGACCAGGAGTTTCAGGCCAGCCTGGGCAACAGAGCAAGGCCCCGTATCTATGAAAATAAATAAATAACATGACAACATAACATAACATAACATAATATAACATAACATAAAAATGTGCTTGGTTCATACTATAACCATTGTGGTTATTACAGAAATTTCACAAAATACAGAAAATCACAAAAAATGAAAATCATCATCCCAAACTCCCGAGCATTTATGATGCTAACGGTTATTTCCTTCTAGTTGTTTATATATACATTTAACACAGATACGTTTTACAAAATTAGTATCAGACTGAGAGGCTGATTTGCTCTCACCTTTTTTCCACTCTGCAGCCTATTCTGGACATTTTCCCATTTCATTAAACTGTCTTCTATGGTCCTACTTAACGGAAGCTAGTGCCCTTCCATCTCTATTAATAATAGCAAATGTTTTTATGTTTATCCCTTTTGCATACTGCTTTAGAGCCTTCTAATGTTTATATAGGGCTTACTTTTAAATGCTTCTTGTATTATTAACTCATTTAATCCTCACAACAGCCATGCGAAGTAAGTGTGCTATTACGACTCCATTTTACATTGACGAACAGAGAGGAAAAGCCACTTGCCCAAAGTCACACAGCTGCTAAGCAGCAGGGTGTGGATATGAACCCAGGCAGTCTGGCTCCAGAAATCACACTGCCTCTGACACACCCTGACTGTAGGCAGAAACCTGGCAAGAACAGTGCTGGGGGAGGGTGGGCTTCTTCTCTGGGGCTCTGGAAGACTAGAGGTGGCAGGAGGCCAGCTGGCTCTAGACCAGCATGTCACCAATGCTGGGCCATCTGTGTCCCTGGCCACCCATTCCCAGGAGTTTGCAGTAGGAACACGTGTGCCTACTAGAAGTACTGGGAACCCACTGAGTGGGAAGATTCCACAGCTGTGGTTACAAAGTGACACCGGGGTTGGTGGGGGCATCATTTTCTGCCCTTTCCTTCCCACCCCTTGGTCCTGAGCACCAGGTTCTAGAGTGTGGACTGCCCTGGGCTGCCCATGGCGATGCCAGCCCCCGGTCAGCACAGACAGGGCCGTCACTGGCCAGTGGAAGCCAGGACACCAGCATTGACCACAGCGACCAAAGCCGGGTGGGCCTTAGCCTGCAGGATGGCATGCTCCTCCCGCTGGGAAGCCACAGGAGCCCCTGGGGTTCTGGGACTTCTTACAGGGGCAGAGAGAGGGGACAGTCCAGGGAGGAAGGCAGAGATTCTGGGCCGATACAGAGTGGTGTTGACCAAATGTACCTGAATGTACTACAAGGGAGGGTGTCAGTCACGACTCAGAGAGAAGGATGCCAGGCGCACAGACGGGCACCACGATCCTCGGCAGCCCTGGAGCCGGAGCTGGGATTGCCCCCAGCCTGTTGATCGTAAATAACGCCACCGCGGGGACCATGTGCTGCAGAGGCCAGTGACGGGGACAAGCGGTCTAGAAGCCGGCTATGTGAATTAAACTCCTGATGCTACCTCATCCCGGCTGGGCAGCCTGAGGCTCCTTAGGCCCCCGGAGCCTCAGTTTCTTCTCCGTCAGAGCAGCCACCTCCCAGGGTTTCTTCCAGGACGGAACGGGAGCCTCCACCAGGGCCAGGGCGCCACAACATCTGCGGTGAGCATGGAGTCACTCTTCAGAGTGCTTCTGCTTGTGTGTGTGTGTGTGTGTGTGTGAGTGTGTGTGTGTGATTACTACAACTGCTTCCGTGTGTGTGTGTGTGATTACTACTCCAAATGCTTCAGTGCGTGTGTGTGTGTGTGGTCACTCTTCAGAATGCTTCTGCGTGTGTGTATGTGTGAGTGTGTGTGTGTGATTACTACACATGCTTCCGTGTGTGTGTGTGAGTGTGTGTGTGTGATTACTACTCCAGATGCTTCCGTGTGTGTGTGTGTGTGTGTGTGTGGGGCCACTCTTCAAAATGCTTCTGCGTGTGTGTGTGTGTGGTCACTCTTCAAAATGCTTCTGCATGTGTGTGTGTGTGTGATTACTACAAATGTTTCCGTGCGTGTGTGTGTGTGGTGTCACTCTTCAGAATGTTCTGCGTGTGTGTGTGTGTGATTACTACTCCAAATGCTTCAGTGCATGTGTGTGTGTGTGGTCACTCTTCAGAATGCTTCTGTGTGTGTGTGTGTGTGTGTGTGTGTGATTACTACAAATGCTTCCGTGTGTGTGTGGTCACTCTTCAAAATGCTTCTGCGTGTGTGTGTGTGTGTATGTAGAGTCACTCTTCCAAATGCTTCCAAATGCATCTTCCAAATGTTTCTATGTGTGTGTGTGTGATTGTGTGTGTGTGATTACTACAAATGCTTTCGTGTGTGTGTGTGTGGTCACTTCAAAATGCTTCTGTGTGTGCGTGTTTGTGAGTGTGTGTGATTACTACTCCAAATGCTTCCGTGTGTGTGTGTGTGTGATTACTACTCCAGGTGCGTCCGTGTGTCTGTGTGTGTGTGTGGTCACTCTTCAAAATGCTTCTGCATGTGTGTGTGTATGTGAGTGTGTGATTACTACTCCAAATGCTTCCGTGTGTGTGTGTGTGGTCACTCTTCAAAATGCTTCTGCGTGTGCGTGTGTGTGTGTGTGTGTGGTCACTTCAAAATGCTTCTGTGTGTGCGTGTTTGTGAGTGTGTGTGATTACTACTCCAAATGCTTCCGTGTGTGTGTGTGTGTGATTACTACTCCAGGTGCGTCCGTGTGTCTGTGTGTGTGTGTGGTCACTCTTCAAAATGCTTCTGCATGTGTGTGTGTATGTGAGTGTGTGATTACTACTCCAAATGCTTCCGTGTGTGTGTGTGTGGTCACTCTTCAAAATGCTTCTGCGTGTGCGTGTGTGTGTGTGTGTGTGGTCACTTCAAAATGCTTCTGTGTGTGCGTGTTTGTGAGTGTGTGTGATTACTACTCCAAATGCTTGTGTGAGTGTGTGATTACTACTCCAAATGCTTCCATGTGTGTGTGTGTGTGTGATTACTACTCCAGGTGCGTCCGTGTGTCTGTGTGTGTGTGTGGTCACTCTTCAAAATGCTTCTGCATGTGTGTGTGTATGTGAGTGTGTGATTACTACTCCAAATGCTTCCGTGTGTGTGTGTGTGGTCACTCTTCAAAATGCTTCTGCGTGTGCGTGTGTGTGTGTGTGTGTGGTCACTTCAAAATGCTTCTGTGTGTGCGTGTTTGTGAGTGTGTGTGATTACTACTCCAAATGCTTCCGTGTGTGTGTGTGTGTGATTACTACTCCAGGTGCGTCCGTGTGTCTGTGTGTGTGTGTGGTCACTCTTCAAAATGCTTCTGCATGTGTGTGTGTATGTGAGTGTGTGATTACTACTCCAAATGCTTCCGTGTGTGTGTGTGTGGTCACTCTTCAAAATGCTTCTGCGTGTGCGTGTGTGTGTGTGTGTGTGGTCACTTCAAAATGCTTCTGTGTGTGCGTGTTTGTGAGTGTGTGTGATTACTACTCCAAATGCTTCCGTGTGTGTGTGTGTGTGATTACTACTCCAGGTGCGTCCGTGTGTCTGTGTGTGTGTGTGGTCACTCTTCAAAATGCTTCTGCATGTGTGTGTGTATGTGAGTGTGTGATTACTACTCCAAATGCTTCCGTGTGTGTGTGTGTGGTCACTCTTCAAAATGCTTCTGCGTGTGCGTGTGTGTGTGTGTGTGTGGTCACTTCAAAATGCTTCTGTGTGTGCGTGTTTGTGAGTGTGTGTGATTACTACTCCAAATGCTTCCGTGTGTGTGTGTGTGTGATTACTACTCCAGGTGCGTCCGTGTGTCTGTGTGTGTGTGTGGTCACTCTTCAAAATGCTTCTGCATGTGTGTGTGTATGTGAGTGTGTGATTACTACTCCAAATGCTTCCGTGTGTGTGTGTGTGGTCACTCTTCAAAATGCTTCTGCGTGTGCGTGTGTGTGTGTGTGTGTGGTCACTTCAAAATGCTTCTGTGTGTGCGTGTTTGTGAGTGTGTGTGATTACTACTCCAAATGCTTCCGTGTGTGTGTGTGTGTGATTACTACTCCAGGTGCGTCCGTGTGTCTGTGTGTGTGTGTGGTCACTCTTCAAAATGCTTCTGCATGTGTGTGTGTATGTGAGTGTGTGATTACTACTCCAAATGCTTCCGTGTGTGTGTGTGTGGTCACTCTTCAAAATGCTTCTGCGTGTGCGTGTGTGTGTGTGTGTGTGGTCACTTCAAAATGCTTCTGTGTGTGCGTGTTTGTGAGTGTGTGTGATTACTACTCCAAATGCTTGTGTGAGTGTGTGATTACTACTCCAAATGCTTCCATGTGTGTGTGTGTGTGTGATTACTACTCCAGGTGCGTCCATGTGTCTGTGTGTGTGTGTGGTCACTCTTCAAAATGCTTCTGCATGTGTGTGTGTATGTGAGTGTGTGATTACTACTCCAAATGCTTCCGTGTGTGTGTGTGTGGTCACTCTTCAAAATGCTTCTGTGTGTGCGTGTGTGTGTGTGTGTGTGGTCACTTCAAAATGCTTCTGTGTGTGCGTGTTTGTGAGTGTGTGTGATTACTACTCCAAATGCTTCCGTGTGTGTGTGTGTGTGTGATTACTACTCCAGGTGCGTCCGTGTGTCTGTGTGTGTGTGTGGTCACTCTTCAAAATGCTTCTGCATGTGTGTGTGTATGTGAGTGTGTGATTACTACTCCAAATGCTTCCGTGTGTGTGTGTGTGGTCACTCTTCAAAATGCTTCTGCGTGTGCGTGTGTGTGTGTGTGTGTGGTCACTTCAAAATGCTTCTGTGTGTGCGTGTTTGTGAGTGTGTGTGATTACTACTCCAAATGCTTGTGTGAGTGTGTGATTACTACTCCAAATGCTTCCATGTGTGTGTGTGTGTGTGATTACTACTCCAGGTGCGTCCGTGTGTCTGTGTGTGTGTGTGGTCACTCTTCAAAATGCTTCTGCATGTGTGTGTGTATGTGAGTGTGTGATTACTACTCCAAATGCTTCCGTGTGTGTGTGTGTGGTCACTCTTCAAAATGCTTCTCCGCGTGTGTGTGTGTGTGTATGTGTAGAGTCACTCTTCCAAATGCTTCCAAATGCATCTTCCAAATGTTTCTGTGTGTGTGTGTGTGATTGTGTGTGTGTGATTACTACTCCAAATGCTTTCATGTGTGTGTGTGTGTGGTCACTTCAAAATGCTTCTGTGTGTGCGTGTTTGTGAGTGTGTGTGATTACTACTCCAAATGCTTGTGTGAGTGTGTGTGATTACTACTCCAAATGCTTCCGTGTGTGTGTGTGATTACTACTCCAAGTGCGTCCGTGTGTGTGTGGTCACTCTTCAAAATGCTTCTGCGTGTGTGTGTGTGTGTGTGGAGTCACTCTTCCAAATGCATCTTCCAAATGTTTCTGTGTGTGTGTGTGTGATTACTACTCCAAATGCTTCTGCGTGTGTGTGTGTGGTCACTCTTCAAAATGCTTCTGCGCGTGTGTGTGTGTGTGTGTGTATGTGTAGAGTCACTCTTCCAAATGCTTCCAAATGCATCTTCCAAATGTTTCTGTGTGTGTGTGTGTGTGTGTGTCTGGCTGCTTCCTTTCAATAAATCCCAAAAGGTGGATGGCAGGGCATGGGCACTTTGCAAACCCTCTGTTACCCGGTGGTTCTGTGTGTGTCAGGCTTCCCTACCTGCCTGCGTGCATCAGAGTCCCCTGACTCTTGTTCCAATGAAGGTTCTGGTCCAGGAAGTCTGGGAGAGGCCCAAGACTCTGCATTTCTGTGATGGTGTCGACGCTGCTGGTCTGGGGCCCACACACTGAGTGGCCAGGGCCCCAGGTGTACACATCCCCCCCACCACCCCTCTTGCAGGAAGTCGGGGCAGATGACAGCCCAGGAGAGTGTGCTCATGGCCAGGCTTGACATGTGGTCATCAGGCTGGAGAAGCCCATTCTTGGGACACTGCCTGTGTCTGGGCAGGTCTCCTGCCTTCTCCACAGTACCTGAATTGCTGCCATCAGCCACCAGTCCAGCCAGGCTGTTGATGCAGCCAATTCCTGCCAAGCCGATCGGCCCCAGGGAGGCTCAGAGCCACCCGTTCTCCATATGGAGACCAGGCAGTGAAGGGCGTTGGGAAAGGTAGGAGCCCTGTGCAGAGGGGCTGGAGAGCCCTCCTGCAGCTTCACGGCCTATGGGCCTGTGTTCCCGAGGCCGCCTGGCGAGCAGGCCCAGAGAGGATCGTGGACCGAGGGAGACCCCGTCTGGACGGCAGTGACCATGCAGCACTGTAGCCACGTGGAAAATCCCGTGTGTGCGATTCCACCCCCAAGAGGCTGCAAATGCCTGTGCGCTCCTTGGCTTGGGGAGACTCATAACCCAACCTCTTATCCACATGAATGTTGTTGGGGGAGGGTGCAAAATGTTTAGTTTCTTTTACTTATCAAATGAACCATATGAAATTGTCAGTGTTTGGCCGTTGTACATCCCTTAAAGGGCAATTTCATATGGTCCGGTGTGAACCCTCCCAGCAAACCCTCAGGGTAGTTTTTGTAACGACCATAGGCACAGGACGCACGACGCTGGCAGGCCTGTGCCCAATCACATCACCACACAATTGCTGATGGCCTTTGCCTTACACTTCATGGAACTTAAGATGCCACCAAGAATAAGGGGCTCTGGCCCCTTTGCCTGGTGATGGTTGAGGCAAGTCGCTGACTGAGCTCCGCAGATTTGCAAGTGGTTTGTTCTCCCCAGAGTTTTAGGGCTGTTGTGCATGCTCAGAGCCGCACACCTGTGAGGACTGATGAGCTGCCCAAGAGAAGGGCCCCCACCCACCCACAAGCACGGCGTCTGCCTCCTGCAGACAGGGGCAGTTCTTACCACCAGGGCCTTGAGGTTGAGGGGCAGTCCTAGGGGAGAGCCGTGGACTGGGGTGGGCAGAGGGAGGCCAGCCTGCAAGCTCCCAGCGAGGAGAGGGTTCACCAGGGGCTGCGGCTGAGCTGAGGCTGAGTCCAGGAGACAAAGCGCCAGTGCCAGCTGGTGGATGCCTGACTCACCTGGCCCTGCCGTTCCAGAATGAGGAGGTGAGCGCCTCCCAGGTGTCAACGTGCCGTGGCCACACAGAGGGAGTGGAATAGCTCCCCACCAACCTGCAGTTGCATTTAAATGTCGAGACATATCAGGACTGCAGGGAGAAGCATGCCTCCCACAGAAGGGGGTTCTCAGGGAGAGGAGGCCGGCCTCCCAAGCCAGGCCAGAAATGGCTACAGTAGCAAGAGAAAGAGACCAGCTGGGGGCCGTGTCAGCGTGTGGGGTGGGTGAGGGCTTCCGCACACATGGGAAGGTTTGAACCTCATACGAGCGCGAGGTCTAGTGGGGACACCTGGGGCTTCTCATCAGCCCACCTGGGGCCTGGAGCAGACAGCAAGAGGGTGAGGCTTAAATGCCATGGGCAGCCAGTTACCAGAAACGGAGTCAGACTCTATTGCACACGGACAAGCCCCCTTCCTGAGGTCGGACGCAATGTTCTGTGGCATGCGCAACACACATATGTGTTCACACGTGTGTCACTGAGGGAACGTGACGGCCCCCGTAAGCCCTGCCATATCAGCATCCCTGTCAACATGGGGGTGTTCCAGTCGGGCCTCTCCCTAGAGCATCTTCACAGAACTGAGCCCATTAAAATACACTCACAATTTCCAGCTATGAACAGTTCAACATGTACCAGACACCCCTGTACCACCCCCCCAGAGTTAACAAATGTTCATCTTTTCCGTCTTTGCTTTGTAGTATTAAGGAGATCAAAGTTAGAGAGTTAGAGTTCCAGCTCCACCCCCACCCTGCCTTGCCCCGCCCCCACAGAGGTCACCCCTCCGAAGCTTTGCTGCCTCTCACGCGTTTTTGCTGCCATTGCTCCTACGCCAACACCCGGAAACCGCACGGCATGCGTGATTTGCGTAAAGGGCATCACACTGTCCAACCCTTTAACTACTGGCTTTTCTCTACTTGATATCACATTTTTGTTTGTTTTATTTTTGTTTTGAGATGGAGTCTCGCTCTGTAACTCAGTCCGGAGTGCAATGGGGCAATCTCAGTCACTGCAACTTTTGCTTCCCAGGTTCAAGCAATTCTCCTGACTCAGCCTTCCAAATCGCTGGGATTACAGGCACCTGCCACCATGCCTGGCTAATTTTTGTATTTTTAGTAAAGATGGGGTTTCACCCCGTTGGCCAGGCTGGTCTTGAACTCCTGACCTCAAGTGATCCGCCCAGCTCAGCCTCCCAAAGCGCTGGGATTATAGGTGTGAGCCACCACACCTGGATGATACAACGTTTTTGTTATCAGCATTGACTCGGGCAGCTCTCATCATTCACCTGAAATGTGGCACAGGACGCTCCTCCACCTGCAGCCATGCCACAGCTCAGCCATGCCACAGCTCATGCACCCTCCTCTTTCCTCCTGGCAGACAGGCTGTTTCACATTTCCCTTATAGTCCTTGTTTTTAGAGGAAGAGTGCAAGTCTGCTCAGCCAGGAAGTGGCAAGACCAGAACACGCACACAAGGCTGCAGACCCCAAATCTCCCATTACTTTTTTTGTGTGTGATGGAGTCTCACTCTGCTGCCAGGCTGGAGTGAAGTGGTGCGATCTCAGCTAACTGCAACCTCCGAATCCCTGGTTCAAGCGATTCTCCTGCCTCAGCCTCCCAAGTAGCTGGGACTACAGGCACACACAGGACTACACACACACCCAGCCAATTTTTTTGTTGTTGTTTTTTTTGAGACAGAGTTTCGCTCTTGTTACCCAGGCTGGAGTGCAATGGCTCGATCTCGGCTCACTGCAACCTCCGCCTCCTGGGTTCAGGCTATTCTCCTGCCTCAGCCTCCTGAGTAGCTGGGATTACAGGCATGTGCCACCGTGCCCAGCTAATTTTTTGTATTTTTAGTAGAGATGGGGTTTCACTGTGTTGACCAGGATGGTCTCGATCTCTTGACCTCGTGATCCACCCGCCTCGGCCTCCCAAAGTGCTGGGATTACAGGCGTGAGCCACCGCGCCCGGCCAACCCAGCCAATTTTTGTATTTTTACTAGAGATGGTGTTTCACCATGTTGGCCAGGATGGTCTCGATCACCTGACCTCATGATCAGCCCGCCTCGGCCTCCCGAAGTGCTGGGATTACAGGCGTGAGCCACTGCGCCTGTCCCAAATCTCCCATTCTCGCCACGTCATCAGGCAGAGTTTACGCAGCAGCTCACGGAGCCTCGGTGAAACTACAAACCCCCTGGCTGAGCACACTGGTGGTGCTGGTTTTAAAGACAGATTCCTGGGCACTCTGCTCCTCAACACTCTTCCTCTGAAAACAAGGACTGCAAGGGAAAAGTGAAACAACTCGTCTGCCAGGAGGAAGGAGGATGGTGTGTGAGCCGCGGCGTAGCTGCAGGTGGAGGAGCGTCCTGAGCCACATGGCAGGTGAATGATGAGAGCTGCTTGAGTCAACGCTGATGAAGCAAAAGGAGAGCTTAATTTTCCTGCCCTGCGTGCAGGCTGGACTCAGTCCTTCGCCTCTAACAGGAGATTACGGCAGACGTGGAGCAATGTCGCTTCCGAAATGGGGTTACAGAAAGACCGTGGCCTCCTCAGCCTCTCTCCCTCTGTGGGAAGCTGCCGCTGTGCTGTGATCTGCCCTATGGAGTCCCAGCTGGCAAGAAACAGCGGCTTCCCGCAAACAGCCAGCGGAGGCCTGAGGTTGGCCAGCGATTTGGAAGTGGGTCCTGCAGCCCCATTTGAAGCCACCGTGACCCCAGCCCGGGCCAATACCTTGACTCTGAGCACGTGAGATCCCTGGGCCAGCACCCCTCAGCCAGGCAGCCCCTTGTTCTGCAACCCACAAAAACCATGAGATGGTAAATGCGCCTTGTCCTCAGCCCCGAGGCTGGGGAGTGTTAGGCAGCAGCAGATAACTGAGGAACCTGCTCAGACAAGGTGGCCAGGCAAGGGGACACAGAGGAACTTGGGCCCAGCAGCTTCCACCACCCGTAGCCTCCAGGCACCTCTTCTCCATCACGTCCTGGCCTCAGAGGGCATGTGACAACCCACACCCCGGGCCTGAGGCGGCAGCCACCAACAGGAACCCTGTCACGGTGTGCTGAGCTGTGCCCATGCCGGGGCCAACCCCAGCACATCCATGTGCAGAGGGACATGGTGATAGTGAGAGCCTCCCTCTCGCAATCCCCCTCCCTCTTCCGGGCAGTCAGCCCTCTCTCTAGTCCTCTGCCAATTCCCTCGCTGCCTTGACTCTGGAATGAGCAGAGCCAGCCCCGGTTTGCAGGGAGCCCGCCCTCAGTGGAGCTTTCTTCCTGAGTCTGACCTGCTGACACCAAACCCAGCAGCCCTCGTCACAGGAGGGTTTTGGAACTCCCGCCACTGTGCTGAGGGGCCTGGGAGTCAGACAGACCTGGGTTTCCTATTCCCACTCACCGCCCTTCTCCCTGAGCCTCAGGCCTCCCTCTCCTCATCTGTGAAGTGGGATCAGTCATCTACCTACCTCCAGATGACAGAGACTCCAGGACAGGAAGCAGACAGTGTGTAGGGCGTGCCGGATCTCAGGCTGTGGTTTAGGCGAGCTCGGGGATTGGCCAGGGAGGCTCCCTCTTGCACCCTTCCAGCTCTGTGTACAAGGCCTTGCTGCTTCTCTGGGAGCAGGCTGTGGGAAGTAGAAAAGTTTATTTTTAAAGTTTCCTTTCTTGTTAAAGAACAAGTGTGCTAAAAACTTTGTTAAGCCCCGTCCTATGTAGCTGTTAGACGTGCCGTGCTTACAGGCACGTAGTACATTCCACATACTTGTACTTTAACCAAGATATCTGTGCTGGACGTGCTCACGGGCATGTCCCAGCTCTCCACTGCTTTTACCTGTTTAGAAACGTTTTAAGTCGTTAGCCAGTCGGGTTTTAGTTTAGATCGTGAGGTCTGGCTCCAGCCAGCGGAGATCAGACACGGCAGCAAGGACGACCCCACGTGCGTAAGGGATAAATTTGTGTGTTTTCCTTTGTTCATCGTACTCTTGTGGCACGATGGCTGGAGAGGGTCCCCTTCCTGCAGTCCAGCAAGTAAAAATTGTGTTGCTGAAAGATCCTTTGTCTCAGTGCTCATTTTTTCTTGCGGCACCGAGCAACTATTTCCAGCATCTATTTCTAACACACGCTGATCAGTGCCTCTGTCCCCAAGGCCCCAGAGATGCTCATCCCACCTTCTAGAATCCCCCCTGCTACCTGCTAACTCTTTTTATTTAGGCAAAGTTCACATCACAAAATTTATCATTTTAACCATTTTATTTTATTAATTTGATTTGATTTTTAAATTTTAGAGATGACATCCCACTCTGTCGCCCAGGCTGGAGTGCAGTGGGGTCACAGCTCACTGCAGCTTCCAGCCTCCTGGGTTCAAGTGATCCTCCTGCCTTAGCCTCCCGAGTAGCTGGGACTATAGGTGTGTGCCACCATGCCACCCTGCCTATTTTAACCTGGACAATACAGTGGCATTTGGTACATTCACAGAGTTGTTGCAACCAGCAGCGCCATCCATCTAGCACCAGAGCACTCCCATCACCCCAAAACAGAATCCCCGTCTCTGTTAGCAGCCACTCCCACTCCCCCTCCTGACTCCTGCCCCAACCCCTGGCAACTACTCGTGAACTTTATGTGTTTATGGATTTGCCTACTGCAGACATTTCACATACATGGAATCACAATATGCCGTCATATATATGACCGCATCACGGTTTCCAGGCCAGGCTGTGGTGGGACTCAGAACTTTCCTTTTCGTGGCCAAGTAACACCACATTGGATGCATGGACTACGCTGTGCTTCTCTGCTCATCAGTGACAGACCCTTGGCAGTGTCCAGCCTCTGGCTATTGTGGATAATGCTGCTATGGCATCTGTCTGAGCACCCGTTTGAATTCTCTTGGGCAGACCCCTAGGAGCAGAATTGCTAGGTCATAGGATGATTCTCCATATACTTTTGAGGAACTACCCCCACCACACCCAATTCTTACCAGTCCGTCAGATCTCAGCGCTGCCTGGCCTTTGTGCACCTCCTCATTCTTCCCCACGCTTTCCTATCCTCCTTGGCTTTGTGGAACCTTCCGGATGAAGGGGGTAAGCCTCCTGCAGGCAGGGATGTGTGCCTCACTGCCCTGAACCCTAGTCTGGCACATGAAGGCCTGCCGTGAGTATCTGTTCACATGTGAATAGAAGACCAGGTATGAGCTAACAGGTGTGCAGAGATGGCGCCCATGAATCTAGGACGGAGGGCCACGCCAGAAGCCAGCGCACAGGGCAGGCTGGAAGTGCTGGGAGTTTACACCCCAGGAGCTGCCCTCCAACAGCAAACCAGAGTCAAGGTTTGCGGACTGTCTACAACCGCTGCCCCCGGCCCCCCAACAGCAAGACAGAGCCCCAGCTGTTCACTGCTGCATCCAGTCTGGCTCCTTCCCTTCCCCACTGTGCCCCCACTCTCCCACCGTGCCCCCGCTCCCCCACCGTGCCCCTGCTCCCCCACCATGCCCCCACCGTGCCCCCACTGTGCCCCTGCTCTCCCACTGTGCCCCCGCTCCCCCACCATGCCCCCACTGTGCCCCCGCTCTCCCACTGTGCCCCCACTCCCCCACCGTGCCCCCACTGTGCCCCCGCTCTCCCACTGTGCCCCCGCTCCCCCACCATGCCCCCACTCTCCCACCGTGCCCCCGCTCTCCCACCGTGCCCCTGCTCTCCCACTGTGCCCCCGCTCTCCCACTGTGCCCCCGCTCCCCCACCGTGCCCCCACTCTCCCACCGTGCCCCCACTGTGCCCCCGCTCCCCCACCGTGCCCCCACTGTGCCCCCGCTCTCCCACTGTGCCCCCACTCCCCCACCGTGCCCCCACTGTGCCCCCGCTCTCCCACTGTGCCCCCGCTCCCCCACCATGCCCCCACTCTCCCACCGTGCCCCCGCTCTCCCACCGTGCCCCCGCTCTCCCACCGTGCCCCTGCTCTCCCACTGTGCCCCCGCTCTCCCACTGTGCCCCCGCTCCCCCACCGTGCCCCCACTCTCCCACCGTGCCCCCACTGTGCCCCCGCTCTCCCACTGTGCCCCCGCTCCCCCACCATGCCCCCACTCTCCCACCGTGCCCCCGCTCTCCCACCGTGCCCCTGCTCTCCCACTGTGCCCCCGCTCTCCCACTGTGCCCCCACTCCCCCACCGTGCCCCCACTGTGCCCCCGCTCTCCCACTGTGCCCCCGCTCCCCCACCATGCCCCCACTCTCCCACCGTGCCCCCGCTCTCCCACCGTGCCCCTGCTCTCCCACTGTGCCCCCGCTCTCCCACTGTGCCCCCGCTCCCCCACCGTGCCCCCACTCTCCCACCGTGCCCCCACTGTGCCCCCGCTCCCCCACCGTGCCCCTGCTCTCCCACTGTGCCCCCGCTCCCCCACCGTGCCCCCACTCTCCCACCGTGCCCCCGCTCTCCCACCGTGCCCCTGCTCTCCCACTGTGCCCCCACTGTGCCCCCGCTCCCCCACCGTGCCCCCGCTCTCCCACCATGCCCCCACTCTCCCACCATGCCCCCACTCTCCCACTGTGCCCCCGCTCTCCCACTGTGCCCCCGCTCCCCCACCGTGCCCCCACTGTGCCCCCGCTCCCCCACCGTGCCCCCGCTCTCCCACCGTGCCCCCACTGTGCCCCCGCTCCCCCACCGTGCCCCCGCTCTCCCACCGTGCCCCCACTCTCCCACCATGCCCCCACTCTCCCACTGTGCCCCCGCTCTCCCACTGTGCCCCTGCTCCCCCACCGTGCCCCCACTGTGCCCCCGCTCTCCCACCATGCCCCCACTGTGCCCCCGCTCTCCCACTGTGCCCCCACTGTGCCCCCGCTCCCCCACCGTGCCCCCACTCTCCCACCGTGCCCCCACTCTCCCACCATGCCCCCGCTCCCCCACCATGCCCCCACTCTCCCACTGTGCCCCCGCTCTCCCACTGTGCCCCCGCTCCCCCACCGTGCCCCCACTGTGCCCCCGCTCCCCCACCATGCCCCCACTGTGCCCCCGCTCTCCCACTGTGCCCCCGCTCCCCCACCGTGCCCCCACTCTCCCACCGTGCCCCCACTCTCCCACCGTGCCCCCGCTCTCCCACTGTGCCCCCACTGTGCCCCCACTCTCCCACTGTGCTTTTTGGATCCCTCTCGACAGACTCTTTCTACTCAGATCCCAGATCCCAGCTCCCAGGGAACCAGCTGCCCAGGGAACCCAATCTTAAACAGCAGGGTCAGCCTCTGGTCCAAAAGAGGAACAACTTTGCCATTAGTCAGAATGAATAATAATTTATAAGGAGAATGAATAGTAAGTAGGAGACCTTCCCAAGGTCACTGCGCCAAGCATGGTGAGATGCTCCATTCTCTCGGGCTGCACCAGGCTATGCTGCCTCCTACTAAGATTCAGTCGGGCGGGGGCTGCAGGAGGCAGGTGAGGTGTCCAGGCTGCAACACGTCAGGTGGGCGCTTTCTGGGGCGCAGGGCCGGCACCTGAGGGTGGACCTCGGTCCAGATTCTAGGTGACTCACGTGTACATGTGTGTGTGTGTCAGTGTGTCTCTGTGTGTATGCATATGTGTGTGTGTGTGTGCATGTGTAATGTGCATATGTATATGTCTTGTGCTTGCATGTGTATACATGTATATACACGTGTGTATTGTCCCTGTGTGCGTGGCTGTGTACACACGTGTATTGTCCCCGTGTGTGGCTGTGTACACGTGTGTATAGTCCCTGTGTGCGTGGCTGTGTACACACGTGTATAGTCCCTGTGTGCGTGGCTGTGTACACACGTGTATAGTCCCTGTGTGTGTGGCTGTGTACACGCGTGTATTGTCCCTGTGTGTGGCTGTGTACACGTGTGTATTGTCCCTGTGTGCATGGCTGTGTACATATGTGTATGTGTGTACTGGTATGCGTGTATATTCATGAATGTGTGCATGTGTGTATATGTATTAGTGAATGTGTGCATGTGTGTATATGTATTAGTGAATGTGTGCATGTATGTTTGCACACCTAATCATAGTTATCAAGTGCTTATCACGAGCCAAATATTGTTCTAAGAGTTTTACTTTTTTTAACCCACTTAATTCTCACAATCCCATAATTTGGGTCCTACAATCATCCCCATTTTACAGATGAGGGAACTGAGACTCCAGAGGTGAAGTGGTTTTCCTACGACCACACGGGTGGTGGCCAGTGGGGCTGGGATGCAAAGCCCTCTAGCCAGCTCCGGATCTACCCCTGAGCCTCCAAAGCAGATCCTGGAGATGTGAGCAAAACTGTTTCCCCCAGCCACACAGCAGAGGGACACTCTGGCCTGCCATCTTTCCCTCGGTTCTAGCTCCTTCCCACGCTAGGAAGGCAAGAACGCCAGCGTGTATGTAGCGCGTGTGCTCATTCCACAGTCAGGAGGGAGGACTCCAGGAGGCAGGCGGCTCCTGCAAGCTGACGGGGCGTGGGTGGTGTGGGAGACGGGGAGGCTCTAGAACGCCTGCCTACAGCCTGGCCTCGGAGAGGAAGGGGTACCCCATATGTCTTCCAGAACGCAGAGCCCTTTCCGTTTCAGCTAAGTGCTGGGAGATTTGCTCCCAAATCACCCGAGGTCTGCATAACCTGCACGCCTTCTTGGATGGCCGATGGCTGGCAGGGCCGGCTCTCCGGGCTGAGGCAGCCCTGCCCCAGCTCACAGGCTTGGCCACTCTCCAGGGCACCTCCCACCTGGCCTTGGCTCTTCTGGGGCAGCTGCCTTTGTTCCCTGTACCTCCGGCTTTAGTGGGAAAGAAAGGGGCCAGGAGGGACCCACAGGCTGGGAGGTGCCTCCCGCACGTATATTTAGCTGAGTTGGGCTGTGTCCCGCCTGGCTCCAGGCCTCATCTGCCTGCTGGAGTTGGATCACGGGACCCAAGAGGAGACCGCCTGTGGTGGCACTGTGGACAGACAGGCTGGCCGAGGCCAGAATGATACGTTTTGCAGTTCCTCCGGGACCACAGGAACCCAGACAGTGCTGGGTTTTTGTTGCCAGAATTCTCCTTTGAAATCAACATGGTTTTTATCCCCATTTAATTTTTGAAACTTTGTTTCCTTATACAAGCAATATATCTCCACCTCAGAGAAACGAGAAACACAAAGTATCATAAAGAAAGGCTGAAATGTCTCTGCTCCACTATACAGCAAGGGTGACTCTCACAGCGAGAGTCTGAGTGCAAGAGGCCGGACCCTGGGAGGCTCCGTTCAGGATGACTCAGAGGACACAACCGCGGAAAGCAGCCTGGGGCATTCGGAGCCAGACTGGCCACCCTGGGGAGAGGAGTGAGGGCCTGGAAGGGGGTCTGGAATGCTATGGCTTAATCGGGTGCTGATTACACATGGGAGTTTCATTTGTGAAAATTCATCAAGCCGGACATTCACAATTTGTGCACTTTTCCGTATGTGTGAGCAATAAAATACTTATGCTTTGCTCACATTTTCCCCCTTTCTATCCTCAAGGCGTTGCCACTATTAATGTTTTGGGTTGTTTCTTTATATACATTTTGCCATGCATCTACACACATTATTTTTTCTCAGAAAGATAAAATCATCTTCTCCCTCCTGTGTTTTCACAGGAGGCAATACATGCTGAAGCCACACGGTGGGGGTCCCACCCTGAACCCTCCGGCCAAGCCACTCACCTCCCGAGTTGCTGACGTGCGGGTGACAGCAGGAACTCTGTAACTGTGAACTCTTCTTCAACTTGGTTTTTTCACTGAATCTAGTGCAAACGTCTTTCCAAACCGAGAACTAACACTTGTCCTACATACAAGAGAACCATAAATACAGGTCAATGTCCAACTGGATCCTCTAAATGTTTTCTATCCATCTTGAACATGTAAATGTTTTGATTGTGGATGGAAAAGTCACAAGAGTGCTTATACAACGTTATTCATTAATTAAATTAGAAATGCATTTTGAAATCAAAAGTGAGATAAGATAGGGTGGGGGTAGAGACTAGCCGGTTGTTCATCAAATTACTTCCTCTTACTCCTGACAATGCAGGTGGTCCCCATTTCCCAGCCTCCCTTGCAGTCAGGACGGTCACATGACAGTCTGTCCAGTGAGACTGGGACATAATGGTGGGCACGCCTGGCCTTGGAAACTCCCCACACCCATCCTTCCCAAGTCTTCACCATCTGCTGGCTGGATGCCAGGAATCCTCCCAAGACACTGGTGCCTAGGGGATGGTGAAGCCACCACAAGGAAAGGGCCTGGGCCCCGAGTCACCTTGTGGAAGACCACCCACACACACCCAGCTAGAATTTGTGTAAAGAAGAACAAACCCATACACCATGGAATATTATGCAGCCATCAAAAACGATGAGTTTGTGTCCTTTGTAGGGACATGGATGAACCTGGAAACCATCATTCTCAGCAAACTGACACAAGAACAGAAAATCAAACACCGCATGTTCTCACTCATAGGCGGGTGTTGAACAATGAGAACACACGGACACAGGGAGGGGAGCATCACACACTGAGGTCTGTAGGGGAGAAATAGGGAGGGACAGCGGGGGGGTGGGAGGTTGGGGAGGGATAGCATGGGGAGAAATGCCAGATATAGGTGAAGGGGAGGAAGGCAGCAAACCACACTGCCACGTGTGTAGCTTTGCAACAATTTTGCATGTTCTTCACATGTACCCCAAAACCTAAAATGCAATTAAAAAAAGAAGAAGAAGAAGAACAAGCCCACGGCGCCACCTCTCGTAAATGTCTGGGTTGACGGCACAGCGGCTGCCTGGCCCTCATGCAGTGCGTGAATTTGGAAGACGCGCGCTTCTGCTTCGCGCTCAAGTCCTGTTTCTTCCTCCATCACCTGTGTTGTCAACATCAGCATCCTCATCTTCAAGAACTACTTCTTGCGTCTTCTAACTCAGTTTTCCAAAACACACCATCTTCTCTTCACTTCTGAGTTCTCTGAGATTTTAATACACCCTGGGCACTGTTGAGGGTCATTTTATCAAGACACAACTCTCTGCCAGGCACAGGGGCCCACGCCTGTGATCCCAGCACTTCCGGAAGCTGAGGTGGGCAGATCACTCGAGTTCAGGATTGTGAGACCAGCCTGGCCAACGTGGTGAAACCCCTTCTCTATAAAAAAATACAAAAACTAGCTAGGCATGGTGGTGCACACCTGTAGTCCCAGCTACTCGAGAGGCTGAGGTGGGAGGCAGAGGTTGCAGTGAACCGAGATCATGCCACTGCACTCCAGCCTGGGTGACAGAGTGAGACTCCATCTAGAAAAAAATAAAAATGACAACAGGTTTTCTTCTGCACCCCCACCCCCACCCCTTTTGACTTGTGGGGTTGGGTTCCTCTCCTCACAACCAATGTTTCTTTTCCCTTTTCTTTTTTTTTTTCAAGATAGTGTCTCACTCTGTCACCCAGGCTGGAGTGCAGTGGTGCAATCATGGTTTCCTGTAGCCTCGATCTCCTGGGCTCAAGTGATTCTCTCGCCTCAGTCTCCCGAGTAGCTAGGACGACCGCCGCCCATCACCATGTTTTTTGTAGAGACAAGGTCTTGCTATGTTGCTCAGGCTGGTCTCAAACACCTGGGCTCAAGTGATCCTCCTGCCTCAGCCTCCGAAAGTGCTGGGGTTGCAGGCGTGAGCCACCGTGCCCAGCCCAGTGTTTCTTTCTAAAGACATGTTTAAAAGGCAACATCTGCACTTGGGAGGTCTCCCCTCAGGAAGAGCTACTGAATCCGTGGGTTTTTTCTTTTGCCTCCTTTGTTACTGCTTCCCCCAGTTCATCCTCTAAGAATTTCTCATTAGAGCCTCAGTTTTCCTCTAGGAGTTTCTCAGTTGAGGTTGTTTCAAAACAAGGTGTCTTCCCAAACAATACTTGGCTGTGCAAAGTGAAATCATTAAAAGACTAACCTGTAAAGACAATGATTAGATGACTTTCTTTTTAAACTGATATAGTTTGTTCTTCTTATTTCATTTTTATTTTGGAGATTTGCAAGCCCATAAAAGGGTAGGGTGAATAGTATAACAAACACCCACAGCTAGGCATGGTGGCTCACACCTGTAATTCCAGCACTTTGGGAGCATGAGGTGGGTGGATCACTTGGAGGCCAGGAGTTCAAGACCAGCCTGGCCAAGATGGTGAAATACCGTCTCTATTAAAAATACAAAAATTAGCCCAACATGGTGGTGTGTGCCTGTAATTCTAGCAACTCGAGAGGCTGATACAGGAGAATCACTTGAACCTGGGAGGTGGAGGTTGCAGTGAGCTGAGATCGTGCCATTGTACTCTAGCCTCGGCAACAGAGCAAGACTCCATCTCAAAACAACAATAACAACAACAAAACACCCATGTACCCACCACTGAACTTCCATAATGACCGATATATGGCCCGTCTTTTTTTTTTTTTTTTCTTTAAACAGGGCTTCCCTCTTGTTGCCCAGGCTGGGGTTCACTGCAGCCTCCATCTCCCGGGTTTAAGCGATTCTCCTGCATGGCCAGTCTTGTGTTAGCTACACCACATCCACCATACCCTCTGTTGTAAGGGATATGTTTGGGGGATGGAGGGAAACTTGGCCTTATATTTAAGGCTATCTCATATACTTACTCAAGATCATTGGAAAAAACCCATTTACTGTGGAAAATGACAAATACGCACCTATCTAAGAAGGCAGAGTATAATGAACCCCTCATGCTCACCTAGGGTGCTATCTGGGGTGCCTACCTGGGGCCCATCACCAGCTTCCACCTGGAAGCCACCTTCTCTCCTGCACCCCCATTCTACCTCCCCCTGACTTTTCTGAAGCAGATGCCAGGCGAGCCATCCTCCCTCCATCCCTGCTGACAGCTGTCTCTGTGCACATGTGGTTGAAGGATGTCAGTGGGACAACCCTGCAGATATCCAGGGTTCAGGGCTCAGCACCCCATTTAGGTCTCAGCTGTGTGACCTTGGACAGGCGACTTCCCATCTCTGAGCATCCTCCCAACACGGCCTTCCTCACGGGGCTTCTCAGGGCATTCTGTGAAAATGTCTGTGAAATGTGGAACACAAGAAATTCTGACCAGGCATGGTGGCTTATGCCTGTACTCCCAGCTACTCAGGAGGCTGAGGCAGAAGAATTGCTTGAACCTAGGAGGCAGAGGTTGCAGTGAGCCAAGATCACGCCACCGCACTCCAGGCTGGGCAACAGAGCAAGACTCTGTCTAAAAAAAAAAAAAAAAAAAAAAAAAAAGAAAGAAAGAAAAAGAAAAGAAATTCTGATTAGTGTTATTCATGTACTTATTTATTTTATTTATTTTTTTGAGATCAAGTCTTGCTCTGTCACCCTGGTTGGAGTGCAATGGCACGATGTCTGCTCACTGCAACCTCCACCTCCGGGGTTCAAGCAATTCTCCTGCCTCAGCCTTCTGAGTAGCTGGGATTACAGGTGTCCACCATCACATCTGGCTAATTTTTTTATATTTTTGGTAGGGGGGGTTTCACCATGTTGCCCAGGCTGGTCTCAAACTCCTGCCCTTAAGTGATCCACCAGTCTCAGCCTCCCAAAGTGCTGGGATTACAGGCATGAGCCACTGCACCCAGCCAATTTTTGAGACAAGATCTTACTGTTGCCCGGGCTGGAGTGCAGTGGTGCAATCCCAGCTCACTGAAACCTCCTGGCTCAAGCCATACTCCTGCCTCAGCCTCCCAAGTCACTGGGAGCAAATTTTAAATTTATAATTCCAGCTAATTATTTTTTATTTTTTAGAGATGAGGTCTCTCCATGTTGCCCAGGCTGGCCTCAAACTCCTGGGCTCAAGTAATCCACTCACCTTGGCCTCCCAAAGTGCTGGGATTACAGGCATGGGCCACTATGCCTGGCCTGATCAGTACTATTTCTTGATAAATGACTTTTAAAGTACTTTAAAGGCTGAGGAGGGGTAGCTGGTGCCAGGGTGTGGAGGAAGGAATCGTTCAGGTGCAGTCTGTGCCTGGCTGAGGGATGGGAGGGGTGAGCCCCTCATTCAGCTGGGAGGCCACAAGACCCCCCCAGTGGATGAGTGGGAGAGGGTACATGCTCTTACCCAGGAATATGAGATGCTAGTGACTTCCTTGCAGGGGTTCAACTGCAAAAACAGCCATTCCTCCCAGGGTGCGCCGTGTACTGGGGAAGGCAGCGTGAATCACTGGATCCACCCGCCCCTCCCAGGCTGCCTGCCCCACAGATGCCCACGGCGACGCCGAGTCCAGAAGGCTGGGATTGGAGAAAGAGTTGGGGTCCTCTGGTGATGAGGGTGGGGGCCAGGATTGCCCACACTGTTGCTTGCACTCACGGGCTAGGTCACCCCACCAAAGCTTTCTGCACCCAGCTCTGTCATCAGCCCGAGCAGCCTGCTGTGCACTCCTTGACAAGCGGGCAACCATCATATGAACTCCCCCAAGTAATTGCCCCCTGTACCTCTGAATGTGACTTTATTTAGTGATAGGGAGGTGATCAAATTAAAATGAGGTCATAGGGCCAGAGGCAGTGGCTCACACCTGTAATTCCAGCACTTTGAGAAGCAGAGGCAGATGGATCATGAGGTCAGGAGTTTGAGACCAGCCTGGCCAACACAGTGAAACCCTGTCTCTACTAAAAATACAAAAATTAGCTGGGCATGGTGGTACATGCCTGTAATTCCAGCTACTCAGGAGGCTGAGGCAAGAGAATCGCTTGAACCCGGGGGTGGAGGTTGCAGTGAGCCAAGATCGCGCCACTGCACTCCAGCCTGGGCGACAGAGCGAGACTACATCTCAAGACATAAATAAATAATAAATTAAAATGAAGTCATTAGGGTGGGCTGTAAACCAGTATGACCAGGATCTTCATAAAAAGGGGAAATTTGGACACAGACATGCCCCGAAGTTAGATGATGTGAAGAAACAGAGGGAAGAAGCATGGCCTGGACCAGGGGCCCCTCACCGCCCTGGGAAGGAAGCAGCCTCACCCACACCTTCGTTGCAGCCTTCTGGCCTCCAGAATGAGAGAATGGTTCCTGTAGCTTAAGCCCCCGGCTGTGGGGTTTGTTACGGCAGCCCAGGGAAATTCAAGCACTCACCTGCCAGGACTGACTCCTGCCGGCTGTGGGCAGGCGGTTGGGTTGCTCGGGAGAGGCTCATTGATGCCTCCTTGTGAGTTCAGGCTTCAAGAAAGTGGGCAGTCCCTCAGCTCCCCACGGACTCCTCTCCCCCGTCACACCCAGCGTGGGCGTGACACCATCGTCTGTCCTCATGCAAACCAAGACACTCACTGGAAAAAATACCAAGCCCATTCTGGTGACAGCACGATCCGATCTGGGGGACGGGATTTCTGCCTCCCACCCCTCCAAACCCAGCTCAGGAATTTGAATAAATTGAGGCTTGCTGGAGGGTTTGTTGTTATGGAACTGGAGCAATGAGAAGGAAAAACCATGGAGATGGCTATTTTCTTCCTCTTTTTAAAAATTTAAATTAAATAGTTCATGCAGGGAACGCACACAGATTGGGAAGTACGTGCTTAGAATTCAGACATGGGCCTTCCGGTTCTTACTCTCACCTCTACAGTCTCACGCCGTCTGCCTTCCAGAACAAGGAATCCCTGTCAGAGCCAGTTCAAGAATAGGCCACTACATGAAAGTGCCTTTAAATTTAAACCTGAAGTAATTTAGTTGGGGGAAGAGAGGCTCCCACGGGTTTCTCTCTCTGTCCTGCTAAGCATGTAGCACAGAGTTTGGCCAACTCTTCCTCTAAAGGGCTGGATAGTGAAGACTTCTGGCTTTTGCACAAATGGTCTCTGTTGCAACCTCTGGGCTCTGCTATTGGAGAAACAGAACAGCCGTAAGTCAATGCACAGGTGTGGCTGTGTTCCAATAAAACTTTATTCACAAAAGCAGGCTGCATGGGATTTGGCCCAAGGGCTGTGGTTTGCCGACCCCTGATACATCTCATAAGCTCAGAGGGACTCCAGTGTCCACCCGGATTCTGCTCTCTCAACCCTAGGGGAAAAAACAGCGTGACCCTGAGGTCCTGCTGGGTTTGAATCCTGCCTCAGAGGTTCTGGGTGACTCTGGGTAGCTTATGGATTTCTTTGAGACTCGTTGATAAAAAGGAAATTGTCACAGTACCCTGCTTTCTGAAGCCTAGTGTGGCTGGCATGTAAATATCATTCAGGAAGGGGACCAGGAAGGCTCTTACCTCAGGCTGGGGAGTCGGAGGTGTGGGAGCTGGAGGAGCTGGGAGGCAGCAGTAATTAACCAGGCGGCCCGCTGGGGGCAGGAGGAAGGGATCAGCGCAGGGCGGAGGGAGCGGGCAGGGGGAGGCTCCTCGCCTCTCAGCAGCGGGAGCAGCCACCAGCCACTCTTTTTCTAATGCTTGTCTCTACTGTCTCCTCCTCTAGACTCTGCTGTTCACATGGCAGGGACCAGGGTCATCCTCAGGAATGTGCCCCAGTTCTCAGCACACGGTGGGTGCTCCTCGAATCTTGATTGGATGCACAGATGGGAGACAGGAAGGCCGTTTTGCACAGGGAAAGCGGGTGTCCCGCTGTCTTGGGGTGGGGTAGGCTGGAGAAATGGGAAGGGACCAGGGAGGGAAGAGCTACAGAACCACAGGATGCATGGCATGGACAATATTTGGATGCCAATTTTAAGAAGTTACATAAAAACATCAGGGTGCAGTGTCTCACACAGAGGTGGGAGGATCACTTGAGGTCAGGAGTTCAAGACAAGCCTGGGCAACATAGTGAGACCCCATCTCTACAAAAATAAAAATAAAAATTAGCCCAGTGTAGTGGCACGCACCTGTGGTCCCAGCTACTTGGGCGGCTGAGGAGGGAGGATCGCTTGAGCCCAGGAGTTTGAGGCTGCAGTGAGCTATGAATGCACTACTGTACTCCAGCCTGGGTGACAGAGTGAGACACTGTCTCAAAATAAAATAATAAAATAAAAAAAATAAAAAAAAAATAGGTAGGGCACAGTGGCTCACACCTGCAATCCCAGCAGTTCGGGAGGCTGAGGTGTGTGGATCACCTGAGGTCAGGAGTTCGAGACCAGCTGGCCAACATGGTGAAACCCCGTCTCTACTAAAAGTACAAAAATCAGCCAGGTGTGGTGTTGGGCACTGGTAATCCTAGCTACTCGGGAGGCAGAAGCAGGAGAATCATTTGAACCCAGGAGGCGGAGGTTGCAATGAGCAGAGATCGCGCCACTGCACTCCAGCCTGGGCAACAGAGCAAGACTCCATCTCAAAAAAAAAAAAAAAACAAAAACAAACTTTGTTTGAGGGCAAATCTTGCACTGTGTTCTTACCACAATCAAGGGGACATGGGGAGTGCTCTGGAGGTGCTGGGTGTGTTGATTTTCCTGATCCTGGTGTTGGTTTCAGGGCTGTTTGCCTATGTCCAAACTCATCAAATTATGCATTAAATATGTGCAGATTTTTTTTTAAGACAGAGTCTTGCTCTGTGTCCCAGGCTGGAGTACAGTGGCATGACCTTGGCTCACTGCAACCTCCGCTTCCCAGGTTCAAGCAATTCTCATGCCTCAGCCTCCTGAGTAGCTAGGATCACAGTGTGTGCCATCATACCCAGCAAATTTTTTTATTTTTTGTAGAGACAGGGTTTCGCCATGTTGGCCAGGCTGTTCTCAAACTCCTGATCTCAAGTGACCTACCCGCCTTGGCCTCCCAAAGTGCTAGGATTACAGGCGTGTCACTGCACCTGGCCAGATTTCAATATATTAATTACATCTCAATAAAGCTTTTTTTTTTTTTTTTTTTTTTAAGAGAGAGAGAGAGCAAATGGCAGAGCTAGAAACGATTTAAAAAGCACTCAAGTAGCTCCAAGGGTGCGTCTGCTCAGCTGGTAGTGCTCAACCCAACAGACCAACCTCCTCTTTACAGCAAATAATTTTACACGTCCATTGTCATCCTGAAATGAAATGCGTGGAAACCTACAAACCACCTTCTTCAACTCCATATAATGCCCCAACTGTAACATGCAGCTGATCAGAAAGGAATAAACATAAATGTAAAATACCAGGTTTTCCACAGCTCCCCGGGGAAGAGAGAACAGGGCTGCCACCTGCTTGCCACGATGGCCCACAGCAAACGCTGGCACCCAGCCCCAGTGTGGCACCTGGGGCACTCACCTACCTTACTCAGCCTGACCACTGGGGATGCGGTTTCCAAAGCGTGAAAACCCGGGTTCTGAACCAAAGTTCTCAACACAATGCAGTCTCCCCTCCATTGGCAAAATCACTGCATTCCTGACAACAGACGGAGTAAAATTGTGCGGTGCACATTTGTGTGTACAATGACGTTTGGTCCTAGGCACACGTAGTTATTGACAGGTTTCCCACCTGAGTGAACATCCTTTAAGATGTCCTAAAACCTGGCAGATCCTGGCTGAAGGTCGGGGGCAGGTGCCGCAGAGACTGCAGAGAACCAGGTGGCCCAGCTTCTCAGGGGCATCTTCCTGGGGAGGGGAGTGTGGGTGGGACCCAGAAGTGTTGGGCAGACCCCAGCCTGGGCCACAGGGCCATGATCCGAGGCTACGCCTGTAACAGGAGCGAGGGTGGAGCTCTGGAACCGGACTTCAGGTTCAGTGTCAGCTCCAGCACGTGCGCCTATGGGACCTCAGACACTCAGCCTCTCTGAGCTTGCTCCCTTATTGGAAAATATAGCTTCCAAGCATCTCATTTCCAGGCCTCCACGGGAAGTTGGTGTGTGCTCTTGCTCGTGCCTTATCTGCATGCTGTCCACTGTCCATGAGCCCCGGTGGGGTTGTGATTATTGCTAGTGGGAGGCCGGGGGCGAGGCCAGAAGCCTGGAGGCCGTTTGAGGATCATAGTTGAGTCAGGTAGGAAGCTGCTGGAGAGAGAGATCTCAGAGCGCAACTTCCGCAAATATAGAACTGAAGGTATTGGCCGGGCGCAGTGGCTCATGCCTGTAATCCTAGCACACTGGGAGGCCGAGGCAGGTGGATCACTTGAGGTTCGGAGTTCAAAACTAGACTGGCCAACATGGTGAAACCCCGTCTCTACTAAAAATACAAAAAAATTATCCTGGTGTGGTGGTGGGCACCTGTAATCCTAGCTACTCAGGACACTGAGGCAGGAGAATCTCTTGAACCTGGAAGGCAGAGGCTGCGGGAAGCTGAGATCATTCCACTGCCCTCCAGCCAGGGTGACAGAGCGAGACTCCATTTCAAAAACTAAAAAAAAGAACTGAAGGTATTAAATGGCCTTGAGAAGTCATTAGTCTTTCCTGGCCCAGCACAGCCCCACGGTGGGTCTCAGCCAAAAAATGACCTGGATCTGGTCTTCCAGGACATCCCCTGGCCCCTGCCTCATCCATCTTCCCTCTGCTGAGGCTGCTCTGATCTGCTCACCACTTCTGGTTGGATTTAAAAAATCCTGTCTGCCCCCCATCAGGGCAGAACAGGGCGGAACCGGACCCCAGGGCAGAACAGGCCTCACCAAGCACGGTCGTCCTTCTGTGGTTCACAAAGCAGCTTAAAGCTCCGGTAATAGATGGCCTTGTCCAGGCCCGAGTGTGACTCAGAAGAAAAATGAAGCCAGGTGTGAATGGCATTCAGACGAGGAAAAGGCAGCCCCCGCCCGACCCAGCACTGTTCCCAACAGCCTTGCCTCTGTCGCTGGGCAGGAGTCACCCTCATGTAATGACGGTGCCCATCCTTCCCACCCCATTCCCCAGCTTCCAGGTGAGGCTGTCACAGGCGCTGTAAGCACCTGGTGCTATATTGTCACCTGCTCCTGAGGGCACCACGGAGGTCACACCAGACCATGCTGGCAGGACATGGCCACCACACCCGGCATTTAATAAACAAGCTTTGGGCTGCCTCTGTGCGCGCAGCTTCTGACTGTAAGATTTCAGTCTTCTTCAGCCAATAAGTGAATGAATGACTTCATTCATTCAATAAATATTTATCAAACTCCTGGTAAGTGTCAGTCCGTGAGCTCAAAGCTGAGCAAATAAAGGAGGGAAGGAGAACCGGCCTCCGTACTTGGAGCAAACCCTCACGCCGATCACAATAAAGACGCCTGGCATTTTCCAGCAGCTGCTCCTCCTTCCTCCCCACCACTGGGAGGTCCAAGGGCTCCACAGACACGGGGCGCTCTCTGGCCAGGGTGGCTGGCCTCCACCACCAAGTGTTCTTGAGCTCTGGAATATGGACTCACATGGCCTCAGGGACAGCCACTGACTGGCAAATGAGCCTGGAGGATTTTTGCCCGAAAAGAGCTGGGTTCATCCCAGCTTCCCCAGAGAGTTCAGGGCAGGAAGAACTCTGGGCATCACCAGGTGTACCCTGAGCCCCACTAATGGGCATAAAGAGACCCAGGATGGGAAGGGACTTGTCCAAGTTCACTGGGGAACGAGGGGCAGGCTCTGAAACTCCCAGGCCTTGTTAGAGCAGGGAATGTGGGCTCAAACCAGGCCAGCAGATGGATGCCTTTCAGGGTCTCCTCTTTGGGCAGGAGACTGTGCTGATGCATCCACACGGAATATCCTGCCCTCAGTGTCCAGTGTTTGGCACCAAGCTCTGTCACTGCTGCTGGCTGTGCGGCCTCCTTTATAAGTTTATCTAAGGGGCATTGCCCCAGGCGCTTCCATATGCTTACAGGCAGGACCCAGAACCCCTCCTCTTGTTCTGGGGAATTTCTCCACTCCAAAGGGAACTCTCTGGATTGCAAGGGACTAAAGACCAAGGGCTGTCTGACTTCCCCTTCCCCAACTGACTGGAGTGGGTTTTGGCCATATATGGGCTTGGAACTGCCCACTGGGCAGCCTCTGAGAAATTCCCTAGAAATGATGAGATTTCCCCCCACACGGGGAGTTCGCGCCAATTCTTCTTCCCCGGAGACTCCTGCCAACAAGGGAAGGTGCCAGTTCACAGTGAGGGGTCCGAGGATGTGGGCAGCAGGTCCCTCTGGAGACTCGGGGCGGGAAGGTGACAGTTCACAGTGAGGGGTCTGAGGATGTGGGCAGCGGGTCCCTCTGGGGACTCAGGGCGGGAAGGTGACAGTTCACAGTGAGGGGTCTGAGGATGTGGGCAGCGGGTCCCACTGGGGACTCGGGGCGGGAAGGTGCCAGTTCACAGTGAGGGGTCCGAGGATGTGGGCAGCGGGTCCCACTGGGGACTCGGGGCGGGAAGGTGCCAGTTCACAGTGAGGGGTCCGAGGATGTGGGCAGCGGGTCCCGCTGGGGACTCAGGGCGGGAAGGTGACAGTTCACAGTGAGGGGTCTGAGGATGTGGGCAGCGGGTCCCGCTGGGGACTCAGGGCGGGAAGGTGACAGTTCACAGTGAGGGGTCCGAGGATGTGGGCAGCGGGTCCCACTGGGGACTCCGGGCGGGAAGGTGCCAGTTCACAGTGAGGGGTCCGAGGATGTGGGCAGCGGGTCCCATTGGGGATTCTGGGCAGCTGGACCTTGAGATGCTGCCGTGGCCACAGCATTCATGCCAGACCACCAAGGGTGTCCTGGACACTGCCCAGAGGCTGACCCCATCATTGAAGCAGACACCACGTCGCCCCCTCCCGACCCTCATCAAAAAGATGCCAAGCCCTGCGACGTTTGCCTGAGCTCAGCACTGTGTGGAGGAGCGGCATGCTTTCTTGGGCACAGAGACAGCTCTGGTGGGGATGTTAAAACAGTACAACTGCCATGGAAAGCCATCTGGCAGTTCCTCAGATAGTTCAACCTAGAGCCATCACATTTCCCGCCCCCTACTTCTGCTAGGTACCTACCCGAGGAAATGGAAAACATCTGTCCCGTAAAAGCTTGCACATGAACGCTCATAGAAGCCATGTTCACAGTAGCCACAAGGCGGAAGCAACCAAATGACCTGATAAATGACTAAACAAAATGTGGTCTATCTATTTGGTGGAATATTACTCAGCCATGAAAAGGCATGGATCCTTACACATGCCACAATGTGGATGAACCCTGAAAACATCACGCTGGATAAAAGAAGCCAAACCCCAAACACAAATACTGTATGATTCAATGTGTATGAAATGTCCAAATCGTAGACACAGAAGACCCCGAGCGCTGAGGGGACGGAAGGATTGGGGGTTGACAGGTAGGGGTTCGAGAGTGATGAAAATGTTCTAAAACCGTCTGTGGTGATGGCTGCACAACTCCATGAATCTACCCACCGCTTTGGCCCGCGTACTTTAAATGGATGAATTGTACAGTATGTGAACTGTATTTCAATAAAACAGAAAAAAAAAAGTTAATGGCAGGCAAGAATGTAGAACAACTGGAACCCTCCGATAAAACGAGAGGGTCTTGGATCGCAGGACTCTGTAGAACTGGCCACGCCTATGAGAGCTGACCACGCACAGCCATGACTTCGGGCCGCACTCCCAGGACGCAACAGGTGTGAGTACATTTGTCCGCCAAGAGACGCGAATGAGAACATTCACAGCAGCGTGAATGGTGACAGCCCTAACCTGGGAGCAGCCCACACAGACGAATAAATGGACTTGGTCTCTTTGTTCCATGGAATACCAGGGAATATTATGCAGCAATGAACATGGATGAACTAAAACAACATATGACAGTATGCGTGACTTGCACGAATACGGCAGTGGCTGAAAGGAGCCAGGCGCACAGAAAGCACGTGCTATTTCATTTCACTTATGTAAATCTCAGACTTAAATCTTTTTTTTTTTTTTTTTGAGATGAAGTTTCACTCTATCACCCAGGCTGGAGTGCAGAGGCTCGAACTTGGCTCACTGCATCCTCCGCCCCCTGGGTTCAAGCAATTCTCCTGCCTTAACCACCCAAGTAGCTAGGATTACAGGTGTACACTACCACCCCTGGCTCACTTTTGTATTTTTGGCAGAGACAGGGTTTCACCACGTTGACCAGGCTGGTCTCAAACTCCTGACCTCAAGTGATCCGCCTGTCTCAGCCTCCCAAAATGTTGGGATCACAGGCGTGAGCTACCGAGCCCGGCCTAATCTCGAAGATAAAGCTGATGAATGGTCAGATTAATGGTTCCTGTCAGGGAGTGGACAGTCTAGGAGAAGACATGAAAGAGGCTTCTGGGGTGGGTAATGCTCTATTTCTCAGCCTGGGTGCTGTTCCATGGCTGTGTTCACCAGTGCAAATTCAGCTAATGGTGCATGTATGACGTGGGCAATTTTCACATGTATGCCATCCTTCCATTAAAACTCTACCAGTAGAGATATGTGTGGGCACTTAATGAAAGAAAGCAACCCACTGTCCTTCAGTGGATGAACAGATCAGGTGTGGTCCATCCATACAATGGAATACTGTTCAGCTGCAAGAAGAAACGAAGCTCAGACACGCTACAACATGGATGAGCCCTGAAAACAGCACGCAGAGAGGAGGAAGCCACACACACAAAGCCACACCATGTGTGATTTCACTTACAGGTAATGGCCAGCACAGGTTAAAAAAAAAAAAGGTGGCCAGGGAAGAGAGAACAGGGAGGAACTGCTCATGGGGACAGAGTTTCCGTGTGGGATGATGAAAAGTTCTGGAATTAAACAGTGGTAATGGCTGAACAACTCTGTGAACATACTAAATGCACACGTTGAAATAGAAAAAAATGTTTCATTTAATTTTTATTTATTTAGTTTTTTGAGACAGAGTCCTGCTCTGGCACCCAGGCTGGAGTGCAGTGTCATGATTTCAGCACACTGCAACCTCCACCTCAAGCAATTCTCATGTCTCAGCCTCCCGAGTAGCTGGGACTACAGGCACCTGCCACCACGCCTGGCTAATTTTTGTATTTTTAGTAGAGATGGGGTTTCACCATGTTGCCCAGGCTGTTCTTGAACTCCAGAGCTCAGGTGATCCGCCCGCCTCGGCCTCCCAAAGGGCTGGAATTACAGGCATGAGCCACCACACCCGGCCTAATTCCAGCTTAATTTTATATTGATAAGGAAGTTAATCAAGTGCCAGGCAGATAGCCCACTGTAAGAAGGACCAGGGTCCCTCGTGGACAGGCCGCTCTTGATATCTCCTCGGTGTGTATTTTTATTTGGGGTCCTCACTGTCTGCCACGTTCTAGCATAAGCCCATTTCCCACTGCCTTAGTCCATTTTCTGTGGCTTACAACAGAATACCTGAAACTGGGAAATTTACAAAGCAAAGGATTTGATTTCTTACAGTTATGGAGTCTGAGAAGTTCAAGGTCGGTGGGAGCCTTCTTGCTGGTGGGAGCCCTCTGTGACGCCCAGAGGTGGCACAGAGCATCTCCTGGCACAGGGGCTTAGAGTGTGAGCTCAGGTGTTTCTAATAAAGCCCCAGCCCAGCGTCCATGAGAACTCATTCCTCTACAAACCCATTAACACAGGAATGGCACGGCCCTCATGACCCAATCACCTTTTTTTTTTTTGAGACAGAGTTTCACTCTTGTCGCCCAGGCTGGAGTGCAATGGCACCAACTCAGCTCACTGCAACCTCCGCCTCCCAGATTCAAATGATTCTCCTGCCTCAGCCTCCCAAGTAGCTGGGATTACAGGCATGTGCCATCACGCTCAGCTAATTTTGTATTTTTAATAGAGACAGGTTTTCTCCATGTTGGTCAGGCTGGTCTTGAAATCCCGACCTTAAGCGATCCACCTGACTCAGCCTCCCAAAGTGCTGGGATTACAGGAGTGAGCCATCACACACAGCCTGACCCAATCACCTCTTAAAGGCCCACCTTGGGGCCTTTAACTTGGCTGCATTAGGGATTACGTTTCAACATGTATTTCAGAGGCGACAGACATTCAAACCACAGCACCTACAATCTCACATTTCATTCTAGACACTGTCCTGGAGGCACTGCTGTCACCACCCTCATTTTACAGAGGAGGAGTCTGATGCCCAAAGAAGCCAAGCTTCCTGTTCGGCCACAGAGGGCAGAGCAGGACTTGAACGATTCTGCCAAAGGTCACACTCTAGCTGGGCCAGGCTGCCGCCGCTCCTGGTCTATACAGATGCCTGACGTCCTACAACCCATGGGAGATCGGGACTAGGGCTCCTCAATCCACAGCTTGCCTAGAGTGGCAGCAGGGTGAGCCGCTTGCTGACAGGTAGCAAGAAGATGGTGGTGCAGAACACCACCTCCCCAGCAGAGCCTTCTCCTGAGGGAGGGACAGGGAGGAGGGTGGGACATGAGCCAATTCCTTAAAATTAATGCCCCTAAACACACACACACACACACACACACACACACACACACACACACGATAAGGACACTGAGGGCTGTGGCAGCGTTTAGTTCATGGACACCCCTCTATGCCCCAGGCCTGCAGCAGACAGCTCCTGCCTCCTTCCCTTTGATTCCAACAGCAGCCCTGGAAACAGGTCCTAGTGTTTTCTCCATTTTACAGCTGAGGAAACTGAGGCCCAGGGAGGCTCAGGCTGCCACACAGAGTGGGGATTCCAGCCGGACTCGGACTGCCGAGCCCCCATGTGACACCACCTGCCCACAGGGAACCTGGGCCTGAGCAGTCCCCTGTGATGGCAAGTTCAGGTCAGCACGGCAAGACGTGGAACCCTCCCCAGGTGGCAGGTTACATAACGAGAGGGAGAAGCCGAGCTGCAGGCTCCAGGTCAGTGTCTAAAAACAAAGGCTCCGTCATTCCCCACAGGTGCTGGTAGGTGTTCAGAGGCCACCGCCTGTGAGGACCAAGCTGGCAGGTTTCCGGAGAGGCCACCAGCCTCCTGGCCAGAACTGGAGACGCCCTGCAGGGCTGGGCATGACTGTGTGACAAAGCGGCAGCTGGGGGCCGAGCTGGCCCCATCCTGGACTCATCTCCTCCAGCAGGGAGCAACTAGGAACCCAGGACTAAGGCCACAGCAAGGGGCAGCCACCCGGGCAGGAGCTAGCCACGGGCCACAGGAGCTTTTTCAGACCTGGGTTCATGCCCACGAACGAAGAATGTGCCCTAACAGAACCGGGCCTTACCTGGCCCCAGGAAGGTTTATTTAGTCATTCAACAAGTAGTTATTGGTGTTGTGATGGTCAATTTTATGCGTCAAATTGGCTGGGCTATGGCACCTACATATTTATCAAACGTTATTCTGGATGTTTCCATGAGGGTGTTTTGGGATGAGAGGAACATTTTGATTGGTGGACTTTGAGTAAAGCAGGCCACCCTCCAGAATGTGGGCTTCATCCAGTTAGTTGAACAGAAAACAAAGAACAAAAAACTGATATTTCCCAAGCAAGAAGGAATTCTGCCAGCAGACAGCTTCGGACCTGAGCTGCAACGTCAACGCTTCCCCGGGTTGCCAGACTCATGGCCGCCCTGCAGACTGTGAACTTGTCAGCCTCTACAATCACTTACGACAGTTCCTTAAAATAAATGCCACACACACACGTATGCACACACACACATGCACACACACCCACACGTGTAAACACACATGCACGCACACACACCCATGCACATGCATGCACACACAGATGCACACATGCACACACATGCACCCACATGCATAGACATGTGCACGCACATGTACACACACATACATGTACACACAAATACATGCACACACACATGTACGCATGCACTCTTTTGGTTCTGCTTCTCCAGAGAACCCCAATACAGACACCTACTGTCTGGAAGGGCTGGAACTCAGAGTGGTCACCCAGCCCCTAAGGCCTTGGTCCACGCTGTCTATTAAGGGTGGGTCACAGCACCAGACCTTCAAGTGCGTTGCAAGATCACACAGGACAGGACAGGTGCAGTGGCTCACACCTGTAATCCCAGCACTTTAGGAGGCCGAGGTGGGATCACTTCAGGTCAGATGTTCAACACTAGCCTGGCCAAAATGGGGAAACACTGTCTTTACTTTAAGAATACAAACATTAGCCAGGTATAGTGGTGGGAGCCTGTAACACCAGCTACTCAGGAGGGTGAGGCAGGAAATCACCTGAACCTGGGAGGCAGAGGTTGCAGTGAGCAGGGATCATGCCACTGTATTCCAGCCTGGGTAACAGAGTGAGACTCACTCTCAAAAAAAGAAAAAAAAGAAAAAGAAAAAAGACCAAACAGAACAGAGCAGCTGCAAGGGCTTTCTCGCCGGGAGGCCAAGGCTGTCTGCCAGGTGCAGGCTCCTCTGGAACCGCTGTGTGACCTAGACCACAGGACTGCACCTCTCTGGGCTTGCATTTCCTTGTCTGTGAAATGGGGTGGTGATAGTTTGACCTCGTGGGTAGCGATCCTCCAGTGAGGACCGAACAGAAGCAAATGTGTACACTGGGTGTAGAGCTGTGCCCTCTGGATAAAATCTGTAGTCAAGCCAGGAACTTCGTGCATCCCAATCGCCTGGGAGCTTGTCTAAATACGCAGGTTGCTGAGCCCCTTCTGACCCACTGGGTTTCAGTCTCTGGGTAATAGAGCCTGGGGTCTGCACCTGAAGCACATCTCCAGGTGACTAGGAGGCACTTTTTACAAAGGGGCAGCTCAGACTCTGCAGGCCGACAGGTCTGCGCTCTCCCTTCACAGGCAGCAGCAGGTCTCTGACCTGAGCGGAGCTGAGTTCTCAGCCACAAACAAAAATCGCCTGATAATGAGCTACCTCATTACTTCCCAGACTGGCACCCCCCTCTGCCACCATCTGCCATCTCACCTGTCACCTGGCATGGCCCCCATCCTCCCGTCAGCAGGAAGTGGGGCCTGCTGCCTTGAACCTCCTTCCACCAAATCATGCCTGCCTCTGCTCTCACAGGGGCAGGGGGTCCTGCACCAAGGCCGTGCCACAGACAAGGGCTGGGGATCTGGATGGGGGGATGAGCAGCTGGCTCCCCTGGGCACCTTCTCAGCCATGGCTCCTTGGCTGATATTGAATTTATCAGGCAGGGAACAGGGTTACAGAGTGCAAAGGTCACGAGGTGCAAAGATGCCAGCCCCAGTTCCATGCTCGCTTACTTCCTACAGAGCTCCAGCTCTGTCCAGCGTGCCAGGGTGCCGCTGAGAAACGACATGTCCCAAGCCTTCTCTGTGGCTGGCAGGGCGATGTGCCCAGGGCTGCCAGCGAGACCTGCAGGTCCGTGTGGAGGCTTCTGGAAGAGCCCTTCCCTCCGCGGCACCGAGCACTGCTCTCCCTACGGCCTGGAACACCTAGTGACCTTGGCGGTGGAGCCAATGTCATGCAGTCAAGAGGACAGGAGCGGATGAGGCTGCTGTTCCAGTGGAGCTGCTGCCCTGGCCAGGACTGCCTGTGTCTGGATGCCACCGGTCCCGGGGCGAAACGCGCGCCTTAGCGCACTGGGCCCTGTGTCTGGCTCTGTTCCCCACAGCCACGCAGCACCAGCTGGCTCAGGAATAAAGCGAGAATAAAGTGAGACGTCTCCCTCGCAGCCCTGTCCCACTCCCAGCTTCCTAGAGGCAAGCAATATGACCAGTTCCGTGGGGTCTTTCCAGAAATTCTGGATGCATAGACAACCGCATGATTACATGTTGCTTTGCTTTTGTGACAAACGGTGGCACAGAGCACGCAGACCACGCTGTCTGCCCTCGCACCTTCTCCCGGACAACGCACCTAGACGTCCTCCGCAGGGGCAGTTACACCGGCTGCGCATCACTGCGCGGTGTCAGTGACCCTGGTCGGTTTAACCCGTCCTCTGACGATGGTCGTTTCCAATCCTTACAAGCAAACACTTTGGCAAAGATTCCCAAAGGTACTATTTGGACAGATGTGGACGAAAGACGAAGGCACCCTGTGAGAACCAGGCTGAGGCTCAGCCGGAAGCCAAGCTAGGCGGCATCTCTTCTGGTTTCCTTCCCTAACCAGGCAGTAGCTTGGCCTTGCCTCTGGGCTTGACCCTCCCCAAGGGTAGTCCCGCCCCACCCTCTGGACCTCCCTTAGCACCCGGGAGGCCTGGCCCCACCCCTGCTTGGCCCTGCCCACAGGAGACCAGGCTCCTCCCTCAAGTGTGGCCCCACCTCCAGGAGTCCTGGCCCAACCCAAAGGCCTGGCCCTGCCCCTTGAGGTCTGGCTTCTTCTCCAGGCCTGGCTCTACCCCCAAGATATTGGCACCTGCCCTGGTCCTAGCCCCACCCCTAGGAGATGGGGTTCCACCCCAAAGAGATCTGGCTCCCTCCGCAGTCACGGCCTCATCCCCAAGCATGGCACCACCCCTAGGAGACCTGGCCCCACCCCTTGAGGTCTGGGTCCGGCTCCAGGCCTGGTTCCACCCCTAGGAGACCTAGTTACGCCTCAAGAAAATCTGGCTTCTCTCCCCAGTTACGGCCCCAACCCCAGGGCACGTGGGTTCTCTGCAGGAGCCTGGCTCCGCCCCCATGCCTAGCCCCACCCTAGGCGGCCTGGCTCCACCCCCAGGAGGCCTAGTTACACCCCAAGGATATGGCTCCTCCCCCAATAATGGCCCCGTCCCGGCAGGTCTGGCTCCTCCTCCAAAAGCCCGGCCCCGCCCCCAGGCCTTCTCCCTAGCTTGGCCTATTCCCCACGGCCTGTTTCCTGGGCTGCTGAAACTGCCTCCCTGCTATTCTTTTCGTCCCCACTCCTGCCCCTTTCTCACTCCCCATCCATGCCATTCACTCTTCTCAAAACCCTCCAGAGACATCGCGCCCCCAGGGTGAGGACCAAGCCCGAAGACTGGAACTGGGGCCTTGGGGGACTTGCCTCCTGGCTTTTCTGTGGCGACACACGTGCTGCTTCCAACCCCGCCCCGCTGCTGCTCCCGCTGCCCAGAGTGCCTCCACCCTGCAGACCCTGCTTCCAACGGCAGGCCAGGTATCTGTTCCCCCGGCCCCCGGGCCCCCAGCCCGAGCTGGCCACTCCTCTGTCGCCCGGTGCCCCCCGCCCCCCACAGAGCTTACAATTCTAAGAGCTGGCAACATCGACTGCGAGCCTGCCTTTTGCCCGGCGCGTTTCCTGGCATCCTCTCCCTTAATCCTCAAACTGCTTAGGGAGGTCAGACCATTGTTACTGTTGCCCCAGAAGAGGAGACGGGGGCGGTTTGTATCCGTGTCCCCTGGGCTCAGCACACGGGTTTTGTCGGTTGAAAGAATGTGTAAATGGGGTGGACAAAGGAGGAAAAAGAGGCAAAGACAATTCCAGTTTCCATGGCAACGGAAAGGCTACAGGACCTGAACACAGGGGAGGAGGAGGGAGGCGCCCTGGGGAGCAGGACCAACCGCGGAATTTCAAGATCCAAGGGACGTAGATTTCCTGTAGTCTAGAAGTTCTCACCTAGAGTCAAGTTCACCCCCCCAGGGGCTATTTGGTAATGACTGGAGGCATTATGGTTGTCATTTTGCTTAGGAGGTGGGTGCTACTGGCATGCAATGGATTGAGACCAGGAATATGGCAAAATGTCCTGCAGTGCACAGGGCAGCCCCAAAACAGTTATCCAGCCCAAAATACCAACAGTGCAAAAGCTGAGAAGCCCTGATGGAGTTCAACCCCGTTCTGGGTTAAATTTTCTCTACAACATCCTCCAGCCCTCACCAGAGCATCTTTCAGTCCTTGCTTAACCACTTCCAGTGATGGGGAGCTCACTACCTCTGGGGGCAGCTGGTCCAAGGTGATGAGCTTGCACCAGTGCCAGAGCTGGCCAGACATCCAGGGGAAGTGAAGCAAAAGACTCCACAGCCAGAAAAGCAAGTAGCTTGGCTGTCACTAAAGGGCTTCGGGAGGAGCAACCCCCCGTGAGCAAAGACACCAACTTCAGGCTGTCCTTAGATCCTCCTCCGTAGAGGGGCTTCCAGAAACAAGGGGCCTGGGAGGAGTTCGGAGGGTCCTTAGTATATCTCAGCCTGGAGCGGCAGGGTGGGAGTGGGGAGAGGCAAGGAGGAGGAAGGACTTGGCCAACTTCATTTCTAGAGGTAAAATTAAGTTTCTGAAATATTGAAGCCTGATTAATGATTTGCATGTGGAAGTATTTAGGGGGAAACGTATGTATTCTGAGAAACATCAAAAAATAAAATGGATTGGTAGATGAAGTGATGGATGGCTGGGTAAATGGATGAATGGATGGATGGATGGATGGGTGGATGGGTGAATGGATGGGTGGGTGAGTAGGTGGACGGGTGAATGGATGGATGGATGGATAAATGGATGGATGGGTGGGTGGATAAATGGGTGGATGGATGGATGGATGGATGGGTAGATGGGTGGATAGGTGGATAGGTGGACAGATAGATGAGTGAATGGATGAACTGATGGATGGGTGGGTGGGTGGAGGAATGAGTGGATGGATGGCTAGATGGATGGATGGATGGACAGATGGATGAATGGCTGAGTGGATGGACTAATGGTCAGATGGTTGGGTAAATAAATGTATAGATATGTGATCAAGCAAATATGGAATAATTTTTATTGTTCTATGATCAAGCCTATGTCACAGATAAGGAAACAAGAGCCAGAAAGGTTAGGGAAATCACTCAGGGTCTCCCAGCTAGTGAATCATGGGGCCAGGATTTGCGCCTGGGCTGGTTTCGCAGAGCCGTTTCTGCACAGCGCTCTGGAGCTCATCTCTCCCATACGTGGTTATCGAGGGGCATGGCAGCTCCAGGGTTCATATGGGAGAACCATCTTGTCAGAAGCCTCACCAGAAGGTTTTTTCTTGAGGCTGCATCTGCAGGGCACCCTGTACAACAGCGTCAGCGGCACCAATGGGGATAGTGGGGTGGAACAGGTAAAGGGTGTCAACTTGGGCACGCTTTATGGAAATCAGATGCTGTCTCTGTCCCAGAGCTCCCAGAGCTCTTTTAGGGGCCAGAACGAGAGCAGTGCGCTGGAGACAGGCAGGCCCTGCTCTCATAGAAGTGGCATTTTATTTTTCACCTCCTCATTATGGCTTTACTAACAGGTTTTAAAGCAAAGGTTCCTAACCCTTTCCATGCCATGGATCCTGTTGCCATTCCATTGAAGCCTGTGGATCCCTGCCCAGAATAATGTTTTAAATGCATAAATAAATGCACAGCCTGTCATCAAAGCCAGTTATACACACACACACAGCTCTAGAAGGAAATTTAGTGATAGGATTTCTTTATAGCACATTAAATAACCAGCTCTAACCATCCCATCTCCTCTGCTAGAGGTGGGCCCGTGTGGGGCAGTCAGCCACTGTGGAATCCTGCAATTCTGGTTTAGTGCATTAACCCTGGCAGGTCTCACTGACCTGGGCATCCTGGGCTGGAATGCCAGTTCACAAGCTGAGGCACCTTGAATAATGACATCACTCAGCCTGGGTCTTCTCATCTGTAAAGTGGGGTGATCACAGCGCCTGCCTGGAGAAGAGGTAAAGAGTGCTGGTGTGAGGTGTCTGTCTGGACACTAGCTGCTGGGTCCCTACCTAGGTCTCTGTGGTAGCAAAGTCACAGCTGACTGATCTCCCTGAGTCCAGGGTCTGCGTGTGTGTGTTAAAGGCTAGTGAAAACAAGCACATACATTTTTCTTGCTGTGCTCACAGGCCCTCAGAGTCCTCCACGAGTGCCACGGGATCCCTGCTCCTGGGGGTCAGACAACCACAGCCAGCACTAGCAGACACACTTGGCCTGTCCTTGTCCTCCGAGCAGTGGGAACTTTTAAACCTCTTGAGCCCAAGTGGCTGTGAGAATGTCCAGGTCATTAGAGGGCAGTGACACCTGCCCTGTCAACCCCCCACAGGCCGGCAGGCTGATGTTTTGCTTTCTATTCAGCCTGGAAGGGAAGCAGGGCCAGCCCTGAGCCGGGGACAGGCCTGTCAGGGTCCCTTAGACCTTGAGCCGGCAGCTGGGGAGAAGGGAGGCTGTTTTTGTGCCTGCTGTGTCCCTGGGGCCAGCCAGCCAGGAAGGTCACTGAGGGTCAGGCTCCTCTACTCACCAGCCACACAGCTGTTTTCCTGAAAGTCCTGGCAGGATGGAAAAGCTCTGGCCCAGCTACGAAGTGGAGACGTTACCCAGCTGAGTGATCCCAGCAGTGGCTGGGGGCCTGGGTGTCTGTGATGTGGCCTGAAGCTGGGTGGCCACTTTACCTGCAGCGGGAGGAGTGTTGCCCACTCACCTCCCTGCCCCTGGGGCCCTGGCATCCAGCCCTGCCGCTTTTGCCTGGGCCGGAGGGGGAAATCGAGGGCGCTCAGCTAGGTCAACAGCCAGGCACACGGCAGGGGTACTCGGCCAAGATAGGGGCTGTCCGGGTTCCTGGGCAGGGAGGAGATTTCGTTGACTAGAGAGGAGTGGCCCTTCCCGGGACAGGCAAGCCTCGAGCAGCCTGTGCCACCGGAGTCCAGCAGGGTTCAAAGCCTGCTTCTAGCCGAGCGGTGAGGGACCAGTTTTATAAGCTCTCAGCTTGCTTCTCCATTCAGTGGGGATTGTAGGGCATTTAGTCCTAAGAGGGAGCAGGTGCAGAAGGGCCCGCTTGGGGTGGGGGAGAAAAGGGAGCCAGCACTAATTAACAACAGGCTCCCTCTGGGCCTCGGCTTCCCCAGCTGCAAACTGAGAGAGCCAGCCTCTAGACCTGACCTGACCCCTTCCTCTTCCCTGGAAACGGAGCCCAGCCTCCTCCCTGGCCAATCATTGAGCCTCCTGCTGTCCCTTAAAAGCTCATTTGGGATCAGGTGCGGTGACTCACACCTGTAATCCCAGCACTTTGGGAGGGCTAGGCAGGAGTCCAGGGGTTTGAGACCAGCCTGAGCAATGTGGCAAAACTCCGTTTCTACAAAAAATGCAAAAAGTGGCCAGGCATGGTGGTGCATGCCTGTGGTTCCAGCTACTTGGGAGACTGAGGTGGGAGGATTGTTGAACCCAGGAGGTGGAGGTTGCAGTGAGCCGAGATCATGCCACTGCACTCCAGCCTAGGTGACAGAGCAAGACCCTGTCTCAAAAAAAAAAAAAAAAAAAAAAGCCCACTTGGTTTAGTTTTGTGCATGGAATGTGGAGAAAGAACAAAAGCACCATCCCCAACGTGGCCTCCACCGCATCAGAGTCTAACTCCTCCGATCCATCCCAGGCGGGGCTGCTTCCACTCACAGGCGACCTCATCCTTCATCACACCAGACACTCACAGAGGGCACCGGACTTTTCCCACCTCCCATGCACCAGTGCACGTTACTCTGTAACCCACGTAAACACCACTTGTCCTTGCAAAATTATTTATTTATTGCAAAATAGCTGTTTTTCTCATTGAGAGCCGCACATACTCATTGCAAAAATATTCAGAAAATCAAAGGTATAATGAGTGGAGGGAGGACAAGGGGCCCCAGGACTCAGGACTCATCACTGGGAGCCCTGTGGTGCGCAGACGCCAGATGGTGATTTTTAAAACTCTCTACGTAAATGTATTTATCGATTGGTTTCCAAATTTAAGATCATACCTACCTATCTGCTTGCTGCTCTCTATATTTTTTCATCGCATGCATGGATGTGCACACGGATATGCATACACTCATGTATATTCACACTGTACATCTATGCCTATCATGTTTCTGTTTCATTGTACACTCTTACAGCTCCACTGAGATTAGGAAAACGAGGACACTATAGTATGTCACCATCAGAATTTCTGGACACACATGGGTATGTTTTTAGATGCGGTGCCATCTTTCCAGCTTGCCCTGTGTGAGGCTCTCCTGCCAGCCCCCAATTTTCTCTCTTTTCCACCCACCCCATGCTCCGGGGGCTGACCTACCCCACCCCACTGAGCCCTCTGCCTTCCAGTTGGATTTGGCCAACAGGAGACCAGGGCAGAGCAGAGAGTGGGTGGAGAGAGGAGTGTACCTACCCCCATCTCCTGCTGGTTGCTGGTGGTGGGCAGGAGCCTCCTTCCCTTCCAAAAGCCTCAGCGCTGCTTGGTGGCCCTGGTTCCCGGCCTATGGATGGTCCCAGCTCCCCTCTTTCCAGTCCTGAGCTGCTTCCTATCCTTTGATAACTCCTTTCACCACCACCACCACCTCCCGCAACACACCTTTAAATATTGCGCCTTCACGAGGTCCTTGAACTTGCCCACCTGTTTCTAATGGAGCACCGTCACTGCATTCCATTCTGTGCAAGTTCATGGGTTCATGTCCCCAGGCCTCTATGGGGACTGTGGGTGGTTTCTGACTTTTTGTAAGAATTGGGAAACCCCATTACTCTTCTTTCTTCATGCTTGCCTTGTGCCTGTCTTTGGGATAACTTCTGGGAAGTGAAATTGCGGGGTCCCAGGATAGGCACATTGTAACCATCTCTCTCTCCCTTTTTAAACCATCTCTTTTGATGATCCCACGATGTTCCATCTGGAGAAAGCAGCATCATTTATTTCACCCTCGCCTCTTGTTGGACGTGTAAGTTGCTTCCAGTATTTTCTGTCGCGAATCACGCCGAGACGAGCATGTTTACGTGCGAAGCTACTTCTGCATCCAGGATTGCTTCCTGGCTGCCTAGTTTTGTTGAATCGGCTCAGAGAGGACACACAGGGACCTTTGAGGCAGTGTTTGACAGTTCATTTAAAACGACCATACTTACCAAAGTTCAACTCTGACTGAGAGACAAAAACTAACCATTATAACTGCTTTATCTGTAGACGTCTATGTGTATTAGTGCATGTGGGCTGCCACAATAAAAACTCCATGGACTGGGTGGCTTCTAAACAACAGAAATGTATTTCTCGCGGTTCTGGAGGCTGGGAAGTTTAAGTTCAGGGCTCCGGGAAACTCAGTGTGTGGTGAGGGCTTGCTTCCAGGTCACAGATGACGGCTTCTCACCGTGTCCTCACATGAAGGAAGGGCGGCAGTAATCCCATTCATGAGGCTCTACCCTCCGGACCTCAGCACCTCCCACAGGCCTCACCTCCCAAAGCCATCACTTTGGGTGTTAGAATTTCAACAAAGGAATTTTGAGGGGGACGCACTCATTCCATATCACTGTGCATCCACTGGCATCGAGGCCATAGCATTTCCACTAAGAGGACAGCATGTCCAGTCGCACAAAAATATGTAACCTTAAAAAAATGAAGCGGCCAGGTGTAGTGGGACATGCCTGTAATTCCAGCACTTTGGGAGGCCAAGGCAGGAGGATCACCTTGAGGTCAGGTGTTCAAGATGAGCCTGGTCAACATGGCGAAACCCAGTCTCTACTAAAAATACAAAAATTAGCTGGGTGTGGTGACTCCTGCTTGTAGTCCCAGCTACCCAGGAGGCTGAGGCAGGAGAATCGCTTGAACCTGGGAGGCAGAGGTTGCAATGAGCTGAGATTGTGCCACTGCACTCCAGCCTGGGCAACAGAGCAAGACTCCATCTCAAAAATAAATAAATAAATAAGCAACAAAAATCTAACCTAAAGCTTCCCCCAGAACGGCTGCTCCCACCCGCTGTTCCTCCTGCAAACAGAAGCTGAACATGCTTGGCCATCACGTTCCAGCCGGGACAGCATGGGAAGACGGCTGGGCTTGGGGCTTGTGTTTGGTGCCCTCTCTGTCGTGGCACTCCCTGAGCCCTCTGTTCAGAGAACAGAGTCCTTGCTGGTTACAAGGGGTCTGTCATGCATCGCGTCTCTCGGCATGAATGAATTCCAGGACTCATTGAAAAAGTGAGTCACTGGAAGGGAATCTCCAGCATGTGCTGCAGAAAACCTCGTGATCCAGTGTGCACCTTTCATTCCACCCGCTTCAGGAATGCTCCTGTCGGATCCAACGCCTCTGAAGTGCTCACGTTGCTCTCTGGAGCCTCAGAGCCTCGTCTGTTCCTCTGACTCCAGCGTTCCTCCTGAGGAACCTTTGCTTTCTCCCAAATTATGTGGGTGTCAGGTGGACTCTCCCCTCTCTGCCCTTGAGGAAATCTTGTCCCTCTGAGGAAATGCCAAGCAAGAGCCACATGCACGTCCGGACTCTGATCCCACCGCCACTCCTTTGACTTGAACATATCGATTTTTGTGTTTTGTTTTGAAACGGGTCTGGCTCTGTCACCCAGGCTGGAGGACAGGGGGGCAATCTTGGCTCACTGCAGCCTCCACCTCCCAGGCTCAAGTGATCCTCCCGCCTCAGCGTACTGAGTAACTGGGACGACAGGTGTATGCCACCATGCCTGGCTTATTTTTGGTAAAGACGGGTTTTTGCCATGTTGGCCAGGATGGTTTTGAACTCCTGAGCTCAGATGATCCGCCCACCTCGGTCTCCCAAAGTGGTGGGATTACAGGCGTCGGCTACTGTTCCCAGACTTGGACACACTTTTCTTTTCTTTTTCTTTTCTTTTTTTTTTTTTTTTTGAGATGGAGTCTTGCTCTGTCACCCAGGCTGCTCACTGCACCATCTGCCTCCCAGGTTCAAGTGATACTCCTGCCTCAGCCTCCCCTGGGTAACTAGGGCTGCAGTGCACACCACCACTCCCAGCTAATTTTTGTATTTTTAGTAGAGATCAGGTTTCACCATGTTGGCCAGGATAGTCTCTATCTCCTGACCTTGTGACACGCCCGCCTCAGCCTCCTAAAGTGCTGGGATTACAGGTGTGAGCCACTGCACCCGGCCTTGGACATATCTTTTTAGGGACGCAATTCCCCTCTCTACACCCTCCAATGAAAGCAGGGACAGTCTGGCCATGTGCCTGTGGGGGGGGCCCATGCCTCTGCAGGGCATTCTCACACCTGGTCAGCCGTCCCCATGACCCTCTGTGGTTGTCACCATCATTGCGCCACCTAAGAGGCCACGCAGCCTGCCCACGGCCACACAGCTCGAGCATGGTGAGACTCGTGGAGAGGGTGTGCTGACCCCGTGCCCCCACACTCTGTCCACCAGGATGGGCTGCCTGTCCCCAAAACATGCAGAGGTGGAAGAGGCAGGACCCTTGCAGGGGTTTTCAGGCTCGCAGGAGAGGTGCACGGTGCACAGCAATGTCTGTGTAGGCCCCACGCGGCCCAGGGCTGCAGATGCTGGGGGTCTCACGTGCAAACCGTGCTGGGTGTGGGGTGGGTGGCAGAGCCTCAGGGTCGGGTGCTCCCCACAGGACTCATCCCTGTGTCCTCAGTGGGACACAAGATCCGGAAGGGGAGGCCTCGTCTGTTCTGCTCACCATGGCTCCCAGCCCCAGCACCCAGCCAGGCCCCATAAGCACGTGGACTGCGGGAATGGACTCCCTGGTGTTCAGGGGAAGGAGAAGTCCAGCCTCAGTTTCCCCGCCTGCACCGAGGGGTGGGCGGGACGCCTGACGTCCTTTGGCAACTGCCCAGGTGCGCCACCTGCTGGACGGCTGGGGCAGCACACCTGGTGGGAGCTGTCTCCAAAAAGCCCAGGTGCTCAGCCTGGCCCCCTCGTGACCCATCCTTGCCTCAGAGGCCACTCCGTAGGGCCAGGAGCTTCGTTCCTCCCGAGCCCACCCACGCCAGGCGCTGGTGGCACAAGTACCCCATGCCCTGTGACAAGCAGGGGCCGAAGGCGGAGGCAGGACCTGTACAGTGGCCCAGGAAGGATACCTGCATCCAGGGAGTCTGAAACCTCTTCCTCGGCACACTCACACTCATCATCACACACCACGCACACTCAGACACACACAAACTGCCACCCACACAAATGCACCTTTCACATACACACTGGTACACGTATACAGCCACAGCTCACACATCCATACACACACACTGCCACACACATCCATGATTGCACACTGCCACACACTTATACATCCACGCATGCACACTGCCACGTGCTCACACATACATGCACACACTGCCACAAACACATTCGTGCATGCACACTGCTACATGTGTACACATCCACGCATGTGCACTGCCACGTGCCCACACATATGTGCATGCACACTGCCACACACGTCCATGCATGCACACTGCCACATGCTAACACATACATGCACATACATGCACACACTGCCACATGCTAACACATACATGCACACACTGCCACACACTCACACATCCATGCACACACACTGCCACATGCTAACACATACATGCACACACTGCCACACACTCACATGTCCGTGCACACTGCCACATGCTAACACATACATGCTCACACTGCCGCATACTCACACATCCATGCACACACTGCCACATGCTAACACATACATGCACACTGCCACACACATCTGTGCACACTGCCACATGCTAACATCCATGCACACACTGCCACACACTCACACATCTGTGCACACTGCCACATGCTAACATACATGCACACACTGCCACACACTCACACATCCGTGTATGCACACTACCACATGCTAACACATACAGGCTCACACACTGCCGCACACACACGTCTGTGCGTGCACAGTACCACATGCTAACACATACATGCACACACTGCCACATACTCACACGTCCGTGTATGCAGTGCCGCATGCTAACACATACATGCACACACTGCCACATACTCACATCCGTGCGTGCACAGTGCCACATGCTAACACATACATGCACACACTGCCGCACACTCACATACATGCACACACTGCTGCACACTCACACGTCTGTGCGTGCACACTGCCACATGCTAACACATACATGCACACACTGCCTCACACTCACGTCCGTGTGTGCACACTGACACATGCTAACACATACATGCACACACTGCCTCACACTCACACGTCCGTGTGTGCACACTGACACATGCTAACACATACATGCACACACTGCCTCACACTCACACGTCCGTGTGTGCACATTGACACATGCTAACACATACATGCACACACTGCCTCAGACTCACACGTCCGTGTGTGCACACTGACACATGCTAACACATACATGCACACACACTGCCTCACACTCACACGTCCATGCGTGCACACTGACACATGCTAACACATATATGCACACACTGCCTCACACTCACACACCCATGTGTGCACAGTGCCACATGCTAACACATACATGGACACACACTGCCTCACACTCACACATCCATGCGTGCACACTGCCACATGCTAACACATACATGCACACACTGCCTCACACTCACACATCCGTGCGTAAACACTGCCACACACACCCTGCCTTCCCCACGCATTTCTCCCTGAGAAAGCAAGTGAGGAGCAGGACGGCGCTCCCAAGCTCCCGTGCAGCTCCTGACCACATGTCCCAGGAATGATTCCAGCTGTGTGTCCATAGAGCTGTGCAGCGTCCACCGTTCAGCCTTTCTGCCTTGACATTCTGCTTTGGACTTGTAGCCATGTGGCCTTAGTTCAGTTCTTGTCATGGCTCCAGTGTCCCATCGTGGGAATTTGCCATAGTTTATTTATTCATTCTATTGACGAATGTTTCCAGGTTGCCTGCCATCCTGGGTGACACTGCTGTGGACCACGGAGGCTTGTGCTTAAAGAAGGGTGTCTGGTCATGGGTGCACGTGCCGTCCGCTCCACTGGCTATTGCATGCAGCCACAGTCTTTTCAGCAAAGTTCACGATACCCGCTTCCCTTTCTCCCCTCCATCACTTGGGTGGCTAGGTTTTTAAAGTTTTCCCAATCTGCTGGGCGTGGACAGGCATCATGTTGTGATTTTGACTTGCAATTTCTCAGCCAGCAAAGGCACTGGTTCTTCAGACATTTATTAACCACACGCGTCTTCTCTGACTTGCTTGTGGAGCCCTTTACCCATCTTTCTATTTTCTTTCTTTTTTTTTTTTTTGAGACAGAGTCTCACTCTGCTGCCCAGGCTCAAGTATAGTGGCCCGATTTCAACTGACTGCAACCTCAGCCTCCCAGGTTCAAGCAATTCTCCTGCTTCAGCCTCCTGAATAGCTGTAATTACAAGCATGCACCACCATGCCCAGCTAATTTTTGTATTTTTAGTAGAGATGGGATTTTGTCATGTTTCTCAGGCTGGTCTCAAACTCCTGAGCTCAGGTGATCCGCCCACCTTGGCCTCCCAAAGTCCTGGGATTACAGGTATGCGCCACCATGCCCAGCCTCCATCTTTCTATTTTATTGCTTATCTTTCATGTGTAGATTTTCAGAAGTTCTTTACAGAGTGTGGACACTTACTCTTCATGCGTTACTTGCATTGCAGATAATTTCTAGTCTGTGAGACTTGCATTTTCACTTTATTTACGAGAATTTTTTTTTAACAGCAGTTTTAACATTTTGACATCAAAGTCATCAGTATTTTCTCCTACAGTTTGTGCTTTGGAGATCTTGTAAAAGAAATCCTCCCCTACCCCAAAGTCATAAAACTATTATAGCTTTTTTCCAAAAAAAACTTAATGTTTTGCTTTGTGCAATTAGAGCCCTCTTTGCTGTTAATGGCTGACGCACCAGCAGAGAACTGTCTGGACTGTGGGGTCGTTTGCACTCCCAGGCTCCTGCCTTCTCCCTGGGGCCTTCCCTCCTCTCTCCTTTCCTCCCTCTGATCCACGCCCCCTACTCTAGAATGCAGCAAAACCTCAATCTTCCCAGCACTTCCTCCTGAGCTCAGCTCTAGCCCACACCATGGTCAACAACAGCACGGCCTGCAGACACCAGCCCCAGCCCACGGGAAAGGTGGGGTGGCTTCAGATCAGAATTCCTTATCTGTCTGCCACAGTAGGAAGGGGACACTTGGAGGCAGAGAACCCTGGGTCTGAGCTCAGCTCCACTGCTTGCCCACGGCGTGATCTTGGCCATGTTGCTTAGCCTGCCACCAGTGTGTGCCACAGAACATGCCACCATGCCCACTCCAAATGCCCTACTCCATTCCTGCCATAGAACATGCCACTATCCATTCCAAACACCCTGCCCCCACACCTGCCACAAAACATGCCACCACCCACTCCAAACACCCTGTCCCATGGGCCTGCCACAGAACATTTCACCATGCTCACTCCAAACGCCCTGCCCCATGCCTGCCATAGAACATACCACCATGCCCACTCCGAACTCCCTGCCCCATGCCTTAGAACATGCCACCATGCCCACTCCGAACTCCCTGTCCCATGCCTGCCACAAAACATGCCACCACCCACTCCAAATGCCCTGCCCCATGCCTGCCACAGAACATGCCATCACTCACTCCAAATGCCCTACTCCATTCCTGCCACAGAATATGCCATGACCCACTCCCAACACCCTGCCTCAGGCCTGCCATATCATAGGGAACGAAAACCACCAGGGGTCATGCCCCCCATGTCCCCCACGTCGCCTCACATCCATGTCCGCCCCTAACCACCTTGTTATCTGCCCAAGGTGCTGACAGCAAAAGTAGACCCTGCTGCCCCCTGGCCTCTGGCTGGCTGTGGAGCGCCCTGGCATGAGATCAGCACAAGGCAGCAGTAGGAGGGGGCTGGCGCTTACCTCCCTAGAGCCCTTCTCACGGGGTCCTTGGCCCGCGTGTCCCTCCCTGAAGGTCATACCTTCTGCAGCTCTGAACCCCATATGGCTTCCCCTCCAGGTTCCAGCGCCATAGGCTTCCTCCCTCAGCCCGAGGGATGGCAGCTCTGCAGCCAGCTCCTGAGGGTCACTAGGCCTGCTGTAGTCCCCACTTGCCCTCACCTGGTAATCCACACCTCTATAAATCATCCCCTGGGGTGGTTCTGAAGAAGCATGACGGGTATTTCTTGACCGAGGGACCAAAACCGCCTTCTTCCTTTGGAGACCACCAATCCCTACCCACCCAGAGAGAAACGCCCCAGGCGAGTGAAAAAGGCCAGGCAGTGGGCATCCTAGGACGCCTCAGAGGCAGTGAATGCAGTGGTAGGTAACGGCTGTGTGTGTCTGCAGGTCGGATCACTGTGCCCCCCATGACGGGCAGTCGTAAAGACAGACACCCATGGCTGGCACACTAGCTCAACCTAGACATCAGACCAGCCCTTCTCTGCCCTGAGCGCAGATGAAAGCAGTGATGTGGGGCAAGGGAGGGGTGGGGGGCATGGGGCACAAGGGCCCAGCTTGCCAAAGTCTTCCCTGGCACTTCATCAAGGTTGAAGGGGTAGCCTCCTCCCACCATCCCCTGCCTGCTGAAATACTAGATTCCATCAGGGAGCCAGGACAGTAGGAGAGAGGGTGCCCTAGCAGGAAGGGCCTGGCTCTGAAGGCCCACCTGCCCTCACTGAGCCCCTGCCACGCCGTTTCCTACTTGGGTGGCTTGGGCAGGTCCCTCAGCCTCTCTGAGGGTTACACGAGAAGTGTCTGTGAAACATTCGGCCCATGCGAGCTCCCAGCCACCCTTAGCTTCCACAGCCGCAACTGGGGGCATTCTGACGACTAACACAAAAGCCAGCTAAACATGTTCTCTGGATTTAAGAAAAAAAATGCATCCGTTTCAGTGTTGAATTAATGACCTCTGACCTTTATGGCTTTGCTGGACAGAGGAGGACACTGAGGTCCAGCAGAGGTGAGTGGCTGGGCAGAGGGCACCCAGAAGCAGCAGAAATGGGCCCAGAGCACAGGCCTTTGGAGTCTGTCCCCGCGGTATCAGGGTGTGGCAGATACATTCCATGGTGACCCTCAGAAAATCACATCCTGTGTGGTCCCCACCCCTGAGGGTGAGCACGTGCTTCGGAATGACAGAAAGTGGCAAAGCGAGGGGCAGCTCCTATGAGCCCGTTCCATTACATTAACTCCATCTCAGCAGGCTGGAGTGAGGAGGTCTCCTGCCAGCCTTGAGGAAGGAAACAGCCATGTTGTGAAATGCCCTTGGAGGGAGCCGCACAGCAGGGGACAAAGGCAGCCCCCAGGGGACAGTCAGTCATGAAAGCAGGTCCTCAGCCCTACAATCACAGAAAATACATTCTGCAAACAGCCCAGATCAACGCAACACAGACTCTGCCCCAGTTGGGCCTGCAGATGAGAACACAGCTCAGCAAACACCTCAATTACAGCCTTGGAAGACCCTGAGAACAGACCAGCTAGGCTGTGCCTGGATGCCTGACCCACAGAAATGGTGAGATCATGTGTGTGTGTTTGTGTTTTGGTTTGATTTTTGACCTGCCTTGCTCTGTCGCCCAGGCTGGAGTGCAGTGATGCAATCAGAGCTCATTGCAGCTTTGGCTTCCTGATCTCAAGTGATCCTCCCACCTCAGCCTTCCAAATATCTGGGACCACAGGCACACACCACCACACCCAGCTAAGATATATATATATATATATATAGAGAGAGAGAGAGAGAGAGAGAGAGAGAAAGAGAGAGAGTAGAGACAAGATCTCCCTATCTTGTCTGGTTTCAAAGTCCTTGGCTCAAGCCATTCTGCTGCCTCAGCCTCCCAAAGTGCTAGGATTACAGGTGTGAGCCACCCCACCTGGCCATGTGTTGTTTTAAACAGTTAAGTTTGTGACACAATGCAGCACAGAAAACTAATACACACAGGATCACTCTGCGTGCAGTCTTCCTACTGACAGCAGGCACTCTGCTTCTAATCCCTCCTTTGCTCATGCACTGATGTGCCAAGCACCGAGGCTGTGGGCTGGCTCGACTGGGTGCCAGGTGTTACGGTCTTCCCGTCGCTCTCATGACTTCTAACCCCTGACTTCTAACCAGGCACATGGCTGCACCCCACAGCCTCCGTGAAGGCAGATGTGGAGATAAGGATAAAAAGTGATGCGTGCACCTTCTGAGCCTCTCCCTGCACAGACTGGGGAGGCTTCCCCTTTCCCTGCCCCTTCCTGCCGGCTGGAGTATGGCCCACTCTCAGCTCTCTCTGGGAATTACCCTTAGCAGAAGAGAGTTGGCTTGCACAGAGGCGCACCTATTTGGGGGGCTATAGAAGCCAAGCCCCTCACTCCCACTTGGGACAACTGTGATGGCCATGCCAGCCTCAGAGCCCCCGTGGGAGCATCTCAGTCACCTCCTCTCTCTGCCGGTCCTGCCTCTCCCCAAGAGCGTGCCCAGGCCCTTCCTGCATGCAAATGTCCACCCTGGGTTGGCTTCCCGTGACCCTGCCCTGAAGCACATGGACAAAGACCACACGCAAAGGGAATTGTAGAATGACAAATGAGAAGGCGCCCGGGCCACACCAGCTCGACTTTGGTGTGAGAGACAGAGAGAAAAATCACCTTCCGCCTCTGGCAGTCTCTGCCACTTTGTCTTCGTTAAGGCACCCAAACCGAAGCCCTCATTGATATCCCAGGTTAATGAGGCCATGGGTGGTCAGCGTGGATGGAGTCCCGACCATCCTGAGGCACCTTTAAAAATCCCTCCACACTAAAGACTGTGCCTTTCCAGACCGAGTCCACTCGGATGGGAGTGCTTTCTTAGTCTGTTTCCTGTTGTTTATTACAGAATACCTGAAACTGGGCAAGTTATAAAGAAAGGGGATTTATTTCTTACAGTTATGGAGGCTGGAAGCGGCACAGGGCGTCCCATGGTGTGGGGGCTGACTGCTCACTCAGGTCTTTCTCCCTCTTCTTAAGAAGACACCCGTCCCACTCCCGTGATAACTGAACCACTCCTGGGATAACCGTTAACCGGTACATCTCTCAGTTCTCCCATGGATTCATCGATTGATGACAGCAGAGCCCCCTCCACCTGATCACCTCCTCAAGGCCTCACCTCTCAATACTGCCACTTAGGGATTCGATTTCAGCGTGAGCTTTGGAGAGGACAGATATTCAAACCCCAGCAGGTCCCTTTCTCTAGTTTGCAGAAAGACACCTCATGCCCTGGCCATGTCCCCACTTCACGGGCTTGAAGACCCACAAGGGAGAAGGCAGTGAGGGCCCTTCCTGCCCACAGGAAGCTCGGCACAGACTTGGAATGCAGATGAGGTTGGATACGACACACACATGGATGGTCCACGAAGAGGAGGAAATGCTTATAAGGAACTTCCTACACAGCTGCGTGTTGGCTGAGAAGCATGCGGCTCACACAGAACGTGGGGTGCCTGAGTGCAAGCCTCCATTTTTAGGATGATTTACGGACCCCGCACAGCAGCCCTATGTGGGAAGCAGGAGAAAGGGGCTCCAGAGGCCGTTAGGAGGCCTCAGATTGTGGAATCTGTGCCAGCACCTTCAAGGGCTTTGCTAATTGGAAAGACTTTAAACTTTGTAGATCAAATGTAGGAAATGTGTTAGGAAGTTCATTACACCAACACACATCTTTTACGCTGAATGCACAGACAGACAAAACTCGTTGATGAACAGAATGATCTCTGCAGAGCTTCTCAGCACACCTCAGGGTCAGGAGGTGCAGCGAGGTCATGTCATTTCTGAGTAAGCTGCAGCAGGGCCGCAAGCACACAGGGCCACCAGCTGCCTCAAGCTGCAGGAGCGCTCGGCCCTCTCCCACCCAGTGCCATGGCCCTGGAGGAAACGCACTGGGATCTACACACCTGGGACTCCTTAGTCTAGCCAGGGCCTGGTTCACAGAAGTGCTGAGTAAATGGGTGATAATTTGCTCATGGCTTGTCCTGAAGCCAGGGCAGGTGAATCCCCAGCTCTGGGAGGCTCCCTGTCTGAACCAGTTATAAGAGAGCCCATTGGAAACGTGTATTGGATAACCTCAGGGCCCCTGCCCGATCTCTGCATCCCTTTTTACTATTTTTGTGTGCTCCGAAGCTTTGGAATGTTTATACCTCCAACAGCCAGCACCAGCAGCGGTTCAAAGCAGTGGTTCCCAAACTTCTGGGCACCAGGGACTCGTTTCATAGAAGTCAGTTTTTCCATGGACCAGACAGGGTGAATGGTTGCAGGATGATTCAACATAATATTGTTGATTTGATTTCTTATTGTGCATTTTATTCCTATTATTATTACATTGTAATAGATAATGAAATAATTATACAACTCACCGTAGCGTAGGATCAGTGGGAGCCCTGCTCTTGCTTTCCTGCAACTGGACAATCCCATCCGGGGGTGATCGGAGACAGCGACACATCACTGGGGATTAGATTCTCACAAGGAGCGTGGAATCTAGACCCCTGAAATGCACAGTTCACATCAGGGTTTGCGTTCATATGAGAAGCTAATGCTGCAGTTGATCTCACAGGAGGCAGAGCTCAGGCAGTGCGCAAGCGTTGGGGCGTGGCTGTAAATACAGATAAAGCTTCACTCACTCACCTGCCACTCACCTCCTGCTGTATGGCCGGGTTCCTAACAGGCCACGAACCAGTACCAGCCATATTTCAAAGCCTCAACAGCCACATGGGACTAGCGGTTGCCATATTGGACAAGGCAGATCTAGAACATTCCATCAGTGCAGAAAGCTCTATTGGGCAACACTGATCTGGAGTGTATGCTTCATAAGGGAAGGGATGTGTGTCCCTGCTGGTCACTGCCATGTGGCAGATCATCAGGCATTAGATTCTCATAAGGAGTGTGCAACCTAGATCCCTCATGTTCACAGTTCACGATAGGGTCCACGCTACCATGAGAATCTAATGCCACCACTGATCTGCCAGGAGGCGGAGCTCAGGCGTTAACGCGAGCCACAGGCAATGGCTATAAATACAGATGAAGCTTTCCTCACCTGTTGCTCACTTCCTTTTGTGGCCCAAGGGTTGGAGACCCCTGGTTTGGAGGATGGGTCCTGGGCTCTGAGAAGCTGCTTTGCCCACATGCATGGAAATGCCTGGTAATTTAGATCTCCCTAGACTGCCTTTAACCAAAGACAGGTGGGTTCTGGGTGGGTGTATGAAGCCCCCAGCTCCCTGGTCTCAGTCTGGGGCATCCCTTGGCATGACTGACCCTCCACAGTTCCCCTGCCGGGTCAGGCATGCCCCACCCTCCCCAGCTCCTTCAGGCTACAGAAGGACTGTGCCCACATAGCACCCTGCCCAGCTCCCTTCCCTTTCCGGTTCAGCCTCCCACCCCCAAACTGTGTGCCCAGGGAGCACTCCCTGAATAGTCACTGCAAACACATCCTCATCCTAGGGGCTGCGTCTGGGCAACTCCTAGGAAAAAGGTCTGGTTACGCAAGCAGATTTCTTGGCACACCCACCCACAGGAGGGAACCCACGCTGTGCTGCCGTAAAAGAAAAAATCATAATAAAGAAGTAGCGAATTTTGTGACAGCTTTGGAAAACAGCATTTAGTGAGAAAAGCAAGGTACAGAAGCCTGGCTATGGCATCTTTATTTTTTGAGCGGGGAAAGGCAAACGTGGACCGTATCATATTTGCTGACTCCCTAAAGAAAACAAGCCGGAAATACAAGAAGCCGATGAGAGAGGACATGTAGGGCGCCAGAGTGGGGTAAGAGTTCCCAGGCTCTCTGTGTGTTTGGATTATTGAGTCATGTGGATTTGCACAGATCCCAAAACCAAAACACAGATTCCTAGACCCCGCCGTCCGGGAGTCTGACGCAGCCGCTCTGCAGTGGGAGTTGGAGGCTGTGTCCCCGAGGGGCTCCATGGGTGACGGACAGGTGCACCACCAGTCTTGGGGATGTTGTTCTAGAAGCTTTCATGGAGAGGTTTTAAACAAAACCAAACCACTCACCAGCAGTGCTACGTTCCAGGATGCAGCCAGCCCTGCTGGAAGCAGGTGGGAAGCCTGTCTTCTTTACTTCCGGGGGCCTCTGGAGGTGGGTAAAGTCAGGGGCTCCTGGTAGACACTGATCGCCCCTGCCGGCCTCCACAGGCCCGGGAAAGCCTGAAAGCCTGGTGCTCCTGCCACATCCCCATTGCCATGGCAACGGCAGACACAATGGTTTCTGTGGAGTTCGGGTCTATAAATAATTTCTAGATCAGTCTTGGCGAGGTGGACAGGGTGGGCACTAAAGGGAGGTTCCTGGTGGCTGGTGGGACGGGCCACTGTCCACAGGCCATGCCAGGCCTGGGGTGGCAAGGTCACAGCCTCCTGGGTCAGACGCTCTACCCTGGCCAGCCAGCAGGAGTGGCCTTGGCAGGCTCCGCAGCAGTTTCTGCCCCAGAGAACATGCGTGGGACAGTTCCACCTCATCTGTGAGTCCCAGAGATGCATGGACCCAGGGTGGCTGCACAGGACCCAGGGTGGCTGCACAGGACCCAGGGTGGCTGGATGGAGGGGGTATAAAAAATCCCTGCTGGTGATTTGGGAACTGAGGGAGGCTCAGGGGCCAGAAATTGATCACCACTGTTTTTAGGTGCTCAGGAGAGCCCTGTTCAATGTCTTGGTGTTGCTGTGTGGACCCTGGTGGGGTGACAACAGGATCTGAGTGTCTGGACTCCAGTCTCTCTGCTTCCTCTGTCCACGTTTTAGGGATGCCCTATTCAACGAGCCCTCTCTCTCGCTCTCCTTTTTTTTTTTTTTTCTTAACAGCGTTTCCAGGGAAGGGCTCATACTCCCCACACCACGAGCTGAGAGAGGTAGATGTTTTCTGGGTAAATCATTTGAAAACCAGGCAGATCAAACACCTTTGTGTCTCTGATTAGAGAGAGCTCCCTGGGATGGCTCTGCGTTGCCTGGCATTAGGGGTGAGGGGCATGGCCTGACACTCAGAGGGCAGCATGTGAGCAGGTGCAGCCTATGGGGAAGCAGTTTAACCACAGCCCTGGCGCTGAGAGGGGTAAATCCCCCCGCGCAGCAACTCTCCTCAGAGGATTCTTGCTGACTGATGCACTGGCATAGGGGCACGAAGGCAGGTATGTGCTGAAGGCATGACCCACACTGCACGCTGATCACAGCAGAGACAGAGCAGCCTCATGTCTGTCGCCGGGGAGGCGTGGACAAGGACAGCCTGGTCCCCATGCACCGAGAGCTCATGTGCAGTCAGCAAAAGGAGTGGCGACTCCATCCAGGTGGACACAGGACAGCTTTCAAGAGAAGTAAGAAAGGCTAGACATAGTGGCTCACACCTGTAATCCCAGCACTTTAGGAGGCTGAGGTGGGAAGATCATCTGAGGTCAGCAGTTTGAGACCAGCCCAGCCAACATGAAAAAACCCTGTCTCTACTAAAAATACAAAAATTAGCCGGGCGTGGTGATAGGCACCTGTGATCCCAGCTACTTGGGTGGCTGAGACATGAAAATGGCTTGAACCTGGGAGGTAGAGGTTTGCAGTGAGCTGAGATCACGTCACTGCACTCCAGCCTGGGAGACAGAACGAGATTCCATCTCAAAAAAAAAAAAAAAGAGAGAGAAATAAGAAGAACCAGAGGCACCCAGTACATGGGCTGCCTGTCCGTGTAGGAGGCCGTGTACTGTATCACAGGCACCGCTAAGCGTGCAAACACACATGTGTTCACAAGCACATATGCACACAATAGCTAGAAAATGGGGATCTGGCGTCCTTTCCTGTACTGTTTGTTTTATCATTTGCATATGTTAATTTTTCAATTAAAAATTGTTGAGCAAGGTGTGGTAGCATGTACCTGTCATCCTGATTACTCGGGAAGCCGGGGTGGGAGGAGTGCTTGAGCCCAGGAGCTTGGGTCTAGCCTGGGCAACACAGCAAGACCCCATCTCCAAAAAAATTTTAAAAATAGATGAATGGAAGTTTGGAGGAAAAGGGGCAGGAGGAAGAGAGAGGGAAACGTGAACCCTGCACCGCGGAGGCAGCAGGTCCTCACCTGGGTCTGGCTCTCCGTTTCCCAGCTGTGTGGCTGTGGGCAAGTCACCCGGCCTCCCTTCGACACCACTTTCCTGCCCGTCAAATGGACCCGCGGATAAACCAGTCTCACCAAGTTGTTGCCAGGATCGAGTAAGTCACAAATGAGAAAGGCTTTAGGAATCCGCAACGGGCGTTTTCCCTTGAAAATGGCCTCTGGCTCTTGCGCACCGCGTGTGCCAAACAATCAGCTCAGCTAATGATTTTCATTCACTCTAATCCTCAGGCTGCCGGAGCTGGCTTTCAGGGGTGCGCTTCGGGAAGATCTGAGGACACAGGCCCCGCTGGGGTTCAGATCTGGAGACCCAGCAAGGGCTAATAAAACACAAACCATATACTCCCCCAGCCTCCCTCAGGGAGTGTTTTTCTCTGATTCCAGATCGGCCCTTGGGCTGTTAGAAAATGTCTTCTGGGGACAAAGGGCAAGCGGTGAATTTGTGTCCCCCACAGAGAGGAGGGCTGGAGGTGTGGTTCCCTAAGAAGCCACGTGAACCAGAAGCAGCTCTCAGGGGCGGCAGCATCTGCCCTCAGCCACGCTGGAGTCCACCCCAACTGGCAAGCGGTGGAAAGGAAGGAAAAAATGAGTCAAAGGAATTGGAAACTGTGTTGTTCGCATTTATGAAATGAATGTAGGTCTCCTACATACACTCTGACCTGGAGGAGTGCTGTCTCTGCTTTAGCAGCTGGGCATGGCTGTGTTAACAGTGGCGGAGGCGAACTTACATCAGTGGTGAACATCAAATGTCAAGTGTCGTTAGAAACCAAGAGTGGGGCGGATTTAAACCATATCGTCAGCATCCTTGAGGCAGAAGAATAGGGAACCTAAGGCCGTTTCACGCTGACTTCCCAGAACTAAATTGAAAGGAGAGCCCTAACTTTCCACTCCTAAGTAACAGAAGGACCAGAGGCTACGGCTTTGCGAACCCCCACCTCTTCTGCCTGGCAAATGGGAAAAACAGCAGGGAAAGCATTTCCCCTTTAAACAGAATCACTGGGCAGGGCATGATGCTCAAATCTCATACTGCAAAATGTTTTTTCATCTTGAGGAAACCCGTACAGGAACTTGAGCCTGAGGAGTTGTAGGGCTGCCTGGACATTTGGATGTGGCCACGTTAAAGACTCAGTGCTCGTCAGCTGGAGGTTTGGATTCAGGGAGGTAGAAACAACTTTGACGTGGGAGTGTTTGTGGTCAGTGGTTATGAGTGAGTCTTAGGGTTTTTCCCACAGCTGATGAAAACGTTTCTCTGACATCAGAAATACGTATCTATTTAGAAACAGGGTCCTGCTCTTTCCCCCAGGCTGGAGTGCAGAAGTGTAATCGTGGCTTATTGGGACCTCCAACTTCTGGCTAAAGGGATCCTCCTGCTGCAGCCTCCTGAGTAGCTGGAACCACGGGCACATACCATTGCCCCTGACTAATTTTTTAATTTTTTGTAAAGATGGGTCTCACTCTGTTGCCCAGCCTGGAATGCAGTGGCTTGATCTCAGCCCACTGCAGCCTCTGCCTCCAGGCCTCTGCCTCCAGGTTCAAGCAATTCTGTCTCAGCCTTCTGAGTAGCTGGGATTACAGGTACAAGCCACCATGTCCAATTTTTTTTGTTTGTTTGTATTTTTAGTACAGACAGGGTTTCAACATGTTGGCCAGGCTAGTCTCGAACTTCTGACCTCAAGTGATCCACTGCCTCTGCCTCCTAAAGTGCTGGGATCACAGGTGTAAGCCACCATGCCTGGCCTATATGTATTTTTAATGCAGCCATTGGGCTCTGCCACCAGGGCTGATCCAGTTAGTCTGGGACGAGGCTCAGGAAGCTGCATTTTAAGAGTAACACAAGTGACTGGGATGCATGATAATGCCAGAGAACCCCAGGCTGGAATGGGGAACCCCAAACCCCAAAAGGCATGCAGGGCAATCCACTGAAGTGTGGAAGAAAACTATTATCACTTCAACTTCAATTTATCTCATCCTTTTACATCTTCTCTTTCGTGCTTTATGATGTGTGAAACCTCAGCTGCAGAGCCCAGATGAATGTTTTATAAATGGTGATGATGATAATAACCAACCCCTGCACTGCCCCGTGCCACAGCCCTGTTCTAAGCCTCGTAAGCATATTCACTCATTTACTCCTCAGGACTCTGCAAGATATTATTGCCCTCTGCTATTAATCGTGTGCCCCTAAAACTCATATGTCGAAGCCCTCACCCCCAGTACAACTGTGTTTGAAGTCAGAAAGTGATACAAGTTTGCCGAGGCCATGAGGGCAGGACCCTGGTAAGGCAGGGATTAGCATCTGTATTAGTGCGTTTTCACACTGCTATAAAAAAATACCCGAGACTGGGTCTTTTATAAAGGAAAGAGGTTTAACTGACTCACAGTTCCACATGGCTGGGTAGGTCTCAGGAAACATAATCATGGAGGAAGGTGGAGAAGGAAGCAAAGAACTTCTTGACAAGGCAGCAGGAAGGAGAAGAGCAAGAGAGAGCAGGGAAAACTGCCTTATAAAACCAGCAGATCTCGTGAGAACTTGCTCACTATCACAAGAACAGCTTGGGGGAAACCGCCCCACGGTCCAATCACCTGCCACCAGGTGCCTTCCTCCACACCTGGGGATTACAATTCAAGACGAGATTTGCGTGACGACACATAGCCAAACCGTATCAGCATCCCTGAGGCAGAAGAATAGGGTCCGAAGGCAGGGAACCTAAGGCCGTTTCACGCTGACTTCCCAGAACTAAACTGAAAGGAGAGCCCTAACTTTCCACGCCTAAGTAACAGGGGACCAGAGGCTACCGCTTTGCAAACCCCCACCTTTTCTGCGGGGCACGTGGGAAACTGAAAGTACCTCTGACTGGCTGCTGTTTGCGACCAGTCAGACGTTTGCAGAGGAGTGTAACTTTGTAACTTCACCTCAGCCTCTGATTGGCTGCTGTCTGCAACCTATCAGACTGATTGTGGGCCGTCTTTGTTGCCCAGAGTGCAACTTCATAACTTCACTTTTGCCTCTGATTGGTTGCTTTCCACGACCAATCAGATGTTTGCATAGGCGTGTGACCTTTGTAACTTCACTTGACCAATCGGACTGATTGCAGGCCACCGCTTCATTTACATGGGGTGAACAGCAAGCGGCCAATGGGAAACCTCTAGCGGGTATTTGGACTGGATGAGCTTCTGCACCTGGGGCCCTTGAACCCCCCTGCTCGGGCCTGCTCCCACACTGCAGAGTGTCCTTTCATATTCAGTAAATCTCTGCTTCTGTTGCTTCATTCTTTCCTTGATTTGTTTGCACATTTTGTCCAAATCAAACACTCTCATCAGACAGATACCAGAGCACATTCTCCCCCCTCCCCGCTTTCTCCCTCCCTTCCTCTATGCCACAGCCACGTGAGGACCTAGGAAAAGGTGGCCACCTACAAGCCAGAAGAAAGCCTTCATCAGAACCTGACCCTGCTGGCTCCCTGCTCTTAGACTTTGTCTCCAGAACCGTGAAGTCTAAACCACGCAGTCTATGGCATCTGTGTTATGGCAGCAGGATCTGAGACATCCCACATCATGCAGACGAGGAAACAGAGGTGCAGAGAGGTGAAGCAGATTGGCTGAGGTAGAACAATGAGGAGGCGGGAGAGCTGGGATTTACATCGAGGTAGTTTGGCTGTGGGTCCAGGCTTTTAATGATGTATTTAGGGCACACTCCCTTAAAACAAACAAACAATCCCTAGAGGAATGTGTTTGAAGAAGTCTGGAAATGCCTGGATTGGAAGGAAAGGGTGTGAGAGTCTAAGGTAGACAGAATGGTGACCCCCAAAGATGTCCATGTCTTAACCCCCAGAACTTGTGGACATTTACCTTGCCAAGTAAATTATCAAGTAATTTACCTTACTTGGCAGGAGAAACTTTGCAGATGTGATTAAATTAAAAATCTTGAGGTTGGGGGGTTATCCTGGATTATACTGGTGGGCCCAGGGCCATCACAGGGATCCTGGTGACAGGGAGGAAGAAGTCAGAAAGGAGAGAAGATGCCACTCTGCTGGCTTGGAAGACAGAGGAGGGGCCATGGGCCAAGGAATGTGGGCGGCGTCCAGGAGCCACAGAAGGCAAGGGGACAGATTCTTCCCGGGGGCCTCCAGAAGGGGCAGACCCATTTTAGAGTTCAGACCTCCTGAACTTTAAGATAATAAATTTGTGCTGTTTTAAGCCACAGTTTGTAGTAATTTGTTGCAACAGTGATGGGGAAAAATGCAGATTTGGGGGGTGAATGACTGGGGGGATGATATGCTTGTGGGGAAACTGATTCTCGGTTTGGAGCTGACATAAGGTGGCCTGTATACAGGTTCTCCTTTGCAATGTGACTTAACAGATCTGCAAAGGGTCTTGTGATGTTGTGATATAATAAGAAATATATATCGTCTCCATCCTGGTTTTGGACACAGAGCTCCTAAAATCCTCAGAATTTCCTGAGCGATAAGAGTGGGAAAAGCATTTTTTTGTTATTGATAATAACAACTCTCTTAGTCCATTTTTGTTGCTGTAAAGGAATGCTTGAGGCTGGGTAATTTATATAGAAAAGAGGCATTTTAGGTTCACAGTTCTGTGAGCTGTATGGGAAGCATGACACCAACATCTGCTTCTGGTGAGGAACTCAGGAAGCTTCCACTCAGGGCAGAAGGTAAAAAGGAGCAAGCGTCACGTGGAGAGGAGAGAGGCAAGCGGAGCAAGACACCAGGCTTTTTAAACAATCAGCTCCCTCAGGAACTACTAGAGCAAGAGAACTGGGGAACTCTCAGTACTGCATGGACGGCACCAGGACATTCACGAGGGATCTGCCCCACGACCGAAACACCCCCCACCAGGCTCCACTCCCAACATTGGGGGTCAAAGTTCAGCATGAGATTTGGAGGTGACAAATATCCAAACCATTATTAGTAACCACATCTGAGTTTACGCTAATGAGGTGACTCTTGGAGGATGGGGACTGGTTGCCAGAGGAGGTTGGAACTTCAGTCACCCTGTTCCCCAACCCCAACCTCCAGGGAGAAGAGAGGGGCTGGAGATTGACTTAATAAGGCCTCATGAAGTAATCAATCATGTCTATGTAATGTGACGTCCGTAAAACCTCTAAATGACTAGAAGGGAGTTTCAAAGAGCTTCTGCGTTGAGTTAGTGAGCACATCAAGGTGCAAGGAGGGCGGTGCACCTGGAGAGGGCATAGGAGCTCTGTACTCCTCCTGTGCCTCCCCTACTAACCCCGTCCATCCCACTCCGTCCATCCCACCCTGTCCATGACCTGGCTGTTCCTGAGTCACATTCTTTATAATAAACCAGTAAACATAAGCAAAGTGTTTCCCTGAGTTCTGTATGTCATTTGCCAATTTTTTTTTTTTTTTCGAGGCGGAGTCTTGCTGGGTCACCCAGGCTGGAGTGCATTGGCTCGATCTTGGCTCACTGCAGCCTCTGCCTCCAAGGTTCAAGTGATTCTTCTGCCTCAGCCTCCCAAGTAACTGGGACCACAGGCATGCACCACCATGTCTGGCTAATTTTTGTACTTTTAATAAAGACATGGTTTCACCACCTTGGCCAGGCTGGTCTCAAATTCCTGACCTCATGTGATCCACTTGTTTCAGCCTCTCAAAGTCCTGGGATTACAGGCATGAGCCACTGCACCTAGCTTTTGCCAATTACTGAGCCTGAGGAGGGGGTCATGAGAACTCCTAAATCAGCTGTAAGTCATTGCTGATCAACCTGAAGGGAGGCCCAGACTCACAATTGGCATCTGAAGTGGAGGCCATACAATGGGACTGAGTCCCTAAATTATGAGATCTGATGCTAACTCTAGGTAGTGTTGGAATTAAATTGAACTGTGAGACACCCAGCTATGTCAGAAAGTTGGAAGATTTGTTGGTGTGGGTAATCACTACCCTGCCATTTGCTGTCAGAAGCAAAGTGTTGCATATAGAAGAAATATGTTTTCCTTTCCAAGCTTCGACAAATACATAGAATGTGGCAGAAGCGATATTGTATGACTTCAAAACCTCAGTCTCAAGAGACCTTGCTGTTGGCACTCTCACTCTTGATGGAACGCTGTGAAGACGCCAAGGCTGTCTACTGGAGGATGAGAGGCCATGTGGAGCAGGGAACCGCTGTCGCAGCAGAGCCAGCAACCAGCATGACCACCAGACCTGTGAGAGAAGCTTCTTAGACCATGCAGCCCCATTAGCCACCAGATGACTGTAGCCACACAGGTGATCCCAAGTGAGACAAACAGAAGAACCACCCACAGAGCCCAACCCAAACTGTCCTATCTAAGGCTGAGTACATGGTAGAGCCAGATCCCACTGCTTCAGGAATGGAGGTGGGGTGAACACTTGAGAGATTATACTCTAGCTTTTTTTGCTCTCATCACTTTCTTCACCTCTTACCAATTTCAATAACATCAAAAGCAGCGAACATTGGTTCAACCTCAGTTATCCTCACAACCACCCTTGGACATGGCCAGTTGTATTATCATTTTACAGATGAGGAAACTGGGGCCAAGAGAGGTTAACAGAGCTGCCCAAGATCATTCAGCAGGCAAGCACAAGGAGCGGGATTGGGACCCTGTTTTATCTGATGCCAGAGTCACCATCATTGTGGCTTTTGCTAGCCTGCTGCATTCACTCATTCATTCAAGACCAATATATTAAGTCTTTTATGTCCGGTGCTTGGGATGGAAAGATGAACAAGGAAGATGTGGTCCCTTTGTCAATAGCTATCTTATGAAGACTCACAAATCGTGATCATCACTGAGCTTTGTGTTGACTTCAGTGATGAATTTAGGGTGCCTGTGAACGTAGCCGTTTGTTCCAAGTATAAATTAGGATTGTGTTCAGCTGTGAGTCACAGGAACCCTCCTCCAGTGGCTTATCCAGCCAAGGGTGGAATTTTTCACATAAGAAGACAGAAGATAAGCAGTCCAGGGCTGATGCTGCAGGTCATGAAGTCACATGTACAGTTGGCATGGCCTCACCCCTGCCATGGGGTTAATGGCTCCGGGGCAAGAAGAGGCTTGGCTTGCCAGCTTCAGCTAGGCACAAACTCCAGATGAACTGCTTCGGTCACTTGCCCAGCCCTGGACCAACCACTGTGGCTGGAGAGACGGTGCGTGGTGTCTGGCCCAGCCTGGGTCATGGATGTCCTCTACTGGAAAGAGAATGGGGTTGGTCATCAAATGAGGGGAAGGCTGGAAGTGGTGGAGAGGAATGGCAGGCCGTGTTTCCCAATGTGGTTGCAATGATCTTTCTTTTCCTACACACTCTTCATACCATGAGAATTTTGCCTCTTCTCCCATCAAAAACTGGGGTCTAGGTTTCTGATCCTTGAATCCTGGTGGGCTTGGGACAACGGTCTGAGTGATGTCTAAGGCTGGGTGGTAAAAGGTAAGTCAACTTCCACCTGGTTCTCTTGGGATGCTCTCTCTCGGAGCCAACCCCTGTGGAGAAGCCATGGTAGGTGTTACAGCCAGCGCCCCAGTTGAGGCACCGGACCAGTAGGTGAGAGAGCCTTCGGCGATTCCAGCTCCCAGACATTGGGTCACCACCCTCAGGCTTCAAGCTGCTCCCGCTGAACCCACAAAGAGCAGGGATGAGCTGTCCATGACAAACCCTGCTCGAATTACAGATTTGTTTATTTATTTTTTTAGGCAGGGTCTCACTCTGTCACCCAGGCTGAAGTGCAGTGGTGCAATCATTGCTCACTGAGGCCTGGACCTCCTGGACTCCAGTGATTCTCCCATTTCAGCCTGTGAGTAGCAGGGACTACAGGCACTCACCACCATACCTGGCTAATATATTTTTTTTAATTTTTGTAGAGACAGAGACAGGGTCTCACCATGTTGCCCAGACTGGTCTCAAGCTCTTGGGTGGAAGCAATTCTCTCACTCTGGCCTCCCAACATGCTGGGATTAGAAGCATGAGCCACCATGCTGAGCCAAATTAGAGATTTGTGACCATAATACACGATTGCTGTTTTTTATTTTTTATTTTTTTGAGACAGAGTCTCACTCTGTCGCCCAGGCTGCAGTGCAGTGGCACGATCTCTGCTCACCGCAAGCTTTGGCTGCCAGGTTCAAGGAATTCTCGTGCTTCAGCCTCCCGGGTAGCTGGGATTATAGGCATGTACCACCACGCCTGGCTAATTTTTAAAAATATTTTTAGTAGAGATGGGGTTTCGCCATGTTGGCCAGGCTGGTCTTGAACTCCTGGCCTCAAGCAATCCACCCACCTCGGCCTCCCAAAGTGCTGGGATTACAGGCACGAGCCACCGCGTCTGTCTGATCAATGTTTTTTAGCTGCTAGGTCTGGGGTAGTTTGTTAGGCTGCAATAGACAGCTAGAGCAAGAGGGTGTACACGGGGCATGAGCAGAAGCTCTGTGCGACCAGACCCTTGCTCCTGGGAAGGCGAGAGGTGAGAAGCAGCAAGAGACAGATAGAGGCCGAATGAGAAAGGCTCAGAATCAGCTGATATGCTACCTGCAAGGAAGGCCATCAGATGTGGCCATGCCTTTTCCCTGCAGCCATGAAGGAAACTAACCCAACCATTGGGTTGCATGCTAGCTTGATTACCAGGTCCGGCGGAGAGGGAAGCAAAAGACCCATGGGGCCCACACCAGGAAGCGTCTGGCGCCCCACCCTGCCATGCCTCCCCGCCAACCAGGTGGATCTGCAGACTGACGTCCAGGCTCAGCCTTGCCCCTGCTCACCAGTCAATGCTGGCCTTGGGCAGAAGTCATCCTGGGGACAAGTGGCCCCGGGATGGGCTCTGCTCTTGCTAAGAGCACCCTGTGCTTCTGTGCGAGTCATACCCCTACGGCTTTGTCCCCTTGCCTCTGAGATCTGAGTGTTTAATCACTGGAAATTACCTTGCTAAACTCTGTTATCATTTCTAATTTTTTTTCTGCAGATGTAAGTTTTTAATGTAGACATGTCATCTGAGAAAGATGATAGTTTTGTTTCATCCTTTCTAGCCCTGATACCTTTATTCATTTTCCTTGTTCTACGCTGGCACCAGAAATATAATGTTGAAGAGAAGAAAAGATTTCTCATGTGCTCCCTTAGGAATGGTGTTTACTGTAACATTTGGCGGGTATGCTTTATCATATGAAGAAATGTTTGTCTTAATTTGTCAATGGTTTTCATGATAAAAGGATTTAAACCTTAGCCGTTGCTCTTTCTGCATCTGTATGAACAATCACAGGCTTTTCACCTTTAACCTGTTACTGTGATGAATGGCATTTCTAGAGTCTCTAATGCGAAGTCGCCTTTACATTACTGGGATAAATGTATATCTGTCATCATATATTACTTTTTTAAATGTCAATGGCTAGGTTTGCTAGTATTTTGTCTCGATTTTTGTGTCTATTTTCTGGGATGACTTTCACCTATAATTTTCCTTTCTCACACCATTCTTGTCAGGTTTTCATATTAAGGTTATACCGGCCTCATAGAATGAGTCGGGAAATATTGCCTCTTTCTATTACTGGAAGAGTTTGTGTAAGACTGTCTGACACTTTAAATGTTTGGTAGAACTCATCTGTAAAACTCACTGGGCCTGGTGTTTTCTTTGTGGAAAGATGATGATGATGATCATTATTATTTTGAGACGGAGTCACTCTGTCGCCCAGGCTGGAGTGCAGTGGTGCCGTCTCAGCTCACTGAAACCTCTGCCTCCCAGGTTCAAGCGGTTATCTTGCCTCAGCCTCCCCAGTAGCTGGAATTACAGGCATGCACTACCACGCCTGGCTAATTCTTTGTATTTTTAGTAGAGTCAGGGTTTCTCCATGTTGGCCAGGCTGGTCTCGAACTCTTGACCTAAGGTGATCCACTCATCTCGGCCTCCCAAAGTGCTGGAATTTCACACCTGAGCCACCATGCCCAGCTCTTTACGGGAAGATTTTAAACTACTATTCCATTTTATTCAAGGTTATAGGACTATTCAGACTTCCTTTTTCTTTTTGAGTCAGTTTTGGTAGATTATACTTTTTCTAAGAATTTTTCCAGATAAATAAAAAATTAAAAATTAAAAAAAGAATAAAAATAAAAAAAGAATTTTTCCACTTCCTGAATTGGAAAAATCCTTGCCTGGCCTTACCTAGGGCATATTCCTTGCTTCTAATCTGTAGCTCATCTCTCTGAATTTACCCTTTGGAATCCTTTTTTTTAAAAAATTCCCTTTGGAATCATAGTCTCTTCCTGCTCTTCAATTCATATGTTGACATCTGGATCAGGATTATTTGGGCTACAAAAACAGAGCATTGGATTAAAATGGCTTAAAGAACAAGGTATTTTTGCTGGTTCATGTAAGCAGTCCAGGGGTGGCAGCTCCAGGGCTGGCTCAGCACCACTGAGAACCCAAGCTCTTTCTTTCTGCCCTCATGCTCTCTGCACACTGGCCTGCTTCTTAGGCCTCTCTCCACATGGTCACATGATGGCTGCTGCAGCTCCAGGAGTCACTGTATCGATGTGAAAACATCCAAGAAGAGAAGGCGGCTCCTCCTTTGCGTCACTTTTACTGGGGAGCAATGCTTTCCCCAGAAGTCCCCACTCCCTACATCCCACCCAACAGACGTCCCTCCAGGTACTGCTGGCACAGATGAGCTCCAAGGGAGATGGGGAACCGTGAGGATGTGGAGCTTGCAGATTCTGTAGCAGTGGCAGGCCTGCAGGCCAGGACCAAGATCACATGTCTGCTCCAGCACCCTCGGGCTTAACCCCCGAACTGTCCTGCCTCACCCTCTCCCAATCTCTCTGGCCTGTTGCCACCAGGCCAGCTTAACAGAAAATACTAGAACCTGTAGTGTGTTGGTAAATGTTTAACAACTGGCTCTCCAGGGGTCAGGGGTTGGCGTAAGCCCTGCTTTGAAGGTTTGCTCATTTCCAGGGTGTAAACACTCCCACTGGGTTGATTCCAAGGTGCCAAGAAACAGTCTCTGAATGTGGAGTAGGGAAGAGACGCTCACCATTGGCTCTTGTTGTTGTGAGCCCTGCCAACCGGCTCTGGTGCATCCCTGACTAGGACCCACGGGAATCCGTACCTTAGAGCTGGGGGAAGGGACACCCTACCCAGGCTGCAGTGTAATAATCAAGACATTAAAGGAGCTGGCTGAACACAAATGAGAGACTGTTTGTTGGATCCCCGTTACGTGCTGAGCACACGCAAATGTCATCTCCACGCCTTATAACCACCCCTTTGTCTGATGAAGTTGGAATTCAGAGAGGTTAAGGCACTGGTGACTTATATGGAATCAGAATCCAAACCCAGGTCTGTCTCCTTCCAAAGACTGTGTCCTTTTACCCAAAACAAAGGACCAGATTCAGAACAGCCCAGCTCGCTCTCATTCCACACCGATGACATGCCAGGGGCCAGGACATTCAAAGTGGAGCATGACTCACCGTTGCCGAAAAGTGGGAAAAAAACAAATGCCCACCACTGAGGAGCAAATAAACGAAACGCCGTCCATCCGTACAACTGATACTATTGGCCCTAGAAAGGAACGAGGCTCTGACACACCCTACCACGTGGAAGAACCTTGAACGTGACACCGAGTGACAGAAGTCGGACACAAGGGACCAGGTATTACATGATTCATTCCATTTACATGAGAGGTCCAGCATGGCCAGTCTACAGGGACAGAAAATGGATGGGTGGTTGTCAGGGGTCGGAGGGAGGAGAGAATGGGGAGTGACTGCCAACAGATACGGGTGATCTTTGTGGGGCGACGGAAATGTTCTAGAACTACATGGAGGGCGCACAACGTGTCCGTGTGCCTAGTACCCCTGAATCGTAAAACGAACCAAGCGGCGGAGGAGTCCTCGAAAAGGGATTTCTTTGCTCCAGCCTCCCAGGCTAAGGCTCCTTCGTCACTTTCTCAAATTCACTGCGTGGTGCTTCCCACGCTACAAGAGAAAAAGTCAAGGAGGCATTTTGCATGCATCTTTTGCGCTGAGTACTCTCAACTCCCCTGTAATTGGGGAATACTGTTAACCCATTTTACAGTGAAGAAAACTGAGGCTCGGGGAGACATTAAGGAACTTCCCCAAGAACCCACAGCCAGTTTATGGGAGAGCCAGGACTTGGACCCAGGCCAGCCTGATTCCGGAGTGTTGCTCTAAACTCTTCACTGTAGTAAAGCAGCTTCCAGGTTGCCTGGGATTTTCTCCCTCCAGGAAGCTAGTTCACAGGCATGGCAGCTCAGAAGGCGACTTAGGGTGGAGGCTTCCATGTCTCCCCGCCCTCCCACAGCAGGAAGGAGGGACTGGTGCTGGGAGGGAAGAGCCCTGCGCTGAGGGCGTCCCAGGCCCGTCCATCACATCCCTCCAGGACACTCGGCTCTGTTACAACTCGGCTCTGTGGCATGCGTTAGGCCTCGTTTTGCTGACCTTAAAAAGTAACCAACGGCAGAGATCAGTGGTCCTGTACAGAAGCTGCGCTGCCCCGGGGGCCTTCTGGAAGTTTTCAGGGGTACAGGTGGGACAGTTCCCCAAATAAAGAATTCCCCCAATCCCTCGGTTTTTCCATGTCCCACCAGGCCTTGGTGAATGAAAAATCCTCTTGTAAAACATGGGTCTAGAACTGAACTCCGGGTGTGTCTGTTTTCTGCATCACTGTCATATACGTTGGATATTCTGGGAATGCAACCACTGTGTGATAAGGGAAGACGTCCCTCCGGAGCTGTCCAGCACGTGGGAAAATCCCTTCGCTGGCAGCAGTACCTTCATGGTCTCTGAGCCTCCACATGACACACCTGTGTCCACCTGCACTTGTGGCCATCACGTTTATGTGACTGTCTTGCTACAAGCATCAGGCCACTTCATCATGTCACCTGCTGTGACCAGACCTGAACATTCACCTTGTCAAATCCATATTATTTTATTATAATTGACTTTCCTTTTGTGCTTTTGGCATTATAGCAATTTATTTTTCTTTTTGCAATTGGTTTGTAGGTGGGTTATATTTTCTATGAATTTCATTTCAGAATAATAAAAGAAGCATTACAAAATATTCGTTACTTAAAAAAAAGTGTTGGCCGGGTGTGGTGGCTCACAACTGTAATCCCAACACTTTGCGAGGCCAGGGCAGGTGGATCACTTGAGCCCAGGAGTTTGAGACTAGCCTGGGCATTGTAGCAAGACCCCATCTCTATGACAAACTTTTAAAAAAAATAAGCCTGGCATTGTGGTGCACACCTATAGTTCCAGCCACTGGAGAGGCTAAGGCAGGAGTACCGCTTGAACCCAAGAGTTCAAGGGTACAGTGAGCCATGATCCCACTACTGCACTCCAGCCTGGGCAACAGAGTGACACCCTATCTCAAAAAAAATGTGTTAAGGCTGATACAGTTCTGGGAAACACTGAGATATACGATTTCTTAAGATCCCTTTCAGCTTTTAAATAATTAGACCTGACCTCATAAATTTTTTCCATAATTCTAGTAAAAGCAAGTGCACAGTGCCTTTTAAACAATCCCCAAAGCATCGTTGCACCACTGTGACCCAAGGATGCCCAGAGGGCGATTAAAATTAACAAACCCTGAGGACTCGTAAGAGGCTTCCTTCTGGCCCTTGGTAGAACAGTCTCACCTGTGACATTCAGTGACAACATACCTGCCTCACTTACTTCCCTTTCACCTTAACAAAGAGAAGAGCTGATGCCCTAAACTCACACTTTCTTGTGTTGTCTTTGTGCTTTGAAAAGTTCAGTGCTTACCTGGAATATTTTTGTTTTGTTTTTTCTGAAAGGAAAAATGAAAACAATAGATAGAGCTCCAAGGAACTTTGGTAACAAATTTTTACGCGCTGGAGTGAGTCCATGCCGTGTGCCGTTCCCTTCTATTAATTATTTCTCCTGCGTTTATCTTTCCCTCATCTCTTCTAACTGGCAATCTTCTTCTAACAGCAGCCCAGAGGACATTCTGGTTGGGTGCCGCCTTTTCCGTCTGCACAGAACAGACTGTTCACGATGGCTGGTGTTGGAGATGCCTCGCAGAACTGGCAGATGAGCCAGGGAGTGAAAAAAAGCAAAAATGAGGAAGTGGAGAACAGAGTCAACCAAAACTAGGCAGGGAGCGCTGCGGTACTGAGGTGTTCGGGGCTGAAACCCCCAAAAATGCATGTCCACCCAAAACCTCAGAATGTGACCTCATTTGGAAATAGGGTCTCTGCAGATGCAGTTAGTTAAAAATGAGGTTACAATAGAATACGATGGGGCTTAGATACAATGACAGTGTCTTGAAAAGAACAGGACACAGAGACACACAGGGGAAGGCGCACAAAGATGGGGTAAGATACGGGAGCGATGCATCTACAAAACAAAGAAAGTGCAGGAAAGCCTGAAGCCCACAGAAGCTGGGAGAGGCTAAGAAGGTCCTGGCCATGGAGGCTTAGGAGGGAGCACGGTCCTGCTAATGCCACGGTTGTGTTCCGCAGCACTGTGGGAGAATAAACGCTTATTCTTTTAAGTAAACTAGTTGATGGGCATTTGCTATGCAGCCATGTAAACCAGTCCCAGGATCATGATAAAATTAACCCTAACACTAACCCTAATCATAATCCTAAAGACTAACTTTAACATTAACTCTAACCCATGACCTTAACAATTAACCCTAACCCTAACACTTAACCCAAACCCTAACCCAAAACCCTAAAGGTAACCTGAAACCATAACCTAACCCTCAACAAAAACACTAACCCTAACCCTAACCCAGAAACCTAACTCTGACCCGAAGTCCTTACCCATGACCCTAAGCTAACCCTAATCCCTAACTCAAACCCTAAAGCAAACCCTAACCCTAGCCCTAAACCTAAACCTACCCATAAAACCTAATTCAAACCCAACCCTAAACCCTAACCCTGACCCAAAACCCTAAGCCTACTACTAAACCATAACACTAAAACAAAACCTAAATGCTCACCCTAAAACTAACCCTAAACCTAACCCTAAATCTAACTCCTAAACCAAACCCTAAAACCTAACCCTAACCCTAACCCTAACCTTAACACTAAACCTAAACCGTAACCCTAACCCTAACAAGTCTTACCCTAAACCTAAAGCCTAACTGTAACCCTAACTCTAAACTCTAGCCCTAAAGCCTAATGTGAACCCTAACTCTAAATGCTAACTCTAAGCCCTAACCCTAAACCCTAGCCCTAACCCAGCAGGTGGGTGAGCAATCTCCATCTGCCCCATGCTCCCCTCCATCTAGCCAGCAACTGCAAAATTGATTTTTAGAACCTGAGTGGTGAAGGATGGAGGAAGGACCTGCTGGGCTCTTTGCCTCACTTACCGGTGGGTGATTTCGAGACTGACCCCACCCTGGGTATTCTTTTAGCCCCAGCTAAATGAGCCACTTCCTCCCGACTGGGGGCAGTTGGTGATAGGAATAATGTCTGACATTGACTGAATTCTTACCATAGTCCTGGAACTATTCAAATGAATATATATGAATTTAAACATGCTATATTCTATTATATTGATAATTTTAATAATAGAGTATGCATATTCAATTAATAATGTTATCAAAATAGCAACTGTATTTTGTGGAATACTACAAAACATTAGTTGTAAGATACACCATTATGTTATTACGGTTTTAAGAATTTTTTAAAAACTGTCATTACATGTAAACGCATCCTAATTTTAGAGATGTTAAAATTCAAATCTTAGAATCAATAAAATATGGAGCCGGGTATGGTGGCTCACACTGTAATCCAATGGTATGTGAGGCTGGGGCAGGAGGATCACTTCAGCCCAGTAGTTCATGGCCAGCCTGGGCACCAGCACAAGACCCCATCTCAACTAAAAATTTAAAAATTAGCCAGACATGTAACATGCCTATAGCCCCAGTTACTCAAGAGGCTGAGGCAGGAGGATCACTTGAACCCAGAAGTTTGAGGTTGCAGTGAACTCTGATCACACCACTACATTCCAGACTAGGCACAAAACTCTCTCTAAAAAATAAAACAAGGATAAAGAATCAGGCCAGGTGTGGTGGCTCACACCTGTAATCCTAGCACTTTGGGAGGCCCAGGTGGGCAGATCATGAGGTCAGGAGTTCCAGACCAGCCTGGCCAACATGGTAAAATCCCGTCTCTGCTAAAAAATACAAAAATTAAAGTGGGAGAAGGATATGAACAGACACTTTACAAAAGAAGACATACATGAGGCCAACAAACATATGAAAAAATGCTCATCATCACTGGTCATTAGAGAAATGCGAATCAAAACTACACTGAGATACCATCTCATGCCTGTTAGAATGACGATCATTAAAAAATCTGGAGACAATAGATGCTGGAGAGGATGTGGAGAAATAGGAACACTTTTACACTGTTGGTGGGAGTATAAATTAGTTCAACCATTGTAGAAGACAGTGTGACGATTCCTCAAGGACCTAGAAATAGAAATTCCATTTGACCCAGCAATCCCATTACTGGGTATATATCCAAAGGATTATAAATCATTCTACTATAAGGACACATGCACATGAATGTTCATTGCAGCACAGTTTACAATAGCAAAGACCTGGAACCAACCCAAATGCCCATCAATGATAGCACTGGACAGGGAAAATGTGGCACATATACACCATGGAATATTATGCAGCCAACAAAAATGATGAGTTCGTGTCCTTTGTAGGGACATAGATGAACCTGGAAACCATCATTCTCAGCAAACTGACACAAGAACAGAAAATCAAACACCGCATGTTCTCACTCATAGGTGGGTATTGAACAATGAGAACACATGGACACAGGGAGGGGAGCATCACACACTGGGGTCTGTTGGGGGGAAATAGGGGAGGGACAGTGGGGGGTGGGGAGTTGAGGAGAGATAGCATGGGGAGAAATGCCAGATATAGGTGAAGGGCAGGAAGGCAGCAAATCGCACTGCCATGTGTGTACCTATGCAAGAATCTTGCATGTTCTTCACATGTACCCCAAAACCTAAAATGCAAAAAAAAAAAAACAACCCCAACCAGGAAGTAGATGGGTCACCAATGATATAACTGATTTGTTGTCTTATTTCTTCTATTTTATTTGCCCCCAGCTTTATTAAGGTATAATAAAAAAATATAATTTATACACATATTTAAAAAGAAATACAAAAATTAGCCAAGTGTGGTGGTGCATACCTGTAGTCCTAGCTACTCAGGAGGCTGAGGCAGAAGAATCACTGGAACCCAGAAGGCGGAGGTTGCAGTGAGCCAAGATCATGCTACTGCACTCCAGCCTGGGTGACAGAGGAATAATTTGTCTCAAAAAAAAATCAATGAAATGTGGTATTATCACCACCCCTATTTTATGGATAAGGAAATTGAGGCTGAGGTCACACAGCTATTCAAGGGTAGGGCCAGGATGAAACTCCCTGGCCGTGTGACTCTAGGGCCCAGGCTCTCAACCACTGTCCCACGCTGGCTCTCGTTAGGGCACTGCCAGCTCTTCAGCTTTGAGTGTCTTTGGCTGAGTCTGCCAGTTACCCATTCTCTCCTTCTTCCTTTAGCATTAGAGCCCTTGAGTTTCCATGGGACACAGGATCAAGTGCTAAAAACTGCATTGCCAGCCTCTCTTGCAGCTAGACGTGGCTGTCAGAGAAAGAGGAATACGGGAGAGCCAGGGTGACACCATTTTAAAACTCATCTCCATCTTAAAATTAGCAAGACATATTCCTGGTTGGACACACTCCGTGGTCACAAGATGTTGACAGTTGAAGCTTGATGATACCCGCAAGAATACACTCCTCTGACAATGGAATGTCCAGATGTCCCAATACCCTTAACAACGTATGCTTTCAGGATCATTATAGTCATGCTGGGATGTGTTTACACACTAAGCGCCAGGATAGTTTTCTTTACATCAGCAAAGTAAGAAATGTTGTCACGCTGTGAGCCCATCCACACGTAGACACAGCTTAGCTTTTCTGAAACCCAAAGACCTCTACGTAGGCAGAGTTGAAAATGACGACGGGGCACTACTCCTCCTGCTTTCGGAGCGCACCCTGGGCTGTAACTGAGTAGTGTTCAATAAGCCATTTCTTGTCACTGCACTCTGCGACTCACTTTGAATTCTTTCCTGTGCGAGATCCAAGGACCTCTCTCAGGGTCTCGATCAAGACCCCTTTTCCAGCAACACGGCCACGTGGTACAGTTCTGGCCAGTGGGACGTAAGTGAAGGACAGGAGTAAAGCTCTAGGCCTTGCTTTACAGGGAAGAGGAGGCCCCTTCATTACCTCTTCCCTCGCTGCCTGGCTGGAATGTGGATGTGCTGGCTGGAGCTGAGGCAGCGCCGTCTCAGATCTTCAGATGGAAACCACATATTAGGTTTGGCAGACCAACAGGATAAATACACAAGGGCACCCAGAGTTGCTAGGCTCATTCTGGGGCTGTTTCATGAGAAAGAAACAAGTCTCTATCTTGTTCAAGCCGCTGTCATTTTGGCCTTTGTTTTAGCAGCCAGAACGTGTCCTGATGAACACACCCGGTGCTGCCCTGCAGGCACCGTCCTGGCTCTCCAAGAGCTGCAGGCTCATTCAACGAAAATGAACAGAAAACACCTAATGCGGGGCTAGGCACAGCGCGGGCCCTGGGTAAATGTCAGTTCCTCACACAAGTATGGCTGACTCTGGTGTGAGCTGCTTGGCTAGCTTGCCGTTCTCCTGCTTTCTTTAAATCCTATTCACGTATGGTAGGAGAAGCAGCATTACTCACGTTTTTTTCTTTTTCTTCTTTTTTATTTTTATTTTTTATTTTATTTTTTGGGACAGAGTCTCACTCTGTCATCCAGGCTCTCACTCTGTCATCCAGGCTGAAGTGCAGTTGCATGATCTCGGCTCACTGCAATCTCCACCTCCTGAATTCAAGTGATTCTCCTGCCTCAGCCTCCCAAGCAGCTGGTTTTACAGGCCTGCGTCACCACGCCAAGCTAATTTTTTTGTATTTTCAGTAGAAATGGGGTTTCACCATGCTGGCCAGGCTGGTCTTGAACTCCTTGCCTCAAATGATCTGCCCACTTTGGCTTCCCGAAGTGCTGGGATTACAGGCATGAGTCACTGCACCCAACCTTGTTTATTTTTAGAGAGAGAGTCTTGCTTTGCTGCCCAGGCAGGAGTTTTAGTGGTACAATCAAGGCTCACTGCAGCCTCGACCTCCTGGCCTCAAGTGATCTTCCTGCCTTAGCCTTCTGAGTAGCTGGGACTACAGGCACATGCCACCACTCGACTAATTTTTGTGTTTTTCTAAGTTCGCCTTCCAAAACCTCCATCACCTTCCCCTTAACAAATAAAATGTTTTCTTGGGAGGCAGAGCACCAACAGTCAGCTCCTGCCTTTATACAACAATGGACATTGGCTGCTGTCTCTCCCCGTCCATCTGATAGTGGCCTCCACCTCTCCTCGATGCCACCCCCAGCCAACTCTCTGTGGTCCTGACAAGCTCAGCCCTCCTCATCCCCACCCTCCATCGAGCCGGAAGACTGCTCATGGCCCAGCCTAGCCAGCCACAGTTCCCATCCCTCTGGCTGCAGTCACTGAGTGAGGGATGTGACCTGCACCTAGCCTGGATCAATCTGACTCTTTACTAAGAATTGGTCAACGGGTGTTGGGAGGATGAAGGTCTATTTCTTCAGCTACGATTCTTAGCTGTGGTGATCACGAAAGCTATTGCAGGGCCCATCACAAGTTACCCCAAAACTTAGTGGCATAAAACAGGCATTGATTAAGCTTCTGGACCCTGGGGGGTCAGGACAAGGCACAGTATGGTTGCTGCCTTCCAAGGGCTAAGTGTCCCCAAAGAGAGGGACCCCAGAAAACCGAAGTGCCTTTCAGGACCGAGCCTCAGAAGTCATAGAACGTCACTTCCAACATTTTCCATTGGTTGAGATGGTTACAAAGGGCACGTGGATGGGACATATGTTGGTGTGGCCAAACTTAGAATACACAATGGGCCACAGAGCCTGGAGCTACTATCATCCTTCCTCACGTGGGTGGAGAGATCTAGAAAGTGACATCAACACACAGAGGAAACCAGAGCCAAGAGAAGGGGACACCTCGTTTGAGTCCCTGGATCCAGCTGCACCTGAAGGTAGACTCATCTATGGGTTTTTTTTTTTCCAGTTAAGTGAGCTATTAATATTTTTGCTCTACCGGGCACAGTGGCTCACGTTTGCAATCCCAGCACTTTGGGAGGCCAAGGCAGGTGGATCACCTGAGGTCAGGGGTTCGAGACCAGCCTGGCCAACATGGTGAAACCCTGTCTCTAGTAAAAAAACAAAAAATTAGCCAGGCGTGGTGGTGCATGCCTGTAATCCCAGCTACTCGGGAGGCTGAGGCAAGAGCATTACAAGAACCTGGGAGGCAGAGGTTGCAGTGAGCTGAGATTACACCACTGCACTTCAGCCTGAGCGACAGAGCAAGACTCCGTCTCAAAAAAAGATACACACACACACACATATATACATATATATTATTTTTGCTGTAAGCGATTCAGGTTGAATTTCTGTCATTGGCAGCCAAAAGATTCCTGAGCTCACTAAGGGGCTCAACTGAGCCAGGACAAGATACTCCGGGACTTTTCGCAGCCCAGAGTGCTAGCTGGTGCTTTGAAATGTCATTTCCTCTGCTCTTGGCTAGCTGGAATTTCCAGGCTGGCATCCCCAAGACGCAATGTGCCCCTCCCTTTAGAAGGCAAGAATTGACGACAGTGAGTTTTTTGATTGATTTGGTTCAAAGTCGCCCAAATGTCCCCTTCCTGCCACGAAGGCTTCTATTTCACGGTATCTGGGAGGAGCCATTTTTATGGCCTGGATCACCGAGACGGGAAGAGGGAGAGCAACTGGGAGCTGGCACATTCCTACAGGCTGGCTCCCGGGAATGTGGCTATTGGAAGGAGGACAGCCGCCACAGCAGGCCCCTGTGATGAACCGAGTCTCTGCATTTGCACACCTGCCTCCTGGGCTGTTAAATCCTACAAGGAAGCTCTGATCCCCGTGATACAAAGGAGGAAACTGAGGCAGAGAGAAGGGATGCAACTCACCCAAGATCTACAGCCGGGAAGCCGTGACACCAGGCACCGGTCTTCTGAGTGCAGAGTACCAATTCTTTCATGCCACGCTCACGGAGATAGGAGGGATACGGGGACGGATGTTCAGGGCCAGATGGACAGAGGCTTGACATTGTGCGGTGAGGGGGTGGCTGGCGTGTCTGCTGTGGGCACAGTAAGAAGAAGAGGGCCTGGGTGTGCAGTGGACGCTGACTAGGCGGCCTTGCTCCGCTCAGGAAAATGAGGTCTGGCGTCCTGCCGGGCCATTCTTCTGTGGCCTCTGTGTAAGTTGAGGCCTGGCCGCCCTGAGCCGCCTGTATCTGGCTGCTGGTGAGTGGCTGAGGGCCGTCTCCTGCCTGCCAGCGTCGCCTTTGGTGCTTGGCTGGGTAGATAGAAATGAGTCACACTCCCCAGTCCTGCCCAAGCTCTCCCTCCCTCTGCTTGGGGCACAGGCTGCCCAGCGTAATCCAAAATAAGCAATGTGTGGCCCCAGGGATGGGGATGGGCAGGGAGGAAGCCCCATTAGGCATTCCTGTGAGGATAGCATCCCTGAGCCGGGAGGAGCCCAGCAGCTTTAGACTGGCCAGAGGACTGCATCCGTCGGAGGTCTGAGTTCTGAGATTGTTCGTGCCTCCAATTAGCCACGTGTCCCTGAGCAAGTCCCCTCTGTAGTATGGAGCAAACTGATCCCGGCAGAACCGCCCAGCCAGAGGCTGCTTGTTAGTCCACCTCTTTCAGGCCCCCAGCTCGGTTCCACTCCGGCCTTCCTGGGGTCTGGCTCTCATCTTACCTCTCCACTCTGTAGCTAGCTCAGGTCCTGCCGGGAAACCCTTACCTCCAGCCCCAGCATGGTTAGCAAGAGCCAGGTTCTGTTGCTTGCAACCCCAAAACCCTAGCTGGAGGAGCCACTGAGCCCTGTTCCATGTCACCCACCAGTCCCACTGCCCACGTAACCGCCAGCATCCCAAAGGGGCCCAGTGTGCTCAGCCCCACATGGCACAGCCTGCTGGGGAAAGTGCTCTGCCTCGGTCCCCTGGTGGCCAGGAGCCAGGCTGAAGGAATCCATGCTAGGGGCACCGATCCAGCATGGGAAGTGTCGCGAGAAGCGCTCTGCAGAGCCCAAGCAGGGAGCTTTCCAGAAGTGGGGTGCGGCCACATGTGTCAGAGCTGCCGGGGAGTGCCAGGCAGGATGTGATTAATGTCAGCCGTGGGTGTGACAGCCAGCCAGCCCTCAGCCTCATTGTCAGAGTGGCTCAAACGCAGCCCCCTTTCCTCTACCCACCCCTGCTCGCAGCACCCACCCCTGCTATGTGTGGCATCCCCTCTCCTCCCTCCAAGTGTACTGATCCACGGTGCCAGTCACTTAAAAATAGCATCCTACCCGAAACGTAGGCATGAGACGGAACTCCAGAAAAGGAGACAGCACCCCTCTTGTGCCTGGGAGCACACAGATTCTTGAGCAATCTGTCCCTGGCGCTGACAAGGAGGGCCTCTCGCCGGCACCTTCTGTTCAGCTGGGGAAGGGGAAGCCCCTGTTGTAAGTCCTCCATCTAAAGCTGGCGTCTCAGCTCCACAGGGCTGGTGTGCTGGGACGCAGGCTGCCCAACCAGGGCCACTCTCTTCCTGCTCAGGGGCTGGCCTGAGAGCTATACCCTCCCCCTTCCTCACCCTCTCTGCTTCCTGTCTGGGGAGGCCTGGCATGAGATTTGAGGGAGGGCAGGGAGGGAGGCTGGGGTCCTTACCCCCATCTTTCTCCCTACAGGGTCAGCACAGGCTGGCCATGACCTTGACAGAAAGTCTCAGGTCCCGCCACCTTCCACCCAGCTTCCATCCCTCAGGACCCATTGACTCATCTAATTGCATTTCCTGAAGACTTTTTCTTGTGCAGTATGGGGGTAATAGTGAAAAAACAGAAGGAGCCGAAATGTCCAAAAAAGAGGTCAGTTGAGTTAATTACAACAACGGCACCGAGAATCCTCTGTGGTCTTTGAGAAGGATCTTTTAGGTGGCTGTGTTTCTTTGAATCTGAGAAGCCATCATTTGTTATTTGTATTACTAGTGTCATCATAACCCCCATTTTAGGGGAAAAAGAAGAAACAGCTGGCACATTTCTTTTGACATTGATTCTAAAACACGTCCTTACTTCGAAACATTACAATGTGAAAAAATATGCAATATGGTCAAATGTAATGATTTGGAGAATGTATTATCCATACACTTTTCAGTTTTAAGAAAGTGGGTTAAGACATATTACGTCTTTTATAAGAAAAAACTAACATGTCTATACATGTGTAAATTATCCTCATTCAACAATGAACAGATCCTATGAAATATACACGAATAAACACCCACAGGAAAAAAAACACAGGAAGGACAGCTAACAAAATGTGTGGATAACCAGGTCGTGGGGCTACGTGTGCTTTCGGTTTTCTTTGTATTTTTCTATTTCCTATTTTATGATTTTATAAGCAGACAACTAAAATAATAATCGCTACGACTTATTATCCCTTTTCCGCCTATCAGCACTTAACCTGTGCCGAACACTTTGTAATGATTACCTCACTCAAGTCTCCAGCAACCCATGGGAGTAGGAATGCTGGTTACCAGCTGTTCTGCGGCACAGGTAGCTCTGAAGCAACGGAGCGGGACTCAAACCGTGGTCATTCCAACTCCAAAACCGAGGCCCTTAACTATTATATTCTAGATACAAACCTCACTGTAAGGGCTTGCACCTTTGAGAATTTAAGGCAATGCTGCAAGAGGGCATCAAAGGAAAATGTCACCCCTTTGCTAGCCAGGCAGGGATGCTGAGATGCTGACGACAGAGAGCCAGCCTCCCAGCACTGCCTAAAGAAAGGCTCGGAGCTGCAGGTGAGGACCTCCAAAGCTCTCTGGTCCTGAAGAAGCAACGTGTTTTGTGAGCCAATAAGGAGCTCCTTGGATGCCAGCTGGGCTGATGTAGCTCGGGCATCTCTGAGGCACTGTCAGCTGAGGCAGGACAAAGGACGTGGATGTTCCCATGGCGCCCTGCTACTATGCCTTGGCAAGGCCCCCTGCACCCCCTTTTATGGTTCATTCTTGTTTTGCTGAAAGGAGCTCTTCAGCTTCCTCCGAGGAAAGCATTCCTAACATCATTCCTCCTGAGCCGGCCAGCCAAGAGAACAGCTGGGAGCTCTCCGAGCACGGGGAAAGCACATTCATTTTCTGGAACTCAGCTGAGAATCTTTTCTCCAGGAGACCCCAAGAAGCCATTGCAAATAAACATGCTGGGGAAACTGGCGGCCAGAAAGCTAGAGCTGGTGTAGCCTTGGCGAGAAGGATGGAGTCAGTCCCCAGCCCTGGGGTTGCTGGTGCTGGACGCTGCAGCTGGTGGGTGCTGGCCTCCTCTGGGTGCCAGGCTCTGCGTGTCCAGAACTGCAATCCTGTGTGTCCATGAGGCTACCCTAATGCACAGATGAGGAAGCTGAGGCTCAGAGAGGTGAAGCAAGGGGGTCCCATGGCTCGAATCCAGCCTGGGTGGGGCCTTACAGCTTTCCCACTCTTCAAACTCTCTCAGGTCACAGACTGGGATCCTAAAATCCCAGCACTTTGGGAGATAAAGGCAAGCAGATCACGAGGTCAGGAAATCAAGACCATCCTGGCTAACATGGCGAAACCCCATCTCTACTAAAAAGACAAAAAATTAGCCAGGCATGGTGGCACGTGCCAGTAGTCGGGAGGCTGAGGAAGGAGAATTGCTTGAACCCAGGAGGTGGAGGTTGCAGTGAGCCGAGATCACGCTACTGCACTCCAGCCTGGGCAACAGAGCGAGACTCAGTCTAAAAAAAAAAAAAGAAGAATCTGGTGAAAGGTACAGACCCTCTGCTTAAAAATAAAAATAAAAGTGATCTTAAAGTGCTGAGATTACAGGTGTGAGCTGCCATCCTGGCCCCAATGAAAAACTTTGAGAGCTTAATTAATTAAGACGTGCCTGTCACCTTCTACCGCGCCTGTGAGGCCTCCCTAGCCACGTGGAACTCTCCAGCTCCAAGGAAGGCCTAGCTGAAATGCCGCCTTTTCTGTGAAGGCCTACGGGACTTTCCCAGGCTCGTTTTCCCTCTGGACTCCTATAGTATCTTGTAGACAATGGCAATTATCAAGGCCTGGATAGATAAATTTTATAATTGATACTTAATTGTTAAAGTGGCACAGAACAACAAACGTAGATCTTTCAGACCAAAAACAAAAAAAACCTGTGGTCATCCTCTTTATGAACTTTCTTGATTGATTACATAAAACATTTATAATCATTGTTTGATCCAAGTTGGGTTTTTTATTTTTTGAGACGGAGTTTGCTCTTGTTGTCCAAATTGGAGTGCAATGGCTTAATCTCAGCTCACTGCAACCTCCACCTCCTGGGGTTCAAGTGATTCTCCTGCCTCAGCCTCCTGAGTAGCTGGGATTACAGGTGCCCGCCACCATGTAGTCTCTACTAAAATTTTTGTATTTTAGTAGAGATGGGGTTTCACCATCTTGGCCAGGCTGGTCTCAAACTCCTGACCTCAGGTAATCTGCCCGCCTCGGCCTCCCAGAGTGCCGGGATTACAGCAGTGAGCCACCGCGCAGGCCAAAATGGAAATTTCTAAATGCTGAATAAAAGATTAAACGTACAATATCCTTTTTAATGTGTTGCTAATTATGATGGTTTCCATTATATCTCGAGACAAAATATGTATTTGGGGTGAGGATTATTGTCAACAGTAATGGATTTTCTAATCTGTACTTCAAATAGACTTCTGCATAATTAGGGTTTCTGTGACTGTCCTCACAGGGCTGACTGACTGGCTCGAGATGTGTCTGACAAAGCGCTCAGGCCAGGAATAAGACAGCTGCTCTGCTGTGTTCTCTTTACTCTGCTTGGTTTATTAGTGTTTCCTTCATTCTACAGTTCCTTTGTAAGAATCTTTTTAAGGCATATACCTAATTTAGTTAGGACCAGACAAGATAGGTACCAGAAGCTCCACATCCACTCTACTAAGCCAATACTTCACCAACATATGTTGCCATAATTTAAGACCTAACGGCCAGGTGCGGTGGCTCACACCTGTAATCCCAGCACTTTAAGGGGCCAAGGTGGGCGGATTGCTTGGGCCCAGGAGTTCAAGACCAGCCTAGGCAACAAGTGAGGCCTCATCTCTACAAAAAATATAGAAGTTAGCCAGGTGTGGTAGTGCATGCCTCTGGTTCCAGCTACTTGGGAGGCTGAGGCAGGAGGATTGTTTGAGCCCAGGATGCAGAGGTGGCAGTGAGCTGAGATCGCACCACCATACTCGTCTGGATGACAGAGCCAGACCCTGTCTCGTTTAAAAAAAAAAAAAGAGCTAACAAACTGACAGATGGGACTTTGTAAAACTCCCAATCATCCTGCAAAGCTCCCTTGGGTGACAGCTGAGGAGTGGCTACCAACCCCAAGGGGTGTCAGGTGCGTCCCCCCTGTGACCTTAGGTCCCCTTTTTGCCTTTTCAGTTCTCCATTACTTGTTCCACCAATGCCCAATATTAAATCCTCTCTGTTAAACTAACCAGTGTGTTTTCTGTTTTTCTGACCAGACTGTCATGAGTACAGAGAGCCAGTGTCAGCTCAGAGTCAATATTCATAAAGCCTGATCGCTTGCTTAATCTTAAGCAGTAATCTCATCTCTTCTTCTTGGTCCTCAGAGGATCATCTCACCCCCCAGGGGCATGACCACTGCTCTGGAACAGGGAACACTCGGGACATTTAATACTAAATTAATTACCTCCATCATTGGCTTGCGGTGTACCCACTGTGGCAGACTGAATCGTGACCCCCAAAAGATGTCCACGTCCTAATCCCCAGAACCTGTGGATGTGATCTCACATGGTAAAAAGGCCTTTGCAAGTGTGATTAAATCAAGGTTATTGGCCAGGTGTGGTGGTGCATGCCTGTAACACTTTCAGAGGCTGAGGTGGGAAGATTACTTAAGGCCAGGAATTCAAGACAAACCTGGGCAACATAGTGAGACCCTGTCTCTACAAAAAAAAAAAAAAAATTAGGGCTGGGCACGGTGGCTCATGCCTGTAATCCCAGCAGTTTGGGAGGCTGAGGAAGGCAGATTACCCGAGGTCAGGAGTTTGAGACCAGCCTGGCCAACATGGTGAAACCTTATCTCTACTAAAAATATAAAAATTAGCCAGGCATGGTGGTGCGCACCTGCACTCCTAGCTACTGGGGAGGCTGAGGCAGGAGAATCGCTTGAACACAGGAGGCGGAGGCTGTAGTGAGCCAAGATCGAGCCAAGATCGAGCTGCATTCCAGCCTGAGTGATAAAGCAAGATTCTGTCTCAAAAAAACAAAAAACAAAAACCAGTTATCTGGGCATAGTGGTTGATCTGGTTTGGTTCTGTATCGTCACCCAAATCTCACCTTGAATTATAATCTCATAATCCCCATGCCGGGGGAGGAACCCAGTGCAAGGTAATCGAATCATAGGGCAGTTTCCCCCATGCTGTTCTTGTGATAGGGAGTGAATTCTCACAAAATCTGATGGTCTTATAAGCATCCGGCATTTCCCCTGCTGGCACTCATTCTCTCTTCTGCCACCCTGTAAAGACATGCCTTCTGCCATGATTTTAAGTTTCCTGAGGCCTCCCTATCTATGTGGAACTGTGAGTCAATTAAACCTCTTTTCTTTATAAATTACCCACTCTTGGGTATTTCTTCACAGCAGCCTGAGAACAGACTAATACGGTAAATTGGTACTGGGAGTAGATGCTGCTATAAGGATACTTGAAAATGCGAAGTGACTTTAGAACTGGGTAACTGACAGAGGTTGGAACAGAGGGCTCAGGAAAAGAAAAAGTGAGAAAGTTGGAACTTCCTAGAGACGGAGAGTTCAGAAGACAGGACGATGTGGGAAAGTTAGGAACTTCCTAGAGATTTGCTGAATGGCTTTTACCAAAATGCTGACAGTGATGTGGATAATGAAGTCCAGGCCGAGGTGGTCTCAGATGGAGATGAGGTACTTGTTGGGAACTGGAGCAAAGGTGACTCTTGCTGTGCTTTATCAAAGAGACTGCAGCATCTTGCCACTGCCCTAGAGATCTTTGAACTTGAGAGAGATGATTTAGGGTATCTGGTGGAAAAAAATTCTAAGCAGCAAAGCATTCATGATGTCACTTGGATGCTCTTAAAAGCATTCGGTTTTATGTATTCATGAAGGTATGGTTTGGAATAGAAACTTGTGTTTAAAAGGGAAGTAGAGCATAAAAGCTTGGAAAACTTGAAGCCTGACAATGTGATAGAAAAGAAAAACCTATTTTCTGATTTTTTCTTTTTTTTTTTTTTTTTTTTTTTTTTTTTTTTTACACAGAGCCTTGTTCTGTTGCCCAAGCTGGAGTGTATTGGCATGATCTCGGCTCACTGCAATTTCTGCTTCCCAGGTTCAAGAGATTCTCCTGCCTGAGTCTCCTGAGTAGTTGAGATTACAGGCACCTGCCACCACGTCTGGCTAATTTTTGCATTTTTAGTAGAGACAAGGTTTTACCATGTTGGTCAGGTTGGTCTTGAACTCGACATCAAGTGATCCACCCACCTAAGTATCCCAAACTGCTGGGATTACAGGGATGAGCCACCACCCCTGCCAGAAAATCCTATTTTCTGAGGAGAAATTCAAGCCAGGTGCAGAAATTTGCATAACTAACAAGAAGCCAAATGTTAATTGCCAGACAATGGGGAAAGTGTCTCCAGGGTATGTCAGAGACCTTCACAGCAGCCCCTCCCATCACAAGCCTGAAGGCCCAGGAAGAAAAAGTGATTTCAAGGGATGGGTACTGGGCCTCGCTGCTCTGTGCAGTCTTGAGACTTGGTGCCGTGCATCCCAGCTGTGGCTGAAAGGGGCCAACGTACAACTCAGGCCAGTGCTTCAGAAGGTGTCAGTCCTAAACCTTGGTGGCTTACATGTGGTGTTGGGCCTGCAGGTACACAGAAGTCAAGAATTGAGGTTTGGGACCCTCCATCTAGATTTCAGAGGATGTATGAAAACACCTGGATGTCCAGGCAGAAATTTGCTGCAGAGGTACAGCTCTCATGGAGAACCTCTGCTAGGCAGTGCAGAAGGGAAATGTGGGGTTGGAGCCCCCACACAGAGTCCCCACTGGGGCCCTGCCTAGTGGAGCTATGAGAAGAGAGCCACCATCCTCCAGGCGCCGGAATGGCAGATCCACCAACAGCTTGCGCTGTGCACCTGGAAAAGCCTCAGACATTCAACGCCAGCCCATGAAAGCAGCTGGGTGGGGCGTGGGAGCCCACCTCTTGCATCAGCATGACCTGGATGTAAGACATGGAGTGAAAGGAGATCATTTTGGAACTTTAAGGTTTAATGACTGCCCTATTGGATTTTGGACTTGCGTGGGGCCTGCAGCCCTTTGTTTTGGCCAATTTCTCCAATGTGGAATGGGTGTATTTACGCAATGTCTGTACCCCCCTTGTATCTAGGAAGTAATTAACTTGCTTTTGATTTTACAGGCTCAGAGGTGGAAGGGACTTGCCTTGTCTCAGATGAGACTTTGGACTTGGACTTTTGGGTTCATGCTGGAATGAGTGATGACTTTGGGGACTGCTGGAAGTGCACGACTGTGTTTTGAAATGTGAGGACATGAGATTTGGGAGGGGCCGGGGTGAAATGATACGGTTTCACTTTGTGTTCCCACTCAGATCTCATCTTGAATTGTAATCCCATAATCCTCACATGTTGTGGGAGGGACCCAGTGGGAAGTAATTGAATCATGGGGGCCACCTCCCTATGCTGTTCTCATGATACTAAGTTCAAGACCAGCCTAGGCAACATAGGGAGACCCCATCTCCACAAAAAATTAAAAAGTTAGCTAGGCATGGTGGCACACATCTGTGGTCCCAGCTGCTTGGAGGCTGAGACAGGAGGATCGCTTGAGCCCCAAGAGGTCATGGCTGCAGTGAGTTGTGAATGTACCACTGGATTCCAGCCTGGGTGGCAGAGTGAGACCCTGTCAGAAAGAAAAGAAAGAAAGAGAGAGAGAGAGAGAAAGAAAGAAAGAAAGAAAAGAAAAGAAAAGAGGGAGGGAAGGAAGGAAGGAAAAGGGAAGGAAGGAAAAGAAAGAAAGAATGGAGGGAGGGAAGGAAGAAAGGGAGAGAGAGGAAGGAAGGAAGAAAAAAAAGAGTGAGATAAGAAGGTCAAAGGTAAGAGAAGGGGGTCTGACCGTGGAAGCAGAGGCCAGAGTGATGCACTTCAGTGATAGAGAAGGAGTCATGAGCCAAGGAACGCAGGCAGCTTCTAGAAACTGGAAAAGACCAGGAAATGGATTCCCCTCTGAGCCTCCAGAAAGAACCAACCCTAATGACACCTTGGTTTTAAACTCATGGAACTCATTTTCAACTTCTGGCCTCCAGAACTGTAAGGGAATAAATTTGTGTTGTTTGAAGCAATTAAGTGTGTGGTGATTATTGTTATAGCAGCACAGGAACTCACACCCCTACCCAGAAGGAAGCATAAATCTCTTCAATTTTTCTTTCCCAGTTCCCTGGACAAAGCAAGGAAGCGCCTAAGACTTTGAAGCCTGTCCTCATAGAACATGTCAACCCCTGCTTCAGTGTATGCTAAGATGCCAGCTGACTACTAGGAGATACAACTCTCTTCATTAGAGTTCAACCCAGGCCACACCCCAAGGGCTGTACGAAATTGGCACGGAAGTTCGTGAAACTCAATGGTTTCAGCCAGGTGCGGTGGCTCACGCCTGTAATCCCAACACTTTGGGAGGCCGAGGCGGGTGGATCACTTGAGGTCAGGAGTCTGAGGCCAGCCTGGCCAACATGGTGAAACCCCTTCCCTACCACAAATACAAAAATTAGCTGGGCATGGTGGCCTGCGCCTGTAGTTCCAGTTACTGAGGAGGCTGAGGCAGGAGAATCGCTTGAACCCGGGAGACGGAGGTTGCAACAAGCCAAGATTGTGCCACTGCACTCCAACCTGGGCAACATGGTGAAACCCCTTCCCTACCACAAATACAAAAATTAGCTGGGCATGGTGGCCTGCGCCTGTAGTTCCATTGACTCAGGAGGCTGAGGCAGGAGAATCGCTTGAACCCAGGAGGCAGAGGTTGCAGCAAGCCAAGATTGTGCCACTGCACTCCAGCCTGGGCGACAGAGTGAGACTTCATCTCAAAGCAAACAAACAACTCAATGGTTTCACTTAGGAGCCTTGACTTCCGCCCAGTTTTACTGGCCCAAGTCCAGTGATAATGGTATCGGTGTTCACCACTCTTGGGTGCCTACAAAGCACCGGATCCTCAGTATTCACGGTCCTCGAGCCACACAGCAGTGCTGCAAGGCATTACCCATTCACGGTGAGGCAAGGCACGGCGGGAGTAAGGCACACCCAAGCCCACAGACACAGGAAGTACAGAAACCAGGTTTCCAGAGCGCTGGCCTTTTCCAACTTTCTCCTTTCTCACTTATTAACAGCTGCTAACCATTAATAAGCCGACAGGGTGAGGAGCGTTCCAGCGCAGTCTGCTCGGGGCCGAGGCGGGGTGGAGGCTAGTGTTCATGTGAGTGATAATCACAGTGCAAGAGCCAAGTGAGTGTTGAGGATTGAGAATGCTGTGGACAACGTGCCTATTCCGCAGGTGTCCTCCGTCAGGGCCAGCCGTGGGTTTCACAGCAGGAAACCATGGACAGACAGCCTCTCCAGCCTCCTCCTGGTCACACGTCCCCGGAGATGCTAATGAGTGACACAGACTCAATAACGTCCTTCCCTCCTCCTAGCACTGCTGCTCGTTCTCAGAGAAATAGCCACAGGGTGAACGGGAAGGAAGATGGCGTGTCCACGGCTGCAGCATCCACAGCCGACGTGGCAGTGATTCATCTGGCAGACCCGGCCTTCAGACAACAGCGCTGGAATAAACCCATGCGACTATCGGGCCCTGTGTGTTTATCTGCCCAGTTGAAACATGAGTGATTACGGAGCACCTGCATGACTGAAAATGGGCTGTAATCGAGGAAGATGACTACGAAGACGGCGGGAGCCGCAGGACAGCAGCAGCCCTGGATGACGTCAGCCCCGACCCAGCACCCCGTGGAAAGCAGCAGGATGTTTAGGGGGAATCTGGGGTCAGTCAGATTGGGATTGGAAACCTGGTACTATAGCTTACCAGGTGTGACCTCACACAAGTATGTAACTTCTCTGAGCTGTACTATCCCCATTTACAGATGGAATTCTGATTGTGTTCTGGCACCCACACTCTTTGCACAGCCATGGGCTTCAGGGGAGCCTGGCTCCAGCTACAGAAGGCACAGTCTAACTGGTCAAGGGTGGGCAGGATGACTCTTATTCTCCTCTGTGGTGAGTTTAACCACGGCCAAGTAAGACAATCTGGCCACTAAGAATCTGCAGAGGGGCTTCGGGGAAAGGTATTTTTTTGCCTTTATAGTCTTTGTTCTGAGGCTGGGTGCTGGCTGGAATGGCTGCAGCCACTTGAGTGTATGAGGACAGCCAGGCTGAGGCTAAGGCTGACTCACTAGGAGGGCAGAATACATGGATGGAAAGAGCTTAGGTCCTCAGTGGTGTCCTTGAGTCAATGAGTCAACCAACTCTGGAGAGCCTCAGACCTCAGGACTTCTTGACAATGGCTCAGGCCCTTTGAGTTGCATTTTCTGATGCATGCAGCCCCAAGCACCTTACCTGGGGCAGGGCTGTGTTGAGGATTAAATGTGTAAAAAGCCTAACACGATGCCAGACACACAGTAGCTTTTGTTGTTGTGGAGGTGATGACGTGAGAAAGCAGCACAGCCAGACAACACAACGCTGGGGCTTCGTTCATTCACGTACCCGTCAGGCTAGCCAGCTGGGGACAGAAATTCCTCACGGGAGACACAATACTTTGGGCCTCTTTCCTATGCCCAGTATCTGCCTTAATAAATGCTCTGGTGGCTCACGCCTGTAATCCCAGCACTTTGGGAGGCCAAGGCTGGTGGATCATGAAGTCAGGAGATGGAGACCATCCTGGTCATGGTGAAATCCCATCTCTACTAAAATACAAAAAATTAGCCAGGCATGGTGGCATGCACCTGTAGTCCCAAGGCTGAGGCAGGGGAATTGCTTGAACCTGGGAGATGGAGTTTGCAGTGAGCTGAGATCGTGCCACTGCACTCCCTCCTGGTGACAGAGCAAGACTCCATCTCACAAAAAAAATAAATAAATGCTCTGATACTGACCCCATGGTCAACAATGACATTTGCCCTCTGTATGCATTAACCATGGCTACAAACATACTGAAAAAGAAATAATTGAAAAACAACACTCATTAATTCTCACACACCTACAGGTAGAGGAGGCTGAGGGTCTGCTGATCTAGACTGGGTTCAACTGGGCAGCTCTGGATTTACCCGTCTTGGGGTCCACTAAGGCCTGCTGATCTGGGCTGAGTTCAGCTTGGATGGCTCTGATGCCCCTGTTTCTCATGTTCCTTGTGGGACCAGAGGGCTAACTTGGGCATGTTTCTGTCTGGGTGACGGCAGAGGTATAAGAGAGCAAGCCCGATCGCAGTCTTTGGTCAGATCCTGCCCACTGTCCTTCCTCATCTCCTTTGCAAATATGGGTGGCCATTGGTACAGTGTTGGCAAATGAGATTGAAGCAGAAATCTATTAGAGGGTTTCTCAGGGGAAAAAAAGAAGCATTTAGCCAGAGCAATCAGGCAAGAAAAAGAAATAAAGGGTATTCAATTAGGAAAGGAGGAAGTCAAATTGTCTCTATTTGCAGATGACATGATTGTATATCTAGAAGACCCCATCATCTCAGCCCAAAATCTCCTGAAACTGATAAGCAACTTCAGCAAAGTCTCAGGATACAAAATCAACGTGCAAAAATCACAAGCATTCCTATACACCAATAACAGACTTAAAGAGAGCCAAATCAAGAACGAACTGCCATTCACAATTGCTACAAAGAGAATAAAATACCTAGGAATACAACTAACAAGGAACGTAAAGGACCTCTTCAAGGAGAACTACAAACCACTGCTCAACGAAATAAGAGAGGACACAAACAGATGGAGAAACATTCCATGTTCATGGTTAGGAAGAATCAATATCATGAAAATGGCCATACTGCCCAAAGTAATTTACAGATTCAATGCTATCCCCATCAAACTACCAATGAACTTCTTCACAGAACTGGAAAAAACCACCTTAAACTTCATATGGAACCAAAAGAGAGCCCGCGTAGCCAAGTCAATTCTAAGCAAAAAGAACAAAGTGGGAGGCATCACACTACCAGACATCAAACTCTACTACAAGGCTACAGTAATCAAAACAGCATGGTACTGGTACCAAAACAGAGATATAGACCAATGGAACAGAACAGAGGCGTCGGAGGCAACACAACATATCTACAACCACCCGATCTTTGACAAACCTGATAAAAACAAGCAATGGGGAAAGGATTCCCTGTTCAATAAGTGGTGTTGGGAAAACTGGCTAGCCATATGCAGAAAGCAGAAACTCGACCCCTTCCTGACACCTTACACTAAAATTGACTCCAGATGGATTAAAGACTTAAACATAAGACCTAACACCATAAAATCACTAGAAGGAAACCTAGGCAAAACCATTCAGGACATAGGCATAGGCAAGGACTTCATGACCAAAACACCAAAAGCATTGGCAACAAAAGCCAAAATAGACAAATGGGACCTAATCAAACTCCACAGCTTCTGCACAGCAAAAGAATCAGTCAATAGAGTGAATCGGCAACCAACAGAATGGGAAAAAATTTTTGCAGTCTACCCATCTGACAAAGGGCTGATATCCAGAACTTACAACGAGCTAAAAAAGATTTACAAGAAAAAAACAAACAAGCCCATTCAAAAGTGGGCGAAGGATATGAACAGATACTTTACAAAAGAAGACATACATGAGGCCAACAAGCATATGAAAAAATGCTCATCATCACTGGCCATTAGAGAAATGCAAATCAAAACTACATTGAGATACCATCTCACACCAGTTAGAATGGCGATCATTAAAAAATCTGGAGACAACAGATGCTGGAGAGGATGTGGAGAAATAGGAACACTTTTACACTGTTGGTGGGAGTGTAAATTAGTTCAACCATTGTGGAAAACAGTGTGGCGATTCCTCAAGGACCTAGAAATAGAAATTCCATTTGACCCAGCAATCCCATTACTGGGCATATATCCAAAGGATTATAAATCGTTCTACTATAAGGACACATGCACACGAATGTTCATAGCAGCACAGTTTACAATAGCAAAGACCTGGAACCAACCCAAATGCCCATCGATGATAGACTGGACAGGAAAAATGTGGCACATATACACCATGGAATATTATGCAGCCATTAAAAACGAGGAGTTCGCGTCCTTTGTAGAGACATGGATGAACCTGGAAACCATCATTCTCAGCAAACTGACACAAGAACACAAAATCAAACACCACATGTTCTCACTCATAGGCGGGTGTTGAACAAGGAGAACACATGGACACAGGGAGGGGAGCACTATATACGGGGGTCTGTTGTGGGGGAGTGGGGGGGACAGTGGGGGGGTGGGGAGTTGGGGAGGGATAGCATGGGGAGAAATGCCAGATATGGGTGAAGGGGAGGAAGGCAGCAAATCACACTGCCACGTATGCACCTATGCAACAACCTTGCATGTTTTTCACATGTACCCCAAAACCTAAAATGCAATAAAAAAAAAAAAAAGAAGCATTTGCTTTTCCTCATCTGCTGGTTTCATCTCTTACTCCCTTTTTCTTGCATTGAATGCAGGATGCAATGCTTGGAGCTATGGCAGTCACATTGCTACCATGAGGAAAAGCCAAGAGAATCGTGGTTGCTGTTCCAACATAACTGAGCATCATTGCTGGAGCAGCGTCAGCAACTGCCCGTCTCTGGATGTCTTGTTGTGTCAGAAAATAAGCCTCCATATGTTTATGTCATTGTTAATTGCAGTCAAAGACATCTGTCACTAAAACCCAAAAACAACTAAATAGGATAGTGCAGGATCTATACTAAGTGGACAGTTGGAATAAATGAGAAAGTCATATACTGTGTTTCAATTCAAGTTCCATCAGCCATTCATTCAACAAATGTGTATACTAGTCGCTGTGAGCAAACAGATCCAGCCCCTGCCCTCCAAGGTCTTCTAGGTAGCAGGTAACATGGGTGAAGTCTTATCTAATGACAGAAGCTTGGATGGATAGTGAATAGAACACGTTACTGAAAAATGCTCTCACATCTATAACAAAAAAATTTGGCCAAGCATATAATTGATCCAGAATCTGAACATGTTGTGAATCAGATCAGTTATTTTCTGCAGCAGCAACCAGCTCCCAGATATAGGTTACTAAGTGGATTCGCCAGTTGACCCCGGAAGTCTCGCTGCCACTTTGAACTTTACTTTCCTCATTTGCTAATTAAAGAGTTGATCTGGATGACTACTGAATTCTCTTCCAGTTCAAAGCTTTCCCTTCCTGAGACGAATGCCACGTTATAAGAAAATATTAACAATGTTTTAGGAAAATTCCACTTTACAAGCAAGCATTTGGGTAAAACCACAGTTATACATGACAAACCATAACTGATTGATGAGATAGCCCACTCTTTGGAGAAATTAACATAGTACCATAATCTTTACAGAAGAAAATGTTTCTGTTTGGGAGAAGCATTGTAAATATTTATGTAAGAAGCCAGAATGGGCTGGGCACGGTAGCTCATGCTTGTAATCCTAGCACTTTGAGAGGCTGAGGAGGGTGGATCACCTGAGGTCAGCAGTTCAAGACCAACCTGGCCAACATGGCAAAACCCCGAGACTCTGTCAAAAAAAAAAAAGCTTGGGCGCGGTGGCTTACACCTGTCATCCCAGCACTTTGGGAGGCCAAGGCAGGTGGATCACTTGAGGTCAGGAGTTTGAGGCCAGACAGGACTACATGGCAAAACCCTGTCTCTACTACTAAAAATACAAAAATTAGCCAGGTGTGGTGGCAGGCGCCTATAATCCCAGCTACTGGGGAGGCTGAGGCAGGAGAATCACTGGAGTCCAGGAGGTGGAGGTTGCAGTGAGTTGAGATAGCACCATTGCACTCCAGCCTGGGCAACAAGAGCGAAACTCCACCTCAAAATAAAAAAAAAAAAAAAAGCCAGAAAGACCACCTGCAAACGTTTAATGAGCACTGACTGCATACTTGGTACCCATCTGGAGCTGGAAATCCAAAGTGACAAACTTAATCAGCCATGGCCCCTGCTTTCAAGGAGCTGAGAATTTAACGAAGCTGCTGATCTATGTGTATCGCCGTGGTCAGACTCCACAGGAACACACGGGTGGGCTTTACTGTGTGTGACACCAGCGGTGGTTCTGACAGTCCTGTGCCGGCATCCTAATGAAGAGCCATCCCTCTGTAAGAGAAAAGCAGCAGGAGAGCCAAGGCTTAAATCTGTGCAAGGAATCATATGTATGACACATGGACCGGCAGCTTACAAAAGTGTTAGCCCCCAAACCACTCTCAAAGTCTGAAGCTGAAGCCAGCTTTCAGATATGTATTGCTCTATAGTAACACATGTTAATATACATTAATATGCAATTTGTACGTATTAGTATTGATAGGAACACAGGACCTACATACGCATGCACACATACTTAATAGAGCTGCTGTGCCTTAATGCAAGGGCAAGGTCCTCTGCTTTCTCGGGAACCCCCTAATGTGATTAGGGTCACACAGCAGAGAAGACACAGGCTTCATCGTCAAGCAGACCTGGACCTGTCCTTCCTGGCTGTCTACACTGGGCAAGTGGCTTCTCTAAGCCTAAGTTTCTTCATCTGTAAAAGAGGAAGAATGTTCTACTTGCAGGACGGTTGTGAGGACCAAGTGAAATGAGGACATGAACCCCTCACACACATCAGCATCTGGGACACCAGCCATAGCTGTGCGGCTGCAGGAACGTGGTCCATGCCACCCTCCTCACCAGAGTCGCCATCCAGACCCCGCCTTGACCCACAGCCGCTCTGGAGGGGATGGAGCAGTGGGATTTAGGATCAGGAGACCTTGATTCAAGTCCTAGCCCTGCAGGTATCTGCTGGCCTCTCCCAGGACCTGATTTCCTCCTTGGCCAGGTGAGGATGATGATCTATTGATTTCAAAGCATGTCACTAGGGCTAAATGAGGCATGAAAATGCTTTGTCCCCTGGCACTTCTGCCCTTCCTGTTTTCAGTGCCAAAACCCTTAGCCTGGCCAGGCTTGGCAAGAGGCACCGTGAGGCTGCTAGCCTGAACCCTAGCTCTGTCCCTGGTGGGTGGGCTGTCCCTTGCAAGTGACCACTCTGTGCCCCAGTTGTTTCACCTGCAAATGATAACAGCCAGCACCAGCTTCACTCATGATGGAAGCCCCGGAGTTAAGCCTCTGCCTACGCCTCCATATGGTCCACTTCAGGCAAGGCGGCCACTGTGGCGGTGACTGTCAGAATTGCTCTCTGACAGGGGCGCTGCTTCCATTAAACTCAGGTGGGAGTGTCTGTGTTGTAAACACAAACACACACACTACACACACAACACAGCATATGCCACACATATGCATACAACACACATACCACATGTATATGTATACACACACCACATAGCACATAGAAGACACACACAGTCCACACACACCACATACCACATGCCCACTACACACATATATACATATGCCACACACCTACACACATACACAGCACATGCCACATGTATGCACATGACACAAACCACACATATCACACATATACATAAACACATACATCACACACATACACATATGCACATCACATAGCACACACAACACTTACACATTTCACACATACCACATGCCACACACACCACACACATAACACACAAACACACACACCACACATACACAGCACATGCCACACACAGGCCACATATACACTCCACATAGCACACACAACACACACTACACACACAACACATGCCACATATATACCACACACATACCACACATACCCACACATGTACATAGACACATACACAGCACGTCTCACAGACACAACACATACACACCACATAGCACGTACAACATGCACACATTCCACACACATCACATGCCACACATACCACACACATGATATTCCACACATATATACACATATACATAAACACACCACATGCAACACATACATACACACATACACAGCATATGTCACACACACACAAATACCACACATGCCACACATATGCATAAACATACCATATACAACACATACCTACACATGTGCACACATCTACACACACATACATGTCACATACCTACACACAAACACATATACACACCACACACCACATACATACACACATATACACAGCACATATCACACATACACTCCAACACACATATACACACATATACATGCCACACAGAGATATCACACACATATACACACCACATAGCACATGCATACACACACGACACACAATACACACATCACATACACACCTACACATATCACACACATACATACCACATACCACACCCATACATGCCACTATACCACATGCATACACAACATGCAGCCCACATACCACTCATGTGCCTCTACACACACACACACACACACACACACACACACAGAGGAAGGGGTATTCATTTGGCGTCAGGAGCTTGCTCACAGTTCCAGTGCGTTGGCACACTTCCCACCTGGGCATTGGCTGCGTTTATGTCGTTTACGTGACGGAGCCTTTCATGGGATCCCCACCTACCTCAAAACACCAGGATGAAGACCTTTTAAAAGTGATGCCAGCCACTGTTTCCTGAGCACCTGCTAAGCATTTGCTAAGCATTATCTCATCTAATTCTCCAAGTCATGTTGTGAAGTAGATATTTTTATACCCATTTCACAGAGGAAGTGGTAGGTGGACGGAGGGAGTGAGTTGCAAGCTTGGGAAGGGGAATTTGGACACAGACATTCAGGGGAGACAGCCATGTGAAGATACAGGCAGAGACTGGACTGGTGAGTCCACAAGCCGAGGTCCCCACAGATGGCCAGCAGCCCTTGGAGGCTGGGAGAAAGGCCCTCATAGTCTCAGAAGGAACCAACTCTGCCAACACCTTGATTTCTGGCCTCAGCCTCCAGAACTATAAGAGGATTAATTTCTGTTGTTCTAAGACATCCTGTTAATGATCATTTGTTTACAACTGCCCTAGGAAACCGTGTTTAAAAAAATAGAAAAACAGCCGGCCAGGCGCGGTGGCTCACCTGTAATCCTAGCACTTTGGAAAGCCGAGGCAGATGGATCATGAGGTCAGGAGATCAAGACTATTCTGGCTAACACAGTGAAAACCCGTCTCTACTAAAAATACAGAAAAATTAGCCAGGCATGGTGGCATATGCCTGTAGTCCCAGCTACACAGGAGGCTGAGGCAGAAGAATCACTTGAACCTGAGAGGCGGAGGCTGAAGTGAGCCAAGATCGCCCCACTGCACTCCAGCCTGGTGACAGAGTGAGACTCTATCTCAAAAGAAGAAAAAGAAAAAAAAAAGTGCCCAACACAGTAGCTCACACCTGTTCCCAGCACTTTGGGAGGCTGAGGCAGGAGGATTGTTTGAGCCCAGGAGTTTGACACCAGCCTGGGCAACAAGCAAGACTCTATCTCTACAAAAAATTTTAAAAATTAGCTGAGTGTGGTGGCACACACCTGTGGTCCCAGCTACTAGGGAGGATGAGGTGGGAGGATCTCTTGAGCCCAGAAACTCGAGGCTGCAGTGAGCTGTGATCACACCACTGCATGCCAGCCTGTGCCACAGAGCAAGACCCTGTCTCTTAAACAACAACAAAATAAGTTTTAATCTCTGGTTGGCCACAAGCCTCACCACGCTCTATTTTTATACCAACGAGTGTCACTCATTTACTTTTTGTCTGGCTCTCTAAGGCTATTCATTTATTTATTTAGGTTTTTTGTTGTTTGTTTGTTTGTTTTTTTTTAAGACGAGTCTTGCTCTGTCATCCAGGCTGGAGAGCAGTGGCATGATCTCGGCTCACTGCCACCTCTGCTTCCCAGGTTCAAATGATTCTCCTGCCCTAGATCCCAAGTAGCTGGGATTACAGGTGCCCACCACCACCCCAAGCTAGTTTCTGTATTTTTAATAGGGATAGGGCTTCACAGTGTTGGTCAGGTTGGTCTTGAACTCCTGGCCTCAAGACCAACCCGCCCGCCTCAGCCTCCCAAAGTACGGTGATTACAGGCATGCATTGCCGCACCTGGCCAATAAAATGAACTTAAAGAACTCTTAAAAATGGAGAGAAACATAGACGAAAACCCTGAGAGAAAAATTGGCAAAAACAGGCATCTTATAGAACAAGATGCAAAAATGACATTCCCACCTAGTTCTCTGACCCTGACAGAGACTGAGATGTCATTATAATTTAATAAATCTGTTTCTGCTCAAACTAGACATCATAGATTATATTGTTTCCAATTTATTTGGTGGGCACAGGCTATTTACAGAAATCAATCCACCTTGAATCATAAAGGCCTGCCAGCCTGCAATGCATCCAGATGTTACTGACACCAGATCCTGAGACAGTCTTAAAAGAGGAATTCGGCTGGACGCCGTGGCTCACGCCTGTAATCCCAGCACTTTGGGAGGCCGAGAGGGGTGGATCACCAGGTCAAGAGATCGAGACCATCCTGGCCAACATGGTGAAACCTCATCTGTACTAAAAATACAAAAATTAGCCAGGCATGGTGGCACATGCCTGTAGTCCCAGCTACTCGGGAGGCTGAGGCACGAGAATCGCTTGAACCCGGGACGCAGAGGTTGCAGTGAGCTGAGGTTGTGCCACTGCACTCCAGCCTGGCGACGGAGTGAGACTCTGTCTCAAATAAATAAATAAATAAATAAATAAATATATAAATAAGAAAAGAGGAATTCATAGATGTATCTTCAAGCAATTACAGTGTTATTCCAATGAGAGTTGTGCCTTTTAGAGTGACGACTTTGAAGTAGAGACAGTTTTGCATTTGGGTGAGCCCTGGTGTGTTTGTTCAAAGAGAGAGCTTTTGGAGTTACACCTCATCACCCAAACAATATGTTATATGCCTTTGGAATGTTTTCTTTTTACCCACACTTGAGTCTGGGAGTGTCTCATATCTTAAGACTTCATTTCAGACAAAACAGTGATGGTAACGTGAAGATGATTCAGATGGCACTGGGAAGCTCTCCAGCTCTTCCATCTTCTTCACGCTTCCCTGAACCCCACACAGGATCTAGAGGCGGCAGATCGGGTTTCAACCTCTTGAAAAGTCCAGAGTAAGCAGGACTGCCTTTGGGAACTCTCTCAGCATAGAAGCAACCTGAATGCCCATCAAGAGGGGATTCTTTGCATAAATCATGCTACATCCAAACAAAGATTTCTGTTGCCCTTGAAAGCTAGGATTTAGAACAGAGTCATGGATACGAAAAGACGCTTGGGATGTATTGTTAAGAAAAATAAATAGATTGCAAAATATGGAGTAGTAGCCTATTTTTGTGTTATACACTATTTTTTTGTAAAAGTATGTGTGCCTAAATATATTTGAATACAAAAGTGTCTAGAAGAGAATCTTTTGGAGTTGGTTATGGCTGAGAAGTAAGATTATTTGTGGTCTTTTGTATTGTTTTTTAGCGAGGTATAATCTGTTCACGAGGAACATGCATTGCATCATAATCAGACAAAACAACACAGTCATTTACATGTTTTTTTAAAATCCTCTATTTGCTTGAAAATACTCCAGAAAGAACACGTGTGTATGTCAGGGGTGGGGTGAGAGAAATGGATGAAACAAGGACGGCAAAATGTCATCTTTGCTGAAGTCGGCCAAAGGGGACTATGAGGAATCACCATACGATTCTCCCGACTTTTCAGTATCTTTGCACATTTTCACAATAAAAGGTGAGAACAAACAAATAAAACCAAGGTCGGCAGTGAATTCATCCTTGGCTTTCAGAGGATATCACAACTGCAGTGCCAGAAACACAGAAATGTCAGAAACAAAAATCCAACAGAAATAAGGCTGCAAAACTTTATGCTAAGCACCAACACAGGAGCCAACAACTGTGTGACCTCAGGTCAGTAACGGCCTTATGAGGCCTCAGGTTTCCCATCTGTAAAACGGGAGGAAACCCGTGTTGGGCAGCAGGCATGTGTTTCAGACTGAAAACTCTAATAACTACTGTGGTTGCTGTTGTTCAATCCACAGGCCCGGGAAGCAAGAACTCCACACCCCAACAGTAATTTCAAACTTTGGTGTGTGCTGGGATGACCAGCGTTACTGGCAAAAATGCAAATTCCTGGCCAGGCACCGTGGCTCACACCTGTAATCCCAGCACTTTGGGAGGCCAAGGCGGGCGTATGGCTTGAGGTCAGGAGTTCGAGACCAGCCTGGCCAACACAGTGAAACCCCATCTCTACTAAATATACAAAAAATTAGCCGGGCGTGGTGGTGCATGCCTGTAATCCCAGCTACTCGAGAGGCCAAAGCAAGAGAATCATTTAAACTCAGGAGATAGAGGTTGCAGGGAGCCGAGATCGCATCACTGCACTCTATCCTGGGCAACAGAGTGAGACCCTGTCTCAAAAAAGAAAAAAAATGCAGATTCCAAGGTCCTACCCCCAGGGATCTTGGCTCCATATGTGGGGCTAGGCCTAGGATCCTCCACTTTTGTTTTGTTTTATTTTATTTTATTTTTTAAAGACAGGGTTTCACCATATTGGTCAGGCTGGTCTTGAATTCCTGACCCCAGGTGATCCACCTGCCTCCCAAACTGCTGAGATTACAGGTGTGAGCCACCGCGCCCGGCTAGGACCCTCCACTTTAAATGAGACCTCAGGCCATTCCCACTGGGGAAATACGCATCTAGCCCCACACCAAAGATAGCCGGGTAAGCAGGTCTGCCACGGACAAAAACGTCTGGCTGTGCAGAAACCGGGGCTGGACGTTGCTCGGGGCTGATTGCCCATTTATGACTCTAGGTGGACTTTGCAGTCATGGCAGGAAAAGCTGGCAAGCAACAGACACCTCTGCAAAAATAGTGAATCAACAGTATGTCACATTTGTGGTTTCTTCCTGGGAGGGGCAGAGTCTATGGGCAATTGACTTAGGTCAGAATCCAATTCCAACGTGAACCCACTGTGTGGCCCAGGCTGATGCCCTCGCCCATTCAGTACCTGTATAATGGGATGTTGACAGCAATATCAGAAACAGCCCCACGGGGTTTCAGCAATTCCATGAGGCTGTCTGGGAACCGGTCCTGGAGCCAGGACCCCGTCAGGAAGTGGAGGGACCCACTGGATTTACGGCCTCCGTGCTCAGAGTGTCGGGTCCCAAACCTTCTCAATCACAGGTTAGCAGAACTCGGGCCAAGGGAAGGAAGTGCACATCCCAGCTGGAGACCGCACACACCCTGGCAACTCCCCAGAGAGACAATTCCCTGCCATGCCAGGCTTCTCTGTGCACCTGCAGCCCCGATCACTTAAGGAGCCCTGTCCCAGTCAGAGTCTTCTGAGTTTTCTGTTTGTGTTGTTCTGCTCCCGGCCTGGCCTCCAGATCCCTCCTCTCGGTGGGGGGTTCCGAGGTCTTCAGGAAAAGCAAGATGGTGACAGTATGGTGGAAGAGCATGTGCTTGGGGTCCCTGTGGCCCATTTCTGGGCTCGGCCTAGTCACCTGCTATAGTCAGTATCACTAATTCAGACCTAAGCAGTAACCCCAGGCATGTTATGTTCTCCTCGTAAAATTGTTTGTTTGGGGAATTTGTGGTGAACTCCAAGTCTCTCTCTCTCTCTTAAAAATAATACTATTAGAGTCATTTGTGCTTGATTGCAGCCCCGTGGAAGGGACAGTCCCCACTTCTCCCCTCGACTCTTTGTGGTTATTTCTAGGGCAGTCACAGGAAACCAATACAACGGCATTTCCCTCTAAACATCAGTGTGGCTCTCAGTGCAATCCACCTCACAACAAATATTCAATCCCTGACCTACAGGACCAGGCCTCAGGACGAGCTTGGGGGCCTTAGAGGCAAATGACAATCAGCCCTTCAGCCCTGCAGAACTACGGCTCTCACACCCAGTGGTAACCAATCGGGCTGAACAACACCCTAGACTGTGAGCTCCCCCAGTTCTGGGCCCCCTCACAAGGAGGCACAGCCTATCTCCTGACCTGGCCTGAGCCCCCGAGTCCTCTCCCAACCTCCTCCCAGGGATCCTGGCCCCTCCAGCAAGGCTTGGGGCCTGTGTCCTTCAGCTGCCTCACTCTCCAGAGGAGGAGAGGGTGACAGATGTCGAGGCAGAAGTGGAGAAAAGCTCCAGGCATGCTTGCAGCCGGGGTCACCTTGTGCATGGGCAGAGTCTAGGAAGCGGGAGACAGTAGGTGCCCAGGGTGGAAAACCAGAATCTCAGGGCCAGGACCCAGAGAATGCTGGCGGGCCCGGGAGGTCAGCGTCTGCCCTCTCCCCAGGAGTTAGGCCCCCTCCCTCAGGCAGCCTGCCTGCTTCAGAGTGGGGAGTCCAGGCTGTCAGTTCTGCAGGGCTGAAGGGCTGAGTCTCATTTGCCTCTGAGGCCTCCAAGCCCTTCCTGAGGCTTGGTGCTGCAGGGCAGGGATTCAATATTTGCTGTGAACTGGATTGAGCTGAGCCACACTGATGTCTAGGGGGAAACAACATTGTTTCGGTTTCCCTGGCTGCCCTACAAATAACCACAAGGCATGGGAGCGTGTGTGTGGGGGAGGCGGGTGGGACGGCTGAAAACAATAGCAACTTGCCCTGTCTCAGTTCTGGAGGCCAGGAGTCCAAAGTCAAGGTGTGGACAGGGCGCTGCTCCCTCTGGAGGCTCTAGGGGAGGGTCCTTTCTGTGTCCTGCAGTCTGGCGGGCCCAGGCGTTCCTAGGCTCCAATCTCTGCCATCCTCGCACTTACTCTCCTCTCCCCCCAATGTCTCCGTGTGTTCTTTTCTGTTTCTTATAAGGACAGTCTCATTGCACTTAGGGCCCACTCTAATTCAGTATAATTTTATCTTGACTATTATTATATCTGCAAACACCCTTTTTCCAAATAAGGTCACATTCTGATATTTGGGGTGGAGATGAACTTTGAGGGGACACGACTCAACCTACTAAGCCGTTAAAACGCAAAGAGTATGGCAAGAAGGACCGAAAAGGCAGCGGGAAGTGGGGAGGACCTTGATCGAGGGACTTCCACAGCTCAGGCCTCCCTTGTTCCAGCCAGCAAGGGCTTTCCATGAGCATCTTTGACCTCCACTGCCAGCCAGGATGACGGGTTCCTGGCTCCCTTCTACAGATGAGAAAACTGAGGCTCAGAGGCCTTTGAATGCACAGCCAAGCTCGCACAGTCAGCCAGACCTGGGACTGGAGCTCCCTCGGCATTGGAGCCTGGGGATTTCACTGACAACTCCGGCTGGATTGGAGAAGCACCCCTAGCACTGATGAGGTTCCAAGATCTTTCTCCAGGGATCTTGCTTTATCAATCAGAAATGAAGGTATTGAACTATCTTTTTTATTTTTTATTTTTTTTGAGACAGAGGGTCATTCTGTCGCCCAGGCTGGAGTGCAGTGGCGAGATCCCATTCACTGCAACCTCCATCTCCTGGGCTAGGCCGATCCTTCCACCGCAGTCTCCCAAGTAACTGGGACTACAGGCATATGCCACCACACTCGGCTAATTTTCCTATTTTTTTGTAGAGATGGGGTTTTGCAATTTGCCCAGGCTGGTCTCGATCCCAGGCTAAAGGGATCTGCCCACCTTGGCCTCCCAAGGTGTTGGAATTACAGATGTGAGCCACTGAGCCCAGCCAAACTGTCTTGATGTTCATGTTCTTTCACTACGTCAGATTATGGATTTTGGAATGTAGCCAGTTCCTTGGAATCCCATTAAGAAGTGAGGGCCAGGAGAACAATGATTAATTTAATTCCTAATAGAAATCAGCCTAGACCTGGGAAATAAGATGAGGAGACCCAACTGTCCCCAGCCTCGCCCTGTGCCCACGTGGCTTCATTTAGATTTTTTCTTCTTCCTACACTGACCGAGAACACTAGGGTGGCTTCAGGGAAACGTGCCCAAGGTGTGGAGGGGGCTGTGGGAGGGGACAGCAAATCTTTTTGTTCCCAACCGCGCCTTTCTGCAATGTCTGCTCATCCTTGAAGATCTAAGACTGGAGAATGTGGGTTTGTTTGTTTTGGAGAGACTGGGGGTGGGGTCTCACTGTGTTGACAGGCTAGCCTTGAACTCCTGGCCTCAAGTGATCCTCCTGCCTTGGTCTCCACAGTAGCTGGGACTACAGGCAGGCCAGGTTCAGCCAGAGAGTTTTGTTAGAAAGTTTTCAGCACCTTGGACCATATCCTGCAGATGTTCATTCATTGAGTCAACCAATCTCTATTGCGCACTGCCCAGAACCAGAGTGTAAGCTCCACAGGGTAGGGAGGGTGCCAGTTTTGCTCTCAGCTGCCCCTGGGCGCTTGGGACCTGGAACCCATGAATGAACAGATCCCGTTCTAGATCCACATACGTCCAAAGCAGCGATTTAGGGGAAGGGGAGGGGAGGAATGAACGAGTAGTCCCCATGTCTCTGCTTCTTCGCCTGAGTGGAAGTGGTGGGGATTTAAAGGTGGTTCGGTGCACGGGCCCTTCCCCCACCTGCAATCCGGTGCCAATGCAAATGCCAGGGGAAGGTGGCGTTTCTGTTTACTTCCAGCCAGGTCAGCTCCTTTGCCGCCACCCCCACCACCCGTGTTTGCATTTTCTCGGTTTGGCAAGCTGGGGAAGTAGCCGCGGAAACAAGGCGGATTTAAAGGCTCCATTTGGACGAGGCTTTTGGAGAAAGCTTGCACCTCCCATCACACCCCCAGACCAGGCCAGTCGCCTCGAGTGCGGGTGCCCGCCCTCTGAGCTCATCACCTTCTCACAAGCCCCCGGGGAGGTTATTATTACCCTCATTTTTCCGGGGAGGCGCCTGGGGCTCAGAGATGCCAAGTGACTCGCCCAAGGTCACACAGCTTAACAGTGGCCGACCCGGGATTGGAACCCGGGGCTCTGGACCCCGCGGCGGCTGTTTCCCGAAGACACCCGCTACCTGCCTCTTACACCGCTCAGGAATAAAGCAGGAAGGCCGAACGCCCCGCTTTCGCCCAAAAACAATGCTCCACGCAAATTTGCGGGAACAAAAGCAACCAGAAATCCAGAAATCCAGCCCTGGTTTTCCGCCTCTCTGATCTTCGCGAACCAATCGCGTCCCGACGGCCGCCGAAGGACGGGAAGCGGGGGCTCTACCGTGATCGACAGCTCCCGGGGAGGCGTGGCCGCGGCATGGGCGAATGGGATTGGGGACCCGGAACAATCACGGGGAGAGAACAGGCCGCCAGAGCCAATCAGCGCAGTGGGGGCGGGCCCGGCCTGTCCGGACTGTCGCGAGAGGCGGCCACCCCGCCCACTTCGCTGGTCCGGGCCGCCCGTCAGCCGTGAGCGCGACGATCCCTCCGCTCCTCGGACGGCACCGCCACCACCGCCGCCGCCACCACCGTCGCCACCACCGCCGCCGCTGCGCTCGGACCCGGATCCGTCCGCCGCGCGAGAGCTGCAAGGCCGGCGAGTCCCGGCCGGATCCCTCCGCGCCGTCCGCCGCGCGTCCCTCCCCCGCCAGCGCCCGTTCCGCCGCCGCGGCCCCCAGCGCTCCCCAGGCGGCGACGCCGCGCCCGCGGCCCGGGGTAACGGCCGGCCTGGGTGGAGGCGCGGGCGGCGGCGACGGCATGGCCGGGGCGGCTCCGTCGGGGGGCGGCCCGCAGTGACAGACCCTGCGGCGCGGGGGGAGATGGGGGCGGCCGCCTCCCGGGCGACGACGACGACGACGAGGAGCAGCCGCCGCCGCCGCCGCGCACCGGCCGCCGCTGGGCACGGGCGCGGGGAAGGCGCCTCCCCGTGAGCGGGGGGCCCGAGGCCGCTCGCCGCCCCCGGCCGCCCCGGCCGCCCCGGGCCCCCCCGGCGCCCAGCGCGCGCCCGCCCGCCGGCCCCTGACGGGAGCCTTGTCCGGTCCCGGTCCCCGCCCCCGCCCCGGCGCCCGCCCGGCCCGCGGCGCCCGCGCGCCGTCGCCCGGCCCCGGCCCCGGCCCGCGCGCCCCCGGCCCCGGCGCGCCCCGGTCGCGGCCCCCGGCGCCCCCCGGCCGCCCCCGCGCGGCCTCCGGCCCCGGGTCGCGGCGCGGCGCGGGCGGCAGCATGGTGGAGAAGCGCTGCCCGCTGCAGAGGGACGGCGTGTACCGCTGGTTCTCGGAGCTGCCGTCGCCGCAGCGCGTGGAGTTCCTGTGCGGCCTGCTGGACCTGTGCATCCCGCTCGAGCTGCGCTTTCTCGGCTCGTGCCTGGAGGACCTGGCCCGCAAGGACTACCACTCGCTGCGCGACTCGGAGATCAAGGCCAACAACCCGGCCGACCTGGGCAGCCTCACCAACCTGACGGACGAGGTGGTGCGCAGCAAGCTGCTGGTGTCGCTGGCGCTGCTGGGCTCGGAGCAGCGCGAGGCGGCCGGCGTGCTCTACCGCACGCTCACGCACATCGACTCCATCATCCACAACTACGGGCTGCAGCTCAACGAGGGCCGCACGGGCGATGAGTTCCTGCTGCTGTTCACCATGGCCTCCAATCACCCGGCCTTCAGCTTCCACCAGAAGCAGGTGCTGCGCCAGGAGCTCACGCAGATCCAGAGCAGCCTGAACGGCGGCGGGGGCCACGGCGGCAAGGGCGCGCCCGGGCCTGGCGGCGTGCTGCCCACCTGCCCGGCCTGCCACAAGGTGCGTGCCTGCCCCGAGCTCTGCCCCGCACCCCAGCTCTGCGCCCCCGTCTCTGTACGCCAAACTTCCATCCTGCACCGCGAGCCCCCAGCTCGTGTCCCAAGCCAGTACCACGCACCCGAAATGTGTACCCCACCTCTCCACTCCAAGCCTCTACCCTATACCCCAAGTCCCCACCCCGTGTCCCAAAGCCCCACCCCAAGCTTCCACCCCTTGTCCCAAGCCCCCATTCCAAGCCTTCACTCCGCACCTCAAGTCTGCATCCTAAGACCGGGGCGCTGAGCCCACACTCAGTCACCTCCCCGTGTCCCTAAGCCTCCACCTCGCTCCCTTCGGGCAGGAGTGGCTGCGGGGGCTCTGGGTCGGAGGTTCCGCGGGAGCGGTGCGGGAGACGTCGGTGGTCAGAGCTCATGGCCCCAGGTGTTTTCACTTCCCGGCTGGAAACGCGATAAGGCTTTTGTTCCCTTAATGGATGACCGATAACACACATTGCGTCGTTTTGGTTTCTCCAAATCTGGTATTTACTACCAGAAAAGGAAGGAGCCGGGGCCACAGAAGCCGCCAGTGAGGTGAACATTCGGAGGCGCTGGGCTTCGCGGTCCTGGCCACTCCCTCAGCACAGGTGTCTGGGGCACCGCGTGGGGCCTGTGTCGCTGGGGACCTGCACGCGGGACGTGGCTGTCCGTGTGAGCGCATTTATGGACACGTGTATGCTGTATGATGTACGCGTGTGTCGCATGTGGGCATATGTGTGCACACGTGTGTGTATAAATGTTCATATGCTTGTGAACGTTGTGTGTGTGTGTGATCGTTTTTAAGAGCCAGGCCACCTGTAACAGAAAAAGACTCAGAGCCTTAAATGCCCGTGAAACAGCTGTCTATTGACGACCCTTAGAGACAAAACCCAGGCTGACTGAGTGGGAGGGAGGGCACTGGTGCCTTGAGGAATGTTAGGTTAAGTTAAAGATCTCCAGTCTCCTAACTGAACTGGAAGGGCATCGTGGCCATCCACTTAGCGATGTGAACTTTTGTCTAAGTGTTTCAGAACTGAAAACGCAAAGTGTTTGGGGCTCAAGTTATTTTTAACAGCCCCCTGCAATCCAGGGCCAAAAGTTTGCTGTGAGAAGAGATTATTTTGACCGGATGTGGTGTGTATTTAGATTACAAACCGATTTTCTTTGGGAGAGAATAGGTTGCAGTCAGGACTAGTCCTGCTGAGTGCCTCTTTGCAGTGTCTTTAAACTCTTTGAAGTTAAAACTTTGATAAGATTTTGCTTTCGTGAGTGGCTGAGAAGGTTTGCTAGGTTTTGTGTCTGTGTTTTAAAGCTATCTTTCAATCCTAGATTGTGGCTTTTCTTTTTTAATGTCTTCCTCTAAGAAGTGGTTGCGGTACATACATTGGTTTTTTTGATTGATTTGTGTGTGTGTGTATGTGTGACATTTGCCTCCCAGACTATGGTTTTCTTTTTAAGGTCAGTTCCCACCCTAGATTCCAGGTTGTGTGCTGCGCAGAGGGTCCTAGGAAGTGTAGTTGCTTGTAGTAATCTATGTAAGCCTTGACATGCCAGCAAATTGTCATCTGTTCAGTCATTTATGGTCAGTTTCATGTGCCGTTACTCCTCTGTGTAGATTCCACCCACTAATAATTTCTATGACTGTTGCTACAGTAACGTCAGCTCTTTAACAGGATTCTTAATGTGTGAGCACGGGTGCATCACTTTATGCAGACAGTGGTGATGATTATTTTGGTTGGGCAGTGAGCTAAATCTAGAACAAAAATGCCTTTTATAGGAGAGCCTTTCTGTCAAGCAGAAATCCCTTTGATGAGATGAAGGGGCTGATCTCTTCCTCCCAGTTTACCCCTGCACCCACCTCCCAGCCCCAAGGCCATGGGCGCTGAATTTACCGGGCGTGCAACCTTGGCCAGAATCCTCCTTCCTCTCAGTGCGTCCCTATTGCAACAGGAGGGATGTGACCTCCCTCATAGGCTTGTTTTGAGGATTCCATAGGTAATATACGTGAGTCTCCAGCAGATGTGCAGTAGATGCTGCTTTCTCCTTTATGGCCTCTCTGGCTTTTAACATTTATTTTTATAGAGGTATGCAAACTTAAAGCAAGGCATGTTTTACAGAATGAATTATTTACATCTTGGCCATGAGTGTTTATGTGTTCTAAATTGGTTTTTTGTATAGTTACTTGGAGCTGACGTGTTTTTTGTTTCATCTTTGGAAAACTGGAAAATTCTGTGACCCTTAATGAGAGGATTATTATAAGGAGTAACCTTGGGCTGTCGTTTGCATTTTTCAAAACAACCATGGTTTCTAGTTTTCCCTACATTCTCAGTGTCACTGCTAAGCTAATTTCAGCCCCATTCATTTAACTTTCTTTCTGTTTCTGCTTCAAAGCTAAGCCTGACATTGATGAACCCTTTGTTGCTTGGAGCAGGCAATTCAGATGAAATTTAGCACTTAAGTATTTTGCCTTCTTAGTTTCTAAATGTAATGTTTGGTGTAATCCTGAAAAAGCAGCCCCTTTAAAGCAGTTTGCATTCTCTTGTAAGCTGTTGTATTTTGTTTTGAACTCTTTTAGCATAGAGACTTTGTATTTTTCTTTTAAAGATACAAATGTCAATTGCTTTTTAAATTCTTTATCGAATTTAAATTTTTATTTCTTGGCCCAGTGAGGTGGCTCACGCCTGTAGTCCCAAAAGTTTGGGAGGCCAAGGTAGGCAGATCGATTGAGGCCAGAAATTCAGCACCAGCATGGGCAACACAGCAGAATCCTGTCTCTACAAAAAAATACAAACATTAGCCAGGAGTAGTGGTACACACCCATAGTCCCTGCTACTTGGGAGGCCAAGGTGGGAGGATTGCCTGGTCCTAGAAGATAGAGTCCGTAGGTGAGCTATGATTGTGCCTCGCACTCCAGCCTGGGTGACAGAGTGAGACTCTGTCTCAAAAATTTTAAAAAAAATTTGTTTTAACTGTATTTTCTGAAATAGTCATTATTTGCAATTGCTTGTCCAAACCCTGTGTTTTTATTTAAAAATTCTTATTATTCTGAGGACTTCCAGAGGTGTAAAAATGTGGAGAGTATAAGGTAGACATACCTGTATTTTACTTTCAGAAAGAAAAATCCTCGCAGTAGCCACACTAACGGTAGACTGAATGAGTTTTTCTCTGCCTGGTAGCCTGTCAGGCAGCTGCTTGCTGTGCCTGCAGTCGCCTGTTCCAGGGTGCCAACCGCGGGGAGAGTTGGCTTAGACTTTCCGCTGTCTGTTTATTTTACTTTACGTAAATATAAAACCATAGTTTTGGAAATAGTTAAATCCTTTGCAGTCTTTTTCTTTATGTCAGTGATAATATGCTATGGTATATGCACTTGTTTATTCTTGTCTTAAAAATAACAGCTTTATTGAAAGAGAATTTATATACTGTATATATTTCACCTGTTTAAAGGGTAGAAGTCAGTGGTTTTGGTATAGTCATACAGCTGTGCAAGCACGACCACCACTACCACTAATTTCATAATGTTTTCATCACCCCCAAAAAACCACTGTTAGCAGTCGCTGCCCGTTCCCCCTCCCCTCCAACCCTTGACCACCACCCGTTTTTTTCTATGGTTGTTGTTTTTGGACATTGCATGTAAGGGGACCACACAGCTTTTGTGGCCTTTTGTGACTGCTTTCCTTCACTCGCTGTCGTGTTCTCAGGGCTGTGGGTGTGTCAGCATTTCCTCCTTTTTCACGACCGAGTGGCATTCCCCTGTGTGAAGAGTCCAAGTTGTGTTCACCTGTTCCTCAGCGGGTGGATCCTGGGGTTGCTTCACATGCTTGCTTTTAGACCTTGTTCTTCGTGGCTTATGGCTCTTTGTCTTCACCCCGTACGCTGTGCCTAACACTTATCGCATCCTCCGTGGGCCACTGGCACCTGTGTCTGCACAGGGCTGTCTTGAGGGCTCCTGTTCCACCTAGTGGATGGCCAGGTGCTGTGTGCAGAGCTGTGTGGGTGTGGCCTTGGCCGGCCTGGGGAACTGCCGCTGGAAGTGGCAGGGAACACTGCTATAGGGACAGAGCCTTTGGGCTGGTGCATTAGGTCACCTACAGGTGTGGAGGAGCAGGGCCTGATGGGCTGGGGCAGGGCCCCACTTGAGGCTTTGAGAGTCCTGCCCTTTGTGTTTCAGCATTCTTGGGGTATGGATAATGAACTGCTTCATGGGCCTCATTTTTTTAAGGGGGTGCTAAAATGATGTTTTTAAAGTGCTTGGAGCAGGGGTACGGTGGGGTAGTGGTCTTCCTAATTAGGAGTATGTTGTGTGGAACAGTTCTGGAACTCTCCTCTGTGGCTTGCATCATAAGTGCCAGAGGATCAGCACCGTAGAAACTTTATACAGATACTGTGAATAAACCTGCTGGAAATCTCTGCCCAAAGATAAGCAACAACTTTGCTTCCTTGGTTTTCATAAGCTGTTGAAAATCATTGCATTCAGAGGTGAACCGTGGGCTACTTCATCCTCTGGTTATCAGGCAAAGTGTAAGTGGCTTCTTTTGGTTTCTCCTTTAGCCCTAAACTCTGGGCCTGTTGCCGCGAAGAGTCATCTAGCATTCCACTAGAATGGACTCTCTGGAGCAGCTGGTGTCACTGCTGGTTAAAGGAATAACTGTGACCTAAAGACACTGTTTTGTCTCTTTAACATTTAACAAATCTTTAACATTTGTTTTGGGCAGCTGGGAACCGCCTTATCTGTGAACTAAGTCTTCTGGCTGTCTTTGTATACATTGCTTTGCTTTTTACACTGAAGGAGATAATATCCTAACACATAGTGGTTTTTTTTCTGGCCAGCTGTTATAAAGTACAGTACATGATATAGGAATCGAGACATACAGTCTTGTGCTGCCTAAAGATACAGATACATTCTGAGAAAAGCGTCATGAGCCGATCTTGTTGTGTGAACATCGCAGAGTGCACTTACAGAAACCTAGGTGGCAGAACCCGCTACCCCGAGGCCACATTGTAGAGCCTGTTGCCTCTCAGCTGTAACCCTGTACAACATGCTGCTGTGCTGAATACTATAGCTGTAACCCATTGGTATTTGTGTATCCAAACACAGAATAGGTACAGTAGACATGCAGGATTACAATCTTCCAGGGCCGCTGTGGGCTGTGCGGTCTGTCCGTGATGGAAGCGTCGTTGCGCGGCGCGCGACTGTGCCGGGATGCAGTTGTGATTGCTTTGTCGGTGGTGGCATTTTTGTTGATGCTGTGATGGAGCTGCAGTAGCGCTGCCATCTACTGTGTAATGGCTTGGATTATATGGTACTTTAATTACTGTCCTTTGTCCTCTCATTAAGTTAAGGCCATTTACTTTGACATGAGCTAGTTCACATTTGCCTTGTTCAATTCAACACACATTTGAATTCCTGTTTTATACTATGTTCCAGAGTACAGTTGTAGAAACTGGAAATTCTGTGTCATATTTGGGTGTGATGAGTAATATGATGGTGTCATTTGTCCAAGTTAGAAAAGCATTGGAGATAACCATCCACGTTCATCTTGTTGCTGCAGGTTCAAAGCATGTTGTTTACTTAGGCTTGATTTTGCCCGTTTTCTCTTTAGTCCTATAAACGTCATTTGCCTTTTAGATTAGAGCATTTTTAGATGCTCTAATCTGCTTTTCCAACAAATCTACATGAGTCTTAAAACTTCACAGTCGAGCTAGTACCATAGAATAGTAAAAGGTACTCGTGCTGGGGCATTTTTGTTTGTTGAATTGATGACAAAGAAATTTTTGTTATGCTGGAAAAATGTCTCCTTTAGTATCCCCCCACCTCCCACCTTAGAGGGATTCGATTTTAGAAAAAGATCCTTCGGTTTTTTTTTTTTTTTTTTTTTAAACTGCCAGTTGGAACAGTAGTTATCTCATCAGCTTAAGTAAGAACTGTTGCTGCAAGTTACCTAATTAGAGAACATTATTGAAGAGTTTTTGGTTTTGGACTTTAGTCTTGACATACGCAGTTTAGAAATTAGTTTTAGCAAGGTAATTTTTTTTTCAGTCTCTTTAGATGTTTTTATTGTAGAGAGACCTGACACATTGTAGAAACATTTCCTAACAAAGGTAAAAAGAGATAATCCAGAACTAAGAAAATAGGTTAATTCTTAGCAGTTTGTTTTGTTGTGGGTTAAAAGACCTGAAGCTACTTAAAGTGAGGAGAAGATGAAGCAAGACAGAGTATCTTTCGAATAACTGCTCTTCTAACAGCTGTGGGCCGTGTATGATCAGGGCATGCTTAAGCAGGACAGGACTTCATATGCAGGCCACAAAGCCCTGGACCTGGCTGCTCACCCACGTACAGGGGCGCTGCGGACTCCGCCTGCCGTTCACCACCCAGCCTGCCAGTGGGCTGGGTGCTTTGCAGGCTCTCAGAAAAATCACTCACCCTTGAAATGTCTTATCTGGGCCTGGATGCCCTAGTTAAGGCTGGCCCCTCACCTAGCTAAGGTGGGTCCCTCACTGCTGATTTAGTCACACCTCTCTGTTTCCTCTGGGTCACTGGTAGGTCAGCGTTTGGACTTGGTAATTTCTGTCTCCCTCCGTCAGTATTTGACCTCCAGTATTTTCCCACCTGACCCATAAACAGAACCATAATTTGTGTTTTAAACAAAACCCCACCTTTAACACCGCTCACCTCTACCAGCCCCACTTCTCTTGGTTGCTTCAGCCCTGAGGTCTCCCCAGAGCAGCCAGCAGAAAAGCCCTCCCATCCTGGTGGCCAGCCCTGGTCCACGTGAATAGGTTGGCATGTGTCTTTCTAGACATGTTTGTGCACGTGTATGTTCACACATCAGATGTGCACAAACACATTAAGCATGTGTGTATGATGTGCTTTCAAGACATCATACACACATGCTTCAATGCACGTAGGATCTTACATACATGCTATTCTTGATACTCTATCTCTAACATAGCTACACTTCCTGAAGTCATTCCTGCTGTCTCTAGTTCCTCACCTTCAGTTATTCCTCGCTTCCTGTGACCTGCCTTTTGCCTTGAACCTCTTTGACAAAAACAATTTTTATGGAAGAGTATTAAGCAATCTCTTCAGTGAAGGAAAATTTTAAAAAGATAATGTAACCAGAGGTAAGAAATGGAAAAGTGCCAAAGGCTGCTGCATGGAAAGTCCCTTCCACAGATGGCAGCAAAGGGCACCCAGGACGTTTAAAGGATCAGGCAAGGTTCTGTTCCTTTCCCTGGGTGTTGATAACTTTTATTTCACGTGTAAAAAACATGTTTCTTACCCTCTTCCCAGCCGTCCAGTTCCCCTCTTTGCAGATAGCACACTTCCTCGTAGAACCTTCCAGAGAAACTGTATGTATTTACGAGTAGATACCTGATGTTCCGCTGTACACACAGGTGCCTCCTCTTCTTGGCAGTCTTTCCAGATGACGCTTTTCTGTCCGTAAAGAGCAGGTTTAGTGGCACGAATGTGTCATTTAATCAGGCCCTATTGATGACATTTTGTTCCCGTCTTATTATTACAAACCAGTGCCGTGTCATTTACATATTATACACATATCACCTACGTATTACAGACTGCAGATGGGACGTTTCACATTCAAGTAAGTACACCTGTGGAGGAGAAATCTGGAAGTAGAGTTCGGTCAAATGGTCTGTGCTTTTGTAATTATTTTGCAAAATCTGTTGCCAGTATCTGCTTTTGGAATTCCCACAGCCATGTACAAGACCTGTATCCCTGACCTTTAACGAGGCTGATCAGTTAGCCACTTGCTGGTCTCTGCTGTTCGGTTAGGTGGAGACTTACCCTGGTGTGGTGTGGTTTCAGGAATGAGGTTGAACATTGTTTCAAATAAACTATTTCACTGATTTTTGGTGAGCTGTTTGTCTCCTTTGCTCATCTCTGTTGGATTGGTGGTCTTTTCTTTTTTAAATTTTTACTTTATTTGAGATGGAGTCTCACTCTGTCACTCAGGCGGGAGTGCAGTGGTGTGATCTCGGTTCACTGCAACCTCTGCCTCCCACGTTCCAGCAATTCTCCTACCTCAGCCACCAAGCCCGGCTAATTTATTTTTATTTGTATTTTTAGTAGAGATGGAGTTTCACCATGTTGGCCAGGCTGGTCTCAAGCTCCTAACCTCAAGTGATCCATCCACCTTGGCCTCCCAAAGTGCTAGGATTTACAGGCATGAGCCACCACGCCTGGCTAGGTTATTAGTTTTTAGAAACTCTTTTAAGTTTCAGGGAAATCATCTTTAGTAGGAATTGCATGTATTTGTTTTCTGGTTTTTTAATCTTGTTTTTTGACTTTGCCATGCAATTTTCTTTTCTTTTTTTTTTTGATGCTATATTTATCAGTCCTTTTTGGTATGGCTTCTGGGTTTTGTGTCATAATGCATAATGTGTAATGAGTTTTTTAGAATACATATTATACACATGTGTATATTGTGCATACATCCACATGATGCCCCGTACATTGTAAAGTCCCCTGCAGTGTTGCCTGGCATGGAACTTGTGTCATTCTCTTTTTATATCAAAATGATCCATCTGGAATTTATTTGGTATAAGTTACAAAGTTAGTTTTATATTTTCCAGATGACAGCCCGTTTGTCCCAGTGCCATCTGTTAGTAGTCTCTGCTCTCCCTCCCAGATCTGAGCTGTCACCATCATATACTCCCACATCTATTTGGGTTCACTTCTGGACCCTGCAGTCTGCCTCATGGATGTCTCCATCCAGATGACCTCATGTTGGCCAGGGTCATGGGGTACTCTCGGTTATGTTTGTTACCTTTTGTTCGTTTTTTGTGGGTTTCCTACACAGAGCAATCCCTAGGGAAGGGTTTTTTGGGGGTTTTGTTTGAAATAAATATGGCTGTGAGGCGCTTCCCCCAATGGTGGCTTCTGCAGCCTGGGTGTGCCGGGCCAGCTGGGATCTGCGTTGCCTCCACCAGTTCTGGCACTCCTGGTTTTCCTCTTCTGTGGATATTTGTTTTCAGTATCTCCTCTGCTTTCCTGCACTTTGAGGATGCCATCTCTCATATAATTCGTGAGCTTTACAGCTGTGGTTTTTCCAGTTTCACTGATGAATCCAAAAAACCTAAAGGCTTAACCAGACCTCCAGCTCCCAGTGAAGGTTCCCAATAGGTTAGAGTGTGCAAAAGGGGTTTTCTCTCTTCCTACCTGCCATGGTTCCAATGTTTCCCCCAAAGTTTGCATCTTAGAAACTTAATCCTCAATGTAGCAATGTTGGGAGGTGCGTAGGTCACGAGGGCTCTGCCACTGCCATTACAATGGGGTAATATCCTTGTCACCTGACAGTGCTGTTGTCAAGGCCAGTGTGGGACTCCTCTTGCTGGCTTGCTCTGGGGCGCTCTCGCCTGTCCTGCTTCTGCCTTCCACCAAGGGATGTTCCAGCAGGAAGGGCCTCAGCACATGCAGGCTCTTGCTGTTGGACTCTGCAGCCTCCAGAACTGTAAGAAATAACATTTCTTTTTTTCATAGATAACCTACTCTGTGGTATTCTGTTACAGGAATACAAAACAGACCAAGATACCATCCCCTGACCTGCTCTGTCCTTCCTTCTAATTCCCCTCCAGTCAGAGGCCCGTGCCTGTTGTAGATATGCCCTTTTTGATCCCCTCCAACTGGTTGATGACCAAGTCCTAAATATCTGCAGATTTGTCTCCAGTGACACTGTCACAGCCCCGGTTCATTGTTTCCTCAGGGTCTCCCTTTCTTCCCACCTGTACTTTCCTTTCTTCCTCTCCTTTCTTTCTCCTCCATTTCTCTCTTGATCACTTGTCATGGTGGTCACATACATGGCACACTTCTCAGGAGCCAGGCTTAGGTTGGAGGCAGTATGCCAGGGAGACGGGACACAGATTGAGTAGTCTTGAGGAAACCAGGTTTCTCATGGCCCCAGCCTAGTCCAGCTCCACTTTGCCTCCAGTCAGAAATACGTGTTAAAATGCAAGTCAGCGATGATCTCCTTTTAAAATTAAGCTGATGTCATTGTTTAAAGTCTACAAGAAACAACTTCATAGCTGCTCCATTTTATTTTCTAATTAAATAGTTCAGAAACGTTGGTACCTTAGCTCTTTTAAGAAATAACAGTGATGTACCCAGCTCTGACCTTGACCTAGATCTAGCCTCATTAACATTCTAGTCTCCTTGGCCTGGGTCTGCCTCCGTAACCCCCTCTGGTCTCACTGGCCCCCTCTTAGTCTCTAGCACTAGTTTCCTTGTGTCAATGGAATGGTCTGGGTAAAATGCATGCAGGAGCCTCATTTCTGGCGTACGGGTCTTAGCGTGCTGTGCCATGCGATCTGTCCCCTGCCTGTCCACATGCACCTCTGACTGTGGGTGCAGTTCCTCTTGTTCACTGTGCTTTCTCTCTCCTGCGTCCTTGGAGAGGCTGTTCTCTCAGACTGGATACTTGTTACCTGTGGAACCCCCATCCCCACTCAATAATGGGGATAAGGTCTCCTTATCCTAGACCTTACGTGTTTTGTTCTACTTCTGCCCAAGACTTTGACTTTGGCAGAAACTGACTTTTTAAATCACTAGAGCCTAGCAATTCCTACCACCTACTATGGGCTCACCTGCGGAGCATCTCTTAAACCTAGGGGCAGGAGGGGTGCTGGATGGATGAAAAACCGCTATAGTACAAGTGCTTTTTTCCCTTCAGGTTTTTCAATGGCCACAGTAGTAACTCTTGTTACCAATTGATAATTGTTAGGTTTTTAATTTTTGCCTTTATCCAGTGACTACCTCTCATATATTATGTAGCTGTAGATTCTAGTGAAACTTGAATTTTAACATCTGCATTCTACTTTCTTAATTTTTAACATCTGCATTCTACTTTCTTAATTTTTAACTTTATATTTTTCAAAAGCAAGCGCACCTACAAGGCCAGGTGTGCTGGCTCACACCTGTAATCCCAGCACTTAGGGAGGCCCAGGCAGGTGGATCAGTTGAGGCCAGGAGTTCAAGACCAGCCTGGCCAACATGATAAAACCCCGTCTCTATGAAAAAAAAGAAAGCTGGCATGCAAAAGATTTCATCCAGAGAAACTTTGACAGGAGAGTTGGGCTTGAGGTTATCTGGGTTGCATGCACACAAGGTTTATCAATGCGTCAGCTGAGAGTAGGAAGAAACCACGTGGCATCATGATGCTTTGCTGGACTCGTCCCCTATGGAGGTGTGTATATGGATTAGTTCATTTCCATGGAGTAACGTTTTTAGTTCTGCAAGTAAGTTTGTCTGGATTGTATTTTCTTTAATGCCTTTAAAACTTTAAATCATGCTAAGCCTAGATGTTTTAGTTTGCTATATAATGTCAATAAATTGTTATTCTAATTAAAGTTTCATTTGTATTTCTTTTATACTTTCAACATTGACATCCCATTAAGAAGGGAGCATTATATAATCATTTGTCTAATTATTTGAGACATTTACATAAAAGCATCAATAGAATTATTGGAAGGAAATTATGTATCCTTAGATTTCTTACTGATTCCAGTTAAAACATGTATATATAGGAACTAGTTCTAGAAATATTGTAGTCTAGACTTGAAAAAGAAGATTCAACTGTTTGAAATAGGAGAAGATTGAATGTTTGGAGAAGAGGAATAACCCTCACCCCTGCTCTATTTTGGGTATTTTAATAAAACGTAAAAGCTTGAGAATAATGCTAACAACCTAGTTATAGTAGAATCAGTAAAATCAGTGAGATGCTTTGAAAGCAGGGAGTATTGAGGCTGTGTGGGAAGCGCTGTGTGGTGTGTAGCCTCCACCCGGCCACAGATAGATACTCACAGAACTCGTACGCCACCTCTGGGAGGTTGTCTGGCTCCAGGCTTCTGGTAGAGTATCTTTCAAATGTGAGAACTTACGCCATTTCCAGTCGGTTCCACCTTCAACCCACCTGGACTCCCAGGCCTTTTTTCTGATCTTTTCCTGGATTCTGTTTCTTTTCCACCACTGATCATTTTTAATGCCTTTTAAGCAGAATCATGGAATTCCGTTTTATCTGTTGGCTTCCTTTGCCGCATGATTTTAGTGGCCAGTCTAGGGATGATAGTGTCCCCATTTTAGCAGTAAGAAAACAGAGGTTAAGTCTAAATAATTTGACAAAGGTGACATTAGTAAGTGGCTATTTTTATTATGTGAAGTTAACATTGTGTGTTGGAAGGAAGGCCGGGCGCGGTGGCTCACGCCTGTAATCCCAGCACTTTGGGAGGCCAAGACGGGTGGATCATGAGGTCAAGAGATCGAGACCATCCTGGTCAACATGGTGAAACCCCGTCTTTTCTAAAAATACAAAAATTAGCTAGGCATGGTGGTGCACGCCTGTAGTCCCAGCTACTCAGGAGGCTGAGGCAGGAGAATTGCTTGAACCCAGGAGGCGGAGGTTGCGGTGAGCCGAGATCGCACCATTGCACTCCAGCCTGGGTAACGAGCAAAACTCTGTCTAAAAAAAAAAAAAAAGTGAGAGGAGAAACCTGAAGAATATGAAATGAGATAAGAAAAAGAGTCCCAGACTCTGCGGCTGGTAGAAATAGGGAGTGTGATGTCATCCCGGGCTTCCTCCAGCTCTGCCGATGCCCAGGGCTGCTCCAGGCGTGTGGCTGACCCTGGGTGGGATCCATGGTCTTGGTGACAAAGTTCCTCCCCCTGCCTTCATCCCAGCGCTCATTTCTATTCATTCAGCACAGAATATCTAACTGATAGTACTCAGTACTGCAGTCCAATATTTTGTCGGGGTTCCTTTTTTTTTTTCATTTAAAGGTAAAACCTGGATTTAGTGAAATGCTTGTATTTTAAGTGTGTCATCTGAATGTTTTCACCATTTCAGGTTTGTTTTGTTTTGTTTTTGAGACAGAGCCTTGTTCTGTCACCAAAGCTGGAGTGCAATGGCATGACCTTGACTCATTGCAATGTCCACCTCCCAGGTTCAAGCGATTCTCTTGCCTCAGCCTCCTGAGTAGGTGGGATTACAGGCATGTGCCACCACACCTGGCTAATTTTTGTATTTTTAGTAGAGATGGGGTTTCACCATGTTGGTCAGGCTGAATTCCAGACCTTGTGATCCGCCCACCCTGGCCTCTCAAAGTGCTGGGATTACAGGTGTGAGCCACCATGCCCGGCCCACCACCTCTTCAGTTTTGACAGATGCTTAAGCCTTGATGGGGGTTTGTGCAGTATCTCTGTCAGCCCAGAGAATTCCCGCATGCCATTTTCCAGTCAGTTCCCAGCCCCTACCTCCGGCCTTAACAAATCTTTTCCCCCTCTATTCTGTTTCTTTGCCACCATTGATTAGTTTTGCCATTTCTAAAACTTCATTTAAGCAGATTCATGGTATTCCGTTTTATCTGTTAGCTTCCTGTGTGGCATGATTTTAGTGGCTGGTCTAGGGATGACAGTGTAGATTCTGACCTTTCCACCGTCTGGTTAGAGTTAATATCATAACACGCCTCGTGCAGTGTGAGAAGCTGGCCGCCGTCTGCCTAGAGTTAATACCGTGCTGCGCCTTGTGCAGCGTGAGAAGCCGGCCACTGTCTTGCAGCCAGGTCCTTCCTGTGGCAAGTGTACATATTGTCTCTCTGCTTAGACCTCATGATATATACAGTATTGTTTTCAATATGAATGTACCTTTTAAAAATTACAAGGAAAATACTGTCTTTTCTGTTTACTCACATACTTATCTTTTTATCCCCAGGCCCTAGGTGGAACCAGGCCTGTCTACCATTTGGGTGCTTTTCATTCCTTCCTGAGGATCCAGTTTGTTACCACATCCTTTCAGTCTGGGAAACTCGCTTTAGTATTTTCTGGAGTGTAGGTGTGCTGGCAGAAAGTCTCCAAGTTTTCTTTTATCAGAACGTGTTTGGCTTTTGAAAGTACTATTGAAGGATATTTTCACTGGACGTGAGATTCTTTGTTGGCAGCTTTCTTCTTCTGGTACTTTGAGAAAAGTGGAGACCCTGTCTCTCCTCCAGGGCTCCGCTGGTGGTTGCTCCCTTCTGTCCACGTGTTGTTTTCTCTAGCTGGCTTTAAAATTGTCTATGTCTTTGGGCTTTGAGCAGCCTGACTATGATGTGTCCAAGTGTTTCATTGAATTTATCTTATTTGGTGTCCTGAACTTCCTGGATCTGTAAATTTACTCCTTCTACCAAACGTGGGAAATTTTCAGCCGTAATTTCTCTAAAATGTTTTTCTGCCTCAGTCTCTCTCTCCTTTTGGGACTCTAGCTCTGGGTATGTTAGACTGTGTGATATTGTCCCTGGAGCTTTGTTTATTTGTTTTTCTTTCATATCTTTTTTCTCTCTCTGTTCTTGAGGTTGGATACTTTTTATTGATCCATCTTCAGATTCACCGAGTCTTCTGTTATCTCCGGTCTGCTGATAAATCTCGTCCACAGGATTTTTCTTAGTTTAAAGTAGCATTTTTTAGTTCTGGAATTAACTTTTTTTTTTTTTTTTTTTTTGAGACAGAGTCTCACACTGTCACCAAGGCTGGAGTACAGTGACACACTCCTGGCTCACTGCAACCCTCACCTTCTGGGTTCAAGTGATTCTCCTGTCTCAGCCTCCCAAGTAGCTAGGATCATAGGCACCCACAGCCACACTCAGCTAATTTTTGTATGTTTTGTAGAGACGGAGTTTCACCATGTTGGCCAGGCTGGTCTTGAACTCCTGACCCCAGGTAATCTGCCTGCCTTGGCCTACCGAAGTACTGGGATTACAGGCGTGAGCCACCACGCCTGGCCCTGGAATTTCCATTTTTAAAAAAATGTTTCTTTCTTGAGACCCATTTAGCTGGTCCAGCCCGAGTCCCTTATCCTTTCTGTTCCTGAGCCCTGTTGTAAGGGCTGCTGAGTTCCCACCTGCTGCTGCTGCCAGCATGGGACTGTCCTGTGCTTGTTCTCCAGAGCTTACAGGTTATGTTTTTGTTTCTTTCCATGTCTAATAATTGTGGATAGCTTCTTGGATTTTGTGAGGGATGCATTGTAGAAACTCTGGACTTCATTCTATTCTCCTGAAGAATATTGATGATGTTTTGTTTCAGCAGGCAGTACCTTTGGCTGGACTAAAACTCCAGATTCTCTTCCTCTGCAGTCAGCAGCTAAAACCTCTGCTCAGTTGCCATAGTGTGACCTTGATGTCCCAGACCTGCCTGTTTCAGGGCTCACAGAGAGCCAGAGGTGGAGTTTATGTGCAGAGCAAGGTGTTCCCTCCCAGGGTGCTCTCCCTTCTGGGGTTTCCCCCATCACTTTCCAGCTGCGATCGTCTACCAGAATTCTCCTCTTTGGTTTTTCAAGTCAGACTGGGGGGTTCTCTCTGAGCTTTAGCTGCCCCTCCTCTCTGATGAGGACCAGGTTCTGCCCCAGGACAGGAAACCCATGCAGTGCTCAGCTCACTTTGGCCACAGGCCCCCTCCAGTTTCTGCTTGTTCTTGGTCCTGTTCAGTTTGTTGTTTTTTTTGCTTTGTCCAGAGTTTATAGTTATCAGAAGAGGAGTGGTCCAATGTCTCAGCCATTACTGAAAGTAGAACCACCTGCTTTTTATATTCTAAGGGTTGTGGTAATAAATGTGAACCATGTGTTCTAGGAAGGATTCATTGTCTCTGAGGAAGAGTGGCTCTGAAGTGGGGGTTTTATACTAACTCGAACATGTGCTGTTATAAAGGATGAGGTACTGTGCAGAGAAAAGGCTAGGATGGCCCAGTGCCTTGAAGTTCATGGGTCCATTTGGAGGATGTCAGTGAAATGGTTGTCTACATGCTCTGGCTTTGGTGGTGGTCAGCCATGGGAAGGAGAGTTGGGTGCGTGGTGAACTCACTAGAGAAGCGTGCCTAGGCCAGGCTTTACCAAATTAACTTCAAATGAAGTTCATTTGGGCAGATACCAGGTGCCTGGGGGATGAGGGTCTGGTCAAGCTGCAGTGGGAGGCAAATCTGAAACTTTTTGGCCTAAATGTCTTCTGTGATCAATTCACCTGAGCCCTTTCTGGTCTGATTTTTGTTACATGGCTGACAGTAAGAGATTGGGCCTCTTGCTCTGAAGCAGGGATGCCTTGTTTATAGTAGAGTGTCCCGAGAAGATTTATAGTAGGGTGTCCCGAGAAGACTTATGGAATAGAGTTTGTGGCACGTGCAGATACAAAGCCCGCAAGCTGATTTTACTGACACTTTCTGGACCTTGGATGCGCTCTTGTTTTCAACCAGGTGCTTCTCGTTCCTTATAGGTTCTTCAAGTCCAGTTCTTTCTTGTCCTAGATGCCTGAATGTTCGGAAACTGAACTTACACTGTGGCTAGTATCCCCAAAGGACTATAACGCGGCCACGTTAACATGCTCACTGCTTTGAATGGTCCATCTCAGGGAGTTGAATATTATATTGGGAACCAAAATGGTCATTATAGTGTGGTTTATTTACTGTGATTAGACATTTAGCCAGCTTCTCTAAGAAAACCCTAGTATTTAAGCATATTTCTGGCCAAATATTCACAATAACAATATTGTGTGTAGTATGTACTTAATGTAAAAAGTCCTGAAGATAGGCCGGGCGTGGTGGTTCATGCCTGTAATCCCAGCACTTTGGGAGACGGAGGCAGGTGGATCACCTGAGGGCAGGAGTTCGAGACCAGCCTGGCCAACATGGTGAAACCCTGTCTCTAGTAATAATACAAACATTAGCTGGGCATGGTGGCACCTGCCTATAATCCCAGCTACTTGGGAGGCTGGGACAGGAGAATCGCTTTAATCTAGGAGGCAGAGGTGTTGCAGTGAGCCGAGATTGCGCCATTGCACTCCACCCTGGGGGACAAGAGCGAAACTTGGTCTCAAAAAAAAAAAAAAGTTCTGAAGGTAAAGGTAACCTGCAGGGAATGTCTCATCTGCTGCCCTCTTGGATGTGGCGTCAGTGGAATTAGATGATACATATACCTGCAATGTACAGGATGCTAGTGGCAGCCTCTGCACCTGAAGCTGTTGCAACTCACTGTTTCTAACATTATAAGTGTCACGTAATTTAAACGTCTTATGCCGGGTGTGGTGGTTCATGCCTGTCATCCCTCTCAGCACTTTGGGAGGCCAAGTTGGGAGGATCTCTTAAGGCCAGTAGTTCAAGATTAGCTTGGGCAACCCCCTTCCATACAAAAAATAAAAAATTAGCCAGGCACAGTGGTACCCGGCTGTAGTTGCAGCTACTCAGGAGGTTGAGGTGGAAGATTGCACTGAGCCGTGATTGTGCCACTGTGCTCCAGCCTGGGTGACAGAGCAAGACCCTATTTCAAAAATAAAAAGTACATTTGTCTTGAGGGGAAAGGGAGCATCATGGTGACTGTATTGCTTCACTTTCTGCTGGTGTTGTCACGAGAGGTGATTAAGATGGAGTTTTTGTTCCCACATGGTCCTGCCCTGTCTGTGTTGCTTCTGTGTGTTCCCTTGATGTCACGTATTGCTCCTAACTGCTGACACTGGACCTTTCTCAAGCAGCCTCTGATTGGTTTCTGCCCTTTCCTTGCCATATCAGTGCTGCTGGTGGTCTGCTCTGTGGGGCCATGTGGAGAGGGAGGCTCTGAGGGAGAGACTTTGCATGCGTGCGTCCGTGCACTGTGCCAACCTGGATCCTGTGACTGCGGTTTGGGTGCTCACTGTGTGCCAGGCTCCACTCTGAGAGCCACACTTGGTGGGGCTGGCCAGTTCAGTCCTTGCACCAACCCTGGGAAGTCAATATGGTGACTGTCCCCACTTTACAGATGGGGACATAAGCCGGGAAAGGTCACATCACTTGTGTCGCACGGCTAGTGGTAGAGGCCTGTCCTCCCGAGGGGCTGACTCTAGGGCGAGCATTTTGCATCACTACAGGAAGTTGACACTTTTTCACTGTTATACTCCTCCTAGTTCAGTTCCCCCCACCCCGACCTCAGTTTTATTGGCACTTGTACTTGTCATTGCAAGTATTTTCTCTCCTGTTGCATGAAGTCATTTTAATAGTGGAGGATAGTAGTTGCTTGGAAACACTAGAAGACAGAAGTGGTCAGAGCCTGGTCATCAGTGAAGGTCAGCATTATTGCCAGTCTCCCACTGTAGTGGTGAGTAGGTCGCTGCTAGACAGGAAGGTGAGGAGGGGCCGGGAAGACAGAAATGAGTTGTTCATGAGTACAAGCAAGATGCTGGTGCTCTCTCTGAATTCAGTAAATCTGTTAAGATGCCCGTTTGACCCTGTTTTACAGGACTACAGGACTAGGAAGTATGTCTCAAGCCCACCTAGGGCTCTCGACTTCAGATTCTGTGCCGTTTCTACACGGAAGTCTCTGGAGCAGGGATTCGGAGTGTGTTGGAGGCCAGCTGTAGGCAAGCCCTACCCCAGAGGTCCAATGTGGTTGGCCCCTGGTGGGGTGTCTTGGCACCTGGAGGTCTGCGGGCAGTTAGGGTGGGTGTTCCTGTTGGAGGCTTTACTGCCCTGTGGCTATTTGTGGGAGAGATTTGCATCTGGGCACTCTGGGGCCCTGTCTGGTTAAGTACTGGTTCCCTGTGCTGAGATTTTGAGCAGTAATCTTTTTTCTTTCTCTTTTTAATGAGTAGAGCTCTGGGGTAAGACATATTAAAAGGAATGTTTTTACATGGAAAATGTTTTTTTGGTTAGCGTTGGCTTTCACTTGGCCTAAGTCAGCAAATAGCTTTTACTCTTAAACTATCTTCTTGTTCTGGTTTTTAGGAGACACGTAATGACTATTTTAGTAAAATGCTTACAAATCAGTTTTCTTTTTATGTTTTATGTTTTTTACATTGACTTAAAGGTATTTAACAGACATTATTTTCTGTATAGAGGAAGGTAATTGGAAAGCAAACTGAAGATAAACTGTTTTTCCTAGTCATGTTTACTATGCTTTGTTTGTGGGGGTAGACATGTTGGAGTTCATGTTGGCCCCTGATGTGCCAGGCCCTCGAGATATGTGTGGAAGGAAAAGTGCAGTTATGGTTTTAGAAGCTTGCTTTTTTATATTCTTCATATCATTCATAGCTTGCAGGGAGGTATTTATATTTACGCTTAATATCTGTTAACTTTTTTAAATTCTGAAAGTAGTGACTGCTCCTCACAGAAAAATTGGAAAACAAAAAAATAAAAATCACCCAGAGATAAATACTATTAATATTTCGGTGTACCTGTCTTTTTTCAGTGCCTGTTTGTGTACACACAAGTGATGTATGTTCTGCCCGTTTTCACATTATCTGTGAGCATCCTGCATGCCTTTTAAGACTGCGTAATATTCAGTCATATGGACATACACATTTAGTGACTAAATAATAATCTGTTGTTGGATGTTTATGTTTGTTGTACTTTTTTTGCTCAAGCTGAGATAAATCTCTTTATACACAAACCTTTCACTATGTCACTGATTGCCTATATCCTTCAGATTCCTCCACGTGGGATTAGTGAGTGAAAAGGTACAGATGGAAAAAAAGTTCATCACATCCTGCCTTGTTGCTGTCCAGACAGTGGCCCCAGTTTACACTCAGCTGAGGATGAGGCCACTCCTAAGGATGAGGCCACTCCCCTGCAGCTTTCTGAGCATTTGACTCCTGAGAGCATTTTGTTTCACTTTAGTCCAGGTTTTTAAGTATTTATTCAAGCTGTCATGCGCTTGTTTTCATTATTTATTTTTATTTTTTCGAGTTGGGGTCTCTCACTGTCTCCCAGGTTGGAGTGCAGTGATGCAATCACAGCTCATTGCAGCCTCAACTTCCCAGGTTCAAGTGATCCTCCTGCCTCAGCCTCCTGAGTAGCTACGTATAGGCACATACCACCATGCCCAGGTAATCTGTAAATTTTTGTAGAGAAGAGGTCTCACTGTGTTGCCCAGGCTGGTCTTGAACTCCTAACCTCAGGTGATCCACCTGCCTCAGCCTCCCAAAATGCTGGGACTACAGGTGTGAGCTTCCGTATCCAGCCCCAGGCTGGTTTTGAACTCCTGGCTCAAGTGCTTCTCCTGCCTCAGCCCCACAAAATGCTGGGATCGCAGGCGTGATCCACTGTGCCTGGCAAAGCGCGCTGGTTTTAGAACAGATAATCACGTGTCATGGTAGAATCTGTTTTTAAGTGGAATCTCTATTTGAAGGAGAAGATGGGCCCTGGCCCCCAGTGCAGGGAACACAGAACTGGGGTGGCTGTGGGTGGCTCTGTCCTCATACCCAGTGCTTCTAGGGGTGTGCTGCCCACAGGGGTGCAGCAGATGCTGCAGACACAGGGAGTCCCGCCCTCGGGGAGGCCCAGTTCCCAGTGCCCCTCCTGGATCCTCCCGGAGCTTTGAGTCTCTGTCACAGCAGTGAGGCAATTTAATTGCCCTCCAGCTACACTGTGAGCACCACAGTAATAATAATGGCAACTAACATTTTGAATGCTAACATTTTTCCAGTTCGCTAAGTACTGTGAATGCATTTTACTTAATTCTCACGTAAGCATTATGAGGTAGGTGCCATTATTTCCATCCCTGGTGGAGGAAACGGGGGCTGCCCTGTGTGGATCCAGCACTGCCGCCACCTGGATGGCTCCTGACCGCCGTGCTCCGCTCGCCTCCTTGGATTTAATCTGTACAAATCACAGACCTCTGTAATTTACAGGACCTGAAGTCTGCACTTGATTCTGCTCCCTACTGGCCAGATGACCTTGGAGAAGGCATTTGGGAACTGACATTCCTTTTTTCTTTTTTTGACATGGAGATAATTTGATCTGTATACCTCACACTGACTGCAAGGATCAGATAGATGATCACATATGCCTGCATAATGGATACATGGGAAGAACTGTATAAAACGTGGTTATAGCCAGGTGCATTGCCTCACGCCTATGTTCCCAGCTACTCGGGAGGCTGAGGCAGGAGGATGACTTGAGGCTGGCAGTCTGAGACCAGCATGGGCAACATAGAACATGATACCAAAAAAAAAAAAAAAAAACACGAGTACTTTTCGTTCTCTTATTTTCTGTGGCCTCTTGCAGTGTGTCTTTACATCTGAGGTATTCCATTGGCACCTGGCTTTTGAAACTGACCGTATTCTTTTTAAACATTTCGAGACCTGGCTTTCTCAGCCTGTGTGGTTTGCCTGCTCCTGGGCATTCCACATGCAGACGCAGTATTCAGTATTAGGGAAAATAAATTGTATCAAGGAGGGCCTCTCAGCCTCACTACTGAGGCCTGGGGACGGGTACTTCCTTGCTCTGGAGCTGCCCTGGGCGCTGCAGGATGTTTCACATCATCGCTGGTCTTCATCAGCTACAAAAATTTACAGATTACCTGGGCATGGTGGTATGTGCCTATACCTAGCTACTTAGGAGGCTGAGGCAGGAGGATCACTTGAACCTGGGAAGTTGAGGCTGCAATGAGCTGTGATTGCATCACTGCACTCCAACCTGGGAGACAGTGCGAGACCCCAACAAGAATCCCCACCCCGGTTCACAGAAAATGTTTTCAGAAATGGTCAGATGTTCCCCGGGGATAAAACTGCCCCCAATTGAGAACCCCTAGGTTAGAGAAATAAGACTTTATAAGTTAGGAAAAATAGCCGACAGTGTCCTAAAAAATGGGGAAAGGGATTTGAAGTTGATGCAGTAAATGGTAAGGAGCTGTTTGTAGGTTAAGCCTGACATGGCGGCACGTGCCTCCCGTAGTCCCAGCTTCTCTGGAGGCTGAAGTGGAGGACCACTTTTGAGGCCAGGAGAGGTCAGACTGGGCAACATAGCGAGACCCTGTCTCTTTAGTAAAAAACACACACACAATTTTTATTTTCATGAAAAACACCTGACCTCTAAAGTAATTGTGAGGATTTTCCAGGGCTTGTTTTTATGTGGCATGCTTATATTAATCTGTTCAGGTCCTTCGTGAAAGTGAGGAGGGCGGTGGCCAGCTGCACCTCTGGTGGGCACAGTTAGATGGGACTGTCCCAGTAGGGGCTCCTAGCCATGGGAGAATGGGAGCCGTCACAGCTTTACTTTCTCCAGCTTCTAACTGGAGTGCAATGATGCAGTCATAGCTCATTGCAGCCTCAACTTCCCAGGTTCAAGTGATTTTCCTGCCTCAGCCAACTGAGTAGCTAGTTACAGGCACTGAGGATTGCCTGGGAATTAAGCATTCCCTGCCTTATGGAAATAGGCGGGAATCCACAGTAATAGGAATAGTACCTGTGACTTGGTCACAAATGGAGCCACAGATAACTTTCATTTCGCAGTTGTAGAAAGCATCTTAAAGTCTCCTTCATGCTCAGCACTCCTGTGAAGTGATCTCAGACCCACCTACTTTGTTGGAGAAGCCCATTTGTCGACTAACACTTCGGTAACGGTTTTCAATATAATTGGCATTGTTTGCAGTCTGTGTATTTTATGCATTTAAAATATGTTTTCTTAGAAGGGCTCAGTAGGTGTCAGCAAACTGCCAGAGAGATGGCTGGCACAAAGAAAAGGTTAAAACCTGCTCTAGAAGCTCACTGCTGCTTTTCTGATCAGTTTTTTTTTCTTTTTTTTTTTTCTAGTCTAAGGTATTTTGTTATCTGAGCAGTTTTCAAATGCCAGCTATTGGGGTGCAGCAAGCCTTCTGGAGACCCAGTGTTGGGGGGAGCTCTGCTTCCATCCTACGGCGTCAGCACGTCCTATATGCATGACTTTGAAGGAGCTTTCAGGAAATAGATTTTTAGAAATTAATTCTCTTCTAAAGAAAATTATGGTCTGGTCTATGAGCATTAAAGTGAGTTTTAGGCACAAAGCTTTAAAGAAGCCTGTGTAATGTTAGGCTTTTTCTGTTAGGTGCAATGAACTGAGGAAAAACTCTTTAAAAAAAAAAGCGTAAATACTTGAGGAGGACAGTTAGCAGGAGTCATGACCCACAGCCAGCGTCAACTCTTCATGCAGTCTGCAGGTGTAGGTCTTCACCCTTGCCTGGAAGGGCCTTTGAGTTCCTCTGGTCTAATTGCGCAGTGCAGGGATTCCTTTTTCCATCCCATCTAAAGGAACGTTGCGTAGGCTGGGCTCGGTAGTTCACACCTGTAATCCCAGCCAAGGCGGGAGGATGGCTTGAGCCCAGGAGTTTCAAATCCACCTGGGTAACATAGTGAGACCCCATCTCTGTTTATTTTCTTAAATAAAATAAGAGGAGGCTGTTGAGCCTTTTACTGTTTTGATCAGGGTGAAGATTTCTTTTGAAATACTCGTGCAGCATCATCATCATCTGGGAGCTGGTTAGAAATGCAAGATTCTCAGGCCCACCCGAGACCTTATGAATCAAACTTCCGTTTCAGCCAGATCCGGAGGCATTTTGTACATGGGAGTTTGGAAGCAGAGGCCTCGTCTATTTAAACCAGAATAATAAGGCGAATTGCATAAGACCCGGATGTGAGCTGCCTGAGTCTAGGTGCCCCTAGATGTGCAGCCAGTGTGGAGCCTCAGTCAGCTTTCCTGGAAGAGCCACAGAGCCGGGTGTGCCCCATGACTACCCGTAGTTTGCTTCAGAGTCGTATTTCATTCCTGGGTTAGCGCTTTGTAGAGCTGGTGGAACACTCTGATTGTTACGTAATGTAGATGGCAGAAATTTTTCTTTGAAACAGAAGTATTTTTCAATGTGTGTGATTCTGAATGTCATTAAAATTTGGTGATATAATGATGCATTTTACAGAGCCTTATTAAGGGCCTACTTCATGCCACGCCCGGTTAGAATCACAAAGGAACATTGGTGAACAAAGCAGACCAGAAACACCCCTGCCTTGCTGAGCATTGAGGAGTCTTGCTAAGGAAGACATTTGAGGATAGATGGGAAGGCGCAGGGGTCACTTCCCGGCAGAGGGGACAGCCAGTGCAAGGGCCGCAGGCCAGTGTGACTGCACTGCCCAGGGCGGCAGGGCATGGAGTGAAGGGTTGGGGTAGGACTGGACATCAGGCTGCAGGGGCCGGGCAGAGGGTCTTTATGGGTCACGGGAAGGGGCTGGCTGTGGAGGAGAGCGAGCAGTGTCTCTTCCCCTTCCTAGCAGTAGCAGAAGGCAGCATTTGCAGTCGGTCAGTCTTCCCTCTCGTGCACATCAGGGCAGATGACAAGTCCTGTGGGTGAGCCTGAGTCAGAGAGCATTTGAGTCAAACATAGGTCACGTGGAGCAAATTAACTTCACCAAAAATAACCCCAAAACAGCATTTCTGGGAAACACAAGTAAAGACAGCTTTCAATGTAAACAAAGGAGCAAAGTTATGATAAAGGCTCGGTTGGAAAAAGTGAACATTTGGAAAACTAAGAAGAAATGCCTTGGGAAAATATACCGAGGAAAACAGGTCTTTCTTTTCCAGCAGTTGCCATTTTAAGGAGTTTTCCTTCCTGTCTCGATGTCAGATGCAGTGGTGCCTGTGTTTTGCTAGGATGGCTCATGGGCTTTCCCCATCCACTTGTGGTTGTGGCAGACAGACCTACAGCCTTTAGCTTTCCTGCCTGTGTGGGGAAAGGACTTCCTGTTTTCTCTGGGTCTCCTCTTTGTCCTTGCCAGGAATTGACCGGATGATGGGTGCAGTATAAAACCTGGACTTGGGGTCATGGCTAGTTCTCAGCCTGGCTGCAAATTAGAATCACCAGAGAGCTTCAGGCACATAACCAAAGGAGCCCTGTTTCCAGAAACTGTGATTTTGAGGGGAGTGTGGCATGTTGTCTTCTCAGGGCTTGGGGTTCCAGTGTGCTGTTGAGGCTGAGAAGCACTAATCAGTACCGCTCTCTTCCTCTCCAAGGCTGTGCTCTCCTCTGCTCAGCCCTCCTCTCCCCCTCCACCCGAGCAGGCTGAGAGTTGCGAGGCTGGCTTTCCTTTGGAACTCTTTGGAGTCTTTCAGGGCGGGCAGGCGGTATCTGTGTGCGAGAACGCACTAATCACACACGTTTCTTTTGGGGCAAGGAGGTTCACTGCTAGCTAGCAAAGTTGGAACTGCTAATGATGGTTGTCAAGACAGCTTACTCTCAGCTGTGCGTGGTGGTATGCCCCTGTGGTCCCAGTTACTCAGGAGGCTGAGGTAGGTCACTTGAGCCCAGGAGGTCCTAGCTGCTGTGAGCTATGATTGTGCCAATGCATTCCAGCCTGAGTGACAGAAGAGACTCTGTCTCTCTTTTTTTGCCATTTCCCCCCCCCGAGATGGAGTCTCTCACCCAGGCTGGAGTTGCAGTGACACGATCTTGGCTCACTTTAACTTCTGCCTCCCCGGTTCAAGCAATTCTCCTGCCTCAGCCTACCGAGTACCTGGGATTACAGGTGCACGCCTCTATACCCGGCTAATTTTTGTATTTTTAGTAGAGATGGGGTTTCACTATTTTGGCCAGGCTCGTCTCAAATTCCTGACCTCGTGATCCGCCCACCTTTGCCTCCCAAAGTGCTGGGATTACAGGCCTGAGCCACTGTGCCCAGCCAAGACAAGTCTCTTAAAAAAAAGAAAAGGCAGCTCATTTTTCCTTCTTAGAACTAGGACTTAGAATAGGTACTAAAGCAGCTAAGCGAATGTGGAGGTTCGTGCATCAGGCATCAGACAAAATCGAATGGGCTCTGCTGTGGTCCTGTTACTTTTGTTTCTTTGAGGCAGGGTCTCACTGTCTCCCAGGCTGGAGTGCAGTGGTGCGATCATACCTCACTGCAGCTTCAAACTCCTGGGCTCAAGCAGTTCTCCCACCTTAGCCTCCCAAGTAGCTGGGATTGCAGGCGCACGCCACGACACACAGCTAACTTTTGTGTTTTTGTAGAGATGGGGTCTCGATATGTTGCCCAGGCTGATCTTGAACTCCTTGCCTCAAGTGATCCTCCTGCTTTGGCCTCCCAAAGTGCTGGAGTTACAGGTGTGAACCACTGTACCCAGCTGTGTGTGTGTGTGTTTCCTTCCTTCTCTTCTCTCCTCCCCTTGTCTCCTGCTTTTTGATGGAGTTTGGCTCTTGTTGCCCAGGCTAAAGTGCAGTGGCGTAGTCTGGGCTCACTGCAACCTCTACCTCCTGGGTTCAAGCGATTCTCCTGCCTCAGCCTCCTGAGTAGCTGGGATTACAGGCATGCACCACCACGTCTGGCTAATTTTGCATTTTTAATAGAGAGGAGATTTCACCATGTTGGTCAGGCTGGTCTGGAACTCCTGACCTCAGGTGATCCACCCTCCTTGGCCTCCCAAAGTACTGGGATTATAGGTGTGAGCCACTGTGCCCAGTCTCAGCTGTGTTTCTTATGTAGTTAACGTGTTACCCTCCTGGGTTGTCTCTCAAAGTAATATTTACTATTTGGGACTAAAAATCTCCTTGTGTAAGATTTATATTTTGTATCAGTTCTATTATCTTTAATGGGAAAGGAGTTCATTTCTGGGATCTCCTACCATTGAATAATGAAAGAGACTTTGTTAAATCAGAAGGACATCAACCAATATAAGTTACAAATATAAATATTCTCAAAAGTTTAATTTTCTTGATAACATGTAATGTTATCCAAAGAATTGACTTTCTGGAGCAGTTACTGGATGGCTAGGTTTTTTTTTTTCTTTTCTAAAAATTTAAATAGAGACAGGGTCTCACTGTGTTACCCAGGACAATGTTAAACTCCTAGCCTCAAGCAGTCCTCCTGCCTCAGCCTCCCAAAGTGCTGGGATTACAGCCGTGAGCCGTTGTGCCCGGCCTTATTTTCTCGAGTTATATAAACTTCCCAATTATGTAGCCTTGTGACGAGTTGCTTTTCTTGGAAGGCATCTGTTGAGTTGCGTGGGATCTGTTAGTCCCTCTCCCTACATGAACAGCCCAGGAGGGCTTCCTGCTGGGGGGCAGGGATCTTGCTGTGGACTTGGGTGTGGCTCCTGCAGCTCGCTGTCTGTGGGATACAGCAGGTGCTGGTCCTGCTGGAGTGGCGGCAGTCTCCATCCTTTCCTCCCAACTCGGCCCTCACCTCTGCTTTCATCACGTCTGAGGGTGCTGCCCCGCCTGCCGGCCAGGCCTCTGCGAAGCGGGTGCCGGGATCTGTACTTGCAGGTGAACTTAGGGGATGTCTTTGTCAACTGCCACCTACCGTCCAGGTATGAGATGAAAGAACAAGTGGAGGCTGGAGAGGTCAGGCCGTTTTTGAGGCTGCTTGTCTGTCCTGTACACTTTCCTGTACTGCGAATGAAGCAATGCTTATTGTCTCTTCTGACGGACTTTAAAATCTTACACCCCTCTCTCATATCCTCTGAAATTGTGCAATACATCCAGACTGCAAAGAAGTTCCAGCAATGGCCATTTTTATTCTTCTAAACCCTGTAAGTTATAACTGTATTTTGGCTGTGAAATTGTAAAATACTGATGGAGGGATTAAAGTTACTGCTGCCCTCCTCATCTCACCCCCCTGGGCCCCTTCCAGCTTATTCACACACTCACATCGTCACTCACCCAGGAAACGGGAGGGGTGGGACAAGCCTGGCCAGCCCTCAGGTTGTTTCAGCACTTGGTGTGTGTTGGAAGCGCTGGTGGTCAGGAGGGCCTCCCCCACCTACAGCTTGCGGGTGGCCTCATCTGCAGGTGCACTGTCTGTGCTTAGTGGGTCTCTGTCAGTGGGGACTGAAGGTGTGCCCTGCTTTCCCTATCACAGGCACTACAGCAGTGGGCACACCCCATCAGATCTTTTTCTCATGTGTGAGGACTTTGTATGATGAATTTCTAGAAATGGAATTGTGATGTAATTTTAAGATACACTTTTTCAAACTGTACCCCAAATAGATGCAGTTGTATTCTGTTCTTTGCAGTTGTTTTTAGAGCATTTTATGATTTAGTCAAGATTTATAGGAGGAAAGTGTTAAGTCCTGCTGTATAAGTTTTATAGGTAATATTTGATTTGAAGAAATATGAAAATAAGTTTTTGTCTCAAATAGAAATACATAATTCCACACCACCTTGGTTAACATAGTTTTTTTTTTTTTTTTCTTGGAGTCAAATCTCACTCTGTTGCCCAGGCTGGAGTGCAGTGTCGCCATCTCAGCTCACTGCAACCTCCACCTCCTGGGTTCTAGTGATCTTCCATCTCCGCCTCCCGAGGAGCTGGGACTGCAGGCACTTGCCACCACACCCGTTGTATTTTTAGTAGAGATGGGGTTTCACCGTGTTGGCCAGGCTGGTCTCGAACTCTTGAACTCAAGAGATCTACCCACCTCAGCCTCCCCAAGTGCTGGGATTACAGATGTGAGGCACCACACCAGGCCTCTTTGGCTAACATAGTTTCTCTGCACCCCAGTGAATCCCAGCCACAAGACATATGCTCCTGTGTCTGGCTCAAGTTATCTGAGCTCTTTTACACTTTCAGTGGAGAGTAGTAGGTAAAATTTTCTTGTGGAATGCTTATTATTACACTAGTAATATGTGTCTTGTAGAAAAATTGAAACCGAAGTAATTACGAAAGACTTAATTAACAAATAAAATTGTCCCCTATTAACTCTGTGGGAGAAAATAAGATGATTCTGCTTCTGTTCCCGCAGATCACTCCAAGAACCGAGGCCCCTGTCAGCAGCGTCAGTAATAGTTTGGAGAATGCCCTGCACACATCAGCACATTCCACGGAGGAGTCGCTGCCCAAGAGGCCCTTGGGAAAACACAGCAAAGGTGAGTGCGCACATGTGCTTCGGGAGGACACTCGACGGATGGAGGGTGGGCACTCCCCAGATCCCCGGGAGGACATTGTTAAAGGCTTTCAGATCCTTCGTAAATGCTAATCTTATGTGTATTTTTCTAAATTCTACAAGCAATACATGAATATACTTTGGCTTTAAAAATCTCAACTATTGATGTTTATTAGGGAGAAATCCAGGTGTGGTGGCTCACGCCTGTAATTCCAGCACTTTGGGAGGCTGAGGTGGGCAGATCACTTGAGGTCAGGAGTTCTAGACCTGCCTGGACAACATGGTGAAACCCTGTCTCTACTAAAAATACAAAAATTAGCAGGGTGTGGTGGCGGATGCCTGTAATTTCAGCACTTTGGGAGGCCAAGGCGGGTGGATCACCTGTGGTTGGGAGTTCGAGAGCAGCATGACCAACTAGTAGAGATGGGGTATATCCATCTCTACTAAAAATACAAAATTAGCCAGGCATGGTGGTACATGCCTGTAATCCCAGCTACTCGGGAGGCTGAGGCAGGCAAATTGCTTGAACCCAGGAGATGGAGTTTGCAGTGAACCAAGGTCATGCCATTGCATTCCAGCCTGGGTGACAGAGCCAGACTCTATCTCAAAAAAAAAAAAAAGTTAGATGGGCCTGGTGGCGCACACCTGTAATCCCAGCTACTTGGGAGGCTGAGGCAGGAGAATCTCTTGAACCCAGGAGGTGGAGGTTGCAGTGAGCCAAGATTGTGCCGTTACATTTCGGTCTGGGCAGTGAGACTCCATCTCAAAAAAAAAAAAAAAAAAAAGGGTGGGAGGAATACGTTTTACACCCTCATCCCCACCCCACATGGAAATCAGCCTCAATCACTAGAGTGATGTTGTCGTGAAAAGTTCTCTGCAGTGACAGAGTGTTTTCGGTCTGCACTGACTTGGTCGTCACCAGCCACACCTGCCTTCTGCGCACTTGAAACTTGGCTAATGTGCCTGAGGACCCGAGTCTTTATTTTTCTCTAATGTAAAATGTGGACAGCTCACTGTGGGTGGTGAGGCATGACCTTGAGCCCCTGTGACTCTGCATGTCAGCCTCTGCAGTGTTGTGATCAGCTTCAAAGTTGCTAACCATGCCATGGTAGAGGAGGCTTTGGGGAAGGGAGAGCAAGGTGGTTTTAAGACTAGATGGACTAGATAATGCATTCCCAGTGAAATCAATGCTGGTGAGGTTTGCAGAGTCGTCAGTAGTGGGGAGAGAGAGACTAGGGTGCTGCTTTTCAGCGGGGTCACTTGCCCTGAGGCCCAATGGTATGGAGGCACCGAGGCCGGCTGTGTCCACATCTACTGGCCTCTTCTCTCTCCGTGTTATTTACAAAGAAATTTGTCTCCTAGCAGGTGCCTCACGTGAGGCCTAGAGCCATACTCACCTCACCTGTGCGCTTGCCCCGTCCCCTGTCTCTGGCACGACGCTTCATGCCTTCCACAGGCCTGATAACTGCTTCATTTCTAAAGTCCCATTCTCACAAAGCCATCGAGAGCCACTTGTCTCTACTTTAGATCGTAACTCAGGAAGGACCCATTTCCCCAGCAGCTGCGGCCTGTGTTCATGTGTGTAAGCACAGTATGGTATGGAGACAGTAACTTGTACTGCCGCCCTGCGAGGGCTCCTGTCCCCGCTTGACCCTCGCAGCAACCCGCTGAGGTCGCACCAGTTCTTTATTTTATCCGCCTCTCTTGGGAGAGTCTGTGGCTCTTGGTTCAACATCTTTACCTCATCCTGAAGACGCTGACACCGCGGTCCTGTGACTCCAGAGTGGACACTTGGCACCGGAATTACAGGGAGTCCATCCGCTGCAGGAAGGCTCCTCCTCTTCCTTCCCCACGCCATCCCAGGAGAAGGGCCTCCCCTGGAAGGCCACTTCCTTTGTCCCCAGGCAGTCCAGCCTAGGAACCTGGGCCCTGCACACCCTGTGAATCTTAAGGGACCAACTGTTGCTTTTTCTTCAAGACATAATTATTGACACCCCCATTCTTTTTTTTTTTTTCCTGTATAATTTCAAAATAGTGCATATCTGTCATTGTCTTGTCTGCATGCTTTGGTCCCCAGAGAGACAGAGGATGAGCTGACTCTCATGTGAGCTGTGGCAAAGCTGGCATAGGCCGGTGGGTCGGCTGTGAGGCCACGAGTAGCCATTCTCATTTGAAGTGCCACAGTGCTTCAGATACCACCGCAAGCAGATGCCCATAATTCCATAATTATCTGCAGCATTCTCCATTGATTGGTCATAGTCATGGTTTCTTTGTTCAGAAATTGGCAAGCAAGTTAACTTGGTTTTATTAGTCACTTTCCTTGCGAATCCTTTTAATATTCTGTTGGGTATAGGTTATTGCTCTTCAGAAAGTCTAAAGTCCCTCTAAGTTGTATACTTGTATTACTATAAAATTTTTCATCTGTCTTTTCTGTATCCTGCTTCTGTTTTGGTTTTTCTCTGCTTCTTCAGAAGTTTTACAGTGATACAATTTAGTTTATAGAGTGGTCAGACATTTAAAAAATTTCTTAGTATGTGAAAGCTCAGGGAATAGCCGTCCAAGCACATGGCAGATACTAACTTCTATAATCCTCAGAACAGCCCTGCAAGGGTTTGGTTATACCTGTTTAACTCTAACTGACCTTGGTGATGATTTTCACCCCATTTTACAGATGGGAGAAATGAGTCACAGATAAGAAACTTTCCTGAGGTCAGCGGGGATTCAAAGCCAGAGCTGATGCTCTTATCCCTGTGACTGGCAGAAGAAAATAGCAAAGGAAAATAAAGATGGGACTGTGCTGAAGTGGAAAACACAGCAGTGGTATGGGCAGTGCCTAAAAGGACACGCTAAGGAGTGAAATCATCCCTCTTTTTCCTCTCCTGTTTATTGCGAAATGTTTCCAGTTCAGGAGTAGAGATTGTAGCCCAGTAAACCCCCTGTACCTGGTGTCTGGCTGCAGCTCCCGGTTACTATGTGTGAAAATTTTCTTTTTTGAGACAATGAAGGAGCTTTAGTTTCATTAAACTTGTTTATATACCAGCAGTTCTCAACCTTTTTGGTCTTAGGACCCCTTTGCACTCTTAAAATTTATAGATTCCAAAGAATCCATGTTTATGTGGGTCATATCTATAGGTGTTCACCATATTATCAATTAAAACTCAGCCTTTTTTTTTAACTGTGTGCCCCTAGGGTTGTGGTTGCCATGCAGCGTTGTTATAACTGAAGAGAGCTAAAAATCAAACCCCGAAGTCTTGTACTTTTTGTAAAAATAAAAATGTATCCCAAACAATTAGAACATGAATTCGAAGAAGATGAGAATTTACATAAAATGTAAATTCTAAATTGCCCACAGTCTCTGTCGTTTTCCTGGGTTGTGCTGGGATGCCAGTGTGCAGCTGGAGTTGAGAAGCATTGACGGTTTTAATTTCTTTATTGGCTCTTTGTCCAGCATTTTATTATGAGGACTTTCAAACACACAGTAGAGTTTAAAAGATTTCACAGTGAGTGAGTATCCTCTACCTAGATTAGACAGTTTCATTTTACTGTATAGATGCTTTTTGACATACAGTGGCGGTTGCAAGTTGAAAATGCCATAAGTTGCAATGCATTGAATATACCTTAACCCGCTAAACATCATGGCCTAGCCTACCTTAAGTGTGCTCCGAACACCTGCATGAGCCTACAGGTGGGCAGAATTGTCTAACATAAAGCCTACTTTATAATAAAGTGCTGAATCTCTCATGCAATCTATTGAATCTGTACTGAAGGTGAGAAGCAGAATGGTTGTATGGGCACTCAGAGCAGTTTCTACTGAATGTGTGTTGCTTTTGCACTGTTGTAAAGTCAAAAAATCATGAAGTCCAGCCATCTTCAGTCAGGGACCATCTGTGCTTATTATTTTTAAGCTGGTTGCCTGTAGCATTCCTCAGCCAGGGATTCTGATTTGAACCTCAGGGCACAGAGAGTCATTTGAGTGACTGTTTTCTCAATTTCCCTAAAGAAAATACGATTAGAGACTTAGGAGTGACTGTTCTCTGGCTGCTTTGAAGATTTGCTCTTTATTTTTGGTTTGGAATGGTTTGCCTATGATGTGCCTTGGTGTAGTTTTCTTGTATTTATTTCACTTCTTGTTTACTGAACTACTGCTTTTTTGCCTTTTTTCTGAGATGGAGTCTAGCTCTGTCGTCCATTTCTTCATTGTATAAGAGCTTCCGTAGGACAATAATACTTTGCTCTCTCTATGAGCCCTCCAGTTAAGAGAGGCAACAGAAATGCAATGCACATGTTTACCTTTTCAGGCTCTACTCTGAGTTAATGTTGAGCCACTGCATGTGATACAGAAGCCTCTTGTCACTGTGTCATTCAGTGGGGTGCCGAGACCAGCTCATGGCATCTCCTGAGAGCCCGTTATGCAGTTTCCAGGAATTCTTAAAACCCACTGATGTTGCATTGGTGGCTGATGGTGGCATGTCGTCAGCCTTGTGGATTGGCAGATGCCCCAGAGCAGGGGTTGCCCCATCCTCACCAGTTGCAGCCATTGAGCAGGCATTGTTGGTGCCATTCTGCCCCGTCCTGTAGGGGTCACATGGGTCCAGCTACAACGTAAGACAAGGTTAGGATTTTTATCCATTTTATTTACTATTTGCACTGCTCTTCATTTTATCCTGAAAATTGGAATTTCCATCTTGTCTCATTTTCCATCAGCCTAAAGAACTTCCTTTCACATTTCTTTCAGGATAGTTCTGCTGACAGTGGATTTCAGTTTTCATTTATCTGAAAATATCTTTGTTTCGCCTTCATTCTGGCTAATCATGGAATTCTTCATTGAGTGTTTTTGTTTTAACTTTAACAATGTCATTCTGCTATATTCTGGCTCTTGTTTTTCTAATGGAAAGTCCTCTAGCATTTGTATCGTTGTATGCCATGGGCCATTTTTCTCTGGCTGCTTTGAGGATTTTCTCTTTATCTTTGGTTTAGAATGATTTGTCTATGATGTGCCTTGGTGTAATTTTCTTGTATTTATTTCACTTCTTGTTTACTGAGCTACTGCTTTTTTTTGTTGATGTTTTTTTGAGATGGAATCTTTCTCTGTTGCCCAAGCTGGAGTGCAGTGGTGCCATCACGGCTCACTGCAACCTCTGCCTCCCAGATTCAAGCAATTCTCCTGCCTCAGCCTCCTAAGTATCTGGGATTGTAGGCATGCCACCATGCCTGGATAATTTTTTTGTATTTTTGGTAGAGACGGGGTTTCATCATGTTGACCAGGCTGGTCTTGAACTCCCGACCTCATGATCCGCCCGTCTTGGCCTCTCAGAGTGCTGGGGGTGTGAGCCACTGTGCCTGGCCTGTTTTTTTTTAATCTTTTAATTTTTTTTAAATGTTGTGGGTCGGGCGCGGTGGCTCACGCCTGTAATCCCAGCACTTTGGGAGGCCAAGGCGGGTGGATCACGAGGTCAAGAGATCGAGACTGTCCCAGTCAACATGGTGAAACCCCGTCTCTACTAAAAATACAAAAAATTAGCTGGGCACAGTGGCGCGTGCCTGTAATCCCAGCTACTCAGGAGGCTGAGGCAGGAGAATTGCCTGAACCCAGGAGGCGGAGGTTGCGGTAAGCCAAGATTGCGCCATTGCACTCCAGCCTGGGTAACAAGAGCGAAACTCCGTCTCAAAAAAAAAAAAAATGTTGTCTGGGCTTGTCTAAGCTTATGTTTTTCACTACAACATAAAACATAAACTTTTCAGCCAGTTTTGAAGTATTCTTTCTTCCTCATTCTCCCTCTCTTCTCCATCTGAGACTGCAGTTTTCACGTATGAGAAACTTGTGGTCTTGTCCCACAGATCTGAGCTGAAGCTCAGTTTATTTTTCAGATTCTGTTCTCTCCTTCAGATGGGACACTTTCTTTTGATCTGTCTTCAAGCTTTCATACCCTTCTGTCATTTTAAGTCTGCTGGTACGGCAGGCTAACTGATGTTTTCATACCAGAAATATTTTATCTGCATTTTTAGTTTTAGATTTTCTATGTGGTTCTTTTCTATAATTTCTTTATCTCTGCTGAGATTCTGTCCATTCATTTATTGTGAGCATTTTTGTTTTTACATCTTTGAACATCGTGATAATAGCTACTTTCAGATCCTGGTCTGCCAGTTTCAGCATCTGGGTCTCTTAGGGCTGGTGTCCATTCATAACCTTTTCTCTTGAGTATTCCTCACATTTCCCTATTTTTATGAATGTCTAATTTTAGATTGTGTCATTGTGCGTGAGTATAGAGATTCCAGCTTTTCTCGTATTCAGAAGAGTGTTGTTTCTCTCCTGCAATAGGGAATATTGTCTGAACAAGGTTGAGGCTTCTGCTGGTGGGGCGGGCAGCAGATGGAGGCACTCTGGTGCCTTAGTACACCAGCTGCGTGGAGGTGGCCTCCACCCATGGCTGGGGCAGCAGGTGTGTGGGGCACGTGCAGAGCCCGGGCTTTGTCTGGGACCCTCAGTTTGGTGCACAGCTGCCCTCAACCCAGCGCTGTGCCCGTTCCCAGGGCTGGGCACTGACAGGGGCACTGACTGGGCCTGCCCTGAGGTGAAAAGCACGAACCGGCACCCTCTCCTGTTCTACAGCCTTCCTCCAGGTTCTGCCTGCCCTCGCTGCTCTGCAGGGACTTCAGAGGCGTGTTTTGTTCTGTAAATACATTTTTTCCCAGGGTTCTTAAGTATGGCATGATATGTCCTAAAAAGATGTAGGGAAGAAGGAGCAGTTTAATCAGTGTGATAGTGAATATTCAGGTTCTAACAATAGCTAAAAGAAATAATGCTTCTAAAAGTTAGCCCATTAACACAGACAAGTAAACGAAATTGAGAAAGTTGATATTTTAGGAAAATTATTACTCAACTATGACTTAAGAATACAGTTTTCCAATTTTTAAATGAAAACTGGCTTTTGGTAATAAAATTTTAAAGCAGGAAGTATCTGCGGTGTGATTGTGGTACAGCTGTTAGTTCAAGTGTGAGGCCATTGAGTTGTATAGGACTTAGAAGGGGTGTCTGCTAGAAAACAATCCTGTTTTTTAAATTTGTTTTTTTTGTTTTTGTTTTTTGAGACAGAGTCTCACTCTGTTGCCCAGGCTGGAGTGCAGTGGGTCAATCTTAGCTCACTGCAGCCTCCACCTCTGGGGCTTAAACAATCCTCCTGCCTCAGCCTCCTGAGTAACTGAGTAACAGACACACACCACCACACCCAGCTAATTTTCTTACTTTTCATAGAGACGGGGTTTTGCCATATTGCTCACGCTGGTCCTGAACTCCTGGGCTCAAGCCATCTGCCCAAAGTGCTGGGATCATAAGTGTGAGCCCCCATGTCCAGCTTATCCTGGGTCATTTTTTAAACTCTCCCCTGTGTCATAAATGATATTCCCTTTACTGTGATTTTTTAAGCATGATTTTGGTAATTATTGAAATGGTTTCTTGTTTGGAATGTAGATTAAATCACTTGATAGAGATAACTTGAAAGCAAATTAAAGACATTTGGCAGAAAAGAACTCTTTTTCTTCTCTAGGTCTCTGTCCACCTAAAGAGAGGGGGTTTGAGGTTTTCTCTCCTCTTGGTGGTGCTGCTGAGTGGAGGCAGGTCTGTCACTGCTCCCTCTGCGCCTGTGTGGTGGCTTGCTGCATGCTCTTCTCTCCTCCCTTGTGATCATGGACAGACAGCCAAGGAGCCCAGGAACTGTGGTGCCCTTCCCCCTCACACTCTCTTCCCTGCATCCATCCCTTCCTACTTCTCTTTGGAGTTTTAAGCATATGAACAGTAAAGTGTGCCCAGTTATTTTTATGAGGTTTTGTTCTAGAGAAGGGATTTAAGGAAGCTTGTAAAGACACTCAGACCACAACAGGGTTAAGGAGATGCCTGGGATGTGTTGGTCAGCTACAGCTGTGTAACAGCCCAGCAGCAGCGCTCAGGAGCACCTGAGATGAGCACCTTCCTTACAGATCCGTGGGCTGGCTGGTGTCAGCTGGGCTCTGCTGGGTGACTGTTAAGGCTGTAGTGGCTGGGGAGTCTCTGCCTCATACTCCTTGAACTGGTGACCAAGGGCATATGGGAGCCATGAGGACGTGTAAGGCTAAGCTTGGGCCGGTACATGGTCACTTCTGCCTTTTTGTGATGTCCACAGCGAGTCTCATGACACACCGCCGAATTCAGGGATAGGAAAATCTCCACCACCATGCTGAGCCAGCTACAGCATGGGTTTCAATGTGATGAAGGGTTAAGAACTGTGGCAGAGAATTTAGACCACTGCAATGTACACAGATAATTCAGGGAACTGAGGCTGATCTTTTTGATTAAGCATCCTTCTTAGGGAAACTCCAATTAACATTCTCTGGAAGGCTGAGGGGATATTGCGTTTGTAAAATGAAAGCTGAGGGCCACGGAAAAAGAAAAAAATGAAGACCAAGTAAGAGTTGTTGGGATGTAAAAGTGAGCACCAGAACAAAACATTAAGTAGTGTTTGAGGATTGACAGGTCTTCCAGAACATGGAGGAACAAGGTAGAGAGAAGGTGAGTTGTGCAGACCGGCAGCTAAGCTCAGCCTCTGAGACGCAGGGTGTTTGGAAGAGAAGATGAAAGGAAGGAGCACTTTCAGTGCGCATGGGAAGAAAACGGCCTTGTGAGTCTTCACACAAAAGGGCAGACTGAATACTGAGAGAGGTGAATTCAAAACACCCATGTCGAGACGCACTGTTGTCTTTTTTGATAAGGGATCAAGAAATGATCTTACACGTTTTCAAAGGAGAACAACAAAACAGACTTTACCTGCGAAGAGACCAGAGTCACGCTAACTCTGGACTTGCCATTTGCAACAGTGGGTGCCAGAGGACTGTGGAAAGCCAGGTTGTTTTCATTAAAAATAACTCAAAATGTTTCAGATCTGAGAGCATTTTGGATTTCACATTTTTGGATTATGATTACAACCTGTATATGGAAATGGAAGAAGTTAATGACTCTTAAGAAGATGATCTTCCTGTAGAAGAATGGTATGCATTCCAAGCAGTAGATTACAGATAATATTAGTGCAATTAGGGTTTTTCTACCAACAGAAAAAAGAAAGGCAATTAACTCCAGAGAAACACATACCTGCATGCTTATACACACAGATTGTCCAGGGATGCCATGATTCAAGTCATTAGTCATCAGGGAAATGCACATCAAAGCCACAGTCGAGTGTCATTTATATTCACCAAGGTGATGAAAGACAAAAGGACAGAATAGCAAGTGTTAGGATCAGAAGCAGCTGGAGCTTTCATCCACAGCTGATAGGAGAATAAAATGGTACATCCATTAAGAAAACAATTTGGCATTTTTTATGAAGTTATAAATGTATCTTATTATTCCTGCAGTTCTCGTCCTAGGGAATTTATCCCAAAGAAATGAAAGCATACATCCACAACAGTGCTTATGGATGAAGGCTTATGGCAGCTTATGCAGAATAGCCCTAAACTGGAAACAACCCAGATGTCCATGAGTAGGAGAATGGATAAACAAACTATGGTGTATTTATACAATGGAAGATAACTCAGTCATTTCAAAACTAATACATGTAACCACGTAGTTGAATCTCAAAAATACAGCGTTGAATGAAAACAGGACCCATGTATGGTCCTGTTTATATGATGTTCAAGACTTTTTAGAGAATTAAAAGCACTCCATATTGATTCAAGGATTAGTGATCACATGGGCATATAAATTTACCCAAACTCATTGAATTACACACTTCAGATCGCTGCATTTTGCTCTATGTAAATTTTGCCTCAAATTAAAGCAAAACACCTGACCCCCTCGCAGTTTTCACACAGGCCTTTTGCATTTTGGCAGGTCTCCAGGCTGCCTGCTTTGTTCCCCCCGCCCAAAATATGTGTGGGTGGAGGGGTGAGGTCTGTTTCTTCTCATATGTATGTTTCTTATAAGGCTCCACCCCAAAAGAGCTTTACTGGAATGTCTTTTCCTTGTCTACTAGCAGAATTCTGTCTTCCTCTTGAGTCTTAGATAACATTCAGTGTATTTTGAATGTGAAAATTCTTCCCATATAGAATGTCGGTTTGCTGGCCAGGCACGGTGGCTCACGCCTGTAATCCCAGCACTTCAGGAGGCTGAGGCAGGTGGATTACCCGAGGTCAGGAGTTCGAGACCAGCCTGACCAACATAGCAAAACCCCATCTCTACTAAAAATACAAAAAAACTAGCCAGGCATGGGAGACAGGAGAATTGCTTGAACCTGGGAGGTGAAGATTGCAGTGAGCCGAGATCACACCACTGCACTCCAGTCTGGGCAACAGAGTGAGACTCCATCTCAAAAAAAAAAAAAAAAAAAGGTTGGTTTACTGACCTCGGCTGTAAACCAAGGAAAACAAAGCCACTTTTTCATCATCTCATTTTCTCAAAAGGTAGAGTTTGTTGTCAGCATTTCCACTGATACTCTGATTCAGAAGCTGGCAAAGTATTTCTGTAAAGGGCCAGGTAATTCATGTTTTTGTATTTGTGGGTCACGTATAGTCTCTGTCTCATAATTTTTTTTTTTGAGATGGAGTCTCCCTCCATCGCCCAGGATGGAGTGCAGTGGCACAACTCGGCTCACTGTAACCTCCACCTCCTGGGTTCAAGCAATTCTCTTACCTCAGTCTCCTGAATAGCTGAGATTACAGGCACATGCCACCACACCCAGCTAATATTTGTATTTTTAGTAGAGACAGGGTTTTGCCATGTTGGCCAGGCTGGTCTCAAGCTTCTGACCTCAAGTGGTCCACCTGCCTCGGCCTCCCAAAGTGCTGGGATTATAGGCGTGAGCCACTGCAACTGTCCAGTTTTTCTTTCTTTTTTTTTTGAAATGGAGTTTCACCAGTCTTGTTGCCCAGGCTGGAGTGCAGTGGCACAACCTCAGCTCACTGCAACTTCCGCCTCCCAGGTTCGTGATTATTCTACCTCAGCCACCAAAGTAGCTGGGACTACAGGCACACGCCACCAGTCTTGGCTAATTTTGTATTTTTAGTAGATATGGGGTTTCATCATGTTGCCCAGGCTGGTCTTGAAATCCTGACCTCAGATGATCCTCCCACCTTGGCCTCCCAAAGTTCTGGGATTATGGGTGTCAGCCACCCCGCCTGGCCTTAAAATAACTCTTTAAGAATGTACAAGCCAAAACAGGCCAGTTTGGTCTGGGGAATAATAGTTTGACAACCTCTCTTATTTACATTGGTTTTGTTTGTTTTTGGGATGGAGTTTTGCTCTTGTTGTCCAGGCTGGAATGCAATGGAGTGATCTCAGCTCACTGCAGCCTCTGTCTCCTGAGTTCAAACGATTTTCCTGCCTCAGCCTCCCAAGTAGCCCGGCTAATTTTTGCATTTTTAGTAGAGACAGGGTTTCACCATGTTGGTCAGGCTGTTCTCGACCTCCTGATCTCGGTGATCCACCATACCCAGCCTTGTTTGTTTTGAGACAGTCTCCCTCTGTTGCTCAGGCTGGTTGAGTGCAGTGGTGCAATCTCAGCTCACTGCAACCTCCACCTCCTGGGTTCAAGGGATTCTCTTGCCTCAGCTGCCCCAGTAGCTGGGAATACAGGCGTGCACCACCACACCCTGTTAATTTTTTTATTTTTAATAGAGACAGAGTTTCACCATGTTGGCCAGGCTGGTCTCGAACTCCTGACCTCAGGTGATCCACTCACCTCAGCCTCCCAAAGTGCTGGGATTACAGACGTGAGCCACCGTGCCTGGCCAAAATTGTTTGAAATTTAAGAAAAATACTGTTGATGTTTAGATTAAGCAGTACGTAAACCTATTTTTAATATCAATTGATGAGGAAGATGATAGGACCTAGAAAAATAAGGTAAAATAGGTTGATTTCCAATCAGTATCAGTAATTAGATAGCACGTTTTTTAATGAGAAATAATGTTTTCTTCAGCAATCATTATTTAGTTTGCTTTAAGATTTGACATCACGCCTGTAATCCCAGCACTTTGGGAGGCCAAGGCGGATGGATCACGAGGTCAGGAGTTCAAGACCAGACTGGCCAACATGGTGAAACCCCATCTCTACTAAAAAATACAAACATTAGCTGGGCGTGGTGGCTCATGCCTGTAACCCCAGCTACTTGGGAGACTGAGGTAGGAGAATTGCTTGAACCAGGACCTGGGAGGCGGAGGTTGCAGTGAGCCAAAATCGCACCACTGCACTCCAGCTTGGGCTACAGAGTGAGATTCTATCTGAAAAAAAAAAAAAAAAAAAGATTTGACATCAAAAGAGATGGTACAACTCTGTCCTGGAAGAATGTTTGTGATGTGCTCTGATTTTGCCCTGGTCTTCAGTTTTTGGCCAGATGGTCAGCATGTGTGTTTCTCAGGTCAGCATGTCATCACATAGTCGTAGTGGCAGAGCCCACACGCCGTGGCTTGAAGGACTATCTGGTAATAAAATATCAAAGAACACTTCAAAGGAATGTTTGATCACATGGTGGCCTGTTGGAACCTATACCAACTAATTCCTGACAATTTGGAAGAATGGATTATGATCTTTCAGAGTAAAAACAAAATACAGGAAGATGACACAGCAATCATAATTCACTTGAAAAAAAATAAAAATAAATTCACATATAAATACACATATAAAGGAACAGCCAGTATCAGCCTTTCCAAAAATATATCAAAAAGTAAAGAGCATCAACATAATGAAGAATTTACAACTAATGGGCAAAACAGCCAGCTAGCATCAAATGGCAGTATTAAACTCATATATATTATTATTCAAATTGGATAAAAAGCCAAAACCCTTCGATATGCTGCATCCAGACCCATCTCACATGCAACGATACACAAAGACTCAAAACAAAGGGATGGAGGAAAAATTACCAACCAACCAGAGAGCAAAAATAAATAAATAAATAAATAAAAAGCAGGAGTTGCAATTCTCACCTCTGATAAAATAGACTTTAAAGCAACAAAGATCAAAAGAGGCAAAGAAGGACATTACATAATGGTAAAAGGATCAATGCAACAAGAAGAGCTAACCATCCTAAATATACACTTACCCAATACAGGAGCACCCAGATACATAAGACAAGTTACTTATAAAGAGACTTAGCCTCCCACACAATAATAGTGGGAGACTGTAACATCACATTGTCAATATTAGACAGATCAACGAGACAGAAAATTAACAAGGATATCCAGGACTTGAACTCAGACCCGGAACAAGTAGATTTAATAAACATTTATAGAACTCTCCACTTCAAATACACAAAACATACATTCTTATCAGTACCACATCACACCTATTCCAAAAGTGACTACATAATTGGAAGTAAATCACTCCTCAGGAATTGCATACCATTTCATAGGCTTAAATGAAATATTGGTTGGCTGCTTGTTTGTTATTTTCTTCCCTTATTCCTTCCTGTCTCCAATGTTAAGCACGATTATTGGCATAAAAGAGGTTTTCAAATCCCATTTCTAGACTGCATTCTAGCCTGGGCAATAAAGCAATACTCCCGTTCTCTCTCCCTCTTTCTCTTCCTTTTTCTTCCTCTCCTTCATTCTTTTTTTTTTCTTTCTCTCTTTCTTTCTTACAAAAAAAAAAAAAAAGACATACATATTGTGACCTAGGTCCCAAATGACACGGCCATGGAGGTACAAAAAAAAAGAAAGAAAATAAATAAATTCAACCTCTCTAACCAAAACAAAAATAAGAAGCACGGGCAGACGATGCCTTTCTACTAACGGTACATGCTGAGGGAATGAGGGAATATATCTCTGTCTTTAAAAATAGTTCATTTTGAAAAACAAAATAACATGTTGACGGAAAAGTTTTAACTACAATAAAAAGAACTTTTCCTGAAACATTGGGAGCAAATTGTGGATCTGATCCCCCAGTACCCCCAAATCTTGACCATGCATTTTCTGCAAACAGTGGCTTTCTTGTACATCACTACAGCACTGCCATCAGGATCAGGAGGTTGGTGTTGACATGTCACCGCCCTCTAATTCTCAGGCTTATTCCTGTTCAATCCATTGTCTCAGTAATGCCTTTTATAGCCAGATGATCAAGTTCTGAATCCCAGGGTGCTCTGGCCTGCTTCATACCCTTCAGTGGCATCTCCTCCATCTTTCCTTGTCTTTCATGACCCAGATACTCTAGAAAAGTATGAACCACTGGTCTGTCGACCGTCCCTCAATCTGGGTTTGTTTGATGCTTCTCATGACTAGATTCAGGCTGTACATCTTTGCCAGGAACATGCTACGCTGCTCTCACTGCGTCCTGTCGGGTGGTACAAGCTCTCAATTTGTTCCATTACCGATGACAGTCACTTTATTAATTTTCATGCTATCTTCCAGGATTCTGCTGTGTAAAAATTACTTTCTAACTAGATAAGTAGGCTGTTTCTTATCAGACTTTCAGCTTAATCATTTATTTAAGTGTGTATTGAATCATTGTTTCTGGTTTTATTCAGTGAGTTATAATCCATTACTGTTATTTATTCTGATGTTAAAGCTGTACTAAATTTGGCTGGTGGGAGCCCCTGAAAACAGGTATTTTGTGTCTTTTTAATATGTCCCGTCATTCTGTGAGCACATCTTTGCTTTCTGGCATAACAAGATGTTCAAGGCTTGGCTTTCTCTTCCCTAGCCCTTAAATCAACAGTTTAATGGAAAATGGGTTTTAGAAAACAAAATCTGATGCTGTATGTGCACCCTGCTAATGGAGTGGGCTGCTCCCAGGCCTTCTCAGTGACGGTCTAGCACCACAGGGCCCTTTCTAGTTTTTTTCCTTCTCTCTCTTTTTTTTTTTTTTGGTGACATAGAATTTTACTCTGTCACCCAGGCTGGAGTGCACTGATGCAATCTCAGTTCACTGCAATCTCTGCTTCCCAGGTTCAAGCTATTCTCATGCCTCCACCTCCTGAGGAGCTGGGACTACAGGCATGAGCCACCACACCCAGTTAATTTTTGTATTTTTGTAGAGATCAGGTTTTGCCATGTTGGCCAGGCTGGTCTTAAACTCCTGGCCTCAAGTGGGTGGTCTGCCTGTCTCAGCCTCCCGAAGTGCTGGGATTACAGGCATGAATTACAGCTCCCGGCTTTTTTGTTTTTGAGACAATATCACTCTTTCAGCCAGGCTAGAGTGCAGTGGTATGATCACTGCTCAAAACCCTAACAGCTTTATCTAAGAATGCCTTTTTAATGCATTAGAATACATGGTTATTTATTGACGAATTATTTTTAATCTCAGAGTTGTCAGTTATACCTTTAAGAAAAATGTCTTTTTCTATCATAGGGCCTCTAACTTTATTTGCTAAACTCAGAGTTCTAGTTCAGATTTTGTTTTATGTTCTTCCTCTGGAGGCACAAATGGAGTAACACCGGTATGTTTATGTTGGAGAGGAGTTTTGTGTTGCCTTTCAAAGTTGAATCCAATAGAACAAATCAGAGTTAAACAACAAATGTGAGTGGGAGGCTGGGCGCAGTGGCACATGCCTGTAGTCCCAGCCACTTGGGAGGCTGATGCTGGAGGATCGCTTGAGCCCAGGAGTTCTGGGCTGTAGTGCACTATGCTGATCAGGTGTCTACACTACGTGCAGCATCAATATGGTGACCTCCCGGGAGCGGGAGACCACCAGGTTGCCTAAGGAGGGGTGAACCCACCCAGGTCAGAAATGGAGCAGGTGAAAACTGCCATGCTGATCAGTAGTGGGATCTCGCCTGTGAATAGCTACTTCACTCTAGCCTGGGTAACATAGTGAGACCCCGTCTCTAAGGAAAAAAAACTATGCATGGGAAATGAGAAAAATCAAAGACAAAAAAAAGAAATGGACTTAATAAAAGATTTTTTTACATAAATCTTCTGACCCCCAAGACAAAAACCAGGAAAAGATGAAGCATATTTTCTGTTATTTGAAATTAAGATAATAAAGGTGACTAAGTAATCAGCTTGAGCATTTATATGAAAGTGTATAGGAACAGTCACATATATATCATAGCTGATAGAAGACTGACTTTAGAGAGTATTTCTGTTCTTTCATTTGAAACTGAAGGGCAGGGCCGGGCATGAAGGTGCAGGCCTGTAATCCCAGCACTTTGGGAGGCCAAGACAGGCAGATCACTTGAGCCCAGGAGTTCCAGACCAGCCTGGGTGACATGGCAAAACCCCATCTTTATAAAAACACACACAAAAATTGACTGGGCATGGTGGTGCATGCCTGTAGATGCCACTACTCAGGAGGCTGAGGTGGGTGGATCACTTGAGCCCAGGAGATCGAGACTGCAGTGAGCCAACATCATGCGTCTGCACTTCAGCCTGGGTGACAGAGTGAGACTCTGTCAAAAAGAAAATGATGGGCGTTCCCTGGAATCTTCCCTCACTGCTATCCTTCTGTACTTCCAGTTCCCAAGGGCTCCTGTTTTTGGTTCTCCAGCCAGAAAGCTGGCCGGAGGAATCAGTTTACATGTAGTCCGGGATGTAGCCAGTGTCCTCTGGATACTTGCCTGTTTAGTGCCTTCCTGAAACATTGCAAATTCTGTTTTATAAAACGTCTCATCTCTTTGTCTAAAACTTTAAAATTGGCTGGGCACGGTAGCTTATGCCTCTAATCCCAGCACTTTAGGAGCCAAGATGGGTGGGTCACTTGAGGTCAGAAGTTCAAGACCAGCCTGGCCAACATGGTGAAACCCTTTGTCTACTAAAAATACAAAAATTAGCCAGGCATGGTGGTGGGCGCCTGTAATCCCAGCTACTTAGGAGGCTGAGGCACAAAAATCACTTGAACTCAGGAGATGGAGGTTGCAGTGAGCTGAGATTGTGCCACTTCACTCCAGCCTGGGTATTGTCAATTTAAAAGCATAGTGCTACATGCATTTCAGTCAGTGAATTTAAAGTGTTTGTTAGGCTGGGCACAGTGGCTTTCGCCTGTAGTCTTGGCTACATGGAAGGCTGAGGCAGGAGGATTGCTGGAGCCCTGGAGTTGGAGTGCAGCCTGGTTAATGTAGCCAAGCCCCATCTCTAAAATAAATAAAATTTTAAAAATGCTTGTTAGTAGGATAAAACTGTGTGGGAAAATGTTTGGTTCCTTTTAATTAAAGGATGTAGAGAGCTGCTGGTAGACAGCAAAATAATCTACAACTATTGTGCAGATTGTCCTGTGGTTTGATTTACCAAACTAGTCGTTGTAGAATTAGATATGTAAGATACAGTATTGATGTGGCTTCCTGTATTTTGACTTTGGGACACGTTAATCATGCTCTAAGATCTTGTTTGTTTAAGTTATATGTTGGTTTTTAATCTAACTTGTAAGATGTATTTATTTTATATGGATATCTCATAGTTGTACATATATCTTTTGGAGGTACATGTGATATTTGATATATGTATATAATGTGTAGTGGTCAAATCAGAGTAACTGAGGTGTCTGTCTCAAGCTTTAATCTTTTTATTTTTATTTTTTAATTTATAGGAATACCATAGGTTTTTCCTTCAGTTTTGCTTTACTTGGGAAATCACACTTGGTCATTAAGGCAGAATTCCAAGTGGGAGACTGTTTAGCAAAGTTAGGAGTAAGAACTTGTGGCCGGGGCCAGGCGTGGTGGCTCACGCCTGTAATCCCAGCACTTTGGGAGGCCGAGGCGGGTGAATCACGAGGTCAGGAGTTTGAGACCAGCCTGGCCAATATGGTGAAACCTCGTCTCTAGTGAAATACAAAAATTAGCTGGGTGTGGTGGTGCACACCTGTGATCCCAGCTGCTTGGGAGGCTGCGGCAGGAGAATCGCTTGAACTTGGGAGGCGGAGGTTGCAGTGAGCTGAGATCGTACCACACTGCACTGCAGCCTGGTGACAGAGCGAGACTCCATCTCAAAAAAAAGAACATGTATGTGGGTCGTCCTTTCTCCCAGGCCGTTTGGAGTCCTGTAAAGAGGTTCCATACCCAGGGCACTCCAGAAGGGAAACTTAGTCATATCCATGGCTTGTCTTAGCTTGTTTAAATAGCAGGATGGTGGGAGATTTAGCTGCTAGGTTTTTGAGTCCCCTACAAACCAGAAATACATCTTAACTAAATAATATAATTTACTCGTTAGTGACAAAGGGAAGGCAGGACACAGGCTCTGGAGCCATCGGCTCCTTGGAGATAAATCCGTCGCATTTCAGGGACTCCACTATAGGGCCCTTTGCTGTTCCTCACTGGCAGGAAGATGACCAGCGCAGTGCTGACAGTGGTCCTGGGCCCTGTGTGAACGCCCGGCACAGCCCTTCATTTCTTGGGGATTTTATATCTTTATACTTAGCGGGGCCATTTCCTGTTCTTATTCATATTTGGTCACAAACTACTGGCCCTTTTAAGCTACTATCCCCATTAAACAAATGAGGAAGCAGATGCAAAATTGACCATAGTTACTGAATGAATATTCGAACTCAGCTCTTGGGAGGCATAATTTAGTCTCCTTCCCTTGTGTCATTAACTGTGACATTAACTGTGAGATGCTGCTGGTCGGAAGACTCTCTGTATCTGAAAAAGGCAACGTGCTGTACCTGCTTTGTGGGTGGGTTGCTGGCTCTTTCCTCATTTTCTGCATAGGTTGCAGGCTGTCATAACCTTCTTATTCCTGCCACCTGGGCAGCAGCAGGGGCGAGATGCCCTTGGCATCTGATTGTACAGGTATTGAAGTGTAAAAGGAGAAAACCAGAAACCGCACTTTGGGATGGAAACGCCGTGGTGTGGTGCAGTCTCGCCAAATGGAAGCCTGAGTTCTGACATCACCTTCTTATTCCAGCTTCCCCGCTTTTTCAGTTACATTAGGGTACTGGTTTCTAAGTGTAGGTATTGATTCAATTATAAAATGATAGTCTGTGCGATCATACGTTTTATCAAAGGCTACGTGATCTAACTTGTAATATTTGAGGAAAATGCCTGTTGTGTACCTGGAATGACAAAAGAAGAAAGGTTTGAACAGACAAACATTACAAAGGGAAAAGTGTATCATCCTTTGTGTTCTCATTTCAGAAGGAGGGCGCAGGCCCGGCCCCGCCTCGGCTCTCTCTGTCCCAGCCCTGTTTGTCCCTACACAGGCCTGCCTGGGCGTGGCGCTGACTGGCCTCTGCGCTCCAGGAGAGCCTCCTCATGGCCTTGGCTGCCACGTGCTGTGGCCGCATTGCCATGCGTGTCGGACAGTTTCCTCACGGAGGCTCTCTGGCCAGTGTGGATTCTGTCTTCATAGTCCCTCTGGCTCTGGTCTGTCCTGTCAGGTGATGGGGTGATGTTTGCCTCTGAATTTATCTAGGCATTTGCTTACGCTCCACTGAAGGCCGTGGGGCTGACCACGGAGGGAGGGAAGGTGGCCGTGCTGGGAGCAGGATGGAAGTGGGTTGTAACGGGTGTCTGCATGCAGATAGGTATTCACTTTGAGATGGCGAAACCACATTACAGCAATGTGGGGGAAAGCTACCCTTTCACTTCGCCAGCGAACACAGCTGTTCCCATCACTTTCCATCATTTAGTTTGAGTGTTTTTCATTTCCATTTTAAACAAAACTGTTCTCATGTTATGCATAGAATTTGTAATTTTCTAGTTAATGTCTAAGCCTTTTTTCTTTGAAGTTCTGGGATACACGTGCAGGATGTGCTGGTTTGTTACATAGGTAAATGTGTGCCGTGGTGGTTTGCTGCACCTGTCAACCCACCACCTAGGTATTAAGCCTGGCATGCGTAAGCTGTTTATCCCAATGCTCTATACACCTTTTTTCTTGTTGTGGTTTTTAGAATTATGATGTCTAATGGCTCCAGAGTTGAGAGCGTGCTTAAATCCTTCCTGACCTAACTGAGGCCTGTCACCCAGCCCCTGCACTCGCCCGGCCCCTCACTCCTTGTGCCTGGCCTTCCCTCTCTCTCAGGCTCCTCTCAGCCTTCAGACCGCAGAGCGTACAAGGTAGGAGTAGAGGCGTCCTAGATAGAAGTAGAGGGAGCCTCGCTGTGTCCCTCCTGGGCCCACGACTGCCCTGGCTGGGGTGGCCACTGCCCAGGCTGGTCATTCTGCAGAGGGATGTGCCAGCATTTTGGGCCTAGAGTTGAAAATGCCTCTTTAATTTGAAAACAGCTGAATACCATTCATCCGCTTTTCCCTTTTCCTGTCCAGATATGAGATATGAGTGAGTCACTTCCTACTCTCAGTCCAGATGGGGTTTGTTCTTTTTACTTTTTTCATAAACCCTAATATTATCCAGCCCTGGGACATGAGGTACACATTGGTGTTTGTGGCCAGGGAGAATGCTGACTACATGTTTCTGTATTTATTGACATTATATGTTGCTTAAAAAAGTAAGAGATATGGATTGGAGTGATGTCATTGTGGGGAAGTTTTAGAAATACTGCTTTGGAAAAACATAAAAGCTATGTATTTGCTGACGATCTGACTGAGGAAGTCAGGCAGGAACAGCGCGTAGCTAACTGAGTGAACATCAGCAGGACTGTGCAGCCTCTACATGTGCTGTGCTGCTTGTTTTGCCAGAAAGGAAATAAACATTTGTATTTTTTGGAGTAATTCCTTCCTGTGAGATGCTATTTTAAGCTTACAGAACTCTAAACCGAGTGGACTCCCGCATCCCCAAGAGGCATGAGGGTCCCTGGCAGAGCGGGTGGTGCTGCTGGAAGCGCAGCACCCGCTGCCTCGTTCTCCACCACACTCGCAGCACCTGGAGGGTGACCCGAGTGGCCGGCTGTCGATGGCACATGCTGGGGAGCGAACGCAGGGGCCAGCTGACTCATTCTGCAGAGACACAGAGAGTGAATATCACTGGCTCCGGGAGCAGGGTGGTGTCTGACACAACTCCTCAGCCGTGCCGTCATGGGGTGGCCACAGAGGATGTGCAGATGAGGGGTGTGGTGGGGACCCACAGAGCTGCGCGTGGATGGGCAGGTGTTGGTTTAGACAGCACTGGCCGGGAGCGCTCAGCTCCGTGTCCGCACAGCCCAGCGTGGCAGCCACTAGCCTCCTGTGGCCTCAGAACCCTCAGCGTGGTTCTTCAGGACAACTGGGGTTGGTGGGGAGGGTTGCATGTTTAATTTTATTCCATCTTAATTAACTTGTCATGGGTGATTCGGGCAGTGCAGGCTTAGAACCGTCCCCAGGTCTGTGCACAGAGCAGGTCCTCCGTCTAGGGGAGGTTCGTGTGTTTGGAGGAGAAAGTTGTGTGGATAAAAAATGTGGGGAATCATTTAAAAAATTATTACGTACTGCAGGACTTCTCAGAGCCCTTAATATTCTAATGTACATTAACAGCTTACAAGGAGTATCTGAGATTTTTTTTTCACAAAAACTTTTTTTTTTTTTTTGAGACAGAGTCTTACTCTTGCCCAGGCTGGGGTGCAATGGCGCGATCTTGGCTCACTGCAACCTCCACCTCCCAGGTTCAAGCAATTTTCCTGCCTCAGCCTCCCAAGTAGCTGGAATTACAGGTGCCTGCCACTATGCCCAGCTAATTTTTTGTATTTTTAGTAGAGACCGGTATTCACCATGTTGGCCAGGCTGGTCTTGACCTCCTGACCTCATGATTCGCCTACCTCGGCTTTCCAAAGTGCTGGGATTACAAGCATGAGCCACCGTGCCCGGCTGCCGCCAGAAGCTTTTTGACCATACAGTTTTTTTGAGGTTGCCCTGATCCTGTGGAAGCACTGGCGTCCGTGGAGAGGGCTCTGGAGAAGGTTAGTGCAGGAGACCAGGAGGTCTTTGGGTGCCTGCAGGAAGTGTCACATTCATAGTTCTGAAAAGTTATGTTGAGTATTTCACATTGGACAGAGTTAGATTCTACAAATTAGCAGACATCCCCATCGCAGACAGCCAGGTGACCTCTAGACCCAGAGAAGGCTGGTGGAGGAAGGCGGGAGAATGCCTTGAAGTGTCTCTCCCAGTTGTGCATGAGGCTGCGGCGGCGTGTGGCTGTGGGCGCCTGGGAGGTGTGAAAGCTGGCAGAGCCAGGTGTGTCGGGCAGCGAGAAACATCAGCGCTGGATCAGCAGGGCAGGCCTGCCTTGACGCAGCTGAGTCAGAAACCACAGTGTTTGATACGCAGCTGTTATATGTTGAACAGATATTTGGGCTTATTTAAAAACAGTGCTTAAAACCTAATTGTATCATCTTATTTTTGAGGAGAAAAACACCCACCAATTTATGTGGAAAACTGGGGACAAGTAAGTAGGCTGATGGCTCCTGGGCCTCCTGGTGAGGTCCCTCGTCCCCATCTCTCTCCATCCTGTGCTCTCCATCTTCCTGATTCCCCTAGTACTGCTGTTCTGGTCTCCTTAACCTTGCCCTGGCAGAGAAGGATGAGAGTGAATTCTGGTGAAAAGAAAGGCCGGGCATGGTGGCTCACGTCTGTAATCCTAGCACTTTGGGAGGCTGAGATGGGTGGATCGCCTGAGGTCAGGAGTTTGAGACCACTTTGGCCAACATGGAGAAACCCTGTGTCTTCTAAAATTACAAAAATCAGCTGGGCATTGTGGTGCACTCCTATAACCCCAGCTACTTGGGAGGCTGGGTCACGAGAATCGCTTGAACCTGGGAGGCAGAGGCTGCATCGAGCCACCGAGACAGAGTAAGACTCTGTCTCAAAAAAAAGAAGAAAAAGAAACAGGAGACGCTCCCCAGGTGACCACGTCCTTGGAGAAATACTGTCTAAAACAGTCACCGTTGAAAATACTGAGCGTTAGCTTGGGACAGATTGGTCACAGTTTTGAGGGTTAACCCGGGAGGCTGCACAGATACTCAGTCGTAGCTACAGCTGGGCTTTTGCTCGGTCGGTAAGCGCGTGTCTGTGCTCTAGCGCTGTTTCCTGCGCTTCCATTTCCACGTGTGGCTTTGCTTTAATCTCCTTTCTGTTGCAAATGTGCCCTGCGTCTGTGCTGCCACCCGCCTTCCTCTCTGGGCTCCGGTTCTAGGTGAGACAGGATAGCGCTGGGCGCTGAGAGCCTCGTTTGGAAAATGCTAAATATCAAATGCTAAATAATTGTGTATATACTTCAAGCCCTTATTTCATTTTTGTTTTTTGTTTTACTTTTACAGTGAGTGTTGAAAAGATAGACCTGAAGGGATTATCACACACAAAAAATGACAGAAATGTTGAATGTTCCTTTGAGGTAAGATGCTAAGTTTTTTCCCCTCTCTCCTGTAAGGGTAGGAAGAAAACACTCACCCTGGAGACTCTTTTCTTTACCTAGACAAGGCTGTGCCTTGTACAAAGTCCTGTGCCAGTGCTGTATAGGAAGCTGGCCCTAGGCCTGGGTGGGCCATCTCGGGGGTGGAAGGTTATTGTCTGCGGGGCCTCTACAGGCGGGAGGGGTGAGGGCTCGGGCAGGGCTGGGGTTGTCAGTTCGGGTGTGAAAGGTTCATATCTCAGGGGTCTCCGGCAGGGTCTGGGGCTGTCAGTTCAGGTGTGAATGGCGCATACCTCAGGGGTCTCCGGCAGGGCTTGGAGTTGTCAGTTCTGGTGTGAATGGCGCATACCTCAGGGGGCTCAGGCAGGGCTTGGAGTTGTCAGTTCAGGTGAGAATGGTGCATTCCTCAGGGGGCTCGGGCAGGGCTTGGAGTTGTCAGTTCTGGTGTGAATGGTGCATTCCTCAGGGGAGCTCGGGCAGGGCTTGGAGTTGTCAGTTCTGGTGTGAATGGTACATTCCTCAGGGGGCTCGGGCAGGGCTTGGAGTTGTCAGTTCTGGTGTGAATGGTGCATTCCTCAGGGGGGCTCGGGCAGGGCTTGGAGTTGTCAGTTCTGGTGTGAATGGTGCATTCCTCAGGGGGGCTCAGGCAGGGCTTGGAGTTGTCAGTTCAGGTGTGAATGGTGCATTCCTCAGGGGGCTTGGGCAGGGCTTGGAGTTGTCAGTTCTGGTGTGAATGGCGCATTCCTCAGGGGGGCTCCGGCAGGGCTTGGAGTTGTCAGTTCAGGTGTGAATGGTGCATTCCTCAGGGGGCTCGGGCAGGGCTTGGAGTTGTCAGTTCAGGTGTGAATGGTGCATTCCTCAGGGGGCTGGGGCAGAACTGGATGAGGCAGCCCGCAGAGCAGCACACAGACAACCCGGGTGGGTGCGCGGTGCCTGCAGGGACGAGCTGCTCCTCTTACGCACCACCTGGTGAGGAAAGCTCCTTGGTCTGGGCAGGGAACGCTCCCTGAACTGACACGCTCAGGTGCTGGGAGCTGGTCACCAAAGTTGGGTACCATGAAGACTCTGGAGAGTTGAGCAATGTTGTGTTTCTGGGTTTGAGACCCATGGTGACCAGGAACGAGATGGCCGGAAGCCCATTTCCGTCTCATAGCAGGGCAAGCGGGAGGCCGCCCCGCTCCCTGGTCGCTGTGCCCCATCAGAACCTGAGGGTGCCCTTAGGGTTACAGGCGCCCTCTGGCTACTCGGTGACATCCCTAGGATGTGGCCTCCTGCTCCCGGCCCAAGGTGGCAGGCAGGATGCCAGTCCTCACGTGTTCATCCTGGGCAGCAGGCTGCAGGAGGAAGAAAGGGAGGCTCTAAATCTTTCTCTTAAGGAACATTCCTGAAAGCAACCTCTAGACACTTCACTTCTATTTGGTTGGCCAGATTTAGTTTCTTGGTCCCACCTGAATGCCAGAGAAGTTGGGAAATGTATCCTGGCTGGCAGTGCGGAGCTCCCAGTCAGGGCTCTGTTACAAACCCTGGCGGGGGGACATTCTCCCTGAACCACCTGTGTCAAGTGCTGACTGCTTGTGGAGGTCGGCTTCCAGCGTCGTTGGAGAGTGCTCTCTGGACAAAACTTGTGTGAGCACCTGGCATTACTAATTTGTGCAGCTTACTAGTTTTTTGAAGAGTGTAGCTACACCAAAATACTTTAAGTCCTTTTTCCACTAAAGGGACAAGCCTCCCCTTTGGGGAGACTGTTGAGATAGGCAGTTGCCACGCTATGCATTTTTCTTTTAAAAATGTAAGGAAAATCCTCAGCTGCTGAGGTGTGGAGGTTGCTGGTGCTTGTGGTGGGAGTGCCGGAGTCTCGGCACCCATGGAGTTCCTGGGGCCCACGTTGTGCAGCCCTGACAGAGCCCAGGGAGAGACCACATGGGCCCTCCAAGTGCCCTGGAACCCAGCAGTGGTCCCAGTGACCCTGGGTGTTTGCTGACATTTTGCAGTGGTCCTTCCTTCATTCCCTGCATTGCGGTGTCAGGCCTCCTCAGACACCGGTGGGGACTGTGCCCTGAGAAGGTGCTGTGCACAGAGGAGTCTTTGAGTGTGGTCACAGCACAGTGGGCTTTGATTTGCTTCCAATCCTTAGTCCAGTTATTTGTGGTGAGGAAATTGGAAGTCAGGTCCACCCGGTGTAAGGTGTGGGAACTTCATACAACCTGACCACCCATAGCTTTTCTTTTCTTTTTTTAAGACATTGTCTTGCTCTGTCACCAGGCTGGAGTGTAGTGGCGTGATCTTGGCTCACTACAGCCTTGACTTCCCGGTCTTAAGTAATCCCCCCACTGTAGCCTCCCAGTAGTAGGAACCACAGGCACATGCCACCACACGCAGCTAATTTTTGTACTTTTGTGGAGATGGGGTTTCACCATGTTGCTCAGGCTGATCTCGTATTCCTGAGCTCAAGCGATCTGCCCCTCTCAGCCTTCCAGAGTGCTGGGATTACAGGCATGAGCCATCACACCTGGCCAGATTTTTCTATTTTAGAAATCAAGTTGATTCTGAAAGTTAGGGCGGCATGGTGGCTCATGCCTGTAATCCCAGCACTTTGGGAGGCAGAGGTAGATGGATCACTTGGGGTCAGGAGTTCAAGATCAGCCTGACCAACATGGTGAAACCCCATCTTTACTAAAAATACAAAAATTAGCCAGATGTGGTGGCAGGCACCTGTAGTCCCAGCTACTCAGGAGGCTGTGGTGGTGGAATCCTTGAACCCGGGAGGCAGAGGTTGCAGTGCTGAGATCACAGCACTGCACTGCAGCCTGGGCAACAGAGTGAGACTCTGTCTCAAAAAAAAAAAAAAAGTTGTTTCTGAAAGTTATATAAAAGAAATAGAGTAATTAAAATAACTTTGAAAAGAAAAAAATTGGAAGACTGGCAGTACCTGATTTCAAGACTTCCCAAACAGAAGGATCACGACACTGTGGGGCAGCTGAAGGGAGAGTAGCACAGGTGAGTGGGACAGAATAGGCTGCAAACAGACACATACACACACACACACACACACACACACACACACACACACAGTAGTGTGAAGGAGGGCCATGAGGAAAGGATGCTCTTCAGCAGACACCCGGACCCGACATCCATCTGCAGAAAAAGGGAGCCTTAACTCCATCTGCAGCCCTTACACCAAATTAACTCAAAAGTGATCGGAGACCTAAATGTAAACACAAAACAAAAACTTCTAGGAGAAAACAAACTTTGTGATTTAAATCAGTTAAAGATTTCTGAGACACAGTGCCAAAAACGTCCGTAAAAGACAAAATTAATTAGAATATATTAAAACTTAAAATTTTCTCTTTAAGAGACATTGAAGAGAATGAAAAAGCACAGATTAGGAGAAAATATTTGCAAGTCATGTAGCTGTTGAAGGATTTATATATTCAAAATGTATAAAGAATTCTCAAAACTAGCCAGGCACGGTGGCTCACCCCTGTAATCCCAGAACTTTGGGAAGCTGAGGCAGGTGGATCACAAGGTTAGGATTTCAAGACTAGTCTGGCTAACATAGTGAAACCCCATCTCTATTAAAAATACAAAAAATTAGCCAGGTGTGGTGGTGGGTGCCTGTAATCCCAGCTACTTGGGAGGCTGAGGCAGGAGAATTGCTTGAACCTGGGAGGTGGAGGTTGCATTGAGCTGAGATTGTGCCATTGCACTCCAGCCCGAGTGACTGTCCAAGACTCCATCTCAAAAAAAAAAAAAAAAATTATCAAAACTTTTTTTAAGAGATGGGGTCTCTGGCTGGGCACGGTGGTTCATGCCTGTAATCCCACAACTTTGAGAGGCCGAGGAGGGCGATCACCTGAGGTCAGGAGTTTGAGACCAGCCTGCCCAAGATGGCAAAACCCTGTCTCTACTAAAAATACAAAAAATTAGCTGGGTGTGGTGGCGGGCACCTATAATCCCAGCTACTCAGGAGGCTGAGGCAGGAGAATCGCTTAAAACCAGGAGGTGGAGGTTGCAGTGAGTCAGGATCATGCCACTGCACTCCAGCCTGGACGACAAGAGTGAAACTCTGTCTCAATTTTTAAAAAAAGAGAGAGGGGGTCTCTTTCTGTCACCCAGGCTGGTCTTGAGCTCTTGCCTCAAGGGATCCTCCTATCTTGGCCTCCTAGGTTGCTGGGATCACAGGCGTGAGCCACCATGCCCAACAAGTTGCTTCTTACTAAGTTCTGAGAGTTCTGCCAGGTGCAGTGGCACATGTCTGCAGTTGCAGCTACTTGGGAGGCCGAGACAAGTATATCCCTTGAGGCCAGGAGTTCAAGACCAGCCTGAGCAACAGTGAGACCCTGTTTTCACAAAGAAGAAAAAGAAAACAACCCATTAAAAAATGGATGAAAGATTTGAAAAGATGATTTGCCAAGGAAGATAGGAAGGTCCATGGGTGGCAAATAAACGCATGTGAAAAGATATTCACCATTGCTTAACATTAGGAAAATGCCAGTTAAACCACAGTGAGAGAGCACTGCACACCTCTTAAAATACTCAAGTGAAAACCAGCGACCCCACCCACCTCAGGCTGCAGTGTGGAGGAGCTGGAATCTCATGCATTGAAGGTGGGATGTGAAATGGTGCCACCACTTTGGAAAACAGTTTGGCAGTTTTTTAAAAAATATGACCTGTAAGTTCCAGCCTAGGTTTACCCAGGAGGGATTAAGCACATGTTCATAAAAGATTCGCACATGAGTGTTTATAGCAGCTTTGTTTGTAACATTCTAAGACTGTGAACAGCCGAGATACCGTTCACAGGAGCGTGGATAGGCCAACCCTGGTGTTAACGTCCACGCAGTGGAATTCCACTTGGCAGTAATGGTGAATGGTCTCAGAATGGACGACTGAGATACTCAGCCATATGCATGAATCTCATGTTGTGTGAAAGAAACTAGACAACTCCTTCAAAAAAAAAGAGTATATACTCAATAAGTCCATTTATGAGTCTAGTTACATAAAATTCTAGAAAACGCAAACTCATCTGTAGCGGTGGAAGCAGTCAGTGGTTCCCTGAGGAGGGGCTGGAGGACACCTCAGGGGTGATGCTCACTGTCATGGTAGGACGTGGCTCACAGGTGCTCTGGGGTCAGCACAGCAGATGCAGCCCCTAAATATATGCAGGTCATTGTCAGTTATAATTCATTCAGACTCCTTTTGTTAAAAAAAAAACTGGAAGATTCAAGCTTTTCCTTTTGTCCATAGAACCTTGACTAATGAAAATCAAATTGTCCTTTAAATTTTTAAAGTTGTCCTTTGTAAGTGGAAATAAATATTGATTATACTGTGACCAGAGCATAGAACAGCACTCTTAGGAGTGTCTGCCATACTTCAGTGAGGCAGAACAGTCTGTTGCTAACAGTATGGCAAGATTCAAATAAATATTTTCTTCTGAAAACTTTCAGGGAGAAATAAATAACTTCTCCCTGCCTCACTGATTTTCTCAGTCTTGTTTCTTGTTTTAATTTGTATGTATCGTTGTGCTCCAGGATACAGATGAAAGGTTACTGTTTTATAGGGTGATATAAGTCACTGGATTAAGATGACTTCAGGATGTACAAGCTTTTTATCTGTGGAGTTAGTTTTGGTTTTGCCGAAATTGTTAGTTCCTAGTTTCTGAGGAAATCAAGTCAATACACAGGACGCAAATGGTGGAACCTTTTTGATATAAAAGCAGCATTTCAGAGGCTGAGGCAGGAACATCACCAGAGGCAAGGAGATTGTGACCAGCCTGGGCGACAACGAGACCTGTCTCTTAAAAAAAAAAATTATAGGGGCCAGGCACAGTGGCACGTGCCTGTAATCCCAGCACTTTGGGATGCCGAGGCAGGCGGATCGCTTGAGCTAGCCTGGGCAATATGGTGATCCTGTCACTACAAAAAAAAATAAAAAATTAGTTGGTCATAGTGGCACTCACCTGTCGTCCTAGCTACTGACGAGGCTGAAGTGGGAGGATCACTTGAGCCTGGGAGGTCAAGGTTGCAGTGAGTCAAGATCACGCCACTGCACTCCAACTTGGGCAACAGACTGACACGTTGTCTCAAAAAAGAAAAAATTATAAAACAATACTAATAAACAACTCTTACTAAACCATTCTTTAAAGCTACCCAGAGATTATTTTAGTGTTGTATCTTTTCTTTAAAAGTTTATTTTTCACTTGGGTGGCTGAGGCACGAGGATCGCTTGAACCTGATAGGTGGAGGTTGCAGTGAGCCGAAATTGCGCCACTGTGCTCCAGCCTGGGCGACAGAGCAAGACTCTGTCTTAAAAAAAAAAAAAAAAGAAAAGAAAAGAAAAAAATTGTTTTTCATTCTCCAAACAACATTAACTGTTCTGAGTTTGCTGTCACTATTAGCAAAGAGAGAGTCCTGGCGAGTGAGGTTTCCCTGAGTCTTTGTTTCTATCACGTGTACGTGTGTACAGTAGAAGGCCCGAGATGCCACAGGCGTTGCCAGAGCAGCAGGCACTGGGGAGACCCTGCCCTCCGAGGTTGGGGATCCTGTGGTGATGAGCGTGGCTGCAGAAGGTGAGCCCTGGCGGAGCCGAGTCCTGGTGGAGCCGAATGGTACATTCTGGGTGTCTTCATGTCTCACCCAGTGTCCAACACTGTGTTTCTCCTCGAGATGTTTTGTGTTTGTTTGCTTGTTTTTTGACAAGGGTTTAGAAAACTGTTCCTTCCCCCACACCTTTCTCCATTGGCTGGAAACCATCTGGCGTGCACGAGAACCCACAGCCTGCCGGGTGTTTGCTCCGCTCTGTAGAATGCTGCCTCATCTTCCTGTCTTTAGTTGAGTGTTTCATTCCTACTGGACTAGTTTTCATTTAAGAGAACTCTTGTGCTCTGATAGTTCTTTTTCCTTTTTTTTTTTTTTGAGACGGAGTTTCGCTCTTGTTACCCAGGCTGGAGTGCAATGGCGCGATCTCGGCTCACCGCAACCTCCGCCTCCTGGGTTCAGGCGATTCTCCTGCCTCAGCCTCCTGAGTAGCTGGGATTACAGGCATGTGCCACCATGCCCAGCTAAAGTTTTGTATTTTTAGTAGAGATGGGGTTTCACCATGTTGACCAGGATGGTCTCGATCTCTTGACCTCGTGATCCACCTGCCTCGGCCTCCCAAAGTGCTGGGATTACAGGTGTGAGCCACAGCGCCCGGCCTCTTTTTTCTTTTTTAAGACAAAGTTTCGCTCTTGTTGCCCAGGCTGGAGTGTAATGGCGTGATCTCAGGTCACTGTAACCTCTGCCTCCCAGGTTCACATGATTCTCCTGCCTCAGCCTCCCCAGTAGCTGGGATTACAGGTGTGTCCCACCACGCCTGGCTAATTTTTTGTTTTTGTAGTAGAAACGGGGTTTCTCCTTGTTGGCCAGGCTGGTCTGGAACTCCTGACCTTGGTGATCTGCCCACCTCGGCCTCCCAAAGTGCTGGGCTTACAGGTGTGAGCCACCACACCCGACCCCGTTCTTTTTTCTTAACATCCTGTTCTCGGATATGCTTTCTTCTCTTAGCTTAGTAACAGTACTGTTGAAAGTTTTTTAGTTTTCTTAAAATCAGTCTGTGCTTTCCCTTGGCTGCTGTGTTCTTGCTGGCTTTGCCTGTCTCTGTGCTGGGCCTTGGTTCGTTCCTGGGCTGCCTGTCCCCTCAGGGGTGTGGCTGGGCCCGCCCCCAGGGATGCCTGGTTGGGCCTTTTCTTGTGCACGATGGGGCTGTGTAGCTCCAGGAGCTCTGGAGGGAGGCTGTATGGAGAAATTGGGACGTTCCGAGCCAGTCCACAGTGAGTCAGAGGAGCTGGACTCCGCATGTGAAGCCGTCCTGAGCGTGCACGGGCTCTGTGCACATTTGGCTTTGGGGCATGATTAAGATGCCTGAAAATTTGTCCAGATAAGTCTAAGTAGCTCTTTGAAGACATAGTAGAAAATACTGTGCCAGAATCTTATTGGCAGCTCTTTTTCTTGGTGAAATGTAAAGTAATGGGGTAGCAGGCTGTGGATACTTGTGGGCTTGGTCGGACACATGTCCCCATAGCATGGGGCAGGCAGGCATGACAAGAGGACGTTGCTCCCACTCCCATGACCCTCCGGCAGCCAGTTCCCCTCCTGGTGCTGCAGGGCAAGTGGGCAGGTGAGATAGAGGGCTTGGCCAGCTCTGTATCGAAGCTCCTGCAGCTTAGAAGTCAGCCAGCATCACCTGCAGAGGGAGACGGGCTGGTCTCTGCCTGCCCTTGTGGTCTGTTTCCAGTGCTCACTTTCTGACAGTCTTAGAGAGAAATGTGAGCTGCACCTGTGAGAGAAGAGTGTATCCGAACACAAAGTAGAAGACTCATGCATAAAGTGGATAACTGTTGGAAAAGTGAGTTGTCTGTTGCAACATAAGATGATCAGTCCACGCCATGTTTTATCTTTGGGCCATTGGATTTCACATCTTTCTTGGGTTAGGGCACAGTAGGAAAGATCATCCTAGAAGCAGGTGTGAGAGCTGTGCAGAGGAGAAGTTCTCTATGACACGCTTTACCTCCAAAGGTACACCCTGCCAGCAGCGCAGGGGGTCAGGCATCTTCATGGCAGGAGTTTGCACCTGTTGTCTGTGGTGGTCTTGGAGTTCTGTGTGGGGAAGCAGCTTTGGAGCCTCTCCCAAAGCTTTTTAGTGTTAGCAGATTTTGATATTTCAGGCACAGATCTAGCTCAACTTTTTTTTTTTCCGAGATGTAGTTTCACTCTTATCACCTAGGCTGGAGTGCAGGGGCGCAGTCTCAGCTCACCGCAACCTTTGCCTACTGATTTCAAGCGATTCTTCTGCCTCAGCCTCCCAAGTAGCTGGGATTACAGGCACGTGCCACCACTCCCAGCTAATTTTGTATTTTTAGTAGAAACGGGGTTTCTCCATGTTAGTCAGGCTGGTCTTGAACTCCTGACCTCAGGTGATCCACCTACCTTGACCTCCCAAAGTGCTGGGATTATGGGCGTGAGCCACCATGCCTAGCCTCAAGTATTTTCATTTTAGATGTGGAAGATTCTAGGTGGCAAGGTGAGCTCCTTGCAGCCGCTAGTTCCAAGGACACCGGTGCTTCCTTGATGTAGGCACTAGGCTTCAAGTGAAGAGGTGGCCCCTTGCCTTGACTGGCCTGTGTGTTATGAGAGCGTGATGAAACAGACCCAGGAGTGGCTGCTGCGTAGTGTGACAATGACTGAAGACAGAGACTGGCCTGAGTTTCAGCAGACAGGAGGGCGGACGCTGAGGGCTAGACTCTGCAGGTGCATGTGTGTGGGTCGGGGAGCAGAGGTGGTTTGGGTGCCGCTGAGCTCTCTTTGCTCTAAATCAGTGTTAATACCACTTTTTCTTACACAATGTATTTGGTCATTTTATTTGCCAACTTGAAATCCCCTGGCTTCCTGAGGACTTGAGTGCAGTTTGCATTTGGTGCTTGTCCCTTCCTGACCTGGTCTCCTCCCTGTCATCTCAGGCCATCCCCTCTGTCCATCTCATTCCTGTAGCTAACTTCTTATTTGTCTTTCAGAAGTCATCCCAAGCGCCTCTCCATGCAGAAACTCCCTCTAACTCTAATGTGCAAAAGCCCACTCTCTTTCCCCCTCAGTCGGGTTTAGTTAGCACCTCATGTGACGACCATTGTGATACCTGGGGGAAGCTGAGCAAAAAGACAGCGACCCTTTGCCCCTGGAGCTTAGCGTGCATCTGGGGAGATGGACATCCCTAAAGCTCTGCAGTGACACTGCCCGCTGCTGCCTGCGGGGAAGGAAACGACATGCTCCTGCTGGGGCTGGGCATGCCAGGCGTTGAAGAACCTCCGGAAAACCCTTGCCATGCCCTTTCCCGGGTCCCTCTTCTGCGGCTCTGGTGTTCACTGCCCTGTCGTGTGGCTGTTGATGGACTCACGCTGCCCCAACAGCTCTGCGGTGTCCTGAGAGCAGGGCCTGGGCTCACTGTGTGCCCACAGTGCCTGGCGCACCACGGGCCCTCACTGCGGGTTGAAGAGCTGCTCTCTGGGAATGTGTCGGTCCTGCCTCTGAGGCACACAGGCTCACCTAAGAATAGGAGGTTCCCTGAGGAAAGTGCATAGGGCACACACAAGCAATTAAGATTGTCAGGGATTTTCTAGAACTTAGAATTGGCAGCTGTAGACCCTACACTGGAGTAGTTTGGTGATAATCTGAGTAACTGCACAAAACAGGTTCAACTTGAGAGGACTGGAGCTGTGTGACTGTTGTTTCTGTAACAAGTCAAGGAATGCATAGGTGCTTCCCACAGCAGCTGCATAGCCCACCGGGCTCAGCTGCCAACTGAACCTGTGCCCCAGTCGCACCAGGACTCGTGTGCTGAGAACCAAGTATGTGGCGTCTGTTTCTAAGGTTTGTTTATTTGTTTTTAAGGTCTTATGGTCTGATTCTTCAATAACATCAGTAACCAAATCTTCCTCTGAAGTGACTGAATTTATTTCAAAGGTAAGGTGATCAAGGGCTCTTATAAAAATGAAAAGAATCTCATTCCCCAGTGGCTGATGACACCACAGAGTAATTTCACTGGTCACTCCCTTTAGCCAGTGAGCGAGCGCAGGGCCAGGTCTCCTGCCCATCCACAGTGGGTTCCCCGGCCCGCTGCTAACATGAGTGCAGCCGTGAGCACAGGATCCTGACATCGCGGGTCCCCTCCTTCAGCTGTTGAGACTCAGAGGAGGCTCCCCTCCTCCCCTCCCCTCCTTTCTTTTGGTCTCAGCTATGTTCTCCCCTCCCCTCCCCTGCCTCTTTTTTCTTTTCTGCCATCGAAGCTCACTGCAGCCTTGACCTCCTGGGCTCAGGTAATCCTCCCACCTCAGCCTCCCCAGTAGCTGAGGCCATAGGCATACACCACCCTTATCTTTACAAATACCTGGTTCAGATGTTTAGGGCCCACTGGCCTGTGCTGTAGCGTGAACCACTGTCTCAGCAAGATGAGGCATCTCAGACAGTCACCTCTGTGAATGGGATAGCACATGTAAATGTCTCCAAAGAGAGTCTTACGTTTCATTATAAAGCCAAGAGCCCCGTCCTGCAGGAGAACGTGGAGTGAGGACAATCTCTGATCACACTTACCTTTTTGGCCTCTCAGGCATTGAAGAACAGTACAGGCCATGCCTTCGAGGGTAACAGACATCCCTCTGAGAATCTGCTTTTCCCTCTGCAGTGTTTAAAATACTCAGTTTCCTCACCTCTGTGTGTAGTTTCTCATTTTGTTAAACACATCGTCCCTGGACTCCACTAATGCTGGCTGGAACTTCAGCCTTTCATTGGGCTTTTGTCTCAGTGTTTTTGTTGTCTTTTTTTTTTTCTTTTTGAGACAGAGACTCACTCTGTTGCCCAGGCTGGAGTACAGTGACAGGATCTTGGCTCACTGCAGCCTCCGCCTCCCAGGTTCAAGTGATTCTTCTGCCTCAGCCTCCCGAGTAGCTGGGATTACAGGCATGTGCCACTGTGCCTGGCTAATTTTGTAGTTTTAGTAGAGTCGGGGTTTCTCCACATTGGTCAGGCTGATCTTGAACTCCCGACGTCAGGTGATCTGCCTGCCTCAGCCTCCCAAAGTGCTGGGATTACAGGCATGAGCCACCGCGCCTGGCACCATTTTATCCTCAAGTATTTCTTCTGCCCCATCCTCCCCTCTCCTGGGACTCCGGGTACTGCCACCCCACCACTCTCTATGCTTGTGCGTTTCTCGGTGTGTGTGTCTAGGTGCTTCCTGTGCCCGTCTCCATACCAGCTGATTCCCTCAGCTCTGCCCAGGCTGTTGTGGAGCCCGTGCATGTACTCGAGTCCTCATCTCTGGTGCTAGGGGTTTCTTTTGTCCTCACTCTGCTGCCAGGGGTTTCTTTTGTGTCTTCTCTCCCTGGTTTTTCCATTTGACATGTCTTATGAAGTTTCCGTCTCGTCCCCGGGCGTGGTGGCTCACGCCTGTAATCCCAGCACTTTAGGAAGCTGAGGAGGGTGGATCATGAGGTCAGGAGTTTGAGACCAGCCTGACCAACGTGGTGAAACTCAGTCTCTACTAAAAATACAAAAATTAGCCTGGCGTGGTAGCGTGAGGCAGGAGAATTGCTTGAACTTGGAAGGCGGAGGTTGCAGTAAGCCAAGATTGCACCACTGCACTCCAGCCTGGGCAACAGAGCAAGGCTCTATCTCAAGAAAGAAGCATTTTCCATCTCTCTGCTGAAAGTTCTCATTTGTTCGTGCATGCTGTCGTTTTCTCTAGCTTCTTTAGCATGTCCATCGTAGCTGTTGGAAGCCCCTGTCAGATAGGTCCCACATCTGGGTTATTTCTGAATCTGGTTCTAATGATGCCCTTATCTCTTGACAATAGTTTTTCCCTCCCCTTTATTTATTTATTTTTTTTTGGTATGTCTTGCAAATGTTGACTGAATGGCAGACATGTTTAGATGCCCGTAGAGCCAGAGGAGAGTAGTATTTATGCCTGGAAGGGGTCAACACCTCTTCTGCCAGGCCCTTAGTGGGGTTCTGGAGGCCATCTGGGCAGGACGGAACTGGCGCTGGGCTCTCTTGCTGCCAATTACCTGCAGGGCCTCTCCAGTGGAGGCAGCTGCTGCCTGAGCCTGGAGGGTTCTTGTTCAGCATCCTGCTTTGCTCCCAGCTTTCAGCCATCCCTGCAGGCCTGTGGTACGCAGCGGGGTACTCTCTACCCTCTGAACCCTTTTTTGGGGGTAGACTGCTACTGTTTGTTTGCTACCTGGTGCTGGGTTTGTGGGGGCGAGGGGCTTCTCCACTCCTCAGCCCAGCCTGGTCCCAGGCAGGCCCATGGGCTTTGGGGCGGCTCTTCCTCAGCGTCTTGCCTCCCCAGCGGGAGCTGACCTCCTCCATCGCCAGAGCGTTTGTGCTTTTCCGTCTTCCAGGAGCAGTGGGTCTTCTTGTGACTGGTGGCAGAGGAAGGGAAGCATTGCCCCTGCCCCACCCCTAGAAATGGGGCTTTTGCTTGGGCTCTGGGGCCAGGAGCAGTTTTTGTCCCTCCTCCAACGTCTTAAGGGCTTTGCCTCAGATCCAGTGAGTGGTCCCGGGAATGGCACAAGGCCTGGTGCCCGGTCCCCAGGTGTCACCCATGGGGCTCTCTCTGGCTCCTCCTGAAGAAGAGAACTTGCAGAGAAGGGCCCACTTGTCCCTCCTGGGACTCCAGCACTTCTCTTGGCTGCGTCAGCCTGTGGCCGTGTGTCCTTCTCTCTCCAGGCCTGCTGGTGTGGTGGCCACCTGGGCCTTATGCCCTTCTGGCTCCTCACGGGGGCAGGTTGTGTTTGAAAGTAAGTTCACCTGGTGGCCCAGCAACTCTCACATGAGCTCAGGGAATGTTGTGATTACGTAGATTGTCAAGCTTTTCCTGATGCTGCTGTGAGAGCGATGTTCTTTTGTGGCTTTCTATACCCTACATGAATGCGGGCACCAGAATAGCTCTGACTGGTGGTGTAAATCACAGCAGACCAGCAGGCGGCACCATGAACCACCTGCCCTGGGTTTTCCTGCAGTGGCGGAATTCTGCTTATGTAGGATGGATCTGACACACCTCCTATGCTTTGTCCTCTCTTTCAGCTGTCTCAGCTCTACCCTGAGGAGAACTTGGAGAAACTCATTCCTTGCTTAGCTGGTCCGGATGCATTTTACATGGAGCGAAACCACGTGGATCTGGACTCAGGCCTGAGGTGAGTCCCTCACCGGGGCAGTGCTGTCCGGCATGTCTGCAGTTTGCAGGGACAGGCTGGTCCCATCGTCAACATCACGGTCCACCGAGGACCTCCGGGAGGACGCGCAGACACCTGGACCTGAGTCTCTACTTGGCCTGTAGGATTTCCATCAGTTGTGGAGGATTTGGGAGCCCTCAGTGAGCTGAGGGTGGTTCTGAGCATGTGAAGAAGGGAATTCCACATGATCCAACCATGTCATGGGCTTTGGCAGTCCTGTGAAATAATCCTGTGCTGCTGTTTCCATCCTGTGGTCCAAGGTTGAGACTCTTCCCAGATAAAACTGGCATCTCTTAAACCCTTTCTCTGGACCTTAGATTGTTTCTTGGCTCACGTGGCATGTGCAGTAATATGGCCTACCATTTCCGTAAACGTGCTCAGCCAGGGCCATGGGGACTGATGTCCGAGTCCCTTTCTGGCTAATGGTGGGTGGCACTGATGTCACGCATGTCATGGGGCATGACTCCTGTCATCGGCCTTGATGAGACCATGAACACAGTGTGGAAGGGAATGGCTCGAAGAAGCATGGCAATTGGGCAAGAACTCAGTTGACTTACGCAGGAAGAATATGAGGCTGTGACGCTTCTGGGTTTTTTCCTCTAATACATATTTCTCTTGATTAAAAATTAAATTTTTTCTTCCAGTTTGTCAGCAGGAATGCCATTTTAATGCTGATAAGACCACTTGTTTGCTTTTTAGGTACCTGGCCTCATTACCTTCTCATGTGTTGAAAAATGACCACGTCAGGAGGTTTCTCAGCACTTCCTCTCCGCCCCAGCAGCTTCAGAGTCCAAGTGAGTTTGTAAAATATGATTAAATGAAAGTATATATGTATATGTGTGTGTATGTATATGTGTGTGTGTGTGTGTGTGTGTAAAATCCCTGGTACTCTAGTGGTTAGGATTTAAAAACAAAAAAAAAGTCCGGGCATGGTAACTCACGCTTATAATCCCAGCACTTTGGGAGGCCAAGGTGGGCAGATTACCTGAGGTTGGGAGTTCGAGACCAGCCTGACCAACATGGAGAAACCCCATCTCTACTAAAAATACAAAATTAGCCTGTAATCCCAGCTACTCAGGAGGCTGAGGTAGGAGAATCGCTTGAGCCAGGAGGCAGAGGTTGTGGTGAGCCGAGATTGCACCACTGTATTCCAGCCTGGGCAACGAGAGCAAAACTCTGAAAAATAAGAAGAAGGAGAAGAAGAAGAAGAAATAAATTGCATAAATAAAAGTATTTTCATTGTCTGTAAATTTTTATGGTATTTATTTTTAAATTCATAGGTCCTGGCAACCCCTCCCTTTCTAAAGTAGGTACAGTGATGGGCGTGTCTGGAAGGTAAGAAATCTTCTGGGTAACCAGCACATTCCAGTTAAGCATGTTACATTTACTTTGAGTCCTGTGTAAAGTTGTTTCTAGAGTGAAGTCATTCTCAAGTTGAGTCTTGGATGATATTGAGAAGAATTGGGGAGAGATATTTGAATTTATGATTTCCAAAAAAAGTTCTCTGAGCTACTGGAACCAGAATTCCCAGGGACTCCTCCCCAGTGTAAGCTCCCAGGACCCATCCCAGACCTAGGAAACTAGAATTTTTGAGAATCCGGCTGTGAGAAGCCTGCTTCCGGAAACACAGGGTCGTGCTGCTGACGAGCGTCCTGTCTTAGTGTAAGCCCTGGGTAGCTGCAGTTGTGCTCCGGCAACACAGAGGCTCCCCTTCTTCGCTCCAGTGAGGTGGGCTGTCACAGATCAATGCACACACACCCCTACGGGGAGCCTCATGGAGATGTAGTCTGGGCGTGAGGCCTCAAGGAGCGGACTGGTGTCCTCCTGGTGTCGGGCCGGGTGAGCACTCAGTCAGTGGGTGTGACTTTGCAGTTAAGGAGCAAGGCCAGAGTGGAGTGCTGGTCACACCTTCTAGCCTTCTACATTTTATTTTACTAAAAAAATTGTATTCGAATATTCAAGACGTAGTAGTCTATTTTAATTTATGATTTATCAGTGTCGTTCTTTGACTTAGAAGTAACAGAAATATTTATCAGAGGAGCATGTTTTTAAAAAATATAAGTAACAGAAACTTAGCATATAAACCAGAAATCTGGCTGTGACAGATACGTACACATACATAATACACGTGTGTACACACAAGTAGGTACATACTCCTAAGCACGGCAGAGGCATGTGAGAGTATCTGCACAGCCACCTGTATGCACATGTGTGCACAGGCGTGCACTACAGAAATCTTAGCTGCAGAAGGGTGGTTGGGGAGGGAGGGCAGTAATCCACGCTTGTGTTGGCAGTTCAGAGTAGCCCGTGATACTAGGGCAGGCCAGAAGGCAGAGGCTGGCACAGGAAGGCCTAGAAGGGAGGTCTGTAGTGGAATCTGTGGTTGTGGAAACTGCAGTTTCTCTGTGCTCCTTCTGCTCCTGTCCCACAGGCCTGTGTGTGGAGTGGCTGGCATTCCATCCTCGCAGAGCGGAGCCCAGCACCATGGGCAGCACCCGGCTGGCTCAGCTGCCCCCTTGCCCCACTGCTCCCACACGGGCGGCGCGGGCTCAGCCCTGGCCTACCGGACCCAGATGGACACATCGCCCGCCATCCTCATGCCTTCCAGTCTGCAGACCCCTCAGACCCAGGAGCAGAATGGGATTCTAGACTGGCTTAGGAAACTGCGTTTGCACAAGTATTACCCCGTCTTTAAGCAGCTCACCATGGAGAAGGTATGTCGGTTGCCTAGCTGGCCAGACAAAATTGCTGGACTGTTTTCTCAAGACCTCCCTGGGGAAATTGAGTTCAGTTTCCAAAATAAACACAAGGTGGAAGAAGTAGGGAGGCTGAGGCATACCGCCTGTTCTTACAGGGGACAGTGGGCTTTGCAGAGGCCACGTGCAGCTGAAGCCAGACAGAAACAGGGTATGTTATAGACAAACAGCTTTTCTAGGTGCTTCCAGATCTTTACAAACTAGACACTGCATGATGGGAGGGACAGTGTGTCCCCAGAGCCCTACTGTGGACAGAAACGGTGAGCTCTGGTGCCTCACCTTGTTTTAGACATCTCTCCATGTAGTTAGTGCAGACAACTGAGGTGGGTCAGATCTCGAGGAATGTGGGGGGATTTTACATCTTCCGAGAAGTCATACCTAGAGGATTTTTATGAGGAACACTTTTTTATTGTTAAAAAAATTCTGAAATTTCTTAAGTCTCGATGTCACTGATAAAAGTAGATGAAACCTATACAATGTATTTGAGCTGTGGGCTCCCTCTGCTGGGCAAACCAGCTTGGTGGCTTTTATCTATGTAAAAATTTAATTTCTGGAAAAATCTACAATTGAATCTAGAAATAAAGCTTTTTTTTTTTTTTTTGAGACGGAGTTTCACTCTTGTTACCCAGGCTGGAGTGCAATGGCACAATCTCAGCTCACCGCAACCTCCACCTCCTGGGTTCAGGCAATTCTCCCGCCTCAGCCTCCTGAGTAGCTGGGATTACAGGCACGTGCCACCATGCCCAGCTAATTTTTTTTGTATTTTTAGTAGAGATGGGGTTTCACCGTATTGACCAGGATGGTCTCGATCTCTTGACCTCATGATCCACCCGCCTCGGCCTCCCAAAGTGCTGGGATTACAGGCGTGAGCCACAGCGCCCGGCCGAAATAAAGCTTTTACTACATAGTTAAGTCAAAATTCTAAGTCTATTTGTAACACCCTCTGTTTAGGATTTGTGAATCTTAAAAAGTTTTAAATATTTTATTCTTATATTTTCACTGAGATGGCCTAAATCACAAATTGTGTTAGGAAATAACGTGAAAACTAGAGGCTGCTGTGTGTGCATAGCACCAGCCGACACAGTGCAGTAGCCACACACCATTCAGTGTGGATGGCGTCTGCTTTTCTGGATCACTTGCTACCTGACAGAGTTGCTGTCATCTTTGAAGTGATGGTGATTTTGTAAGCAAAGAGCCATTATAAGAAGACCATTCCAGCTGGGCACGGTGGCTCATGCCTGTTATCCCAGCACTTTGGGAGGCCGAGGCGGGTGGATCACTTGAGGTCAGTAGTTCTAGACCAGCCTGGCCAACATGGTGAAACCCCATCTCTACTAAAAATACAAAAACTAGCTGGGCATGGTGGTGGGTACCTGTAGTCCCAGCTACTTGGGAGGCTGAGGTAGGAGAATCACTTGAACCTGGGAAGCGGGGGTTGCAGTGAGCTGAGATCCTGCCACTGTGCTCCTGTGCAACAAGAGCAAGACTTCATCTCAAAAAAAAATACCGTCCAGCAGAGGGTGGCGAGTTCTAAAGGAATTGCATTCTGATGGGGCTGTCCTGGGGAGGGTGGGGCACTATCATAAATCCCATCTCCATGGCGGTTGAAACTGTGACTTACACAGATGTTTTCTTTAGTCACCTGCCCCACAGCATTTAACTGCTGTGACTTACAGAGCAGAGAGCAAGTGGGTACCTTTGACAGTGGTGCGCTCATCCACTCAGCCTCCACGGAAGGTGCCACGGAGGGGCCGGGGACTTTCCTGCTCAGAACCGCGTCTCAGAGTTGAACCGTTGACACCAAGTCATTTAGCAAGCAAGGGCTCTGGTACTCCCCAGCCTGTAATTGCCTAGTTCAGTTGGGTCTGTTTGCTTATCCCAGAGGTGGAATAAATTTATCCTAAATTCAACTCCAACTTCTTTGTTCTCAGAATCCTAACTACTGTCTCAGTAACTTTGTCATTTGTTTTTTCTGTGAAAGTTTTTGAGCCTTACTGAAGAAGATCTGAATAAATTCGAGTCCCTCACCATGGGCGCAAAGAAGAAGCTCAAGACCCAGCTGGAGCTGGAGAAGTGAGTTTGAAACTGGGTTTGTTTCTGTTCCTCATGTGCTGAATGGAGTGCTGGGGCTTCCAGTGTAAATACCAGTGACTGGACCACTTTCTGTTGCTTCTCCAGTCCTTAGTCATGCTTGCATTCATTCATTCAGTTGGAGTCTTGCTCTGTGTCTTCCAGGCTGGAGTGCAGTGGCACATCTCAGCTCACTACAATCTCTGCCTCCCAGTTCAAGCGATTCTCCTGCCTCAGTCTCCCAAGTAGCTGGGATTATAGGTGCCCGCCACCACACCCAGCTCATTTTTTGTATTTTTACTAGAAACAAAGTTTTGTCATGTTGGCCACACTGGTTTCCAATCCCGACCTCAGGTGATCCACGTGCCTTGGCCTCCCAAAGTACTGGGATTACAGGTGTGAGCCACTGCACCCGGCCGAGTCATTCTTTTAAAGTTCTACAAATGTGGCTTTGGTTTGACAGGAAGGGCCCTTTATAGTGAATGTGAGCAATCAGAATTACTTCCTGCCTGGATGATCTGGGGGAGCACCCTGTGGAGTAGATGCATCTGGAAGCCACGTGTGAGGCAGCCCACGGAGGCAGGGCTCACTTGTTCCTGTGCTTGATGGTTTCACAGGGAGAAGTCAGAGAGACGGTGCCTGAACCCCTCGGCCCCGTCGCTGGTCACCAGCAGTGGTGTGGCTCGAGTGCCCCCCACCAGCCACGTCGGGCCCGTGCAGTCGGGGCGGGGCAGCCACGCAGCAGGTGAGCGAGGGTGTGTCGGGCAGACGGGTTACTCGCTCGCAGAGAGGACCGGTGTGTCGGGCAGGCAGGTTACTTGTATGCAGAGAGGACCTTGTGTTCTTTTGGATGATCATTATACTTCAGATCACAGTCATTAGATTTTTACATTTTTAAATCTTTATACTCATTTTTCATTATTTTAACTGTTACAGTCTCCGCTGTAAGAAAATAGAATGGACAGTTGGCTTAGGAGCTAGAGGGCAGCCACTTCCCTGAAGTTGCTGGGGCAACACGGTCAGGATCAGGTCCAGAAACTGCCACGGTGAGAGCGAGCGCGTGAGGGTGAGCAGAAATGAGATGGGAGCACCTTCCTCCCCAGGACTGGTGCCCAGAGGCATGTCTCAGTCAGTGCCTTTAATGCTGGCCCATCAGTGATGGCGGCTCTCCGTGGACCTTCCTGCTCTGGGGGACCTGCAGTCTCAGTAATTTGCTTTTCATCCTCTCCCCGTCTCAGAAAGGGTAGGACACCTAGTGCTCTTGCTCCATGATGTCACAAGATGAGCCAGGTTTTCTTCACAGTAGAAATGGTAGGAGGAGCAGTGGCTCAGGAAGAAAAAATCCTGCCAGGATGGATTTTAAGTGGTGATTTAACTGGAAAGATCCATGTGACTTGGCCAGCCTCTGGATGGGGCGCTGCGCAGTGTTGTGATGGTTTCTGGTGGTGCCGGGGGTTCCACCCTTCACGGCAGTGTTCTGGAGTTGGTGGTGGAGGCGGGCAGGGCCCTGGCAGAAGGGGTGTTGACTAGCGCTGCCATTTGAACCTGCCATATCCATCACCATGAGGCCTGGGCCGGCGTGTTTTGTTTTCTGACTCTGAGAGCCCTGCCTGCCCCTGGAAGGAGCACCTGCGGATGATGTGATGCAGGTGCATGGGGCGGGGCTGAGCCTTTGGGGGCGCTAGCTGATGGCCACTCCTCTGTGCCTCTTCTGCAGAGCTTCGGGTGGAAGTGGAGCAGCCCCATCACCAGCTGCCCCGGGAAGGCAGCTCCTCAGAGTACTCTAGCTCCTCCTCCAGCCCCATGGGGGTGCAGGCCCGGGAAGAGAGCTCAGACAGCGCCGAGGAGAACGACAGACGTAAGGGCATGTGCATGGCGCTGGCTCAACCTGGCCCAGCTGTGAGACGGCCCTGACCACTCTATTTTCCTCTCTAGGTGTGGAGATTCACTTGGAGAGCACCGACAAGGAGAAGCCGGTGATGCTACTGAACCACTTCACTTCCAGTTCCGCCAGACCCACAGCCCAGGTTCTCCCTGTGCAGAATGAGGCCAGCTCCAGCCCGTCGGGCCACCACCCCTTGCCCCCGCAGATGATGTCCGCAGCCTCACACATAGCACCCATCCGCATGCTGAATTCTGTGCACAAGTCGGAACGGGGAGGCGCGGACATGAAGCTCCTCTCATCTTCTGTGCACTCACTTTTGTCTCTAGAAGAAAGGAATAAAGGATCTGGACCAAGAAGCAGCATGAAAGTGGACAAGAGCTTTGCCAGTGCCATGATGGATGTGCTGCCCACGTCCGCACCCCACCAGCCTGTGCAGGTTCTCTCTGGGCTTTCGGAGAGCAGCTCCATGTCACCCACGGTCTCCTTCGGTCCCCGGGCCAAAGTCGTGCATGCGTCCACGCTGGACAGGGTGCTGAAGACGGCACAGCAGCCGGCCCTGGTTGTGGAGACCAGCACAGCCGCCGCGGGCACGCCCAGCACAGTCCTCCACGCCGCCCGCCCGCCCATCAAACTGCTACTGTCATCATCTGTTCCTGCTGATTCTGCCATTTCTGGGCAAACTTCCTGTCCTAATAATGTGCAAATGAGTGTGCCCCCTGCAATAATAAATCCCCGGACTGCTCTGTACACAGCCAACACCAAAGTTGCCTTTTCTGCAATGAGCAGTATGCCAGTGGGCCCCCTGCAGGGTGGCTTCTGTGCGAACAGCAACACTGCCTCTCCCAGCAGCCACCCCTCCACATCCTTTGCAAACATGGCCACGTTGCCCAGCTGCCCAGCCCCCAGCTCCAGCCCGGCGCTGTCCTCCGTCCCTGAAAGCAGTTTCTATAGCAGCAGTGGCGGTGGCGGCTCCACAGGAAACATTCCTGCCTCGAATCCAAACCACCACCACCACCACCACCATCAGCAGCCCCCGGCACCTCCACAGCCCGCACCCCCGCCGCCGGGCTGCATCGTCTGCACGTCCTGCGGCTGCAGCGGCAGCTGCGGCTCGAGTGGCCTGACCGTAAGCTACGCCAACTACTTCCAGCACCCGTTCTCCGGGCCGTCCATGTTCACCTTCCCGTTCTTGCCCTTCAGTCCCATGTGCAGCAGCGGCTACGTCAGCGCCCAGCAGTATGGCGGCGGCTCCACCTTCCCCGTCGTGCACGCCCCCTACAGCAGCAGTGGGACCCCAGACCCCGTCCTGAGTGGGCAGTCCACGTTTGCAGTGCCACCCATGCAGAACTTCATGACGGGGACGGCTGGGGTGTACCAGACCCAGGGGCTGGTGGGCAGTAGCAATGGTTCCAGTCACAAAAAGAGCGGGAACCTATCTTGTTACAACTGTGGGGCCACTGGGCACCGTGCTCAGGACTGCAAACAGCCGTCCATGGACTTCAACCGGCCAGGTAAGCGCGCGCCATGGCCGCGCCAGCCAGCCTCCCGTGGGACCAAGGCACACAAAGGCTTGGCTTTTATGAAGAGTAAACTTATTTCTTTGTAAAGCAAATGATTTTTCGAATGCTCTTTGAAAGCGCGTGGAAATCTTACTGATAGGTTATGAGGTCCCCGGAAGGGCTGCAGTTGGGTCTAAAACTGGCATCATGAGTGCAGACAACCTCTGGGTCTAGAAGGCGCTTAGCAGGTGTGGACAGGGCTTCCCTCGCTGTCAGGTCTTGCTTCGAGCCCAGAGCGGCCAGTGTGAGGGGTTCAGTGCTGCCCCCTGGCTTACAGTGGGGCCCTCAGGCTGTGGCGCATGTCAGTCTGGACCCTCCGGGGTAGGGCTCGCCGTCCCCTCTGCACCCCTCCCGCCAGTGTGGCTGTGGGTGTGGTGGCTGTTGTCCCTCGGCTGTGCGGCATCTTACATTCCCTCGTGTTTGAGCTCCACGCTTCTTTTTATCTCCTTTAGTCAAATCCCAGTGGATGTCTGATGTATTTATAATAGGTTTCTTGTTTGTTTTGAAAACTGGGGACTGGGAAAGTGAGTCCCAACTCTCACAACTCACTGTGCTACCTTACAAAAGTCACTTGATCTCTACAGACTTCCAGTCGCTTCTAAGGGTTGCACTAGATCTGTGATTCTCAGACCTGTCTGTACATCACTGTCACCTGGAGAGTTTTTAGAAATAAACACCCCCTGACTCAGCAGGTCTGCAGGTGAGGTGGGCTGATGGCGCTCTGCCATGCGAGCTCGGGTGGGTCTGTGCCTCCCTTCATAGAGTTGGCTGCATCTCCAGAGGCACGGGCACTCGCCAGCCCTCACCTGCCCTCACCCAGTGCCAGGACACACGTTAGAGCAGCCCGCTTACCGTGTGCAAAGCCTGACTCCCGAGAAAACTCAAGAAAAAGATTGGTAACTTTTCCTGAGTCTTCACCCCAGTCTGATTTTATAAACTTGTAAAATTAGGTCCCGTTTTGCAGGGGCAGGAAGGGAGTGGAAACAGGATGGGTGGTCTAGGTTTCCAGCACCAGAATCTTGCCCAGTGGCTCTGGAAATGACTGGACAGATTGGTGGTTGGTGGTGATTCTACACTCATTCAAATTTGACCTCTTTTTCCCCCTCTCTCTAGGTACTTTTAGGTTGAAATACGCCCCTCCAGCAGAAAGTCTGGACTCCACAGATTGATATTTTTCTCTGGCAACAGAACATTATTAAGCCATGGAGACATAAGGAAAATTAAATACACAACTGAGAAGTCTAGTTGCTGTTGAGCTTAATATTTTTAATCCAAAGGTGCTTTACTTTTCCTAGACTGGATAGAAAATCTAGCGTAGACGTGCATCATACTCGATTTATTGCCAAAACCCTAGATTGGAGCTTGGTGTCAGACTTGCCTAGTGGGCATTTCTGTGGCCGGCGCAATCCGCCACCGACACTTTTGGTTGCAGTGCAGAGACCCCGTGTCTCCCGAAGAGCATTGCCGTCATTGGCCCTCCTAGGCTCACACGTCAATTCCAGGGCAGCTACACGTGGTCTGAATCGAGAACTGAGCTTGGGGTTCTCCAAGTGGAGTTCCACCCGTCGGACTCTTGACACCCCTGGGCTAGGGAAAATGTCGACTTTGTTTTGTTTTGTTCCTAAAGTGATTAGGCACTAATCTCTGGGATTTTTAAGGATTGCACTACAGAAGAATGTACCCTGATGTAAATCTCTGCAGTTCTGGGAGACAAACTCCTCTGAGAACAGTCAGTGCAAGAGACTCCAATAATCCAGATTAAAGAGTCAGCACCAGCAGGCTACTGGACTTAGGACACAACAGAGATTTTAGTATTCCTTCCCTCCTCCAAGCACTTGTAGCAGTTTCAGGTTTTTAAATTTTTCTGCAAATAAATTTAAACTACATTATTAAATAGAAATAGTTTACTCGCAACAACTTAATTTCTAAGGGTCCAAGTCCCAGAGAATCCATAGCCGTCAGAGCTTTGAGAGTACCTTCCTTCCCAGCCGGTCAGGGGCTCTGAGCCCTGTCTTCCACTGCAGATGACCTCTTTCGGGGGCACGGTGACAGCGCGGCTCTGTGAGTGGCTGTGAGGATGCTGCATGTCCTTAGCAGAGTTTGCAAGTTGCTTTCTCTCCCACGGGCTCCCCAAGAACCTCCAACCCCGAGGCTTACTGCTAGCGGATTCACACCTGAGACAGACATTTCAACAGTGATACAGTCCTGTCACTTATCAGCAAAAGATTGGGAATTTTCTCCTGTCAACTTCTTTTGTATTAGGCTGTGTATTGGTAGTTAATTCCGTTAAAAATTACTTGGAAAACAGTGGAAAGTGGTAGGACTCTGGAAGCGGCCACACACCCGAGAGCGACGGGATCTGTACAAGTCTGGTTTTTGTAAGGTAGGAATAAAAGTCCTCACTGTAGGTCTCTCAGTTTCAACCCACGGAAACGAAAACCTTTTGTCTGAAATTTACAGACTTAAATCTTCACGGTTAAAGGGAATTTTCTGCTAAAATACTACTATGATCTAAAATGCAGAAGTCTTCAGTGTTAAAATGTTGATTGGTAAGATCGTGCCAGGGATTTTGCAGTCGAATACTTTTTTTAAAAATTGACAATATTCAGACCATTCTTAAAATGGGACAATCAGCCTCATGAAAAATTGATGTAAATCAAAAGAATACCCTAGAGTGAGGCATGACGTGAGGGTTGAATTGTAAGAGCAGTTCCTAACTTCATAGAAACTAAAGCAGAAAGATGTTACATTTTTTTATGACAGGCTTTTAGAATTTTTTAGTTTTAGTTGAATTTTATTTCTATGCAATGCAGAATTAACAGACCTCTGTATTCTCTCTCCTCATGGTACACAGTATTACAGTGTTGAAGTAATGGTGATGCTTATTACAACAGCTATTTAGGGGAATGTTACGTTGATCTCTTAAATTATAAACACTACAAAATGTCAAAATAATGAGAACTGACACAACTTTGCCTTAAAGAGTACTAGACTGGACCTTGTCATATTACGTTAAAGGAAGACTTAGAGTGTTCATTGATGTTTACGATTTTAATATTTCTGAAGGCCATTACAGTGGCCTGGATATGTGCTGAAAGCCAAACTTAAATTTTTTGGTTTTTTTAAACAAAGAAATATTTTAAATAAATCCTATTTCAACACTGAAATTGTTGAAAACTGTCTCATAACAAAAGGAAAAAAAATTTACATTTTTGTTTTAGTGGTCAGTATAGGGGAATGAAAGCATCTGTTGTTACCCTTGTAACTATTTTGATAAGTATTAGAGGTGTTTAAACTTAAATACAGCAAAGCATTAAAACCGAAAGTTTTCAACTCGAAGCCTGGCATTCAGCGCTAAGGTAAACGAGTTCCGACACCGTCACAGCTACGTTCCCGGCAGCGAAGGTCTCTGCGGAGCTTCCAGTCATTTTGAACGTGCGTGGGCAGCAGTACGACATCTCCGGGGAGGCTGTCCGAAGTCGAGACTCGTGAGATGTAAATAGGACCTACACAGTGCAGAGAAAATGGAACCACCAGTCCGTGAGGCCTCTCCCTGAGGGAGTCGCAGGCTTGGACTTGAGAGTATTTGCCAGCCAGCAGTGAGCGCTGATGAATCTCTCCAGAGGCAGCCAAGGTCGGCGCACTTCAAGAGCATTTTGCATTCATCGGAAGACTTCCTCATCTGAAAACACAGAACATACTGACCCTTTCGAGTACTTAGTCATTTTCCTGAAATTGTGATCTGTATCAGAGTGCTGTGGCAACCAGGTAGGTGTGGCACTGGCCACGCGCCATGTCTTTGCCCTTTGTAGTCTGTCAGATACTAAAGTTTCTAACCCTGTTTTTTAATCTCCAAGAATGGGGAAAGTGGAATGTAGAGATGGAAGTAGAATGTGATGTTGGGATACAACAGCTATTTAATCCTACGTTTTATTTTTTAAGCAAAACACTCAGTTTTCTACCTTATTTTCTAATGTTGATTTCATGGTAATCTTGACAGTTGGAAGTGTTTAACATAACTCATTGCTAAAGAGCACTGAGGAAATGGGAGCTATTAGCACTTGTAATAAAAATAAACACAAGAAACTTTCTCGAATGCATATATGTGATTGGGTATTTCAGAAACCAGCATCATATGTCATCTCCAGGTTATTACAGGAGTCAGCTTGTTAATACAGTAGTGTTAGCCGGTTCCGTATTTTTAATTCAGTACTTAGAATTCTAGGTCCTGTATTGCCCGAAGTCAGCACAGTTAGTTTCTACCACAGACTGTCTTGGGGCACAGTGGTGGCGGTAGTGACTTTGCCTAAACATCACCCAGCTGGACAGAGGCTGAGCGGGGCTGCACCTCACTGTAGGCACTTGGCCAGTGGGAACTGGGTTGCACCCTCCTCGCTCCCTGTCATTTTCTCGTCACTCTCCTGCTTCCCAGCATTTTGTTTTATGCCTTGCTCGTTGTACATCCTGATGACTGATAGTACCGCATGCCGAGGTCTTCAGATTGTGAGGAAAGCCGTCTCCCTGCTTGACTCAACTGCTGTCCCAGAGGAGACTCCTGTGTGAACTGAGCAGGGTTGGCTGTGATTTCCAGCATGGAGGTGACTCCCAAAGAATGAGTCAGGTAACACTGAAAGCCATGGGTTCTGAAGAGGCTAATTTGTTGAAAAGTCCCAAGGGTCTGAATGAAAGCATCTTTAATTAACACTCAACACTTGCAATATTCTAGAAAACCATATACTGTGCTGGTTGAGGCCAAAGGTCAACATTGCTCCACTGTTCACCAATGAGGGGGAGCTGTGGCCATGAGCCACGGCCTCTCGTGTCTTGTAACAAGCCCTCATCACATGTATGAGTCTTACATGCACAAAAAAGAGAAGGCTTTGGTCCTGAAACTGAACACCTTGTGTACTCAATCTTCACAGCTTCTATTGGACATATTTTCTTTTTAGGAATGAAGGAAAATTCTCCCATTTTTGAGCCATTCTTTTGTCAATTCTACGAAATTGCATGTAACTTTATAAATATTTTTAAAAGATATAGTTTTGTAAATATTTAATATTCCGCTAATTTGATTTTGAATTGTAAATGTCAAGTATTCTGTTTTTGGGGTTTTTATGTTTTATTATACTTTGTTAAAAAGGACAAATTGTACATTTTTAGAATGTTTTTATGAGTAAATTTAATGTACTGAAAATAAAAATTTTAAAAAAGGCTCTGTGTTTTATTTCACTAGCTATCTGTCTCAGAATATGAAGCACACACCTTTTCAAGTCAGTCTGAATCTCCAAACTAGGGATTCCATCCTTTCTACCTTCTCAGAGAAATAAAAAGGATAACTGATTTTAAACCCATTCATTCTCTAACAAGGTACCAAGTTTTTTTTTCTTTTTTTGAGGCAACATAGTTTGGCTCTTGTTGCCCAGGCTGGAGTGCAGTGGCACGATTCCTGCTCACTGCCATCTCTACCTCCCAGGTTCAAGTGATTCTCCTGCCTCAGCCTCCTGAGTAGCTGGGATTACAGGCATGCACCACCATGCCCGGTGAATTTTTTATTTTTTAGTAGAGACGGGGTTTCTCTATGTTGGGTCAGGCTGGTCTCAAACTCTTGACCTCAGGTGATCCACCCACCTTGGCCACTCAGAGTCCTGGGATTATAGGCATGAGCCACCATGCCCAGCCAAGTTTTGTACTTTTTTTTTTTAAGTGTCCCTGGAATTGGTGGCTCAAGCCTGTAATCCCAGCACTCTGGGAGGCCGAGGCAGGTGGATCACAAAGTCAAGAGATCGAGACCATCCTGGTCAACATGGTGAAACCCCGTCTCTACTAAAACTACAAAAAAATAAGCTGGGCATGGTGGTGCGTGCCTGTAATCCCAGCTACTCAGGAGGCTGAGGCAGGAGAATTGCCTGAACCCAGGAGGCGGAGGTTGTGGTGAGCCAAGATCGCGCCATTGCACTCCAGCCTGGGTAACAAGAGCGAAACTCCGTCTCAAAAAAAAAAAAAGTTCTAGCACGAGTTTCCATAAAAATCAAAGTTGGCAGGAATGAATCAGATACCTAGGGATGTGGCCCTATTCTGAAGTGGCTCTTACCCAGGGAGGGAGCGGGCCTGCTGTGGAGGGGGTGACACAGTGACAAGCCACCAGCTGCCACACCAGCCTGTGACTAACGTATAGGATCATGCTCCCATGGCATCTAAGACCACACCCTTCTGGATTGGGGAGGTGGCAACATACTGAGCGTGTGCTCTCGGAAGTGAGTAGGGACACAGCACCCATGGGGAGCTTTGAAGTCAGGACAAAGGGGACACAGGTGCTTTTGCTGAGCGGCTGGCCTGGGAAGGCAGTTTTATCAGCTGACTTCCTTGTATTTTTCAACAGACTTTTAGGTGCCTACTTAAACCGGAGCTGGGCTCAGAGTTCCCTAGATAATGAGGCTGACCACTGGTCTGATTGCTGAAGTGTGTTTATGCTGCATCTGTACAGTGCCAGCAGCTCCCCACTGGGTCTCCCGAGGTTACCCTTTCTTGACCACATACACCTAACTTTGGTGGTTAGTTTACAGCAGATTATTGGGTATTTATTCCCAGAAATCACGTGGGTCTCACCATCCATCCATCATATCCTGTGGCATGTGAGTTCTCAAGAGAACTTTGAAAGTCCAGACTTGGTGGCAGGGCCTTGGCCAAGGCGAGAAGGGCGACCTTGACAAGGCAGAAGCCGTCAGAGAGCAGAGTCCCTCTATGTGAGTGCCCCCTCAGCACAACACAACCAGCCTGGATGCCCCTCTTGGGAATACAAGGACCCGCTTGGCTTTGGCAAGTACAAACAGTGTGGGATCCAAGTCTCAAATACTGATCCCATTAAACTGAGCTTTAATGACTGTTTTTAATTGTGCCTTTATTCAACTTAGTTCATTAAAAACGTACGTTTTAAAGATCCTACAAATAAAGTGACCACTCGTGGAATATAGGTCACCCCTCAGCATGTTATTTTTTTTAAAAAGCAGTATTTCTTATAGGAATCTTAGTGATCACACAGTAGTTACAATAATGTCAGATATGATGTATACAGTCTAAACGAGACAGGCCAGTTAAGAATTTACATAATGTAAAAATATACATACTAAAAGGTAGCCAAGTGGACAAACGCATGCAGCGGGAAAGCAGGTGACAGGAACTCCTTTAACATCAGTAGAGGGCCCAGATGGAAGGAATCTAGTTTCCCCACTGCAGTAAACAGCTTTCACTAACATACACAGGTTTTCCATACACATCTAAACACACAAGGTTAAGTTGTGACCTGCTACACGGACGGTCTAAAGTGGTGTAACTGTGACCTTCCTATGATACTCCCAAGAAAACTGTAAATACTGAACCCCATGCAGGTAATGGGAAGCACTGGTCTTTTATCATAGGTTGAACCTGAAGAGATTTAACTTCTGACATTAACATTTAAAAGCGTATGGCTCCTTTTGCTGTTTTCTCCACAACTGACATGCACATAGTGTGGGAGAATTCTGATGACTGACCTAACAGTGATAACTACTATTAAAAATGTGGAAACCTTTTCAGTAATATTGAGTTACACATTTAAACATTTAAAAAAAACAAAATGAAAACAAGGATCATCTATAGCTTTAAGCCAGATGATGGAAGGGAGTGTCTGAATTTGAATGCTTTTAGTTACACTATCCTGTGGTTTCTACCGCTGTCCTGAAGAATGACACAGGCGCACTGCTCCTTTCCATACCAACACAGGCACTAGTTTGAAGTCAGACAAAACCTGAAATAATAGAAAAAATGTCACTCTTTCTCCTAGGTCTTTTAAGAAACTAGACCAAAATTATATTCAAATTTCCTTTTGAGGAGTCTTTATGTGTGTAACTCTCTAGAGCACAAACCAAATAGGAAATGTCTACCCCTGCAAGAGTGTGGACTTTGGGTATAGTTCTGTTAGGAGTCAGGCACCATGAGCAGCAGTTGTCAGGGCTGTTTTCTTGCACCCCATTTACCCTGCATTTGTGCCAACTAGCATGGCAAATGTGTTTTGTGGGGGTTATGCTTCACAACTCAGGCCTAAAGATCCTCTTAGGGAGATCTCTCTAGCTGAGTAGAAAACTTCTACCCGAAAAGTCGGTGGGTTCTGTGAACCTGAAGAGAAGACTCAGAGTCTCTGAGAGCCTTTCAATTACTGCTGGAATTGCAAGTTCCTATTAGTGAGAAAAGAGCATTAAAATAACTTGAAGGTCTATTTTATTGGCAACTTAGAATGCAAAGTATTTTATTTTTAAACTTTTAGAATTCGAAAACAAGCTAGCCTACATTAAATAATATAGTTTCCAAAGCTGAACTTGCTCACTTGGAGCTCAGTTTTTCTGCTTCAAATACAAACAACTTCCTAACACTCCTAGGTGGAAACACTACTGTTTGATGATCTGTGATTAGATGAACTGATCGATCTCAGTTGGTAACATCCCTTTTTCTCCCTTGGTAAGGGTTTAAAAAAATTCTAGAATAGATGCATTTTTCTAGTTTTACACTGCCAGTTTCATCCCAAACGTCTCCTGGGAGGCATAGACCATGTACAGGAACCCATCTTCATCCTTCTCACTCTCATACACCTCTGAGATCGGTGTGGAGACGCTCACCATGCTGTGTCCATTCACCAACAGGAAGAAGGCTTGATTAGCATTGAGCTGTAAGCGCCTTCTATTGAAAGAAAAGGTGAAGAAATACTGACAATAATACAAGAAGTGTGAAGCATGTGTTAAAATATCACCCACTCTGATCAATAAAATGAGAATTTTCTAAATGCTTTTGAATCCAATACTTAACAAAAGCACAGGACATTTCCTTTGATTACACTGGTATGAGCGATAATCACTGAAAGATTATACATTACGCTAATTTTAAACTAGTATGCTGTCTGAATAGCCGTTAAGTGTCTAATGTGAGAAACAGTTCTAAACAGTTTTCAAACTCTTCTAAGATCTAAGCCTGTGCCATTTATTGCCACTCACTAAGTCTACATTCTCTTTAACTAAATAGCTTTGTTGTACAAAACCTTAATAACTTGTAACATTTATTTTACAGAGGAAATACCTACACTACGATGTCGATGTTTCTATTTCTTACTTGCTAGACTTCAGATCCCTCTGTTTCTTACGATGAAAGAACGGATCTGAGGTCTAGCAAGTAAGAAATATAAAACCTCAGGCCAGGCACGGTGGCTCACGCCTGTAATCCCAGCACTTTGAGAGGCCAAGACGGGTGGTTCACGAGGTCAGGAGATTGAGACCATCCTGGCTAATGTGGTGAAACCCCATCTCTACTATAAATACAAAAAATTAGCTGAGCATGGTGGCATGTGCCTGTAGTCCTAGCTACTCGGGAAGCTGAGGCAGGAGAATCGCTTCAACCCAGGAGGCGCAGGTTGCAGTGAGCTGAGATCGTGCCACTGCACTCCAGCTTGGGTGACAGCAAGACTCTGTCTCAAAAAAAAAAAAAAAAAAATACATATATATATATATACATATATACACACAAAATCTCAAAAAAAGAAACAGTTTACAGTTTTATTAAGTTGAAATGGTTTTAATCAGAACTGAATCTTAAATTCGGCTGAAAAAGATTTTTTTTTTTTTTGAGACGGAGTTTCGCTCTTGTTACCCAGGCTGGAATGCAATGGCACGATCTCGGCTCACCACAACCTCCGCCTCCTGGGTTCAGGCAATTCTCCTGCCTCAGCCTCCTGAGTAGCTGGGATTACAGGCACGCGCCACCATGCCCAGCTAATTTTTTGTATTAGTAGAGACGGGGTTTCACCATGTTGACCAGGATGGTCTTGATCTCTTGACCTCGTGATCCACCCGCCTCAGCCTCCCAAAGTGCTGGGATTACAGGCTTGAGCCACCGTGCCCGGCCCTGAAAAAGATTTTTTTAAGGATTTCAACCAGAACTAAAGATTTATCTGTAAGTTTCATAAAGAATGAGAAGTGCTCCCTTCAGCAGCACATATACTAAAATTGGAACGATACAGAGAAGATTAGCAAATTTAAACAGAAAAAAAAGAATGAGAAGTTACTCAAAGGAAATATAAAACAAAGGTGACTGAATACCTAATTATCTTGATGAGCTCACTCATGTTGACATGGTCAGGTACAAGGAACTTCGTTTTATCCAGGACAGGAAGCTGCTTCTCACCCTTGTATCGTTCTATTATCACCTAGAAAAGAAGGCAGAAGTGAATTTTAAAATAGTCATCAGGCCAGGCACAGTGGCACACATCTGTAATCCCAGCACTTTGAGAGGCTGAGTGAGGCGAACAGACGACCTGAGGTCAGTAGTTTGAGACCAGCCTGGTCAACATGGTGAAACCCTGTGTCTACTAAAAATACAAAAATTAGCCAGGTGTGGCAGCAGCTGCCTGTAATTCTAGCTACTCCAGATGCTGAGACAGGAGAATCGCTTGAACCTGGGAGATCGCACCACTGCACTCCAGCCTGGGGGATAGAGTGAGACTGTCTTCAAAAAATAAAATAGTCATCAACAATGAAAAATATAGATAAAATGCCTCCTATGTTCTAACTGGCACATGCCAAAATGGGCTTTTTTTTTTTTTTGAGACGAAGTCTCGCTCTATTGCCCAGGGTGGAGTGCAGTGGCGTGATCTCGGCTCACTGCAACCTCGGCCTCCCAGGTTCAAGTGATTCTCCTGCCTCATCCTCCTGAGTAACTGGAACTACAGGTATGTGCCACCACGCCCAGCTAATTTTTGTATTTTTAGTAGAGAGGGGGTTTCACCATATTGGTCAAGCTGGTCTTGAACTCCTGACCTTGTGATCCACCCGCCTCAGCATCCCAAAGTGCGGGATTACAGGCATGAGCCACCATGCCCGGCCCAAAATGGGCTTTAAAACAGCATTCATTAGTTTCCTCAAAGCTCTCCTGTGAAGAGCAACCATTTGCTAGCTTAGACATTTACCATTTACAAAATATGGAAGAGAGATGATATGGCTGCCACCAGGTAGGAAGAGGGGGAAGATACTTTGCTATGTATCCTTTCATTGTGTTTGATTTTGGAACCATGAAAAATATATACCTAGTCAGAAAAAGACCTCAAGCTTTACAGAGGCAGAGAGGCTGGGGGCCAGGTTCAAGCACAAAACATCTGAAACTCTGTCAATTCCAGTACTACCATTTCCTGAGACGTGGCTGACGTTCTAAGGAAAGTAAATGCCTGTGTTTTAATAAATGTGTAAGTTGTTAATGACGGTAATATGCTTAATGTTTTTCAAAACTAGAGACTTGTCTACTTGACATGAAAAAAATTTTAAGTATTTGACAAGGCAAGCAGAGATCATTATTAGCTGGTTCTAGGGACAAAGTTTGTGCATAATGACCTGGTACTTTCATTTTGATACAATATTTCTTTAAATCAGGTTAAAAATACAAGTATTTGAACTATACAGGGAACGAAAATAGTTCCATATTATGAATTTTAAAAAATCCATTAGCTCCTCACCATACTTCCTTTCCATGGAGCAAAATTTTTTGTTTTTTCAGTTCTAAGCTGCTGTAATAACTGACCACAGATGGGCCTTTGAGTCTCATTAGCTTCTGTGTTTACTGAGCACTGTAGACACCTTTATATACAGTAATTCTACCCTGTCACAACAAAGAGAAGTTGAATGCCAGGAATGAGAAATCTTTACATGCTTCTTTGGGAAATAAAAATCTGTATCTGTACATTGTTCCATTGTGTGAGACCTACATAAGGTTCTGTGTAAGGCTGAATCAAGCTGTCATCACCTTCCCTGCTAAGTTTGAGAGCTTTATCTAGTGGGCATGTTCAGAAGTGTGATATCCACAAGGAAATATCAGTGTGTATACTCCACCTACTTGAATTTAAGTGGCAGCAGAAATTAGATGCAGTATGGGAAATCTTGGATCCTGAGGCCAGCCAGTGGCGCATCCTAGAATCCCAACAGTCTGAGAGACCAAGGTGGAGGATCACTTGAGCCCAGGAGTTTGAGATCAGCCTGGGTAACATAGCAAGACCCTGTCTCTACAAAAAAAATTAGCCATGTGTGGTGACCTGCGCCTCTAGTCCCAGCTACTTAAGGGGCTGAGGAAGGAGGATTGCTTAAGTACAAGGTGGCTGAGACTGCAGTGAGCTATGATCTCACCACTGTACTCCAGCCTCGGAAACAGAGCGAGGCCCTGTCTCTTAAAACAAGGATACCTCCCTCTAGGTTGCGAAACTTACACCCTGAGTTTGACTGCCTGAGTTTGACGGGGGTAGAAACCCCCGTCAAGTGGATGTACTTACGCAGTGCTCTCCTCTGCGTACATTCTTGACTAAAACCAAGGCCTGAGTACCTACCGGGATTTTGGTTGGATGCTGCTCTCGAATAAGTCGGACATCTTCTACTCTTTGTTCTGCAATGAAAGGAAGAGATAGAAGCCATTAATTATTAAGGGCCAGACAGCTTCTTACCAGCGCTACTGCTGGCCTTACATCCGAGTTCAGCTGTCCTTAGCTGTGGCATAGCAGAACAGTGAAGACACCTTTCCTAGAACTTAAAGAAACACAAACACTTCACATCTGATAAAGGTTTGTATCTAAGGCCAAAAGCAACATAACAAACACAGCTCTATCAGGTGATAGGACAGAGACCAGGAATATGGGACTAGTTTAAAGGAACTGGGAGCCCAAGTTTGCAGTCATACAAGGCAGATTCATGCATAAGATTCCCAATCCTTCCTCCAAAGACCAAATACCACCTGTAATAGTCACTTCAATTTGTGTTAATTTTCCATAGTTTAAGTTGGAAATGGAAGCTATTATATCCATTACAAACCAGGAAATGCAATTTTCTCTTATAACTTCCAGCTTTTTAATGATATGGGCCTAAGAGAGAAGAAACTGCTCAAGACAATGGAATATGAGGCTGGGCACAATGACTCACACCTGTAATCCCAGCACTTTGGGAGGTTGAGGTGGGCAGAGTCAGGAATTCAATACCAGCCTGGCCAACACTGGCCATCTCTACTAAAAAAAAAAACAAAAATTAAGCTGGGTACAATGGCACATGCCTGTAATCCCAGCTACTTGGGAGGCTGAGGCAGAAGAATTGCTTGATCCTGGGACACGGAGGTTGCAGTGAGCAGAGATCATGCCACTGCACTCCAGCCTGGTGACAAAGCAAGACTCCGTCTCAAAAAAAAAAAAAAAAAAAAAAAAAAAAAAAATATATATATATATATATATATATATATATATATATATATATATATATGGAAAGAAAAAATACTCTGAGTTTTAGTTTTGCTCAGTACTTAAATCAGGGCTTAAGGCACAAAGTCTATTGCTGAATACTTTTCTAAGAATATATATATCTAATTCTCCCTTTTAACAGAATCACTTGTTGATAATTTCAACAACTGTACTTGACTCTGGGCAATATAGGAAAAAAAACAAGCCAAGTCCAGTTCTCAAAAACCCAAACATATAGTTGGAGAGATGTCATTTACAAAGCAATATATGCATATAAAAAAGAAAGGCAGCCAAGCGCGGTGACTCACGCCTGTAATCCCAGGACTTGGGAGGCCGAGGCGGGTAGATCACCTGAGGTCAGGAGTTCGAGGTCAGCCTGACCAAAAGAGAAAAACCCCGTCTCTACTAAAAATACAAAAAATTAGCCGAGTGTGGTGGCGGATGCCTGTAATCCCAGCTATTTGGGAGGCTGAGGTAGGAGAATCGCTTGAAACTGCGAGGCAGAGGTTGCGGTAAGCTGAGATCATACCACTGTACTCCAGCCTGAGCAACAATAGTGAAACTCCGTCTCAAAAAAAAAGGCAATATATGAACATATGATTCAGATGGCATTATTTAAAACCTCTAAAAAAATCAGCAAAATCACCTTAATTTACTATGGTAGAATTCATTCTTGTGGTAAAGGAAATAAATTATCAATGTCATGAACTTCCTGAGACAGGCTCCAGAAAAAAGATGGTGTGACATATATAAATATGGTTACACTAATATCATTGCCAATCTCATTTAGATTTTTTAAAATTTAATATTAATTAAAAAAAATTAATATTACTGTGTTCAAGTAAACCTATAAGTTCGACTTCTTTTCCCATCCAAAATTTTAAAATCTGCTTCTAAGATACATTACTAAATCTAAACATCTTCGCCACAAAGATTGAAAACTCATGGACTTCCACCAGTGCCTATTCCTATTGAATAAATATGCGAACAATGATAAATTTAGCTTCTGTTAATAGTAAAATTAACCTAGTGGCTCTTATCATTTGACTCCCCTACTTCCCAGCAAGGGTCTCAGTGACCCCAAATCATCACCTCTCCTATAAGACCTCTTCCTATTCTTGTCCTACTCCAGACTCTCCTCACAATAAAAACCTCCATTTTGTCAGTGTAGATTATTTCAGTGTATAGGATAAATCATGATTTAATGCACTCCAGCAAATAAATGATACCTCTTTCATGTATCCTGGAATGTTTCACATTTAAAAGCTTATCCTAATAAATCTAAAAGTAGTGGAAACATTCAGCCGGAGGGGAAAGATTTTTTTAATATAAGAAAATTAGTTTGGCCACGTGCTGTGGCTCATGCCTGTAATCCCAGGACTTTGGGAGGCCGATGTAGGCAGATCACCTGTGGTCAGGAGTTTGAGACCAGCCTGGCCACCATGGTGAAACCCTGTCTCTACTAAAAATACAAAAAATAGCAGGGCATGGTGGTGGGTGCTTGTAATCCCAGCTACTCAGGAGGCCAAGGCAGGAGAATCACTTGAACCCAGGAGGTGGAGGTTGCAGTGATACAAGATCATGCCACTGTACTCTAACTCTAGCCTGGGTGATAGCATTGAGACTGTCTCAAAAAAAAAAGGGAAAGAAAAAACAGAAAGGCTCTATGAAGTTTCAAAGTCAGGTGTTTAAAGTTATCTTTGTCCTGATTTATTCCCAAAATATGACCTAAAAACATAAAAATGATTATTTTCATTAAAGGTGGGAAATATATAGAAAACAAGTTACTTCCTTAAGGTGTAAAGAACAGCATCAAAGTCCCATAGGAGTATTTTAGCATCTTGTCCAGAGGCAATGAGCCTGGAGTAATGGGGTGTACATGGTACGCACTGCTGCTCCACTCTCATTCTTCAGTAGACAGCTGTTTTGGAGGCCAAGTATATATTTAACAAAAGCATTCTCAACGCCACAGGACAGCAAGTATCTCACTCCCTTAGTTTCCTACTGCTGTAATGATCTGTTTTTGTCTTCCTCAACAGACTGCCCCCCTGGCAGTGAAGGACCCAGCTCCAGTCCAATCTGTGTTCCCCCCGGGTTCAGGCTTGTTCACAGATGATGGTTAATCAACAACTGAACGAAAGCTGTAAAACAGAAATGAACACTCTTCCAAACGGACACCGAAATCCAAGCTACTTCCCTAGATTCCTTTCTTCTAAAATAAAACTGAAAAAGAATCCTTCGAATCTTTTACAAACATTAAAAGGGTAGGAGCCTAAGGTGTCTCATTTTTATGAACATGTTATTTGCAAAGTTATTTTCTGATATCCCCATTTAAGTAAAATTTCAGTTACACATACTTTCCAGGATTTACTTCTCAGAGAGAAATTGAAGCACTTCCTCCCCTCAGGCCAGGTGTGGTGGGTCACACCTGTAATCCCAGCAGCTGGGAAACCAAGGCAGGAGGCTCACTTGAGGCCAGGAGTTCAAGACCAGCCTGAGCAACACAGCAAGAACTTGATTTTTTTTGTGTGTTTTCTTTTTTTTTTGCTAGAAATGAGGTCTCACTATGTTGCCCAGGCTGGTCTTGAACTCCTGAACTCAAGCGATCCTGCCCTGGCCTCTCAAAAGTGCTGGGATTACAGGTGTGAGCCACTACTCCCTACTCAATTTTAGTTTTTTGAAGTTCTTTACATTTTTACAGTACATCTATGTCTCCTGACTCACAGTCTGGGTCCACTTAATATGCTGGAAACCATGGCTACCTACTGGAGACTGGAGAATTCATGCCAGGTTAAAGGTACCAGTCCAGACTCTGCCACTAGGTGGACCATGATCATCACTGCCAGGCCCCACCCAGTTTCTTTAGCTACAAAAGGAAAGGGATGTTTTCAGCGAGCCTTAAAATCCATTTCAACTTTGAAAACCCTCTCAATCCTAGTAGACATTATCAGTAGCGCTATATTCAGTTTTAACCTGAAACTCACTCACTTGGAAAAAGAAAGCCCCACTCAAGCTGACTGGGGGTAATCTCAGGCTCCATAAAGAGCTTCTTTCCAAGGATTCATTTCCCTCATATACTGTGCTACACATCTCTGAAAACTGTCAGTGCTCATGGTCAAAATTACCAAAATAATCATGAACTACAAAGAATTTTTTTTTAAATTATCAAAATCAGAAGCAAGAAAAGGTAACAGCTGTTAAACGATATTTGGCACATTTCTATAAAATGACTATTAAATAGATATTTAAAGGGAGGGGGCAAAATAAAAGTGAGCCAAGGGAAAAACCCTGAAAATACAGTGTATATGAAGTACATACACCAATGGGAAAAAAATGGGGCCTTATTGCTGGTCTACCCTCAGGGCAGCTTTTAGGTTCTAGGCAATTCCTTGTTCTATTGGATGTGTTAATCTCACATTTCCTACCCTTACTACCCACTCTTCCGCAGAGATTTTTCCAGAATAACCCAAAAGTACTATAAGCAAAAAAGAAAATAACTAGAGTTTCTGTGATGAGAAAAAGGGCATCTTTCCTACACAAATGTTCCCAGTTAACTTTTTTCACTGGTGAAAACAGAAGCCAGATCTGAGGTGGGTAGGTCCAGGCTGCAGCAAGCTGTGATTGCACCACTGCACTCCAGCCCAGGTGACAGAGTGAGACCCTGTCAAGCAAGCAAGGAAAGAAAGAAAAGAAAGAGAAAGAGGCCGGGTGTGGTGGCTCATGCCTGTAATCCAAGCACTTTGGAGGCCAAGGCAGGAGGATCACTTGAGGTCGGGAGTTCAAGACCAGCCTGACCAACAAGATGAAACCCCATCCTAAAAAAAAAAGAAAGAAAGAAAGAAAAGAAAGAGAGAGAAAAGAAAGGAAATAAAGAAAGAAAATCTGCCTTTTATATATGCTACTCTCAGGGCTCAATAAGCCTAGATGCTAGTGAGAGTTTATTAAGGTCACTAACAAGAAAACTTCTAACAAAAAAGACCCGTCTAAGTCTTGCTAACCAATGGACCAAGAGGCTTTTTGACAAGATATGCTTGGCAAGCCAACGTCCATTTTCATTTACTGAAGTATCTCAGGCAAAAGAAATCAAATAATGGGCAATAATGAGACCTACAAAACTATATCCAAACAAATTAATGCTAAGCTCTTTCTAGTCTCCGGGAAACTAGGCAAAACAGACAAACAGCATCACTGTGTGAGTTCCTGATGAGGATGGCGGCAGGCGTTCACTGTTCACTGGGATGAACACGGTGCTTCTCTACCATACCTGTGCCTGGAACTAAGGCAAAAACAGGTATCTGGATCTCTGCCTTCTCTTGATCAAGCTGGGAAATAATCGCTTTGCATCATCTGTGTGGAGCAAACATTATGATGGGGACACGTGCACGTTTACCCAAAGCCGGGACACAGTCAGAACGGGCGGAAAAGGGCTGTGTTCCTGGTGTTCTGGTGTCAAGGTGAGAGCGTAGTCGCGAGCCTAGGAGAAGCTACCCACCCCAGCTCCGGGCTACAGACAGGAACTGTCAACATTGCCATGGGCTGTCCCGGGCGCGGCGGGCCGGGGGCCGGTCCCTCCTCTCGACAGAAGCACCGGGGTCTGCAAGGAACACTCGCACCCGGGCGGGCTTCCTCGCCGGAAAAACTCGCCCCGAAGGTGACGCGCTGGGACGCGGCGCAGACCTGCTTCAGAGCCGACCTGCCCAGCGCGGCCCGGGGACCCATGGGCCCCAGAAACGCGACCCTCGCCGGGCAGCAAGCTCCCGGGGACGGCGGGGCCGGGGTGTGACACGGACCTAGCCACGGGGGGCGCGGGGTGATTCAGCAGGCCCGGGAGCCCCGGCCCCCGCCTGCCCCCCAGGGCCTGCTTCCTCCCGGGCCTCTGAGGGGTCCGCGAGCCGCCCCGGCCCAGCGACCAGCCCCCGGTCCCTGGCCCCGGCCCCTCACAGCGTCCTGGATTCTCGGCCACGGCCTCGGCCCCTCACGGCGCCCCGGGCTCCGCGTCCCTCGGCCTCGCTGGCCGGCAGCCCCAGACCTCGCTCGGCCCCGGCCCCTCAGAGCGTCCCAGGCCCTGCCGCCCTCCACAGCTCGGACCCCGGCCCCGCCACCCCCACCACCCTCGCGGCGACACTCACCGAAGGTGCGGCGCTGCTTGAAGGTCTTCTCCGACGGCATGGTGCGGGGATCTGGGTGGTGGCGGCAACGACGCGAGGGCCCGGCGGCTCCTGAGGGCGGCGGCAGCGGCGGCGGCGGATCCGACTCTGGCGATAGCGACTTCCCTTGTGTCTCCTCAGCCCGCAGCCTGGTCAGGTGACTCGCGGCGCGTCACTGAGGGGCGGGGCCAAAGACGGCCGGGGCCGCCGCCATGATGGGCGTGGCGGAACCCGAGAGTGGCACGCAGCGTCGGCGGCGGTACACGGACGTGCGCATGCGCGACAGGGAAAAAAAAAAAAAAAAAAAAACGCTCGCTGTGCGCATGTGTGTGGTCGTACCCCTGACCCTCACGGCACGGGTGGGCGCCTGAGGTGACGACTGCTGTCGGCTGGGTCGCACCCCGGGGCTGTGGGCGCTCTGGAGCCTCCTGCCCAGCCCTGAGGAGAGGGCAGCGCGAGGCGGGGAAAGCCGAGCCACTGGCGAGATGTCCCGGGGCGTTCTTGAGAGAGCGGTCAGAGGAAGGGACGTGATGCAAACCCGACCACCCCTTCCCTTCAGGAGAGAGACTTGGGAGTGCGGCCGGAGACGCCCGCGCCCGGGGCTGAGGCGCCTCTCCAGGAGGCAGGGTCGTCCCGGGGTCGGGGCTTGGGGTCCCCGCTAGCCCTTGGGAGTCCCAGCCTCCTCTGCGTGCAGGGGCATGCGCGCTCCGTGGGTGGCTTCGGGCGAGCGGCCGCTGGTGGCCTTCATCCTGGACGCAGCCCCCTCCCCGTCCCGCCGCCGCCACCCTCGGGGATGCTCCTGGTAGCTGTGAGGTCTTCCTGCCGTCAGGTGGCCTGCGGCGACGGCCAGGCCTGCCTCACGTCGTTAGCCGCCCTGTGTACCCCTAAACTCGCTGGACAACCTTACGCTAGTGGCAGTTTTTGAGTCTCGGACGCATTTGCAAAAGGGCGGTGATATTTGAGGACTCAGAATGGGCTGCGGAGCGAAGATCGCCATGCGATTTTTGGTTGCTGTTGCCCATGGCTGTGTCTCTGTAGGAACAGCACTAAATTCTTGGGGTTTTTTTTGAGACAGGGTCTTGCTCTGTTTGCGGTGGCTTCAGCCTCCTGGGCACAAGGGATCCTCCTGCCTCAGCCTCCCGAGAAGCTTGAGTAGAGCCTGGGTCTCGCTGTGTTGCCCAGGCTTGTCTTGAACTCCTGGCTTTAAGCAGCCATCCCGCTTTAGGCTCCTTAAGAGTTGGGATTACAGGCATCAGCCAGTGCTCACAGCTATTTGGCTGTTTTTGTTCTTTAATATCTAATACTTTGAAAGATCCCCGTAGTTCCAGGATTTCTTCTTTTGACTTTGTAAAAAACTTTCCTTCTATGCCAATTGGATAAAGTAATTGGATTAGGCTAATGTACTCTACACTCTGAGCTTGAAACAGATGAAACATACGAAAATAGCCAGGGGCTGCGGTTCACGCCTATAATCCCAGCTCCTAGGGAGGCAGAAGAGGCTAGGAGGAAAGCTTGAGCCCTGGAGTTCGAGACCTGCCTGGGCCAACAGCCAGACCCCATTTGCCACAGAAAGGATTTTATTTTATTTATTTGTTTATTTATTTATTTTTTAACAGAGATGGGGTTTCACCAAGTTGGTCAGGCTGTTCTTGAACTCCTGACCTCAGGTGATCCACCCGCCTCGGCCTCCCAAAGTGCTGGGATTACAGGCGTGAGCCACCACGCCCAGCCCACAAAAAGGATTTTTTAAAAAGTATGAAAATATATTTCTTGGCTGGGAGTGGTGGCTCACACTTGTAATCCCAGCACTTTGGGAGGCCTAGGTGGGCAGATCACAAGATCAGGAGTTTAAGACCAGCCTAGCTAACATGGTGAAACCCCGTCTCTACTAAAAATACAAAAATTATCCGGGCGTGGTGGCGGGCCCCTGTAATCCCATCTACTTAGGAGGCTGAGCCAGGAGAATCGCTTGAAACCAGAAGGCAGAAGTTGCAGTGAGCCGAGATCGCCCACTGCACTCCAGCTTGAGTGAAAGAGCAAAACTCCGTCTCAAAAAATATATGTATTTCTCAAAGTGGTTTGATACAGTTGGGATTTCTTCTAGAGAAGCCAAGTACTGTCATAGATACTTGTATAATTATTCCCACCATCAGAAGAATGATGTTGGCTGTAGTTTTTTATTCTGCCACTGTTTGTTTGTTTATTTATTTGTTTATTTTTTGGGACAGAGTCTCCCTCTGTCACCTAGGCTGGAGTGCAGTGGGCGATCTCGGCTCACTGCAACCTCTGCCTTTCTGTTTCAAGTGATTCTCCTGCTTCAGCCTCCTGAGTAGCTGGGATTACAGGCACCTGGCACCATGCCTGGCTGATTTTGTATTTTTAGTAGTGTTTTTTTTTTTTTTTTAGACGGAGTCTCGCTTCGTCGCTAGGTGCCAGGCTGGAATGCAGTGGCACAATCTCGGCTCACTGCAACCTCCGCCTCCTGGGTTCAAGCAATTCTCCTGCCTCAGCCTCACAAGTAGCTGGGACTACCGGTGTGCGCCACCACGCCCAGCTAATTTTTGTATTTTTAGTAGACACGGGGTTTCACCATGTTGGTCAGTATAGTCTCGATCTGTTGACCTTGTGATCCACCCACCTTGACCTCCCAAAGTGCTGGGATCACAGGCGTGAGCCACGGTGCCTGGCCAATTCTACTACTCTGTGAAATAACAGTGCATTTGTGCAGGTGGCACTTTCTGTCCCTGATTTGTTTTTTTCTTTTTTTGTCATAGTTCTTTACCTCAGACATCTCTAATAGTCATACAATTAATAAAGAAGAGTACTTAAATGTTCTCTCTGGTTTCCAGATTTCCAAAGGAAGGTTTTTAACCTCTACAGCTGTGGCTTCACGTGATCTAGGACAGAGTTCAAAAGATGTCTATAGTCTGTTGTTTTGTACTCTGTGAAAACAGAGGTCGGGCATGGTAGCTCCTGCTTGTAATTGCAGCACTTTGGGAGGCCGAGTCGGGTGGATTATCTGAGATCAGGAGTTCAAGACCACCTTGGTCAAGATGGTGAAACCGTGTCTCTACTAAATATACAAAAATTAGCTGGGCGTGGTGGTGGGCGCCTCTAATCCCACCTACTTGGGAGGCTGAGGCAAGAGAATTGCTTGAACCCAGGAAGGGGAGGTTGCAGTGAGCCGAGATCGATTGCGCCATTGCACTCCAGCCTGGGTGACAGAGCAAAACTCCGTCTCAAAAAGAAGAAGAAGAAAAAAAAGAAAATAGAAAAAAAATCCAGTAAGCGCATATTATGTACCTACCTTCTGCCAAACACAGAATTAACAGTTTCAAGTCTTAAAAGAGAGTGGACTACGTGTTGCTTTCTTTCCTGGATTTTTATGATACTAAGTATTGACTGGTGAGTGCTTTCTTGGCTGAATTGCAGCTTTGTAAGAAATGGGCTTTTTCCTTTCTCTTGCTGGACAACTGTTCCAAATGCAAGAATAGGGGAAAAATCGATATCTGGCATATGGAGATGGGGGAGGGGAAGGAAAGTCTCATATTTTCCTACCCTTGGGCATCCGTAAAGCTTTACCAAATTACTCCAGGCCTTGGGTTCATCATCAGAGGAAGTAGCATTGAGGATTGTGGTAGTAATGGGCTGGGGTTGCTCTGCGTGTTTTTGAAATACGGGACCAAAGTTCACATTTGCAAAGCTGTTAGACTTCTACGGCCTAACTTCTAATTCCAACTTGAATCTAAAGCCACTTATCCTTCCATGGCTCTCAGAAAAGCATCCAAAGCAATTGGGGTGTAAAGGTGGCTCATAGGTTTCATCCCCGTGTAAGAAGAATACATTTAGTTAAATAATATATAAATTATAATTAACCATGTATATTCATATACAAATAAATATAAATGAAGAAACAACTTCATGTGAACTTTTGGAAGCATGAGTGTGCTTGAGTATGAAACATTTTATGTGACCCAAAAGACTGCAGTTTAGTAGAAATTTAATGTAGTGAATAATATTCAGAGTGGTAAATTATTACTCATGAATTATTTTAAGCTAGTTAATATAATATAAACATTACTGTTCCCTGAAATAATCCACATAAAGCAGAAAAGCAAGAACATGTCTTTCATTTTAATTTACTTGATGTTTTCTCTATGAATTTCATGGCGCCTTTAACCTACCTAATAATCATTCATTCTAGAAAGCCCAGCAGTGGCACCCTATTCCTTTTTTCACATATTGAAATGACCATAACCGTGGGGGAAATGATGTAACTGCTAAAAATGGAATGTGATGGCCCAGCATGAGTGATGAGTGGCTGTAAATCACGCTGCCTAGCTGTGTATGAGAACCTGTGAAATGAAGCACAAAACATGAACCTGCCCTACGGAAGGCATCGGGGTTATTTTTGCCACACTCAATATGGATGGCAAGTAATGTGGAGAATTTGCTTGGGGCCGCAGGCCTGCTGGGCCTCTCCCTCCTCTCCTCTTTCTGATTGGAGGAGAGAGGCCACCGGCTTTGTTGTCTGCACCACTATAGGCCTAGTGTCCTATCCATCGTAGTGTCATCGATTTGCTCTTGAGAGCAAGTAAACAAACAAGTATTGCTCAAGAGGAGTGCAGAGAGCTATTCTCAGAAAGGATTTGGTCAGGAGGATTTAGAGGTTGACACTGAATAGACTGCAGTCTTCAGGAATGTCTTCCCTGGAATCTCCGGGGAATGTTAAGTAGCCAGAGCAGGCTGTGTGTCCCCTCCCCCGGGAAGTTTGGCCTCTGTTCACCTTCAGGAATCCGCAAACTGGAACGCGTGGTAAAGCACTGACAAATCAGTCACATGACCCGAAGCTGTTGCTTTAATGAGTGTGTAATACCTGGTGGAACGGGCTGAGGTTCCATCATGTCTTTGTTTGCCTGTTTGCTTACTTCTTAAACAGACTCTGTGTGACTGCTGTGTTTACAGCTTTTGCTCCTTTCTGGGACTGTTAAGGTGTACAACGGCGGAGGCTCCATCAGCCCTCTTATTTTAAACTTCGATCCTCTTGTTTAGCATTTGAGTATTTTCCCTTCCTTCTGGTTAGTGTCACTAGTTCTGAGCAGTGGATAAGATCCCATTTTTTTCACATCCGGATTTTGAGAACTCATTGGGATACAGTTAACATGGTTTTCTTCCGTCCAAGAAATATTTCTTGTGACCTTTGAGGCAACCAATTGAAATATGTGCGGCCCTATATTCGACTATTTCTTTAGATGTTATCAGTTCTCACTAACAAAGAGTTCATTATTGTAAAGCCTCATCATAGTGTTAAACAAATGATCTCTTCTATCTAGTTCTTCCTCATTTTAGAATGCATACACCCTCCTCCTTTAAAGGATACATTTCTACATAAGGGATTGTAAAAGTGCCTCAAGGATTCAATGTGTAGTAGTTTTCTGCTGGCACTGTCTTTCCCCTTGGGTTCCTTCTCACCAACAGGTATTGCTGAAGCTCTCACAGTTATTCTTTTCTATTATTATTATTATTATTATTTTGGAGAGATGGGGTTTCACTTTGTTGCCCAATCTAGTCTCCTGGGCTCAAGCAATCCTCCTCCCTCAGCCTCCCAAAGCGTTGGGATTATGGGTGTGAGCCACTACTCCCAGACTTTTCTTTCTATTCCCATGGTCAGTGTGAATTCAGTTCTTCCATAGCTTTGGGTACACAGCCTTCCATTATTCTTGCTGTCTTTTGTCCCTCAATCCTGTGCTTTTCAACCTTGGTTATTTATATATCACCAACCATCTTTTATGGTTACCATATTCTTTCAAACAGCTCATTTTTTTATTGAAGGTATATTAAAATAGCTTTGCCATAAGCACATACACATAAATATTTTTATCTCTTTTTCTTGTCATTTTCATTTCCATCCTATATTTTCACCTTCTGCTCAGACCATACCCTGGACTGAACCAGCCTCCTGTTCCCCTTCGACCTCCTGAGTCCCTGATCCCCAGCAAGTGATGCTCCTTCCCACCACTGTACCATTGCCTTGAAAACTCCCTGTCCTGGCCTCACCCACTAAGTGAGCCAGGAACAACCAGCTGTCCTTTCTTTTCTTTCTTTTTGAGATGGAGTCTTGCTCTGTCACCTAGGCTGGAGTGCAGTGGCGTGATCTTGGCTCACTGCAACCTCCACTTCCTGGGTTCAAGTGATTCTCCTGTCTTAGCCTCCCGAATAGCTGGGACTACAGGTGCATACCACCATGCCTGGCTAATTTTTACATATTTTTTAGCAGCGATGGGGTTTCACCATGTTGGTCAGGCTGGTCTAGAACTTCTGACCTTATGATCCACCTGCCATGGCTTCCCAGAGTGCTGGGATTACAGGCGTGAGCCACTGCCCCCTGCTGTCCTTTTTTTCTAGAACTTTCTCTTATCAAGTGTTTTCCTGGATAAAAACTCCAGATTTTCCTTTGATTTATAAATGTCATTTCCTTAAAGAACCTTTGTCTGATCATCTAAAGTCTGGTCTCTAAGATCTTGTTAGTTTTACTTTTTGTTAGAGAATTACAATGTATAATTATGTATTTATCTGTGTGGTTACTCGTTTAATGGCTGATCTCCCTGGTAGATAGCAGGATGTTATTAGTTGGAATTTTTTTTTTTTTTTGAGATGTAGTCTCCGTCACACAGGCTGGAGTGCACTGGCACAATTTCGGCTCACTGCGACCTTTATCTCCTGGGTTCAAGTGATTCATCTGGCTTAGCCTCCCGAGTAGCTGAGACAACAGGTGCACACCACTACATCCAGCTAATTTTCCTATTTTTAATAGAGATGGTTTTTCACCATGTTAGCCAGACTAGTCTGGAACTCCTGACCTCAAGTGATCTGCCCGCCTTGGCCTCCCAAAGTGCTGGGATTACAGGTATGAGCTACCGCACCCAGCCTAATTGGAACTATTATACTATTAATAATTATCTTAGCCACAGACACAGCATAGTGCTTAGTACATAGTAGTTGCATAATTTATAATTGTCGGATGAATCAGTAACAACCAACATTTACTCAATGCATATATTCTGTATATATGTGTGTCAGGTGACTTTACTGGTTTTATTTACTGCTACCAATTTAATACTTCAACATCATTATACTTTCTTTCTCACCTTTTTAGATGAAGTCTCGCTCTGTCACCCAGGCTGGAGTGCAGTGGCACAATCTCGGCTCACCGAAACTTCCGCCTCCTGGATTCAAGCAATTCTCCTGCCTCAGCCTCCCGAGTAGCTGGGACTACAGGTGCGCACTACCATGCCTGGCTAATTTTTTTTGTATTTTTAGTAAAGACGGGGTTTCACCATGTTAGCCAGGATGGTCTTGACCTCCTGACCTCATGATCTGCCTGTCTCAGCCTCCCAAAGTGCTGGGATTACAGGTGTGAGCCACTGTGCCCAGCTTTTTTTTTTTTTTTTAATACAGGTCTTGCTCGTCACCCGTGGTCTGAAGTGTAGTGGTACAGTCTCAGATTACTGCATCCTTGACCTCCTGAGCTCAGGTGATCCTCCCACCTCAGCCTCCTGAGCTAGGACTATAGGCAAGTACCACCAAGGCTAATTTTTTTGTATTGTTTTGTAGAGATGGGTTTTTGGTTTTTGCCGTATTGTCCAGGCTGGTCTGGAACTCCTGGACTCAAGTGATCCACCTACCTCCTGCCTCTCAAAGTGTTGAGATTACAGGTGTGCACCACCATGCCCCACTAATTTTTGTATTTTTAGTAGACACGGAGTTGTAGAGACAAGGTTTCACCATATTGGCCAGGCTGGTCTCCAACTCCTGACCTCAAGTGGTCTGCCCACATCAGCCCCCCAAAGTGCTGGGATTACAGGCACTTGCCACCACGCCTGGTTTTGTTCTTTATTGTACAAATAATATGCAAATGTTTCCTCACTGTTAAGATAAACACTACAGAGAAAACAAAAGTTTCTGTTGATCACCATTCGAACCCCTCACATCCTTAGAGACAATCACTGTTAGCAATTTGGAATATTCTCTTCCTGAACATAAGCTCCATGTACACTCATCTTCAGAAATTATATATATATAAAAGACATACATTTGAATATATATAAATATATGTATTTCTGTAGATGAAATATATATATATTCAAATGTATGTCTTTTTAAAATGTAGGCTGGGCGTGGTGTCTCATGCCTGTAATCCTAGCACTTTGGGAGGCCGAGGCAGGTGGATCACCTGAGGTGAGGAATTTGAGACCAGCCTGGCCAACATGGTGAAACTCTGTCTCTACTAAAAATACAAAATTAGCCAGGTGTGGTAGTGGGCACCTGTAATTCCGGGTACTCAGGAGGCTGAGGCAGGAGAATCACTTGAATCCTGTAGGTGGAGGTTGCAGTGAGCTGAGATTGCGCCATTGCACTCCAGCCTGGGGAAAAAGAGTGAAACTCCACTCAAAAAAAAAAAAAAAAGAAAGAAAAAAACGCTGGGCGCAGTGGCTCATGCCTGTATTCCCAGCAGTTTGGGAGGCCAAGGCAGGTAGATCACTTGACGTCAGGAATTTGAGTCCAGCCTGGCCACCATAGTGAAACCCCATCTCTGCTAAAAATACAAAATTAGCCAGGCATGGTAGCAGATGCTTGTAGTCCCAGCTACTCAGGAGGCTGAAGCAGGAGAATTGCTTGAACCCCGGAGGCAGAGGTTTCAGTGGGCTGAAATCATGCCATTGCACTCCAGCTTGGGCAAAAAAATTTTTAAAAAGGTATATATTTTGAGGGGACAGGGGTCTTACTATGTTGCCTGTGCTGGCCTGGAACTCCTGGGCGCAAGGGATCCTTCCGTCTCAGTTTCCCAAGTAGCTGAGACTCCAGATACAAGCCACTGCAGCAGGCTGTATCTTTTTAACTGTGTAGTTGTATAATTCAAATTATGAACATAGACTAGTATAATAACCATTCTTCTAAAGATGGAAATCTAACCAAATTATGTTGCATATTTCAACAGGGAAAAAATGTGTTTTATTCCTCTTTTTATACCCAGCTCCTAGTACAAGACCTACTAATGGGTAGATCCGTTTTTGGAAAAAAAAAAAAAAATACTCAACCTCATAAACTGATTAATAAAACCAAAAATAAAAAAATAAACTGAATTACAACAGTGGCAAAGATTATATTTAGAACCTGTGGATACACACAGAGCATAGCACGTAGGCTAGTCAGCCATTCTGTATTAAATCTGTTCATGCGATTCTTCTTGCTTAGACACTTCCTAGCATGCGTTTCTATGACTGATCCACCAGTCTTCTCTACATCTGTTTGGTTCCTGTTCCTTATTTTTTGGACTTTTAGCCTGTCATTTTTATTTTATTTTTTCCTTTTTCTTTTCTTTTTTTCTTTTAGCATTTGCTCCTGAAATTTATTTTTGAGACAGAGTCTTAATCTGTCGCCCAGGCTGCGAGTGCAGTGGTGTGATCTTGGCTCTCTGCAACCTCCACCTCCCAGGTTCAAGTGATTTCTCTTGCGTGAGCCTCCCGAGTACCTGAAAACACCAGTGCCCGCCACTACGCCTGCTTAATTTTTGTATTTTTAGTAGAGACGGGGTTTCACCGTAATGGCCAAGCTGGTCTCAAACTCCTGACCTCAGGTGATCCACGTTCCTCAGCCTCCCAAAGTGCTGGAATTATAAGCGTGAGCCACCGCGCCCGGCCTATTTTTTTTTTTCTTTTTTCTTTCTTTACTTTTTTAAAGACAGGGTTTCACCATGTCGGCCAGGCTGGTCTTGAACTCCTGACCTCAGGTGTTCCACCCGCCTCAGCCTCCCAAAGTGCTGAGATTACAGGCGTGAGCCACCGCGCCCGGCCTTTTTTTTTTTTTTTTTTTTTTTTTTTTAATTTAACTATTTGGTCAGTGAACGTTAATTGATCATGTGATGTTCTTCCGCACCTCATGTGAGGGGGCTATAGCTGGTGAGTGTAGTCCAGAAGGAAACTAATATTTGTAATAAAACAGTACGATGGCCCTGTGATAAAGGCACCATTCTCCCCTGGGGAAAATGTGGGGAAGCTTCCTAGAAGAGGGCTCCTTTTGAGGGCAAGCAGGCAAGGGTGTCGGTTAAGGGCAGGACCAGGAGGTGGGCGGAGACCTCGGGCAGGGCTGATGGGCTGGGAAGTGGGCAGACCTGGTGGGAGGTCTAGGGGTGGATGCGGGTCCAGGTGTGAGGGCTCTGTGGGACCCCATGAGGGGTCAGTGCGGGCCATTACATACGTGTGAAGATGTGGGTCCTACTTCTTGTGAAAGGAGTTTGCTTTCGGATTACTTATTAATGGTCACTGGAAGGAAGAGCATTCTGACAGCGGGGAATGGACCGAAAAACAAGGAACCTGAGGTCAGGGTAATCAATCAGTCAGGTGCTGATTTTCAATAGTGTGGGCCTGAAAAGCTCAAGGTTTGGACGTAGGCACATCTGTATGGATTTTTTCCCCCCTTTGGTCTTGTTTTTTTTTTTTTGAGAAGGGTCTTGATCTGTTGCCCAGGTTGGAGTGCAGTGGTGTGATCACCGCTCACTGGAACCCCCACTCCTGGGTTCCAGCGATCCTCCCGCCTTAGCCTCCCGAGTAGGCACCACCATGCTCAGCTAATTTTTAAAATTACTATTATTTTTTGAGACAGTGTTTCACTATGTTGGTCTGGCTGGTTGGTCTCAAACTTAAGACCTCAGGTGATCCATCCTCCTCGGCCTCTCAAAGTGCTGGGATTACAAACCTGAGCCACTGCGCCCTGCCGTTTATGGCTTTTCGATTTTTTGTTTGTTTTGGAGACAGGGTCTCTCTGTGTTGCAGAGGCTGGAGTGCAATGCCGCCATCACGGGTCACTGCAGCCTCGGTCTCCCGGGCTCAAGAGATCCTCCCGCTTCAGCCTCTGTTTTTTTATTTTTATTTTTGTAAACCGAGGAGGGGGGCGGTGTCTCGCTGTTTTGCCCAGCCTGGTCTCGAACTCCTGGTCTCGAGCGATCCTCCCGCCTGGGCCTCCAAGCAATGGGATCCGAGGCGGGTCCCACAGCGCCGTGAGCGGCTGCTCTGGTCAGAGGACGCCTTCGCGGTCACCACCCGCGGACCTGGGAGACGCCCCCGGCCCGCGGCATCGGCGGGTCGCAGTGGGAGCGGGCGTGCGCGGCTCCCGGTAGCGGCAGGAACTCGAGCCGTTTGTGGGGGCCGCGCGGTAGGACCTCCCTTTCAAGACCGGTCGAGCATCCCCGAATCCCTTGGGCCGCGCCGGCCGCCGCCCCTGCGATCCCTCCCCGGGGCTTCCAGAGAGCTTGGGACCCCAGAGGGAGCCCGCAGAGCCACGCAACGCGGGCCGTTTCCTTACCATAAAGCGGACACGATGGAACGCCCGTTGTTTCGAAGGACAAAAGGGTTTCTAGGCGCCCTTTGGGGTTCGGGCTGCCGTCTTTGTATCTGGAGCTGTGAAGAGTATCTTTCCACTCGCGGGTCGGCGGAGCAGAGTTTCGGGCGTCCGAAGTGGGGTCGCGGGCGCGGGAGCGACCAGTGTCTCCACAAAGGATGCGGCGCGGAGGGGGCCACCGAGCAGCCTCGTTAGCGCAGTAGGCAGCGCGTCAGTCTCATAATCTGAAGGTCGTGAGTTCGAGCCTCACACGGGGCAGCTTCTTGTTTTGCGCCCAGCACCGCCACTTTCTTTTCCCGTGCCCTCCGCGAGCGGCGCCCTCACGCGGGAGGGGATGGTAGCTGCGCGGGGTCTCGGAGGTCGAAGTTGGGGGTGCGGCCGGGGCGGGGCTCCAGGCAGGGGCGGGACTGGGCTCTCCAGGGGGCGTGGCGGGCTCTGCGGCGGGAGCGTGGCTTGGCGCTGGCTGAGCGGTGCCGCGCTGGCGCGTGCGCAGAAACGACGGCATCGGCCGTCACTGGGCGGCATGGCGGTGTGTGCTCGCCTATGCGGCGTGGGCCCGTCGCGCGGATGCCGGCGCCGCCAGCAACGCCGGGGCCCGGCCGAGACGGCGGCTGCCGACAGCGAACCGGACACCGATCCCGAGGAAGAGCGCATCGAGGCGGGCGCGGCGGTGCTGGCCGGGGTGGGAGGCGGCTTGTGCACTGGCCCCTCGCCGCCGCCCCCGCGCTGCTCGCTGCTGGAGCTGCCGCCCGAGCTGCTGGTGGAGATCTTCGCGTCGCTGCCCGGCACAGACCTGCCCAGCCTGGCCCAGGTCTGCACCAAGTTCCGGCGCATCCTACACACCGACACCATCTGGAGGAGGCGCTGCCGCGAAGGTGAGCGCGCGGAGGCGGCGGGGCCGGGAGGGTCGGGGGTCCCGGCCGGGTGGGGGCCTCGGACCTGGGACGGGAGGGGGCGGTGGCCCCGGGTCGGGGACACCAGATGGGCTCGGGGCCGGGCATGTGGTGTTTCGGGTGGAGGTCCCCCAGGAGCGACCGCGGTGCTGCCACGTTGAAGGGGGCCGGGAAAGGATTGAGGGGGTCTGGGAGGGTTTGAGGGGTCCAGGGAGAGGCAGACGGAGTTAGGGAGGGGTAGAGGGCGTCAGGGAGGCTTTGAGGAGGCCCAGCCGCGGGGCACAGCACGCTACGGGGCCGAGGTAGTACCGGGAGCTGGGGCTGGGGTACCCCGAGGTCTGGGCGGGGCCTAAGCTGACACTTGGGGGCCGCCTCCTCTTTCCCTGCCTTGGGGGCGAAACGAGGGTGCCTCGCTGGCCCCAACCGAGCCGAGGTGAACTTGAAGAAATCCGGAACAGGCCAGGAGCGGTGGTTCACGCCTGTAAGTAATCCCAGAAGGCGTGGGAGGCCGAGGCAGGCGAAACTCCTGAGGTCAGGAGCTCGAAACCAGCCTAGCTAACATGGTGAAACCCCGTCTCTACTTAAAAAAAAAAAAAAAAAAAAATATATATATATATATATATATATATATATATATGTATAGCTGGGCGCGGTGGCGGGCGCCTGGAATCCCAACTACCCGGGAGGGTGAGACAAGACTCGCTTGAACCTGGGAGGTGGAGATTGCAGTGAGCCGAGATCGTGCTGTTGCCCTCCTAGGGGAGCAAAGAAGCCCTGTGTGTGGGGCTCCTAATAGTGGGGGCATACAGAGACTGGCTCCTGGACTTTTCCCCTCGGCAGTATTGGGTGTAACAGATCACAGGAGGAGAGGTTTATTTAATAGGGAGTTCAAGGCTCTCTCTGTTTAAAGATCGACAGCTCTTTGATGTTCAAGCAGCTCATATTTAGGTAAAAAGGGTAGGTTAGAAAGTATCCAAACACTGCAGAACAGCAAAAGGAACAAAGTCAAAACCATCAGAGACCCTAGCAAAGATAAATCGCTCAACATTTTAAAGAAACTCTCTGTCTCCGTATTCACACGCAGAGTCATATGTACCCTCTTCCCTACAGGATAGCATGCCATATATATTCTTTTAGTGTAGTATAAACAGTGCTACGTAATATCTCACTGCCTGCATATAGCACAGACTCGTCCCTAACCGATAAGCTTTGAAGTCTGCGTCTTTTCCATGCATAAACAGTGCTTTGAGACTGCTTTGTGCGTTTTATAGAAATTCAGGAGATTTGCATGTATCCTTGGGAACGTCTTAGATTGTCTTGGTAGGGTGCACTTCCTCAAGTGGGATTGTGAGTTAGCAGTACTGCACATTGATAAAACCGTTGCACCCCAAAGAGGTCTGCATGAGAAGGTCCCTTTCTCCAAGCCCTCGCCAGCAGTAGAGTTATTTATTATATACATAAAATCCACACATTTTATTTTTGTTGCTTATTGGTCAAGGCCCCAGATTTGGAGTCAGCCAACTTGGGCCCCAGCCCAGGCTCTGTTTATCTGCTGTGAGATCCTGGACAAGCTGCTTCACCTTCCCGAGTCCTGTTGGGAGCATGAGTGGGCAGTGCTGCTCCCAGAGTCACTTGGAGGGTGAATGAGGCGATAAGTGTGAAGCCCTCACCCCTAAATGGCAGCTCGTGGGTGTTGATGATTCTTGGCCATTTTTATTGTGCCTCTTGCAAATTCCGTATTTGTGGCTTTTTTTGGTCTTTTTTTCACTTAAGGTGTCTATTTTTGTCTTTTTCTCTTAGAGTGTCTATTTTTGTCTTACAAATTGTGAGAATTGAGTATTATTAATATTAAACTTTTGTCACATACATGGAAAGTAAAGTTCTTTTTAGATTTTCAAGTTGAGACAAAAGCAGTTCCCTTTCTTTTTCCCTGTGAAGTCTACTCATTTGCTCGGATTTGCACTCTGTAGCTGTAAGACTCAGATTCCCCACAGATGTGTCATTGCGCTTTGAAGTTTCTCCATGAGGCAGCCAGACCTATGTGGCGATCTCTGTGGGGTTTGTCTGGGAAACCGTAAGGTATATATGGCTCAGCAGAGGAATAATAGAAGGTTTTTTTTTTGTGTGTGTGTAATCAAAAAAATTCAAAGGTATACCATAGAGTACAGCAACTGGAATTACAGCTCAGAATAAATTCTTAGAATTGCTAAGAGAAATATGAAAAGTCCTGATGGGGTTGTAGAAAGCAACTGGGGACAGACATAGGACTCTTCAGTCCTTTCTTTCCCATTGCTGCTGTTCTCAGAGCAGCTGTCCTGGGACCCCAGACACCGTAATATAGAATGAAAGCATCTTATTCACCCAGGTGACCTTTTCACAGATGTTGAATACTGTCTATAATTTAATAATTGAGCCAGGCGTGGTGCCTCACACCTGTAATCCCAATACTTTGGGAGGCCAAGGTGGGCAGATCACTTGAGGCCAGGAGTTCAAGACCAGTGTGGGCAACACAGTGAGACCCCAGCTCTACAAAATAATACAAAAAAATTAGCTAGTATGGTGGCATATGCCTGTACTCCCAGCTTCTTGGGAGGCTGAGGTGGGAGAATCACTTCAGCCAAGGAGATTGAGGCTGTAGTGAGCTGTGACTGTACCACTACATTCCAACCTGGGTGACAGAGGGAGACCCCATCTCAAAAAAAAAAAAAAAAAGGATAAAAGAAAAAAATGCATATATAAAAAACAGAAATCTATCCAGACTATATAAATAAAATCCACACATCAAAGAAACAGTAATAGGAAAAAAAGGAGCAAAAATGAAAGATACATAAGTAAAAAAAATCCAAGTGGTCGGTCGGTCTCTCTTTCTCTCTCTCTCTCTCTCTCTCTCTCTATATATATATATATATATATATATATATATATTTATTTACGAGGTTTCTCCATGTTGGCCAGGCTGGTCTCGAACTCCTGACCTCAGGTGATCCGCCCACCCGCCCACCTTGGCCTCCCAAAGTGCTGGGATTACAGACGTGAGCTACCATGCCTGGCCAATATATATATTTTTTAAATGTTCACCCTCACTAGTTATCAGGCAGATGCAAAATAAAATGATACACTGTTTTTCACCCAAATTAGCATCAGTTCTCTTTTTTATTGAGATGGAGTCTAGCTCTCGTTGCCTAGGCTGGAATGCAGTGACACACCTCAGCTCACCACAACCTCTGCCTCCCAGGTTCAAGCCATTGTCCTGCTCAGCCTCCTGAGTAGCGGGGATGATAGGCATGCGCCACCACACCCAGCCAATTTTTGTATTTTTTTTTAGTAGAGATGGGGTTTCTCTATGTTGCTCAGGTTGGTCTTGAACTCTTGACCTCAAGTGATCTGCCCTTTTCTTGGCATCCCAAAGTGCTGGGATTACAGGTGTGAGCCACCCTACCTGGCCCAGTTTTTAAAGAGGAATCATTAAATCATTAAAATTAGAGAGAATGTAGCAGAATTAGATAATTCATTGGATTAAATGAGAAATCCCAAGTGCTGGGAGGACACATGGCAGCTACTTTGTGACTCTGCATCTGGGCAGTTAAGATTTTCCTTCTGTGACTTGCCCATACATGACCTGGTGACAGATGTACAAAGAAGGGAAATTACTCTGGGCAGCATCTAGCAGAACCACTTATCTGACCCCCCTGTTCTAGCAACACCACTTCTGGATATAATCCTCAGAGAAACATTCAAATTCATATGCATCCGAAGATATGAGGGTGTTCACTGATGAAAAAATAAAAATAAGTAAAAGAACTCTGTGACCATTCAGTTATGAACCACCGCATAACTTTTTTTTTTTTTTTTTTGAGACAGAATCTCACTCTTGTCGCTCAGGCTGGAATGTAATGGCATCATCTCAGCCTCCTGGGTTCAAGTGATTCTCCTGGCTCAGCCTCCAGAGTAGCTGGGATTGCAGATGCCTGCTACCACGCCCGGCTAATTTTTGTATTTTTAGTAGAGACTGGGTTTCAACCTGTTGGCCAGGCTGATCGTGACCTGCTGACCTCAGGTGCTGCACACCTGTAATCCCAGCTACTTGGGAGGCTGAGGCAGAAGAACCATTTGAGCCCGGGAGGCAGAGGTTGCAGTGAGCCAAGATTGCACCACTGCACTCCGGCCTGGTGACAGAGCAAGACTCTGTCTCAAAAAAACAAATTGAATTTCCTAGAACAGGAAACAAGCAACAACAATGGGAGTGGGAGAAAGGAAGCCTCTGCCTGTCTTTTAATGCTTCAAAGAATTTCGTTCCATGGCTGACTTTCAGGCTGTGGGTGAGGCTGGCGTGTTTAAGGACTCTTTCTAAAGTGATAGGATGCTTTGGCGGGGGGGTGGGCAGAGGGACTACACTGGCAACTGAAAAGGAGGTGGTTCTTTATAATATGTTTGCTCAATGAGAAGCTGAAGATTTCCAGTGTCCTGCTGGCCATAGGAAGTTGGTTATTTTTATACTACTGTGGCCTCTCTGGCCCCTGCATGTGGGAAAGTGGAGTGACTCAGGCTGACGGTAGTTGGGGGCAGCATGGAGCTGGTGGGTTAAGTGTTTTCTAATAGTGTTTCTCTGCAGAGGTGAAGGAAGTTCCCACTGAAAGCCTTCCCTGTGCTTCTGATGTTGGGGGCAGGCAGATCACAAATAAGGGCTCCTTCCCCTGGATAGGAAGCAAAAGCAAACCCGCTCCAGCCTGCAGGGCCTGGCAGGGCGGGTGCGGGACCCTTCCTTAATGTGTCACTCCCTTGGCTGTGGACCTCCTGTCCAGCCTGCAGGGCCTGGCAGGGCGGGTGCGGGACCCTTCCTTAATGTGTCACTCCCTCGACTGTGGACCTCCTGTCCAGCCTGCAGGGCCTGGCAGGGCGGGTGCGGGACCCTTCCTTAATGTGTCACTCCCTCGGCTGTGGACCTCCTGTCCAGCCTGCAGGGCCTGGCAGGGCGGGTGCGGGACCCTTCCTGATGTGTCACTCCCTTGGCCTCTGACAGTTGGCCTGAGTGCTATAAAGAAAGCCTCGCTTTCTGGCGTGCTGGTGGCAGGCGTCGGCTGCCTATCTTGCTTTGGCCCCTCCCGGGCTTTTTTTGGTTGCTTGTTGACTGGTTAGTTTGTGAGTTGTGAAATGCCAGCCCATTTTGGCACTGTTTTTTTTTTTTTTTTGAGACAGAGTCTCGCTCTTTTGCCCGGGCTGGAAGGCAATGGCATGATCTTGGCTCACTGCAACCTCCACCTCCCAGGTTCAAGTGATTCTCTGCTTCAGCCTCCCAAGTAGCTGGGATGACAAGCTGGCACCACCACACCCAGCTAATTTTTGTATTTTTTGTAGAGACAGGGTTTCACCATGTTGGCCAGGCTGGTCTCAAACTCCTGACCTCAGGTGCTCTGTCCGTTTTGGCCTCCCAAAGTGTTGGGATTACAGGCGTGAACCACTACGCCCAGCCAGCACTGCTCATTTATGAGCTACTTCATGAAGTCTGCTTAAAGCTGATGTGCTCTGAAAATTCAGAGTATCATTCTGAATCAAAATATTCAAATAATGACAAAAGATTACATTTAAAAACAGGAATGACTCAGGTGCGTACTCCTCCCTGAACTCCAGAGAGCGAGGCACCCACGGCCTTGTTCCTGCAGTACCCAGTTTTGAACTTAGAATTCATAACTTGCTGTTTCCTCCCTCAATGGTAAATGCTTTAATGTTATGTAGAATAATATTTGTACAACATTTGTGTCCATTGTAAGTCTAAGGTGAGTCTAAATTTCATCATCGCTAGAAATACCCTTTTCCTATACAGACAGTTTGGTCTTACGAGGATTTTTCGACTGGTGTGAAAGCAACACACGTTCGGCAGAAACTGCCGCGAGTGCCTGTGCAGCCATTCTGTTTTCCACGTTCAGTGCGGTACTCAGTAATTACATGAGATATTCAGTGCTTTATTATACAGTAAAGTGACTTTGGATGATTTTGTGCAGCCGTAGGCTAACTGAGGCGTTCTGAGCTCATTGAAGGTAGGCTAGGCTAAGCTATGATGTTCCATAGGTTAAGGGTAGTCAAGTAGTCAGTGCATTTTCAACTTTTCACATTTTCCTCTCTCTTTTTTTCTTTTTGTTTGAGACAGAGCCTCACTCTGTTGCTCAGGCTGGCATGTAGTGGAACAATCACGGCTCACAGCACCTTTGACCTCCTGGGATCAGTGAATCCTCCTGCCTCAGCCTCTCAAGTAGCTGGGACTATAGGCATGTGCCACCACGCCTGGCTAAATTTTTTGTATTTTTTCTAGAAATGGGGTCTCACTGTGTTGCCCAGGCTGGTCTGGAACTCCTGGCCTCCAGGGACCTCCTGCCTTGGCCTCCCAAAGTGCTGGCATTACAGGCATGAACCACTGTGCCTGGCCTTCATATTTATAATGGGTTTATTGGGGTGAAATCCTGTCACAAGTTGAAAAGCATCTCTACTCTGTGATCTTTATGATAAAAAAGGGAAATTAAAAGCCCGTATTTAATGTTGTTTTTGAACGCAGAAGAAAGTGCTGTTTCTGTTCGCTGTTGGTTTGCGGATGCACAATATGAGACCTGTGGCTTTGGTTAGACTTGGCTGAAACTGGAGGGGTCATCTCGGGAAGAAGTGAAACCAGCAAGTTGGTGGTTTAAAAGTTGGCTTTAGGGAATGGAGGCACACACCTGTAGTCCCAGCTACTGTGGAGGCTGAGGTGGGAGAATCACTTGAGCCCAGGAGGTTGAGGCTGCAGTGAGCTGTGATCATACCACCAGTCTGAGTGACAGAGTGAGACCCTCTCTCTAAAAAAAACAAAAAGAAATACTTCATTATTCTTGTTAGCAGACACTTGTCGAGCCTACTGGTTTTGATGGAATGGGTGGCAGGTGGGCAGCTGGCTGAACGCACTGTCCAGGTGGTGGCAACACCGTGACCGAGCCAGGAGATGGGAACACTGGCCCACGTCCTGTCATGCAACGGGGTCTCAGCACTGTAGGGAAAGCCCTTTTCCTTGTCCTCTGCCTTTCCACTGGGAAGGAGTGCAGTTCTCTCTATTTTTGCAAGTTGAATCTCACACGCAGCTGTATAGAGAAACGTCTTTTCACTTAGCAAAGCACAAGAAGAATGAAAGAAAATGGTACTCATTAGGGAATATTTTATTTTTCCCTGCTCTGTTGCCCAGGCTGCAGTGCAATGGCACGATCTTGGCTCCCTGAACCTCCATATCCTGGGCTCAAATGATCCTCCTTCCTCAGTCTCCCAAGTAGCTAGGACTACATGCATGCACTACCATGCCTGGCTAATTTTTGTATTTTTGGTAGAAATGGGGTTTCGCCATGTTGTCCAGGCTGGTCTTGAACTCCTGAGCTCAAGCAGTCTGCCTGCCTTGGCCTCCCAAAGTGCTGGGATTACAGACATGAGCCACCACACCTGGCCCTAACATTTTTTAAGACTTTTTTTTTTTAACTTAAAAAAAAAATTTAAAAAGAAAGTGAATCTGGCACCCAGAAGGTGTTGAGTCGAGGTTTCCCCTTCCCCACATCTCACGGGACACGTCCTGGGACTTGCCCAGGAGAACTGATTGGTTGGCAGAGGTCCTGGTACTGCACGCTCACCGATTCTGTTTGTAATGCAATGATGTAATGCATCTGAGGGACTGGGGTTTGTCTTTCTGTCTGGAAAGGCTATGTACACATAGGGCATCTTGGGATCTTGGAGCGGAACAAGTGTCCTCTCAAAAAACAAGTGTGTCGCTGCTGTCTCTCCCCTTTCTGGGTCAGGGTCCTTTGTCAGTGTGATGCCGTCCCTGGCCACTGGGGTGATGGAGACATTAGCCAGGACTCACCAGGCCTGCTGGGCATGGGTGGAAGAACAGGACGCATCTGAAATCTTGAGAAGGTCCTGGGTGATAGGATTGTAGCGTCCGACTCACAGAAGGGTCGTGAACAGCTTCACAGAGTGATTCTTTGTGCCCTGTGGGAAGGAGTGGTATCGGATGACCACTGCACTTTAGCGAGAGGGTGCTCCCTTGGCCAGTGGGTGCCTGTCATGGGTGCCGGAGGAGGGGCGGAAGTCCTGGCTGGAGCAGCCAGGCTTCTCAAGGCTCCTGTCCACACTGAGACTGTCATTGCAGGGATGAGACTGTTTGAGCATGAGGCATGCCGGTGGTCACCTCATTGCTTAGCACCCACATATTGTGGTGTTTGACAGGAGGCGCCTGGGGGCTGTGCCCAGGCTTTGGTTTTTCCATTTTCCATTTTCCATCCTGAGGGGACACTGGCTGTGGGAGTGTTTACAGATCTGCTGCATTATTTAAAAACAAGTTTCCATGCAGTAAGGCTGGTGGCTGCAGAGTGGGGTGTGTTGGGGAGTGCTGGCCGCAGCTGGGGTGTCCTTGTGCCTTAACTTCCTTTTTAGCCTCAGAAGCAGAAGCGTTTTAGCCATATTTCCTACGGATTGTAATTATCCCCTAATCTAGTGCAAACACAAACGCAGTCTTTCCAGTCAGTGTTCCCTTTTGGTTTTATTGGGAAAGCTGAGTGTAAAGTGGGCAGGGCACCAGCCACCGGGTTCCTCAGCACTCACTGCCCTGTTTGCTCCCTCCCAGCTGCTGTCTGCTCCAGGGAGGCTGAGGCCCAGCAGTGTCCCAGGGGCCACAGTGTCTGCTTCTGCCTGTCTCACCTGGGGGTACAGGGCCATCTTCCTCGGGTTCCCTACCTGCATGCCCAGGGTCACTCTGCTGCCTCCCCAGTCGCGCCCACCGACAGGCACCTGTTCCCCTGGATCTGGCGGCTGGCGCGGCCCTTCCCTCTGAGCTCTGCAGTGCTGACTGCAGTCCCTGGCGTCGAATGCCCTGGGGCTGGGCGAAGCTCTCTTTCCACACGCAGGCACTACCAGCTTGCCCCAGACAGCGTCTTAACGTGGTGCCTTTCTCAAGTGGTGCTTTTGGGAGGATGATGCCAATGCCTTCTTACTGCGGTCCCCCGCAGTGCCAATGCTATGCACACAATAGTGACTCTGCCTCCCTGCCCCTCCAGGCCCAATATGCTGAGTGCAGGGTGCCAGGGTGCCACCTCCTGCCTTCTTCATCTTCCCTTCGCACGCGGATGAGGCGGGGGGGTCTCGCAAAGTGGATGAGTCTTCCCTGGGCCCCTGAGAGAGAGGAGAGAGTGGGACGGGGACAGTAAGGGCTCTTCCAGACCTCTCCCATGAGAGGTGGGATGCAGAGATGCAGGCTGTGCCTATTTAGGTCTGTGCTGCATGGACGGGGTTTCCAGTAAGCGCCACCACTCAGCGATTAGCTCTGTTGGACAAGAAGTCCGTGTGCAGAGATTGGTGGCTCCTGACAGTTGAGTCACAAGAGGACACAGCTTCAGTGTAGCCGGATTCAGGTCACTGGCTGTTCTGTTCCTCTTGGCAAACAGTTTTTAAATAGCTTTTTTTTTTTTTTTTTTTGGAATTTTCTTATTTATTTTTGAAACAGTTTTACTCTGTCACCTGTGTGACAGAAATTGAGACCCTGTCTCAAGAGCCAGAGAAACGTATGAAAAATAGTCACGCTGTAGAAAACAGTGTTGTAGTTCCTCAAAAATTTAAACTTAGAATTACCATGTGATGCAGCAATTATGCTTCTGGGTATATACCCGCCAAAAGGAAGGAAGGCGCTCAGACATCTTTACCGCTACGTCCGTAGCAGTTTTATTCACAGTGGCCAAAAGGGGAAGATGTTCCAACTGTCTATGAACAAACAGATGAACACAATGTGGTCCCGCACGGTAGAATACTATCCATTCTGAAAAAGGAAGGAAATCCTGATGATGCACGGACCTTAGGGACATTATGCTAAGTAATAAACAGTCACCGAAGGACAAGTACAGTATGTGTCCACTCGTGTGGGTGCCTTAGCGTAGTCAAAATCAGAGAGGCAGACAGTAGAATGGTGGGTGCAGGGGGCAGGGGCTGGTGAAGTGGGGAGTGGCTTGGCTGTTCAGTGGGGCAGAGTGTGTTTGGGAAGATGAGAAGGTTTTGGGCCGGGCACGGTGGTGCGTGCCTGTAGTCCCAGCTACAGGGGAGGCTGAGGTGGGAGGATCGCTTGAGCCCAGGAGTTCTGGGCTGTAGTGCACTATGCCGATCGGGTGTCTGCACTGAGTTCGGCATCAGTATGGTGACCTCCCGGGAGCAGGGGACCACCAGGTTGCCTAAGGAGGGGTGAAGCGACCCAGGTGGGAAACGGAGCAGGTGAAAACTCCCGTGTTGATCAGTAGTGGGATCGCGCCTGTGAATAGCTACTTCACTCCAGCCTGGGCAACATAGTGAGACTCCGTCTCTAAAAAAAAAGGAGGTTTTGGACGTGGTTAGTGTAGATGGCAGCACAGCGATGTGAAGGTACTTAGTTCCCCTGAACTGTACAGTCCACGGTGGGTAAAATGGCTTTCATGTTTATTTTTACCACGATAACAAAACTAAATTGCCACTTCAAATATGCCAATCAGAAAACTTACTCTTAATGAACAAGTGAAAAAAATTAAAAAAATAAAGGCTGGGTGCAGTGGTTCACACCTGTAATCCTAGTACTTGGGAGGCCAACACGGGCAGGTCACTTGAGGTCAGGAGATTGAGACATGGTGAAACCAGTCTCTACTAAAAATATAAAAATTAGCTGGGCGTGGTGGTGCATGCCTGTAATCCCAGCTACTTGGAAGGCTGAGGCAGTCATTACTTGAACCCGGGAGGCGGAGGATTCAGTGAGCCGAGATTGTGCCACTGCACTCCAGCCTGGGCAACAGGAGTGAGACTAAGCGTCCAGATTAAATCCTTAGCAATCAGAACAGTTGCTTCACTAGATTTTGCCAACTGCCAGTATGTTGGACTGAGGTTATCTGTTCCTCTTTCTGAAACTATTAAGATAAATAATTACCAATAACACTTCCTCTTATAAAGGCAAAACAAAGAAACAGATTAGCAAGGAAACTTAGCAAGTACGCTTTGTGCATTAACAGCCTGCAACACTGAGCCAGTTGCCTGGAAGCAGGTGAGCAGCAGAGGTCATGCTGGCTGTCTGGATTCGTGGGTTGGATCTGTGCAGCAGGGTGGGAGTTAACACTCGCCAGTCTTTCTGGAAAGAATGGTGCATGGTTGCTGGAAAGTACGCCGGCCTGAAAGCTGTGTTAAGGACAGTTTCCCTTGATGACTCATATGAGGAGGTTTATGGAACAATAAAAGGATGTATAATTTTTTTAACCCCTATTTTTAAAAAGACTTTTTCCATCATATGGAATACATTGAACATTTCTAGTAGGAGGAGTTGGGTCAGAATGACATTTATTCTTCTCTGGTACGTTTGTTATGACCTTTTGGTGACAGTAGGAAAAACACACTAAGGATTGTTGTATTTATTAGCACTATGCCACCATTTTGCTTTCCTTCTGAATTTTTTTTTTAGACGGAGTTTTGCTCTTGTTGCCCAGGCTGGAGTGCAGTGGCGCGATCCTGGCTCACTGCAACCCCTGCCTCCCGGGTTCAAGTAATTCTCCTGCTTCAGCCTCCCAAGTGGCTGGGATTACAGGCATGTGACACCGTGCCTTGCTATTCTTCTATTTTTAGTAGAGACAGGGATTCTCCATGTTGGTCAGGCTGGTCTCGAACTCCCGACCTCAGGTGATCCACCTGCCTTGGCCTCCCAAAGTGATGGGATTGCAGGCATGAGCCACCGTGCCCAGCCTCTTCTGAATTTTAATGGAATTTTTGTGGATGCTTTATCAAGTTGTTGAGTTCATCTCCTACTTGGTATTAGCAATACATTTGCTGGTGAAGTGTACAGAGAATTATGGTTGCCTTGGGCTCTGTCGATGTGGTTATCCTAGCTAAAAACCTTGGAATCATTCAGAAGTCAAAGCAGTTAAAAGGCTATGTACATTGTTTCTGTCAAGTTAGAGGATACATTGGGCTTAGTGAAGATTCATCAGCCTTTTTCATCAGACTTATTTGAAAGGTCACAGCCGTCAGCAATCTGAGCAAAGATAAACTGCCTGAGGAACAACATTGATGCCTTGCGGAGGACTGTCTTATGACTTCAGGTACCATAAAACAAGCACAAATGGATGCTTTTCCGTGTCTGCCCATCTAACCATTGGCGCAGGGCATTAGAGCATCTTGCCTGCAGCATTAATGCAACCATGAAAACGCGAAAACTGGAGGAGAAGCACCCGCAGTCCAGACTGCTTTGTCAGTGAGGTGTCACGGGCACTGGTGGCATCTGGAACCTGGAAAGGGACTGTCTTTTAAACCACACAGCGAACTGAAGCTCCAGTCTCATTATGCAGTAACTAGCAATTTTGAAATGCATCATTTGTGTAAGAAGAGGACAGAGTATTTATGGAGTCAGAGGAAATAGTGACAGCTGGAGCCACTTGACCATCAGGGCACTGGCAGAGCCCCCGGGAATCTTGTTTCAGTTGGGGGCGGGGCTCTGCTCAGTGAAAGCAGGTAGGCCAGTTCTTATTATTTCCTGACTTAAGTGGGTGTGGCCCACTGAGCTGCTCCAAGAGTGAGTGGTCTGCACTGACAACCCGTAGTCCCTCAGATTGATAACCCATTACATGCAAGTATCATTTTATCCCTGCTTTGGATTCACAAACACCATATTTCTTTCTTTCTTTCTTTTTCTTTGAGACAGGGTCTTACTCTTATTGCCCAGGCTGGAGTGCAGTGGCTTGATCATCACTCACAGCAGCCTTGAACTCCTGGGTTCAAGAAATCCTCCCACCTCAGCCTCCCAAAGTGCTGGTGTTACAGGTGTGCCACTGTGCCTGGCTAATTTTAAAAAAAAAATTTATAGAGACAGAGTCTCACGATGTTGCCCAGGTTGGTCTTGAACTCCTGGGTTCAAGCAAGCCTCCTGCCTTGGCCTCCCAAAGTGCTGGGATTACAAGTGTGAGCCATCGTGCCCGTTGTGTTGGTTCTTCTTTATTTTCCACATTGATATTTTGGATGTTGCCAGGGAGTGCTCCATCTGCCCCTGGACGTGTGTACCCCTTTCGTTGCAGAGGAGTGGAGGTCGCACTCCCAGCAGCCAGCCCGTCTGCCCTCTGCCTCCCCTCTCTCCATGCGACAGCCCGTGATGGATGATCCTGTTGGCTGGAGTTCTTTCATCCAGTTTTTTTTCAAGCCACTATGGTGCATAAATATTTTCCCGTTTGTCCTCAGCGGCAGCGTCCGGGCCCGCTCCTTTCCTGAAAGCTGGCTTTGCAGTTCTGCTCCCTGGCTCTTTCCAGGTGACCCTCCCAGCTCTGCCCTCCCAGTTCTGCCACGCCTGGAGTCCTCAGGGCCCTTACCACTCTGTCTGGGCATTTCCAGGACTCTACTCTGCCCTGATCCTGCCCGTTCTTTTCACCTCTGCCTGGGCCCTTGCTACCACAGCCCTGGGTGTTCTCTCTTAGGAGGTGTTTTATTATAAGGAGCCTCTGATTTTTGTTTTTTTCCTAAATTAAATATTATAGGATTTATTAAAAAATTGTAAGGAAGGGCAGAGAGTTTCCATATGCTCTGGTTTCCCCAGTTGTTATCATCTTCTGTTAGTATGACATGTTTGTCACAGTTAATGAACCACTAGTGATCGGTTATCATTAACCAAGCCTGCACTTTATTCACATTGCAGCAGTTTCCACTCACACCCTTTTCTTCTCCCAGAATCCCATGTCGGAGCCCCCATACCATTTAGTCCTCATGTCTCCTCTGGCTCCTCTGGGCTGTGACAATCTGTTAGACTCTGCTTGGTTTTGGTGATGTTGACAGATTTGTTTTTTGTTTTGTTTTGTTTTGTTTTGTTTTGAGAAGGAGTCTTGCTCTGTTGCCAGGCTGGAGTGCAGTGGCACAGTCTTGGCTCACTGCAACCTCTGCCGCCTGGGTTCAATTGATTCTCCTGACTCAACCTCCCAAGCAACTGGGATTACAGGTGCACGCCACCATGCCTGGCTAATTTTTGCATTTTTAGTAGAGATGGAGTTTCACCATATTGGTCAGGCTGGTTTTGAACTTTTGACCTCAAGTGATCATCTGCCCGCCTTGGGCTCCTAAAGTGCGAGGATTACAGGCGTGAGCCACCGAGCCCAGCCTATACCCAGGGTTTTTCATACAGTTTGTTTCATATACTGTTAACTAAGAAAAAAGCGCATTTTGCTCAGAACTTTTCCGGAAACTGTTTGGAAATGCATGTTGCTGTGGCAGTGCTGCATATGGTGGGCCACAAGGGCAGAGGTGTTAACAGCCAGAGCAGGGCTCCTCCCAGAGCAGCCAGGCTCTGGTGAAGTCTGACCTGAGCATTGCATATCAAAACGCACCTTGATGGAGTTCTGTGATTTCTTTCTGTTACAATTAGGGCAGTATTAACTGTTTAGAATTGTGTATAGAATAGTTCCTTTGCTTTCATGGAGGATCTATGAGGCGTTAGTAAATCTTTGTTTTAAGGAATGGGATTGGTCTGAGTGGGTTGAGAGCCACTGCCTTGCCAGGGAGGTCGCTGCCCCTGCTCAGGAGCCTTCTGTGGCTCCCCTCTGCCTGCAGCAGAAGTCCTGACCCCTTGGCTTGGCCCAGAGGCTCATTCCAGCTGCCTCTGTTTACTTTGCTCTACTCCCAGTTTGAATCTCGCCTGATAGCCAATTGGTTTTCTCTTCCTGTCATCACTACAAAGACCTTTATATCCTCACAGAAAATGCAGGTGGCCTGCCTGATATCTACACACACAGACATATATATATAATATATATGTTTAAGGAATGGGGCCTTGCTTTGTCCCCCAGGCTGGAGTTCAGTGGTGTGATCTTGGCTCACTGCAGCCTCAACCTCCTGGACTCAGATGATCTTCCCACCTCAGCCTCCCAGGTAGCTGGGACCACTGGTGTGTGCCACCATGACTGACTAATTTTTGTATTTTTTGTAGAGATGGGATCTCGCCATGTTGCCCAGGCTAGTCTCAAACGCCTGAGCTCAGGTAATCTGCCTGCCTTGGCCTCCCAAACTGCTGGGATTATAGGCCTGAGCTACCAGATAATTTTTTAAATGTTTTTAATCTGCAGAGTTAAACTAAATGATGGTATTAGTGGTGGGATTTCCTCCCAGAGTTCACTGTAGCTGAGAAGTCATATCTAGTGGTTGTACTGCATTCTGGCGGGCTGTGGCCTGGGGTGACACGTCCCTTGGTCTGATGGGTGGGAACTGAAATGCCCCCCAAGCCTCTGGTTCAACCTGAATAGTTGGTTGATCTTGGTATTTGGCCTGATCATTCCGACTTCCACACTGACAGGCGCTCCCTGGACCTCTGGAGTTGAAAGGAGTCTGCGTTAACTGGCCCAGGCCTAGCCGCATCCAGGTGCAGCCCTTGCACCTCCCCGCTGCACACCTGGCCATCTAGGGCCTTCTGGCTGCTGCTGCGCTCACCGGAGTGCCCTGTGATTTTCCAGGGCAGAGTCTGGCAGCTGCACAGAGCAGGCAGGCCCCTGTTGAGCTTCACGCTCTGTCCTGGTGTCGAGTTTCCCTGGGGTCAGCCCTCCTGTGCGGTCAGGCGTCTTGCGGGATGAGCTCCGCGGCCTGGTGTAGTCCTGCTGCTGCACTTTGTCTGCAGCCCCTTTCCGGATGGCTGACTTGACAGAAATAACTGGACTCCAGTGATCACTTGGAAGGACAGATTGTGTTGTGTCAACATAACCGAAATAAGATTGTAATGGAACAGGAGGTGGGGCGGCTGCCAGCCTGCGGCCATGGCTCTCACCCCGCAAGCCCTGTCCTTCCCGTCCTTGCTCTTCATCAGTGTCTTTCCCCTACCCCTTCCCATTTGTAAACATTTGCTGGTGAATTTTCTTTTCTCTCCATCTAGAATCGTAGGATGTTGAGAGCTCAGAATGGGGAATTTGCATATGATCCAGTCCAATTCCTTTAACTTACAGATAAAAATTGCAGATGCTGCTCCAGTTATTTGTAACACAAACTGAGTTTCTTATCATGGTTTGCCTTTTTCCTTCACAGCTCAGGCAGTGTTGGTTTTGCTGAGAGTCCCTCTCAGAGAGACTCTCACAGAGTCCCTGTGCGTTTCTCTGATCGTGTTTTGATTTCCCCATAGCATGTAACCATATAGCAAGACATTTTCCTTAAAAACCTATTTATTCCTGCCATTCTAGGTGGTCACCCTGGACAATGGGAGAGCTCGTCTAAAGAAACAAAATTCTCTGGAGGAAACTGTAGAATTTTCCTCATTATTATTGTATCATTGACAGATTTTCACTTAAGAAATTCTGACCAGTCCTTGGTCCTGCCTGGCAGGCAAGCGTCAAATGTCCCAACTCACTCCGGAGGCCCATAGACCGTGAGGCAAAGGAGATGAGCCGGTGTTGGGTTTTTCTTCTGTTTTTGGCTCCTACCCCCGCTGCTGGTTTTTTCTCTGTCATTATTAGTAGGAGTCCCTGGGCTGCTTCATGCTGCATGTCAGCTCCTCATCCCTGGCCCTGACTGAAAGGAGGACAAAGGTCCTTGTCCCCTAGGCCCATTTGCAGTGAAGACAGGTGTTCCTGACTCTACTGGTCATAATGACAAAGTAATTGATAAATCAGTGTTTTTAACTCTGGCCAGGCATGGTGGCTCATGCCTGTAATCCCAACACTTTGGAAGGCCGAGGTGGGCGAATCGCTTGAGGTCAGGAGTTGGAGACCAGCCTGGCCAATGTGGTGAAACTCGTCTCTACTAAAAATACATAAATTAGCCCAGCATAGTGGTGTGCACCCGTAGTCCCAGCTACTCAGGAGGCTGAGGCAGGAGAATCGCTTGAACTGGGACGCAGAGACTGCAATGACCTGAGATTGTCCACTGCACTTCAGCCTGGGCAATAGAGTAAGACTCCATCTCGAAAAAATAAAAATAAATAAATCCATGTTTTAACTGTAGCCACTACACTACAGCCTGGGCAACATAGTGAGACCCCATCTCTTAAAAAAAAATAAGCCAGTAATGAGTATATGTTGAAATAATAGTTATTTATATTGAGTTAAATAAAATATTAACATGAATTTTACCTGTTTAATTTTACTTTTTTTTGATGTGGCTACTAGAAAATTTAAATGCTGTTTGCAGCTTCCATTGTGCTTCCATCAGGGCAGCCCTAGCCTAGATCTGGAATCAGCAGCTCCCTGGGCGCAGCTCTGCAGGAGATCTCCAGTGACTCACTCGTCTCATTCCTGTTTTTTTCTCCAAAGAACTAAAATACGTCTCCTTGCTGGTTGTGTTCGTGAGTGGAGCCACGCTGGGCACTCCTCTCTGGAGTATGCTGGATTTAGGATGCGATTTGCCCACTAGTGGGGGATCCTTGGCCCACAGCTGAGAGGAGATGCAGGCGTTCCAGTACCGCGGGGGTTCAGAAGTGGAGGCAGGGAGCACGCCAAGGCTGGAGCCTGCACAGCCCCACTGGAAAGAGCTTTGCCAAGTAGCAGCTACCTTCCCTCAGCTGGTGTCTCCACCCTGTCTGCTTCTTGAGCTTCACTTTGAGTAACTTCAGTGCTTCCAGTTAGAGAAGCATTTGGGGTAACAGCATCCCTGTTATTGAAAAGAAGGGATGAGGCCTCCTGATGAGTAGGGCTTGTCAAAAGGCATGTGATGACGGAGCAGCCCTTTGGAGCCACCTGGCTAGCCCGGCCGCGTTGTATCCCCGTTCCTGTATCGTGACTGCTGTGAGCTCTGATGGCCACCAACCTCACTGGGCCTCAGTTTCCCTCTCTGCCACAGGGTAGGGTCCTGACCTTTAAGGTCACTGTCAAGCTCTCACGCCCGCACAGGGCATAACACAGTCAGTGTGAACTGCAGTGGTCAGCGTGGAGGCCCAGGCCCCCCGTCCTGTCTCCTGTGTTGTGCCCCTGCCACATCCTCACTGCAAAGGAAGCTTTTTCCTCTAGGCTTCAGTTCTTGGTCCCAGCTGACTGCAAGCTCCAGTTCCTTTGTGGAGTCACATCACGTCTGCACCTGTTTTCTCTGTTAAAGTGGATACCACAGTAGTGGCTCTCTTCTGGGGCTGCTGTAGGATGCAGTGAGGTGACGCCCAGCATGGCTCGGCATGGTACATAGTACACGGAAAGCTGAGAACGCAGGCGTCGCCGGTAGCAGCTCTTGGCCACCTGCAGTTGTGTGGTCGTGTGGATTAGTCCCCGTCAGTCTTTCCTTTCAGAGGCTGGCGAAGACCCGAGCCAGAGGACCCAGGGTTTTGGTTGGGACGTGGTTAGTGGTGGGGATGGTGATTGTGAGAAGTGGAGCTGTGGTGGGGTGGGAGTAGGGGACAGAGAGGAGGGTGCTATCAGCGGGTGAGGGTGTGAGGACTGGACGGCAGGGAGGTGTGAGCCCTGCACTGGTCCCTGGCCAAGGCCAGCCAGTGTCGAAGGGCCAGTGTTCACCCCTTCCCCTGTGTCTTGCACAATCCCCTCCTGGCTTCTGGGTGAGATGAACACGGCACAGGCAGGTACATGGGGTGGACTGGCCTCTGGCATTGTCTGGACCCTAAAACCCATGGTGACTTTGTTTCCATGGAAATACGGCACTGTGTCCAGACAGCTGAATTCTACCTCACCTTATTCATAAACTAGGGATTGTCTGATTTTGGTTTGTGTGGTTAGGCTTCGAAGTTTATTAGAATAGACAATGCAGATTATTATTTTATAAAGGGTGACATTGACTAGAATAGAATAATGTCTTCATTGATGAACAAGGGTATTGGCTGAATGTGGAGAAGTCAGTGAAATCTCCACAATGACAGACGCCCTCTGGAGATGGGGCCAAGGCTAGGTGTGCACCTCCCCTGCCAGCCATCAGCAACCTGCCCGTCTGTCGCTTTGTTACTTCTTGATTTTAAATTTCTGCCAATGTTTCTTGTTACAGAGTATGGTGTTTGTGAAAACTTGCGGAAGCTGGAGATCACGGGCGTGTCTTGTCGGGACGTCTACGCGAAGTGTGAGTGAATCTGTTTGTCATCATCTGTGATTAACTTTGTACCAAAAGCAGACAGTGCACGTCAATCATAAATAATAAAAGTGATTTAGTCCACACTTTTGTTTTCTCAGACACTGTCTTACAGTCACATTTTGAATACAGCACCTGTAGTAGCAGCACTAAAATTGAGGGAGGGGGTTCTCTGTTCTCCCATTCTGGGCATCGTCAATACAAGTGTGTTTTTTTTTTTTTTTTTATAAGGACGGGGTTTCACCATGTTGGTCAGGCTGCTCTTGAACTCCCGACCTCAGGTGATCCACCCGCCTTGGCCTCCAAAGTGCTTGGATTACAGGCGTGAGCCACCACGCCCGGCCTACAAGTGTCTTTTATTAGGCATCTTGAGGCTCTTTAGATCCGAGAAATGTGGGCTGCACCAGAGCGATCTGGGTGGTCCTGGAGCTGCCTGTTTCTCTCGCTTCTGGGCCTCCAGCTTTCAGGATGGGACTGCCGTGGTAATTGGGAAATTAAGCTGTGGTGCCTTCCGTCCAAGCCCCCAGGTATGGAGAGGCGGCCCCCCTGCTGGAGTTCTCCTTCCCGTCAGTGTTCTGTGAGCAGGATGAGCCCCCCAGCCCTGTTTCATGTTTCTCCGGTTCCCTGCTTTACAGAGTCACCTGCAACACTCACCGAACAGGCAGAGGCTGCTTGGCCCCAGGCTGTCTTTCTGAGGGCATTTCCTCAGTGCCAGGGACTTTCCCATTTCTCACTCATTGGACAAAGCTCTTGGTTTTTTGAATGGTCAGAGGGTTTCTATGAGTGTCTTATACCACAAGTTTTCATCTTCTGACTATTCTCTGAGTTTTTCTTTTTTCTTTTTCTTTTCTACAAGGCAGATGGTCTTTGAGTTTCTTAGGCCATTTGGCCCATATCATTTCAAAGTGACATGAAGACATACTTCTAAGAGTTGTAAGCACCAGAAGTCACATCCCGGTAGGGACACAGGTGTTAGGGTTTTCTTTAACACCCAGAGGAGTGTGCACATGGATGCTCCTCTCAGCTGCGGGGGGTCGGGGGTGTTGCCTGGTCACTGCATCCTGCTGTCCTGTGGGAGAGGCCATCTGAGCACAGGTGAGCAGGAGGTGGTGTGGCTGAGGGCAGGGCAGGGGGGTGGGCACAGAAGGAGAGGATAGGAGGACAGGACATTGGGAGACTTTTCACTGATGATTCTTAACTCCTTGAAGGTGTCTGCAAAATGCAGAGAATTCACATCATCTGTTATTTAGTTTCCCTTGGTGTTTATCGCCCCCAATTAGTTTAGGCTGCATTGGCCAAAGCAAATTTCAGGTTCATTTTCACAACACAGGAATTATGTTTCTATGAATTTGCTTTAAGGCTTATCCAGGAGAAAATTACTTAGTTTTGGGAACAGGTGGTGGAAGAAAATCACTCTTAGCTCCATAAATGGGTGGCGTAGTTGGCCAGCCTTGGTTGAGCTGTGTGAGGCTGGCCTGAGTTAGCAGGCTGGGAAGTGCCAGGTGGGTGCTGGGCAAGGTGAGTGTCTTAGCTGGAGAAGGGTTCTCTAGACGGTCATCCAGATACTTACTGGCCAGGACACCTGCCCTCCTACCTCCTGAGCCCCGGTGAGCTGTGGCCGGGGGCCTGCGGAGAGTGTGCTGGCCACAGGAGGAGCATGATTGATCGGGTGTGGAATGAATTCCCAAGCTTGCTGCCACCATGAGTTTCTGGTGGGACCACTGTTGGAAGGAAAAAGTGTCACAGTGTTCTCTCCAGCAGGCTTCTCAGAGCCTGCCTCCCTGTGTCCTGAGTGGCTGCATAAACACAGGGGGATTATATCACACTGTTGAGGGGCGGGCACTGGGTCATATTAACACTGTTTGCACAGTCCTGAAAGAGCTATCCTTAGTCCTTTCCCTGCTGTGTCTGTTCAGGTATAAACCCTCGCGTGAAGTCGGGACGTTTTATGAAAATTCTCCCTGATTATGAGCACATGGCGTACAGAGACGTTTACACCTGCCGTATGTACCTCCCAGCACGGCCGAGAACTGCATGGGGAGGGCCCTCTAATTCACACACGGACAGCTTTGGTCCTGGGAGCGAGCAGACCTCGTGGCTTTTTGTTGTCCTTTCACGTTCACTTGCCACAGCGTGACTCTGGTTCTGCTGTGACAGAGATCACGCCTTTATGCTGGACTCCAAGCCATATTTGAGTCATCTTTCTGCAGTGGTTTCTGGGTAGTACCAGTCGAGATCACTTTAATGCACATTTTCACATTTATCGTTTATTGAGGAGCTACTGCGGAAATTCATGCAGAGGCAGAGAGGAGAAAGAACAGAGTAGAAGCTTTAAAACTTTATTCTAAAGTGAAATGTGAATAGTTGACTTCTGAGCTTTATTAATCACATCTTAATAGACCATTTGAATTAAAAATCACATATGCATATACCCTCAATAGACAAATGCAAGTAGCAACGGTTGATTCTTTTTTTATTTTTTTGAGACGTAGTCTCATCTGTTACCCAAGCTGCAGTGCAGTGTCACAATCTCAGCTCACTGCAACCGCCCCCTCCTGGGTTCAAGTAATACTACCACCTCAGCCTCCCAAGTAGCTAGGATCACAGGCATGCACCACCATGGCCGGTGAATTTTTTTTTGTATTTTTAGTAGAGACGGGTTTCACCGTGTTGCCCAGGCTGGTCTTGAACTCCTGACCTAAAGTTATCTGCCCACCTAAGCCTCCCAAGGTGCTGGGATTACAGGCGTGGGCCACTGTGCCCAGCCAACAGTTGACTCTTTAAAACTTAATTATTCTTTTCTGCTGGGTGTGGTGGCTCACACCTGTAATCCCAGTACTTTGGAAGGCTGAGGCAGTGGGAGGCTGAGGCAGGCAGGTCACCTGAGGTCAGGAGTTCGAGACCAGTCTGGCCAAGATGGTGAAACTCATCTCTAGTAATAAAGTACAAAAACTAGCTGGGTGTGGTGGCAGGTGCCTGTCATCCCAGCTACTCAGGAGGCTGATGCAGGGGAGTTGCCTGAACCTGGGAGGTAAAGATTTCAGTGAGCTGAGATCACTCCAGCCTGGGTGACAAGAGCGAGACTGTCTCCAAAAAAAAAAAAAACTTAATCCTTTCAAAGGAGCTCTGAAAATTTTTCTAAAACACATAGGAATTTAATGCTGTCTTCACTTTTTGAGACAGGATCTTGCTTGTCGCCCAGGTTGGAGTACAGTGCACAGTCATAGCTCATTGTATCCTTGAACTCCTGCCTCAGCCTCCCTAGTAGCTGGGACTAGAGGCATGTACCATCATGCCTGGTTAATTTTTCAGTTGTTATAGAGATAGGGGTCTCACTGTGTTGCCCAGGCTGGTCTTGTACTCCTGGGCTCAATCAGTCCTCCCACCTTGGCCTCTCAAAGTTTTGGGACTGCAGGCATAGCCATTGCACCTGGCCTGTTTCTGCTTTTATTAGCTCAGAGTGGTCGAGTGGTGATAGAGACAATGACTTTCAGCTGTCCAGAAAGACCAAAAACACCTGCCTGCTCTAAAAGCTGTGTAGCAGTTTCTAGAAGCATGCGGAGCCCATACTACTGCTTTCTTCAGCCCACCAGACTGCCCGTGAGTCAGCATTGCCTGTTGAGAGCAGACCTACATCTTCAGTTTCATAAATACCCGATTTCTAAAAACAACTACCGAAGGCAGAAAGAGTAAGAGTCGTTCCCAGAACTTCTAGTGTCCTGCCAAATCTCAGCAGATCGCTGCAGTAGGGGAACTGGGCCTCTCTTTACGAGGCGACCTTCCTGAGGTCGGGGAGGAGGTGCCTGGATTTGGTTAGCCCATGCTTCAGGGTGGTGTCTGAGTGCTTTACACACCTGCTAACAACACTGCCTTGTTGAGGTGAACTGTCTAGCTGAGTGGAGGTGGAGCCAAGGGACCTTTCAGGAGTCTGTGGACAGAGAACAAGGGGTGGGAAGGGAGGGGTGGGCAACGTTGCTGTTCTGGACTGACCAGCCCTTCCTCTGAGCAGTCAGTGAGCAGAGCCCTGGGAGGGAACAGTCAACTTAGCGCTGACAAGAACGATCTCTCCTTGGTGGTGACAGGAATGTGCTGGGCGAGGGTGTTTTATTTTTCTTGAGATGGAGTCTTGCTCTGTTGCCCAGGCTGGAGTGCAGTTGCGTGATATTGGCTCACTGCAAACTCTACCTCCTGGGTTCAAGTGATTCTCGTGCCTCAGCCTCCCAAGTAGCTGGGATTACAGGCACATGCCACCACACCTAGCTAATTTCTGTATTTTTAGTAGAGATGGAGTTTCACCATGTTGGCCAGGCTGGTTTTGAACTCCTGACCTCAGGTGATTGGGCAAGGGCTTTTCCATACAAGGGGACTAGCACTGAGAGGCTCCTCATGTTGTACGTCTGTCCCGCGACTTCTCTGGAATGTGCACTGTGGATATAGGATGGAATTCTGTTCCAGCTGGTCTGGAACTCCTGGGCTCAAGTGATTATCCCATCTCAGCTTCCCAAAGTGTTGAGATTACAGGCGTGAGCCACTGCGCCTGGCCAATGTTCTGTACTTTTTAAAATATGTAAAACACTGGTTCATTTTAGCCTTTACTGAGATATTAACAATGATATCTCCTAAAAATATAGAGTGCCTTTCTTAGAAATGTAGAATTCCTTGAAACATCTGGTCCTCTGAAGTTGGAGTTGAACTCGGAGCAGGCGAAAATGAGGAAGAATCTCATTCATTATATGGCTGTGGGAGTACAGCAGGGGCCGCAGAAGCATCTGCATCCTAGTTCCCAGAGTCTGTGGAGTTGTCACCTAATCTGTGTGGGGTCTCCCAGGGCAGCTGGAACAGGTGAGCACAAAGGGGGCCTGAAACAGCAGAAACCCACTTTCTCACAATCTGGAGGCCAGAGATTCAAGACAATGTGTCCTGGGGTCCTGCTCCCTCCGAGGGTCCTTGGGGAGCCAGCCTCCTTCCTGCCTCTTCCTGCTCTGGTTGGATGGCTGCAGCCCCTGCCTCTGTCTCCACTTGGCCCCCTCCATCTCTGTCTGAGTATCCCATCTCCTCGGAAAGGCAGCAGTCAGTGGACATCTGGCCTTGTTTGCGCCTGCGTTTCTTTATCCTAACGTGTTGATTACTTCCACATAGGGCCACATTCTGAGGTTCCAGGGGACATGAATTTTGGGGAACACCACTCAGCCCAGCCCCCGTCGTAATGGGGACTTGGTGGGTAAAGGTGCGGGTCCTGAGGCAAAGGGGCATCCTGGATCACCTAGGCAGGCTTTGTGCCATCACAGGGTCTTTGAATGAGGGGGGCCCATGGCGGAAGCAGGAGTGAGAGGTAAGAGAGTCTGCATGTAGTTCTAAAGGTGGAGGAGGGCCCAGGAGCTGAGGAGGGCAGGGGCCTTGGAAGCCAGAAGGCAGGGAGTGGACCCCTGAAGCCTCTAGGAGGCTGTGGCCCTGTCCATGCCTCGGCTGACAGAAAGGCAGCTCACGTTAATCCATTTTCTTCCAGACTCCCCTGAGCAACACAGGCCAAACCTTTAGCTAGGGGCATCCACCCACAAAATCTCCATCCCTGCCAGTCTCCTGGCATGGAGCCCACCTGTGGTGTGTGGGCCGAAGTTTGAGGACTGTGAGTCAGGACAGGTGTGGCTCTTCCAGATGTGCCAGCACCTGGGCTGGTGCTGGCGGGAGAAAGTGTAACCCCACTTTTCATGGTCCTTTCCCATTTGGCTTCATTTTGAATTCATTTCGGGAGCATTTATGTAGGGGCTCCCAGGGCGGATCGGTGCCTACTTTCAATACCTGGAATTAGAGGAATGTGTTCATCTCAAAAGAGTATTCTGACGTTTTTTCAGTCTCTACTGTCAGGCCAGATCTGTACTCAGAATGGGGTCCTGGACAGTGGCGTCCATGTCTTCTGGGAACTTGTTTGACGCAGCTTCCCTGTTCTCTTCCTGTGGCTGTCATGTCTGGAACTTCTGGCGATGCTCAAGTTTGTGGACTTATGACCTGGACTATTTCCTCCCTCCCTTTAGTAAGGGTTAAAATCTTAAAGGTCGCGGCATCTGGTAATTTATTACCAGATGTTAAAACAACATTTAATAAGAGGTAGCGATGTCCTTATTCACATTCTCATCTTTAATGTATTTAATTTTTGGTACTGAAAAACGGCATAACCTTCGAGGCAGAAATAAGGTGGTTTTTTTTTTATGTAGTTGTTTAGCCTCCTAGATGGTCAGAGAAGCATTTATTTCTTTAACTGACAGGTAAGGATTGTATATATTATGTGTTTATGGGGCACAGTGTGATGTGTTGTGGAGTGCTTCTCAGCCTGGCCACACATTACCACCTCCCTCCCTGTCCCCTTGCTGATTGACTTGGCTGCCATGGGGCCTGGAGTTGGCGTTTTACCATGTTCCCTCTGATTTTGATGCTCAGTTAGGGTGGAGAGCCACTGCAAACAAAGGAAGATGATCTTTTCTCTGTGTGAAGCCGATGTGTATGTATATATATTTGTTGTTGAGATAGAGTCTCACTCTGTCGCCCAGGCTGGAGTGCAGTGGTGTGATCTTGGCTCACTCCAATCTCTTGTCTCCTAGGTTCAAGCGATTCTACTGCCTCAGCCTTCCAAGTAGCTGGGATTATAGGCACGTGCCACTATTTCTGGCTAATTTTTGTACTTTTAGTAGAGATGGGGTTTCATCATGTTGGCCAGGCTGGTCTCGAACTCCTGACCTCAAGTGATCTGCCTGCCTCAGCCTCCCAAAGTGCTGGGATTACAGGCGTGAGCCACCACGCCCGGCCCTGTTACTTGCTGTTTCATATGGGAAGATAATGTGGCAGCTGCCCAAGAGTGAGCCTTTGAAGTGGCCTGGTCTTGTGGGAAGGCTTGATCACCTGCTGCCCTTGACTGAGACACTGCGGAGCTTGTGAGGAACTGAAGTACAGGGTACATTTTTCCTGGGTTCTTTTTTTTTCCCCCAGAGCCCACTTTAGGAAGGACTGGGTCCTTTGAATTTAGAAAGATAGGTGGCTAGAAGACATGTTTATAATAAAAATGGTGAGGCATTAGGGTTTACAGATAACATTCACGCTCATCTGGGTCCATCTCTGCTCTTGACTGTCTGAATGGGAGCTGAATTCCTGTTGAAATCTATGGATTCATCTCTTGAATAAATACATTTGCTTTTGCAATAGCTATGCTTTGTAAGGATGCTTTTTAAAGTGCATGTTCTCAGACATGGGCTTTGCGATTCCATGAGGAAGCTTGTGTCCCTGGATCTGCATGCTGGCAGCCCATCTGGCCACATGGTTTCTCTGACTCATCTCTTGGGATGGTTTTGGTGGGCTGTCGCAGACTAAAGGAGTTGATACCTGTTCAGCAGAGGCTGTTGCTTCCAAAGTACAGCAGAGTCACCGCTTTGAGCAACATGCAGAGCTTAAAGATCCAGGGAGGATGTCGCTTTAGAACTGGATCCCAGGAGGCTGCTGTGTTTTTATTTCAGAAATGCTGCGTTGAGGCAAAAGAGGGAACTCCCCCTTTGTGATTGCCAGGTGTCTGAGGCAGGCTCTTTGGGCATTCTTCAAAGCGGGAGCTGAGGAGAGGGGAGGAGAGGAGAGTGCACCATGCTGACTAGTGTTATTTTTTTCCCCCAGTATTTCATGATGAAGTTTTGAAAATAGAAAAGTTGGAAGAATTGTCCAGTGAACCCCCATTTCGTTATCATCCAGCTGCCCAGCTGTCCATCCCTCTGTGGACTTATTTTCTGATGCATTTCACACTTGCAGGCATCAATACATTTCACCCCTAAACACTTCAGTGTCGAGATCAGTGTTTGTTACGGTTCTTGATCACACACCCATCACGATGTGACTGTAAAGCAGCAAGACCGGCTTGACTGTGTCCTGTAAACGGACTCGGAGGATTCCGTAAGGGGTGGCCGGCAGCAGCCTGCACACAGCCCAGGCTCACTTAGGAACTTCCTAAATGATGATCTGGGCTGAATCCTGGGAGCTGTTGGTGGAGTCCAGGCTCCTCTCCAAAGTCTCGAGAGGTTTCTCATTCCCTGTACCCTAGATCCAGGTGGGGGCCTCCTTGCTGCTGTCTGGCCTCTTGCCCTCCCTGCTCCATCTTCCTTCCTGTGGTCTGGAGGGGTCTTGCTGCTCCAGTGCTCAGAAACCCTGCATGTCCCCCATAACCTGCAGAGCCCCAAGACCCTGCCCATTCACTGAGTCACACGTGCTCACTCAGCAGACGGAAACCAGGTCTGCCAGCGTATTGACTGCGCTGTGGTCTCTGAGTGGTGGGATTACCAGTGAGCTTTAGGTTTCCTTTTCCAAATTGTCTTCAGTGACTATGTATGTGTTGCTTTTGAAATAGAGGGGATTATTATTTTATTTTATTTTATTTTTTGAGACAGGGTCTTGCTCTGTTGCCCAGGCTGGAGTGCAGTGGCATAATCATAGCTCACTACAGCCTCCGCCTCCCCGGCTCAAGTGATCCTCTTACCTCAGCCTCCTGGGTAGCTGGGACCACAGTGCATGCCACCACACCTGGCTAATGGAAATTTATTTTTAAAAAAGAGGTAAGGAGGCTGAGGCAGGAGAATTGCCTGAACCCAGGAGGCGGAGGTTGCGGTGAGCCGAGATCGCGCCATTGCACTCCAGCCTGGGTAACAAGAGCGAAACTCCGTCTCAAAAAAAAAAAAAAAAAAAAAAAAAAAGAGGTGACCCAGCTGAAATTTTAAGCTGAAATTTTAGTCCTGTGACATTTTGTCCTCTGCTCCAACCTGTTCCACAATCCCTGACTTCCGTGGTTGTGTCAGATGCCACTGGGGCTTCCCAGGGACTGTATTTTATTTTCTTCATCTCGCTTTCTGTTCTTGTTTTGACTGCTCTAGTTAGAATAGTTCATTTTCATAGTACTCGTCCTTTGAAATTTGGAGTGTCACTGGGTGCTCTCACCTCTTCATATGGACTTTGGAATCATTTTGTTAAGTTACTGTTTAAAACCTGTGGGTTTGGGCCGGGCACGGTGGCTCAGGCCTGTAATCCTAGCACTTTGGGAGGCCGAGGTGAGTGGATCACCTGAGGTCAGGAGTTCAAGACCAGCCTGGCCATCATGGTGAAACCCCGTCTTATAAAAACAAACAAACAAACAAACAAAAAACCTGTGGGTTTGAGTTGGGGCAACATTATGTGTGATTAGCTGGGGGAGTTTTTGTCTTCAGTGTTTTCTCCCCTTGTACGAATGTTTCTCGTCTCTGTCTTTACTGAAGTCTTGTAAAGCTGAGTGGACTTAGTGCCTCCTGTTGCCGATGGCGGGTCTGCTACTCCTCCCAACAAGCGAACGATGCTTCTGCTGGATTTCTGTGCAAGTCCTTGTTACTTGTCTTGCTGAGCGCTCAGTCATTCTGCGGGACCCAGGGTTTGTGGGAGCTTTCCAGGTACACAGGCGCCAGGCGTGCTTCTCTGCCCTGCGCTGGTCTTGCTTGCTGCTCTGGTGGGTGTCCCGGGTGAGCGCGGGGCCCCCTCTCATAGGCAGCCCTCACGTGATGGTTCCCAGCACTTTCTGTCCCACCGTCAGGAGACCTGGGACCTGTGCTAGGCCCAGCGACCCGGATGGGTGAGGCTGTAACAGCCCGGGCTGGTCGCCTATGGTGACCATGATGGGGAGATGTCTGCAAAGCACCCTGTATATTCTGTATATATAGAATATATATACAGGTCTGTACTCTCCTGCCAGGTCTGTACTCTCTACTTGCTCACCCCTTCTCCACCTGCCAGATGAGCTTCTACGCCCAGGATCCACTGTCAGGGAACCCAGGCCTGGGCAGGGGAAGTCACTGGGAGCCACCTTCCCCATGATCACACTCACTGCTTTCTCTTGCTGGGTAAGGCTTCCCAAATGATGGGAACTGGCAGTGGTGGTGAAGTGTGCGAGGCAGGCTTTATCAGGCATTTAGCAGCCAAGGGGTGGCTTGTAAATGCCAACACAATGCAGGGGCTAGAGGGGCTGGGCTGGGCTGACCTGGGAGGCTGATGGAGAGCGGGCATGTGAGGTGGAGAGGCAGGAAGGTTGGTGGCAGCCACATGGCAGAGGGCCTAGGGCCTGACCAGGGAGCCGTAGAGAGAGGCAGTAGGTGGGCCGGGGGTTCAGGACGGCCTGAGGGGAGGCAGCTGGCACAGTGGCCCATATGCCATGTGGTAAAGGCCTAGGGAGGGCCTGGGGGCAGCTTCAGGGATGACCTGAAGCTGCTCAGGAAGTGAGATGGCCCAGCCTGACCTGGCCATTGGCTGGCAAGGAATGGGACAGAGATGTTTTGTCCTGGGCCTCCGGCAAGTGTGACATTGTCATTATTGGGATAGCTTTAAAGAGCTGATTGTGTACGACATGCCTTGTAGTGGTGCCAGCATCTCAGCATTTGGCAGGTCTGATCCAGCTCTCTGTTTGCACCCCTTCTGTCTTATTCCTAGAAAAGAGATTTACTGGCCTTGCTTGATTTCCCCCCACTGATGCGGAGGCTCATCACTTTACGAGAGGCTCATTTTACTCAGGCTTTCTGAGGATCGTTTCATTCTGATACAGCTTCAGAGGCTTGGTGTGCATGTGTTTGCAGGGCTCTCCTGCAAGTCTTTTGTGAGTCCTCATGGTTCCTTCCTACCTCTTGGGGCTCCCTGGCTCCCTGTGGCATGCTGGGTCTAACACAGAGACTTGCTTTTTCTCTTCTATAGTGCTTCACCGATACAGACACATTTTGGGATTGTGGCAGCCAGATATCGGGCCATACGGAGGACTGCTGAACGTGGTGGTAAGTCCCAGAGCCTTGCGACGGGGTCTGTGCATGGGCAGGGGTGATGCCTTAAGTGGAGGAATTCGAGGGCCTCTTCCACCTGGGTGCAAGCTGGCCCACATGTGTGTTGGAAGTAATTACCAAAAACTTCTTGCTGGGTCACTTTTCAGGACCCCTATTTTATTTTCCAAATGAGCAAAGATTCGCTTAGAGTACCACTTTGGCCTTTTGGCCCATCCTTGGACTTCCTGGTCTTAGGGGGTGGCTGCGAGGGCCTTTGCTTCCTGGATGCCAAGGCCCAGTGTGCACATGCTGGGGTGGTCTGGAGCCTGCCCTCAGCCAGGTCCTTCCTTTCTGGGTCTTTGCCCTACATGATCTAGCCATGTTGTGCTCTGACGTCTGTTTCCTCATGTTCTGTAGATCCCCTCTGACCCCATGGTCTGGAAAGTGCTAGAATGGTGCAGGTGGAAGTCCAGGCTGGTGGCAGAGTCGCCTCCGTTTCCCGTCTCCTGCCAGCCTGGTGTCGGGGTCTGAGGACCTGTGAGGACATTACTTTTCTGTTTCCTGGGTCTGCTGTGGCAGTGTCTGTCTAGTCCCAGGTACTTGATCATGGCCAGAGATGGAAGTCTGACTTCTTTTTTATTAAATTCTCATGTTCTGTTGATGTTTTCCTTCTCTTTGTCCATCTTTTTGGGTACAGTAGTGAAAGTTTGTTTCAAGTCTAGCCCTTGCCTTTTCTCCTGATCTCCAGGTGTGCCAGTCGTCACTCACCCCTCACCCCTCACCATGTGCCTGGGTGCTTGTCTGGGTGCCGTGGCCTGGTCTTCCCAAGAGGCCCTGGCCCTGGCCTGCAGGCAGAGCTGAGTCAAGAGCAGCTGCTCTGCGCAGGCCTAGGGTGTGCGCACGTCTCAGGCTTGGGGAGGTGTCTCATTCTCATTCCTGGTTGCTCTCCTTCCTCTGTAGGGCCCAGGTAGAGGCCCTGGGTGCACTCTTTCCCCAGGCCCTGAGAAAAGGTCCTTCTGCCTTTTTTCTTCTTGGCTTTGTAAGCCACGCTCCACTCAGCCCCTTTGCCTCTCAGCAGCCACGCTGCTTCCCTCCTCCACCTCCCACCCCTCACTCAGTATTCCTCATGTGCCTCGTGCAGCCGCCTGTGCAGTGTGGGGCTGTGTTCTCTGGTTACCATCTTCAGCATTTGGCCGCGGTAGTCCTGGCCCCTGTGTGGCCCTGGCCTCCGTGTGCGCCTCTCCAGCCTGCAGGTGCCAGGCATGGGCCTTTCTCCCCAGTCAGTGTTCAGTGGCCTCTGGAAGTGGGGAGAAAGCCCTGCCCCTCGGCCCCCCAGCCTCTTCAGGGCCTTGGGTCCTCGTCTCTGGGCTACTTTCATTGCTCTCTGATGTGTTCAGTCTTTTTTTCTGTTTTCTTTTTTCTTCCTCCTGGAATTAGGAGACAGTCTTCAGTCTTCATGGCTATTCTTGGCAAGAGGGTAGGTTTGATATGAGCTCTGTGGTCAGGGCAAGGAGCAGATGTCTGCTTATAGTCTTAGTTTCTATGCTACCTGGCCACCTGCCAATTGATGTTGAACAGTAGCTGCTCATTCAATACAGTGGGGTCTGACTTTTCTTGGTACTTGAAGGTGTCTCTGTGGAGTGAGGATGTGGTGCTCTGCAGCGTCCACAGGGCTTCCAGTCTGTCCTCCCATCCTCTCCCCCTTCCTCCCTCCCTCCCTCTCTCTCTCCTTCCTGCCCTTACACCCTCCTGCTGGAGCCTCTTGAAGGGAAGGCCCTGCCATGACTTTGTTGAGCTCTGGGCTGGCACCTGGCCCCTGAGATGTCACTGTTGCCATTGCTTTTGCCATGGTGGAAATCTAGCGCTGGCGTTCGGCTTGTGCTCTGCTCCCTTTTGTGCACTTGGACCAGGGACTGAGCCCAGTGAGGGCGGGTGTGTCTGTCTCCCCGTGGCCTCTGCACAGGGTCTTCTGGGCCTGGTGTGCACAGCCCCTGGGCAAATGGCTACTCTGCGACTCTGGCCTTTGCTCCCCAGGTGGGGTTTGGGACCGGGATACACATTCTCCTTTGTCACCTGGTGGGAGCGGCCATGGAGAAGCAAGCTCTGCGTTTGTGGTGTTGGGCACTGCGTCCAGCTTTGCTTTTAGGATGTCTCCTCCAGGAGACCAGCCTGGCAGCTCACAGCATGGGCAGGTTGCTTTCCTTTCTTTTAGTGTAGAGAGAATGGTAATTGTTTTTCTTACTGGCAGTGAGTAACAGAGTAAAAAAAAACCCCAAAAAACAAAAAGCAGCTTCTGAAAACCAGGGAATAATTGGGGAAAGTGGAGTCCAGGAGAGAATAGCACCAGCTCACGCTTGACCTGGGCTCATTAGCCTCAGAAATGATGGAATTCTTTCCTTGGTTGCTGGAGCTGGAAGTCTCGTTGGTTTCATCTCTCCCAGAAGGGGATGATGCTAGGCCGTCTTTCCTTATAAGCATGTGGCCACTGTGCCCAGAGCATGCTGGGGCCACCCCGCTTCTGCCTTTGCACAGTCAGTGCTCAGACACGTGAGGACACACGGGCAGTGCACTCCCTCAGCTCTTTCTGCTCCTGAGGACCTGTTCTTGGGGTCCTGGCATGTCTCTCTTCCCTTGTACTTTAGTTTTGAAGCAAATCCCAGGCCTGTGGCATTTCAGCTGTCCCTCCCTCCATGCAGCGCCCTAATAAAGGGGGTGTTTCCTGCATCTCCATGTCACTGCCACACCTGACAAAAGTGGCAATCGTTCCTTCCTTCCCCTGATGCCCAGACCATGGCACCCTTCCAGATCATCTCAAAGCCGCCTTTGAACCGCAGTTTGTTCACCTCAGGATGCGAACGAGGCCCTTGTGCTGCCATTGTTCACTTTCTCCTATTAGGAGATGCACTTCTGTTCCCTCTGTCCGGTTGAGCATCTAACCCCATCTCACTTTCTGGATTATTCTGCCTCCTCCTGGTGTCTACCCCCATCTTAGAGTTGGAAGATAGTGCCGGGCACTGGCTCGCATTCGAGGCAGCTTGAGGGTGGGCATGCACGTCCCAGGTGCTGGCCTGGTGGGAGCATCTCTGCGCGATTGCAGTGCGGCGCATGGGGGCAGGGGAGGGGTGGCTGTGCAGGGCTGCCTTCACTCTGGCCCAGGAGCTGCTTGTGGACCTTTGCTTATTTCCTCCTGCAGGTGGACGGCTTGTTCATCATTGGGTGGATGTACCTGCCTCCCCACGACCCCCACGTCAATGACCCCATGAGATTCAAGCCTCTGTTCAGGATTCACTTGATGGAGAGGAAGTCCGCCACAGTGGAGTGCATGTACGGCCACAAAGGGCCCCACCACGGCCACATCCAGGTGTGTGCAGTGGCAGGGCTGGTCCTCACCGTCCCAGTGCCATCCTGCATGGGCTCCAGCCAGGCCTGCTTTGGTATTCTCAGCTGCAGACCTAGGCTATAGCAGATCAGCAGGTGGGAGGGAGGCTGTGCCCTGCCCCACTGTGCATTGTTCACGCCCCTGTGGCGCGGTGGACTCCAGAGGTCACTTGCCAGAGCCCTCTGTTGATTCCATTCTCAGAGCTGCTGGTTCTTTGCAACTTCAGTTCCTCCGTTTCTTTTTTTCCTGTTTGCAAGAATATCAGTGTGGAACTGAGTGTGCTCTCTGCTGTCTGATCTTGTCTGGCAGTGGTCCCCATGATGAGCACGGCGTGTCATCTGTCACACCGTGCATGTGAGATGCAGCCCTTTTGCTGTTCCATGTCACACTGGGAAATGCAAACACCCCTCTCTGGGATGTGCCACCACTTCCTGCTCTGTGGGGAGTGTTTCTCAGGGAGACTCCATTCCCTCTGCTGGCCCTGCATCAGTTGCATCTTGGGTGCCTACAGATGGGTTTGGTGGGTGTGGTGAGGGAGGGGTCGTGGCCACCTGCCTGGCGTAGGGGATGCTGTGGCGGACTCTGTGTTTCTCACTCTCCTCTTTCCTTGCATTGCTGACACTGAAGATTGTGAAAAAGGATGAGTTCTCCACCAAGTGCAACCAGACGGACCACCACAGGATGTCTGGCGGGAGGCAGGAGGTGAGTCCACGAGCTGGCCCTGTGTTCACATGATGCAGACCTACCATTTCCCCACGGGGAAAGTTGAGACCCACGCGGGAGGGAAGTCAGCCACGTGCGACCTGCATGGTGGCCATTTAACGTGGTTCAGCCCAGTATTGTCAGTGCAGACAGTGCATCTAGCACACTTGAGAAACAGCATCGTGTGGGCTTGTGTGCAGGCAGGCAAGTCGCCAGTCCCCTCCACCCGCAGAATGATGAACCACACAGGTCGTTTCTTTAGTTAGCTGTGCCTTGCTGCTTTGGCGGGCATATCCACTTGCTGAGGATTTGCTGGGAGGCTGCTTCTAGGATGGGGGTACAGGAGACCCCAGGGCCACACCCAGGACTCCTGTGTTTTCAACCCTCGAGCAGACCGTGCAGAGGCTTCTGGATTGTGCCAGTGCAGTGGGGAGGCCTGTGTGTGATTGCTGGCCTGAGTCTTTTATTTATTTATTTATTTTTATTTATTTATTTTGAGACGGAGTTTCGCTCTTGTTACTCAGGCTGGAGTGCAATGGCACAATCTCGGCTCACCGCAACCTCCGCCTCCTGGGTTCAGGCAATTCTCCTGCCTCAGCCTCCTGAGTAGCTGGGACTACAGGCATGCGCCACCATGCCCAGCTAATTTTTTTTGTATTAGTAGAGACGGGGTTTCACTGTGTTGATCGGGATGGTCTCGATCTCTTGACCTTGTGATCCACCCGCCTCGGCCTCCCAAAGTGCTGGGATTACAGGCTTGAGCCACCACGCCCGGCTGGCCTAAGTATTTTAATACCGTCCTTGAGTTTTAGTATTCAAGGATCTAAGTCTTACTGCCATTTCAAAATATTCTTAAGAAGGAAGGTGCAGTGGCTCACACCTGTAATCCCAGCACTTCGGGAGGCTGAGGCAGGAGGATCACTTGAAGTCTGAAGTTCAAAACCAGTCTGGGTAACATAGTGAGACCCTGTCTCTACAAAAAACAAAAAAATTAGCCTGGCATGGTGGCATGACAGCTACTCAGGAGGCTGATGTGGGAGGATCGTATGAGCCTAGGAGGTCGAGGCTGCAGTGAACTATGATTGCACCACTGCACTCCAGAGTGAGACCTTGTCTCAAAAGAAAAAACAAAAAATTAATCAGGCACGCTCCATGACTGGCTAATTTTCTTTGTATTTTTAGTAGAGACAGGTTTATGCCATGTTGCCCATACTGGTCACAAACTCCTGGGCTCAAGCCATCTTCCTGCCTTGGCCTCCCAAAGTGCTGGGATTACAGGTGTGAACCACCATGCCTGGCAGGGTTTGCATTTCTTAGCCCGTTTGAATTTCTCGTGGTTTCCCTATCAGCCTGAGGACTGCAGAGAGGGTTAAGATGAACCAAATGTACTGTTTCTTGGGATCCTTTGCAGGTAAGTGAGGTTCCTGTTTTCTCAAATAGATGGCACGTGAAGATGATAAATAACGGAAAAATTTTTTTCATTTATTATGCTGTCATTTTAATTTGATTTTATATACAGAAACATATAACATATGTGTGATTGCTGTGGCTCACATTTTTGTTTTTTGAGACAGAGTCTTGCTCTGTCACCTAGGCTGGAGTGCAGTGGCACAATCTCAGCTCACTGCAACCACCACCTCCTGGGTTCAAGCAGTTCTCCTGCCTCAGCCTCCCAAGTAGCTGGGATTACAGGCACCCGCCACCAAGCCCAGCTCATTTTTGTATTTTTAGTAGACACAGGGATTTACCATGTTGTCCCGACTGGTCTCGAACTCCTGACCTCAGGCGATTCACCTGTCTCGGCCTCCAGAGTGCTGGGATTACAGGCATGAGCCACTGCACCCAGCCTTGTGGTGTCACATTTAAGTGAAAAATGTCAACAGATTTTTCAAGAATAGAAACTCCTCAGCTGTTGAGCCCGTAAAAAAAAAAAAAACCATATTCTATTTCTGGTACTATATACATTGGGATTAAGAAAAGTTCCTGTAAGCTGACTTCTGTGTGTGGGTCACTGATTTTGAACTGTAGTAGTATTTTTCCTGACTTTAAATATAACAACATTATGCTCCTTGTGGAAACGAGAGAAACCCCCAGGAGTGAAGGTGAAAGCGAATGCTTTGCTGGACTCTTGATGGTGGTGTGAGTTGATGTTTCCCTTATTCTTAGTGAGGCCAGCCTAGTGTCTTGGGGTCAAGAGCTGTCTGGGGCTCTTTTTCATGAACTGTCTATCTTGTCATAGCCCATGCCTCTCTTTCTCTTTGGTGTTGGCGGGTTTCAAGTGGGTTTGTAGGAGCTCATTAACTATTTGGAAATTGAAGCCCGTCCAGATAGGAGTTGCCAGATTTTTTTCTTTTTTGTCTTTGGATTTGTCTTACAATGTGTTTTCATCCAGGGAACTTTTTAATGTTAAGAGATGGCGGGGGTGTCTCACTTTGTTGCTCAGGCTGGTCTCAAACTCCTGGGTTCAAGTGATCTTCTCGCTGGCCTCCCAAAGTGCTGGGGTTATGGGTGTGAGCTACCGCACCCAGCCATATTTAAAATTTTTACAAAAGCAGATGTATCTATCTTTCCTTAAAAGCCTCTTGGTTTAGTGCCCGAGATCTCTCCCCACCCTGATATGTTTACAAATGAGCTTCTGCTTTCATTCTTCTCTTGTGTCTGTATCTGGTTCTGTTGGATTTATTCTGATGTGAAATGTAAGGCTTAGCCCCAGCCTTGGTTCTGTGCATCCTGCTCCATTATCTCCACACTGGATGTGGAATAACCATACTTTCTCCATCAATTTGAAGTGTGCCTTTGTCCTAGGTTACCCTGTATATTCCATTCATTTCTGGACTTGATATTCTGATCCTTATATCTGTTTACACGTCAGTACCACACTATTCTAATTCTTGTAGTTTTATCACTACATTTTAATTTTATTTTACTTATGACTTAGTGACAGGGTCTCACTGTGTTGCCCAGGCTGGGCTCAAATGATCTTTCTACCTCAGCCTCCCAACGTGTTGGGATTACAGCTGGGAGCCACTGCATCCAGCCTATCACTTTAATTGCCTGTGTTCCCCTTCTATTCTGGAATGTTCCTGGCTTATCTTGCTCATTTGCTATATGAACTCCAGAAGTAGCTATTTCCCAGAAACATCCCCTTGTCTCTTCTTGTGATTTGAATCGCAGCATGCTTACTTACGGTCAGTGTATGGGGCGCTGCCGTCTGTGTGATGTCCACATCCCTGTCCAACGCACTCCCTTGGCTCTTGCCGCTCCTGAGCTCTCCCTCCCAGAGTCGACAGGGTGAGGGTGCCACTGTCCCAGGCAGAGCAGACGCTCACGCTGGTGACAGTGCCGTACCAACCATTCTAGAGTGACACCAGCCTTTCTTCTCCTGCAGGGGTCCATGCCTTCCTGTGGGGCTTGTCACCTGGTCCCACACTTACTTTATCTTGAGGCCTGCAGTGTCCTCACTGCTTTTCCTTTAGGTTGTGTGGGGGTTCAGGAGGGTAGGGCTGTCTGTGGATTTATGCATCGGCTAGGAGCTCCTCTCCACTTTCTAGCTAAGTCTTTCAGGCCAGAGAGCAGGTAGGTTACCGGAAGAGCTGGGTTCCAGAAAAAGGATGTGCCAGGAGATCTGGACATGGTGACACATCCCGATAATTTTCACAACTGAGGTAAAAGATTGGGCACAGGAATTTGGGACTTCCCTGTGCTCTGCTGGTTAAGAACTTCTGGATCAGCGGTGTATGTCCATTTTCACACTACTGATAAAGACATTCCCAAGACTGGATAATTTATAAAGGAAAGAGGTTTAATGGACTCAGTTCCATGTGGCTAGGGAGGCCTCACAATCATGGTGGAAGGCAAAAAAAAGAGAGCACTTGTGCAGGGGAAGTCCCCTTTATAAAACCATCAGGTCGTGAGACTTACTCATTAGCATGACAGCAGCATGGAAAAGACCCACCCCACGATTCAGTTACCTCCCACGGGATCCCGTCCATGACGTGGGAATTGAAAGAGCGACACAAGATGAGATTTGGGTAGGGACGCAGCCAAACCTTTGTCAAGCATATTCCAAGGGAGTGAAGTCTTGTCTGCCCAGGGAGGTTGGAGGGGCTGGGCTGTGGACAGGGGAGGCTGCAAGGGCAGTGCTGTCCCTTTGGCATCCCTACGCCTCTATGTGAGTCACCTCCGCTCTGTGAGGTTGTTCCTTGCACCCAGGCTGCCTCACTGGCATGATCTGATGATATTACTGCGGTTGCGGGTTCCCTCAACCCTGGGTCCTTGTGAGAAATACAACCCTCAGGCCCACTCAGACCTGGCCTTTTCTGTATGGGTGCTGGGCCAGGCCAAGCTACCATCTCCCTTCCCACCCCTGTGTTTCAGACCCCTCCCTTCAGACAGAGGCTTTTGGAAATCTAGAGCCTGTGAAAGCAACAGAGAGAGGGGAGAATGGGCCATGCCTCTGTCCCAGGCAGCTTTTGGAAATCTAGGGCCTGTGAAAGGGGCAGAGAGAGGGGAGAATGGGCCATGCCCCTGTCCCAAGCAGCCATCCCTGTCACCTTCAGCCCCCTCTGCCAGGGCTGCTGTGAGGGTTGCGAGGACAGCGTGTTTAGTGAGCAGGCTCTGGGTAAATGTGAAATTGATCAGTGTCATGCATGTCCTGGGCTGCCTGATTTTTTTTCTTGGTGCCTGTACGTGTTGCCCTGATAAGTAGTTTCATAATAAACATGCTTGGGAGGACCTTGTTCTGGTTAACAGGGCCTGGTTGGTAGTCCCGTTGCTTGGACCTCTTTATGCAAAGTGACGTTGTGGCTTATCTTCCTGATGGTGTTGAGTTGAAGTCTCATTACCCACGGTGGTAACATTGAAATCTTTGTTCATTACATTCAGTTTTTTGTTTCTATCCGTTATTTGAAGAGCCTTTCCTCCTTAAGTTCAGCCATTTTAATGGAAGGTTTTAATTTTCATGAAGTCTAATTTGTGAAATATTTTTCTTTTATGGTTATTTTTTGAGTCCTAAAAAAGTCCTAAAAATTGAGTCCCAAGAAACTCAGTTTGCAAAGATAGGTGCCATTTCTTTTTTTTAAACATGTAAGTTTGGTAGCTTCACTTTAGGTTCTGCATTTGTGTGGAGGCCTGTGGCCCATCTTGAATGATCCTGTGTGTGGTGTGAGGTGGGGTCAGGGTTCCTTCTTCTCTATATGAAAACCCAGCTGATGAAGAACCCTGCTGAAACCCTTTCTTTCCTCAGGGGCAGGCGTGGGCACCTCTGATACAATCAGGCAGCCGCGCCAATATTTCTGGGCTCCTGGCTCTGTTGGCACCTGTGTGAGGCCTGAGGTTGGTGGCCATCTCATGACGGGAGCTTTGTATTGGGCAAGTCCTGAGAGCTGCCCGGTTCTCCCACTTTGGTTTTGATTTTCCTGATTGCCTGTCTGTCAGGGTTCTTTGCTTTTCCACAGGAATTTCAGCCTCGGCGAGTTCACTTTGCTGTAGTGCCTAGTGGGCTTGCGGTTGGCATGTCAGATCCATAGATCAGTCTGGAGAGAACTGCTCTTGGAACGGGGCCGAGATGGCTCCCAGGCCACACACATGGCATCTCTGTGTACCCAGTCGCCATGATGTCAGATGTGTAGATCAGTCTGGAGAGAACTGCGCTTGGAATGGGGCTGAGATGGTGCTTAGGCCACACACATGGTGTGTCTATGTACCCAGGCGGTTTTTTCTTTCAGCAGTGTTTTGTGGTTTTCAGAATAGATCTTCCACCTATTTTGTGACATGTATTCCCAAGCCTTAAGTTTTTTGAGGATTCTGTACATAGAGTTTTTGAAAGTTTCATTTTTATATTTTGTGGTGTTAAGACATGAAAATCCAGGAGGCTTCTGTGTTGACTCTGTGATCCTGCCAGGTGCTCAGCACAGGCCCTGCAGTGATTGCTGTTTTTTGTTGGGAGGTTGGAGCAGTGGCGTTTGAAAGTGATTGACCTTAGTGTTTGCTCTTTTTTGTGAGTTGCTCATGCATCCCTTTGCAGAGTTAAGTCTAGATCATGACTCGAAATACTGTATTGAGCTAGGACCTTGGAAGTTTGGATGAATTCTGTAAGTTTTGTAGAATTGAACCATTAAGGATGAAATATCCTTAGCACTGCATGATGGCAGAATGTAGGATAGATTGGTGAGGCTGCAGAGTTTTTGGGAGCCCCCTTAAACCCACTTTTGCTTTGAAAAGTCATTGGCTGAGGGGTCAGCACTTCATCCTTGGCTGACTCTCATGGCTCAGGGTTGGTGATAAGGGGTCCCGGAACACTCAGGCTCCCAGGAGCTAGAGAGGCAGGCCAAGGGGCTGGGCTGTGCAGAGATAGTCTGTGTAGATGCTGTTCCTGCCCCATTGGTGGGCACAAAAGGGAATCCCACCTGGAGTTCTGGTTTCACCTGGGCTCCCCATGGCCCATGCTGCCTCCTGCCTAGCTGCCTAAGGGCTCAGGACCCTCATTTTGTGTTAGCAGGCACCTCTGACATGGGGTCAAACCTGGCAGCTCCCCTTTCTCTTCCTAGCACCAAGTCAATTCTGCCCCACCAGGAGGGCTCTGCAGGTGCAGGTTCGCTGACAAAGAATGAAGCACTGTGTCCACTCAGCAGCGCATCCTCTTCATGGCATCCTGTCATATGGATACTCATAACCTGTGTTCTTTTGGAAGGAATTTCGGACATGGCTGAGGGAGGAATGGGGGCGCACACTGGAGGACATCTTCCATGAGCACATGCAGGAGCTCATCCTGATGAAGTTTATCTACACCAGTCAGTACGAGTGAGTGCGGCGGCCTCCCACTTGGTGCTGGGTTGGCCCCTTCCTGGTGGGTGTTGGGGCACAGTCCTGTCTCCCCCTCAGTGGGTGCTAGTATGCAGTCCTCTCTCCTGCTGTGGGCTGGGAGTGGGGCCCCTCTCTCTGTGGTGCTGAGAGCATAGTTCTTTCTATGGATGCTAGGTTACAGTCTTCCCTCTCTCACTGGGTGCTCGAACACAGCCTCTCTCTCAGTGGGTGCTAGGTCGCAGTCTTCTCTCCTTGTAGTGCTGGGAGCACAGCTCTCTTGGTAGGTGCTGGGTGCATAGTCCCTCTATCTGTGAGTGCTGGGACACAGTCCTCTCTCCTGATGGTGCTGGAAACAGCCCTTTCCTGGTGGTTGCTGTGGTGCAGCCTCTCTCTCTGGGTACTAGGACCAGACATCTCTCTCTGTCAGTGCTGGGAGTGCAGTCCTTTCTCTATGGGTGGAGAGCATAGCTCTATGGGTGAAGCAGCACAGCCCCTCTCTCCTGGTGGTGCTGGGAGTACACGCTCTCTCTGTCTCTCAATGCTGGGAGTGCAGGCTTCCCTGTAGCTGCTGTGGCACAGCCCCAGACCCCTTCCTTCACCTGGGTGTCTGTTTTTGTCTGATTTCTTGTCACCCCTGCCAACACTCATGCTCTAGAGGGTGGCGCTGCTCAGCCTGGTGACTTGGGCTCTTTCCCCCCGGTAATGAGAGCAAAGGGGCACTTCCTTTCCCCTCCCGCCTGAAGCTCTGCACTGGCACTGATGCCTCCTTTCCCCTCAGAAGCCCTGTTGAAAGCATGCATGCAGGTGGGTGGGGGTGAGGACTCCCCCAGGGGCGTTGCTGCCCACAGCTTGGTGGATGCCTGGCCCTGGTTGAGCTGAGCTGCCCGCCCTACCCTGCCCTGCAAAGCTTGGCCTTGGTGCCTTGTGCATCCGCAGTCCTGCTGCCCAGCCCTCCTGTGCTGACATACCTGCTTCCCACAGCAACTGCCTGACCTACCGCCGCATCTACCTGCCACCAAGCCGCCCTGATGACCTCATCAAGCCAGGCCTCTTCAAAGGCACCTATGGCAGCCACGGACTGGAGATTGTGATGCTCAGCTTCCATGGCCGGCGTGCCAGGGGCACCAAGATCACGGTGAGTGGTGGCTACCCTGGCCAGCTGGGCTGTGGAGTCATGGAACTTGGGCAGACATAGATCCCTGGTGCCCTTGCTCCTCAGAGTGGGCTTGTACTCACAGCCCTGGGAGTTTGGGAATGCAGATTCTAGGGCCCCAGCCAGCCCCACTGAACTAGAATCACATTTCTATGAAACCCTCAGGGAGTCTGTGTGCTTCCACAACAGCGTTCAGCTCTGGCCACCCTAGCAGCCCTGGGAGGTCTCAGCGGCATGGAGACCCTTGTACTCACAGACAGCTCCCACCCTGTCGGGGCTTCGGCAGCTCCTCTCCTGGGAGCGACCTGAGGATGGGCTGTGTGGTGAGCCCCAGTATTGCTCCTCTCCCATGACTGTGAACAGGGCTGTTGTGAGCAGAGGGTCATTCCCCATGCCAGGGCTGCTGGCACATGCTGCCTGCTTGCCCTGCGTGATTATTAGGGATCCTGGAAAACAATGCCTGAAGGGTTAGAGCCTCTTCCTTGAGCCTCCAGGGATCAGGGTCACATCTGACATGATGAGGCATTCCCTGGACTCCAGTGTTTTGGCTCCTGGACTCCTCATGGAGTTTCGGGGCTGAAGGATGTTCCTGGGGTTTGGCTCCTAAGCTGTGCCTTTCAGGCAGACAGATCTGGGCTGTCCCTTAGGCTGCTGCCTGGCTCTGGGATGTTCCTTGAACTGGGGGTGTGGTTGAGCCGGTGTGAGCCAGCTGCTGTCCTCGGGCACTCATAGGTGTCGCTGGCCCCCACCACTTTCTAAGGGATTCTGAGACTTCTTCCTCTGTAAAGGATGCTGCTAAGTCAGCAGGAGGGCTGGTGCCAGCTCATTCAGCCACTGGGCTGGATCCCACACAGTGGTGCTGCCGCTGCTGGCCCTAGCCCTGCTGACCACCACCCGCTCCACAGGGTGACCCCAACATCCCCGCCGGGCAGCAGACGGTAGAGATCGACCTGAGACACCAGATCCAGCTGCCTGACCTCGAGAACCAGCGCAACTTCAACGAGCTGTCCCGCATCGTCCTGGAGGTGCGAGAGCGGGTGCGTCAGGAGCAGCAGCAGGAAGGCGGGTACGAGGCAGGCGAGGGGCGTGGCCGACAGGGCCTCCGGGAGTCCCAGCCAAGTCCTGCTCAGCCCAGGGCAGAGGCACCCAGCAGGGGCCCAGACGGGACACCTGCTGAGGATGGCGGTGAGCCTGAGGATGCCGCGGCTGTGGCCGAACAGCCTGCCCAGAGTGGGCAGGGGCAGCCATTTGTGCTGCCTGTGGGCGTGAGCTCCAGGAATGAAGACTACCCCCGTACCTGCAGGATGTGGTAAGGATGTGGTGGGCACTGGGGCCGGAGGGCAGGCCAGCATGGGCTTCAGAGAGGGCCCCACACCCACACCCAGCATGGGCAGAGAGGGCCTGTGACCTCACAGAGGGTAGCAGCTGGGGCTTTGGGACACGAGTGGGTCTGGCCTCTGACCCCTTGGAGCATGTCCCTTAGCACTTGAGTAAGCGGCCGCACAGCTGTGTCCTATCCTTCCACCCCTTCTGGGGGACCTCAGAGCTGCAGGGCACAAGGCCTCCTAATGCCCCATATCCCTGCAATAGTGCTGCCCCACTAGTGGCTTCTAAATCTACTTGTTTCCAGTCAATCGAGTGAAAAATCAGGTGAAGTATCCAACAGCTTTGAAAGCAGGAAACAAAGTCCCCTTCCCTACCTACCCACCCACCCTGTGGAAAGCCCACTTTGGTTTGCCTGGGTGTTGTCCTGGGTGGCATCTTTCTGGGCACCTTTGGCCATCTCCCCATGCATGCGGTTCAGATGTGGGTACTGCTTTCCTCCTCTCCCTCCTCCATGCCTTCCCGCCTCTGCTGGGCCAGGCCAGTGCCTGGGTAGCCAGTGGAGTGGACACCAACTAAGACTGCATGGCAGGTGCTGGCACTGCCGCTGGCCCTGCAGGGCTTGGGCTGCTGACTTGGGATGAGGCCTGCACAGCTGCCAGCCGCTATCTTACTGACTTTTTTTTACACAGTTGTCTGGGCCACTGCCTTCAGTGGCCCGGTCTCCTTCCATTCAGGCTGCTCCTCATAGATGAACAAGGCCCTTGTCCTGTGTTCTTAGCCTTTAGGGCCGTTAAAGTTTAAATGAACTGAAATGGAATAAAATGAAAAATCCAGGCCCTCAGCCACCCAGGCCATGTTTCAAGTATTTCCTGGCCACATATGGCTGATGGACCATATGTGCAGCTCTAGAACATTCCATCAGCACAGAGGGTTCTGCTGGACAGTGGCCTTGGGGGTCATTTTGAGGGTCTGCCTGTCAGTCTCCTGGCATCAAAGTTTTTCTGCCATTGTCACGTTATGAGTTATTTTCCTTTTACCTGCAAGCCATGTCACCATGTGTCTGCACTTCCCACTAAACTTCCCATCATGGAGGGAGGTGCCACCGGCCCAGCTCCCAGATGGGGTTTGGATGTCTGGGTGGGGCTTTCTTCATGTTCACATGTATAATGGTGACTGAGGAGTTTACAGAGAGGCATACAAATAGTGTTGTAGTGTTGTTTTAGCTGGTGTAAATGTTTGAATAGCTATAAAAAGAAAAATCTCTGCTACCCTTCAAAAATGTCAAAATTCGTAATACCTCACAACTGGCTCAGAGCCAGTTTGCAGGTCACAGCATGTGCTGCGGCCACTGGCCAGAGAGCCCTCCAGCCCCTCTTTCCAGCTAACCTGCAGGACAGTCCACCCCATGCTGAATATGGGAGCTCCTGGGCCTTCCCTTCTGGTTTATGGGTCTGAAGGGCCTGGACACAGCATCTGTACAGGGAATGCCTCTTGGTTTTTTTGCGAGCACAGTGCTGATGACTGTACCTGCCTCTCGGCCCTGGAGCTTCTCCCTCCACCTGAGAAGACCTCTGAGGCCCAGGCCCTGGTCGAAGTGGGTACTCACCCGCCAGGCCTTTGGAGCCTTTGTGGCTGGATGATTCTCATCATCTGTTGGAAGAATTTAGCTGCTTACAAGACAGCCATAAATGTCTTGATGTTGACCTCAAAGCCATAAATGGATGTTTGTGAGTTCTTCCCCCTGAGTGAATGTCAGCTGCAGGCTATCTATATTGTATCTCATTGTTTGTATGGGGACATAACTCCCAGAAATGAAGACTTTTTCATTTTGGGCCTGCAGAGACCTCTTGTTTTAGTTTGGTGACGCAGCACAGTGTGCAGTGAGTGAGTGAATCCCTCTCACAGGTGCTACACATCAGTGCCCCTGCCCCAAGCAGCCTGGAGGTCTGGCCTCTGCATCCATCATCAGGTGGGCTTGACCTGTGCCCTTAGCTACCCTTGCAGAGTTTCAGCCCGCACCCCCAGCTGCCCCTGTAGAGACAGGCTGGCTCTGGGAGTCAGCTTGTGGCTGATGAATAGTGGATATGGCTCTTGTGGCACGGAGGGGCATCCCAGAATGCCAGACTTGAGGTGCACTTGACTCAGCCCTCCCCCAACTCACACTTACCCTCTTGTCTCTGTTCAGTTTTTATGGCACAGGCCTTATTGCGGGCCATGGCTTCACCAGCCCTGAACGCACCCCTGGGGTATTCATCCTCTTCGACGAGGACCGCTTCGGGTTTGTCTGGCTGGAGCTGAAATCCTTCAGCCTGTACAGCCGGGTCCAGGCCACCTTCCGGAATGCAGATGCGCCATCCCCACAGGCCTTTGACGAAATGCTCAAGAACATTCAGTCCCTCACCTCCTGACCAGCCACATCCTTGCTGCCACATCCCGGGTAGCTTTGGGGCTCTGGACTCTGACCTGTGAATAGAAGCAGCATGCACTTTGGAAATACAGCCTTTTGACCAGAACGCACACCTCGTTGGGGGTCCCAGCCCAGCCACACCCCAGCACTTTATGCAGAGAGTATGACAGACCTGCATATTTGTCAGTGCCATGATGGAGGAAGCTGAGCATGTCTTACCAAAAAGGAGAATGAGCTGAAATACAGTGGATCTAGGGGGCCAGCTGTGGGACCGTGTGAGAAATGAAGCGCTGGGGTTACCGCACCCTGGGCTAGCTTGCGGTTTTCTTGGGAAACAGGACTCTCCTCTGGCGCACTTTTCTCGTGAGAGGATAGAATGATAGAATGGGTCGTGTATGAGACACATGTGCTCCACCCCACTCCTGCTGGGGGAAGCTAGGCAGAAGTGGCCTCTGGGGAGGGGGTCAGGAAGAGAACACCCAGGCAGTGCAGGTGTGATGGGCACAGCGTGTGGAGAGCAAGCTTGGGAAGTTGGTGGGATGTCAGGGTTGGGGGCAGACTCTGGATTGAATCCCATCTCTCTCTCAGCTCAGTCGAGTTTGGACAGAAGCATTTCACCTCTGATTTCAGCTTCCTCTCCTGTGGAGTGGGTGTAGTGACCTGAGTCACTGGAGTGTCAATGTGAGTGCACAGCCCAGCCGACACACCTGCCCCGGCCCCTCTCCTCCAACTTTGGAGCTGAGGCCATCGTTCCAGCCACTTGACTGTCCCCGTCAGCCTGTTCCAGACAGGGCGTTTTGTCCTTGCTTTCCTCCATGCACGCACGCGTTGTCAAAACCAAGCTGCCAGCCATTTTCTCCAGAACTCAAGGCTCCAGGCTCGCATTTCTGAAGCAGTCCTTGCATTTCTCTCCTGTGAGTGGTTTGCTCAGGTGCCAGGAGTGCTCATACGAGATGATGAGGAAAGCCCTTTGCAGTTGAGGGGACAGCTTTCTTGAAAAGCCACACCTACGTCTGGGGACACATTTTGGAAAGCAGGACCCCTTGAGTACCCTCCAGCTTGGAGACCCCATGCACTGATGCCTTCACTGCTGTGTGCCCCATGTCGTGTTAACGCCTCCGTGTGGGGACCCCATCGAAAATCTTGGCTGAGGTTGGCATCTCCTGAAGAACAGGGAGCACGGTGCCCAGAGCTGGCTGTTGCCCTAGCCCACAGCCAGCTCTGTGCCCGAGTGTGTGTCCCTGGTGAGTCTTCCCTTTCTGCCACTAGTCCTTGTGCTGGGTGTCCTGGACACATCCTGCTGGTGAGGGACCTTGGGAAGGTGACAGTCTGTGTGCCTTTGTCTGGAGACCAACCTGAGAATATCCTGGGAAACATTTTCCTGATGAACTTCTGACTGGCCTTTAAAAAAAAAAAAAAAAATTCCCACTGCCTGGCCTCAGTGCATTTGGCATATTCTTACTTTGCTTCCCACAATCAGAAAATTGGCAAGGTCCTTAAATGTTAATCTGGCCCGCCTGGGAAAAAGACTGAGGAGAAAAGCCATTGGAGAAGGTGGCAGTAGGGCTGCCCACCCAGGAGCCATGCAGATCCCGAGGCACACCGGCCGGCTCTCCATGTGGCCAGTCTCTAGTAGCTTTTGCAGCATTAGTCTACACGCTTTGTCACTCCTTGCCCTCTGTGGTGGTCACTATTTTTCTTTCATGCCAAATGATGCAGTCCCTGAGGGACAGTGACTTGTGGCCCTGAAGACTGGGGGACCCTCGGGCATGTAGACTGGCACCCTTCAGGGTTCACCATTGTTTCAAGAAAATGCATTTTTACCAAGAGCCTGAGGCTTGCTCTAAGGGACCCAGTCCATCAGAGGCATGCCCTTTGGGGCTTGAAGAGCACACTGATGGGAGACAAGCACTTCTGATTAAAGGAATCTTAAATCTCAACTATGCTTCCAGTGTTTGGGTGCATAAATGGTTTCCACTCAGAATGTCTCAAATAGCTAAGGGCTGTAAGTCAGTTCATGTGGCTTCTGGTTCTGGTGTGTGTGTGTTGCTGGGGTTTGTCCATGGTGGTGACCTGTGGTGATGCCAGGCAGGGCTGGAGCCATGTAGCCTGGAAGGGGAGGCCTTCTTGGCCGCACAGTCAATCCCTCCCAGTCATGACTACAGGTCTTGTTTTTTTCCACTCTGCTGTGTCCTTAGCCAGTTCTTGGCTCCGGTTCTGTAGGGACAGGCACAGTCTGTGTGCCTCCAAACATGGCAGCTTCGCTTACTGGGGAAAGCATCCACCCTCTCAGAGGAACCTGCAGTTGGTCCATTCCCTGCAGGTGAGGACTCGGAAGGGCTGATGATGTCATCATCAGAGGCCTAAGGGCAGCTGAGATTCAGATAAAACTGTTTTTAAGGAGGCTGAGTAACCCAGTTTGGGACAGCCAAGCACATTGGAGCTTAACTGGGAAGGTGGCCGGCGGAGCTGGGAGGTTGGTGCTCTCCATCTTTTGCCCACGGATGCTTTTCCTCACCATCTCACTCCTCTGGGGCAGGATCGAGTCTGCTGTCTGGATGGAATGTGGCTGCCTGCAGTGCAGCTCTGTGCACCTGAATGTGCTCTTTGTCACTCGTTTGGAAATTATGTGATTGAAGATTTGAGACAGGTCACTGGGGACTTTTCTGTACCAGCACTGAATGTTTGCATGAGGAAGCTGCAAACAACATCTGTAGGCTGAGATTCAGGGCAGGTGGTATTGGAGTCCCTCAGCCCATCTGACCTGGGCCCTGACCTCCAGGTCTGCTGCTGAATGTAAGTGGCTTTGTAGGCCTGGTGGTGGGAGAGCCTTAGGCTCCCTTCTTTCTCATTCCTGACCATGCCCTGGGCCCCTTCGGCCTGGTTGTGGCTCTGTGACATCCCTGCCCTGACACTGGCACCTGTTTCCCTAGCAAGCCCACCTGGAATATGAGTAGGGAGGGGTGGGCGGTCTTGGCTTTCCTCTAGCCACATGCCCTGCTGGCCACTCCATTCCCAGCTTTGTGCAGAACCAGGTGAAAACTGGAGTTTTTTCTTTGAGAACTTGGAGTTGTGCTGCAGCCATATGCGAGGGCCTTCCAGCTGCTGGCTCTGACTTCCCTTAGAGGTTTGTTCACTCCCAGGCTTTCTTGCCCGCACATGGTTAGGCCATTTGCAGTGCCTGTGGGCAGTCATAGACAGCAGCAGAACCTCCTCAGCCCCTTCATTACTTCAGAACGCCCATCCACGTGCATCTCCTGAGCTCCTGTTGTCCTCCTCCTCATGGCTGTGGGGGTCTCGAGTGTGAACAGGAGACACCGAGCTGCGGTCCACCATCCAAGGCTCTGCTGAAAGCTGCTAGGCTCTTCTAGGATTTTTCTATTCTGATTGCCACCTTCATGGTGTAACTTTTAAGAATACTTATGGGAATGGGCTCATAGAACTGCCACCTGCCCTGAGAATAGAACTCTTTGAATCACGATGAAGTCCAGTGTTAACATAGACTGACCTGTCTTTGTTTCTGGGGAGAGATCAGGAACATCACTTACTACACATCCTCAGCATTTTTTTTTTTTTTTGAGATGGAGTTTTGCTTTTGTTGCCCACGCTGGAGTGCACTGGCGTGATCTCGGCTCACCGTAACCTCTGCCTCCCTGGTTCAAGCGATTCTCCTGCCTCAGCCTCCTGAGTAGCTGGGATTACAAGCATGCACCACCATGCCTGGGTAATTTCTCCATGTTGGTCAGGCTGGTCTTGAACTCCCAACTTCAGGTGATTTGCCTGCCTTGGCCTACCACAGTGCTAGGATTACAGGCGTGAGTTGCTGCACCCACCTCAGAATATTTAGAGTAGAAGAAAGCAGATGATGATTTCCGTTTGGCTGATACTTTTTTGAGACAGGTTCTCACTCTGTTACCTGGGCTGGAGTGCAGTGGCACGATCATGGCTTACTGAGGTCTTAACCTCCTAGGCTGAAGCGATCTACTTGCCTTAGCCTCCCAACAAGCTGGGACCAGAGGCACCCATCACCATGCCCAGCTAATTTGTTTTTGTAGAGATGGGGTTTTGCCATGTTGCTCAGGCTGGTCTTGAACTCCTGGATTCAAGCAATTCACCTGCCTCAGCCTCCCAAAGTGTTGTGATTACAGGCGTGAGCCACTGCACCCAGCCTTGGCCTGTACTTTGAATGGGAATGAGACTGTGCAAACCGTGGAATACCCTGTGTTACCCACAGCTCAGTGGCCTGCATGCCAGGAGACCAGCCAGAGCACATGAGGTCAGAGCTGTGTGGGTTTTGGGCTGATTCTGTATTTGGTTGTTCCTGGAGGTGACATAACCTGCCTGCAGAAGGAGAGTGCTTTGCCATCTGATTGTGAGCTCCTTCGCTAGTGAGGTGACCTTGAAGCAGGAGCTGTGCTCTGCCTGGGTAGGCGCCCACTAGGCAGGACCAGAGCAAGCCCAGCAGCTGCCACCTGCACCCATGCACTTGTATTTCTCCTCATCATTTTAAGTAAATCTGTTTTTCAAGCCTTGTGTGTTTTGTAATTTGTTTCTTTGGGAATATGATTCAGATGTAGGCAGAGCCCTAAGCCATGCAAGCTGTCAGTCCAGGAGCCCAGACTTCCCAGCCTCTTCTTTCAAAGTGTCCAATTTCCTGCACTGACAGAAGGGAGCATTGAAGGGATGCCTTGGAATCCAGACAGTGGTTGTCCCTGTGTCCTTCCCTTTGACCTGGCATCAGAAGGGAGGACCCCATTCCCTTCGGGTCCTCATTCCCTACCCAGAGACCCGAAGGGACTGGGGGCCCCAGTGGGCTTAGATTTAAGCCGAAGTGAGTTGCATTATCTGAAACCAGGATAAGAAAAGGACAGATATGGGAGGGACTGTGCTCGGAGCCATGCAGACGAACTGAGGCTCTCATAGATCTTTCTTTTCTATTTTCTAAAGTAATATGTTATTGTAAACAGTTCAAGTCTTTAGCATAGACAGTGGTACCTCCTGTTCTTATCCCAGCCACCCCGTGAATCACTGCTGCTAATTAATGCTGTTAGCTTGGAATTGAGAAAAAGGATGTTTTCATGGAAATGCACTCAAAGTACACCATCGACTGGCGGAAATTGGCAAGTGTGATTTTCCAAATGTTGGCAGTGATGCAGGGGAACAAATGCAGGTGGGGCAGCTGTTTGGGGACAGCTCAGCTGGTACTAGCTCATGGCACTAAGGACATGGGCCCAGGAACTGGCAACTGCGTCCTGAGATGTGTACCTTGGGGAAACACAAGAGCCCAGGTGTGGGCCACACAGGGATGTTCACTGCTACACTGTGACCACAGTCACTGGCTGGAAGGAGGTGGGTGGACTATGGTGGAGCCACCCTTGGTGTCACACGGCAGGCGGACACACAGCGTTGTTCCATTGCAAAATGAGTAAAGTGAGAGATGGTATTTGTGTAACATGTAAAAATGCAAATACTTAATTTTTATCAACTGACGTGGTGAAAAGCTGAAGATAGTGTGGGAATGGTATGGTCACATCTAGGGGTGTTAAAGGGCAGAACCTCAACTCTGTTTTGCTTTAAAAAATGAGGCTTGTATGGCAGAACTAGCATCTGTTCGCCTGTTGATCCTGACATCACTGATTATGAGATCTCCCTCTTTTCTGCGTAGTTCAGAGACCAGCCCCTCAGGCAGGACACAGTGTCAGAACAGTGACCTGCAGGTCCACTCACTGCCATCCCCGCTGGCCTGCCAGCTGCGGCTGCTTCCTGGGCACTGAGCACTTTCCTGGGAGAATAGGGGATTGTGGGTCCCTGGTGGTGGGTGCTTCATTCTCCGGGGAGAGCAGCAGGTTGTGGGTCCCTGGCGGTGGGCGCTTCATTCTCCGGGGAGTGTAGTGGGTCGTGGGTCCCTGGTGGTGGGCGCTTCCTTCTCTGGGGAGAGTGGGGGATCATCCATCCCTGGCAGTGGGCGCTTCCTTCTCCGGAGCAGGGGATCTTGGGTCCCTGGTGGTGGGTGCTTCCTTCTCCGGGGAGAGCAGGGATATTGGGTCCCTTGGCGGTAGGCGCCTCCTTCTCTACTCACAGGTTTGCTGTTGTTTCCAGGCCTTTCTTTGGGGTCTGGGTCCTAGCCATGGGGTCATCCTCAGCTGTGTGGGCCATGCCAACCACATACGAATCACTTGCTACAAGCAGCACCACACAACCTCCTGTCTGGACAAGACCCTGCACCCCGCAGACTGAAGATGCACCCCGATTTTCCAGGTCACACGGGGAAGTGTGGATCTGATAATGGACTAAGTGCGACATCTTTAACACATCTCATGTGTTTTATTTTAAAATGAAAAATATCAAGTCATGGGGAAGGAGTAAAACACTGCTGCCTGCTACAGTTCCCCTCTTGCTCCAAGGGCATGGACGACCCAGACGGGGGGACCTGCTCCTGGCCTGGGTGCCACAGCCTCACCTAGATGCAAGAGCACAGGCTTTGTTCTCCAGGGATCTGTCCAACACCAGCATCACCGCAGGGGCACGGGCCCTGGGCTTTTCTGTTTGCTGCTGGGGCTGAGGGGACAGCAGATAGGCAGCAAGGCTGGTGGCTGCCCAGGCTGGCCGTGTCCAACACCAGAGGGTGAGGCAGAGTCTGAGAGGGGGTCGTGGCTGGGTCACCTGGTCCCAGATGGAGCTCACTTCTCCCTCTGGGGGCTGCTTGGCTGCACTGCCCTTGGAGGCATGGAGGTTTGCCCACCCAATGGATGGCATGGCTTTGTGCTTCCTCCCCTTGCAGGAGGCAACGTGCCCGGGGTCCTCCCTTTGTCCCTGCTCCTTAGAGGAGGTCCCTTTTTGCTGTGTGACCTTTAGTGGGCACTTAGGGTCATTGCTGAGGGCTTGCCCCCAGCCAGCAATGTGAAACGAAGAGTGCCATTTGGATAGTTTCCAAACTTACCCTCGCACCCTCCCCATTTTGACTTGAAAATTCCTGAGGACAGGATCCAAGATGGCTGAATAGCAAGAGCTCTGGATTGCAGTTCCCAGCGAAAAGGCAGAGGCCACTGCAGGTGATCCCCAGGCAAGCAGGGTCTGGAGTGGACCTCCAGCAGTCCTACAGCAGAGGGGCCTGACTGTTAGAAGGAAAACTAAGAAACAGAAAGAAATAACTTCATCATCAACAAACAGGATGTCCACTCAGAGACCTCATCTGAAAGTCACCAACTACAAAGACCACAGGGAGATAAATCCACAAAGATGGGGAGAAACCAGCATAAAAAGGATGAAAACACCCAAAATCAGAATGCCTCTCCTCCTCCAAGGGATCACAACTCCTCACCAGCAAGGGAACAAGACTGGATGGAGAATGAGTCTGATGAATTGACAAACAGGCTTCAGAAGGTGGGTAATAAGAAACTTGTCTGAGCTAAAGGAACATGTTTTAGGCCAATGCAAAGAAACTAAGAACCTGTAAAAAAGGTTTGACGAAATGCTAATGAGAATAAACCGCTTAGAGAGGACTATAAATGAATTGATGGAGCTGAAAAACACAACACGAGAACTTCGCGAAGCATACACAAGTTTCAATAGCTGAAATGACCAAGCAGAAGAAAGGATATCAGAGACTGAAGATCAACTCAATGAAATAAAACGATAAGGCAAGATTAGAGAAAAAAGAATAAAAAGAAAGGAACAAAGCCTCCAAGAAATATGGGATTATGTGAAAAGACCTAATCTACGTTTGACAGGTGTACCTGAATGTGATGGAGAGAATGAATCCAATCTGGAAAGCACTCTTCAGGATATTATCCAGGAAAACTTCCCCAACCTAGCAAGCAGGCCAATATGCAAGTCCAGGAAATACTGAGAACACCACAAAGATATTCCTCAAGAAGAGCAAACCCAAGGCACATAATCGTCAGATTCACCAGGGTTGAAATGAAGGAAAAAATGCTAAGGGCAGCCAGAGAGAAAGGTTGGGTTACCCACAAAGGGAAGCCCAGCCAGAAGAGAGTGGGGGCCAATATTCAACATCCTTAAAGAAAAGAACTTTCAACCTAGAATTTCATATCCAGCCAAACTAAGCTTCATAAGCAAAGGAGAAATAAAATCCTTTACGAACAAGCAATTGCTCAGAGATTTCATCACTACCAGGCCTGCTTTACAAGACCTCCTGAAAGAAGCACTAAACAGAAAGGAACAACCAGTACCAGCCACTCCAAAAATGTACCAAATGGTAAAGAGCATCAACACAATGAAGAAACTGCATCAACTAACGGGCAAAACAACCAGCTAGCATCAAAATGGCAGGATCAAATTCACACATAACAATATTAACCTTCAATGTAAATGGGCTAAATGCCCCAATCAAAAGAAACAGACTGGCAAATTGGATAAAAAGTCAAAACCCATCGGTGTGCTGTATCCAGGAAATCCATCTCACATGCAAGGATACACATAGGCTCAAAATAAAGGGATGGAGGAAGATTTACCAAGCAAATGGAGAGCAAAAAGAAGCAGGAATTGCAATCCTAGTCTCTGATAAAATAGACTTTAAACCAACAAAGATCAAAAGAGACAAAGAAGGACATTACATAATGGTAAAAGGATCAACGCAACAAGAAGAGCTAACAATCCTAAATATTTTTGCACCCAATACAGGAGCACCCAGATACATAAAGCAGTTCTTAATGACTTAACAAAGAGACTTAGACTCCCACACAATAATAGTGGGAGACTTTAACACTCCACTGTCAATATTAGATCAACAAGACAGAAAATAAACAAGGATATCCAGGACTTGAACTCAGACCTGGACCAAGCAAACCTAATAGACATTTAGGTTTGAATAAGAACTAATAGAAATCTCCACCCCAAATCCACAGCATTCTTCTCAGCACCACACCACACCTACTCTAAAACTGACCACATAATTGGAAGTAAATCACTCCTCAGGCAAATGCAAAAGAACAGAAATCATAACAGTCTTTCAGATCACAGTGCAATCAAGTTAGAACTCGGAACTCAGAAACTAACTCAGAACCGTACAACTTCATGGAAACTGAACAACTGGCTCTTGAATGTTGACTGGATAGACAATGAAATGAAGGCAGAAATAAAGATGTTCTTGAAACCAACGAGAATGAAGACACGACATACCAGAATCTCTGGGATACATTTAAAGCAGTGTCTAGAAGAAAATATATAGTAATAAATGCCCACATCAGAAGGAAAGATCTAAAATCGACACCCTATCGTGAAAATTGAAAGAGCTAGAGGAGCAAGATCCAAAAAACTCAAAAGCTAGCAGAAGACAAGAAATAACTAAGCTCAGAGCAGAACTGAAGGAGATAGAGACACAAAAAACCCTTCAAAAAAATCAATAAATCCAGGAGCTGGTTTTTTGAAAAGATCAACAAAATAGACCACTAGCCAGATTAATAAAAAAGAAAAGAGAAAATGATCAAATAGATGCAATAAAAAATGATAAAGGGGATATCACCACAGATTCCACAGAAATACAAACCACCATCAGAGATGACTACAAACAACTCTATGCACATAAACCAGTAAACCTGGAAGAAATGGATAAATTCTTGAACACTTGCATCCTCCCAAGCCTAAACCAGGAAGAAGTTGAAACCCTGAATAGATCAATAACAAGGGCTGAAGTTGAGGCAGCAATTAGTAGCCTACCAACCAAAAAAAGCCCAGGTCCAGATGGGTTCACAGCTGAATTCTACCAGACATATAAAGAGGAGCTGGTACCACCCTTTCTGTAACTATTCCAAACAATTCAAAAAGAGGGAATCCTTCCCAAATCATTTTATGAGACCAACATCATCCTGATACCAAAATCTGGCAGAGACTCAACAAGAAAAGAAAACTTCAGGCCAATATCCATGATGAACATAGATGCAAAAATCTTCAATAAAATACTGGCAAACCAATTGCAACAGCACATCAAAAACCTTATCCATCACAATCAAGTAGGCTTCATCTCGGGGATGCAAGGCTGGTTCAACATACTCATATATAAATGTAATTCACCACATAAACAGAACCAAAGACAAAAACCACATGATTATCTCAGTAAATACAGAGAAGGCCTTTGACAAAATTCAACAGCCCTTTATGCTAAAAACTCTCAATAAACTAGGTATTGACAGAACGTATCTCAAAATAATGAAAGCTATTTACGACAAACCCACAGCCAGTATCGTACAGAAAGGGCAAAAACTGGAAGCATTCCCTTTGAAATCTGGCACTAGATAAGGATACCCTCTCTCACCACTCCTATTCAATATAGTATAGGAGGTTCTAGCCAGAGCAGTCAGGCCAGAAAAAGAAATAACGGATATTCAATTAGGAAAGGAGGAAGTCAAATTGTCTCTATTTGCAGACAATATGATTGTATATTTAGAAGACCCCATCGTCTGAGCCCACAATCTCCTGAAACTGGTAAGTAACTTCAGCAAAGTCTCAGGATACAAAATCAATGTGCAAAAATCACAAGCATTCCTATACACTAATAACAGACTTAAAGACAGCCAAATCAAGAACGAACTGCCATTCACAATTGCTACAAAGAGAATAAAATACCCAGGAATACAACTAACAAAGGATGTAAAGGACCTCTTCAAGGAAAACTACAAAACAGTGCTCAACGAAATAAGAGAGGACACAAACAGATGGAAAAACATTCCACGTTCATGGTTGGGAAGAATCAATATTGTGAAAATGGCCATACTGCCCAAAGTAATTTATAGATTCAATGCTATCCCCATCAAGCTACCAATGACCTTTTTCACAGATCTGGAAAAAGCCAACTTAAACTTCATTTGGAACCAAGAGAGAGCCCGCATAGCCAAGTCAATTCTAAGCAAAAAGTACAAGGCTGGAAGCATCATGCTACCTGACTTCAAACTATACGAGTCTACGGTAATCAAAACAGCATGGTACTGGTACCAGAACAGAGGCCTTGGAGGCAATGCCACACATCTACAACCATATTATCTTTGACAAACCTGATAAAAACAAGCAATGGAGAAAGGATTCTGTTCAGTAAATGGTGTTGGGAAAACTGGCTAGCCATGTGCAGAAAGCAGAAACTGGACCCCTTCCTGACACCTTACACTAAAATTAACTCCAGATAGATTAAAGACTTAAACATAAGACCTAACACCATAAAACCCCTAGAAGAAAACCTAGGCAAAACCATTCAGGACATAGGCATAGGCAAGGACTTCATGACTAAAACACCAGAAGCACTGGCAACAAAAGCCAAAATAGACAAATGGGATCTAATTAAACTCCAGAGCTTCTGCACAGCAAAAGAAACAATCATTAGAGTGAACTGGCAACCAACAGAATGGGAAAAAATTTTTGCAATCTGCCCATCTGACAAAAGGTTAATATCCAGAATCTACAAAGAACTAAAACAGATTTACAAGAAAAAAACAAACAAACCCATTCAAAAGTGGGCAATGGAATGAACAGACATTTTTCAAAAGAAGACATATGTGAGGCAACAAACATGAAAAAATGCTCATCATCACTGGTCATCAGAGAAATGCAAATCAAAACCACATTGAAATACCATCTCACACCAGTTAGAATGGCAATCATTAAAAAATCTGGAGACAACAGATGCTGGAGAAGATGCAGGAGAGAAATAGGAACACTTGTACACTGTTGGTGGGAGCGTAAATTAGTTCAACCATTGTGGAAGACAGTGTGTCGCTTCCTCAAGGACCTAGAAATAGAAATTCCATTTGACCCAGCAATCCTATTACTGGGTATATATCCAAAGGATTATAAATTGTTTTATTATAAGGACACATGCTCACGAATGTTCACTGCAGCACTGTTTACAATAGCAAAGACCTGGAAGCAACCCAAATGCCCATTGATGACAGACTGGACAGGGAAAATGTGGCACATATACACCATGGAATACTATGCAGCCATAAAAAATGATGAGTTAGTGTCCTTTGTAGGGACATGGATGAACCTGGAAACCATCATTCTCAGCAAACTGACATAAGAACAGAAAATCAAACACCGCATGTTCTCACTCATAGGCGGGTGCTGAACAATGAGAACACGTGGACACAGGAAGGGAGCATCACACACTGAGGTCTGTGGGGGTGAACTAGGGGAGGGACAGTGGCGGGTGGGGAGTTGGGGAGGGATAACATGGGGAGAAATGCCAGATATAGGTGATGGGGAGGAAGGCAGCAAACCACATTGCCATGTATGTACCTATGCAACAATCCTGCATGTTCTTCATATGTATCCCAAAACCTAAAACGCGATAAAATATAAAATAAATAAATAAATAAAAAATTCCCAAGTGACAGAAGGCAGCAATGTGTGTCCTTCCTATATTTGCCTTTGTCCCTCTTATTCCTGAGCGGGGAGATCCATGGGGCCTTTCCTTCTTCCCTGTGTGCTGGCATGGGCCCTCCTGGCCACCTGCATTGCCTCTGAGCCGTGGAGGTCCTGGCCGCGCCCACCTTGGGCTTCTCTGGGCATTTGGAGTTGCTGCTTCCTGGCTCCTTCCAGAATTTTTACAGAAACTGCAGATCTCTAGAGGACAGACGGCTCTGCCCACAGGGAGGACAGGCACCTGGTGCCTGTTCCCACACATGCCTACTCTGCTGACCCCAGGTCTGGCTGACCTGGGCTCTCCTTGCCTGGCCGTGGTGATGAACAAGCCTGTTCCAAGGAGTAGAGTTGGTGGAAAGAGGCAATGGACCTACTCAGGGTGTGAAGATACTTCTCAGAGTGAGGCCTAAGCAGCACTTTCTGGCCCCAGGGCTAATCATGAGGAACTGACAAGGCACTGAGGGTCCACCTGTGTGCACAGCTAAGCTGCAAACCCAAGGTCATCCATCCTGTGAGAGCCCTACCCAGTGCCGCCTCAAGGGAAGAAAATGGCTTGGCTCTAGGAGTCAGGCCTGTGGTAGGGCCCAGACAGCCTCTCACTGGCTGAGACTCTTGCAGTGTCTACGATGCTCAAGCCTTGTCTGCTTCCCTTGGGACAGGACTTCACCCCCAGGCACAGGTGGTGTTTGGGGCCAGGTGAGTCTGTGTGCTAGGCCACTCTGTGCGTTGTGTGAGGTTGACCAACATTCTTGGCCCCAACAATGGATGGCAGTCCCTCCCACATGTCAGTCAACAGGCTCCAGACAGGCCAGGTGTCTCTTGGGGCAAAGTCGCCCATTGGGCACTACTGAGTTGATGCCTGCACCTCCTATGTGGCAAACGGTGCTAAGCATTGAGGGCACAGCAGTGAACACTGAGGGGCTCTGTCCCCACACAGGCCACAACACACAATCTCCTAGAATATGTGCTCTTATGACCACCTCTGAACACAGACACATCAGGAGGCAGTGGACTCCCAGGTGTAGGGAGGCTCAGGGCTGAGGTGGAAGTGGGCATGGGTGGTAATGTGCTGCTTGGCTCCGGTGACAGCTATCCTAGCACCTGCTGGGTGAGGAAGGGCAGGTGAGGTGCTGTGTCCTCAGCCGTCTTCCTCTCCACCTGGTAGGCACATAATTCCCCGAAACCTCAGTGAGGACCAACTCCTCACTGGCCAGAGCCAGCCCCATGCCACCCAGGAAGCAACTCTGACTCAGGGAAAGGGGTTTCCATGAGGGCGGAGTCAGTCCTGACTCCCCTGCAGTTCTGGGGCTACCTTTCCTGGGCACGTTCCACCTGGTTCCTGAGCAAAGCAGGAGGCAGGAAGAGGCAATGGCCACTGCGTCAGCATCTGCCACAGGGGCCCGTCAGATGGCTCCCGTGGGGTGGGTGGGTGTGAAGCAGTGTCACTAGGGAGCTGTCGGGAGAGATGTCCACTCCAGTTCCTGCACGCTGAGCTGTGGTTTCTGGGGAGAGGATTTGAGCATTTGTAGCTTGCAAGGCCCCCAGAGGATACCCACAGAGCAGCTGTCCTGTGGCTATCATCTGCCCCCGCCACACTAAACAAAGCACCTCTGTTTCAACATCTCTGGGGAAGAGGATTCCAGAGAACACACTTCAGGGAAATGCACAATTTTACATGACCAGCTAGCAGTCCTTTACCCCTTAGTGAGAAAGGGTTGAGCTGTCCCTTTTCCTTCCTTTTAAAAAGCATTTGGGCTGGATGCGGTGCCTCATGCCTGTAGTCCCAGCATTTTGGGAGGCCGAAGCAGGGGAGATCACTTGAAGTTGAGGCCAGCCTGGCTATCTCTACCAAAAAATACAAAAATTAGCCGGGCACAGTGGTGCACACCTGTAATCTCATCTACTCTGGAGGCTGATGGGAGAAGTGCTTGAACCTGAGAGGTGGAGGTTGTAGTAAACCGAGATTATGCCATTGCACTCCAGCCTGGGCAACAGAATGATATTCTGTCTCAAAAAAATAAATAGCTGAGCATGGTGGCGGGTGCCTATAATCCCAGCTACTTGGGAAGGTGAGGCAGGAGGATCACTTGAACCCAGAAGGCAGAGAATGCAGTGAGCTGAGATTGTAACACTGCACCCCAACCTGGGCGATAATGAGAGACTCCATCTTAAAACAACAACAACAAAACAACAAATAAATAAATAAAAAGGGTTTGGTTAGGTTTTTGAGGTGTAGTCTATTTACAGTTAAATTTTACTGTGTTTGCAGTTCTGAGTTGACAGATGGTTGTAAATAATCACTATCAGGACAGAGTGCTCCAGCATCCGTCAAAATCCCTTTGTGCTGACCCTGCACAGTCCCTGCCTCCCTAGATCTCCAGCCCCTGGCACCCCTGATCTACTCTCCACCCTACTTCCACTTTTCCCAAAACGCCTGGGGAGTAGGCTTTGCCAGCAGGGGTCTGTCTGGCTTTCTCCTTTGGCAGGGTGCAGCTCAGCCTTTGTGCATTATTACTCCTCCAAGGAGCCTCATCAGATACTTTTCCAATACCCTCATGAACTTTTACCACCACAGACATACTGTTTGTGTACTGTGTGTATACCTGTGCTTTGTACTTCAAGGGAGGAAGACAGTTCCAGCTACTCAGGAGAAGGCAGGAGGACTGAACCCGGGAGGAAGAGGCTGCAGTGAGCCACTATCGCACCACTGCACTCCAGCCTGGGCGACAGTGAGACACCCTGTCTTTCTTTTTTTTTTTTCTTAGAGCCAATTCTGTAAAAGGGAGACACCCTGTCTCTAAAAAAAAAGCAAGATGTGTTTTCCCCTACCCCAGAAAGACCAGTGTGTGCCAGTTTGTGGGTAATAGCACTGTGTTGAGAACGCAGGACTTCGGCCTGATGCCCTGAGATCCATCCACGATGATGCCTCAATCAACCACTCATCCCTCTGACTGCTGAGCAGGACTCATGTGGTGCAGGTGCCACAATGTATCTGTCTCCCCATAAAGGATATTTGCACTTTCCAGTGGGACACTTTATGAATAAAATCACTATAAACATCTGTGTGATTTTTTTGTGAGGACATGAGTATTCATTCCTTTAAATACCTAAAAGTGGGATTGCTGTGTCACACGGTAAGCACATGTTCAATCAGAGGAGAAACTGCCACATATTCCAGAGTGTAGGGAGGAGTCCCCTTGTGCCACATTCTCGCTATCCCTTCTGATCTACTCAGTGTTCTTTATTTTGGCCATTCTGACAGGTGTGTGTGGTGAAAACTCATCATGGGTTTAGTCTGCACTTCCCTAGGCACTGAAAATGCTCAGCCTCTCTCTATGTGCTCAGCTGCCATTCATGTTTGGAAGCATGTCTGTTCAAAACTTTTTGTGTGTGTGTGAATACTTCTGATTATTGTATGTTCAAAACTTTTGCACAGTGTGCCTGTAGTCCCTGCTACTCAGGAGGCTGAGGTGGGAGGATCTCTTGAACCCAGGAGTTCCAGGCTGCAGTGAGCCATGATTGCACCACTGTGCTCCAGCCTGGGTGACACCAGCGAGACACTGTCGCAAAAAACAAAAAAACCAAACCAAACAAAACAAAAACAAAAAAAAACAAGACTTTAGCACATTCCTTGATAGAAAATATGAATTAGGGGAGGAAAAGGGAGACAGAGCAGGAAGACACAAAGAGTTGGAGGGTGAAAGAGAAAAATGAGGGACAGGGTGGGGAGCTTGGGAGACTGAGGACAAGCCCTTACACTCATGAGCTGGTTGGGGGAACTGGAAACTGATGGGCAATTCTGCAGAGAGTACAGGAGCTTTTCCTAAAATTCACAACAGCCCAATAAATATTTCTTGCCTCTCAAGTATCCTTAGGAGCACAGTCTGGGTACTAAGAAAAAAGCCCTTTAGTGAGTTTCACTTGCCCAAGACAAGGAAGTCTTAGTTTCCTCATCTGTAAGATGGTGACAGTAACCTGCCTCGTAGGTTACTGTGAGGAGTAAATGAGTTAAATACAGAAAGCATGCAGACTAGTACCTGATACATAAGAAACTTTTGCAATATTAACTACCATCACCATCACAATCATAATCACTACCACCATCATCATCATCACCACCCCAATCACACCACTATCATCATCACCACCATTACCATCATTACCACCATCACCATCACCACCCCCACCCCCACCCCCACCCCCATCACCATCATCACCATTACCATCATATCACCACCACCACCACTACCTGAAAACTCTAAATCTGCTTTGCCCAAAGTCTACTCTCGGCGACACACTATTGTGTGGACCTTAAATAGGGAACTCAGTCAAAGCTTCCTTGAGAAGATGACACTGAGACCTAGATGTAGTGAGGCAGCCCTGAGCCACTTGGGGAAGAGCAATTCAGGCAGAGGGAGCAGAGGTAAGTGTAAGACCATGGAGGTATAAGAAAGCAGCACTGAGCACCGTGGCTGGAACAAGGAGGAATGCAGTAGGAAATGAACGCAGGGCAGGAACCGGGGCAAAAGTGCATCAGTGTGCGGGTGTGTGAACGTGAGAGCATGCATGCATGTGTGCACATATGTGTGGGTGCATGTGTGTGCTTTTATTAGCTAGCCACAGATCTCATAGTGCCTTGTGGGTCACAGCAAGGACTGTGGCTCTCTAGGCCCCACAGGAGCCCCTGGAGGCTCTGTGTTGAGAATGGCCTGCTGGTGAGGAGGGTGAAGGTGGGAGACGCCCACTGAGGAAGCTGCTTCGTGCATTCTGGTCTGAACCCAAGTGGAGTCGTGGGAGTCCTGGGAAGTGACGAACTCTGGGTGGAGTTGGGGACTCTGGTGATTTCAGACACAGTGGTAGGAGGCGGGTCTTCAGTGTCCTGTGGTGGGGGTCGGGGGATGAGATGGTAACAGAGATATTTGGAAATTAGCCAACTCAGAGTGTGGCTGTTCTGTGTAGCTGTGCCCTTTTTCATGCTGCTCTGGTAACAGCAAGGAGGGTGATGATGATGTTGTGTCTGCCTCAGCAGACGGCACAAAGATGAAGTAAAGGAAGACCCAGATGGCCCTTGGAAGAGAGATGTGTAAACTGTCACGATTGGAGAGACTAGGAGAATAAGGGGAGATGATAAAGCCAGCAACCCCTAGAGGAACAGGTAAGGGTTTACACCAGCAGAAGCGCTCAGAACGACGTTTGCAGTGGGCATCAGTCACATGACACAGGGCATTAAGGGGCGCTGAACACAAAATGCAAACAGACACAAGTCAGAGGCACCTGGGTGACCCTGACCTCATCACTCTGGGATCCAGCCTGGGAAGGGACTGCTCAACTTCAGAGAGATCCCAAAATTGTCCCCAATGAAAGGCCTGAGATTTTTATTTTCTTTTTTTTTTAGACGGAATCTCGCTCTGTTGCCAGGCTGGAGTGCAGTGGTGCAATCTTGGCTCACTGCAACCTCCACTTCCCGGATTCAAGTGATTCCCCTGCCTCAGCCTCCCAAGTAGCTGGGATGACAGGCGCACACCGCCATGCTTGGCTAATTTTTGTATTTTAGTAGAGACCAGGTTTCACCATGTTGGCTAGGACTTTTCTTTCCTTTTCTTTTTTTTGAGGCTGACAATACCTGGTTTGTTGAGGATCCAGGCAGCTGGATCCCCTCATACATTGCTCATGAAACTGATAAAACCACACTGGCAAACTGGCAGTATTTACAAAATCTAAACATATGAATACCCGATGACCAACTAATTCCTTGCCTCACCGAAGAGAAATGAGAGCTTATGTGTACCAGAAGACAAGAACAAAACTATCCACAGCAGCTTTCTTCCTGATGGCCCCAAACTGGAAATGGCCCAGATGTCCATTCATAGGAGAAATTTTTTTTTTTTTGCTTTTTTTAAAAAAATTTTTTGATAAACTTTTATTCCCAGAAGATTTAGAATTGAAGGAGAAAAGATTTTTAAAACATTAGCTGAAATATAGATTTTAAAAATATGGATTAAAAAAACAAAAAAATGTGTGGCATGTTCACAGAGAGGAATTCTGTAGAACAATGGAGTTTCCTTCGCATCCCCAGCCTGTGTCATGATGGATTTACTTTCCTGGTTTTGAACGTCACACATGTAGAATTATCTGTACATTTTGGGGTCTGACTTCATTGTACGCATCATCCTCACTGTTGTGGGTTGTGGTTGTGTGTTTTTTGCCATTGTGGTACACAGTAGGTATTTTGTCAGTTGATTTTGATTTTGTCAGTTTTTAAAATTTTAGCCATTCTTGGGTGGGTGAAGAGCTATTCTTGACATGGAACGACAAGACTTGGTGTGCCAAAGGTTAAGGCCTGAGCATCCAGGGGAGCACAAGCCTGTCTTCCATGCCCTGCTGTGGTATAACAATGTTTCGGTGTGCTCAGGAGGAAAACAGAGACAGCAGAGAAGCTGAGCGCTTCAAAGTGGGCAGAAATGAGACAGGTATTAAAAAAAGGAGCTAGGCTAACGGTGAGACTCTTGGATAATTTTGTCATTAGTTACAAAGGGCAGTGACAACATGATTTACACACACACACACACACACACACACACGGTGGGATATCTGAAATATTAAGCAGATACCCCACCTTAGTATAGCAGGGGCACTGCCTAATGAGCATGGATGCTGGTCAGGAGAGCATGTGTGTACGTGCTGGCTGGAAACTCGGTCCTGTTCACAGGTCATGATCGTAACGGTCAAACAGCAAAGCCAAGAAATCCGACAGGGCAGTGCCTGGGAGCCCCGGTTTGCTCTGTGGCTAGAACGCGGCACGCTGAAGTATCGCCCATCGGGGCTAGTGGTGCTCGTGATGGTTTGGGCAAATACAAGTAGTAATCCAGAGTATTCGAGTCACATGGAAACACTGGAAGTGGGAGAAGACCCAACCGTTTCCAGGAAATACAAATTGGAACTGGCGGTAACTTAAAGAACATAATTAGGGAGAAAGCACTGGGTTTCACTAAAATATGAAGACACGTCCTGTCTTCCGGTCAGCAACTGCCCAAAGTACATGCGTTCCAGAGAAAAGAGCGGGTAGGGTGGGGAGGCTAACGGCCCGCCAGAACCCGCGCTCGCACGCCCAGGCCTCCGGGTGACAGCTGCTTCCAATTTCGCCATCTTTAAACCCAAGGTTGTTAAGAAAAAAAAAAAAAAAAAACTTACTTTTCTAAAAGTTACGATTCGAGCCGCACCTGAGGACGCTTCGGGTGAAATCATTCCTTTACGTAAACTCAGATACAGGAGTTGGCGATCCAGCGCCGGCTCCTTTACCTCAGATACAGGAGTTGGCGGTCCAGCGCGGGCTTCATCTGAGGTAAAGGAGTGATTTAACCCGAAGCGCCTATGCAAGACGCAGGACCGCGCGCGGGCTGCTCTCACCTTTTTTTCTCCTTGCAGGGTATCGAGACCCTGGCTAGGGCGGCAGGCGGCCCCGACCCATCTGTCGGAAATGATGAGTGGCTCCCTTCGCTGAGGGCTGCAGGACCAACACCAGCGGGAATGGCAGGTGTCCCGGAGCCCCACACAGCCGCGCTCTAACCCGCTAACCTCGCGTCCCTGCGCGAGGGGCCAATCAGCCGCCAGCTAAGTTCACATGCCTAGAAGGCCGCTTTTGATTGGCTGGGCTTGGGCCAGTCAGCGGGACGGGCGGGCGCGGGCGCGCGCGGCTTGTCAGGCTGTTCCAGTGGGTTAAGGTTGGGGTTGCGGTTGGGCTCGGACTGGGGCTGAAGGGAGAGGCAGAAGCCGGGGCGGCCGGGCCTGAGGAATATGTGTGTGAAAGGGCGCGTCAGCCCTAAGAAGGCACACGTGTGCGAGCCGGTCCCCACTGCCCCCGAGGCGTTGTCACCATCATCCTACGGCCACTCCAGCGGCCTCGGGCGCTGCTGCCTGGAACCCGAGCCCGGTGTGCGTCGGGCTCTGCAGGCTGGCGCTCAGACCCAGCGCGCAGGATGGCAGGCAAGTACGTCCTGAGTCCTACCCGCGGGTACCCAACACCGCGCCTGTGAGTGCCAGGACCGGCATTGTGCCATGACCTATGCCTAGGCAGAACCCTTGACCGGGACCCACACAGAAACCTCACTTACATTGGCACGAGGACAGAAACGCAGCTGATCGTTTCACATAACTGAAAAGGCCAGGAGTAGGCCTTCGGGCGTGGGTGTATCCGGGTGCACACCGACCATGGTCCTGGAAAGTTTCTCTCCATCTCTCAGCTTCTTTCCTTTTTACTGGCTTCTCTTGTGAAGGCAAGACGATCGCCAGGACCTCCTGAGGTTTACACATTATAAGATTATCATCCTCAACAAAAAGGAGATTCTTTTTCCCCAGGGTAGTGGTGAGTTGGGCCCACCTGAACTACAAGGACTGAGATGGGTGTGGGTCCCCCCAGGAATATAGCAGTGCTGTAATGACCAGAAGGGGCCTCGGAGGCTGTGCATGGCAATGCCCCCGTCCTCTGTGTTTTCAGGCATCAGCTGGGAGAGTTGATGCTTGACTCTATTACTCTAACAAAATATAACAATAATAATAACGGTTATTATGACGGTGAAACACAAAAACATTTGTATGGCTCTTACAGTTTCCACACTACAAAGCACTTTGACCCATCACTGTCAGGGAAACAGGGCTTTGCACTCACTGGAGATGCTCTATAGCCCAACATTCAAGCAGTTTGTTGTGGGGTGGATCAGGGAAGAGTAACACAGGCTGTGTAACCTCGAATGCTTTGTCATCCCAGAGACAAGACACCCAGGTTTCTATAGTAGAAGGAGGTTATTTAATGGACAGTTTGACAATGTTTTCCTTCAGTATTTCAGTAAGTTGGGTGTGTCTGTCTGACAAACCATCATAGGTGATGTGATTGGCAGCTCCCTGTCCTGGGAAGTTCTCACCAGGTTGCAACGTGCCCATCTTTCCTGATGCTCCAAGCACAAGTTTAGCTTGAGTCAGCTTGAAGCTGGTTGGCTTGGGAATGCAGGATTCCACCACAGCCAGCCCCCAGGAACCCCTAGACATTGACACATGAGCACACAGCTGCTTCTAGTGTCACCCTCTCACTCTTCTTAGGCTCACAGGATGGCCCCCTGCCCCGCTACCCCTGGGCTTTATTGTTGAGAGTCAGTTCTGAGAAGGCAGGCCTGGGCCTGTGCCCTAGCATCCCTGCCCACCAGTTTACACAAACCCTGAAACTTCTAAGCTTTCCTGTTCTTCTTTTCTAGGAATAGTACATTTCAAACCTACAAGAAAGAAGTGTGCCTCCCAGGTCATTCGGTAAGGAAAGCAAATCCTCAGCCACTTGGCCCTGACCCCAACATGCCCCTGTGGGGTGAGGAGAGCAGAGAATGTGGGTCCAGAAGCTGCATCCCATGAGAGGATACTCCAAACACAAAAGTATGGTTGCAGGAGCCATCCCTGGGCCTCCAGAAAAGAGCCCCTTTCAACTCTCAGGCCCTCACAGCACCGCGCTGAGTTCAGGAGCCTTGGGAGAACCAGCGGGCCACATAATGTACCTGCTCTGGGCATCAGCTTCTCCATCTGCTCCTGGAGGTGATGGCAGCCCCTCTCCTTCCTGCCTAAGCATGTTACGAAGTTCCCGGGGGATGAATGTGAAAGCTCTTGTAGACCAGAGTGAGACAGATGGTGACAAAGGCAGCACTCACGTGTCCATAAGCTCTAGAGCTGGTTGTACATCCCCGTTTTCAGAGGAGGACCACGACACTTTCTCATAGTAGCATGGCAGTAAGCAGCTGAGAATCCCAGCACACCTGGTTTTCAGGCTCTGGCAGATCCCCCTCCAAATGATCTTGGAGGCCTCAGAGCGAGCTATGGTAGCTTGCCTCTTTCCAAGCTGCAGTAGGAGCTGCGGACCCTGTCCCTGGACACTGTTTTCCTGAGCATGGATCTGCTGTGCCTGAGAGCCTCCTGTGTTTCCTGCAAATGCAACATCAAGTTCACTTCAGTCTCTTCTGGATCTCATTCAAATATACTCTGGCCCCTGGGCCATTCTCCAAGATCCCATCTGCTGTGAGTGCCAGACCAGATTCGGGGGCTGCCTACCTGTATCTAGGGCAGAAGCAGCACTGCCTTACTGGGTTCCTCTGTCCCTGAGACCCCGAAAGCAGGTAGGGGACTTGAACCAGGAGGTATTCACCTAGGGTCCAGGGTAAATGTCAGGGGACCAGACACCCTTCAGAATTAGAAGTATTATATGAAATTTTAAGATTTCATGGGGACAGTTTGTGATTATTTTAGTGTCAGACGGGTAATGTGCTGACATTGTAGCAATGTCTGAGGGAGGCATACTTTACACATGTGCATGAGCACCCAGTTATCGTGTTTGTGAACTACGAAAGGATCTGTGATTTTTGAACAGATTTTTCTAAAAACTAGACTCCTGGAGGTTTGACTGGCATCTGATAAACTGCGTGTATGTAAAACGTACAGTGTGGTAAGTTTTGACATAGGTATTCCCCCCTGAACCCACCACCACCATCAAGATAATGAACATATACACAACCCTTAACCTGTCCTTGGGCTCCTTTGTAACTTTACCTAACATACCATACCCTGACATCCCCAGGCAACAACTGACCTGCTTTCTGTCACTGTAGATTAGTTTGCATTTCTGAGAATTTTATATAAATGGAGTGATAGACTATATACTTTTTTTTCTGGCTTCTTTCACTTAGCATACTTATTTTGAGATTTTTCTGTGTGATCCTGGGCATCAGTAGTCATTCTTTTTATTATTGAGTAATGCTGCATTCTATGAATAGACCACAGTTCATTCATTCACCCAGAAGGACATTTGGGTTGTTTCTACTTATCTGTTACACACAAAGCTGCTATGAACATTTGTGTACAAGGCTTTGTATGAATATATGCCTTCATTCTTCTTGGGTAAATACCGAGGAGTGGAATTCCTGAATCAAGGTAGGTGTATGTTTAACTTAAAAAAAAAAAACTGTTGACTGTTTTCCACCATTTTACATTTGTACCAGGAGTATCTACAGTTCCAGTTCCTCCACATAGTCACCAACACTTGGTTTAGCTGATCTTTTTAATTTGAGCCATCTTAATGGGTATCTATCTCATGGTAGTTTTCATTTATATGCCTGTGACAATTGGTGATGTCAAGGATCTCTTCACGTGCTTTTGCCGTCTGCATGTTTTACTCGATGAAGCATCTGTTTGTTTTGCCCTTCTAAAAGAATTGCTTTTTAAAATTACTGAGTTTTAATTGTTCTTTATATATTCTAGATACAAATTCTAGATACAAGTACTTGATCAGAGATTCAATTTGTAAATATCTTTCCATGTCTTTAGCTTGCCTTTTTTTTTGAGACCAGGTCTCACTCTGTTGCCCAAACTGGAGTGTTTAATCACGACTCACTACAAACTTGAACTCCCCAGCTCAAGCAATACCTCTACCTCAGCCTCCCAAGTAGCTGGGACCACAGATGTGCACCACCATAGGAGGCTAATTTTGTTTATTTTTTATGGAGATGGGGTCTCACCATGTTGCCCGGGCTAGTCTTAAACTCCTGGGCTCAAGTGATCCACCTGTATTGGCCTCCCAAGGTGCTGGAATTAAGGTGCGAGCCACCATGCCTGACCTGGCTTGTCTTTTTATTCTCTTACCAGTATCTTTCAGAGAGAGTTTTACCTTTTGATGAAGTTAGTTTATCGGTTACGTATTTCCCAGATCTTACCTAGGCGTGCCCATCCCCAGCACGGCAGTGGATTACGCTTTAAGTGTTGTAGCTAAAGATCTTTGCCAAACCTGAGGTCAAAAAAGGTTTTTCCCACGTTTTCTTTTGGGAGTTTATTGTTGTAAGGGCTGTATTTTCTCTACTGACTCACCTTGATACCTTTGTCAAAGATCAGTCGTTGCTGTAGTTTAGATGTTTGTCCCCTCAAGCCTCATGATAAAATTTGGTCCCCATTGTTGGAGTTGGGGATGGCCAGTGTTGGAGATATTTGGGTCATGATGGGGAGGTCCCTCATGAATGGATTGGTGCTGTCCTTGTGGTAGTGACTCAGTTCTCTCTCTACTAGTTCCCAAGAGAGCTGGCTGTTAAAAAAAGCTTACCATCTCCTCCCCTCTTTCTTGCTTCTTCTCTCATATGTGATCTCAACCTATGTATGTGGGCTCCCCTTCTCCTTCTACCATGAGAAGAAGCAGACACCCAATCTTGAACTTTCCAGCCATCAGGATCATGAGTCAAATAAACCTCTTTTCTTTTTCCTTTTTTTTTTTTTTTTTTTTGAGATGGAGTCTCGCTCTGTTGTCCACACAGGAGTGCAGTGGCATGATCGATCTCAGCTCACTCTGCTGCCCAGGCTGGAGTGCAGTGGCATGATTTTGGCTCACTGCAGCCTCCGTCTCCCAGGTTCAAGTGATTCTCCTGCCTCAGCCTCCCAGGTAGCTGGGATTACAGGTGCTTGCCACTACGCCTAGCTGATTTTTATATTTTTATTAGAGATGGGGTTTCACTATATTGGTCAGGCTGGTCTCGAACTTCTGACCTCCAGTGATCCTCCTGCCTCAGCCTCCCAAAGTGCTGGGATTACAGGCATGAGCCACCGTGCCCAGCCTTTCACCTATGTCTAATAGCCCCTACCACTACGTGCAGAGCTGGGCCGTGGTATAACCTCCTCCTCATCCTGTTGCCCAAACCATGTGCCTGGTCCAACTTGCAGCTGACAGGTGGGACCACCCTGTCTTTCTGCTGGAGAAGCTGCAAGGTCACAGTGCCAAGGGTGGGCTGTAGGGAGTGTGAGGAACTGAGGCAAGAGTGTGATTCACTATAATTCACATACATGCGATTACATGCACATTCTTTTTTGAAAAATGCAAATGATAGTGTACTGAACTCACAGTGCTGCACTTTCTTCACTTTACATCTGCCTCAGAGTTTATTCCATGTTAGTCCAGACAGCTCTGTCCCATTCTTCCCAAGGCTGCCCATACCCTGTTGCCCGGTGTCTGTCATTTATTGTCTCCTACTGAAAGGCATTCAGGCTGTCCAGTCACTCTTGACAATGGTGCAATGAATATTTCTGTGCATAGGATACTTTGCAGATGTGAAAGTATTCTCATAGGAAACATTCCTGCAAGTGGAATTACCACATCAAAGGCTGTCCATTTTAGAACCTGGTAAAATTTGTTAAGATGCCAGCAGAGCCCTCTTCATAGCTGAGATCACTGAGGGACAGGGATGCTAAGTGTCGTGCCCAAGGGCCCCAGCTGGAGACCACCAGGCCAGGACAGAACCAGGTCTCCCAATAACAACCTGTGTTCTCTGCCAGGGGACAGGTGCAGATGGTGGGTAGGGAGGCCAGGTGAGCCACGGAGGTCCCGTGTCTTCCAACAGTGGGAATGTAGAGGGCAGACCACACTCCCTTATCTGGAGTGGCTGGGGTGTGCTTGTGGGTGGAAACAGCTCTCCAGGAACTTCCCTGATACTAAGGCTGATCCAGAGGGTCTTCTGGGGGATGATTCCATAGGAGATTCATTGGGGACATGGCTTCATCCCCTTCTGAACCTTCTCTTCCCTTCCTCTCTGTTAGAGACAAAAGATAGTTCAATTTTATATCCACCAAATGACCAAGATGTGCCCCTGCCCATTCCACCACTTTGGGGCCATCTCCCGAAGCCTAGGGACCAGGTATTGATGCCCTACTGGGTGCCCCAGGTCCTGAGGTCTCAGCAGCAGGTAAGGAGGAGGAGCATACTGCAGTGAGGACTGAAGAGTGAGGTGGGGGCCAGGTGAAGGGGAGATGAGAGGAAGATGGGAAAGAGGGGTGCCTGGGCTTTGCTCCCACAAAGGTCTCTGCTGGTGTCCAGAGAAGATCCCCTAGCAGCTGTGGCCATGGGCCCAGGAGCACAGAGGGCAGGTGTGGCTCAGGGAGGGCCGGGCCCGGTCTCCTGGTGGGCAATGGAAGGGCAGGGCTGCACTGTTCTCTGCAGAGGGGTGGTTGTTCTGGCACTCACTGCTGTTGCTGCTGTCTTTCCTTCTTCTCTTCCTGCCCCTCTGCACTCTCCCTGACCTCTCTTACCTCCATGCCTCCTCCTTCCCACATCTCTTTCCTTCCTTGGCCTGGCCCCTCCTCTGACTCTCTCCCCTGGCCCTGCCTGGATGGAGAGAGGTGGGAAGGAGGGTACCTGGGATGGACCACTACCAGATGGCCTGTCCTCTCTGCTCTTGCTGTCCGCCTCCACAGCACTAATTCTGGGCAGCAGCTGCAGGCCTCCTGCTAGCCCCCAGGTCTCTCACTCCCCTGCTTTCCCTGTGTCCTGGTTGGTAGACAGGGGCTTCCTTCCCCATGACTTCTAGTTGCTGGTTTTCCATTATTGTGTGGCAGGCTGTCCCCAGAGAGAAGAGCCCACAGGCCTCATAAGGAGAAGCCCATGACTTGTATCCTGAGCTGGCCAGTGCCCCTCCTGGAGATTCAGAGTCCTGGTCACTGGGCTCTCCACCTTGGAGGATTACTGGGCTGACATGCTTGCCCTCATTCTTGTCTTTTAGGTAGTGAGGAGACAGGAGAGTTTGAAAGGCATCCAAGGTGTGCGTGTGTCTCCTGTCATCCCCCTCCCCAGAAAGGTCCATGAATGTCATAGTGGGGGGCGGATCTCTCATCCCCAGACACCTGCCCACAGTGTGACAGTGACATACATGCAGCTTCCCCTCCCCTGCTCACCAGCCATCCCTGGTCACCTACTACCTTTCCCCAGTGAGCCCAGAGAAGCCTCTGCTCTACAGGCAGACCCCACGCATCTGCCAGCATCTGCTCTCTGGATGAAACCAGCTCCCAGCCTGGACTTAGATGAGACTTCAAGTGGTTTTTTTAAGCTCTAATCTGCTATAATTTATGATGTAGTATGTGTGTGTATACATATTTATGACATAGTACATATTCCTACATATATCTTATTATATACTCATACATTCATATATTCATGGCACATTGTATATTCAAAACACAATACTTACCTATCTATTCATTACCTAGTATGCTCATACATTCATATATTTGTGACCTAGTGTATATACATTCACATGTTCATGATCGACATAGTATATACTCACATTCATGCATTCACAATACACTTTGTATTCATATGAGGGGGCTTGAAAAAGTTCATGGAAAATGCATATAATATGCCAGGCACAGTGGCTCACAGCTGTAATCTGAGGACTTTGGGAGGCTGAGGAGGCTGGATCACCTGAGCTCAGGAGTTTGAGACCAGCCTGGGCAACGTAGTGAAACCTTGTCTCTACTAAAATACAAAAAATTAGCTGGGCATGGTGGCACATGCCTGTAGTCCCAGCTCCTTGGGAGACTGAGGCATGAGAATTGCTTGAACCTGGGAGGCAGAGATTACAGTGAACTGAGATCACACCATTGCACTCCAGCCTGGGCAATAGAGTGAGACTCTGTCTCCAAAAAAAAAAAATGTGTATAATAAAAAAAATGAAACAATGTATGGATTCCAATTTTTTTTTGCACCAAACTAAACTCATACTAACTTATTATAACGTACCTGAACAGGATTTGGTTTGAGATGCTAAGAAGGAAAAGACATCAGTTTAAAAAGAGCCCCTACTGGCCAGGCATGGTAGCTCACGCCTGTAATCCCAGCACTTTGAGAGGCCGAGGTGGGCGGATCACGAGGTCAAGAGATTGAGACCATCCTGGCCAACATGGTGAAACCCTGTCTCTACTAAAATACAAAAATTAGCTGGGCATGGTGGCACACACCTGTAGTCTCAGCTACTTGTGAGGCTGAGGCAGGAGAATTGCTTGAACCTGGGAGGCAGAGGTTGCAGTGAGCCGAGATCATGCCACTGCACTCCAATCTGGCGACAGAGTGAGACTCTGTCTCAACAAAAACCAAAAAACAAAAATTAGCTGGGTGTGGTGGCCCGCACCTATAGTGCCAGCTACTTAGGAGGCTGAGGCAGGAGAATTGCTTGAACCTGGGAGGCAGAGGTTGCAGTGAGCCGAGATGGTGCCACTGCACTCCAGTCTGAGTGACAGAGCGAGACTAGACTTCATCTAAAAAAAAAAAAACCCTATCGGAGCAACATGAATTCTGGTAAAATTGAAGCCAGAACAAACATCACATTTACGGTGACGTTTGGGTGGAACAATGGTAAAATCATTGATGCTTTATGACAAGTTTATGAGGACAATGCACCACAGAAATCAGTAGTTTCCAGATGGGTAACTCATTTTAAAAAGTGATGAGATGATGTTGAAGGTGCAGCCTGCAGTGGCAGACCATCCACATCCATTTATGAGAAAAAACATTCATCCTGTTCATGCCCTAACTCAAAGAGGACTGATGATTACTGAAATAAACTCTAGCCAACACCATAGACATCTCCACTGGTTCAGCTTACACAATTCTGCAAAATCAAAGTTGAGCAAAACCTTCCACTCAGAGGGCGTCAAAACCATTGTGTCCAGATCAGCTGCAGACAAGGACAGAGCTTTCAGTGGAAATTTTAAAGAAGCAGGATCAAGATCCTGAAATTTTTTTGAAGAATTGTAACAGGAGATGAAACATGGCTTCACCAGTACCACCCTGAAGACAAAGCACAACTGAAGCAATGGCTACCGAGAGCTGAATGTGGTCTCATCCCAGTAAGAGTGGCTAGGTCAAGAGCAGGGATCATGACAACAGGTTTTTGGAATTCTCAAGGCATTTTGCTTGTTGACTTTCTAGAGGGTCAAAGAACAATAACATCTGCCTGTTATGGGAGTGTTTTGAGGAAGTTAGCCAAAACTCTAGCAGAAAAATACTCTGGAAAGTGCCAGGAGAGTCCCTCTCTCCCACAGCAAGGCTCCCGCTCATTCCTTTTGCCAAACAAGGGCAACTTTGTGAGAGTTTTGATGGGAAATTATTAGGTATCCACCTTACAGCCAAATTACAGTCCTGATTTGGCTCTTTCTGATTTGTTTCCTAATCTTAAAAAATCTTTAGCAGGCACCCATTTTCTTCAGTTAATAATGTAAAAAAAGACTGCATTGATGTGGTTAACTTCCCAGGACCCTCAGGTCTTTCAAGATGGACTAAATGACTGGTGTCATCACTGTCAAAAGTGTCTTGAGCTTGTGGTGCTTATGTTGAGAAACAAAGTTGATTTTTTTTTCTTTTTTTTTTAAAAAAATTTTTCTGCTTTCCCTTTTTTTTTTTTTTTTAGATATTTTTCATTTTCGTTTTATTTATTTATCTTTATTTATTTTTTGGAGATATTTAAAATTTTTATTTATTTATTTATTTTTGAGACAGAGACTCACTCTGTCACCCAGGCTGGAGTGCAGTGGTATAATCTTGGCTCACTGCAATGTCTGCCTTCTGGGTTCAAGTGATACTCCTTCTTCATCCTCCCGAGTAGCTGGGACTACAGACATATGCCACCATGCCCAGCTAATTTTTTGTATTTTTAGTAGAGGGGGGGTTTTATTGTATTAGCCAGGATGGTCTCGATCTCTAAACCTCGTGATCCACCTGCTTCAGCCTCCCAAAATGCTGGGATTACAGGTGTGAACTACTGTGCCTGGCTTATTTTTTAATTTTAATTTTCTTTTTGGGATGGAGTCTTACTCTGTCACACAGGCTAGAGTGCAATGGCATGATCTTGGCTCACTGCAACCTCCACCTCTTGGGTTCAAGCGATTCTCTTGTCTCAGCCTCCCAAGTAGCTGGGACTATAGGACCGTACCACCACGCCTGGCTAATTTTTGTATTTTTATTAGAGATGGGGTTTTATCATGTTGACCAGGCTGGTGTTGAACTCCTGAGCTCAGGTGATCCACCTGCCTTAGCCTCCCAAAGTGTTGGGATTACAGGCTTGAGCCACCGCACCCAGCCTATTTTTACCTTTTAATTCCATTTTCTTTGAACTTTCTGCAGTCCCCTTATGTATTCTTAGTTAAGTGTATTTATATATGAATGTGCCTATGACCTGGTATGTAGATTGCTCTGTGACTTGGCACGTATGTGTATTCCTGCTCTCATGACGGTATATGGGGAGATCAGGACCTCCACCCCCACCATTACTTTCTTTGTAAAAGGAGTGGGTTGGACTTGATCTTGAAGGTGTTTTCTGGTGCGGAGGGCTGCCATGTCTGTGTTTTCTGGGCTGGCATCATGTCGTTCCCTTGGTGCACGAGTTCTTCGTAGTGAGTTTGCCTTGATGGAATCTATGAATGAGTAAATCTGAATGGAGTTGGGTTCCTGGAAAAGGTGAGTGATTTGAGTAGAACCCCCAGAGGCTGGGGTCGGGGAATGCTTGGGAAATGAATAATCACCAAGTAACCACTCACCTCTTAAGGCTCTTTGAACCGCGTAATCACACATTTGTGGGTTTACTTTTATTGATTATTTTTGGCTTTGAAAACTTTGCATCTTTTAAGAAAAGCTAAAAGCTTAGTTGACATGTATCATCTGATAACTGATACTTTAAAAAAAACAGCATTAATTTTTACTATAATAATTGTTTTGTAGTTTAGGTAATTTTTATAAGTAATGTTTTAAGCCTCAAACCCATTCGTGCCAGAAGATTTCCCAGCAAAGGATTAAGAGAGCAGGTCTCATTGCTGCCAGGAGAATTATGATCGTTCTTCCCTCTGGCCGCAAGTACAGAGTGATTTAAAAATGTGAGACATTTTCTTTGGCCTCAAATCTGACTGATTTCCATTTTAACGAGAAAGTTCACATTTCTGATCTTACATTTTTTTTTGTAAAGACAGACTTAGGTGCTTTTCTCCTCTATGTTTTTGTGGCATAATTTTTCATAAGGAGAGTATATTTATGATATTTACATTAATATCATTAGTGTATATTTTATATTAGTAGCATATTAACAGTGTAATAAAAAATAAAAACAAACTCTAGTATCCAGAGGATCACATGCTGGCCAGAGCCCGTCTGGAAAGTGCTGAAGAGCATCAAGGAAATGGAAACACCAGATTCCATCTGTGCTTGTGGCTTTCCTTCAATTTTTACTACGGAAAATTTCAAATACTCCCCAAAGTGGAGATTGGCTTAAATCAACCCCGTGTGCCCATCACTCAGCTCCAGTCATTATCCTGTGTGGTTCCTCTGATCTTCATCACCTGCTCCTGCTCCAGAAAAAAGAGGATTTGGAAGCAAGTCCCAGCTGGACATTGTGCATGCTCCTTATGAGATTCTAAAAGAGAAAGACTCTTGAAAAATATCTCCAAGGCTGCTGTCACCCAGGAAATCATAAACTCACAAGATGGCCTTTATCTTGTGAGCTCGGGGTCAGTGTTTCCAGGCTGTGGCTGGGTCCTGGAAGTCCCTGTTTCCCAGAGACTCTGGGGCTGGTGTTGCAGCCTCCTCATGGCTCACAGAGACCCAGGGAACGTGCCCTGTCCTCACCCCACCTTTTCTTTGCCTAGCACCCCCGCTGGATGCATGTTCCTGGCACAACTGCTGGCGGATCTGTGGTGACGGGCACCTGCTGCCCTAATGGCTGCTCCAGGCCCCCTACCAGGACGAGCTGCTGGCTTCTCCAGCATACCTGCTGCCTCTCAGCCTCCAGACCCTCCTCCAGGCCATCCCGAGGGTCATCGTGGCCTTTCAGTGAGCAGGTGGGGGATGGGGGACAGCGGGTGGCCCTGGCATAGAGACACCCACATGAGGGAGGCTTGGTGGCCATCAGGGACATGGGAGAGTGGGGGGCGGGGGTTAGCTTGACAGGTGCCAGAGGCCTGGCACTGTGAATGTGTCCTGTGGCGTTCTGCACAGCACAGTCTCTGTCCTATCTCACCTAGAGATGCCAGGGCAGCCTGGGAGCAGTGGGGGCCTCGTGGGGCATTTCCAGGTTTCTCCTTTCACCCCTTACCTGTTCCCAAGTTCTGAAATGGCCCTGCTCCCAGAAGGACAGGGCCCCAGTTTCCATACATTTCCATTGTTACGTTGGGATCGGCTGTGCATCTTAACGGCTACTCGCCCTCCAGCCTCTGAGGTCTGAGCACCCCCTCAGGCACGGGGACCTCCTGCCTATCCCCAGCTCGAGCCCTGGCTGCCAGGCTCCATACTAGAAGGCCCCTTTCCCAGGTCTCTAGTCCCTGCCCTCACCCAGGCTTCGAGTTTTGCCCCTGACACCTTTGCTGCCCATAGCCATAGCTTCCTGCTGGGATACCTCCCCCAGAAAGCCTCCAGGGCCACTCCTCTGATCAAGAGGCATCTGTGACAGCTGCTGTTTTCTCATATAACATAATCCACACCCAGAATTCAACCCAAATTATTTATCATTAGGCGATTCTTGGTTGTAGTGGCATTCATGTGAATGTGGGTGAGATTCTGTTATGAGTGTGGTCAATAGATGTTATTTGTGAAACTCTAAATTGGCCAACTCTTAAATGATAACCTCTGATTTTCCTTCATTAAGCAGGGACTTGTCCCCATCTCTGTGTCCCTGGGAGAGAGCAGCTGTTTCCAAGTGTCTCTTCCCTCTGCCAATGGACAGCAGACCAGCTGGATGACAGTCTGAAAATGGCTTCAGCATCTGTGTGAGGTGGGTCTCATTTTGTATAATATTGTATGTGAATTGAATTTTAAAATCTGAGATATCATTTACATGTCATAAAATTCACTCTTTTAGAGTATGCAATTCAGTGGTTTTTAATATATTTACAGTGTTGTGTAACCATCATCACTCATTCTAGAACATTCACTGCAAAAAATTCCATACCATTAAGCAGTCACTCTTTTCCATCTCCCCAACCCCTGGTGACCTCTGATCTACTTTCTGTCTCTGGATTTGCCAGTTCTGGGACATTTCATCTCAATGCTGTTATCCGATGTGTGGTATCTTATGACTGGCTTCTTTCACTCAGCATTAAGCTTCTTCCATATTGAGGCATACGTCAGTATGTCATTTCTTTTGACGGTTGGATTTTAAGTTGTTTCTGCTTTTTGGTGATTCTACTTTGTGAATAATGCGGTTATGAACATTTGTGTACAAGTGTTTGTGTGGACAGAGGTTTGCATTTCTCTGGGGTGTATACCTGGGAGTGGAATTGCTGGATCATATGTTACTCCATGTTTCATGTTTTGAGAAACTGCCAAGCTCTTGTCCACAGCAGCTGCACCATTTTCTACACCCACCAGCAGTGCACGAGGGTTCCCATTTCCCTGTGTCCTCATGACACTTGTTTCATCTGTGACTTTGCTGATAGCCATCCTAGCAGGTATGGAGTGGTATCTCATTGTGGTTTCCATTTGCGTTTTTCTAATGACTACTTATGTTGAATGTCTTTCCATGTGCTTATTGGACATTTGTATGGCTTCTTTGGAGAAATGTCTATTCAAATACTTTGTCTATATATAGATACAAACACATATATACATACACACACAGACATATACATATACCTATATATAGATATGCCCCCCCACATATACATATTTTTGAGAGAGGGTCTCACTCTGTCACCCAGGGTGGAATGCAGTGGTGCAGTCATAACTCACCAGAACTTACCTCCTGTGCTTAAGCAATCCTTCTGCCTCAGTCTCTCATATAGTTGGGACCACAGACACATGCCACAATACTCCGCTATTAATAGTTTTTTATTTTTGTAGAGATGGGGTCTTGCTTTGTTGCCTAGGCTGGTCTTGAACTCCTGGGCTCAAACAATCTTCCTGCCTCTGCCTCCCGCAGTGCTAGGATTACAGGCACGAGCTACCATGTCCTGCCCTTTGTCTACATTTTAATTTGGTTGTCTACCGATCATTTTGTTATTGAGTTGTAAGTGTTCTGTGTATATTCTAGATGCTAGACCCCTATCAGATATATGATTTGCAAGTATTTTCTCCTATCATGTGAGTTGTCTTTTCATTTTCTTGATGATGTTCTTTGAAGTCGTCGTAAGTTTTTACTTTTTCCTAGGTTGCATGGACTTTAGGTGATACGCTCATATCTAAGAAACCACTGCTGGATTCAAGGTCTCAGGAATTGAACTTGCACTCGTATTTTCTTCTTTTTTTTGAGTTGGAGTCTCGCTCTGTCGCCCAGGCTTGAGTGCAGTGGTGTGATCTCGGCTCACTGCAACTTCCACCTTGTAGGTTCAAGTGATTCTTCTGCCTCTGCCTCCTATGTAGCTGGGATTACAGGTGCCTGCCACCATGCCTGGCAATTTTTTTTTTTTTTTTTTGAGATGGAGTCTTGCTCTATTGCCCAGGTTGGAGTGCAATAGCACAATCTCGGCTCACTGCAACCTCCACCTCCCAGGTTTAAGTGATTCTCTTGCCTCAGCCCCCGAGTAGTTGGGATTACTGGCATGTGCCACCACACCCGGCTAAGTTTGTATTTTTAGTAGAGACGGGGTTTCACCATGTTGGTCAGGCTGGTCTCTGACTCCTGACCTCATGATTTGCCCACATTGGCCTCCCAAGGTGCTGGGGTTACAGGCGTCAGTCACCATGCTTGGCCCTGTGTTTTCTTCTAAAAGTGTTATCATTCTAGCTTTTACATTTAGGTTTTTTTTTTTTTTTTTTTTTTTTTTTTGGGAGACGGAGTTTCGCTCTTGTTACCCAGGCCGGAGTGCAATGGTGCAATCTCGGCTCACTGCAACCTCCGCCTCCCGGGTTCAGGCAATTCTCCTGCCTCAGGCTCTCGAGTAGCTGGGATTACAGGCATGCGCCACCATGCCCAGCTAATTTTTTGTATTTTTAGTAGAGACGGGGTTTCACTATGTTGACCAGGATGGTCTCGATCTCTTGACCTCGTGATCCACCCGCCTCGGCCTCCCAAAGTGCTGGGATTACAGGCGTGAGCTACCGCGCCCGGTCTTACATTTAGGTTTTTAAAATCTATTTTGAGTTTAATTTCTGTATATGACCTAAGGTGGGGGTCCAGCTTCATTCTTTTGCTTGTGGATATCCAGTTGTCCTGCATACCACCATGAAATGATAAAATTACAGAAATGAAGAGCAGATTAGTGGTTTCCGGGTGCTCAGGAGGGGTCTGGGTCTGGTGGGACGGAAGGGCCTGTGGGTATAGAGGGGCAGTGAGAGGTATTCTTGTGGCTGGAAATGCGTCAGTGTCAGTGTTCTGGTTGCAGTATTGTACTATGGTTTTACCATGTGTTACCAATCGGGGCAAACTGAATAAAGGATAACATGGGGCTTCTCTGTATTGTCTCTCTCTTTTTATTTTTTTGAGGCTGGGTCTCACTCCATTGCCCTGGCTGGAAGGCAGTGGCTCGATCTTGGCTCACTGCAACCTCCGCCCTGGGGCTCAAGCGTTCCTCCTACCTTAGCCTCCTGAGTAGCTGAGATTACAGGCACATGCCACCACGCCTGGATAATTTTTGTATTTTTAGTAGAGATGGGGTTTCTTCATGTTGGCCTGGCTGGTTTCAAACTCCTGACTTCAAGTGATCTGCCTGCCTTGGCCTCCCAAAGTGCTGGGATTTACAGGTGTGATCACCGCTCCCCACCTCTCTGTATTATTTATTGTATGTGTATGTGAGTCTGTAGTTATCTCAAAATGAGAAGTTTAATTGTAGAAGCAACACAATTCACTGTGAAAGATTTTAAGGATACAGAAAACTACAAAGAAGAAAATAAAACTACTCAGGTTCTGTCCCTGAGCAGATCTCTGTTATTACTGCCCAGGCAGGAAGGAAAGGACACATTCCCACTGAGGTGACCAAAGGGAGGACCTAAAGGTGACAAACAGGCTTGGACAGTGGCTCACATCTGTAATCTCAGCTTATTATGAGGCTGGGGAGGAATGCTCGAGGCCAGGAGTTTGAGACCAGATTGGGCAACATAGCAAGACCCTGTCTCTACAAAAATATAAAAATTAACCACGCATAGTGGTGACCCAACTACTTGGGAGGCTGAGGTGGGAGGATCTCTTAAGCCCAGGAGTTTAAGGCTACAATGAGCTATGATTACACCACTGCACTCCAGCCTGGGCAATACAGCAAGATCCTGTTTCTCTTTAAAAAGTGTCCAACAGGAACCAGACTCTGGGATGCTTGAACTGGGAGGTCCACCTTAGTGACAGAAGGAAGAAAGAGGTAGAAGTCTCAGATATACAGAACAAACAGGGCTACAGTCAGTGGCCCAGGGCCTCATGGAGTATCTTGGGCATATCCATATCTCTGCAGTGGAGGGCCTCTCTCATCTTCCCTGGGGGAATGGAAGCTGTGTTCTCTTGGAGCACATCTTCAGTGGCCCTAGGGCAACATTAAGCATCATTTATTCAATCAGCAGATATTTATTGGGTGCTTATTATATGCCAGGCACCAGGGAGCCAGCATAAGAGGACATGCCCTGCCCCCAAGATGCCACTGGGCTGCTGGGGCATTGTAATTGAGGCGGGGGTCATTGCCATCATGAGCGAGGCACACAGTAACAAAGGGATGGCCCAGGAGCTCTGTCAGTGACCTGCTAACCATTCCCACTTGCAAAGTGGGACCATAAGCCTCTCTCTGGGGTGTTCTCACTGTGGGAGCCTCTGCAGGGACAATAGGCTGGATGTACAGTGGAGGTGATGCCCCAGGAGCAGCCATTGGCCAGCGATGGGTGGGAAGTGTGGATCAGCACTTCAGTCCCCTCGCCCTTCAATGGGGATGACTCTGGGCCATGTTCCCAATGGGACTGAACCGCTACCACCCACAGGAGCCACCTTCTTGCTAGCATCCTTCATGCCGGCTCTCCTTCCTTGTCTCACCTCCCCACCCCCTCACAGGGCTCCCTGAATCACCTCCCCCAAAATACACTTGCACTCAATTCTTGCCTCAGGCTCTGCTTTTGGGGTGAACTCAAGACAAGGTGAGCAGACCCCATCTCACCAGTCACGGAGCAAGGGCCATCGGAGCAGAGACCCGAGGAGAGTTCCAGGTAGCCTAGCAATGAAAGATGAGGCCAGAGTGCCAGGGCACAGGCACAGCAGTTGTGATAGTCTGGAGGTGACAGATGGAGGCATTCTGGCCACGTAAGCCACTCGGGGTGGCTGGGTTGTGGCATGGGCAAAGCCTGCACTGGAGGATGAAACAGAAAGCACAGGAGGCTTCGGGAGGCGGCCAGGGCATCATACGTGCATGGGCAAAGCCTGCACCACAGCCAGGTTCAGGGCACATTTGATAAGGCTGTGAAGCCTTGGGCTCCCTGGCCCTGTCAGTGGCTGGAGAGGACAGGTCAAGGGAGTGGCCATAGCAGCCCGACCACAGGCTGCATTTTGGAGACACCATTCCAGCTGAAGTGTGTTGGACATAATAGAGTGGGGACAGTGGACACAGGAGGCCGGCTTGGAGGCTGCAGCAGGAAACCTGGTGGGGGGTGATGATGTCTGGACCTCAGTGGTGGTGGCAGTGGCTATGTTCCAGGTGCATGGAGGCATTTGGCTCCACTGTCTACATCTGTGCAGGTGTGCTTCTGGGTAGTGGTACCCAGGGCTGTACCGTGTGTTCTGATTAACCCAAGGACGATATCACTGCAGCCCACACAGTACCACGGCTTCCACAGATGGACCCCGGGTGGCCCTCCACTTGCAGGTGTCATCATGAAGCTTGGAATTAGGAGTCACAGGAGGGCACTGTTGAGAGACTTTCTCATAGAAGCCCCAGAAGGCCAGGACTGGAGGGGCTTCAGTTGCCCAGGTCAGTCAGCCTTTGGTTTGTGGGAGCTGGGGTCCTGTACAGCTGTAGGAGGTCAGTTTGCATCCGAGGGACCTGGGGAGGGGGTCTTGTGGGAGCGGTGGGCAGCCTGCAGACAGCCAGAATGTTCCTCCTCCCCCAAAACCCTGTCTTGCACCTACTCCGCTTCCCACCTGGCTTCCTAGGACTCTGGGCTGACCTGGGACAGCCAGGCCACCATGGCAGGGGGAGGCATGAAGTCTGCCCAGCCCAGCCCAGCCCAGGCCTTGGTGGCTGCTCAGGCTGCTCCTGGCAGTACCTGGCCCCACCTTCTGAGAGCTCTCTGGTGACTTGTGCTGACACTTGGGGCCTAGGAGGGGCCATGGGGACACTGGTCCAATCACCTCATTCACAGATGGGGACGCTGAGGCCCAGAGAGGGCCATGCCCTGTCACAGGCTGCACAGAAACTTGGCCTTGGCTCTCCTGCAGTCCATCCAGGCCACCTTTCCCTTGGCTGCCTCCTGGTTCCAGGTGCTGCCTCTGCCAGGTGTAGCCAGATGGGAGATTCTTTCCAAGCCTCCCCATTAGAAGAATTGCAAATGGGTTGTGTTGCCTGAGCACTGTGGCAAAGATTTCCGAGCTCACCCAGGCCCTTGAAGAAGCAGCTCTGTGATCGCTTAGTGATGTCTGGCCCAGGCTGGGCTGCGGCTCAGTGGTATGAGTGTCATGGAGCTTTTGTAGTCCCAGGGATTCTTGCTGTGCTTGGCACACAATAGATGCTACATAAGTACTTGTTGATTTTGGACACCTGCTGTTTTCTCTGGTGGGCATTGCAATGGGGGTCCTGGAAGCCCATCTGGGCACTTGGAAGCTTCCTGTTTTTACTTTCCTCATTTCCAAGAGAGACAATGCTGTTTGAGGCCCTGTTTTTATGTTAAAACAACAAACCTTTGGGCCAACCGAGGAGCAGTAGAAGGGGCGGCATTCCAGAGGAGGCCAGCTTGACATTCCAGAGGTAGGGGATGTCTTCTCAGCACCACCCAGGCAAGTGTGTCCTTCCCAGCACACTCAAAGGGTGGGGGATTCCAGAAATCAGAGGACACCAGCTCCCTGGTCCCCGGTGGGGAGCAGGAGGTGGCGGGGAACAGGTGACCTCGTGTGTCTTCGGCCACTCTACCCTGGCTGCCGGGGTTTGCCCCTCACATCACTGACAGCATGGGCTTTGGGAGATGGGAGATCCTGGGCTCTGGGGTACTTGCAGGGCCAGGCAGAGTCCTCTAGGAGGTGATTGTGAAGCACAGCTCCTCAAGCACTTGAGCTTCAGGAGCCTCAGCCTCTGCCCTGCACCCCCAGCTGACCTCTGCTCTCTGTCTGAGCAAGTACCCTCCCTGCCCCACTGCCTTTCTTCCTACCTTCTCTCCTTCCTTCCAGAAACCATTCTGCATATAAAAACAGGTATGTGAATCTGAAGTTTATAAAAGGGGCGGATTAATAAATGAAATCTAACCACATTGCATTTTCCCTCTTCTCTGCTCACTGTTTCCTGTAAACTTGTAGTCGACCTAAAGGTTTGATAGACTGGCCTGTCATATTTTCTGTAAGGTGGCAAAGACTGATCAGGAGGCCCCAGAAAGTTAGCCTGAGCCCAGTAGACCTTGCCCATGACTTTAGCATCCCTTTGTGATAATGGACTAGATTCACTGTTTCACTGGGGTCTACAGAATAGGACTCAAAAGCTTTAGAGCTGGGCACAGTGGCTCATACCTATCATTCCAGCTCTTAGGGAGGCAGAGAAGGGAGGATTACTTGAGCCCAGGAGTTTGAGAACTGCCTGGGGATATACAGAGACCTGGTTCTCCACAAAAAAGTGTGTAAACTCTTGTGGTGTAATGAACCTTCAGCAGGCTCCGCCCCTTAGATAAGGGAGTGTGTGTAAACCCTTGTGGTGTAATGAACCTTCAGCTGGCTCCTCCCCTTGGATAAGGGAGTGTGTGTAAACTCCTGTGGTGTAATGAACCTTCATCAGGCTCCTCCCCTTAGATAAGGGAGTGTGTATAAACCCCTGTGGTGTAATGAAACTTCACCAGGCTCCTCCCTTTTAGATAAGGGAGTGTGTGTAAACTCCTGTGGTGTAATGAACCTTCAGCTGGTTTCTCCCCTTGGATAAGGGAGTGTGTGTAAACTCCTGTGGTGTAATGAACCTTCAGCTAGTTTCTTCCCTTAGATAAGGGAGTGTGTGTAAATTCCTGTGGTGTAATGAACCTTCAGCTGGTTTCTCCCCTTAGATAAGGGAGTGTGTGTAAACTCCTGTGGTGTAATGAACCTTCACCAGGCTCCTCCCCTTAGACAAGGGAGTGTGTGTAAACTCCTGTGGTGTAATGAATCTTCAGCAGGCTCCTCCCCTTAAATAAGGGAGTGTGTATAAACTCCTGTGGTGTAATGAACCTTCAGCAGGCTCCTCCTTAGACAAGGTTCCTTAGATAAGGGAGTGTGTGTAAATTCCTGTGGTATAATGAACCTTCAGCAGCCTCCTCCACTTAGATAAGGGAGTGTGTGTAAACTCTTGTGGTGTAATAAACCTTCATCAGGCTCCTCCCCTTAGATAAAGGAGTGTGTGTAACACCTGTGGTGTAATAAATCTTCACCAGGCTCCTCCTCTTTGCTGTCTGTTTGATTCATACACGGACTGTGAGCTGAATAGTCTTTGTTCACATCCTGATTCCATAGCTTACTGTGTATTGGATCTCTGTGCCTCAGTTTCCTCTTATTTAAAATGGGAATAATGATGACTCCTACTTTGTAAGGTTGCTGTGATTATATGAATTAACAATTATAAAGCACTTTTAACAGTGCCTGGCAGGCAAGTACTCAGGAAGTGTTTGATAAATCAATGACTAAATCATTGGTATTTACCATTGTGTGCATTGTTTGCTCTGTGCGTTCACAAATGGTCCTGGACTCTAGCGTTGTGGTCCATGTCACACACGGCCCAGGGGATGGTGAAGGGCAGCATCCTGGACAGCCCCATCGTTGGACCTGCCAATCTGACTCTCTTGTTTTGCTTTATGCATTTTACGAGGTGCCTACTATGTGCTAGGGGACGTTCCAGCCCCTTGTGGGCTGCTGACAACCAGTGTGAGGCCTCTTAATTGGCTTCTAACATAACTGCACTCTTCCTGAGCTGTTTAATGGCCTTGGGTAACGAGCTCTCCCCATCTCAGTATTTGTTTAATGCTGTATTCATGGTCATAAATAGTGGCACCATTACTTTCAGGAGAACTGTAATGATGTATGTGTTTGGTGAAATTTCCAGCTCCTGACCCTTAGGTGCTAGATCTGTTTGGGGCCATGTGAAATGTTTTACATCACTTGCAAGAAAGAAAAAGGAGGTGCTGTTTTTCCTCAGAAAAGGAAGAGACAGTTTATAGTCAAATCTTGTTTGACTGTAGAACATTTGTCAAAGACTGCAGAAAACAAAAGTGGAAATTTCTAGTTCTTCTCCTATAGGAAAGAGTTGGCCTTCTTACAACCAGAACAATGATTCTGTTTCTCCATTTGCTAATCTGTTCATCAGTCCCCTCATCCACTCATGTGTCCATCCATCCACCCACCTATCGATCTGTTCATCATTCATCTACCTATCCCCCCATTAACTCATCCATCCATTCATTCATTCATCCATCCACTGACTTATCCACTCAGCCATTCACCCAGCCAGCCAGACACCCACTATGCATTCATCTGTCATTCATCCATCCACCCACTCATCTACTCAACAATTCATCCACCATCCTTTCATTTACCCCTCCATTTACCCACCTACTCACCCACACATCTACTCACTCATCCATTCATCCATTTACTCACCCACACTCTCATTCACCCACCTACTTATCTGTTCATTCATTAATCCATCCATCCATCCATCCATCCATCCATCCACCCAGCCACCCATCCACATACTCAGCCATCCACCCAACCACTCATTCATCTGTTATCTGTCTATCCATACACCCACCCATTGACTCATCCACCCATCTACATAAAGTCAAAACATGGTTAGGCCCAGCCATTGTAACCCAGGGCTGCCTGTGTGTTTTTTTCATTTGTGCATCTTGCATCCCATGTGTCTCCTTGCACTGGAGTGTCAGCACCCAGAGACTGGGAACCACAGCTGATTTGCTCATCCTGTAAGGGACACAGGTGGGGACAAGGTCGGGGAGGGGCAGATGGGGCAGTGTGGGAGAGGGGCAGGGGCAGAGGAGTGGAGGAGGGGCTCTGAAGCACCTAGGGGTGACACTGGCTCGCTGATTGGAGGAAGAGTAACACTGAGCTGCCCAGGCTGAGATGCAGTCTAGGGTCCAAAAGTCCTGGGGGCTACTGGTGAATGTAGCCCTCTGGGCAAGGCCAGTGACTTCAACTTTCTGGATGTTCACTTTTTCACCTGCTAAGTGAGGTAGTGCTGGCGACACGCTCAGCCAGTGCCAGGCACAGAGTTAGCCACAGGTATTAAATGTGTCCTCCATAGTAATGTCATACACTGAAGCAGGCACCACCGGCATCCCTATTTTCCAGATGAGGAAATGGAGGCACAGAGCTTGGACTCTGGCTCTGCTGCCTCTCACAGTGTAAATGTGAAGTATGCAGGGGCCTGGGAGAGCTGGAGCTCTGGAACTGCCCTTTGCTACCCAAGTTACTGTGACTTCCTTCTGGATCCCTGGGGTCCCTTAGGGCCCTGGTTCCAAGGACTTGCTTGGAAGGAAACCAAGAGGCTGTAATTTTCTACCTCTGGAAACAGTGAAAGGATTAAAAACCAAAAGATTATCATGTCATCATTTCTTTTCTATGGAAATAGTTATTTTCCTTCCCGCCCGCCCCACTCTCAGCTGCTCTAAATGAGTTTTCTTTTGCTTTTGTCCTCTCAGGTGAGAGAGTAGCCGATTACGATCAGGTCTGCACAGAAAGCCCCTGTTTGTGCAATCCCGCATTCTTCCTTTTTAAATAAAATTTAAGACCATCTGAAACGACTTGCCAGCTTGACCTTCCGGCTCTGGTTCTCACTTGAGTTTCTGAAATGTGTATGAGTCCAGCCTGCTAATGTGCTGAAATGACTGTGCTTGCCTTAGGGAGGTGTTAATGCCTTGAACATTTTCCCACCAGTTGTCTTGCAGCTGGTAAGAAACAGATGCACCAACCTCTCCCATGGACTGTCAGGTCACAGCCTTCCATCCTTTTCAGGAGATGCCATCTCAGCTCTTGATTCGAATGGATGGCAGCCACGCTTGAAGATATACCAGAGGCAGATGTAGGTACTCCCATCTGTGTTCCCAGATAACCAGCAGCTTTATGGCCAGGGCACATGATAAGGAGTTGAAATCTCAGCAGCCACACGAGTGAGCTCAGCAGTGGATCCTTCAGACCCCATCATGCAATCCTGGACTGCAGCCCTGGGTGTCCACTTAACTGCAGGACCGAGCAGGAACCACCCAGATGAGCTGCTCCTGGATTCCCAACTCTCAAAAAATGTATGAGATTTTCAACATTGGTTGTTTGAAACTGCCGAGTCTCAGGATGATTTGTTATGCAGCACTAGCTAACTCATACACATGTCATGTTTCTGCAGCAAAATACCTTGGACCTGGGGAGAGCTGGAGATAGTCACTCATTACCACCCAGTACATGGGAAAGTGATTACTGACAGTCTTAGAAATGGAAGAAGATGCTTAAAAGAAATGGGCCAGTGAGTCTTCTTTGCTGAGGGCATTAATTACTAGATCTGAATGTTTTGCGTTTCTGTGATGGAAAAGGTGAAAAAAATGGGGTTTTCTTTTTCTTTTTAAGAGATGGGGTCTCCTTCTGTCCCTCAGGCTGAAGTGCAGTGGTTCAATCATAGCTCACTGCAGCCTCAAACTCCTGGGCTCAGGCAAAGTTCTGATATTTTTTGAGCACCAACAATACTCAATGGTTACTATTTACTGTTTTCTCCCTGTCAGGTGTTCCACAGACATCCTACATGCCTGACCTTAATTCACTCTTACATTTGACAGGTGAGAAGACCAAGGCTCGGACAACGATTCCATGGGGTTTGTGGGGCCAGAGTAGGACTGAGTACAGCTTCATGGAGGCAGACCATGGGGAGGGCAGGACCCCTGCATGCCTGAGAGAATCTCTGCAGGATGCAAGAGTTCAGAAACTAGCTACTTAAAGGGGTAATGTTGATCTGTGTCAGGGGTGCTAATTAAAATTTGGGGTTTTAAAGAAAAACTTCTGGCTAGGTGCAGTGGCTCATGCCTGTAATCCCAACACTTTGGGAGGCCAAGGAAGGTGGATCACTTGAGGTCAGGAGTTTGAGACCAGCCTGGCCAACATGATGAAACCTCATTTCTTCTAAAAATACAAAAATTAGCCGGGCGTGGTGGCATGCACCTGTAATCCCAGCTACTCGGGAGGCTGAGGCAGAAGAATTGCTTGGACCTGGGAGGCGGAGGTTGTAGTGAACCAATATCATGCCAATACACTCCAGCCTGGGGGACAGAGTGAGACCCCATCTCAAAAAAAAAAAGAAAAAGAAAAAAGAAAAAGTTTCCAGTTCACTAAAGGAGTGCCTGCACTGATTGCCAGAACAGCTTTTCCCTCTTGGTATGTTAAGTTCTTGGCCATTTGGCCTTCTCTGCCAGGAGAGCCCTTCCTGCCCTGTTTCTGCCCCTTTGGGCTCCTCTTTCTGGAGAGTCTGCTCCCTGGTGCCGTCCTGCACTCCTGGCCCGTCTTCCTTCAGGGTCCAGGCCCAAAGCCTCTGGGGGCAGTGTTGGGGCTCTGCATGCATCCAGTGCTCAGCCCAGTGCTGGGGCAGAGGTGGTCAGGAAAGATCTTGAAAAATGAGCAGGTCTCCAGCTGAGGGGAATCTCACACCTTCCAGCAGTTTCCTCAGGACTTCGGAGCTCCACAGACAAGATCTGTGGCAACAGTAACAATAAAAGCATCCCATGTGGACCAAACTCCTGCTGCAGTAAGAGCTAAACATCTGGCGTCTTACTTTGCCCTCGTTACTATCCCCTAGGGCAGACGGAGTTAGAAACCCCTCCTTATAGGGGAGGCTATGGAAGCCCCAGTGCCATCAGGAATCGGAGGTGATGCCTAAAGCTGGCAGTGGCCAGAGCAGGGCTCCCAACTTTGCAGGATTGTTAGGGCAAGAGGGTGGGGGTGTCGCCCACTGCCCCTTCAGCATCAGCAGGCCAGGCCGCTGTGTGTGCCGAGTCCCCTGTACACCTTTCTCCTTTTGCTGAGGAAATGCTATTAAGAAGACAAAATAGGAATTAGTTACCTAGGGGCCAGGTGCGGTGGCTCACGTCTGTACTCCCAGAGCTTTGGAAGGCCAAGGAAGGCAGATCACTTGAGCCCAGAAGTTTGAGACCAGCCTGGGCAACATAGTGAGATCCTGTTTCTACAAAGATTAAGAAATTAGCCAGGCATGGTGGCACATGCCTGTAGTCCCAGCTACTCAGGAGGCTGAGGAGGATGACTTGAACCTGGGAGGTCAAGGCTGCGGGTAGCTATGGTTGTGCCACTGCACTCCAGCTTGAGTGACAAAGTGAGACCCTGTCTCAAAAATAAGCCCCACCCCCCAAAAAACCCAGTTACTTAGAGCTTTGCAGAAATCTTCAAAATCTATCAAAACCATCCCATCCAATATAAATTACTGCATACATTATAACGAGCTAAAATAAATGCATTTTTGGTAAATTATTAAATTTGGTAAATCCCGCAAGTTGGTCTTCCAGCAGAATGCTCCTGTGGCAGGAGGAGAAGCAGCACCACCAGGGCTGCTGCTTGTGCTGGTGGGCAGCTGGGACTCGGTTCTGTCAGGGGCTTTCTGAGGACGTGTGCAGGCTGCGCCTAGGAAACTCGGGAGTTACTGCTCTCTCCCGCACTGGTGCCGGCTGTCTTTGGCATTTCTGTGGCTGGATGGCTTCTGCAGGTGTCCCATGAGGTGGTGCCAGAGAGGCTGGGTTGAAAGCAAGATGTATATGGTGCAGCCAGGCAGGGTGATGGCTTCACCTGTGCACAGCTGGTTGGTGCAGAAATTGCTGGAGCAAAATGGCATCAAGGGCATGGAGTGTCCAACATGCCAACCTCAGAGATTGACCTCCTCCTCTCTGCCATGCCCTGGGCTTTCCCGCAAACCTCCTTTGCTCACACAACTCCCTTTCTATCCAAGTAGGATCACATTTCTCTTATGCAAAGTGGAAAATGGGCCATTCCATTGACCAACACCCCATTTGAACATCCTTCCATGGACTTTACTGACTGCTCCTAGGTCTAGGATTTGGGCATAAAGCCATTATGATTCATGGACACATTTACATGTCAAGGGCAGGTTGGAGAATATTTATTGGCTGGTTCTCTGTGAAATTTGTGTGTGGTTTATACATTTGTCTTCAAACCAGCCAGACTTCCTAGGGTCTTCCCAAGGTCAGACACAGAAGTGCAATTGCTCATCACAGGATAAATGTGGATTACAGATGTCAAGGAGATGAAAACATTCCTTTTCTCGACATAAGCTGTTTGTGGTTCTCTTTGTCCCTTTCTCTCGGCAAGTTTATTTTTCCTGACTGCCATTACTAACTAAACTGTCTGCCTCACTTACAAGCTCCGGGGAGGGAACAGAGTCTTGGGAGGTAAAATTGTTGATGGACTGTTTTCCAGACCAGGGCTTGAAGACACAACGCTTGTTGGCAGTTAACCAGCTTCCCGGTGAGCCCCATATAGGAAATCTCCATTCAGCTTTTTAGGGAGAAATCCTAACTCTCTTATAATGAATTAATGTATGACACTAAACAATTCACTTGTCGCTTTACAAATATTTACCAAGCACTCACCACACATCAGGTGCAGGGCTTGGTACTGTACATGTGTGAAGTCATTTAGTTTTTTCATAATCCTATGACATAGACTTTCTTCTCATTTTACAGGTGTGGTTGGCTGGTCAAAGAGAGAAGGGTAAAAATTTCTTCTTACGTTCCTTCTATTTTTTCATACATTTCACTTCTACATATATTATAAATGCCATAAGACATGATATTATATTTGTGTTGTCATTATTATTAGTATTATTTGAAGTGGAGTCTCACTCTGTCACCCAGGCTGGAGTGCAGAAGTGCAATCTCAACTCACTGCAACCTCTGCCTCCCAGATTCAAGCAATTCTTCTGCCTCAGCCTACTGAGTAGCTGGGATTACCAGCGCCCACTACCATGCATGGCTAATTTTTATATTTTTAGTAGAGATGGGGTTTCACTATATTGGTCAGGTTGGTCTCGACCTCCTGATCTCAAGTGATCCACCCGCCTCAGCCTCCCAAAGTTCTGGGATTACAGGCGTGAGCCACCGCACCCGAATTTAGTTCTTTTCATGATCCTATGACGTAGACTTTCCTCTCTTTTTACAGGTGTGGTTGGTTTGTCAAAGAGAGATGAGTAAAAACTTTTCTATCCTTACTTTCATGCTATTTCCTTATACATTTTCCTTCTACGTGTGTTACAAATGCCACAATACATTATTACACTTGTATTATTGTTGTTATTATTTTTATTGAGATGGGGTCTCACTCTGTCACTCAGGCCGGAGTGCAAAGGCGCGAACTTGGCTCACTGCAGCCTCCAGGTTCAAGCAAGTCTCCTGCCTCAGCCCCCCAAGTAGCCGGGATTACAGGCACCCACTTTCACACGTGGCTAATGTTTGTATTTTTTGTAGAGACAGGGTTTCACCGTATTGGTCAGTCTGGTCTTGAACTCCTGACTTCAGGTGATCTGCCCACCTCAGCCTCCCAAAATGCTGGAATTACAGACATGAGCCACTGCGCCTGGCCAGTATTGTTATTATCTTTGAAACCTGTTTAATTGTATCTGTATTCAACAGTTAATTATATCTCTTTGGCTATCCTAGGGTTTATAGCATACATCCGTCTTTAATTTTTCACTGTCTACCTGCAAATAAGTATTATACATGTATAATGTTAGAACTTCATAGTTCCAATTTCTCCCTTCCATTTTCTGTATATTGTCATACACGCACTTATGAATCCGTACTCCTTTGCTTCTAGTTTTGCTTTAGACCAGGGCTGTCCAATCTTTTGGCTTCTCTGGGCCAAAAGAAGAATTGTCTTGGGCCACACACAAAATACACTAACACTAACCATAGCTGATGGCTAAAAAAAAAGAAATCACAAAAAGTGTGTGATCATGTTTTAAGAAAGGTTACAAATTTGTGTTGGGCTGCATTCAAAGCCATCCTGGGCTGCGTGTGGCCTGTGGGCTGTGGGTTGGACAAGCTTGCTTTAGACGTTAAATATTTTAGAGTGATTTAAAAGTTTTTTCATACAAACTTTCGTTTGAACAGTTTCCGGAGCTCTTCATTTCTGTGTATAGAACCAAGTTTCTGGTTTCTTGTTCCTTCTACTGAAAAAGTTCCTTTAATTTATTGTTGCACAAGTCTACTGATAATTAGTCACCTCACATTTTATTTTTCTGCAATTAAGAAATTACTTTCACTTATGAAAGATACTTTTCACAGCGGTAGAAGTCTTTGCTGACATTTATCTCTCAGCACTTTAAAGATGACACTCTGTTTATCCTCTGGATTACATAGTTTCTGATGGGAAATCTGCTGTCATTCTTAACTTTGCTCTTTAATTTCTTGGGCTGCCCTAAATATGTTCTCTTTGTCTCTCTCTTTTTTTTGGAGATAGAGTCTCGCTCTATTCCTGGGCTGGTGTGCAGTGGTGTGATCTTGGCTCACTGCAACCTCTGCCTCCTGGTTTCAAGTGATTCTCCTGCTCAGTCTCCGAAGTAGATGGGACTACAGGTGCGTGCCACCATGCCCAGGTAATTTTTGTATTTTTAGAGAGTTGGGGTTTCATTATGTTGGCCAGGCTGGTCTTGTACTCCTGACCTCGTGATTCACCTGCCTCAGCCTCCCAAAGTGCTGGGATTACAGGCATGAGCCACCGCATCTGGCCTCTCTTTATTTTTTAGTAGTTTAAGTATTATGTGTCTTTAAAATCCTGCTAGGGGTTCTCTAATCTTTTTGGATATGTGACTTGATGTCCTTGATTAATTTTGTAAAATTCTCAGCTGTTGACTCTGCAAATATATCTTCCACCATTATTTCTCCCTCTTTTTCCTCCTGAGGTTCCAGTCACATGTGTGTTAGATTATTTACGTCATCCCAAGGGTTTTTAAAACGTCATCATTGTCATCATTGTTGCCCTCCTACCCCTCTCCCTCCTCTTCCCCTCCCATCCTCCCCTTCCCCCTCTTCTCTCCTCTTTTCCACCTCTTCCTCCTTCCCTCCTCCTCTTTCCCCACTCCTCCCCCTCCCCTCCTCTCCCGCTCCTTCCCCTCCCCTTCTCTTCTTCCTCCTCTTCTCCTTCCCCTCCTCCCCCATCCCCTTCCCCCACTCCTTCCTCCTTGTGTTTAGTTTGGATAGTTTCTATTATGCTGTCTTCGAGTTTGTTGGTCCTTTCCTCCACCGTGTGGAGTCTACTGATGTGCATGAGAAGGGCGTTCTCTATCTCTGTCACTACCTGTTTGATTTCACAGGGCTCACCTCTTTTGTTTCTCCTCCCTCAGGCATAATCTCTTGAACCGATGACCGTTTCATCTATTTCATTTTCTTAGCTGTATAGTATGGGAGGATGAGTCTGGTATTTATTATTCTAGCATTGCCAGAACCATGCTTTTATTTCAAGCTTGTCTATGCCTTTGACGTTTATTTCTTATAGGCAGCATATCAGTGGTCTCCTGCTTACTTGGATCAGAATGAGCAGGATTTTTCTGAGTCTAGGCCAGCATTGAGAACAATCTCTGATACATTCTTTATGTGCTCATAGAGACTACAGCTTGATGTTTCTGAGGTGAAAAGGGAGAGATCCATGTGGACAGTGTTAGGACTGCTGACTCTGGGATCAGACAGACCAGGTTCACATACCAGCTGGGCAGGACACTTAGCCTGTCTGAGACTTGGTTTCCTTGTGCATGAAAAAGAATGAAAAATGTTTGTCGTAAGAATTAACTGCAATGATCTTTATCACCCTCTCTCCTTTACCACAAGGCCTGGTGTTCAATAGATGCTTTATTTCTGAGATGGAGTCTCGCTCTGTCACCCAGGCTGGAGGCAGTGGCATGATCTCAGCTCACTGCAACCTCTGCCTCCTGGGTTAAAGGGATCCTCCTGCCTCAGCATCTTGAGGAGCTGGGATTATGGGTTATGCGCCACCATGCCTGGCTAATTTTTATATTTTTCATAGAGGCGGGTTTTCACCATGTTGGCCTGGCTGATCTTGAACTCCTGACCTCAGGTGATCCACCCGCCTTGGCCTCCCAAATTGCTAGGATTGTGGGCATATTATTTCTTTTTAAGAGATGGCATTTTGCTCTGTTGCCCAGGCTGGAGTGTAGTGGTGCAGTTGTAGTTGACTGCAGCCTCGACCTCACTGGCTCAAACTATCCTCCCGCCTCAACCTCCTGAGTAGCTGGTACTACAGGCATGTACCACCAAACCCAGCTAATTTAAAGAAAAAAAATTTTTTAGAGACAGAATCTTGCTCTGTTGCCCAGGTTGGTATCAAACTCCTGGGCTTAAGTGATCCTCTTGCCTTGGCCTCCAAAAGCATTGAGATAACAGGTGTGAGCCACTGCGCCCAGCCCATGTACTTGTTTTTGTATGGACAGAAGTTTGCATTTCTCTTGGGCATATACCTAAGCGTGGAATTGATGAACGATACGGTAAATCTACAGCTAACATTTTGAGGCACCAGCTCCACTGCGGCCTTCCTACCAGCATTGCTTGTGGATTACAATTTCTCCTTATCCTTACCAACTATTTCCTGTCTTTCTGATTCTGGCCACTCTTGCAGACGTGGTGTGGTGTCTCATTGTGACTGTGACTCGCATTTTCCTCGTGTGCTCTCATGTGCTTACTGGCATCTAACCACTTGTGAATCTTCTTTAGAGAAATATCTCTTCAATGCTTTGCCCATTTTATTTATTTATTTATTTATTTAGAGCCAGAGTCTCACTCTGTCTCCAAGGCTAGAGTGCAGTGGTGTCATCTTGACTCATTGCAACCTCTGCCTCCCGGGTTCAAGCGATTCTCCTACCTCAGCCTCCCGAGTAGCTGGGATTATAGGCACCTACCACCATGCCCGGCTAACTTCTGTAATTTTAGTAGAGACAGGGTTTCGCCATGTTTCCCAGACTGGTCCTGAACTCTTGACCTCAGGTACTCCACCTGCCTTGGCTTCCCAAAGTGCTGGGATTACAGGCATGAGCCACTGCACCCAGTCCTTTGCCCCATTTAAAATTAGTTATCATTTTATTTTTATATTGTAAGCATTCTTTTTATATCTTGAGTACAAGTCCTTTATTAGTTATATCTACATAATATTTTACAACCCAGTTTTTTCCCCCTACTACACAATATGCTATGACCAATTTCCATTTCAAAGTTCCTTTATGATTTCATCTTTGGAAGCACAGTATTCCGTGGCATGGTCTGGTGCACTGTGACACATTTAATCTCTAACTAACATGAGTCATTTGGGTTACATCCCATCTTCTGATATTATGAACATTGCTGCAAGAAACATCTCTGTCATCCAATCTTTATGTAAATCTGTGAATATCTCCTTGGTGTAGTTTCCTAGAAAAACTTGCCTGGGTAAAGGGATGTACCCAGGTTTAAGGCTTATGGTTGACAAATCACCCCCGGGAAAGATGGTTCCAATGTTCACTCCCCACCGAGGAGTGCATGAAAACGCTCATTTTGCTCATACTATAGTGAGTCTTGGGCCTAATGCTGGCAACTGTTGAGAGTCTTGGTGAGCAGCAAACTCCAGGTTTGGAATTTCCCAAGCTTTGTGCTATGAAAACACTAATCTGAAAGATGGTTGTTGTGGGGAAATCAATGCGGGTACAATATTAGTTTTCTCTCTTCAAGTGACTATTGTCTTGAATGTAAGCACCATAGTGTGTGTGAGAGAGTGTGTGTGTGGTTTTCATTAATTCATTTATTGAACAAGTGTTTATCAGGCACCTACTATGTATCAGATATTGTTCCAGGGACCAAGGAGTCAGCAGAGAACAAAGTAGGCACAGTCCCTCTCTTTTTGATGACACTGCTGAACTGAGGTTCAGTGTGGGTCAAGCAGGGCTTTGGGAAAGGAGCAGAGGGGCCAGGGAGCTGGGGGCTGTTGTGTGTGCAGGCCGCATCCCAGTGTGTGTGTGAATGAGTCTGTGTGTGAGCTTATAGGGACTGCTCCAGGAAGCGCTCTCTGATAAGGTGGCATTTGGGCAGAGCTGAAGGAATGGATGGAGCAAGCTGTGTGGCTATCTGGGAAAGGAGTGCCCTGGACAGAGGCAGCCATCTGTGCGGGGCAAGACCCAGGGCATGAGTGTGTGGGGTGCAAGGAACAGTGGGGCCAGTGTGGCTGTAGCAGAGTGGAGGGGGACAGGGGAGGGCCCAGGAGGAGGCAGGCCATGGCAGGAGCCTCAGCTTTGAGTGGGTAAGCTGGCAAGCCGTTGGCTGGTTTTACAGAAGGGTGACGACTTTTTTGTTGTTGTTGTTGGTAACAAATTTATTGAGATATAATACACGTAAAATATAATTCACCTATTTATCATGCGTGATTAAATGGTTTTAGTACATGCACAGAGTTGGGCAAGTATCACCACAATCCATTTTAGAACATTTCATCACCGCTGAGAGAAACCCCATGCCCTTAGCCATCACCACCCTCCGTTCTCTCCTCCCCCAGCCCCCTGCTTTCTGTCTCTACAGATTTACCTGTTCTGGACATTTCGTAGAAATAGAACCATACACTATGTGGCCTTTGGTGTCTGGCTTCTGTCACCCGGCACCATGTTTCTGAGGCTTATCCAGGTTGGAGCATGTCCTAGAACTCCATTCCTTTTTATGGCTCAGTAATGTTCCAGCGTGTGTGGATGGACCACATTTTGTTTACCCATTATCAGTTACTGGACATTATCAGTTGCTGAAAGGTTGCTTTCACCTTTCAGCTATAATGCTGCTGTGAACATTTGTGTGCAAGTGTTTGTGTGGCCAGAGGTTTGCATTTCCTGGGGGCACATGCCTGGGAGAGGTCAGATGCTGGGTCCAAGGGTCGCTCTATGTGTAACCTTCGGAAAAATGGCCAGGTGGTTTTCCAGCAGCTGCACTGCTTTATGTTCCCACCACCTTCCCCACGTCCTTAGTCCCAACTTGCTGTTGTCTGACTTTTGACTACAGCCAACCTAAGGGGTGGTGGCATCTCACTGATTACTGGTGATGATGAGCATTGTTTCATGTGCTTATTGGCCATTTGCTTATCGTTTTTTTGAGGAAATGTTTATTCAGATCCTTTGCCCTTTTTTTAACCTGGGTTATTTATCTTTTACTTATTGAGTTGTAAAAATTATTGATATATTCTAGGCCCAGATCTCATACTACATATATACAAGATGTTTCATACAAGATATTGCGAGTGTTTACTTCCATCAGTGCATTGTCTGGTCCCTCTTTGACAGTGTCCCCTGAAGCTTTTTAGGTTTGATCAGGTTTATGTTTTTTTCCTTTTGTTGCTTGTGGTTTTGGCACCATAGCTAAGAATGCTTTGGAAATCCCCAAAGTCATGAATATTCATCCCTGTGTTTTAAGAGCTTAAAGTTTGGGCTCTTACATTTAAGGGCTTGATCCACCTTAAGTTGATTTTTTGTGTATGGAGTGGGGTGGGGGTTCCCCCTTCACTCTCTTGCATGTGAAACAAAACATGTTTTGGCTTTCTTGTTTAGAAGCCCTCTCTGAGTATTGTGGGGAGACCGAATTGTAGGGACAGGAAGGATGCTGGGAGACAGATTTCTTCTATGAAAATCTGCCTTGAGGAAGGTCTGCTTCAGAGCTAACAAATGAAGAAAGGGAACGTGATTGGAAAACCACAGTTCGGCTGCCATCGTGGTCATGACTGGTGTTTGAAGGAGTCATCAGTAGATGCTAAAACTAGTGGGTGAAAATTTCGTGGGTGACAGAATTTTTACGTGGTCTCAAAGAACCTCCTCATAGGGTACTAACTACAAAGGGTGAGGTCTTAACTTTATAGTGAAGAAAACTGGCAGACACCACCTTGATCGATACCAGTGTCACCCATGCACGAACAGACAGACTTCATGGCCTTCTAACACGTGGCACCGAGAAGGACGCAACATCACTTCCGTGGATTTCCTGCCTGGAAGGCAAACCCTGGGTCTAACTATCGAGAGGTAGCAGGCAAACTCCAACTGAAGAACATTCTATAAAATAACTGGCCTGAGAGAAAGGCCAGAAAGACTGATCAATGTCCCAGAGGAAGGAGGCTAAAGAGATAAAAGAGATGTGACAACTGACTGCAACACAGAATTCGGTATTTTCTTTGGTATACAGGCCTTTATTGGGATAGCTGGTGAAATGGGAGTCAGATCTGCAGATTCAGTAGTAACGCTGTATCCAAGCAATCCTCCTGGTTTTGAGGATTGTGTTGTCTTGAGAAAGAGAATGTCTTTGTTTTCAGGAAATACACGTTGAAGTATTTAGGAGTACCAAGGCATCATGCCCTGCGTGTCAGATCTTTTTAAATTTTCACATCAACTTATTTTTATCCCATTTTCCAGATGAGAAAACTGAGGCTTAGAGCCATGAGACGTGAGCCAGGGTGGAGGCAGCTCTTGCCTCTGCTCAGCATCCAGCCTCCTTCCGGCCGCTTGTTCTCTTGCTGATCTGTGCATCTGCACCTTCCCTCTGCCCATGTGCTTGGTGTGGGCAGGTGCAGCTCTGTTCTAGCCCCTGGTGTAGCCCCTGAGACTGGCTCAACTGCCTGCCCTGTGACAGGAGCTCAGTAAATACCTTCTGCATGAAGGGAACTTAGCACGCTTCATACCTCGGCTTTGGGACTGAACCTTGGCTCAAATTCTGGCTCTCCTACTGAGAAGCTGTGTAACTTTGGATAAGTTAGTTAACCTCTCTGGGACACAATTTTTGTATCTGATTCCTATCGCATGGGGGTTATGCTGAAGATCTAATAACACAGGCTGGATGCGGTGGCTTATGCCTGTAGTCCCAGCACTTTGGGAGGCTGAGGTGGGTGGATCACCTGAGGTCAAGAGTTTGAGACCAGCCTGATCAACACTGTGAAACTCTGTCTCTACTAAAATTATGAAAGTTAGCTGGGTGTGGTGGCGTGCACCTGTAATCCCAACTACTTGGGAGGCTGAGATAGGAGAATTGCTTGAACCCAGGAGGTAGAGGTTGTATAGTGAGCTGAGATTACACCACTGCCCTCCAGCCTGGGTGACAGAGTGAGACGCCATCTCAAAAAATAAAAAAAAAAGATCTAATGACACAATGATGCTGATAAAGTGCTCACTGCAACACCTGGCCTGGCACAGAGGTGCAGTTCACATTTACTGAAAGAATGAGTGAGCAGGTGAATGAATGAAATGAAAGTTTCAAGTGGTCTCTACCTCCCGGGGACCCTAGCTTGTCCTTTAACAGTATTTATTGGAAGTGCCAGGGAGAGGTTCGCTTGGAAATTTAATTTAGCAAATGATGTGTCCCCATCTTGTATGTGCTTTCGTGTGTCCTTCCTGCTGTCTCTCCCACCCTGTGGAAGCTCTGGGCAGCAGGCCCTGTCTGCCTCATCCGTGCCTCTCCCAGCACACACACACTGTTGTGCATGGCCAGCACACATGCCTCCTTGCTGATGACTCGTCCTGTTTCCTTTGTGACATATTGGTGAGGTCTCTCCTGGTGCCAGTTCGCACCCAGGGCACTGAGCGTCTTTGGCCTCTGATTTTGTCTGCCCTGCACCTCCAAGTTCTTCCCTTGGGACCCCCCCAACCTTGCTCATGGATGGAGTTCCCTTGGCCTGGTCGTCCTCCTCCTGGAGCCACCCGGGGCTCCTCTCCAGGGTGCTCCCAGCCACAGGAGGCCTGCATCCTCTGGTTCATGGGCCAGGCTGGTGCCCGCCCTTTGACACATGCAGCACCTGTGTTCCTGCATCGCTGCCTGAGCCCAGGGACGCCAGCCCACCCTGCTTTCCTTATGAGCACCTTGTGCCCTGTTTACTTCCTTTGCTAACTGGGCCCGGAGAGGCTGGCCGCTGAGGACGTCAGAGGATGGCTGCTGGGTCCAGCAAGCCCGACACCAAGCGGGCGCCACATCCCTGCCGGCCAGGAGGTGGTGCTGTCCCCCGGTTTATGGCCCGAAGTGAAGGCGAGCACAGACTCCCCTGCTAGACCCGAAAATGCTGCCTTAAGATCAAGGAAAAACAACAGATATTTAGGCCAGTTATCTAGAAGGAAAAATAAAATAAACTCAGTGAGTTCAGGCCTCTATTCAGGTCCTGCACCCGATCTTTGAGGACCCATCTTAGAGTGAGGAAGGGGCTTCTTGGAGCCCTGCCTGGAAATCCTGTGGGAAAGGCTCGTGGGGCTGAGACCTAGGGCTGCTTTTCTGAGGGACGGAGACAGTAGCTCTGGGCTGTGCACAGTCCCTGCCTCTTGCCCTGTGCCCCTAGGAAAGTGACAGGGCGACCTGAGCCTCAGGTCCTCACCTGTGAAACGGAGATAAAAGTCCAGGTGCCGTGGTGTGATCGAGGGGCTGTAACTGAGCCTGTGAATGTGCATTGTGGCCCCGGCCTGCTGCCTGGGACACCCCCACTTCAACTGGGGTGTTGGTCCTGGCAGGTTGCTATGATCAGAGACTGTGGGGGCTCTGAGATATGCCTGCCACTGAGAGGGGCTTTGTTGAAGAATGCAGCCCTTTTGATTTCTAGGGGAATGGGCCTGACATTTCTGGAGCCCCTGCTGTGTTCAGGGGCCAAGTGCACACAGATGAATACCCAACCCTGTCTCTCAGACTCAGAGGGATAAGTGTATCCTGCTCCCTCTGGAGTTTCTGGGGAACACGGGCAGAGTGTGGTCTCTTCTGTCCTGGGTGTGCTGGAGGAAATGACTTTTGAGCTGGGTGTTGAAGGACAATTAGGATTTCTTTGGGGGAAGTCATGTGGGAAGGGCATTTGAGCAGAGGGAACAGTCTAGGTGGAGGTGTGAAGGCAAGAAAGTGTCCTCCGTGGCTCAGCAGCTGTGGGGCAGCCGGGAGGAGAAGGACAGGTGGTGCGTGGTGGGTCCCTGTGAGTGTGGCCATTACCCTAGGCCCATTAGTGCGGGGTGGACTGTTGGGGAGAACTTTAGGCCGGAGCAAAGAAATCCCTTACAATGAGAAACAAGCACAAACTGCACCAGTGTTTGCTGTCATCTGAAAAAGTGTGGAGGCCACTGCCAAGGTTCCGAGTGACTTTTCTCAGAGCCCAGAGATCTCAGCCTCAAAGCACAGAAAGGGAAAGAATCCTAGGATTCAGCAAATCTACTATTTATGTCTCTTCTCTTCCTGCTCCCCCCCCGCCCCCTCCCCGCCTGCTTTTTTGAGATGGGGTCTTGCTCTGTTGTCCAGGCTGGAGTGCAGTGGCGTGATCTCAGTTCACTGCAACCTCCACCTCCCAGGTTCAAGCAATCCTCTTGCCTCAGCCTCCTGAGTAGCTGGAATTACGGGTGGCCGCCACTGTGCCTGGCTAATTTTTTGTATTTTTAGTAGAGAAAGGTTTTGCCATGTTGGCCAGACTGGTTTCAAACTCTTGACCTCAAATGATCCACCTGCTTTGGCCTCCCAAAGTGCTGATTATAGGTGTGGGCCACCACACCCGGCCTCCTGCTCCTTTCTTTTCATTTTAACTTTTTTGTGGCGATGGAGTCTTGCTCTGTTAACCAGGCTGGAATGCAGTGGTGCAATCACAGTTCACTGCAGGCTCAGCCTCCTGGCCTCAAGCGGTCATCTGGCCTCAGCCTCCCGGCCTCAAGCAATCCTCTGGCCTCAGCCTCCCAAAGTGCTGGGAAGTACAGGCCTGAGTCACTGTACTTCCAAGGGGCCATTGCCTCTTGGTTTCTCCCTCTGGTCTCAAGGCTTGTATGTTTTTTCTTTTCCTCCTGCGCTCTCTGCAGCTTCAGGCTTGGGCAGGCGACTTGCAGAGCGATCTTTGCTCTGGGTACCTGGGCCTGGGGCCTGGGGTACCTTTGTCCCTCGGACACCCCAGTCTTATGTTCAGAGAACCACCCCTAGACTTTGGAGGCGGTCGTGGGAGGTGGTCTCAGGCCTCAGGCCCTTTCCAACGCCTCCTCTGAGCTTTCTCCCACCCACCTGCGCCCATCACCCCGGCAAGGTGAAGTTTGTAAAAGCCCCTTTTGAATCTCCCAGAGTTTTATCTGGAGGGCCGTCTAAATCACTTCGAAGGCTGTTGGCTGAACTCAGTAAATAAACACAGGGAGCCCTGGGGTTGCCGTGACTTATGGTCGCTCTGTCATTTCCCCCCAGAATGCGTACCAGTGAACAGTGGCTGCCATTCTAAGGGGCTCTTTGACTCCAAACACACACAGTCCCCTTCTGGGTTGATTCCCTGCATGCTGGCATTTGGCTTTCTATAGAGAGCCAGCGTCAGCCGTGGCCAGAGTTGATTCACTGCAGCGGGGACAGTGCCAGGGTTGTTTGGGCTCAGTACCCAGGGACGATGTAGCCGCCCCTCTGTGTCCATCTGTAGGGCAGGAGGGATCCTGTTGGTAGGAGCACCCTTGGATTTAAATGCTTCGAGGTGACACAGGGCAAGACGACTGTCCCCAATCATGAAACCATCTCACTGGATCGCCTCGGGGAGGGGCAGGGCTGAACATCCGCCTTGCCTCGCAGAACAACATTTTGGTTTTCACACTCAACACTGAAAAGTCATTAAATTGAAAGGAAACCTGTGCCCCATTCCCTCCGCAGTCACGCCAGCGCCGTCCCCAGGCACCTCACAGTGTAGCTTTTGTTCGGGGGTCCGGAGTGTAAAATTGGAGTGGCAGATTGTCGGTGTACACATTTAGAATTTCCTGGCTTTCATCAGTTGCGCCACTCAAATGACAATATTTAATCCCAAATGTTTCCTTCCCTTCCCCTATCCCCCCATTTCATAAGGCAGAGGGCTTTACCCCCACATTTACGAAGTAGACTTCTCTTCCATTTCTTCAACCATAATGAAAAGTGTATTTATGACTTTTCCCCCCATGTATTTGCGATTATACAAACTCTCTTGAACATTTTAAAGGGCCTTTCTTAGGAGAAGTTGACTTCCTGATTTTGAGTTTAATATAACTCTCCTTTGCTGACTTCTCTGTTCCCACCATTCATTTTATAAGGACAAGGTCATGCACATTTTAATTCTACAGGTCGGATCTCATAGCAGCAATCTCGTGCCATTTCATTCCATTGGATGTGGCTGAGGTGATATTGCTCATTGATTGGAGTCAGGCAGTTTTTCTGTTCTTTAGGGATTTTTCATTGCAGTCATTTTGACTAAAGAAAGGTTTGGTGGAGATGAGAGAATTAGCTGAAGTTTAAAACTTGAAGTTTTTGTTGCTTGGTCACATTGTATAATCCACTGTTTAGCAACCCAACAAAAAGATTTTAAACAACACATTGCATCTGGATCTTCTGATAAACAGGAGCATATGCATACAATCCCAGTTTACATTTTGCAGTGTGCTGGAGAGTCTCTCAAGTAACATTTCATATCAGAGAAAGCACGTGAGAGAATGTGTCTACAGGAAGCACTTTAGAGTGAGAAGCAGGTGTGACTCCTTGGTGTGTCAACCTGAGGGAGTTCTGATTCTCTGGTATCACTGGGTCCTGGGTTCTGACACTCGAGTGGGTTCTTATACACTGGTGGGTTCTGATACCTGGCTTAGATCCTGATAGGCTGATGGTTAGGTTTATATATCCTGTGACCAGGCTCCTGTGCCCAATGGTCGAATCGGACACCCATCTGGGTGCTGATGAGAAGGTGCTGGTGGACGTGGTCAGCCTCTCCCAGCAGCTGACCTCAAGGGAAGCAGATTACCCTTGACAGTGTGGGTGGGCCTCGTCCAATCAGGTGAAAGCCTTAAGAGCAAACTCTGAGATTTTCCTAGGATGGATGAATTCCGCCTCAAGACCACAGCATCAGCTCCTGCCTGGGTTTCCAGCCTGCTGGCCGGCCCTAACAATTTCAAACTTGCCAGCTTCCACAGCCATATGAGCAATTCCTAAAAATCTGTCTCTCTCCACACAGACGTGTGCACATGTATTAAACCTCCTGTGAGTTCTGTTTCTCTGGAGAGCTGTGGCTGACACAGGCCGAGAGGAGCAAGGGTTTCAGGCTAGAACTGCATAACAGTGGTCTCTGGCCACTGGCTGTCTGCGAAAATCAGAAATGTGCTTCTCCACACCTCTCTAGGTCTTCTAGGGATTTTGGATTGCTTTCCAGTACACGTGTTCGTGTGCACGCGTGTGTGTGGGCAGTGCCGTGTGCGTGTTCATTCAGGACACATGCCACTGCAGGTGAGTTCTCCGATGGACACACCCTCTTCAGTAGACACAGGCTGTAACGCCCACAGTCACGGTCTTGGGCAGGATCCTGGGAGAGGGCATCTCAGGCAGTGAACTTTTGAGTTGGCCATGATGACGTCTTATGGACCAAGGCTAAATCAATGGTGGCAAGCCTGGATATCCACCAGGGGTAGCTGGCATTGTACGTGGGCCAAATGCAGGTGTTGGGAGGCCATGCAGCCATCACCACATCCCCACCCAGCTCCTCAACATGTGAACTTGGACCTGAGCCAGCTGCTGACCCCTCACTCCCCAGTCTGCAGGTGTAAAAGGGGGGATGAAATTAGTAGTTGTCTCATCGGAGGGTGGGGAACAGGGGGTGGGGATGTGTTAATAAAGGTGATGCCCTCAGAAAGGTCCTCCACTTTGGGGACCACATAGGAAAAGTGCTTTCATTCTTAGGAGGACAAGCTCCTGCTTGGGGGTCGGGTGGGGGTCGGGTGGAGTTGGGCTCATGATCCAGGCTGGCCCCTCACATGCTCTGTGGCTTTAGGGAAGGTCCTAAGCCTCTCTGAGGCTCATCTGTAAGAGGGAAGTGCAGAAACATGTCTCATAAGCTTGCTGAGATGATTACGTTCCAAGAGGAAGAGGATCGTCTGGTGAGATGCCAGGCCTGGAGGGAGCTGTTGTTGGTGGCCTGCTGTGCTGGGCACTACTGTGTGTGCACACCTTGTCAGGGCCTAGCCAGAGCCAGGACAGTGAGGTACCCAGGTGTAAAATGAGGTGACACCTGTTCTCAGGCACCAACCCTGCATTATAGGGCTCTGAGAGTGAGTGCCTCCTGAAATTTTGCACCCACGGGTACCTCTCTTGCTTCACCCTAGTCTTGGCCCTGCACATTACCCTGTGGAAATGCTGTAACAGTTTTGCAAGGCCAGGGGATTGGCCCCATCGCAGATTAGGACAGAGGCTCAAAGAGATGGCAAAACTGACCCAAGCCCCCCACTCCTACCTCCCTGGTTACTGAGATCTTGGAAGGTGTTGACTGCACCTTATTTATCTCATATAATCGCATACAGCACCTGGTGTGTAGTGGGTGTCAGATAGATGTTTACATGTATTCAGTGAATGAAAGAGAAGAGACAGGACTCAAACTGGTACGGTTTCACAGGAACACGGCCGTCTACTCTACCCAGCTGCCTTAGCAAAGTGCCCTTGGTGAGGCTGAGGAATTGGGCAGCCAGGACTCCCCAGGGCACCTTGTCACGGGGGGAAACCGTCTCCCACTGAGTGGTGAGTACTGCTCCATGACTGCCCTAAAACTAGGTTTGAACAAAAGACCACATGCTGTATGACTCCATTGGAATGAAACATCTAGAAAGGCAAAGCCACAGAGGAAGGAAGCTGGTGAGTGTTTGCTGGGGGCTGGGAGAGAGGGGCCAGGAAGTGGCTGCTCAGGGAATGGGCTTCCTTTTGGGATGATGAAAGTGCTCTACAACTAGAGGGTGGCAATGGTGTCACAGCTTTGTAAATGGGCTACATGCCATGGAATTCTGCATGTTAAAAATAGTTAAAATGATAAATTTTTTTTTGAGACAGGGTCTTACTCTGTCTGGCAGGCTGGAGTGCAGTGGTGTGATCATGGCTCATTGCAGGCTCAACCTCCCTGGGCTCAGGTGATCCTCCTGCCTCAGCCTCCCGAGTAGCTGGGACAAGTGTGTGCCACTACATCCCAGGTCTTTTTTTTTTTTTCTTTCTTTGGTAGAGATGGGGTTTTCCTGTGTTGTCCAGGCTGGTCTTTTTTTTCCTTTTTTTCTTTTTTTGAGACAGAGTTTCACTCTTATAGCCCAGGCTGGGGTGCAAATAGGATGATCTTGGTTTACTGCAACCTCCGCCTCCCTGGCTTAAGCGATTCTCCTGCCTCAGCCTCCTAAGTAGCTGGAATTATAGATGCACCACCATGCCCAGCGAGTTTTTTATATATTTTTCTTTTTTAGTAAAGACAGGGTTTTGCCATGTTGCCCAGGCTGGTCTTGAACTCCTTATCTTAGGTGATCTGCCCACTTTGGCCTCCCAAAGTGCTGGGATTACAGGCATGAGCCACTGTGCCTGGCTCCAGGTTAGTCTTGAACTCTTGGGGTCAAGCAGTCCACCCACCTTGGCCTCCCAAACTGCTGAGATTACAGGTGTGAGCCACCATGCCCAGCCTAAATTTTGCATTATATTATTTTACCACAATAAAAACCCTAGAATCAACAGAACTCTTTGGGTGTAAGTGACAGAAACAAGATCCAGGGAGGGAAGTGAATAATTCCTGGAATGGAAGCTGAGGATGAGCAACCAGATTGCAGGAAGGTTCTCAGCATTGCCAGACTCTGTGACATCTCCACTCCTGCCTCATTTTCCTCCATCACCAGCTTCCTCAGGCCACTGACACCTCTGGAGCTGAGGCTGGCAGAACATGGTGGGGGCTTCTTTGAGAGCATGGCAGCTTCTGATGGACCCACATGGTTAGTTTGGGAGAAGTAGTCGCCAGAAGATAGCTGTGTGTGTCTGGGCTGGGGAGACCCAACATTTCAGAACCACCAACCATGCATCATTGACTGACGGGTGGGCACCGTGTCACCACTGTGTTCTGGGAAGAATCATTTCTCAGTGACATCTCAGCTTTCCATGGGAAGTCTCTGTCTGTGTTTTGTTCTGGCTCATTTAAAGCAATTATCATTTATCAAATATCCTCCCCTCCAAAGCATCCTGGATGCCTATAAAGGCTTGGACCAGATGGCGGAATTCACCAAAGATACAAAAGCCCCAACATGGGGATGCATTTGGAGAGGGAGAGGGATGAAGAGGTACATGTGGGGAAGGGGTCATACATGGGAGAGTTGGGATGGGAGAAGGAGAAGTTCCTTTTAAGGTCCAGTCGAGCTGGGGGTTTTCCAGCTCGAGGAGTGTTTGTGTCAAGGCAAGACAATGGAATAGATCCCCACAAGAACAGAAATAGTCCTCACACCCAGAAGCTGCGAGTCTCCAGGGAAAACTGGGCAGTTGGTGGATAAATTGGGGCCCTGCAGACTTGGAGCTCTGCTCACCTGCAGCGTGGTCCCAGGAATGTGTGGTGTGAGTGTGGGGTGTGGCTGTACCGGTTTGCAAATCTGCAGGTGCTTGTCTAACAACGGGTCTTGGTGGATGAGTCTGTTGCTGCTGGAATGTCTGTCTGCTCAGCTTTTGACTAAAAGTCAGTGGAAGATCTCCTTGCCTGATCCCCTAAAATAGTTTCACCCATTGTTCAGGAAAGAGATTGTAAGAGCTCTAAGAGAAACAAACAGAAAACCAACATTAAACATGAGTAGTGTCCTAGGGGATATTTCCTTCCTAACCTTGATTTTGGAATTAATCTGCTTTAGAAGTTCTTTGACTGGGGTGTGTGTGTGTGTGTGTGTGTGTAAGAAAAGAAGTACTGAGAATAAAATGTTCTTATTTATTGATTTATTTTGAGGCAGTCTCTCTCTGTCACCTAGGCTGGAGTGCTGTGGTCCAATCATGGTTGGCTGAAGCCTTGACTTCCAGTGATCTTCCCACCTCAGCCTCCTGAATAGCTGGTACCATAGGTGTATACCACTATGCCTGGCTAATTTTTGCATTTTTCGGTAGAGATGGCATTTTGCCATGTTGCCCAGGCTGGTCTCGAACTTCTGAGCTCAAGTGATCCTTCTGCCTTGGCCTCCTAAAGCACTGGGATTACAGGCATGAGCCACTGTGCCCAGCCTATCATGCTCTCATAAAGCCTTGTTGCTCGCTGGAGTTTCCTTGCTGTACCTTGGGGATACTTCTTGCTTGGGTAGAGAGGAGGGAAATTACTTTCTCTCTTACCTCTCCATTCTTCTTGTACAGACGCTTTGAAGGAATGAGGGAGAAGTGGGCCACTGCATCCTCGTTCCTGTAGGGCTCTGTGCCAGGACTCACCCCATCTGTATATTTTGAGCCTTTTATTATTAACCAAAGTGATTTTGGTTGATAACAATAGAAAGGCAAAGCTGGAAGGGCTTTGATTTCTAGCTTCAGCCCCTTATTCATTGATTCATTATTGATTATTGATTAATACGTAATTATTCTTTATTTTAGTTGCCTTATCAGTTTCTCACTCCTGGAAGGTTGGAGGAGAGAAGTGTGCTACACAAATTTCTTCTTGGAATTTTAAATCTTAGTTTCAAATTATGGGTCCTTAATGACCCTTTTTCTAATAACTCCTGAATTCTTGTGCTTCAACAGAGGGTATTAATCACAAATGCGTTTCTTTTTGTTTTGTTTTTTTTGGTGGGGGTGGAGTCTTTATTTCTCTATAGATTGTTTTATAGATTATACAAGCCATGCAGTAATATATCTTCAAGATTAAACATTCAAATAATTCCGAAGTTCAGAGAAAAAGATGATACCCTCTTTCCTCCCTAGATAATTGAAACCTGAATGGTTTAGATGGCTCTTTCCTGGGCACTTCCACATGTATATGGAGAGCAAGCCTTTTCTCATGGGTTGCCGCATCAGTAGGAAAATATCATACCTATTAATGGGTTCAGTGGCATTTCCCAGCCTCTGTTGTGTGTCAAGTATAAAGCTGGGAGCTGCAGATAGAATAATGAACAAAAATGGTCCCCCATTTCCACAGCTCACAGGCTCTGGGCATACAATGCTGGGACTTAGTTTTTCCCTTCCCATTTGACAAAATATCTAGGATTTCTCCCCATGTGTATCTGCCCTGCACTCTTTTTTTTAATTTTGAGATGGAGTTTCGCTCTTGTTACCCAGGCTGGAGTGCAATGGCGCAATCTCGGCTTACCGCAACCTCCGCCTCCTGGGTTCAGGCAATTCTCCTGCCTCAGCCTCCTGAGTAGCTGGGATTACAGGCACGTGCCACCGTGCCCAGCTAATTTTTTGTATTTTTAGTAGAGACGGGGTTTCACCATGTTGACCAGGATGGTCTCGATCTCTTGACCTCGTGATCCACCTGCCTCGGCCTCCCAAAGTGCTGGGATTATAGGCATGAGCCACTGCGCCCGGCCTGCCCTGTACTCTTTGTTGTTGTTGTTGTTGAGATGGAGTCTCGCTCCTGTCTCCCAGGCTGGAGTGCAGTGGAGTGATCTCTGCTCACTGCAAGCTCCACCTCCTGGGTTCAAGTGATCCTCCTTCCTCAGCCTCCCAAGTAGCTGGGATTACAAGTGTGTGCCACCATGCCCAGATAATTTTTGTATTTTTAGTAGAGATGGGTTTTGGTCATGTTGGCCAGGTTGGTCTCAAACTTCTGACCTTGGATGATCCACCCGCCTCCGCCTCCCAAAGTGCTAGGATTAGAGATGTGAGCCACCATGCTTGACCTGTCCTGTACTCTTTTGTGTCCAGAGGTAACATTGAATTTTGATGGACATCAAATTGGCTTCCAACTGATTTGCCATTATTAAAAAGCGAAGCAGCAGAAGTCTTTGTTTACATCTCTTTGAGAACCTGAGTGTTTGATAAAATTTAAGGATTTTGTTGATGGCAGGACATAATACCGTGGTAGGACAGGACGCTATTACTTATAGCTGCAAATGGGAGTGGCTGCCAGGCAGGGCCATGCAGGAGGCTGCACCCAGGGATGAATAACAGTGAGCAGCAGTAGCCAGCAGCTTATGTGTGGTCAGTGGAGTGGACTTAACCAGGTTTTGTGGGCTCCTGTGGACTAATTTGAAAAGTTTCATGGGCTCCAGAGCATAGGGCTGTCCCCAGCTGTCAGGTACCTGGCCCTTGGGAGATAGGTAAGGTGTGTAGGGGCTTAGGGCATGAGCCCTGATAGGGAGTGGACAGGACATGGGCTTGTTCAAGAGGGGACTTGACAGCATCTCAAACTGGGTCAGGACAGGATTTTTATTTTATTTTACTTAAAAAAGTATTTATTTATTTATTTATTTATTTATTTATTTATTTATTTATTTTTGAGATGGAGTCTCACTTGTGGCCCAGGCTGAAGTGTAGTGGCACGGTCTTGGCCCACTGCAACCTCCGCCTCCTGGATTCAAGCAATTCTTGTGCCTCAGTCTCCCGAGTAGCTGGGATTAAGTCGTGCCCCACTACACCTGGCTAATATTTGTATTTTTAGTAGAGACAGGCTGGTCTTAAACTCCTGACTGCAAGTGATTTGTGTGCCTCGGCCTCCCAAAGTGCTGGGATTACAGGCGTCAGCTACTGTGCCCGGACCGGACAGGATTCTAAAGGAACACTGTATTACACCTGGCCAAGGGACAGTAGACTTTAAGTCAGTCTCAAGCAGGGGGATCACTGCATAGATTTCTTTTCTTTTTCTTTTTGAAATGAAAGGTCTCACATATTTATTACTGGGTTCGTTGAACCCAGCCAACAAACACGTTCATAACAGATTCAGAGAAAAAAAATATATTTCCAATAAAACATGTCCAACTCTCCAGATAGTGGTGACATTTTCAGCTTGATGTGATAACATGATTGTGACCTTCAGACAGCATAAATATTTGTGCCATCTCATGTGCAATTCCTTATAAACCCGGCTTGGTTCTTCTCCAATGTCTCCTTTTGGAGTTGTAACTGATTTTATTACCAGTTTTCATCTGAATCACTGGGAAATGGGACGGTTTTGCTTCTGTTTCTTGGCCAGGAATCGCTTAATCCTGAAAGTCTTGTGAAAAGCCATGGCGAGAAGCAGACTCAAGCACATGCTGCGATGGCAGAGAAAGGAACGGGGGTGGTGGTGGGGCTCCTGAGTAGATTTCTGAGACTGACCTTCTTTCCTATGAAGCTTTACCTTCTACCCTCACAGTCAGCGAGTGACAAGTGGTATATTTGGGTCATTCCCGGGCATGAATGCCAAAAAAAAGAGAACGAACAAATCCATTTTCTGGGTAAGAACAATAATAGCTCCCATTTGAATATTGCATAACAATTTATAAAACATCTTCAAGTACAAGGTTTCACTGAATCTTCACTGCAAACCTGTAAGTGAGTAAGGCTATTTCTATCACTGAACAGGTAAGGAAATGGAGGCTCAGAGAAGTCAAGAAACTGGCCCAGGGTTACACAGCTCAGAAGTGGAGGGTGAGGCCTTGAATTGGGGTTTTGTGGTGCTTCATCCATGACCTTTCAGTTTCAGCCATCATGGGTTGTAGCTTCTATGCTCCATGTTTGATCTTTGCCCCACGTGGGTGTCTCTGACCATCTCCATGAGTCTGAAGAACATGACCACGGTCACATATTACAACCACAGTCTTCAACAGAAAGTGCTGTCTATCCACTTCATGCCTGTGGTTGATTTTATGTCTGAAACAAGGACACTTTCCTATTCTAGGGGTGCTAAGCCATGGCGACCTTGAAAGGTTATAATATCACAGTATGAACAATTTCCGAACGTCCCTTGTAAATGTCCACCACAGCCCTAACACCTGGAGAAGTGAAGAAGGTTCCAGAGGAGGAAGGACAGCCTTTGAATCATTTTGTCAGGCATATGTCACTCTACTTGGATTATTTTTCTTGAAGGCGAACACTTTTCAATCGTCCAAGGCAGGGGTCTGTCACTTTTAAGCGCACTTGATGTGTTGCTGTTTTAAAAATTAAATACGCAGAGTTTGCAGAATGGACACGGCCTTTCAGTTTTTTAATTTAAGGTTTAAAAAGTGCTTTCACGCTGTAATCCCTGGAGGGACAGGAAAGGCTGTTTGCTCCGGCCCTTGGCCTCCAGGAAATCTGGCCAGACCACCTACGGGAAATTAGCCTCCAGCACTCGGCTTAGCTGGGAGGTGACAGCAGCCCCCTCTCTCCACTGTGGCTCCGCAGTCCGAGCTACATAATCTAATCTTTCAAGATATTTTTCTCTGGAGAGGCAGGGAGCTGAGTAACTAAACAGACACAACGCTGCTAATCCCCTTTTCCTGAAGCTGAAGGGTTTAACTCCTTGCCTTCTGTGTTAAGGCAGTGAGCTCAAAATGAGCTGTTGGGATTGACATCAGAATTTTTTACAAAGCACTTGGTTTTGTGCTCTTTGTGCAAATGGAATAATCAGAGCGGACACTCCTCAACTTCCCTGGACCCACTGTGTGTCTGGCACTGCTCTAAGTGCTTTAAATAGAGCAACTCGGTTACTCCTACCTCAAGAAGTGGGCACTATTATAATGCAGAGATGTTAAGTAACTTGCTTAAGGTCACACAGTGGTGGAGAGTGGATTCAAAGCCAGGCCATTGCATGCGAGTCTGTGCTCTTCAACCCTGTGCTCCTTGTTAAATAGGAAGAGCTCCCAGAATGGCTCTGAACTGTCCACTAGTCAATTTTCTTTCTTTCACTCATTCATTCATTTAGTCATCCAGTTTGTATTCAGCACCTGCAGTATGCAAATGCCAAGATGGTTTAGATGAAGGTACTCACGGTCTTCCCAGGAGCTAACAGCCAGCTGTGGAAATGAATAAATCCATAAATAATTATGCTGCAGAGGGCAGAGGGCACCAACAGCTGTGCTGGAGCCAGTGGAGCAAGGGGAACATTTAGCCCAGAGGAAGCAGGAGAGTCAGGGAAGGCTTTTCTGTGGGGTCAGGAGGTGGGAGACCTGGCACATGCCAGGAGGGGGTGATGGGGTGGATTCAGAGCAATGCACTCTGCGAAACTCCATGGGCCCAGCTGGTATTGCCCCCTCCCTTGGAAGCTGCTGATCAGCATGGGGCATACAAGAGGGAGCAGAGCCAAGGCAGAGAGGAGCCTATGTTTTATTAGCTTGGCATAGGCAGGGTCTTAATCAGACTCTATTGAAAAAGCAGGCCAAGTGAAGGATTTCACCTGAACTTATAAGTCAGTGTCTTTAGAGCCAGCATACACAGGTGGTGTATGGTGCAGAGGGGTCCCTCCTGACACCATAGGATGTAGGGCTCTGTTTCTGCTTATCAAAGTATGCACAGACTGCTGCTGACAAAGGCTTCTCTAGACAGCTCAGAAGCTTTTGCTGTGAGGCTCAGCCGGCTTCATTTCCCTCCCCCTAGAAGACTCAGGGGCTCCATTAAAGCCCCTCCCCACTCCAGGACATAGGCTGGGGGCAGGTTCTCGACCCTCATCCATCACAATGCATCTACTCACTCGTGTAGGATGTGAGGATGTGAGTGGGTTCCAGCTGGTTCCATCCCAGTGGCGGCAGACAAACCATCCTTGCATTCTCTCTCCATGGTCCCAGTCTGGGGCGGCACGTGGAGGGACCCCAGTGGAATGCTCCTGTCTTCAAGCTTCAGGCTGAGATGTTTTCCTTTGGCTTGGCAGAGCTAATGCTGAAAGCTCCTCTCAGCCTGCTGGGTTCAGAGGCCAATAGGCTCTGCAACGGGGGAGCACAAAGATATTTGCAACTGGAAGTTGCTGTCTGTTGTTTTGAAAGGTGCAAAATGTTTAAATAATTACTTCCAAACATGGAGACCACTTTTCTCCCCCTTACCTGAGCCAGGGGCTCCTTCTTCCAGATTTGCCATCCATTTTGCTTTCTCCCTGCTTGATTCCCTTCCCCATCTTTGCAGCCCCTTTCTTCCACCTGGTTTCTCCTTTGCTCCCCTCTCTCCCACTTGGAACTTGGAATGATTTCTAAGGGTGCCTCATTAACAACTTGGATTTCTCTTGACTACTTCTTTCTTCTCTTGTTTGTTTTCACTGTTTCTCTTAAATAACCATGTGGAGGGGGCCCCGTTTGTTTTTCTTGCCTGGTGTCTCCCTGCCAGTCAGTTCTTCACCAAACAAAGGCTTTGTGAGTCCCCAGGGCTTGCCAAGATGAGAGGGAAGGAAAGAGCTTTTCCTAGAGGAGAGGATTCCATCAGACACACCTGGGGAAAGGGCTCATTTGGAAGCGCTTTTTTCCAGGTGGTGGAGCTGGCTGAACAGCTGTCATGTATAGATCAGGAAGCTGAGGGGCCAGTTGCCAAAGGTCACACAGTACATGATGCAAGCGGTTTGAATCCATGGTCTATCTACCCCAGCACTGTCCAATAGAAACATAATATATTCCACATGTGTGATTTACACTTTTTCAGCAGCCACATTCTAAAGAGTGAAAGTGAAATTAAATTTATTTATTTATTTAGTTAGTTAGTTAGTTAGAGACGGAGTCTTGCTCTGTCACCCAGGCTGGAGTGCAGTGCTATGATCTTGGCTCACTGAAACCTCCACTTCCCGGGTTCAAGTGATTCTCCTGCCTCAGCCTCCTGAGTAGCTGAGATTACAGGTTCCCACCACCATGCCCAGCTAATTTTTGTATTTTTTAGTAGAGATAGGGTTTCACCATGTTGCTCAGGCTGGTCTCAAACTCCTGGCCTCAAGTGATCTGCCCACCTCAGCCTCCCAAAGAGCTGGGATTATAGGCATGAGCTACTGCGCCCGGCCGAAATTAATTTTAATAATATATTTTATTTAACTCTTTATATAGAAAATATCCTTTCCACATGTAACCAACTGTAGAATATTAATGAGATATTTACATTTTCTTTATCATATGAAGCCTTTGAAATCCAGTGTGTAACTTACTCTGAAGGCGTCTGAGTTCTAGCCATGTTTCCAGTGTTCTGAAGTCACAGTACGAACCATTTTCTGCACCACGGTGTTTACAACGCCTTCTGTGCCCCTCATCCTTAGTTCCCGTGGAAGCCTATGTCTGTGTGGCTTAGTGGGGCTGGTGTTGACGCCAGGGCTGGACAGCGCCATTTGAATCCTGCATCGCCTCTGGTCGGTTTGGAGCTCTTTGAATCTCAGCCATGTGCTTCCCCTTTTTCTCTTACAACCTCCACAGTTCTGCAGTGGGCCTCTCTCTTTCACAAATGAGGTAACTGAGGCTCAGAGGGGAAGAGCTGCTGATTCACCCAAGGTCACACAGTACGTGGCAAGGTCGGGACAGAAAAAAAAAGCTCTTCCATTCCAGGTCATCTGACGCTAAGTCCTGCCCTCCTGACGACGTGTTTTGCAGTGTCAGACCCTAGAAGCTTTATGGGTTCCGGGATGCCTGATGCCCTTTGCACCCCCTTCTGAGACATTCTGGGCTTCCCGGGCTCAGGATGAGCAGCAGGACTTAGCCTTCCACTGAGGGCCACCTTTCGCCAAGCCCTGGAGATGGTCGTGCAGCTTCCCCTGTGCCCAGTCTCAAGGCATGCCCTGGCAGGCTGGTGGGGATAGTGCATGAGAATGCACCAGGGTATCAGATCTTTCCCCATGGGAGCAGTTACTATAGAATGGGTCACTGGCCAGTCACAGTGGCTCACACCTGTAATCCCAGTATGTTGGAAGGCTGAGGCAGGAGAATCCCTTGAACCCATGAGTTTGAGACCAGCCTGAGCAACACAGCAAGACCCATCTCTACAAAAAAATACAAAAATAAGCAGGACATGGTGGCACACACCTGTAGTTCCAGCTATTTGGGAGGCTGAGGTGGGAAGATCACTTGAGCCCAGGAGGTTGAGGCTGCAGTGAGCCATGATTGTGCCACTGCACTCCAGCCTGGGCAAGAGAGCAAGACCCTGTCTCAAAAAAAAAAAAAAAAAAAAAGAAAGAAAGAAAGAAAAGAAAAGAATAGGTAACCATCTAATGACAGAATCTAACATTTTTGGAGTGGGTACTGTGCACCATGAACCGGGCAGGAGAGTATACACCTCCTGACACGGCCTCTCTTTGATGCGTTCTGCCTGCAGCCTGGGAGCTCGCACAGGGTACCTCTGTGGAGTGTGTGCATCATGTCATGTCTGTGTAAAACCAGCCAGGCTGGTGGCATTTACACCACAGCAATTGGCAAACGCTGCGAATCAGGGTTCTTCCCTGAACTGAAGAGCCGGCTGTTAGACACTGGCCTGCATACCACTGCGTCTTCCCAGAGTAGGATCAGCTGAGCCTCTAGATTTTGTGGAAAGCTGAAGCAGTGTGACAAGTTCAGGTTCAATGTAAAGCCTGTCTATGACCATTTCAAGGTATTTTTTTAGATTGAGAAGGTAAAATTAATTTCAGACCCTTTCCTTGTCAAGGACAAAGAAAAAAAAGTAGTCATGTAAGTTCTTAGTTTTTCACTTTTATTTGCCTAGAGTGACCCTGGTTTTTTATTTTCTCGAGAACTTTATTATATATTTTAATAGCAGAAAATATTACTTTGGAACAATGGGGAAATATTGAAAGCATATCGTAAAAATAGTAAGTTGTCCTTAGAGGCAAATTTGCACACATGTGGATTAGTAGTTTTATAAAATGTATAATGTAACTATATTTTTTGATGCTAATTAAATACACCTGTCACTGAAAAATTTTTTAAATAAAGAGATTAGTCCTTTATGTGAACTCACTTTACGTTTCTAAATTTGGAAAACAAGAAAATGGGAAGATACAATAAGAGGAAAAAAAAAAACGGTGAAAACATTACTTTTCTAATGAGCTTCAATATCATCTTTAGAATCAGAGAATTCTGCTTGCACATATTGTTTTCTTTGTAGTCATTTATTGAACAAATACCTGAGTCAGACTCTGTCCTAGGAACTGGGGAAACCCCAGAGAATAAGACCAGTGTGGTCCCAGCTCACATGAGCCTGAGTCCAGGAGGGGAGATGGACAAATGCTGTAGGACCACAGTGTGGTTAGAATTATAAGGGGAAGGTGCAGGTGCATGGGAGTTTGTGAAAAGGAGCCTTAAGCTAGTAGAGGGTGGGATTGGTGTCTGTTCCCTGGGAAGTTGTCCCTGGAAAGTCATGCTTATGCTGAGACCAGAGGAAGGAAGGAGATGGCTGGTGAAGAGTAGAGGGATGGATGTTGCAGGTCAGGGGAACAGCATGTGCCAGTAGGAGGGATAGCATGTGCAAAGGCCCTGAGGCTGGAAGGCGCTTAGTGAGTTTGACTCAAGTCTTCCCCAGATGTAAGGTGATGGAGAAAGCCCTCCACCATGGGAGGCCCCAGCTGTGGAAGGAGGCATACTCTTCAGTGCCCCATTCGCACCCAACTGCCCAGGGGCCAGGCTCTGTGCTATGGTTTTCTGTGTTGTTAGATGCCAAGTTTCCATCCCAGAAGGAAGATTTGGAATTGGGTGTGTGGAAAATCCTGGGAACAGCATAGAGAGAGGGCATCTTCCCGTGACAGCCTCTCCTCCTCTCCTGTGAGCACCATGAACCCCTGGCAGGGGTCTTCCTCCACTGGGCAATGCCTGACTCTGGGTGTCTGCTATGCTGTGCAGATCCTGGCACATAGATGTAGCTTGGTGGTTGTGGCACATTCTGTTACTTCTTTACCCAGTATCCATCTGTCCTTTTCCTTTCTACCAGAACTGTGCCTCAGTCAAGGCACCCAGCCCCACTGATGGAACATGGTATGGTTTGGTCCCCAGCCAAACCTCATGTCAAACTGTAGTCCTCAGTGTTGGAGGAGGGGCCTGGTGGGAGGTGATTGGATCATAGGGGCGGACTTTCCCCTTGCTGTTCTCGTGATAGTGAGTTCTCATGAAATCTCATTGTTTGAAAGTGTGTAGCACCTCCCTCTTGTCTCTCTGTCTCCTGCTGCCATGTGTAGATGTGCCTGCTTTCCTTTCATCCTTCTGCCATGACTGTAAGTTTCCTGAGGCCTCCCCAGTCATGCTTCCTGTACAGCCTGTGGAACTGTGATCAGTTCAACCCCTTTTCTTCATAAATTGCCCAGTCTTGGGTAGTTTCTTATAGCAATGTGAGAACAAGCTAATACAGATCGTGACCTGTCTGACACTGCAGCCCCCATTCATAAATGAAGTTTTATTGGAATGCAGCCACCCCATTCATTGAGGGGTTGTCTGTGTCTGCTTTTGCATTACAGCAACAGGGATGAGTAGTTCCTGTTTGTTTGTTTGCTTAATTTGGAAAGGAGAGCTTCATTTCTTGTAAAGCGTTGCAGCCTGCATGGTGGCCATTCTGACGGGCTGGGAAGCAGAAACAGATACTTCAAGGGAGGGGAAAAGGGAACAGGAATTCATGCAGAGCAGGGAGGCCAAATATACATGTTCAGTAAGCTATAGGAGGAGTCATGAATATTTATGAAAGGAGAAACACACACATACACAGTTGAGCTTCATGCTCCTTCATGAGCCCCATGTCTAAAAAATGGCGGCCTTGGCATAATATGAGGGTGGGGTTTTCAGTGTTCTGACATCAAAGGTGAAGCAGAGGACAGGAAAACCCTCACTGTGCATCCTCCACACGCTGGCCAGAACCACTCCATGGCTGGTGGTCTCTTATCAGGCAAAAAGGAGGGGCAGTGTCAGGTGGTAGGTTGATGTTAGCGGTGGAGGCTTTTGCAAGGACTTCTTTCTCTTCAGCCCTTGGGGGAGAAAGTGTGATCATGGCTAGTGAGGGAGGGGTATAATGAGGGTGTCTGACTCCCTCCTCATTCCATCATGGGTGAGAACTCAAGGGTGAGTAGTTTTGACGGAGATGTTTACTTCCTTGTGGGGTCCGGGGTTGAGTAGTTTTGATGGAGATTTTTACTTCCTCTTCCCAAGTATTATTGTTATTTATTTATTTATTTAATTATTTTTTGAGATGTGGTCTTGCTCTGTTGTCTAGGCTGGAGTGCGGTGGCATGATCATGGCTCATGGCAGCCTGGAATTCCTGGGCTCCAGTGATCCTCATGCCTTGGTCTCCCAAAGTGCTGGTACCACAGGGCTTAGCTACTGTGACCAACCTCCAATTATTTTGAAGGCCCACAAAGTTCTACCATCTGGTCCTGTATGAAAAAGTTTGCTGCCCTTGGTCTAAGTCAACCATAATGACCCTATTCTCGGATTTCCTTGTGTCCCTGGTGGCTGTGGGCAGACTTGGAGTGTGAGACACTGAATGAGTTCAGTAGCTTCACTGACTCTCCATCTGGAGCTGTACACAGTCTGTATACGTTGTTTTAAATAATCTTCACAATGGCCCGTGAGGCAGGACTATTGTTATCTGGGAGCTGAGGAACAGGAGGAATAGAGAGGTCCAGTAACCTACCTAAGATCACACAGCTTGTGAATGGTAGCTGGGATTTTTTTTTTTTTTTTTTTTTTTTTTTTTAGACAAGGACTTGCTCTGCTGCTCAGGCTGGAGTACGGTGGTGCAGTCTCGCCTCACTGCAACCTCTGCCTCCTGGGTTCAAGTGATTCTCCTGCCTCAGCCTCTCAAGTAGCTAGGACTATAGGTGCGTGCCACCACACCTGGCTAATTTTTGTATTTTTAGTAGAGATGCGGTTTCGCCATGTTGGCCATGATGGTCTTAAACTCCTGACCTCAAGTGATCTGCCTGCCTTGGCCTCCCACAGTGCTGGGATTACAGGCATGAACTACTCTGCCTGGCTGGCAGCTGGGATTCAAATCCTGCCTAGCTTCTGAGTCAAGGTCTTAACCTCAGAACCCTGGAGTTGATGGCTGGGGGCAGTGGGCAGGGAGGTGGCAGTGTGGATTCCTACTGATCTCTGATAGGAATTAGAGTTCATGTTTAGAGAATGAGTTTGCCCAGGTCCCTGTTCCTGACCCGTCATGGAAGATCCATGTAGCATGGAGTAGGGGTTAAGCTCAGGGGCTTCAGGTCTAACCACCTGGGTTAAAATCCCAGTTCTACTGCTTACTGAGCCTCAGTCTCCCTATCTGTTGAATAGGGAAATAACATCAGGAACTCACAGGGCTCCTGAAAGGGTTAGGTGGCTGATAATAGGATAAACACTTGGTGTATAGTAAGTGCCCAGTAAAACCAGCCATGATCATTCACTCAAAACCAGCCTTTGCCAAAGAGAAAAATACAAGCTTAAACTCAACCATTTGGTGAGTCATTTATTAGGTAAGTGCAAAAGTAAAAGTAATCATGGTTTAAAAAATAATTGGAGGCTGGGCATGGTGGTTCACATGTGTAATCTCAGTACTTTGGGAAGCTGAGGTGGGCGGATCACTTGAGGCTAGGAGTTGGAGACTGCACCACTGCATTCCAGCCTGGGTGACGGAGCAAGAACCCATCTCTTAAAGGAAAAAAAAAAAAAGTAAAAAAAAAATTGGGGAGGAAGAAGTAAAAGCCATCGCATGGAGTCCAGTGTGGGGTAAACCCTTGTGTCAGTCCCAGTTTTATCAGTTTTTTCTTTTTTTTGAGACACAGTCTCACTTTGTTACCAGGTTGGAGTGCACTGGTGCAATCATAGATCACTACAGCCTCAACCTCCTGGGCTCAAGGGATCCTCCAATCTCAGCTTCCTGAATAGTTGGGACTGCAGGCACATGCCACCCTGCCCAGCTAATTTTTGTATTTTTTGTAGAGATGGGGTTTTGCCATGTTGCCCAGGCTAGTCTTGAGCCCCTGGGCTCAAGCATTCCTCCTGCCTCAACCTCCCAAGGTGCTGGGATTACAGGCATGAGCCACCACACCTGGTCCCCAGTTTTATCTTTTAAAAAAATTTTAAACTTTTCCTGGCTTTCCCGACCCACACACCAATCCCAGTTTGTCTGGTTCATTTTAATAAGAGGGGTGCTTTGTTACTCCCATTTTTCTGCAGAGGAAATTGAGGCTCGGGAAGTAACATTCTTTAGCTGGCAATCTTTAGTCTGTGAGTGGCAGGTGGGTGCTGTGTGTGGGGCCTCGACCTTGCCCTCTGTGCCCACAGAGGACAGCAGGTGGGCGCTATGTGTCCAGTCCCAGCCCCGCCAGCAGAATCCACAATGATTTTAATTCTCTCTGCAAAGAAGTGTAAAGCCAGGCCTGAGTCACCTGCCCAGGACCACAGGGGGAGTTAAATCTGAGCCCAGAGCTGCACTGGGAGCCACCGGCTTTGTGGTGTGAGGCCAAGGTTACCAGCTCAGGCCTCATGTTTTTGGCCTATGAATTTCTATGGATTCTGTTAATAAGCAAATGGATCTATTTAAGTGAAAACGCTTAGAGGCAGGGAATTTAGTTACTCAATGACTTTTTCTTTTCTATTACTGAAATTAATTAAAAAATAATTTTGAAATGTATGGCTGACACTTTGCCAGGAACATGCCATGTGTAAAATTATTCCTCTCTATATCACATATTCATAAATTCATATTCATGAATTCATGTATTCAGACTGGTCACCTGGTTCCATAGATCATTTGGAGCCTACCTTCAGGGATTATTTTTCCAAACAAATTAAGATTTGTGACTTTTCTTTGGGGGAATAAAATCCTGATTGACATCTATCTATCTACCTATCTATCTGGTATATATGTATAAATGTGCATATATGTATTCTTTATGCATGAGTATATACATTCCAATTATCTTGACATCTTCACATAGTTTTTTTTAAATTTTTTTTTTTTTATCAGCATGAGCTTGCTGACCTTTTACAAAATCCCTCTGAGGAAGGTCGTGTGCTCCCTGTGCTCCAGTGAGACCCTGCATCTGGGGGAGCTAAGTGAGCTGCTCATGGTCAGGTTCAGGGACTGAGCCAGATCCGAATCCACGTGCTTCACCACTGCTACTGGGCCTCCCGTTTGTTTACAACTTTGCATTTTATTTTTTAATTAATTTTTTTTTTCTGAGACTGGGTCTCACTCTGTCACTCAGACTGGAGAGCAATGGCATGATCCCAGCTCACTGCATCCTCCACCTTCCAGGCTTAAGCAATCCTTCTGCCATAACCCCATGAGCAGCTGAAGCTGCAGGTATGTGCCACTGTGCCCACCTAATTAAAGAAAAGCTTTTTTTAAATTGAGATGGGGTCTCACTATGTTGCCCAGGCTGGTCTCAAACTCCTGGCCTCAAGTGATCCTCCCATCTTGGCCTCCCAAAGTATTGAGATTATAGGCATGAGTCACTGCACCAGGCCCAGCTTTGCATTTTATGGAATGATTGAGGGTTGTAATTAGGAGCTGTGTTACTTCGGCCGTGAGGAGGGTCCTTCCCAGATGGCACTGCAGTAACAGAACAAGGCACCTGCTCAGCTGGACTAGGCCCCTCAGGTGGGGCCCTTCTTCTGAGTCGAGGTGGGGGTGTCTGCGTGTATCAGGGGTCCTTCTTCCGAACCGAGGTTGGGGTGTCTGTGTGTCTCAGGGGTCCTCCTTCTGAGCCAAGGTTGGGGTGTCTGTGCATCTCAGGGGTCTCTCTTCTGAGCCGAGATGGTGGTGTCTGCACCTATCAGGGGTCCTTCCTAGCCAAGGTTGGGGTGTCTGCGTGTCTCAGAGGTCCTTCTTCTGAGCCAAGGTTGGAGTGTCTGCACATCTTAGGGGTCCTTCCAAGCCGAGATTGGGGTGTCTGTGCGTCTCAGGGCTGCTATAGCAAAGTGCCATACACTGGAGGCTTAGAACAAGAGGAATTTATTGTCCCACAGTTCTGGGAACCAGAAGTCCAGAGTGGAGGTGTCAGTGGGGCCTGTTCCTGGTTGTTATAGCCCCTTTAACAATGTGGGCACATCTTAGGTTGTTCCCTACCCAGCTTTGGAGTGGTGACTCTGGTGAGACGCAGCTGTGATCTGGCTCCACATGCACAGAAATGCATCCGTCCTCTCTCTCCTTCCTCTCTGGTGCCTCCTCCTTCCCTTCCTTTCTCTTGAGCTTTTCAGGCACAAATGCATCAACCAGACAAGCAAGGGCCAGAGAGGGAAACATGTGAAAGGAAAGAAGGAAAAATGGGCCCTCTCTGCCTGCCTGCCAGAGGGAGAAGGTGCCACTCTGTGGCTTTGTGGTGCAGGGAGGGGGTGTGAGAACACCAACCTGGTGTGGGGCTCAGTGTGGAAGGACATGCCAGGAGGAGCAGGTGACCGCCTCTCATCACTGTTTCAAGACCCCCCAAATCCACCTCAAGGAGGACCCCCTGTGTTGTTCCGTAAAATACTGAACCGACCTCCTCTGAGAATCTACCCACTCAGCACATAATTATCAAGGCCCACTTGGTGCCAGGCCCATGGGGCCCAGCAGTGACCACAGCAGCCCCCAGCCCTGTTCCCATGGACCCCTGATCCTCAGCCAACAACCCCCATGGCGTGGATTCATGTCCGGTGGCTGCAGAAATGGGGGGCTTAGAATAACACAAATCTATTCTCTCTCAGTTCAGAAAGCCGGAAGTCACATTTGAAGGTGCCACATGTCCTCTGAAACCTGTGGGGAAAATCTGATCTGTGCCCTTTTCTCGGCTTCTTGTGTGGCCAGCAGTCCTTGATGCTCCTTGGGTGGTGGCTGCATCACTCAAGGCCTGTCTCTGTCTCTGTCTCCATGCAACATCTCCCTGGTGTCCTTTTTTATGAGAACAGCAGTCGTTAGATGCAGGCCCACCCTCCTCCAGCATGACCTTGTCTTCGCTGGATCACATCTGCAGAGACCCTCTTCCAAATAAGCCACATCACAGGTACCAAGGGTTTAGGACTTGGGCATATCTTTGGGGACATGATTAAGCCCACTGATGGAGAAAATGAAGTAACAGAGCAAGGCACCTGTTCAGCTGGGCTGGGCCCCTCAGGCAGGGTCCAAGCAGGGAGAGACAGTGCCAGGTTTGGAGGGGAGCATGATTTTGGGAGCCGGGCTGCTCCAAACATCTGCATGGTGTGGCTGAGGCACCAACTTCTTGACGTCCGTGGCCTTAAGGTCCAGGACAGCAGTGACCCACCTGCTTCTGACCCAATGAGTCCTGCTACCCATCTCCATCCCCTTTTCATTTTATTTTTTCCCTTTGAAGCTGAGATGAAAGCCCCCACGGGTGTCATTTGGTCACCGAGAACCCCCCTCTGCCTCCCACTTTCTTGCCCCTTCTCTGTGCCCCGACTCTTGTCTGGCTTTGCAGGGCAGAGCTCTTTTCAGCCTGGTGAAAAGCTGACACAGGTGAGAAGCTGACACATTTCCACTAAAGCTGCCTCATAAAAGCTGGAAATATATTGAGCAAAGGATTCCATCTCCTGCCCTCTGCCAGCGGCAGTGTGTACCCAGCTTTCATTCCTGGCCATGTACTCCAGGGAGGTAGCACTGCAAACCATGTTTCTGAATAAATGTTTGCCCTGTATAATTTTCCTTTGGTGTAAAGCATTGCGAGCACACGGCAAGAAAGGTAGAAATAAGACCGGTCTGACTGCACCAAGACAGTGAATCTACGAGACTGAGGAAGGAGGAAAGAGGGCGGACACTGAAGCAGTGAGGTTCAGTGGGGCAAACTGTGGCTGCTTTGGATGTCCCTTGAAGTTTCTTGTCCTTGCCCCGGAGCTGTGAAACAGGGCACACCAGGATGTATTTTAGGAGAGTGGAGAGAGTGACACATTTGTCCAGTTTCCCCTGTCCTATTTGTTACGAATGTTTCAGATAAATTTTTCACTTGTTACTGTTCCTTTTGTTTGAGATCATGAACTAGCTCTCAGACTTTATTTTTTTGTGTTAGTAGACTGTTTACTGGAACAGTTTGTAATTTGTAGAAAAATGAAGCCAACAATGGGGTTCCCATTGCACCCTCTCGCCCCAGCCTCCCGTATTGTTACCATCTTGCATTACTGTGGTGTATGTGTGACAGGTGATGAGCCAGCATTGACACATCGTTATTGAATGAAGTGCATAGTTTACGCGAGGCTTCCTTCTGTGTTGAACATGCTGTGGGTTTGGACGCATGCATCTTGATACGTCTCCAGCATCATAGTATCCTCAAAGGAGTTTCAGAGCCCTAAACATCCTCTGCACTCTGCCTATTCATCCCTCCCGTTCCCTTTCACTCTGCCAACCCTGATTTTTTTTTTTTTTTTTTGAGTTGGAGTCTCACTCTTGTCACCCAGGCTGGAGTGCAGTGGTGTGATCTCTGCTCACTGCAACCTCCACCTCCCGGGTTCAAGTGATTCTCCTGCCTCAGCCTCCTGAGTAGCTGGGATTACAGGCATATGCCACCATGCCCAGTTAATTTTGTATTTTTAGTACAGATGGGGTTTCTCCATATTGGTCAGGCAGGTCTCAAACTCCTAACCTCAGGTGATCCACCTGCCTTGGCCTCCCAAAGTCCCAACCCTGATCTTTTTACTGTCTCCATAGTTTGGCCTTTTCCAGAGTGCCCTAGAGCTGGGAATCATATAGCATGCAGCCTTTTCAGGCTGGCTTCCTTCTTATGCATTTTTATGCATTTAAGCTTCTTCCGTGTCTCTTGAAAAAACATTTTATGGAAGTAAAACATACATGCAGACATGTGCACCAATCATACTTGTCAGTGTACCAAATTTTCACAGCGTCACTCCACCCATGCAATCAGTCACAGATTCAGTGGCAGTCAGTGGCCAGCCCTGCGAAGGTCCCACGTGCACTCCCAATCACCTCCATTTCTTCTCACTAGGAGCATCCACTCTGGTGGTCACCACGGTTTTTCCTGTTTGCGCATCTTTCTGTGTCTGGCTTCTTGCACACAGCATCGTATCTGTGAGATGCGTGGGTGCCATTGGGCATGGCTACAGGTGGCTTCTTTTCACTGCTGTCTACTACTCCACAGCAAGCCTCTCCCTTGACTTTTTATCCATTCTATTGCTGATGGGCATTTGAATAATGTCTAGTTCGGGGGCATTATAAATCATGTTAGACCTGACTATGGGGGAATGCAGACATACAACCACTTTTGACCCACAAACATAGCAATTCCAGATGGCTCATCTAATACATGTCTTTTGGCGAGCACATGTCCACATTTATGTTGGGTGAGGGCAGGTTTTAATGACATCATGTTGCAGTGAGGAGGTGGCAAGGGGCTGGCTGCCACCATGCAGGCACTCTTATCTGCGCATCTATGAATGATACACAATTTGGCATCTCTTGAACTATGAGGAATACTAAGGGCAAGCTTTGGCTTACAAATATTTTTTCATTCTTTTGCCTATTGTCTTGGTTAATCTTTGAGTGTTATGAGGTATGTGGGTGGGCTGGCTTTGAGTGGGACTTCAATGCATGCCTTGATCAAGGAGGTTCTGGGGAACCCTAGATGTTTACCCCCGTATCCCTCCCCTTGTCCTCAGCTTATGTTTGGCTGTTGCTGGGTGCAGTGGCTCATGCCTGCAATCCCAGCACTTTGGGAGGCTGAGATGGACAGATCACTTGAGGTCAGGAGTTTGAGAACAGCCTGGCCAACATGGTGAAACCCCATCTCTACCAAAAATAAAAAAAATAGCTGGCTGTGGTGGTGTGTACCCATAGTCCCAGCTACTTGGGAGGCTGAGGTGGGAGAATTGCTTGAATTTGAGAGGCAGAGGCTGCAGTGAGCCAAGATTCTACCACTGCACTCTAGCCTGGGTGACAGAGCAAGACTCTGTCAAACAAACAAACAAACAAAAAAAAAAACAAGAATGTTGGGGAGTGCTGCTCCTCACCTGGTTATTTCATTTCACAGTTCAGCTTTGAGGGTCCTATCACTTGATTTTCAATTTGATGAAGAAGCCATCAGCATGTGGAAGGCTTGGAGTCCCCTTCACACCCAGAGCCATTCTCTCCAATGATCCAGTTGGAGGCATTGCTGCCTCCCACAAAGAGATGAGAAAGGGTGTCTTGGCAATAAAGTAACTACTGTTGATAGAGCACTGGCCATATTCCGGGCACCATGCTCAGGATGGTTGAGGCAGATGGTTGGCTCTGCAGCCCATGTGCTTAGTGTGTACCCTTCACAGGTTCTCAAAGCTTGTCAAAGGGCAGCTGGGACTTTCTCAGAGGACATTCTAGCTTCTCATTGGTCAGTTTCTTGTAGCAGTGTTTGCATTTTCTGATTCTTCTGATGACCTTAAAATTGTTCTTAGCATCTTCTCCATTCTACTGAAGATGCAGCCTCCTTGGAAATCAGAGGGAAGGTGCAGGCATCGTCCCATATGGCCTTCAGGTGAGGGTACCAAATCCTGGGGGGATCAGGTTGTCCTCGAGTTTGGGGAATTTTCCCCTCTTTTAGGTTCAGTGTTGGGTATGATTCCCAAAGACTGCTGTGTGCCTTGAGGGATCTCCCTCAGGGTTTTCCTCTTGGCTGGTTCCTGCCCTTCTCAGCTTCTAGAGTCAGCGATGTGTAGGGGACCTTTGTCTATTTCACTCTGCACTTGGCTGAACCCTTACAGCTCCATTATCTCAGTCAATTGAATCTTTTCTGCTGAAGTCCATGCAACTGTAATGATCCCTCCAGCCTCCTGTCCACGTTCACTGCTGGACTTGGCACTTCTGTGTGTTCACACACTCCTGAGTGTTCTTCATCCTTTCACATGAACTAATTTTGTTTGACTGAAGGAAGACGAACACATCCAAGAAGCCCAGTGATTCAAAATTGCCCAGATTATTAAGGGCTCAATCTCATAATATTTTTGGCATAGTATATACTTAAAATTAATTTTGGTTGAATGTCTCACTAGTAAAATCTGGACTTATCCATTGCATTAAATATAATCTAACTGGATATGTTAAGTATCCATTAGTGAGTGTTTAGTGAAATATGCTGATATCACGCCGGAGGGCGGGAATACAGAGATTACCTAGGGCCGGGCCTTGCTGTCGAGTCACTCACATACTCATGAGTAAATTCCATCTGCAGGGTGCTCACTGTGTGCAAATTCCGTGCTGTGACTCTACCTGTGTTAGTGCCAAGCTTAGTCCCACTATTCTCTAATTTTACAGGTGTTGAAGAAAGTGAGCCTTTTTGTTTTGGCATTGATGGTAAAAACCATTTCTTCCAAATCATTTTCTTCCAATGATTGCTTTTTCTTTCTTTTCGGTTATGTTGCTAGGATAGATCTCTCCAAATGCGGTTATATGGGCATGGCAACATCTTTTTTCTTCCTTAATATTTACAATTGTTTTAAAAATGTCATAATTTTTTTTTTAAACTTTTAGGTTTAGGGCACATGTGCAGCTTCATTATATAGTCAAGTTGCATGTCATGCGGGTTTGTTGTAAAGATTATTTCACCACCTGGTAATAAGCATAGCACCTGATAGGTAGTTTTTCAATACTCTCCCTCCTCTCGCCCTCTGTCCTCACATAGGCCCCAGCATCTATTATTCCTTTCTTTTTGTCCATACACAGTCAATATTATCTCCTACTTATAAGCAAGAACATGTGGTATTTGGTTTTCTCTTCCTGTGTTAGTTTGCTTAGGATAATGGCCTCCAGATCCATTCATGTTGCTGCAAAGGACATGATCTTATTCTTTTTTATGGCTGCATAGTATTCCACTGTGTATATGGGCCACATTTTCTTTATCCAGTCTACTGCTGATGGATACTGAGATTGAGTCCATGGCTTTGCTGTTGTGAATAATGCTGTGATGAACATATGTGTTCAAATGTCTTTTCTGTACAATGATTTCTGTTCCTTTGGGTATATACCCCTTTATGGGATTGCTGGATTGTATGGTGGTTCTGTTTTAAGTTCCTTGAGAAATTGCTGCACTTCTTTCCACAGTGGTGGAACTGAGTTACATCCCCACCAACAGTGTGTGAACGTTCCCTTTTTTCTGCCACCTCACATGGCAGCATCTTGAGGACACCAAATGCAGGTCTCTGGGCCACACTGTGGAGGAAGCACCCCATTCCTACCCTGGGAGCTGTAGGCAGATTCCTCCCCCGCCTTTTTTTTTTTTTTAGGACAGAGTCTTGCTCTATCACCTGGGCTAGAGTGCAGTGGCCTAATCTCAGCTCACTAAAACCTCCGCCTCCCAGGTTCAAGCAATTCTCCTGCCTCAGCCTCCTGAGTAGCTGGGATTACAGGCACCTGCTGTCACACCCGGCTAATTTTTGTATTTTTAGTAGAGAGGAGGTTTCATCATGTTGGCCAGGCTGGCCTCAAATTCCCGACCTCAAGTGATCCACCCACCTTAGCTTTCCAAAGTGCTGAGATTACAGGCCTGAGCCACTATGCCCAGCTGACAGCTTCCTTTTTAACAGAGTTGCTAGTCCACCCTGGCCAGCTGAACTAGAAGTTCACTGATTTGTCTGTAGTGACTCAGCTTATGTTGTTCACAAAGCCTCTGCTCCCTTTTCTCAGGGACAGTTTCTGGCATGTTGTCTAAACCTTCCTGGTGGCTTTCTTGAGTTTTGTCTTGCCATTGATCATCCATGGAGTTACCAGTGGGATGGTGGGTGACTGCTGTAAATGATGTATTCACTGAAATTTGATTGTGTCTGTCGGGTGCTCAGTTGAGTGGTAGGGCGGGCAATGCAGGAGTGAGTGCAGTCAGCGTGGCTCCTCACTCCGAGCATCCAATCTCATGGGTGAATCTTGGCAAGCCTCAGTTACTCCATTTGCAGAAAGGGCATGGGGTTATTTCCCAGCCTCTCTCCCAAACAAAACCTCTGAAAACACATTGGAAGCCCAGTCATTCCAGCCTCCTCATTGCCAATATAATTGTAGGTGTGTTACGAGTTACAAATAGTGCAACCCAAATTAACTGGCAAGAAATGTATTAGAATAGATGAAATTGTGGAAGGGATTTCATTTTTCACTTTTACTTTTGAAATGACTATAGCTTCATAGGAAATTGCAAAACTAGTACATAGGGTCTCCTGAGCCGTCCCACCAGCTTTTCCCAATGGGGGTGTCTTATGTAACTGCTGCAAAATAGCAGCCCCCAGGAAACTGACATTGGGACAATACTAGACTCCAGACCTTGTTCAGATTCCACTGGTTTTTACATGCATATGTGTGTGTGTGTGTGTGTGCGTGTGTGTGTGTGCATGTGTGCATGTGTGTGTGTGTGTGTCTGTGCTCTTGTTTTCTTGTATAGATTTGTGTAACCACCACCACCATCAGGATACAGGATAATTTCATCACCAGAAGGAGCTCCCTGGTGCTACATGGGGGATATTAAAAAAACTGACAAATACAAATTACATATATTTATGGTGGAAAACATGTTTTGAAATTTGTATACATGGTGAAATGGCTAAATCAAACTGAGTAACATGTATTACCTCACATAGTGGTTTTTTTTTTTTTTTTGGTGAGAACACAATCTACTCTTGTAAAAATTTTCACATATATGATACATTGTTATTAACTATAGTTACCATGTTACTTACAATAGATCTCTTGAACTTATTCTTCCTATGTAACTGAAACTTTGTATCTTTGACCAACATTTTCCCAATCTCTTTCCCCACTATCCCAGCTCCTGGTAACCACCATTCTGCTCTCTACTTCTATGAGTTCAGCTTCTTCAGATTCCACAGATAAGCAAGATCACGCAGAACTTGTCTTTCTATGCAACATTATGTTTATATTTTACTTAATGTAATGACCTCCAGGTTCATTGATGTTGTTGCAAATGATTGGATTTCCTTCTTTTTAAAGGCTGAATAGTATTCCATTGTATATATACAACACTACTTTTTCTTTGTCCATCCACTGATGAGCACCTATGTCGATCCTATATCTTGGCTATTATGAATAGCATTGCAATAGACATGACAGTGCAGATGTCTCTTGAACAGGCCAATTTCATTTCTTCTTCTTTTTTTTTCAATTTGAGATGAAGTCTTGCTCTGTTGCCCAGGCTGGAGTGCAGTGGTGTGATCTCGGCTCACTGCAACCTCCACCTCCGAGGTTCAAGTGATTCTCCTGCTTTAGCCTCCCAAGTAGCTGGTACTACAGGCATGCGCCACCATGCCCGGCTAATTTTTGTATTTTTAGTAAAGATGGGGTTTCACCATACCGGTCAGGCTGATCGTGAACTCCTGACCTCATGATCTGCCAGCATTGGCCTCCCAAAGTGCTAGGATTACAGGCCTGAGCCACTGTGCCCAGCCCAATTCAGTTTCTTTTGGATATATTCCCTGTAGTAGAATTCCTGGAGCATGTGGTAGTTCTATTTTTGATTTTTTAAGGAGTGTCCATACTGTTCTCCATAGTAGCTATACTTAATTTACATTCCCATCAACAATGTATGAGGGTTCTAAGGGGGAGAATTTTGAATGTTAAAAAATGTTATGTGATTAGAATATACTTATTATCAGAGAAAGACTTCTGATACACAACCTCCACCAGTCAGACATGGGGATGATCTCATTTTAGTTCTCTGCCAATTTTTGTTGATTTCTTCCTTTAATAACCATCTTGCTTTTTTTTCTAGTGATTTTCTTTAGAAACCTCTTCTCCATGGTTCCTTTCATAAAATTCTATTTGCATACTGACTTGCATATCCATACCGTCTTTGCTGGGCTTGTTTTAAGCAAGTTAGGGCAGAGGGCTTTGTCTCCTCCTATCGTCCATGGTGGCTAGGACTCTTGGTTGTTCAATAAATGCTTCAGTGAGTCTGTTCCTATGAGGACAGTGGGCCCACTGTTGTAGGGTGGAAGGTGCAGGGCTCTGAAGTCAGAACTGCTGGGTTCAATCCCCATTCCACCTGGTCATGGAGGGGAGGGCAATTTGCTTAGCTTTCCTGCGCCTTGCCTCACCCTTCTGAAAATGGAGGGAACATGCTTCCCAGTACCCGATCCTCAGAGGGTGCTCAGAAAAGGCTCAGCGGCTTCCTTCAAGAAAGGCTGTTGTGTCCAGGGCAGAAGGATCTAGGGCTTCTTGAAGCATAGTTCTCCCAAATCCAAGGGTGCCACCCTCACTATGTATTCCTCACAGAGTGGGAAGACGGAGAGAAGGACTATGGGAAATTAGATGGAGCCAATGATACCATCCCGAAGCAGAGGTGGCCCTGGCTGCGTGATGCACAGATGAGCACTGAGTGTCTTAACCTACGGAAATTCTGTGGATGTCTTACTGTTGGTCTCCTGTTTGCATGACCGATTGTGTCAACAAACAGTGGGCAATTAGCTGCCCTCATTTTCGGAACCGAGCCATTGGGGAGCTGGCTGAACAGCCTCCCACTGCTTTGATTAAAGAGGTGCAGTTGCTGAGCCTTTAGGCCTTATTTCTGAAAAATGGATATGGAAGCCGTGGCTGGAGCTGCTTTTTCTCTTGGGATTTTCACATAAAATCAGAGACTAATCCCTCATCTAATACCAATTTGGTAAGGGCTGGGTTAGAACATAGTCAACTCCACTTATGAACACCAGCTAAGATTTCTTTATAGAAAGCTATACTATTTTCAGAAGCATTTCAGACAAACATCCTAAGAAGACTTAGCAGGCTCAAGATGTTTACCTTGGATCTGAATCTTATTTCTAATTAACCAAGTCTTCAACAGTCCATCAGAGAATGCAGTTACCTGCCAAATTTCACACCTAAGGGGAAAAAATATTCCCAATAAAATTTTCCTTAAAAAAAAATCCACTCACTTTTACCACGAAGACATTCTCGGCATATTTAAATCAATCATTTTCCACTAACACACAGAAAACTAATGTTCTAGATCCCAAGCCTGTCTTTGTGGGTCACAGGTTTCCGGGAAGCCATTTTATTTGATGCTAAGTTTTCAGCAGACACTAAGGCAGGATTCAGCAGAGACCGAGGGGTGCAGTGTGTAAGCACAGCCCGTCCAAGCTTTCCCGGCTGCAAACGGACATTCCTCTGATACCACATATGTTGTGGGGGGAAAGTTTAAATGATCACATTGTTTTAATTCACCTTACAGAAACAACTGCTAATGGAAAGGCAAGCTTTCCTTTCTCTGTGTTGAAAAAGAAATTGATTTCTTTAAGAGGCTGGGGGTTTCTCTCTCGAGTCCACATCAAGCAGAATTTAGAGTTTATTTTGAGACATTCGGTGGGGCACAGTGTTTTTTTTCTCAGACGTAAGCTTCCTGGGGTTGACCTGTGAGCTCCCTGGGGGTCCCACAGTTCTCCGTTTTGTTTACTGCTCTCCACCTCTCTGGTGCTGGGTGGACTCTTGTTGAATATTTATCGAATAAAACTGAAGGTGTCCCAGCTTATTTTAGCATCAGTTTCCTATATTTTAGTTATAAAGATTTTACACACATACACCACACACACACACACACACACACACACAGAAAGAGAGAGAGAGAGAGAGAGAAAGAGCACACACAAGTTAAGTTTGTATATTGTCATGGACCAGTCAGTAGAAACAGTCTTTTTTCCTTTTACCTTTTAGGTTGGTCTGAAAAAACAAAAACAAAAACAAAACTACTCATGTCAGCGATGTAAATTCCTGAGTCTGTCTCACATGGTTGGTGGAATTAGGCACATTTAAGAAGGAGGGCATGATATTCTAGAAGGAACTCTCAGCTTCTTCCAAGCTGTGTGGCCGTCGAGAAGTTGCTTGCCTTCTCTGGGGTTTAGGTTCCTCATCTGAGAAATGGTGGAGCTGGAGTTGGTGCTCTCAGGGGTTTTCCAGCACTGACACCCTAAGCGCAGAGGGAGAAAGTGTACACGGGCTCATGGTTAAGAATCAGAGATGTGCTTTGCTGCCTCTGTGTGGTGGTCAACCATCAGAGTAGGACAGGAGGTTCACGGTGACAACTTTGGATTTTCTAAATGACTGGCCATTAACAAACATGTTGGATTTCTTTTGCTAGCTTTTTTTGTTGTTGTTGTTGCGCGCTGGGGGAGAGTTCTTTTTATAATTTCGTTTGAGTTTTCCTTGCAATTGGCTATCTAGAATTGAAGGATTTTGTCACTTATTTTGGTTTGAGAACTAAAAGAAAAAGTATTTATTTTTCATATTTATTCTTTATCCATTTTCAGAAAAAAATGGAGATGGCTTACTTAAAAATACAAAGCATGAAAAGCATTAACCCAGAATAAAAGATAAGTGAGAAGAGAGCAAAATGGCAAAGATAGAAGCCACATTAAAAAATCTAGACTGAGGAGGTCAGGTGTGGTGGCTCACGCCTGTAATCCCAGCACTTTGGCAGGCCCAAGGGGGCAGATCATGAGGTCAGGAGTTCAAGACCAGCCTGGCCAATGTGGTGAAACCCCGTCTCTACTAAATACACAAAAATTAGCCAGATGTAATGATGCCTGTCTGTAATGCCAGCTATTTGGGAGACTGAGGCAGGACAATTGATTGAACCTGGGAGGTGAAGGCTGCAGTGAGCTGAGATTGCACCATTGCACTTCAGCCTGGGTGACAAGAGCAAGACTCCATCTAAAAAAAAAAAAAAAAAAAAAAAAAAAAATCTGGACTGAGGAAAGCTATAGCAATTAAGGACAAAATTTGGTTTTGAGCTTTCTAGCAGCCAAAACAAAAAGTAAATCTAGGAAAATGTTGTTCTTGACATTAAATGCAGGGAAACAAAATCCAGAAGAGGATGATAGTCTTGGGTTGCTTCACCAAATGCGAGCCCTCAAAAGTTCCTGGAACCTTCTTGCTCCCGGTCGGAAAGGAGTATTTTGCAAGATGCTGAAAGTTATTGACCCTCAGTTCTAGGTAGTCAAGAAATGTTAAAATTTGCTGCCAATAGTGTAGATGACATTTGTTTCAGGAATTAAGAGTTGACAAAAACAAACTTTACTAAGAGGAGGCTCATGATAGGAGAAAAAAACAACCAAAACTTTGTGGGCAAAGAGGCCTAGATTTGAATGGCAGCTCTGCTGATTATCTTTATGTCTTAGGGTCAGCCCTGCAGCCGCTGTGAGCCTCAGCTTCATCATTTACAAAATAAGAAGGTTCAACCAGATCTCAAATAGGATAATGCTATGCATGGTCTATAGTGAGCATCAAAAGGGAGCTTTTTTATTTATTTTCTGCAACCAGACTTGCTGAGGGCACAACCCCCGCACAGCAGTGATTGCCTTCAGACCTTTGTATCCTGCTCCCTAGAAAGTAAGATGGCCTGCTTTTTATACCTGTTGAAAGAAAAATGATCTTTTCTCATCATGTGGAATTTCCCAACTGAAGCATATTTCTGTGATCTGAGGCGTACACATTTGACTGCAGGTGAAATAACCCTAGCACAGACAAGCATGTGGATGTATTCTCAGGCCCCAACACAGCTATCCCAAGGCTGGAACCTTGCAAAGATACTTCTCCAAGAAACTGTCCCTGGGCAAAAACATTGCCACTTTCACTGGGGGAAAATTGGTTTCAAATATTGGCTTTTGTTTTATGGAAAATGGTGAAAATTGGAGGGAAAAACCACAAAATCCCTTGCTTTTATTGAAACCACAAAAATTGATTAAGTTTTTATTCTAAAAAAACCATTTTTGCTGAGCACTGAACTTTCTTCTTTGAAAGGCTCTACTTTACTTTTTTTTTTTTTTGAAATATCTCCTGAGAGCCTAATGAAAGGTCTTTCTGTTAGCTTGGCTGAGCTGAGCCCAGGCGTTCCGAAGCTCAACACAGAAGTGTAGTTTTTGTGCCCAAATACAGCCTTGTGGGGATGTCTTCATGCACAGACCTCCAGACGCTGCTGAACTCTTCCCAAGGCTGTGAGCATTCCCTGGACAGCACCTTGGGCACTCACTATAGATGGCGACCCGAACCAAATCGGCTGGTTTGTCTTGTTGGGCATTGCCGCTGCCTCCTGAATAAACGGAAAACCGTGTGCACAGTTGCTGCCTTCGCTAGTGAGGGCCTTGCAAGCTGACTTCATGAATTAATTGGTCCCCTGCCTAGTGGCTGGGTTGGACTGTCCCTGGGCAGGAGACAAGCTGTCTGTCCAGGCTGAAATCTGTCTTTCACTTCATCCACAGTGGACACATCGCTAGCTTAGCCAGGGCACTGCTGTATTCATAAGGCATTTAATTTTTCTTAATAAAGGAAACTGGGAAATTCTTCTGTGCCACAGAGGAGGAGTTGGTTTCTGGCCACCAGAATAGATTGTTCTTAAGACAAGTTGGGAGGTTTAGGAACTGGAGGCTTCCCTGGGCATCTTTGCAGTGGGTGTGGGGGCCTAACTCAGCTCATAGGCAGTCATTCAGACCTGGTGTGCAGAAGGGCCTGTTCATGGCCCAGAGTCTCCATCTGTGTAGTGTTCCGTCTACCTTGTCACTCTTTACTGATGTGCACTTTACCAAAGGAACCTTCCATTCCTGGCGCCAGACCCTTGAGTGCGTGTTCCAATTGCTCACCGTCTCCTCCTGGCAGGTTCATTTATCCTTCTGGGTCGTGGCTTCCCCTTCTGTGAAATGGGGATCATGAGAGCACCTACCACATAGATTTATTGTGAGAGGTAAATGGAGCCATGCCCAGCATGTAGTAAGTGTTATGTTATTATTTTAATGTTGTAGAAATCATGATTCCTACCCTCCCTGCTGAATTCAAGTCTTACTTTATTTTACAACTGAAAAGAGTACAAAGTGACAAAATTCAAAACAGTTTTAAAGAAATAATTATCAATAATCTCTCACTATCCTGATGCAACAATCACATTCAACTTTTGCATTTTGCCTTAATACCATTTCTACTAATCATGATCACCATAGTGTTGGAGTGCCATTGACTAAGAGTTCCAGGTAAGCCTGGCATCACATAGCCCACTCCCTGGCCCTGGTGCTGGGAGACATTCACTCCCTTTCCAGATGAGAGACCAGAGGTTTGGAGGGTTGAGCCAACCCAAGATCAACAGACAGAAGTTGCGAGAATGTGATCCCTGACTTCAAGCTCTCCGTGTTTAATCACAATGCTATATAACTTCTGTTCCTCATATAAGAGTTTTAAACCAATGGGGTTGCATCGTTTAAAAGAGAAAAGCAAGGGGTTTAAGTCTGAAGCATTATTTTGATGTCTTCATAGTAGGTGCAAAGCTGGAGAGGATTCAGTCCCTTGTCCATCTAGGAAAATCTTTCAACCTCACGGAGGTCCAGAGGGAACGAAGCCAAGAACCCATCAGGTCTGGTGGATGCCCCTCCCCGGCCAACCCTGCATGCACTGGCCCCTGACACCAGTATCCCGGAGCCCATATCCAATGTCCAGGAAAAGCCTCTAAAATGCTTCCCTTCTCTTCCTCCTCGAGGTCACTTTAACACTGAAATGATCCTCGGATACTGGATCTTCCCACAAAGGCTCACACCTTCCCACTTCTGTCCTGGATTATTATTTTTCAAAACACACCCTGCCCATTTGTCCGGGTAAGAAGAGCACGTTCACAGGCAAAAACTGCTCTCCTGTTGGCTGATCTGTCATTTCATTTGCGTTTGAATTTAATGTAAATATTGCGCGATCACGGGCTTGGGTGCAGTTCAGAGCAAATCTCTCTTTTGCTTCCTTATCTGATTATCTTTTAAGAAAACACTTCATTGTTCAGATTCAAGAATAACAAGTTTCCCCACATCCAGCTCCTCACCTCTTCATTTTTCTTCATTTTTTTCTGCCCTGCTTAGCATCCTATAATTACAGAAACTTATCTGTCAGCGATTTGCACATCTGATAATCAGATTTTCTCTTGTTCCCAGGTCTCCCTCCATCCACACCCCACCCCCACCCCATTCTGCCACATCTGGAGCAGTCCCTTGCCACTCCATGCCCAACTGACTCCTGAGCTGTTTCCAGATCACATCTGTCTTTTCCGGTGCTGGCTTCCTGACATGCTTAATTGTAAAACAGTCAGACCCTAAATTCTGGTCATCGTGAATTCCTCTCCCTGTAGAAGATAACTGTGGAACAGAGACATTGTTTCATTTCTTCTGGTCTGGTGTGGCCATGCTAAACAGTTTTCAAAAGGTAAAATCAAGGCTTTTATACAAAAATGAAATGGACACATTTAAGAGATTTTACCTACATCATTTATAAGCGATTGAGGCATGAAAACTGATTCAAAGAATGTGAACCACAGGCATTAGGAAATCAGGAAGAACCGAAATGAATTCCTGAATAGCCACATGCCTAGTTTACACCTCTAGGGCTGAAGATGCAATGCTTGGAACCAAGTTTTCTATAGGGCAAATTAATTGTATCTCCATAGGATAGAAGTAATTTGCATTCCTAGGGGTGAGACTCTTGCATATTACTTTCTGTGTTCTATAATGTCCAAAGTGACTAGCTGGCCTGCTCCAGGACTGAGGTGCACAACTCTGCAGAAGCAGATGACTCTGCAGGGCTTGCTAGAGAATTCTCAGCATTCCTATTCATATCATTGGAATCAATAAAATTAACTTACTGAAGTATCCACTGATAATTGATTGTATATCATTGGAATCAATGAAATTAACTGAAGTATCCATTGATACTTTATTAGATATTAGAATCAATAAAATTAATAAAATTAATTTATATTAATTGAAGTATCATTCCAGTGATATCCAAAAACCTTTTGTTGCCCACTTCAAACTATTTTATATTTTTTCTTAACGGTCATTTTCTGTTTATATCAATTCTGAATATTCAGTTGGAAGAACTGCGGTGTCCAAACCTCATTTTAGGAGCAGCTTAGGAGAACACAGGCTGGCAAGGCGAGGGGGAGCGAAATCACTGGTTCTGTAAATCCTTTGAAAACAACAGTTTTGCTTAGGAATTTCTTGGCTCAAAACCTTCCATGGTTCCCTCCTCCTTCCATGATAATTTCAGATTCTTCACATGGCATTCAAGCTTCTCCATAACCTGGACATGATATGTGTTTGATCCTCAAAAACATTTGTTAAAATAATACTGGTGATGGCAAAACTTAGAGATGACAAAACTATATAAAATGAAGACCAAAAGGCTCCCTCACTTCTGAAATCTCAGCCTGGACACAAGAAAAAAGAATCGCTGGTTAATAATAATTTATTCTTGACCGAGGGTCAACTTGAAGTTTATCTGAAAATCACTAATGTGTTTTCTAGAAACACCCATTTCTTCCCAGAAGGAGGTTGTGAATGACATCAGTTCTTTCCCAGGCCAGGTTTGGGTCAACTTTCCATTGTCCTCTCTAGAGGAATATTCCACTCTTTTGAGGTTCTTTAATTTATTTATTCCTCACAAATTCTTCCAGCCTAATTTCTGACTATGTGATTTCTCCCATTGGAGATAAATTCATCCCCTTTCCTTAAAAACACCTTATTCAGGCTTGGCATGGCGCTCACGCCTGTAATCCCAGCACTTTGGGAGGCCGAGGCGGGCGGATCACTTGAGGTCAGACGTTCAAGACCAGGCTGGCCAACATGGGGAAACTTCATCTCTACTAAAAATACAAAAAAATTAGCCAGGCATGGTGGTGTGTGCCTGTAAACCCAGCTACTCTGGAGGCTGAGGCAGAATTGCTTGAACCTGGGAGGCGGAGTTTGCAGTTAGCCAAGATAGCACCACTGCACTCCAGCCTGGGTGATAGAGCGAGACTTTGTTTCAAAAAATCAAAAACAAAAAACAAAAAAACCCCAACTCATCCATTCCTGTGAATTTCCAATCCAGTGTTATTTTGCCCAATAGTAATATTCAAAATATAGGCACTGTTAAGGGCCCCACATTCCTATGTTGAAGCCCTGAGTCCCAACATGACGGTATTAGGAGCTGGTGTCTTTGGGAGGTGATTAGGCTTAGATGAGATTATGAAGGTGAGACCTTATAAGATATGTTAACCATGTGATTAATGTCCTTATATGATGAGGACGAGACCAGCACTTACTCTCTGTCTGCCTGGTGAGGACACAGGGAGAAGGTAGCTCTCTGCAGGCCAGGCAGAAAGCCCTCATCAGGAGCCAAATCTGCTGGCACCTTGATCTTGGACTTTGCAGTCTCCAGAACTATGAGAAATAATTCCTGTTCAAGTCACCCAAGTCATGGTATTTTGTTGTGGTAATCCAAGCTGACTACAACCAGCATCAGCCAAGTGGAACAGAATGATTGGCACAGGTGTGGCTCTGCTGGTGGAGACTGGAGTCCTGCCCCTGCCTGCCATACCTGCCCTACTCAGGTGCCTAAGCCATCTCTCCCTGCCAACTGAATCTAGACCTTCCTTAGGAAGCCATCCTTGATAATATTTTTTAAAGTATAGTATTAAAATTAAAACCATGACTCCACACAAATAGAGTATACAAACATGGCAGAGACTGATGGACGAACTCACTGGTGAGGGAAATGATGTGATGGCAAGACCGGAAACAGTAAGATGGCAAGATGCATTCAAGGAACAGGGTTTTATAGATTCCATCAGGAAAGGCTTTTAGAATAATGTGTGAGAAGATTAGCTAAAAAGCTAGTTAATGTCATATGGGGCAATAAACAATAACCTCTTGCAGGGTTCGGTGGCTCACACCTGTAATCCCAGCACTTTGGAAGGCCGAGGCAGGCAGATCACCTGAGGTTAGGAGTTCAAGACCAGCCTGGCCAACATGGTGAAACCCCGTCTCTACTGAAAATACAAAAATTAGCTGGGCGTGGCGGGTGCCTATTATCTCAGCTACTCGGGAGGCTGAGGAGGAAGAAGAGCTTGAACCCAGGAGGCGGAGTTTACAGTGAGCAGAGACCATGCCACTGCACTCCAGCCTGGATGATAAAGCACAAATCTGTCTCAAAAAACCAAAAAAATTAGCTGGGAATACTGCCTGATATGTATTCCCACCCAAATCTCATCCTAAATTGTAATCCCATAATCCCCATGTCATGGGAGGGACCCAGTGGGAGGTAGTTGAATCATGGGGCAGTTTCCCTCATGCTGTTCTTGTGATAGTGAGTGAATTCTCACAAAATCTGACGGTTTTATAAGCATCTGGCATTTCCCCTGCTGGCACTCTTTCTGTCTTCTGCCACCCTGTAAAGAGTGAGACTCTGTCTCAAAAACAAACAAACAAAAGAACAAAAAACAAAACCGAGTAACCTCTGTTTTTTTCTACCAACTAGGTTCATTTGCACTGCTACCCAGATAAAGCTTATGTTAGTTTCTGTCAGTGTCTTTCAAGTTAGATGCCTCCCTTCCAAGAAGAGGGGCTTCTCTCAAGTGAGGGGCAACTGGACCCCGGTACCCACACCTCTTCAGCCAAGGGACAGGCTTCTCAAACAGCCTTTAGAAGCCCCCCACCCGCCCACTTCCTTCAGAGAGCTAGATCCAGAGTCCCAGCACCTGCCTGGCCTGCCCCTGGGGGTCCCTCACCTGCCTGGGTGTAGCTGGAGGTGGGGGAGGGGATGAGGCTCAGGTCTGTGGCTGCCCCACTCTGAGGTTGGGGACCTTCCCTGAGCAGAGGCAGAGTGAGCTCCATTGTACCATCTAGGGGATTAGTGTTCCCCCAATACTTGTAGAAAATATGGGCATTCTGTAAGTGTTAAGTGGAAGGGGGGCAGGGGTAGAGGGCGTCCCCAGGGGACCTGGGGGATGGGCCCTATGGCCAGGGCAGGTGGGCGCATCTGAGTCAGTCAGGCTTCTTTGGGCCACGCCCACAAGTTTGGACTTGATTGGATGTTGAACTGGAGCACAATGCACAGACTCATAGTCTGACCTAACTGGGCTATAGTTTCAGGGTGTCTGTGGGGGGCCATAGGCTGACGTGGTTAAAATGGGAGCTCAGAAGGCTGGTTGTGAGTTCAGAACTAGCTGCACTGACCCTGGCCACGTGGCTGTGCTGAGGCTCCTCCCCTCTGTGCCTTTGCTTCTCTGTTGCTGAGATGGGCAAGATGACAGCCCTGATGCTCAGGGTGAGATGGGTCAGTCCTTGCCAATGAGCAGTGCGGCAGTACCCACCAAGTGTACCGCCACTGCTTTTGTCCTTACGTGGTCTTCCTCTGAAGACTTAAAGATGCAGGTATCTCCCTAGGCAGAGGGAGGGGTGGCACAGGTTTACCTGGAACTTGGCCGGCCTCTGCGGACAGTCCTTGTGCCAAGTCAGGCCCTGTGTTTCCCTGCAGGGTGCAGAGGATGTTAGTATCCAGTGGGGAGGTGGCAAAGCATGAGACACTTGTCTATGGCACAAGCTGCCCAGGCCAAAAATGGGAGACAGAGGCCGGACTACTGGGCAAGGAAGTTCTCAGATCCTCTGGAATGGAGTTCCTGGGTGGAGAGCACTGAGAGTGGAGGCATAGGGAGTGAAGCTGAACTCGATGGACCCAGGTGGGCTCGCCTTCCAGGGGACCCATCTGAAAACAGGCTGTGCCTGGAGGCCCCTGTATGCCTGAGTTGCTTCTCTGTTGCAGCCTCCCAATGGCTGCCTATGGCTGCTTTCGTAAGGGCTAACATTCTTCCTGTGGTCTTCGCAGCACTGCCAACCCTCTGCCCCACCCAGTCTCCCCTGCTGCCCCCACACCTGCCTTGCTCATCCAGAGGCTGCTGCCCACTGGTCTTCCCCACCCTCTGTACTGCATTCTATTGGCCAAGCAGGCCCAGCCTAGGGTCAAGGGCAGGGCCTTGGTCTGTGCTCTGTCCTCTGCCTGGAAGCTCTTTCTCCTTCACTTGCCTGGCTAATGTCTATGCAGTGTTTTGATTGTATCTCACACTCACTTTAGTTCCCAGGTCATCCCACCTCCACCTGCACTACAAGTTCTTGGCCTTGGGAATTTTCTCCCATGGGGCTTCCAGAGGCTGTATCTGCCCCTCTCACTGGGATAGCAACATCCTGAGGGCAAAGGCCAGTTCTCCTTCCTTCCTTCTTCCAGGACTGGGGTCCCCCTCTAACACCCTGGCTGGCACATTATAGGTGTTCAGTATATTCATTGACTGACAGGATGAGCATTGGCTCTAGGAGGAGAAAAAGGAACAGATAGTGACATTTTGTGTGACCCCCTTGGCCATTATTAGGCTGGGGATGGACATTTGACTCCAGGTTGGCCAACAAATTCTCTCACTTAGAAATTGGGGATTCGGAGACACTGCTCTCTGGGGGTGACCTGAATGGTGGGTGCATCACTTGGGGGCCATGGGGCATTCATATTCCACTGTGTAAACTCACAACCCCAGAAAGAGGGTCTGGAGTAGGAGAGAGGCAGGAGATAAACACCCAAGAACATGGGACACAGAGGTGAATGGTCAAGCGGAGAATGGACAGACAGACAGACCGTGCCTGCCTTACTTCCTGAAGGCCTCTGTCTGCCTGAGTGTCTTGTGAGCTTCCCAGGTCCCCTTACAGCAAAGCCCTCTCCTTGGCCCAAGCCAATTCAAGCTGCATCTGTCCCCTACTACCCCAAGAGGCTTTTCTAAGACCTCTATACTCCCTAAAGCCAGCTACTCAGGGAGCAGGCGAGGAGGCCAGAAACCCAGACAGCCTCACATGTAGCACAAGCTGTCTTCAGCCTCAGAGTGAAACCCTCCCTCCTTGAATGCTCCTAGGCAGCTGGGAGCAAAAGGGGCTCCATTCACCCTGAGCTCCAGAAAAGGATTTGCAGAATTCCATAAAGGGACATGTCAGCCCAAATGGGCAGGTCTTGACATGCATTCCACCCAGGGACATGCAGGCACTCACGGAGCTGTGCAGACCTCCTTCAGGATGCTGCCAGGGCCAGGACGCCAGACTGGCCCCAAGAGCTTTTATTGGCACTAACTTTCCATTTATACCCACGTGACTGCTCTAAGCTTCCCCCCAGGATGGCGCTGGCTCCCCCTCCACATTCACACCTTATAAAGGACCGTCGTGACCCAGCTGGGGTGCTTTTGGGAGGTGATGCACGGTCCCTGGTAACAGAGTAAATAACTCAGCAACATGGCCTTGTACTTTTCCAGCCCTCCTTCGGTCTCAGAAGAAATAAAACTACTTACTTAATGGTGTTCTTTAATCTTCTGCACCAGTGGCTTTCTTTACAAGGTGTTATACGGAGTCCGTGTAAATCCAAACTGTGCAATGGGGTCAGTGTTTCTCAACAGGTGTTGGGTGGGTTTGGGGTAAGAGATGCTCCCCCCATCGCCTGAAAAAATACAGAAGCAGAAGCTTGCTTTCCAGCACCACTCTCATTTACAAGTGAGAGAGTGGCTTGCGGCCAGCTGCTAGGACCTTTTCTTCCCTCACACCCTATTTCCACTCCAGCTCGATGGAATTCCAGACCGTGGAGAGGGCAGGAGTGGACCTGGGTCTCTGTGACAGTTCAACTAGGGAGCATGAAAAACGTCTTCTCGCCAACTCTTTGTTCTGTCTCCAAAAGAGGTTATTCCACATGGGGGCAGAAGTGCCTGCACCTGAACCAGGCATCTGCTGACTTCTGATGACCTCAGACTGTAGGGATGGCTCCTGCTCCCAAACCTGTGCAAAAAAAAAAAATCTCAGAGGAAGACTCTGATTGGATCATGTGGGTCATGTGAGTCTGCTGGACCAATCAGCTGTAACCATGGAGGCAGAGTCACAGGAGAATATGGCGGCCCCCACAAGAAAACAGACTTGGAGAAGGGAGAGAGAAGTAGTTTATATCAAGAAGTGGGGTCATGCCTAGATCTGGGTGACAAGATTGGAGAGGCCACTGCATGCCCCTAACGTGATCTTGCTCCTCCCTGCATCACTGGAGCCACAGCACTTTCAGCTGACAATGAGGGCATGGATGAAGGGGCCAAGGGTGGTAAACAATGTGTCCCCGTCCTTGCCTCAGCCTTCCTGAACTCCATTACTTCCCAGCCGTGCCCGCAATCCAAAAGATTATCCCAGCTTGGGGTCCCAGCATTCTCATTTATGAAAAAGCCCAGATGTCAGCAGGTCCTGATGGGTGAGTCACCCTGCTGCCCCCTGTACCCATACTTATACTGCTGGTCCACACGCTTTCATCTGCAGTGCCCAAATCTCAAAAGACCAGTACAGCAAAATAGTTTTTGTAGGTTTGCCTCAAACTAATTGGATGGCAAAACTTGACCTGAGCTGATATGAGTCTATTTAGATCTTCGTTTATCCCATTTAGTGAGGGATGCTTATATGTTTTCCTGAAGAACTATTAATGTGCTTGATTACAGGTGCTTCCCCAGGCTCTGGTGAGGTGTTAAGATATACCTTATTGACTTCTGAAGTCCCTGCACTCTAAACTCTAAAACACATCTGGCCCCAGAGATTAAGATAAAGGTTTGTGGACTGGGTAGGGTCCTGCCTCCTTGGCATAGTGCTGGAAACCTTATGTGGGGTAACAATAAAGCTGTCCTCTTAGGGTGTTTTGACATTAAATGCAAAGGAAGCACGGAGCAGATTGGAGCAAAGTGCTCCTCCCATAAACGTTAGCTGTTAGGCCGGGCGCGGTGGCTCCCGCCTATAATCCCAGCACTTTGGGAGGCCGAGGCGGGTGGATCACGACTTCAAGAGATCGAGACCATACTGGTCAACATGGTGAAACCCCGTCTCTACTAAAAATACAAAAAATTAGCTGGGCGTGGTGGTGCACGCCTGTAGTCCCAGCTCCTTGGGAGGCTGAGGCAGGAGAATTGCTTGAACCCAGGAGGCGGAGGTTGCGGTGAGCCGAGATCGTGCCATTGCACTCCAGCCTGGGTAACAAGAGTGAAACTCTGTCTCGAAAAAAAAAAAAAAATGTTAGCTGTTAGCATAACATGCTTTAGGTTGTTAAGACTTTGCAGTATCTCTCTGAGGCTTAGTCACAGTTCGTTTTACCCATGCAAAAGCTGAGGCTGGGAGAGGTTAAGTAACTTGCCTAAGCCAGCAAAGCTAGGAAGCAGCACCACCATGATGGCTGATTCCAGAACAAAGCACTTCTTAAATCACCATCCAAGAAGTTGCATGGTTGCTGGTCCATCATGTGCTCACTGGGATTCATTTGTAGGTGAAATCATCAAAGGTCATGTGATGGAAGTTGGCATGTGATGTGCTGGCCTTGTTCTAAGCAATTTATGCATGTTACCTAATCCAATTCTTGCTACCACTCTATTAAGTCACTGATCTTGTTATTATCATTTAACACAGGGAAACTGAGGCACAGAGAGGGCCACTAACTTGCCTTGGGTTATACAACCAGAAAGCAAGGGAGCCCTCATTAGAGCCCAGGTGGTCTTCCATTTTGCTCGAGGGTCTGCAAGCTTATCCATTCAACTGGGTTGCCTCAGTATGAGGAGTGAAACACCTGTGTAAATAAGACCTTCCTTCCACACTTCCCCACTGTGCTTCAGGCTTCAGTTTCCAAAGCACTTTCACAGGGTAAGTGCAAGGAGAGAGTGTTGTTCTGTGTTATGGAGGCTCAGACAGGTTGAGTGACTAGCAAGAGGCACACCGATGATGGGGTGTATGTGCCACCCCACACTCTTGGGGGCTGTCTGATCAAGCTGAAGTGATTTAAGAGCAAAGAACTCAAGCTGGTAAGAGTGGCTACCAAGGTGATTTCAGCACCACCTGCACCTGCTGTGTCAGCTTTTGCCCAGTGAAGAGACCCTGGTTTCATGCTGAATAGTGCATGGGAGTGATGTTTAACACATCTCCAGAATAAACCAGTGGCTTATCATGGAGCATCAGCACAGCTCACATCACAACATGAGAGACCAGAGACTCTTGATGACAAAGCACACCATGGCTCATGAAGCAGCCTTGCCCAGAACCTCAGCCCTGAACCTGATTGGGCCTCCTGATCCAACCACCAACTGTCAGGAAACATGTAGCACAGGTTAAATGACACCGTGGTGATGCAGCCAGCTGCACTTAGACCATGGGAGACCGTGTTGAACTAAAGGCCTAGTTTCTTTAACACTTCTCTCTCTCTCTCCAAATAAATATATATATATATATATATATATATATATACACACACACACACACACACCATGGTGATGCAGCCAGCTGCACTTAGACCATGGGAGATCGTGTTGAACCAAAGGCCTAGTTTCTTTAACACTTCTCTCTCTCTCTCCAAATAAATATATATATACACACACACACACATACAGACACACACAGAGATACACATGCACACACACACACACACACAGAGAATGAATAATCTGTATAAGAAAAAGACTCAGCAGTCATATCAAGCTATTATAACTTGGGGTCTTTATTTGGATTTTGATTCAAACTGTTAAAAATAATTCAAAATATGGGGACTGGAAATTAGAACACTGCCTAGATATTTGATAGTGTTAAGAAACTACTGTTGTGTTTGAGTGTGACAGTGGCACTGTAATCTGGGTGGATAGGGTAGGGGTGAAACAGGATTGGAGAGGAGTTCATCATTGTTGAGGCTGGAAGCTGGGGAGAGGTACACTGGGGTTCATTACACTGCTGTTTGTATGGTTGCATATATTTGAATTTTTCCATAAGAAAAAGTAAAGAAAGGATTTGTTTACTTGCCTAAAGCAATACTGCTCTTGGAAATGATTCAAGCAATATAAAAGCAAAGTAAAACATTAAAGTGTCTAATTCTTCCAGTTTGTTTCCCATTCAGGTAACCACTGTCTAGGAGTTTGATGTAAATCCTTCTAGACTTTCCATTGTCTATATAAACAATCACTTATCTTTATACTTTCTTTACACAAATCGGATTATACTATACACTCAGATCTGTAATGTGCTTTTTTCTCTCACCAAGGCCATGGCCAGTCCTTCATGTTCTAGCTGCATTTCTTTCTTTTTAACTTCACTGTATGTCTTTGTAAGGATGTACCATGATTTATTTCACCATTCCCTTTGGGTAAACTTTTAGATTGATTTGAGCCTTTTGCTATTACAAGCCATGCCTGAATGAATGTCCTTGCACATATACCTTGGTGCATTTTTGTGAGGATTTATGTCAAATGTGCTATTAGGAGAATTGTTCTGTTGGAACATGTGCTGCCAAAATGTCCTCTAAAAAATTGTCCTTTCTGATGCTGATGAAGTGGGCTATGTCCTTGCCCTGCCTTAAAAATAAGGTTGATTTTTTCCCCCCAACCGTGTAAGTAATATATGTATTTTGAAGGAATTTGGAAAATACAGAAAAGGAAAGGAGAAAGTAAACACCAACCAGTTGCTGTTCATTGAGATTCTTTCCAAATTTTTGCTATTGGAAGTCATGCTGCAAGAACAGCCTTGTGTACAAATCTTTATCTACATTCTGCTCGTTTCCTTAAGGGCTATTCTGCAGCAGGACTTATTGAGTACAACCTTTGGGCTAATTTTAGCATTCCTGTACCATCCAAGCAAATAGTAGGATGTTTGTATACATGTCGACTACCACAAGCAATGCAGTAGAGGGCCTGTCTTCGTGTATCTTGCCCGGTGTTTGGTATTACCACTAAACCGTTATGTTTTTCTTTATTACCTATTTGCAGTAAAATGTGCTCTTTCACTTTTTCTCCTTTTGATTTGTGATGATCAATCAAGGCCATAGGTTAATTACTAATATGGTTAGTGACACAGGCTCTGACCTTGGCCTACCTGAGCTCACATCCCAGCTTCATCTTGTGGCTCACCTTTTTGGAGCCTCCTCTTCTGCAGACTGGGGACATCATTTTATCTATTTTGAAATGAGGTAATCCACATGAAGCATGGGGCTGAGTGTCTGAACACAGGGCAGCTGCTGAGTTGTGATGATGGTGATATTGTCTGCAAGAAAAACGTGAGATAATGGGATTTTGGAGCTTGGGATATAGCTGAGAAAACAAAATTTAGAAAGATTAGAGACAGGAGGTTAGGGTTATATGAGCAGTATCTTAAGGTATCTTAATTGGATGGAAATGGGGAGGAGCTCCCCGAGGGCTTCCTGGCAGAAGGGGAAGCTGAACAGAGCCTTGAAGCGGGGCAGGGAGACAGCAGAATGGAACCAGCAGAAACAGGATGGATGGGGGCATGCTCGCTCCCCTCCTTCTCTCCTGCCTGTCATTGTTCACACTGGACATCCATCACCCTAATGAGGGCTGAGGGGAGAGCTGGGCCAACGACCAACCACTGCACAGCAGGAATAAAAACACTTGACCCTCTGGTGGGAGAAATTCAGTTGGACTGGGAAATTTTATTTTGAGTAATTAGCTAATATCACTGGGGAGACTTAATAACAAAGACAGAGAAATATGGAAAAGTACTTTGCAGGCAGAAAAAGAAATGAGCATTTCTCCCACCCCAATTCCGTTAGCACTGACGGGAATAAAGCTCCTGTATTATACAGTGCCTCAGTTTCTCAGAGGAAGCCTGCAGAGTGTGGAGCGCATCTGTAAGGCGTGAGGAATGGGCTTGGCTGACTACATGCTTGGTCTTCCACTTGGGCTGGATGGAGGCCCAGGAATAGCAGTGTCATCCTGAGAAGCCTCTCAGGAGCTGAACATGCTCAGAATTGGCACACAGTGGGGGCGGAAAGGGCTTTGCTGGGAGGAGGCCCGGTGGGGTGGGCAGAGTGACATTCCCCAAAGGCTGGAGGCATTGATAGCAGAGGTTACACTGGGCGACAGCAGTGGGTTTCTCACTTCCTTAGACAACTTGGGGCCAGCTTACATGGGTCCAAGAAGCTCTAATGGGCAGAAGGAGAAGGTTGACAAGATCACATGCAGAAATCCTGAGACACAGCCAGTGGTTTCTGGAGGTCTGATAAATGGTGGGGGGTCTGACAGTGAGGGTCCAAGGGGACTTGTGGCTTTATCTGTAAATTAGGATGTTTTAGGGGGCCAAGGTACTGGTTAGGCTGGTCTCGAGTATGTAGTATGGTTTTGGACAACATCCTTATTTGGAGTCTGTAAAATGGGTATCATGGTGTCCGCTTCATGGTTGTGGAGATGATAAAGAAGGAGATGTATATCAGGTGTTGTCTGGCCCTTTGTGCTGGGTGACAAGCCATTCTAAAACACAAAGGCTTACAACGACAACCTTAGATTGTGTCTGGTGATTCTGTGGGCCAGTGGGGCTTGGCTGGTGGTCCTTCCACTGTCTGTCTTGGGGTCTCTCATGAGATTGCTGTGAGGTGGTGGCTGTGGCTGTGGCAGGAGTGGCCTCTCTCTCCAGGGACAATCCATGTGGCCCTTCTGTCCAATGGGATGACCTGGATTTCTCGCCTGACTCTCCAAGAGAGAGGAAGCCGAAACTGCCAGGTCCTTTTAATACCTGCCGTGGAAGACCCAAAGGTCGCTTTCTCTGCATTCTGTTGGCCAAGCAGGCCCATCCCAGGGTCAAGAGTAGGGGTGCAAGCTCAGTTCTCGATGGGTGGCTGGGGCTCCTGTGTACAGGGTAGGTGGAGTCGTTGGGGGTGTTTGGAGATCACCTTGCACAGGTGCTTTACCCTGGGGCAGACACTTAGATGCAAGGCATCTAACCATGACTGTGGCTAAGACTGGATTTTGACACACTTGTTTGAATATAACCTCTGCCCTGAGGCCCTGAGCCTTCCTTTTGCAGCCACCACCTCCCAGTATCTCCCCTCCAGATGTCCTCATAATCCAGCAACTAAGGAGGTAACGCCTGGCATAGCCGGGGAGGGGGCTGCTGAGACCATTTCCAGTGTGTTCTGATCTGCTCTGCCTGTGGTTGTTAAATATTTTGAATATCACCTGCAGGACACTCTTTCTGCACAGTAGCTGCTCAATTAATGGGAGCAGCTTTCATTCCTACTAGTGTTGCTATTGTTAAGACAGGGGTTTAGACAGTGTGCTTTGGGAGCAAAAGAGAATATGCTATCAGCCTCCAGAAATTCTGCATGATTCAGTTTTCCTTTTGGAAAAAGCCCTAGGTGTCAAATAAGAAAATCAACTCTTTCAACTTGATTTTCTACTTGATCAAGGTAATGAAGGCCCCAAGCTGCAAACTGAGAGAGAGCAGGACGACATCAACACAAAATGGACCTCTGTCCTGGCAGTCTCTGGGCTCCCCCTCCCTGATGGCCTGTTCCAGGCATGTCTGCGCGCTGGCCCAGACCTGGGCCTCGGCCCAGCCTTCGGCCCCATTTCCTGAGCTTGCTGACTGAGCCGTCTCCTTAGCACTTGGTTGCACATTCCAGGGAATCTTGACGGCGAGGCCCTTTCTCCCAGCCCAATTTCAACAAACACAGACAGACCACCACAATCCGGCTCACGACGTGGGGCTGGCACCGCAGGCCTTGGCGGTGGCGAACACACATCTCCCGGGCCAGGGCAGCAGATGTGGGCCTTTCAGGCCACACCACCTCCAGGCAGAGCAGGAGGCCCTGGGGGTGGCCAAGAGGGGCACAGAGCTGTGCAGGGGCTGTGGCCTCTGGAAAGCTTGTCTGGCACTCCTCCCTCGCTGGGGCGAAGCCGTTCTGTTGGGGCAGCTCATCAGAATGTCCAAATGCACTCTGCGATTCCCATGGCTGTGGCTGTGGCCCAAAAGCAACCTCCAGGCAGATGGGAAAGTCTGCCTTTTTGTATGAAGGTGAAACATTCTTTGAAGGCTGCTCATCTTTGTGTCTTGTTTGGAAATGTCGGAGGCCTGAGAAAATGGAAACCGCCTGTTCCATTAGGGTCCCAGGTCTGGAGTTGGGAAGGCTGGAATTTGGACTTTTCTTAGAAAGTCCACAAGAAGTAAACCTGTTTAGAGAACATTTCCTGTTGGGAATGGCTAATGCCTGGAATATGTTACTGAAGGTCTCACATTTTGGAGATTTTTATAAGGAAAATAACCTCATAGTTCCGGGGGGGATGATCATATGCTGTTCTTGTGGGAGAGTTGACCTCATCTGTATAATCCAAGTACCCCGGCCTTTAACCACAGCAGACATGGCTGATGGATCTCAGAACTGTCCCACTGACCTTAGATTTAGCCTCAGAGTCCTTCTTAACACAGTTCTCCACTTTTAATCCATCCAATTTAAGTGGAGACCTTTTTATCATCTCTGGATTCCACTTTTGCTGTGTGCCTTACGATCGGGGAATGAACATTCTCAATATGACAACATCCTCAAACAACAACACAAGGCACCTGGAGAGCTCTGCCTTTTACACAGTCTCGTGCCAGGGCCGGTGTCTCCATTCTACACGTAGGAAAACCGACGGCTGGGTGCGGTGGCTCACACCTGTAATCCCACCACTTTGGGAGGCTGAGGTGGGTGGATCACCTGAGGTCGGGAGTTTAAGACCAGCCTGACCAACGTGGAGAAACCCTGTCTCTACTAAAAATACAAAATTAAGCTGGGTATGATGGTGCATGCCTGTACTCCTAGCTACTTGGAAGGCCGAGGCAGGAGAATTGCTTGAACTCAGGAGGCAGAGGTTACAGTGAGCCAAGATAGTGCCATTGCACTTCAGCCTGGGCAACAAGAGCAAAACTCTGTCTCAAAAAAAAAAAAGAGAAAAGAAAACTGATCACCAGAGAGTGGAATGCAGACAACTGGGACCTCTCGCCTTCCTAATCCATGATCTTGTCCCTTGGGGTAGTCTCTCTAGACTGTATTCTACCTGTCTTGTCTTGTCATTATACCAAAGGTAAGAATTTTTTTTTTTTTTTTTTTGAGACAGAGTTTCGCTCTTGTTACCCAGGCTGGAGTGCAATGATTCGATCTCGGCTCACCGCAACCTCCGCCTCCTGGGTTCAAGCAATTCTCCTGCCTCAGCCTCCCGAGTAGCTGGGACTACAGGTGTGTGCCACCATGCCCAGCTAATTTTTGTATTTTTAGTAGAGACGGGGTTTCACCATGTTGGCCAGAATGGTCTCGATCTCTTTCACTCGTGATCCACCCGCCTCAGCCTCCCAAAGTGCTGGGATTATAGGCGTGAGCCACCGCGCCTGGCCTTTTTTTGGTTTTGTGTATTATTAGCTGTAATTTATTATAAAATAAATAATTGGCTTTAAGGTATTGAATTTCATGTATTATAAAATAATGGTATTTTATTGGTTTTAATAATGGTTTGTGTGTTACTCACAGTTGCTCAGAACCTCAGGTCTATGATGGAAGGACATTTACTGAGATCTCCTGTCTTCCTTAGTTTCAACTCCTTGTCACTGGCTTGCTTCCAGTTTCAGAGTTAACTATTAGAACCCATGTTCCTAGGTGGATCATCTTCTCCTGGGCTCTGATATGAGCCCAGTCTATTAAGAAATTTAATGAGAGGAGGCTTAGGTTGCAGCTGAAAACCACCAAGGACTTGGTTGTACATTAACTTTCCTTTGTGGGCTTAAAAAGAATTACAGAAATATTGGAGTGTTGTCTCAGTAGCTCCAAGAATCAGAGGGAGATTTAGGGAAAAAGTTTATTTGTGTAATTCTTGTTCTTAGGTGTTCCATAGATGTGGGCATATTTCCAACCCAGGGATACACATGGGTGAAGTGATACATTGCATGCATTTGAGTTTATATAAGCCAAACTGAAGTACAGGTTGTTGCTGTCTCTGTGTATATTTATACAATAATAAAATGATAAAGGGAAGCTGCCATCTACTGCATGAGAAACATAGAGTAGAAGAAGGATCTTTGGGGTTGAACTTGGGCAGATGCGGGTTCAAATCCCACTTCTACCGTGAAACAGCCGTGTGGCTTTGAGAACGTTTACTTGTCTGAGCTTCGGTTTTCAAATTAGTGCAATGGAATGATGATATGGATTAAATGAGATAATAGCCACAAAAATGCCCAGCATGCTGTAGATTATACGTTAATAAAGCTGTTACTTAGAAAAGGGTGATGGGGTCCTCCTGAAAGGGAAAATGTTAAATGGAAGAACGTGTTTTCCTTTATACATGGTGATCCTTCCATTGGTGCGTTGAGTTGAGAAGGTGTTAAAACGCTTGGAGCATCTTAAGTTCTAGGCTCTGTTTCCATGAGAAACCAAATGCTGCGAATAGTGAGCAGCTATTCTGTTTATCATTTCTTTCAAAGGGCAGCAGATATGGTTTTTGTCCAATCAGGGCCACTGTCTTCGTCTGTTGCATGTTTCAGGAGCTGTGACTTGTCTGCTGCCAACTTTACCTATGACGTTTACAACATGGTTTTATTTTGACTAAATTACCCACTTTGGTTAGGAACAATTGCTGTGAAGTTCAAACACATCAGAGTTGGAATTGTCAGCTCTGCTTCTTAAAGGATGTGTGACTTTGGGCAAGGCTTGTTACCAGTCTGAGCCTCAGATTTCTTATCTGTGCAATGGGCACTACAGCACCTATAACAGAGGGTTGCCTGGAAGATCAGCGAGATTATGTCTATGCCCAACTGTATATAGGGAGGAAAAATGTCAAAGGGTTTCATAAACAGCTTTATATTTTCTATTATGGTCATTAAATTTGCAGTATTTGAAAATAGATGTGTAAAAGATACACAGTACAGATATCAAGTCATTTGATGCACCAATAACCCAGCCTTTCCCTGAATGGGCAGAGGGATGTGACATTTGGATGAAGTTTTAAGAAAACAAGTAAGAAAACTTGAATGGGAACCTCCATGGAGGGCAGGGTCTTTTAGGAACTGATGACATGGGTTGAGAAATCCTTCCCATCCCCCAGAAAAGAAATGTCCAGCCTCTCTTTTGCTGCCTGGTGGGTACCACTGAGAACAAGAAAGAGGAAGAGGTTGTTTGAATGGACAGATGAGAGCAATAACAGACATTTGCTGAGCACTTTCTAGAAACACTGAATTGTATTACCCTGCTGAATGCTGACAGTGACTGTAGGAGGTGTGACTCCAGGGACCACACTCCTAGCCTCTTGCTCGACTGTTACTTTTGTCATCTAGTTTTGCCCAGACACTGTCCAGACTGCGTTTGTTTTGACTTGGCTGAGGTTGGAGGGTAGGGCCATGATGTGTAATTATTCAGCTTGTGCACTGCACAACCCCAAGGGCTCCATTGACATCACAGATATAGATAGAAATGCTTATTATGACAATTTTCTGGCAGATGGTAGTAAAGTGACTTGTTCCAACAAAAAGTATATTGTGGCCATTTTCTGACAGATTGAAGAAGCAAAACCTTTCTTGAGTTCACACCAAAGTTCTGTATGGGCTGGTGGTAGCACAATCATTGGATGGAGTCACTGCTTCCTTCATCTGGAGGGAGGGAATTGTATTCTCATGGGAAACTGAGCTATCATGTTGTCTCTATGTCTGGTAGCAAAGTCCCTACAGTCAAGTACAGCCTTGCTATCGTAACAGAGGCATTCTCAAGAGGCAGGGGAGCAGGATGGTTAAGAGCAGAGTATAGAGATAGTGGCCGGGGTTCAAAGTCTGGCTCTGCCAACTATTGCTGTGTGTTTTTGGCAACTTGCTTAACCTCTCTGGGCCTCAGTGGCCACACCTGACATTGAATGACAATGACAGCACCTGTCTCACAGGTCTGTGCTGAGTCTTAAATGAGTTACTGTATATAAAGCAGTTAGAACAGTACCTGGCTTACATTAGGTGTTAGCTGGTTTTATTAAAGGTAGCCTAAGATTTTCTCACAGAAGTGTAGTTTTAAGAACATGAGCAGGTCCTTGGAATTTTTGTAGACTGGCTTTTATTCAAGTGCATCTGATCATTTGTAAGTTCCTGCGTTTCATGAAGAAGATGAGTTTACAACTGGGGCAACCTTAAGAAAGAAGACTCAGATATTAACTCATGGAGCTTGTTCAAAAGAGGACTGACTTAGTACATTTCAGGCTCCCCCGTCACTGCCTAACAGCAACGACAGCACATTTTTACCTCCTAGATTTTGCTGTAATTTTGTAGATGGAATTTCATAAAGGGTTTTATATATTCTATCGTGGTCATTAAGTTTGCAGTATTTAAAAATAGATGTGTAAAAGACACACAGTGCAGGCTATAAAACACCCTCAAATGACATTAAAATGGGAATGAATCCATTCATTTGGGTTTCAGCTGAGTTTATCTTGTATTACATATTTTTTAATATCCAAAAACCTGTAGAAATAGGTTATTGAGTAGGAAGTTGGCCAAGCCAGAGCTCTACACCATGTGGGCACTTGTGGGCACTGGCAAAGCCCTTGAAATTTGATCCTGATTGAATTGCAGTCATTTTCCACCTGCAAAAACAGTTTTCTCCAGCAAAACTAGGAGTAGGGGTGGGGTTTTATGCACTCCCACCTTCTCCAGCATGGATCTTTCACTTTCTGTTAAACTCAATGTCTTCACGTTGATGCTTATAAGATGGACCTCTTAGAAAATATTTAATACATGTTTGCATTTCTAAACTTAAAAAAAGTTTGCCCTGGTATTCGCCATGAGAATGTGATTAAATGAGCTGCATGAAATCAAACTCCATGTCTCTGGGGTCTTGAACAACCCTTAGGATCAAGTAGGTCTTAACAAACTTTTGTGAAATGTACAGATGAATGTATTTGGGCCCACATATGAAAAGGGTGGACTTGAAGGTGGCAGATCTGAAGTCATTTGGCAGAGAACTCAGCATGATAGGCATGAGCTAGGACCTAAAGAGGACAGAGGGTGTGGGTGTCACCAGTCCTGGTGTCAAACCTGTGATTTTCCAGCGGTGGGACCAGGGGCAGCTCTTATAACCTCTGTGAACCTCAGCTTCTCATCTACCAAATGGGAGCAATGATTCTACCTATGCCTATGAGGGTTTTTGTAATAAATGAGTGAATGAATGTAGATAAAGTGTGTAAAATTAAATGTGCATGATCAGTGCTCAGTGCACGTTAGTTGCTGCTATTTCTAGAAATGATGCTGATAGTGATGATGATGATGGTGAGGGTGATGATATGGTGATGATGATGGTGGTGATGATAATGGATGGTGATGGTTGTGGAGGTGGTGATGGCGATGATGATGGTGAGGATGATGATGATGATGGTGGTGGTGGTGGTGATGGTGGTGATGGTGATGGTGGTGATGATGATATTGGCAACGGTGATGATGACGATGAAGATAATATGGTAATGATTATGATGATGGTGATGATGATGGTGATAAGAGTTTCTTGGTAGGCTGAAGACTTTGACTGAATAGATTATTGCTTTCTAGGAGGATCTGAAGGAATTCGGCCATGCCAGATGTTTTCTCTGCTTACTGCTGAAATGCCACTATTGAGCCATTCATTGGGACTCAGTCTCATAACCCTCCTCACATCCCCAAATTTATTAATTTTTCCTTTATGATACTGTCTTTACCTCTTGTTTAAGAAATCTTTCTCAAAATTTATAAAGTTATTTCCTATGTTTTCCTCCAAATTTTTAATTTTTTGCCTTTCATATTTATTTTCTTTTTCTATGAGATGAACTAGGAATTTAATTTTTATTACTTTATAATGGAATTCCTACATCACCACATCTCCAAGTAGTCCCTTAGTGTTTTTTTTGTTGATCTGACCAATTTCCAGTTATTTTTTTTTTTATTTTTTTATTTTTGAGACAAAGTCTCACCATGTTATCTAGGCAGGAGTGCAATGGTGCAATCATGGCTCACTGCAGCCTCGACCTCCCAGGCTTAAGTGATTCTCCTATCTCAGCTTCCAGGTAGCTGGGACAACAGGCACTCATCACTAGGCCTGACTATTTTTTTTTTTTTACTTTTTGTAGAGATGGGATCTTGATGTGTTGCCAGGGCTGGTCTTGAACTCCTGCATGCAAGAGATCCTCCTACCTCAGCCTCCCAAAGTGCTGGGATTACAGACATGAGCCACCATGCTCAGCCCATTTGTGCTTTAAGACATTAAACGTGTGCCTCAGTATTGGAAAGGCAACTTGTATCCTTGTACTCTGCTGTGTGAGTTGTTTGAGTAACTTTGCTTCTCTGAGCCTCAATTTCCTCATCTGTAAATGGGGAAACTAATTTAGTCCTGTCTACCTTTCAGGACTACATTGAGGGCCATATGACATAATGTATGTGAATGTGCTTTGCAAAGTGCAAAGTATTTTGGATGCTTCTAAGTCATGTGCTGGTGACCTTTGGGGAACATTCTCTCTATCAGATATGTGTGTTTGGGGCTACTCATTGATCCCAAATGGCCAGAGGAGGGAGGCTTTGAGCTCCATAGGCTTTTAAATTCCTTTAAGAGTTCTGTGCACTTTGTTAGTTATAGGCTGGCTCATACTATGCAATGGTTGTGATGACTCCTATTTTTTTCTCATGGGCCTATGTGGAGACGGTGTGCAGAATCTCGAGTGATGTCATGTTGAGGGTTGCAGGAAAGATGTCTTACATGCTCCAGAATCTAATCCTTCATTTCCATGTTGAATTATAGTGACAGTGTCTGCCGTATGCTGAGTGCCCTTAGCGTCTTAGTCACTTTACATACATTAACTGCAAAGTAGCTACCTTTATCCCTGTTTCACAGATGAGGAACTTATGGCATGGAAATGTCAGTATGAAGGGGCTTTCTCATGATCACAGAGCTTGGAAAAGGCAGAGTTAGGAGTGGGATTTGTGCTCTCTGACCCCAAAGTCCTTGTTCTGTTTAGGGTACCACCGTGGTTTATCTGATTTTTGTTTTCAGCCAACCAACTAACATTACTACCAAACAACTAATGAACAGTGATCCACCCACCCAACCAACTAACCAACCAACCAATCAGCTAATCAACAACCAGCCACCAGCCACAACCATGTGTGTCACCATCAGTCATGTGCGCAGCACTGAGCTTCGGGAGGGAGAGGACATTCTGTCCCGGTCCTCAAGGAACTGTGGGTCTGTGCCTCTTGCACTGCATTCTAGAGATGCACTCAGCATCCTCGGCTGGAGTGTCACTTCTTTGGGGCGGGAGTTACACCCTGGTGGGCGTCTGTATTGTTAGTGCCCAGCACAGGGGAAGTGTGTGGCTGGCTGGGATGGGAGTGGGTGTGGGGCTCAGTAAATATCACACTCACACACATGCTCTCACACTCACCCTCTAACACACACATGCAGTCACACACACACCTATGTGCTCCACACATTCACACACATGCACTCACATTCACACATACACTCACACACGCTCTCACACACCCTCACATATACACTCGCACTCACACACTTATGCACTCTTCACACACTGTCACACACGTACTCACAGATACATATACACACACCTATGCACTGTCACACACTTATGCACTCTTCACATATACACACACATGCACTCACACACATGCACTCTTCACACATACACTATGTCACATGCATACAGACACACATGCACTATCACACACTTATGCACTCATCACATACACACACATGCACTCACACTTATGCACTCTTCACACACATATACTCACACATTTACACATACACACATGCACTCACACATTCACACACATACACACATGCACACACATACACACACTCACATATTCTCACACACATGCACTCACACTCTCAAAACACATTCACTCTCAAAACACTTGTTTGCATGCACACACTCATCCAGAGTCACTCTCATATATACTTGCATACTCCGTCTCATGCATTTTCACATGCACACATTCTCACAGTCTCACATACTCTCACACTCATGCACATACTCATGGACACTCTTTCACACATACTTTCTCTCTTCTCTCACACTGACACACATACACATCTTTCCTTGAGCATGAAACACAACACATAACACACTGTGGGAGGAAGGAGGGGGCCAAACAGCTTTCAGAGCCTTGATTGGATGTGCTCAGGAGTCAGATCCCTGCTGGGTGTCAGAGCTGCACTCTGACTGGGGGTCAGATCCAAGCTCGGGGTCAGATCTGTGTTCAGGCATCAGGTGCATGCCTCTGGATCAGATCTGTGTCCTGGGGTCAGATCCACACTCAGGGTTAGATCCAGTCTCAGGGTCAGATCCTTGCTCAGGGGTCAGGTTCGTGCTCTGGGTCAGATCCCAGCTCGGGGTCAGATATGTGCTCTGGGGTCAGTTCGATGCTCTGGGGTCAGATCTGTGCTGGGGGTCAGATCTGTGCTGGGGGTCAGATCCGTGCTTGGGGTCAGATCCGGGCTCTGGGGTTTGGTTCGAGCTCTGGGGTCAGATCCGTGCTCTGGGGTCAGATCTGTGCTCGGTTGTCAGCTTCGAGCTTGGGTCACATCTGAGCTCTGAGGTGAGGTCTCTGCTTTGGGGTCAGATCCACGCTGGTGGTCAGATCCATACCTGGGGGTCAGGTCCGCGCTCAGGGGTCAGGTCGGCCTTTGGGGGCCAGGTCCGCACCCTGAGGTCAGATCCGCGCCTGGGGGTCAGACCTGTGCTGGGGGTCAGGTCCATGCTGGGTGTCAGATCCGTGTTGGGATCAGATCTGTGCTCTGCTCTGTGGTGGGCTCCATGCTGGAGGGTCAGCTCTGCCTCAGGTGGCTGAGTGAAAAGCAGGTAGGATGGCACCCGCCTGGAGCTCTCCCCTCCTTAGGAGAGCAGAGCAGCTTCTCCAGGACCACTGCCTGGCTTGGGGAAGCTGTCAGAGGCTCTGCACAGGTATGGAGCTGGCCATAGCTGAAGGATCCCTGAATTGGGGTCAGGGGTCTGAGCACAGCTGTGCCACTCACATCTTGGATGGCCTAGGCTGGCCTCAGACACCTGGGCCTGGCCCTTATTTTCTGCACATGGCCACTGAGGCCCAGGGCCCGAGCACCTGCTCTCCAAAGCCCCTTCCTGGAAACTCTGGTGTTTCCCATCTTTTCTGGCTGCTCATTAACAGGACATTTTCATTTTCCAGTCCACACTCCAGCCTCCTCCCATGGACCTCACCCCCTGGCAGGGAAGCGGGCACTGTGCGATTCTCCGAAAGGCCCCAGGAAAGGGTGTGGGGTGGCAGGCGGCTTAAATGCCAGCCCTGAAGCAGGCACCAGGGACACTGCGCCTGGGTTCCGGGCCCCTCGGTCCCAGTCTGCTGGGAAACCGGGTGTTTTCTTACCCAAGCCTGAGTCACCACCGGTGAAGTGGACGGGCGGAAAGTCTGGGGCTCAGGGCAGACCACACAGCGAGTGTGTGCAGCTCACAGCTCAGCCCTGGCCTGGACAGCCCCTCCCAAGGCCCCACTGTGGGAAGGGCTGTGGGAGACCCGCGTGTCTTTCTTCTGTTACTGAGGCTTCTGTGAACTCCCTGGAGGCTGACAGATGCTGTGAGGCTCTGCTTCTCAGCCTGGCCTGGGGTCCTGGCATCAAGCCCAGGAGAGAATGAGAGACCCGCCCGCCTGTTGTGCGTGGCCAGTGGAGCCAGAGCCGGTGAAGAGGGCAGCCTGGCTGCAAGGTCTTGTGCCACATTCTGGGAGGCTGTTCCCCATCCAGCGCCGGCCCGGTTTCAATCAGCCTCCTTCACCCACACAGGCCAAGAAAAAGCTATAAAGTCAGAAGCCGCCCTGGCATCTGCTGCGTGCGAGAACAGAGCAGATATTGTCCCCGGTTTCCCGTTCTCGGCGGCTCTCATTCTTGTTGGCCACACAAATGGTTCTAATCAGTTTTCAGAGCTTCTCCATGGTGTTTTAAGATGTTTGCTCGCTGCATTCTTGGGCAAATTACCCTCCAGTCTTGAACGTCACCTTCCCACCCCCTTCCCCAGCTGAAACGAAAGGGAAGATGAGGTGTGAGTCAGACGTGTGTGTTTACACGCCCGTGTGCCATGCATGTTCTCAGTAGATTTTAACTTCTATGAGTTGAGGCCAATTGGAGGAGCTGCCACCCCTGCCGGGGAGAGGACGTGAGGCCTCCTGATTATCTGTGGGACATCCATGTGCATGTCTCTGTCCTTGGAATTTGGGCAGTGTGGTCCAGCACCTTCGAAACCACACCTCCCCTCTCAGGTGACCCTTACCTGTCTGTGGGGCCACCCCTAGCCTTGTCCCCAGGGGTTCAGGGCCACTCTGGTCTGAGCCTCCAGATTGCAGGTGATCATGGCTGTTTCAGCCACTCTCCTTCTGGTGAGGAAACAGGGCCTCAAGGGCTCTCTAACATTTTCCTCCTGCTACAGAGAGCTCAGGGGGTGGCTGTTGAAGCCAAAGGCCTTTTCTGGTTAGCTTTCAATGAAAAGATGAACCTGGTGGGAGGGACGAGGGTCTCCTTGTTACCAAGCAAAGTGGGATTTGTTGACTCAGCAGCAAGCCAGGAGTCAGGCCCTAAGACAGGAGATTGAGCTCTCTCCTAGCACCCGCAAAAAGGTGTGTGTTTAAGAGTGAGGTCGCGTACACATAAGGGTTACGGCCTGAAGTGCTTTCATCAGAAAATAGAAATAAACCTGGAAAACCCTCACGATGGAGCGAGAACAGCTGCTGCCACACAGAGACTGGGTGCCAGGCTCAGCGTTAAAGACCTCCTTGTTCCTGATCTTCTCTGGTCTTTAAGGCATTTTTCTTTTCAGTTGGGAAAAGGAGTGATAAACTGATTGCCTGTGGTGTGTTCAGTCAGGAGGGAACTGTTGAGTCTGGGGAGGTGCGGGCTTCTTCCCTCTCTTTCCCTCTCCCTCTTCCTCTTTCCTCCTCTTTTCTTCCCCCCTTTCTTCCTTCTTCCTTTTCATCTCCATCGTCAACCCACAGCTCTGACTCAGAGAACTGAAGGAGGATGTTTAACAAATACACCCATGATCCACCAGCCTTGAGATTGTATAACTGAGGGGGAAAAGGACAGAATTCTCCACTGCACCTGTCACAGGTTGGGCTCTCTGGAAATCGATTTTGAGACAGTTTGGGGCATAAGTTTTTTTTTGGATCAATACCTGTGAAAGGAAGGCAGAACAAACAGGATTGGGCAGAGGGAGAAGTCAGACTTCGATGTAATCTGATGGAACCTTGGCCAGTCTGGTGGGGTGCCTGGAGCAAGAACTATCTGTCCATCAGAGCATCTGCTTTAGACTAAATGCCAAGGCGCTTACACTTCTGCCTTTTAGACGCAAGATGTGGCTGCCCCAGGAAGGGTGCGGCTTGGGCTAGGTGGCTCTCTGAAGCTGGGATAGGCCCCCAAAGTGGCAGATGGCTAACTGACCACATGCACTGAGGACCTGGGTGGTGCAGCTTTATATCTGAACAATTTTATTCTAGATCAACACATCCCATACTGAGCCCTAGAACCCTGAGAGCTCTGTGAAGGTGATAAAGAAGGGCCCATGAATTGTTTCAAAATTCTAAAACATGTCTTTGTACTGACATAAAGCCACAACCAAGAGTTGTCTGTCTTGGGCAAGACATGATGAGCGCATGCTGGCAGCTGCGGGTTACACGATGGAGGATGTGTGAGGGTGGAATCCCAGTTCAGACATTCTCTAGCTGAGGGGCTTCTGGCAAGTCACTTAAGCCTGCTTTGTAAAATGGAGTTAAAACCACACAAGCCCATCAGAGCTATGTGAGTGAAACTGGAGTGAAATGGAGTGATACACGGGAGGCGCTCGGTATTGATCCTAAATGCACATGTCTTTCATTATTGTTACTTCTGTTGTCATCCCAACAGCTGGGACTACACTTCCCAGATTTTTGTGTCTGTGGTTCCAGGTCAGTAGAGGCCACAGGAGACCTTTCTTTACGCCCCGAATATGGCTACAGGGAAAGTGTTGTTGCAGCTTTCACGCATTGTCAGCAATCTTCTCTCTCACCTGGCCGGTGTGGGGTGGCAGTTGGTTGTGCTCCTCCAGCAAAATAGATTTCCCACTTTAGGTTTTGGAATCTAGGAATGGGGTGAAGGCAGCTTTGTGATGAAAGGTACCAGTTTTTCATGCGAGAGACCCGCATCAGCAAAATGTGAGAAGGAGATGTGGGGCCAACTCGTCTTTGCTCTCCCTCATTTCACATCCATCCTCCCGACCATCTGCCCTGCCGACTTCAGGTCCAGCACCAGCCACACCCCACAGCCTTCCATGGAGGTCTTGGGGGTTTAACCAGCTCCTATGAGTGAGTGACATTGAGTACCAATAACAAGTCCCTTGTTCTACAGTTCTCAGTGCTTCCGCTTCTGTGATTAAACCCTAACTGTCATAATATCACCATCACCACCACCATCATTATTGGCACCATCACCATCATCATCACCTCACCATCACTGTCATCACCACATCACGATCAACACCATCATCACTTTCACCCTCATCGTCACCATCACCATCACTAACGCCCTCACCATCATTATTACCATTCTTACCATAATCCTTACTGTCATTGCCACCATCCTTATTATCATGTAAGTTCTGCGCACTAACTGATTGCACCACTGGAGCTCCCATCCTTATCGTCACTTACCGTCATCACTGTCACCATTATCACCATCATCCTTCTTACCGTCACCATCCCCCATCCTCCTTCTCCTCACCATCATCATCATGACCAATGCTACCATCATCATAATCATGACCTTTTTCACCACCATCACCGAAACCATTGTCATTTTGCCACTGTCATCACTATCACCACCACCATCATGATCCTCATGATCATGGGAAAGATGAATTAGACAACGTCTAGGTACAGAAAGTAGAGCTATATCAAGGAGGGCAGAAATCGCAGTTCGCTTTTTTCTTTTGAGATGGGGTCTCACTCTGTCATCCAGGCTGGAGTGCAGTGGCATGATCTCCGCTCACTGCAGCCTCTGCCTCCTGGGTTCAAATAATTCTCTGCCTCAGCCTCCTGAGTAGCTGGAATTACAGGCATCGCAACCAGGCCTGGCTAATTTTTTTTGTATTTTTAGTAGAGACGGGGTTTCATCATGTTGGCCAGGCTGATCTTGAACTCCTGACCTCATGATCCACCCGCCTTGGCCTCCCAAAGTGCTGGGATTACAGGCATGAGCTACTGTGTCCGGCCTACAGTTCCCTTTTACAAAGAGCCACCTGACAATTAAGACTAACATTTGGTCATGAACTCTAACGCCTATAGTAGCCAGCCAGATAACATAAGTGATTGGAATTTGGGGGTACATGGAAATGTGGAATGGTGAGACTATGACAACTGTCAAGATAATCAAATCCAAGTTTTTACTAAATAGGGTGGTGGCCAAGCAGAAACCATCTGAGGAGTGAATCTAGCTGGAGTCCCCAGTATGCACCCACTGCACTGGAGGGTTGTTTTCTTTAGATTCAGTGATATTACTATTCCTAAATGAGGAGACAGAAGAAAACCAATTTACAGGTGGGGGGAGGCCACAGGATCTGGTGGGAGGACTGCGGTTTAGGAATCAGACATATTTGGGCTTCAGTCCCAGGTCCAGTTTGCAATGTTGGCCACTTTGGTCACATTTTCTGAGCAGCAGTCCCCTCATGTGAAAAAGACAACCACAGTACTCCATTCCTCACCCCATTTGGTAGCTGCGAGATCAAAGGAGACAAGATTCGGAGAGCACTCACTCCATGCCTAGCGCATAGGACGTGCTCAGTGAGTGCTAGCATTACCATAATTAGTTTTAGAGGATTCGTTTCTAGGATGACCTGAAGTCTCCCTCCACTCTCTCTCTCCCTACTCATATAATATCACACACACATACATAACACACACTCTCTCTTACTCACATTCACATACATACACATTCTCACAAATACACTCAAAGTAGACTGTTAATAATCCAGTGTGCTGAGTTAATGGATTACTGAGTAGGCATACAATTTATCTACTATGTAACTTAATAAAACTGATGTCAAGAACAGTATTTCATGCTAAAAGTCCACACTCAATTCTTTCTCCTTCTACAACACACACTCACACACGTTCACTCACACTTCACTTTCAGTTCTGCAGCTCCTATGATCTGCTTAATCTCAGAAACAACCTTTCGATTGCACATTCCTGGGGGAAATACTTTCTTTCCTCCTCCAGAAGAAAGATGTCTCATGATATCACTTGAGAAGAATGAACTCAAACCAAGGTCTCTCAGGGGACAAACTTTGACCCAGTGGTTTGCTGGCGCTGGCCTCTCTGAGTAACCAGACCCACCCAGCATACCTTGCCCTCAGGCCACCCAGTCTTTCCTGCTTTCCTACAGGAAGGCTTTGGTTAAACATCCACAGTCGTGGGTGGGCTCCCTCCCATTTCGCTGCCCAACTGGGCAGTTCCTCCCCTTCATTGTGAGTTCATTGCTGTAATGGAAGAATCAAGGAAAGGGATGTCCTCTGTCATCCAAGGCTGTGGCGACCTAAGCCTCTCTCTTGGGGGCTGCGGTAAGAAGCCCAGTTTCTTCAGTTCTTCCTGGGTCTGCTGCAGGAGATAGGCTGGTGAGCACAACACCCTTGCTTGTTATATTGCAAACAGTCTACAGGTAAATAGATGTTTTCTGTAATGAGCAGGCTTGTCCAAGCCATGAGCATCCAGTGCTCAGCTGTTGATTGTACACTCTTAGCACTCTTCTCTCCTATTACTAGCACCTGAGTTTCCCTTCAAAGAATCATATTCCCTCTACTTCCAGTCTATCTGGTTTGGAGTGGGCCTGTGACCCAGTATCAGCCATGAGAACACTTCATCCTAGGCTGGGTGTGGTGAATTATGCCTGTAATCCTAGCTGTTTAGGAAGCCAAGGCTGGAAGATCCCTTGAGACCAGGAGTTCCGGAATGCTCTACTTTTTCTGACCATTGTGATTGGTCCAGAGATGTTATTTGTCCCAAATGACTCTACTGAGAGCCCTTGAGGAGTCTTTTGCTGCAGCCCTGAAAAAGAGAAATTCTGTTTGTCCTGGGATTGCTGAACTGTGATGATTTGAGCTTGAGGATTCCAGAAGCTCCTAACCACCCCCAGAGAGAGCCTACCTAAAATGACACTGGCTCCGACAAAACCACCAGAGAGACAGAGAGAGACCAAGATTTGGAGACATTGTGTTGAGCCTCTTGGTCTATGTTAATGGAAGCTTGACTTTCTAGTTAAGAGAAGCAGTCAATTTCCCCGATAGGCATAAATCAGCTATTTACAAACTAAAGGGTCTTCGCTAATACAAGTCACACATTGAGAGATGCTTGTAAATAATCACAAAATTGCTTAGTCAGATTTAAAACCAGAATGTTATCGTGATAATAGTAGTCATCATAGCTGGCATTTGCTGAGGGCTTATTAGTGCCAAGAATTGTACAAAGCGTTTTAAATATTTTTTCTGAACAAGTCATTAAAACCATTCTGTGCCATGCATACTGTCACTGTCTCTATCATTGTCATCATCATCACTGTTATGGACTGAATGTTTATGCCCCCAACCTCAAATTTGCATGTTGAAGCCCTAACGTCCAATGTGATGGCATTTGGAGATGGGGCCTTTGACAGGTAATTAGGTTTAGATGAGGTCTTGAGGGTAGAGCCCCTATGATGCATTTAATGTCAGTGTAAGAAACACCAGAGTGTACGTGCCCCTTCTTTCTCTTTCTCTCCCCCGCTTCCCCTTCTCTCTCCCTCTCCCTCTCTCTCTTTCTCCCCACCGTGTGAAGACACAGGGAGATGTAGCTGTCTATAAGTCAGGAAGACAGCCTTCACCAGAACCTGACCATGTTGGCACGGTGATCTTGAACTTCCCAGCCTCCAGAACTGTAAGAAATATATTTCTGTTGTTTAAGCCACCCAGTCTATGGTATTTTGTTGTGACAGCCTGGGAAGACAGAAATAGTCACTGTCATCACCATCATCACCACCACCATCACCATCACCACCATCACCATCATAATTACCATCACCACCATTATCACCATCACCATCATCACCACCATCACCATCGTCGTTACCATCACCATCATCACTACCATCATCACCACCATCACCATATCATTACCATCACCATCATCACCACCATCATCACCATCATCATCACCATCACAACCATCACCATCATTACCATCACCATCATCACCACCATCATCACCATCATCACCATTATCATCACCACCATCACCATAATCACCACCATCACCACCATCATCACCATTATCACCATCACCATCATCACCATCACTAACATCACCACTATCATCACTATTATCACCATCATCACCATCATCACCATCACCATCCTCACCACCATCACCACCATCATCACCATCACCACCATTGCCATCATTATCACCATCACCAGATCATATCATCATTATCACCATCACCATTATCACTGTCACCACCATCACCATCATCATGATCATCATCTCCATGATGCAAGTTTTGCATATTTCTACGAACATGCATGTATTTTATTTCTCTGCTTCTTTGCTCAGGTGGTCTCTTTAGCCTGGTGAACTCTCTTCACCTGGTAGGTGGTAGAAGGAAGTGGATATGGTCTGGGGCTGTGGGATTAGGCTGCCCGGGTTCATGTATGAGGTATTAACTGTACCTCCTGGACAAGTGGTTTAGCTTCCCCAAGATTTGTTCATACAATGGGAATGAAACCAGGCTTGCAGTACAGATATTGACTCAGAATTTCTAAGTTAGGTGTGCACAAGTGTGTCTTTCCTTATTTCCAAATAATTAAACTAAATTCTTGAGGTTCTATTTTCACTCAGAGCTGTGAGACCAAATCTTTCTGTTCCAAGGAACTCAGTCACATCTGGTTTAAAATTCTGTCTTTTTTGTTGGGGGAGTCAATTTTTTCTGCACCCCTCGTCCTTCCCTTTTTGCCAGGGGATGTAAGTTCCTGCAGGGCTTCTGCATCCTTCTAGCACACAGGATGGGACACCTGGTCTGTGTCCTTCTCTGTCCTTGTTGGTGTTTCCTAAATGTAATTGCTGAGGAGGTATTTTAAAAATTGAAGTGATTTTCTTCTAAGTACACAAAATTAGCCATTTAAACGCATTCAATTTGGTGGATTTAGTACATTCACAATATCCCCCAGGACTTTGGTGGCACCCTTCCACATCGGGGCGGAGGAAGCAGTTGCTTCGGACTTAAGCATCACTCTCTTTTCCTGACCTCTTGAGCAGTCGTTAATTGGGGGTGGTAGCACCCACTTGGTTGTCATAGTGAGTAGAGGAGCTGCTGCATCTAGGCGCTGGGGCCAGGAGGGCAAACTTCCCTGCCACAAGTATGGCAGCTCTGCAGGGTCAAGAACCATCGGTGATGGCAGAGGTGTCCGGTAGAAACAATGTGGGGGATTTTATCCACAACGTCTGCCCTTTGCAGCAAATGTTTGCTGCAGACTGGGAGGCTCAGAGCTGCCTGCAGCCCCAGCACCCCAGGCTTCAACAGTGTCCTGGCCGACAACTTGCAGTCTTGAGAAAGAAAGCAGCTGCAAGACCCTGGTCAGGCTAACGTTTCCCAGTCCTGGTAGAACTTCTCCTTTGCTGGCTTTTGCTGGGGTTTCTCCTCCTTCTGTTCAGATTCCTCAGACTGCATAATTATTACCTCATTCGGAGGTTCAGGACCCAACTGTCTGAGCAAGAGAATTATGGTTATGCAACTTCCAGCAAATATGCAAACTTTCTCCAGTTTGCAAGGGGAGGAGCTTTCCCCTTTCCCTAGACATCACCTCATGCAGTCAGGGTCATACTGAGCTGGGCCTGACTCCCATGGTTTGGGGGACGTTTCTGTACATCAGCACTGGGTCTAGGGCGGGGGCCAGAGGAATGGGGAGCTGTGATGCTAATCATTCTCTTCTGCTTACTTTGTTTTGTTTGTTTAAAAAATGAACCGACAGGAACATTGACTTTCTTTTTGTTGTACATGTTAACACATGTGTAGATTTGTGCCGCTCTCATCACAGTCAGGACACAAAGCATTTTCATCACTCCAAAGATTCCCTTGGGCTATCCCTGTGAAGTTCCACCCTCCGCTCATCACTAACTCTCGGCGCCTACTAATCAGTTCTTCATCACAAGAGTTTTGTCTCTTCTAGAATGCCATTTAAATGGAACCCTAAGGATATGGAACCTTTTGAGCCTTGTGTCTTCCACTCAGCGTAAGGCCTCTGATCCATCCAGGTCATTGCGTGTATCACTGATTCATCCTTTTTCTGAGTAATATTTCATTGTTTGGACATATTACATTCTGTTAATCCATTCACCAGTTGAAGGACATTTGGGTTCCTTCCAATGTGGGATGATTATGAATAAAGCTGCAGGTTTTTGTGTGAACATTTGTCTTTATTTCTCTTGGGTAAATACCTAGGAGTGGAATTGCAGGGTCATATGGTAGGTATACATCCAACATTTTTTTTTTTTTTTTTTTTGAGACAGAGTCTTGCACTGTTGCTTGGGGCTGGAGTGCAATGGCACTATCTTGGCTCACTGCAACCTCCACCTCTTGGGTTCACGCAATTCTCCTGCCTCAGCCTCCCAAGTAGCTGGGATTACAGGTGCACACCACCACACCTGGATAATTTTTTTTGTATTTGTAGTAGAGACAGGGTTTCACTATGTTGGCCAGACTGGTCTCAAACTCCTGACCCCATGATCCACCTGCCTTGGCCTCCCAAAGTGCTGGGATTACAGGTGTGAGCCACCACACTCAGCCTATATTTAACTTTAAAAAAAAACCTGCCAAACTTTTCCAGGGTGGCTGCACCACTTTACATTCCTGTGAGCAGCATATGACTGTTCCTGTTTCTTCCTTTCTTCACCAGCACTTGGCATTGTTGCATTTTTTGTTTTAGCTATTTTAGTGAGCATGCGATAGTGTGTCATCATGGTCTTGATTTGCATTCCCTGACATCTGATGAGGGAGACATCTTATGCACTTACTCATTATCCATATATCCTCTTTGGTGAAGCAGCTGTTAAAGTTTCTTGTCCATTTTTAATTGGGTTATTTTTCTTCCTACTGAGTTTTTAAAAATGTCTTTGCATATAATGGACATACAATGAACTGCACCTGCACGTATTTGAACACGCCATCACTTCCAAAGTGTCCTGGTGCCCTTTTGTCTTCTCTCTCACCCTTCCCCTATCTCATTCCCGGGGAGCTATTATTAGTTTATTTATTTATTTTTGAGACAGAGTCTTGCTCTATCACCCAGGCTGGAGTGCAGTGGCACAATCTCGGCTTACTGCAACCTCCGCCTCCCAGGTTCAAGTGATTTTCCTGTCTCAGCCTCCTGAGTAGCTGGGACTACAAGTGCCCACTGCCATGCCTGACTAATTTTTGTATTTTTAATAGAGATGGAGTTTCACCACGTTGACCAGGCTGGTCTTGAACTCCTAAGCTCAGGCAATCTTCCTGTCTCAGCCTCCTAAAGTTCTGGGATTGCAGGTGTGAGCCACTGAAACTGGCCTAAACCACTTCTGTATAAACTACCCAGCCTCAGATATTTCTTTCTTAGCAATGTGAGAATGGACTAGCACAGTACTATTCACTTATTACCCCTTTAGTGTCTCAAGGTCTCGTTGAATGCTTTCTTGAATTTCTAGTATTGATAATATATGCCTTCTATTTGTCCTTGTCACTCTTGCTAGAATTTTATTAGTTATTTTGAGTCAGCTTTTTGTTTTATTGATTTTTCTCTATTATTTTTCTCTTTTCAGTCTCCTGGTTTCTGCTCTTTTTATTTATTTCCTTGGGCTCACCCTGGCTGTTTGCTCTGCTTTTTATAGTTTCTAAAGGTGGAAGCTGAGATGATCAGTTTAAGGCCTTTCTTCTTTTTTTAATGTAAGCATTTGATGATATAAATTTGTCTGTCAGCACTTGCTTTAGCTGAATTCCACACATTTTATATCTTGTAGTTTTACCCTCATTCAATTAAAAATATTTTCTGTCTTCCCCCTAGAGTTTCTCTTTGACCCATGAATAATTTAGAAGTGTTTTGTTTAATTTCCAAGGTTTTGGAAAATTTTTTATTTTTTCTGTAACTGACTTCTGTTTTAATTTCATTATTATCAGAGAACATACTTCATATTACTAGAATTTTAATTCTTTTAAATGACTTTAATTCTTTTAAATTAGTTGAAGTTTTGTTTTATGAACTAGAAAAATAGTTGTCTATTTTTGTAAATTTTTTTTTTTTTTTAGAGTCATGGTCTTGCTCTGTTGCCCAGGCTGGAGTGCAGTGGTATGAACATAACTCACTGCAGCCTCAATCTCCCAGGCTTATGCTACCCTCTTGCTTCAACCTCTTGAGTAGCTGGGACCACAAGCAGGTGTTGTCACACCAGGCTAACTTTTACAATTTTTGTAGAGACAGGATCTCACTATATTGCCCAGGCTGGTCTCAAACTCCTGGCCTCAAGTGATGCTCCTGCCTTGGCCTCCTAAAGTACTGAAATTAGGCTGGGTGTGGTAGTTCACACCTGTAATCCTGAGGTCCTCATCTCTACAAAACATTAAAAAACTAGCCAAATGTATTGGTATATGCCTGTAGTCCCAGCTACTCAGGAGGCTGAGGCAGGAGGATCTCTTCAGCCCAGAGGTCGAGGCTGCAGTGAGCCGAGATTGTGCCACTGCACTCAAGCCTGAGTGACAGAGAACTTGTCTCAAAAGAAAAAAAAAGTACTGGGATTACAGATGTGGGCCAGCATGCCCAGCCTTTGTAAATGTTCTATGTGTACTCAAAGAGAAAGTTTTTCTTTTTCTTCCTTTTTTTGCTGTTGGTAGTGTGGTGCCATTCCGTTCATTTTTATCATTGCTGACTTCCTGTCTGTTTGTTCTCTCAATTACCTCGAGAATAAGATGGAAGTCTTCAACTACAATTGATCATTTGTCTGTTTCTTCCTTTGGTTCTATCAATTTTTGCTTCACTGTTTTCCTGATACATTATTTTTCTCTGGCTGCCTTCAAGACTTTTTCCTTGTCTTCTGCTCTCTGCATTTTGACCATGATGTGTCTAGGTATGGGTTTCTTTGAGTTTATCCTCTTATGGGATTCACTGAAATTTTTGAATTTGGAGGTTTTGCTTTCTGACAAATTAGAGACGTTTTCAGCCATTCTTTCCTCAGATGTTTTTTTACACTGCATTCTTTCCCTTTCTGTCTGGAATTCCTATGGCATGGATGTCAGGCGCCCGGGACAGGTGCTTCAGTCTCTGTTCATTTGCTTTCTTCCAGTTTTAAAGTTTTGCTTCTTTTTCCCTTTGTTATTCAGATTGAATGGTTTCTATTAATTTATCCTCAGATTTAATGACTTACTGCTCTATTATCTTGATTTTGTTATTGAACCCGTCCAGTGAATTTGAAAATTTTGGTTATCATATTGTTTAGTTGTAACAGTTCTTTGGTTTTTCTGTATATCTTCTTTTTCTTTACTTACACTTTATATATTTCCATTTGCTTTATCAGTGTTTGCCGTTACTTCTTGGAGTATTTCTATAATAGCTGCTTCGAAGTCTTTTCTGATCCTCCTTCTCTTTCTCCTTCTTCTTCTGTTTTTCAAGATGGAGTCTCACTCTGTCACCCACGCTGGAGTGCATTGATGTGATCTCAGCTCACTGCAACCTCCGCCACCCAGGATCAAGCGATTCTCTTGCCTCAGCCTCCTGAGTAGTTGGGATTACAGGCGCCCACCCCATGTCCGGCTAATTTTTGTATTTTTAGTACAGACGGAGTTTCATCCTTTTGGCCAGGCTGGTCTTGAACTCCTGACCTCAAGTGATCTGCCCACCTTGGCCTCCCAAAGGGCTGGGATTACAGGTGTGAGCCACCACACCCAGCTTTTTCTGATCATTCTAACACTAGTGTTATCTTGGTGTTGGGGTCTGTTACTCATCCTTAGTTGTATAAGTTAAGATTTTTCTGTATTTTCAGATGCTGAGTAATTTTGATCTTTATCCTGGAATTTTGCATCCTATATGATGAGGGTCTAGGTCTTGTTTAAATGCCATGGAGGATGATGATAGTTTTGTTTCATTGGCCAATCAAGGTGGTTGGGTTCAGGCAACAAGTTTCGGGCAGCCTCTGCGAGCTGTGCTCCCGATGGCTGCTCAGTTGTCAAAGCAGGGCAGTGCTCTTCAGAGCTGTACTGTGTATGCATCACCCACTTGCCAGGCCTGGGCCTGGCGATTGTTCATCCTCGTAGGGTCAAGTGTGTGCCTGTGCAGTTTAAGAATGAGCCCAGGATTCATGAACAACTTTAAACTGTCTCTTTCCTGATCTCTGCCCTCTCTGCAATCTCCCCGGCATTTTTTGGACTCCCTGGAGCTTCCTTTTGGGATCGTCCACTCAGAAAACTGGGACATCAGTTATTCTGCTTTGCTGCATACTCTCATAACTGTGGCCAAGTCTGGGACAAGGTGGGAGTACAGAGACGGGGGGAGGGTGGAGAGAGAGAGAGAGAGAGAGAGAGAGAGAGAGAGAGAGAGAGAGAGGGAGAGAGAACACCTGGGGTCCACCCTGATCTCCTGGAAACACAGATTTTTCTTATCACATAGAGGAAGGTTCTGCCCACTCTGAGTTTCAGGGGCCCATGGGCCATGCTGTAGTCACTGACGTGGAATTGTTGGAAAACTGGGGTACAGCAGGACAGAAGAAAATTAAAAGAAAAATGGAATTTCCCTCACGTCTTCCTTCCCTCTCCTGAAGCGCTCTTTTCTGAGCCTGATGCCTGTGTTCAGTTTCAGGTCAATTTGAGTCCAGGCTGGGAATACTGAGGGAAATAAGGGGAGACTCACCTCTGGTTCAGTGAAACTGAACTTCTTTCTAGACTGCCTGCTGGGTCTACAGTTCAGAGTCCTGACCTGGCTTCTCCATGCATTCTATTTGGACATCTCGGCTGCATTCAGTGGAGGAGAAGGGGAGTAGGCTGAGTCTACCTCAACCTCCATCCCAGGCCTTTCTGGTGGCTTCTTAACTGTTTTAGCTGAGACAGTTATGGTTGCAAGTGGAAACCTGCTAAATCCAAAGCTTTAGTGAAACAATGTTCGTTTAGTCACTTAACCGAACTGGGGAAAATGTAGGAATGGCCTAAATCCGAAAACTCAAATGTTGTCCTGTCCCCATCTCTCTACATCTCTCTCTGAATTGTCATTCTGTTCCCTCCTTTGCATTGAGGATTTCTTTATAAGGTGGTTTGCCTACAGCCAAGAAACATTCTGAGCGCTCATCCTTCCAGCATCTTCCTCAAATTTCCCCAAAATTCCAGGATACAAATCAAAATTGCTCAGCATACAAAAAAACCAGGAAAATCTTAACGGGTAACAACAAGGAAGGGACAGAAAAGGTCTGTCCTGTTCTATGGTGGAAAATCCCAGGAAGACTCTCATTGGACTGTCGTAGATCACATGACTACCCTTTAGGCCAATCATGTGCTGAGGTGTGTGGGTGCCCCAAGGCTGGAGCTGGGGCACCAGCTTCTTTGAGCTTCCCCAAAGAAGGAAGCTAGGATAAAACACAGAGTGGAGTGCCCGTGATACTCCATGGTTTTCCGTGAAACTGATGTGCTTGGAAGAATAAGAATGACTAGAGGTGTGGCAGTGCCAGCAACGGGGAGCGAGGGGCTGGCACACAGGCAGGGGCAGGAACTGGGAGGTCAGAGGTGGGTGGTAGGGTGGTTGTGATGGGATTTGAGGGGCCAGGAGCTTTTAAAAGTAGCATGAGAGTTGGGCCCAGTGGCTCACACCTGTAATCTTAGCATTTTGGGAGGCCGAGGCAGGTAGATCACGAGGGCAAGAGTTAGAGACCAGCCTGGCCAACATGGTGAAACCCCATCTCTACTAAAAAAAATACAAAAATTAGTCAAGAGTGGTGGCACAAGCCTGTAATCCCAGCTACTCGGGAGGCTGAGACAGGAGAATCGTTGGAACCCAGGAGGCGGAGGTTTCGATGAGCTGAGATCTCACCACTGCACTCCAGCCTGGGTGACAGAGCAATACTTCATCTCAAAAAAAAAAAAAAAAAAAAAAAAGTAGCACGAGAAATTCATCTGGCCTCACCTCCACAAACAGGTAAGGTGGATGCTGTTTTGCTCCATGGGGACGGACTCATTCCAGAGTGCAGGCTGCCAGTGTGACGTGGCTCAGCTTCAGGAGGCTCCTGAATGCACAGGCTTTGGAGTCAGAGCTCAAATCCAGCTGGACACTGCTGCTGTTGAGCTGTGTGGCCTCCGTCTCCACTTCTTTAAAATGAGTGTAGTCAATAGCAAAGAGTTGGAATCAACCTAAATGCCCGTCAGTGGCAGACTGGATAAAGAAAATGCAGTACATACACACCATGAAATACGACACAGCCATAAAAAAGGAATACGGTCCTTTGCAGCAACATGGGTGGAGCTGGAGGCCGCTATCCTAAGCAAATCAGTGCAGGAACAGAAAACCAAGTACTCCATATTGTCCCTTATAAGTAGGGGCTAAACATTGAGTGTACATGGCCACAGAGAGGGGAACAACAGACAACCAGGGCCTACTTGAGGGTGGAGGAAGGGAGGAGGGTGAGGATAAAAAGCTACCTATGGAGCGCTATGCTTATTACCTGGGCGATGAAACAATCTATACACCAAAGCCCCATTACACGCAATTTATCCATGTAACAAACCTGCACATGTATCCCTGAACCTAAAATAAAAGTTATAAATAAAGTGGGTGTAGTGATAATGTAGTGGCACCCTAAGAGAGATGTTATGAAAATCAAGGGAGAAAAGATAATTGAAGTATCTCCTTCATGGGTGGGCATTCCATCCTACGAAGAAGGCCCCAACGCAAAGAGAACAGAATGACGTCAGAGAGAGGAGACTGCGATGGATGGAGAGATGGGGAGATGATAGTATCTGAGGACAAGCTCAGCCAATGGCAATTCTTTCTTCTTCCTCTCCCTTCCGTCCCCTCCACTCAAGGATCCCTGAGATGACCTTTTATAATCATACCCACTTTCCTCCCATTCTATGTCCCACTCGTCTCCCGGACCCCTGGTAATCACTTATCTGTGCTCCATTTTTAAAATGTTATGTAACACTTTAAATGTTATGAAATGTTTATGTAACATCTAAAAAAATGTTACATAAATGGAATCGTATAGTAACCTTTTGGGATTGTCTTTTTTCATTATCGTAGTTTCCTGGAGGTCCTCCCAAGTTGTCCTGTGCGTCATAACTCTTTCTTTTTCCTTTTGTTCCTTTTTCTTGCTGAGTAGCACCCCACAGTGCAGATGAACCACAGTTTATGCCTTCACCTGTTGAAGGACAACTGGGCTTGTTCTGTCTCTTGGCTATTACAAACAGAGTTGCTACAAACATTTGTGTACACATTTTGTGTGAACCTCAGTTTGAACTTCTCTGGGGTAAATGTTCAGGAGTGCAAAGATCTATGGGCAAACGTGATCATTCTCTCCACTTGACAGGTGAGGAGATTGTGGTTAAGTGAGGTGACTTGGCTGAGAACATTGGGCAGAGAGGTGGCAGGTCAGATTGGCGCCTCTGTCTGTCTGATCCAGCACCTGAACTCTTAGTGGCCACACTTTATTGGCTCCTTCCATGCCTGTCCTAGCCCAGACCCAGCACTGAGGAGTGGAGGGGATTTAGAGTGGATGGGACTCTCCCCCCAATCACAGATGGCTCTAGTATCCCCTTAGCATCTTCCTGACTGTCACAGCTCTGGTTGTGGTAGGTGCATCCTCAACACCACCTTTCTCACTTAGGTTGCAGCTCAAACTTTTCTTCAGCTGACCATTCCTGCTCACGAGACCATGTAGGGGCCCAGACATGGTGCTGTGGGGTCTCTCCTTCTAGGCCTGGTCGAACTGGGCGTAGACCTGCCCAGCAGGCCTGGGGTCAGGGTGGAGGCTGACTCACTGTGTCCAAGCTCAGGACTCACTGTGTCCAAACTCTTGGAATCCAGGCTGCAGGCCCACACCCTGCACCTGCTGAGCCCAGAAGGCTGTCAGGCCCAGCGCCCGGCCCCATGGCTGCAGGTGCGACCTCGCTCTGTGAGGCCGGGCCTGTGAGGGAGCAGGACTGCCGAGGAGGTCTTGGCAGCCTCCAAGCCCCCTGCTGCCCAGCACAGAGTGTGGAGCTGCATTCCAGGACATGTGAGATGCTCTCTGCAGCTGGAGAGGGGTCAAAACAATGCTCTAGCATGAATGGGGTTCAGGACCCGGCCAGTGCCCTGGAAGAGCAAGCCCTAGTGGACCCTCCAGCCCTGGAAAGGGGTGCTGGGAAGTTGCTGGGGAGGCCCCTGAAAGAAAGCACTGAGAGGGACAAATGGAATGACCAGCCCCACCCACTTGTGGTCCCCATCAGCTTGTCTCGCTCAGGGCTGCAGCCTTGGTCCTAGCAACATGACCGGCAAAAAGGGGCCTTTGAGAAGTACTTGCTGAACACCGAATTCACTTAGAGCACCCCCTCCCCTGGATCTGCCATTTCAACCACAGAACCTCAAGCAGGCCACATTGCCACTCTGAAACCCCATTTTCTCATGGATAAACTGGAACTACAAGGCTGATATTTGCAAGGTGCTGCAAAGCATCTGGTGGAGGAAGCATGTGCTCTGAGTCCCTCATGTGAGCAGTGCGTACCTGGTTGCCTCTGCCCTCGCCGTCATTCTAGGGCTATAGAAAGTCTGCTCAGAATGTCTTCTGAATCCTTTGTTCATTGGGGACTTTAATAGCATTTGCCAAACATTAAATACCCAACACCCTGAAAAAATGCAGTCTCAGTTGCCAAAACCTGCGGGATATGAAACGCACCCACCTCAAGTGTGTGGTTTTTCCCAGGTCTTTCTATCCTGGCAGACTCTCCTCATCTCCAGCTATTCCCCATCCTGGAGATGCCCCTGAGGCACTGACATGAATCATCTTTCAGCCTAGCTGTGTCCACCTTGCTGAAAAGAGGGGTTCACGGAAGTCAACAGAAGCCATGAGGTCGTGAAGGTCTCTCTGTGACAGTGACTCTGGCTGTTTTGTCTCAAGGGGTTTCTCTTTCCTTTTGTGGCTTCCTTGATCTCAGGCTGCACTGTGGCTTTGTAGGTGTAAAAATCCAATCCAGCAATGTCGCCAGAAATGTGTTTGAGGTGTTCATTTTCTACATCTTGAGCCACCAGGCACCAACGGCGATAGAGCCTGCCAGCTAGGAGGTTCCACTCCATTTGTGGGGTGAGCCACATCCACAAGTGACAGGATATATCACGTGCTGCAAAATACAGCAGGAAAGGAGAGGAACAAGCCCAGGGCACAGAGGCAGGTAGATCTGGGGTCAAATCCTGGCTTTGCACTTGCTGGCTGCAACCTTGGGCAAGTTCCTTAACCTCTCTGAGTCTATTTTCTCATCTGCAAAATCGAGATTGGAATATGCAAATTAAATGCAAAGCTCAATTGCAAATTAAAGCAACAAGGAGGTATATGCATTTCTCACCTATCGGATTGGCCAAGATTGAATAACTCAATATGCTTGTGATACAGAAATGGGCATTTTCATAAATTGTTGGTGAGAGGATAAGCTGAAACCATCTCTAAAGAAAGTACTTTGGAAATATCTGTTCAGATGTATAGTCACATCTCCTTTATCCCAGCAATTTCAGATCTAGAGATTTATGTTAAGTTTATTCTCATACGCAGATGGAATGACTATAACTATTTCAATATTTTTGTGATAGCAAAAACATAGAAGCACCCCAATGATCTATCAATAAAAAATATATTAAGTTGTTTTTGGTTTTGTCACACAATGATATATTATGTAGCTGTAAAATCGAATGAATCAGAAATTTACAAACTGACATAAAATGATTTCCATGTTGCCGACCCTGTGAGTGCTTTCTGCTACTTCCTGCCAGCCTACTTCTGATTTTGGTGGACAGTTCCTGTTTATGCCAACTGCTTCCCTTCCCAGGACCCTGCAGGCCTCAGGAATCTCCAAGCTACAGCCAGAAGGGCGGAGAAGGTGAATTCCCCAGGAGGTATCCCTAGACCCATTAGGGGATGGAAGTCCATCCCTGCCTCCTGTCCTTTAGAGCAGGGGTCCCCAATTCCCCAGGCTGAGGACAAAACTGGTCCAAGAGCTGTTACAAATGAGGCCGCACAGCAGGAGGTGAGCAGCAGGTAAGCTAAAATTACTGCCTGAGCTCCTCCTGTCAGATAAGCATGGCGTTAGATTCTCATAGGAGTGCAAACCTATTGTGAACTGCATATGTAAGGATCTAGGTTATGTGCTCCTTAAAGAGGTGATCTAAGGTGGAACAGTTTCATCCTGAAACCATCTTCCCTAACCATCCATAGAGAAGTTGTCCTCCATGAAACCAACCCCTGATGCCAAAAAGACTGGGGATGGTTGCTTTAGAGGACAGCTCAGGTACAGCTCAAAAAGTTCCTCAGAAGCTCCCAGCAGGACTGAGTCCCAGCTTCCCATGGCAATGATGAACTCAGTGACTGGGGCATGGGAAGAGCTCAACAAGTGTTCCCTGAACTGAGCAACAGGTGATGAGAACTTGTTTTCAGTGTATTAATTTTTTATAGTTAATTTCTATTTATGGTAAGTGATAGATGGCTTCTATTATTGATGCTAACAGTAAAGTTTTCTTTTAAGATGCAATTAGGCTGGACCCAGTGGCATTCAGGCTAGAAGACCAAGGCAGGAGGATCACTTGAGCCCAGGAGTTCAAGACTAGCCTGGGCAACATTTACTAGTGAAACCCCCTCTCTACAAAAAATTTTAAAAATGAGCTGAGCATGGTGGCACCTGCCTGTGGTCCCACATACTTGGGAGGCTGAAGTGGGAGGATTGGTTGAGCATGAGAGGTTGAGGCTGCAGTGAGCCTTGATTGTGCCACTGCACTCCAGCCTGGGTAAGAGTGAGACCCTGACACACACATTCTCTCTCTCTCTCGCTCTTTCTGTATATATATATATATATATATATATATATATATATATGCACTTATATCAGTTTAAAAAGTAATGAGTGAAATAAATCAGTCACAAATGGCCACGCATGATACAATCCCACTGATATGAAAGATGTGAAATGCCCAGAAGAGGGAGGTCCTACAGACAGAAAGTGGATGAGTGGTTGCCAGGGGCTGGGGAAGAGGTGTTGGGAGTGACTGCTCATGGAGATGAGGCTTCCTTTCATGGTGATGAAAAGCTCTGGAACTAGATAGAGGTGGCTGTGCAACACTGTGACTGTACTTAATACCGATGAATCGTGGACTTTACTGTGGTTAAATGGTAAATTTTATGTTATGTGCATTTTGCATTAAACAACAATGCTAGGCTGGGTGCAATGGCTCACACCTGTAATCCCAGCGCTTTGGGAGTTCGAGGCAGGTGGATCACCTGCGGTCAGGAGTTCGAGACCAGCCTTCCCAGCACGATGAAACCCCTCTCTACAAGAAAGAAAGAAAGAGAGAGAGAGAGAAAGAAAGAAAGAAGAAAGAAAGAAAAAATTAGCCGGGTGTGGTGGTGGGTGCCTGTAATCCCAGCTACTTGGGAGGCTGAGGCAGGACAATCGCTTGAACCAGGAGGCAGAGGTTGCAGTGAGCGAGATCGTGCCACTGTACTCCAGCCTGGGTGATGAGTGAAACTTTGTCTCAAAAAAAAAAAAAAATGACACAGTAATGGATGGATGTGATGTAAATGCCTTGGTTAGGCATAGTCCCGATGGGGTGAGAGGGTGGCTGAGGCTGGGGGTCCTGGGCCGGCCCCATCAGTGGGCTGGCAGCCTCAAGGTGCTCTTGCCTTCCAGGGCCTGGCCATGCCTGCCTTGTCCCGCGGTTTCCAGCCAGGCTCCCTTTGATCTCCTGTCCGGGTTTCTTGTTGATGTTCTGAAACGGCAGCCCTGAGCGGGGAGCCTACTCTGTGAGGCTCAGTCTTGCAAGTTGGCCCTGCCTCAAGCCAAGTGAAGGTCAAAGAAAACAAGATTCATTTCCAGGGAGAAGCCAAAACTGTGTTTGCTGTAACATCAGGCATCAAATGACGATGTGGTCCCCCCCACCATGGAAAAATACTTCCATCTAGTTTCTTCTATTAATAACAGTGGTCAGCCCGTAAAAATTAATGTGTCAACTGCCTCAGAGCCGAGCTGTCTCACAGCCTTTGATCCCCTCAACGCGGCTCCTGGCCCTCAACAATGTTTTCACTCCATATTTTCCCTTGATGGGTTTGCAGGAAGGTAATTAAATTATTAAAATTTTAATTGCCTTCCTGTATATAATTATCGCCTGCTAAAGGACACTTTTTATTCACAGGCTGAAAAGGCTGATTTTCTCCCCACTTTTTCTCTCCAGAAACGGCCTTGCAATGCATCTTCTGAGGCATTCATGTGCTGTGGGATTTTTTTTTTCCGTCTTTTAACATGGAATGGGAAATGGTGCTTTTTGAGTCTAAGGATGAAGATGGAAGCTTTCTGTTTTCCCCCTCAGTGCCCAGAGCTTTTCTCACCCTGGCTTTTGTATGAAAGGGGCTATCATCAACAGGGGTCAAAATACCCTCTTCCGGGGGTTCCTCAAGGAAACAGCATGTTTGCTTTTTGTTAGGGATTTTGAATCCCCTGAAAAGTGTTCTTAGTACAGACGAGAAAGCCAGAGCTCAGAGAGGGGCCTGATTTGCTCTGGGTCACCCAGCAATTAGGTAGCAAGGATGACAATCGAGGTGTGCTATGGGCAAGTCAAAGACATATTTTGTCAATTGATTTTACCCTGTGCATGCAGGATTACAGTGTCTACAGGGCCTTATGATTCTTTCAAGAAACTTCCACCCTTCCCTGGATGGATGGCACCAGGGACCCAAGTCCATGTAGCACAATGGCTTTCAACCTTGTCAAACACCAAGGGTCCTTTCTAAGGTGACTATTTTATAACAATTCCTTTTTATTCTGAAATGGAATCCATATAACATCATGTACCTGTGGATGGAATTTCAAAAACAATGCTGCAACTCATATAAAAAAGAAACAAAAGGATCTTATGTATTTAAAATACGTATTTCAATATGTAAGGGCTCCAGGTCACCTATGCTAGAAGTCTTAACCAAGCAGTCAAGTGCTTCTGCCTATCGTGAGTGAATTAGGACTTTAAAGAAGATACTACTCGTTGGTATACTGTGAGGCCCATCTTTTGATATTTAAGGTTTTGAGATAGGGATTAAATAAATATATTTGCATATGGACTCACAGACCTGCCAAGAGGGTGGTAGCCTCAGAAGTGGATTTTCTGAGTGCATGTATGTGACTCAAATACCATGAGGACTTGCCAACTTTCATTGTAATTTTCTGAACAATTTTTAGTGAGGTTATGAGCCAAGCAAGTTGTAGTCTTCCTTTGATTTATGTGGTAGTTACGTATTTGAAAAATTCAGAGTATGTTAAAGTTATTTAAAAATGCTTTGCATCTGTATGTAAAAAAGAGCCATGTCCCAGGCTTAGATAATTACTCAATGAACATTCATTTCTATGAATGTCAAAAGTTGCACAGGGTGTGGGGCAAATTCTTGGTTGAATGAGGCTGTCTTGCCCATTGCAGGATAACAAGTGGCCTTTGCTGCACCTCTTCCTGTAAATGCCAGTAACACTCCAGAAATGTTTCAACCAAAAATGCCCTTAGTTTCCAAAACACCCTCTATGCAGTAGTATCACCCACACCGAGAATTTCCAATGCAAGGTAACACAGTGCCAGGAATTTGGAGTAAACGTTTTGTTCTGTATCTTGATTTTGTGGGTCAGAAATTGGACAGGGCTAAGCTGGGTGATTCTTCTGCTCTGTGTCACATGAATGGAAGTCACTTGGTGATATTCAGCTGGCAGATGGGTTATTCTGAGGGGTCCAAGGCTGCTTTACTCTCATGTCTGGCACCTTGGCAAAGAGAATTGTAAGACTGGATCAGCTACCGTCACCTACAGGTGGCCTCTGCAGGGTGGTCTCAGAGTGGGCGAACTTCTTACATATCAGCTCAAGGTTCCTACATTGTGTCCACAGAAAACACTGAAGGTGGAAGCCTGCTTCAGATTGGTCCTTGGATGTCCCAGCTCATTGCTGCCACAGTTCATTGACCGACCCAAGTTGCAAGGGTAGCCTAGATTCAAGAGGAGAAGAATTAGACTCTGCCTCTCAAACAGAGGAGGAGCGAAGACTTTGTGTCCATTTTAATTGGCCACGGCCCCTTCTTTTAGGCTATCTTCTATAAAACAAAGCTGACTTTTCTCAGCACAGCTATTCAGGTGCTGGGCTAATGCAGATGAAAAGGTCTCACTAATCCTTAAAAGCACACAGTTAAAGCCATCCACAGATCTACTTTTCAAACACAGCTCCAAAGCCTACATTCCCACTGTTGTGTTACAGCTCAGCAGTAGCTTCCAGCTTTGTCCCAAGGGCCTACAGCTTCAGCTCATGAAGTGGCCAGTCTGGAACCAAAGAAAACAAATTGCATTGCAGAGTGGCAACTGCACTATGGAAAGAAATCCAAATAGAGGCGATTCTTCTGAGGAACCCTAAGAAATTAATACCCAGTTGGTGTCACTCTGCAGAAACCCCTTGTACTTTGAATTTTGTGTACATATAATTTATTTATGTAATACATTACAAATATTTACATAGTATAAATATATATCTAAAAGTAGTATATGTATACATATGTATAACATACATCTTTATATATATTTAAAGCAAGCAGAATCCATTAAGGAAGACATATTTCATAAAAGTTGCTTTGAGAACTGAGAGGTCATATGATTGGCTCTCTCTGTCATCTGTCTACACATGCACACATGTACACACACATACACACATGCACACACGTGTGAACCCTACTCTGTGTCCGAATCACACATGCATGGGGTATAATAATGTGGCCAAAAATCATGACCAGATGTGCATGAGGAACGCTCCGAGTGGGTCATGGCTGGTGTAGGCTGACAGGGCTGTGGTTTTGTGACAGCACCATGGTGTGCCCTAGGCTCTAGGCCTAGGTGACCTTGGGAAGGCCAGTCCCCTGAGGTTATCCATTCCCACGATCGGTGTGGCTCATGCTGTCCTGGGTGCCCCAGAGAAGGGGCCCCTGTCTCTAGGAGGGCTCCTTCCTCCCGGAAGCCGGCCTGGCCTGCGGCACAGGCTGGAGCTCCTGCTGGGGGTGCGTGGGCGGATAAACAGCTCACAATGGGAAATGGGCCGGACTCAGCTGGGAGAGAGGAAGTGCCATCTGCAGGCCCGTTTGGTCTCGGAGTAAGATTTCAAAGGTCTCTGTTTTGAAATTATGAGACCACCAAAAAAGCATGCCAGGGCCAAAAATGACTGTAAAAGGTAATAATTGTTAATAACTTGGCATCCGCTCGGTCATTCGAGCAGCCTGGTTTTGGCAAACGTAAAGGACAACATTGTAAGCAATAGGAAGGCAACAGCCTGGCCCATAAAACCATTAACCACACCATAACTGCATATTAAATGTGAGTTTTAATTCAATTTATAGTTTAAATAAGGATCTTTGCACTGGCTTAGAGGGGAGGAGGGAGTGCAAGGCTCATAAAACACACGGAAACGGCTCTCTGAGCATCTGCCCTTGCGTCATCACTCAGTGTCCTCGACCCTGGCCCTCCTGGGGGGTTGCCCTGGGTGTCCCTGAGCACTGGGGACATTGTCAACATGGAGGGAGCTCCGTGGTTAGAGGTGGGTGCCCACGCCTCCTGGCTGGTCAGGACGGTGGGCCTCAGCTCTGTGGCCTCCAGGTCTACCGTCCCTCCTAGGTGGGTTGCGAGGTGCCAACCACAGCCGCTTTCTCTCTAGGTGGGATTTCAGTCTTGACCTTCAAGCTGCAGTAGGGCGGGATTTGAGGAGTCATGGAAAGAAAGAGTCCTCACTTTGGGTGTTGGCAGCATTGTGAGCTGCTTTCCCCGGGGCCTAGGAGGAGCCAGCGCTGACTCCTGTGGTCCTTTGCTGTGTGCTTTCCGGCCAAGCAGCGGAGGTCAGGACTGTCAGATGCAATGGACTTCCATCTATAAAAACTTTCAACTCGCTCCTTCTCATTCCGTAAAAATTACATGTTTATAGTAGAAAATGTGGGCAATTCAGAAGATTATCTTTAAGAAAATAAAAATCACGTGATTCCAACACAGAGGGCTAAATTTTGTTAACATTTTTGTCAATTTGCTTTTGCTGTTTTTAAAGCAAAAATATCCTTATTTTATAGCAACAATAGTGGCCACGGTTGGTCTTACAGCACGCCAGGGACTGTGCCAGCTGCTTTCTGTAACTCCGGCTGCTTTAACAATGGGAGCCTCCTTGTGGGGTAGGTTTTTATGAACCCATTAACCGGAGCCAGGGGAGATCAGGCAGCTGGTTCCAGGTTGCACAGTGAGCATTTGATGGGGTTTGAATCCAGGTCTGCCCAATTCCAAAACTCATCTAGTCATTGCACTCTGCAGATTCCTTAAATCCAACGGCTTGTTCAGGCTGGTCCAGCAATTACGTATATCACTGCTATATTTACCCGTGAATTTGTCCGTGTGGCTTCATGGGATTGTTGAATGAACGAATGGATGGATAGACGAATGTAGCCAACAGTGTGTGGATGGCATTTTTAGGCCAGCCCCCTGTTGGAGCCGTGGGGATAAACAGTGCACCCAGCCAGGCCTTTTGCATGTGGGCAGCTCACTATGTATGTTATTAACAAATATAATGCTTTACATCATTATTTAATATTAACATTATTATCCAAGTTGCATTACTCTCCAGCCTTTATTATTTAAGGTTTTATTCCCAGCATTGGCTCAGATTTTTAATACACACACATACACACACACACACACACACACACATTTTGAGACAGGGTCTCGGTCTGTCCCCTAGACTGGACTGCAGTGGTGCAGTTATGGCTCATTGCAGCATTAACCTCTGAGGGTCAAACAGTCCTTCTACCGCAGCTTCCTGAATAGCTGGGACTACAGGTGCACACCACTACACCTAGTTAATATTATTATTATTATTTATAGAGACAGGGTTTTACCATGTTGCCCAGGCTCAAACTCCTGGGCTCAGTTGATCTACCCACCCCAGCCCCACAAAGTGCTGGGATTACAGGTGGGATCCACTACACTACACCCAGTTTGTTATATTTTTGAAAGATATGTCATTTCATTTTATGAATAGTAATCAACATAAAGAGATTAACATTTTAGAAAGGGAATTATTCAACTCCGGGGACCCTGGACCCCTCTCCCCACCTTCCCTGCACCCACGGCCCCTCCCCCTTCAGAACTCCATGGTAAAATGCCCCACGATGGCGCCTCTGGCTTTCATTACTCACCTCCCAGGGTTTTGTGAAAATAAAAAGCAATATTTCCTAGCAGCTGACTTTCTGAAATCTGTGCCCCTCTGTCCTGGGCTGGGAATTTGCTTTCTTATTTCCTTGTGTCTGCTCTGGGAACAGAATCCTCCGAGCAGCCAGTGAGTAGTGGGTCCAGTGGCCCTCAGAGTGGTGGTGTCTTCTGGCTACTGGGGTCAGGAACTGTGTTTGCCTGGCAGGGACCAGGTTCCTGGAATGAGGCTCAGTGCCACCAGGTCATTCCCTGCCTGGCGCACGTGGCCTGTGGTGCGGGCTCCCATGTCTTCCCCAGCCTGGCCTCTTTTGCTCCCTGCAGGGATGGTGGCTCTCAGCATCTCCTGGGGCAACTGGAGCTTCAGTGCCAGGGTTCTTGGTGACACAAAAGAACTGTGTCACACTCTCAGTCAGCAGTCATCACAGTGTCTTCCTTCATTCTTCCTTCTCCTCAGCATCCTCTCAGCAGCAAACCCCGACTTTCTGAGTTCCACAGTCAGTCTTGGGCCTGTTGCTGTGTCTCCTCTGACACTGTAGCTTTGGTGGTCCCAGAGGGTCCCTTGCTGGCCACCCTCATTTCCTGCCGGGGCTTGCCAAGGCTCCACACTGGCCTCCAGTCCTGTCTTCTAAAGTGATCTACGCAGAGAAGCTGAGTGAGCGGTTTACGACGCCAGAACACGTAACACCCCGCCCAGAAGAATTTCCAAGGCTTCCTCTCGCAAGCCCTACCAGTATCCCCACTTCATTTGCGCCTCTCCTGCCTTGCCCATCAGTGTCTCAGCACAACTCTTTCCCATTTGAGAATCCCCTCTTTCCGCCTCCACACACATACTCGTTCCTTTTGCCTGGAGCACCCCTGGCCCTTTTCATGGTCGACCCATTTTCATCCCCCATGTTTTGGCCTAAATACCCCCTTATGACCACCTAGTCCAAGGCAGGTCCTCTCCTTCCTCTTTCTGTCTTTACCTCCTGCTCACTTCTTTTTTTTGAGACAGAGTTTTACTCTGTTGCCTGGGCTGGAGTGCAGTGGTATGATCTTGGCTCACTGCAACCTCCGCCTCCAGTGTTCAAGCAATTTTCCTGCCTCAGCCTCCTGAGTAGCTGGGATTACAGGTGCGGGCCACCATGCCCAGCTAATTTTTACAGTTTTTGTAGAAACGGGGTTTCACCATGTTGGTCAGGCTAGTCTCGAACTCCTGATATCATGATCCACCCTCCTCAGCCTCCCAAAGGCATGAGCCACCGTGCCCAGCCCCTGCTCACTTCTTTACCAGCTCCCGTTGTGGTTTGCAGCATGAGTTTTATGTGTCTAACATCTGGCTCCTCCATCAGACTATAAGCCCTGCAGTGGTAGGGGCTGCTGTCTCTTGCCCACTGGTGCATCTTCAACATTTCGCACATGACAATAAAGATTTGAGTAAATGAATGCATGAAAGGTCATTTACAAGGGTTACCTTTCTGCACTGGGCTGATCTTTGGGTTGGATTTCTACTACCCAGAACATTGTTGTAGGTAATTGAGAAAAAAAGCTCGTGAGCGCTCTGAGTGTCCCTGCAAGTGGACACTTTGGCTCTACCTCTTACCTGAGGCGAGTTTACCTGGATCTGCCCTGTGCTCAGTGCTCTGTCGGGCAGGTGTCATGGCCAAGCAGCTGTCATCATGGATGGACACCAGGTGGTACAGCTGGCAGAGGGCGCTCAGTGCTGACGGTCTGAGAGCCCTCCCTTATATAGTCTCCCGTGATCTGGGGGCCGTGCCTGTGCCCATCTTGGGGTTTTACCTGGTGCCTCCTTCCTAGAGCCTTCCACCCCCACCCCAAGGCTCAGCTGAAGCCCACCACTCCAGCAACTGATGTGTGGATAAAGAAAATGTGGCATATCCACACAATGAACTAATATTCAGACATGCAAAGGAATGAAGTGCTACGACATCAGAGAACCTTGACAACATCAGGCTCAGTGGAAGAAGCCAGTCACGAAAGACCCCTGTATTAGACTACTCTTGCATTGCTATAAAGAAATACCTGAGACTGGGTAATTTATAAAGAAAAGAGGTTTACTTGGCTCACAGTTCTTGAGGCTGTACAGGAAGTGTAGTGCTGGCACCTGCTTGGCTTCTGGGGAGGCCTCAGGAAACTTACGATCATGTTGGAAGGTGAAGGGGAAGCAGGCACGTCCCATGTCTGGAGCAGGAGCAAGAGAGCCATGTGCTACACTTTTAAATGGCCAGATCTCATGAGAACTCACCCACTCTCTTGAGACCTGCACTGAGGGGATGGTGCTAAACCATTCATGAGAAATTCATCCCCATGATCTGGTTACCTCCTACCAGGTCCCACCTCCAATACTGGGGATTATAATTCAACATGAGATATGGGTGGGGACAAATGTCCAAATACTATCAGCCATATACTGCATGAGTCCATGTCTATGAATTGTCCAAAATAGGCAAATCCACAAAGACAGCAGAAAGCAGGGGCTGGGAGGAGAGGAATAGGGAGTGGCTGCTAATGGGTATGGGGTTTCTTTTGGGGAGAGGGAAATGTTCTGGAATCTGATCGTTCTGATGGTCGCAAAATTTTGTAAATAGACTAGAAATCACTGAATTGCAGTTTTCAAGGGGTGACTTTTATAGTATCTGAAGTTTATGCTAATAATAAAAGAAGAATCCATTTCTTTTTGTCTGACTCCCACACTTGCACTGTAAGGCTTTTTTTTTTTTTTTTCCTGGTGAAATATGGCCATAGTATTTGCTCCAGAATAGCCAAAGAAGTTAACACATTATACAATTAAGTCTGAGGTCTTCCTGGGCAGAACAATGGGAGTCTAATTAAAGGGGCTGAGAGCTTCTAGGGCTGAGGTTTTGTTCAGACTGGGAGGCACTGGTGAACTAGGGCAGAAGGGCATCCCATGGGCCTCCCAGTTTGTCTCTGGCTCTTCCAGAGGGGCAGATGAGTAAAGGGTCTGCAGCCACTTCTGTGCTGGGAGCAGAGCATGGGGCAAGAGGCCTGAGTCAGGAGTTACCTGACGCCTTCCACCTCTACCAGAAAGCCCTGGGCTCCCTTCAGAGGCACCTGAAACTGTAAATTGTAGGGCAAGTTGCTGGATTTTGCTTTGGATCTCTGCTCCACGCACCATCCAGTTCCCATTGTTCTACCACTTGGTCTCACCATAATGTGCACTGGAAGGGCTTAGGACTGGGGTCAGGAGACCTGGAGTCCACTCCTGGGTTAGCCCTGGGTAAGTGCCACTCTGCCCTGGGTTCTGGGATGGTCAGGTGCAGAATGTGACCCCCCTCAGATGGACATTTTCTTGTACCTAAAATTGGTGCATCTGAGTGGGCAAATGTTCCATAGTTTGAAAGTCAAGCGGGGATGGGCTGCTGAGAAGCTCCACTCCGGTTCCCGTAGGTCCCCCCAACCCTGCCCCTCCACAGGGCAGCAGCCTCAGTGGGAGCAGTTTCTCTGGGGCCCTTCCTGAACCCACGCAGCACATGTGGGAGGAAGCAGAGTCACTTTAAGAACAACTCAATGCAGGATTTTTTACTCATCATAAAGTTTACTCACTTCAGGTGTGCAACGCAAGGATTTTTAGTAATTTTACCAAGTGGTGCAACCATCATCCCCAAACCAGCTTGAGAACATCTTCACCACCCCCACCCCTGACCAAGTAAGATTCCCCTCTGCCTATTGACAGCGAATCCCCAGCCCACTGCAAACACAGAGCTGCTGCTTCTTTCTCTGGATTTGCCTTTGATGGATATTTCGTAGGAATAGAAGCATGCACCGCGTGGCCTTTGTGACTGCCTTCTTCCACTCCGCCTCATGTTTTCATGGCTCCTCCAGGTTGTAATGTGTGTCAGCTCTTCCTTCCCTTTTTTTTTTTTTTGAGATGGAGTTTCTCTCTTGTCACCCAAGCTGGAATGCAGAGCCGTGATCTCAGCTCAGTGCAACCTCTGCCTCCTGGGTTCAAGCAATTCTCCTGCCTCAGCCTCCCAAGAAGCCACCACACCCGCCTAATTTTTGTATTTTTAGTAGAGACGGGGTTTCACCATGTTGGCCAGGCTGCCCTGGAACTCCTACCTCAGGTGATGTGCCTGCCTCGACCTCCCAAAGTGCTGGGATTACAGGTGTGAGCCACTGCACCTGGCCTCTTCCTTCCTTGTTATGGTGAATAATATTGTGTTGTCTGAATCTGTCATGTTTTGATTATCCATTCATCTGTTGACGGACACTTGGGCTGTTTCATAAAAGCAGATTCTTTTCTTCCCTTTCTTACACAGAGAATGGCATTGTTATATTTATCTATGATTACCTGTATGAATACACATATATATGTCTATATGTGGATATCTGCATCTGCGTGTGCATATATGTGTGTATATGTATATGTCTATATGCATGCATATATGGACGTACTGCATGTGCATACACATATGTGTGCATGTGTATGTGTATACTCGTATGTGTGCATGCACACAAGCACATTTACATGCATGTTTGTATATATGCATACAGGTTTGTGTGTACATATATGAATATGTACACATGTTTATGTATGCACATGTATGCACATGTGCATGTCCATATATGTATATATGGCCTTGCATCTTGCTTGGTTCACTTAACAACACACACGTGATTCTTCTTCAAATCATTGCCAGCACTGATTTAGTGCCCTGCTTCCCAGCTGCGAGCATAGCCTCTTGGCATATTTTCCTTCTTCCTGGTCTCTGGCGGGGGTGCAGCCTTTGTCCCATTCCTTGGCCATGAGTAATACACCCAATCTGACCTTGGGCTGTTGGTGTGCCACCCTTAGGTAGACGGTGAGCCCTTGGGGGCAGGGGCTGCCTGTCTTTGCCCCCTGAACCTGTCTGGCATGTGAAGGAGCTCGGGGCTTGTCTGTTACTGATCAGAGGAAGATGCCTGTGGCCCCCCACACATATTTTCTGAGAGCTTATCCCAGCTCAGACACTCTTGGCTTCTCTGGGAAGGGAGGGGTGGGGCTGTCTTCTCGCTGCTGTGCCGCAATCTTGGGGACTCTCTGTGAAAGGACTCATATTGGTGGGGAGACTTCCAGGACCCCTGCTGTGGGTGTCCACGGCACACATGTGATGTCAGCCCTGGAGGCCCTGGAAACTCTCTGTGGGGGTAGAGCAGAGCTTCACAGGCCTCTGATGGTGATGGAGGTGAGGGGTGTGACGATGATGGCAGGAGCTCACATTGGTGGCACATGTTCGTGACAGGCGCTCTTCTGAGCCCTGCACATGGATGGACCCATTGACTCTGCCCGAGGACTCAATGCTGCACACCTGCCGCACCTCCTCCTCCTGCTCTCCAGCCTCACGCCTGCTCTGAAGTGACAACTGGAATATGGGTGACAACAAAACAAATCACGCACATGCCAGGCTGCCTTAGGGACCCAACAATGCTATGCCTTCCCATTTACAGATGAGACCAGTGAGGCTGGCAGGGAGGATGAGGGGCTGAGGCTGCACAGCTGGAAGGGGTAGCTGAGCAAGGCAGGATTTGAACTCAGCTCCAAGTCAGAGGTCAGCAGCGTCCCCCTCCCTGTGTGCGTTCTGGCTGTGTAGGGGGGTGGGCCAGGGGCTGTAGATCTGCCTCCCTGGAAAGTTCCTATTTCCTGCAGTGGGCTCTGGTCAGTGACCGGGCAGGTTCCTGCCCCTGCCCTCCCGGCCTGTGTCCTGGCCCAGGGCCCAACACTCCAGTCTGTTTTCCAGACAGGAAACATGAATCAAAATAGCATGACACACGAAACCGTAATTAGTGCTGTGCTGTGAGGCCCAGGGCGCCCTAACGAGCAGAAGCCTTTGCCATGGAACCTGCCGTGGGTACCCTACTTCTGCCTTCAGATCCCTCTCACCTGAAGCAGCATCTGTCAGCCCCCTTCTTCACCCAGGAGACCAATGGGGGAAAGGGGGGCAGGGATGGGGGTGGGGAGGGAGAGGGAGAAGGAGGGAAAGAGAGAGGTGCACAGAGACAGAGGGAGAGTGGGGGGAGATGGGGAGAGAGGGAGAGAGAGAAGGGGAGACAAAGGGAGAGAGAAAGGAGGGGGAGAGAGTAAGGGGGAAAGGGAGAGATTCACAAGAGAGGAAGAAAGAAGGAGAGAGAGGGAGACAGAGGGGGAGAGAGAGGGAGCGGGGAGAGAAGGAGGGAAAGGGGGAGAGAAGGAGAGAGAGGGAGGGAGGGAGAGAGAAAGGAAGGGAGAAGGAGGGAGAGGGAGAGAGATACAAAGGGAAAGTGGGAGAGGGAGGAGGCAGGAGGGAGAGCAGAGGGGCTGCCTGGTTTGATTTTGCTGTTTCTAATAACTCTGGCCCCGACCGTTGCTCCTTCTGGACATTTCCGGGGTCTCTGAGTGTAGGGTCCATCTGAAGGTTTCTGCGATGGCCTCAGTGGCTCTAAGGGCAGGTGGCCCCGGAGCTCCTCCTAGCTCCGAGGGACTCCTCTCAGCCTCTGTGTGTTTTCACCTCTGGCTCTACCTCCCTGTCTCTGTCCCTGTCCTGTGCCTGCATCTCTCTCTTTCCTTCTCTATCTCTGTCATCTTCGTGGCTCTCTTTGCTTTGCTTGGTTTCTCCCTCTTCTGTTTCTTGCCTCAAATAAAGGACACGGGAGCAGAAGGAAGCTGCGGGGACCTTCAGGCTGTGTGGACGGCCCCTTCTGACCCAGCCTCCTCCCGTGACCTCCCTACAGCTGTGCCCCCCCATGCCCCTCATCCCCTCGCTCTCCTCTGTCCAGTCTTCCAGCCCTTCCTGCCTGTCGCTCCCTCCCTTCCTGCCTGAGACCCCCCAGAAGCCCCCTCCTGGAAATGCCATCACCCTCCTGGGGCCTGACCCTTGCTGGCGCCCCTCCGCTTCCCTGGTGGTCTTCCTTCTGGTCAGCAGGGTAAAAGGTCGCCAGCTGTTGGAGGGGCCAGGGTCTTTGAGGGCATCGAGCTGGGTGTTCCCCACATGGGAGCCTTGAACCCCTAAGGGGCCCTGAGGGCTGCTGCAGCCATGGGGGGAGGATCTGTGCGCAGTTTCCTCCTTATTTTGTGATCCATCCTTACTCTGAACACGCTGTCCCTGCTCCTGGTGGGAAAACGCAGGCAGGCCCAGTGTGAAGTGAAGCCCTGTCCTCTCACTGCCCAGAGGGGACCACTGAGGACAGCGGAGGGTCAGGTGTGATGGAGATGGGCAGTCTCATCCCTGATTTCCTCACTTGGCAATATAATTTTGTAGCTCAGAATGCGGCTCTTAATGGTCAGATCTGGGCCAGATCGCTTAGCCCCGCTAAGCCGAGGGCACTGCAGTGAGCAGCCCAGGCCTGTTCTTTACCCTCGAGGGCTTTCCATCCAGTGGGCAGATGTTGGACACCATCCTGCAGGGAACTTCCATGACCCTGCTGAGAGTTGTGAGCACGGCTGACCCAACCTGCAGGTGAGGCAGGACCTTCCCCAGCAGGTGGCTGTGGTGGTCGGATTGGCGAAAGAAGTCAGCGAAGGGCAGCAGGCAGAGAGATGGCATGGGCAGGGGCCCTGTGGTGAGCAGAGCTGGGCGAGATCCTGGAGCAGGACCGGAGAGCAGTGAAACGTGGAAGGTGAAGGCGGGTGTGTGTGACTGAGCAGACCCTGTGGGACCTGCAGGCCCCAGGAACCTGGTCTTCCCCAGGCCGGGGTGGCCGTGTCTTGTGCTATGGTGCCTGGTCTTTCCATGGCAGTGCCAAGTGTTGCCCCCTCAATCGGAGGAGGCAGTGGGAAACCTGAAGCCCAGGCCTGCCTCGGCTGCCAGCAGCCTGGTGTCTGACACTGCACTCAAGCTGGCTGAGTGGGAGTCCCCTGAATGCTTGTCTTCACAGGCGTTGGGCTCTCCTGCTCTCGGGAGGTCATGGTGGTCTTTGAGGACACTCAGCTCACTGCAGGCTGCCTGGATCGGGGATGCTTGCATGCAAAGAAGAGCTTTATCCTCACTGATTTCTAAACAGCTTTATTGAGGTGTGATGTACACGCCCTAAAAGTCACCTGTTTTCAGTGTACAACGGAAGTCAGTTCAATAATGAGAAAGAACGAATTACCAACGCATTTGACAACACAGCTTAGTCTCAGAAGCGTGCGAAGTGGAAAAAGCCAGGTGCGAAAGGGTACCTATGCAATGATTCTATCTATATGCCATTTCTAGAAAAGACCACGTCTTTATTTGGAAATATCTGATCTAGAAAAACTCAATTGAATTTGAAGTCTGTTTGTATCAGCCCAAGACCCTTTAACATCACTTTTGTCAGTGATGGAAGATGAGGCACAGTGAGTGTCTTTAAAACTCTCAATTTTTATAAATTTAAAAATATTTGGCTGGGCGTGGTGGCTCATGCCTGTAATCCCAGCAGAAGCAGGTGATTATTTATTTATTTATTTTTGAGGCCGAATCTCACTCTGTCTCCCAGGCTGGAATGAAGTGGTGCGATCTTGGCTGACTGATATCTCCGCCTCATGGGTTCAAGCAATTCTTCTGCCTCAGCTTCCCAAGTAACTGAGATTATAGGCGCTTTGGGAAGCCAAGGCAGGTAGATTGCTTAAGCCCAGAAGTTCAAGACAAGCCTGGGCAACATGCTGAGACCTCATCTCTGCAAAAAATACAAAAAGTAACGAGGCATGGTGGTGCATATGTGTAGTTACTCTGGAGGCTGAGGTGGGAGGATGGCTTAAGCCTGGTAGGTCAAGGCTGCAGTGGGCCATGACTGCACCACTGAACTCTAGCCTGGGTCACAGAGTGAGATCCTGTCTCAAAATAAATATAAATAAATAAAATAAAATGGTGTAAGAGTTGGTTAAAAGTTTTTAAAATCACATGTTTCTGGCCAGGCAGATAGCTCACACCTGCAATCCCAGCATTTTGGGAGGCCAAGGCAGGCAGATCACTTGAGCCCAGGAGTTTGAGACCAGGCTGGCCAACATGGCGAAACCCCATTACTAAAATACAAAAATTATCTGGGCCTGGTGGTGCATGCCTGTAATCTCAGCTATTCAGGAGCCTGAAGTAGGAGAATCACTTGAACCCGGGAAGCAGAAGTTGCAGTGAGCTGAGATCATGCCAGTGTACTCCAACCTGGGCAACAGAGCAAGAGAAAGAGAGAGAGAGAGAATGAGAGAGAGAGAGAATGAGAGAGAGAGAGAGAAAGAGAATCACCTGCTCCTGCAAACAAAATGTGTCTTTGAGAATGATTAATAAGAAGTTGGAGAACTCACCATGGAAATGTCCTACCCGGGGCTGGATGCTGCAGGTGCCCATCCTGCATCCCTGGGCTGCCCAGGTCCCTGCAGCTCTGTAGGTTTCTGGGGAAGGCAGTGGGTGATTCAGGAGGATGTTCCATACACCCCTCAGAGACCCCCGGTGGGTCTGATGTCGTGTGTGCCCCCTGGGCCTGTATTTAATGCATCCCACAGGCTGGCCTGTTTTCTCTGCCTCAGTCTTCTTGCTCCTCCCTTGTGCTTGCTGGGGCCGCCTGCCTCCCCAGCCACTTCCAAGGTCTCATCTCACCTCTGCCTTGGGAGGAACACAGGCCGGAAGAATCCTGCTGGCATCCACCCATTCCTCCATAAGCGTGCTCCCAAAAGATCATACTCACAGCAGCAGGATCAAGAGCTTATTATTTTTGTAACGGACTTGACTTTATTTGAAATTTCATGCTCTTTCAATGTTTAAAAGTCTTCCCCAGCTTGGAATTTCATTTTTTTTCCCTTAGCTTAAATAGGAAATAGGACGTTTAAGAAGGGCCAGGCTGAAGAGGGCGGTGGGGTAGGTGCCATGGTTTAGGGAAGTGGGTCCAGGAAAGCTCTGGGATGATGGTTTGTGACCTGGAGCACGTGAGAGATGGATCCACACTGTTGTCTCAGGGAAGAGCAGCCCTGGCAGAGGAGGCTGGACTGCAAAGGCCAGGAGGTAGGCGGGGCTGGGCCAGCAATGAGGCCGTGGTGGAGGCTAGGGATGGGGCCGGCCCGAGGGCTTTGTGACTGTGCTGTGGCCCTGGGAGATGGATTGCTTCAGGGTGCTGAGCATGGAGAGCGGTGGCTGCTCTACAGCATAAGGGACCCCCTTGAGTGTGGGGGACCAGGCTGCTGCCCTGGCAGGGGAGAGACGGTGTTAGGGGCCACGTGGAGTGCCTGGCTTCAGCATCTATTCTGAAGGAAAAGCCGACAGGATCCTGAGGGGATGCCAGTAAGAGGATTAGTGCTGGCGACACTTCACATACCGGGGACTTGACCCTTTACTAGGAAGCTGTGTGTGGGACCCACCATGGCAAACCCACGTTTCCTCTGGGAGTGGGCGGTTCTCAGCACCCCTCCTTGGGGCAAAGGGGCTCCTTTCTTGAGTGGCATTCTCTATGGTCCTGGGGGTAAAGGGCCACTCTCTGTTGAACACGGCCCTCCTCGGGCAGTCTAATTGCCATTTAACCTTTGTGGAGCTTAATTAAGGATGTTTAGTCTGGGCAGGCTGCACTTGACTCAGTAGGTCACACCTGTGACCTTCCCTCCAGCCCACAGCGGCCCAGACAGACAGGCTATCGTGGCGTCCCAAGAGGAAGGGGAAAGGGAGGGTTTCACTCCTGCACTTCTCAGCTCATGGAGGGTGTGGGCTGACAAGGGGGCCCTAGAGGGTGGGCTGGGAGGATGGCTGCCCCCAGATATGGGCACAGTGCCTGGGGCAGTGGGAAGAGCTGAATGCACCCTCAGGTTCACTCAGATAATGTCTGACCTCAGTGTGTGAGTGTGTGTTTGTGTGTGCATGTGGGTGTGTGCCCGCACCTCCCTCCCTGCTCACACAGGAGGGGGTCAGAACTAGGGGTTTGATACTCACTACTTGAGCAGGTGAAGGTGTGGAAAATGGCACTCCCAGGAGATCCTAGAGGCCATGTAGTGCACGGGTTAGGAAAATCTGTTTTTGTTTGTTTGTTTATTTTGTTTTTATTTTGTTTTGTTTTTTGAGATGGAGTTTTTTGAGACTACAGCCCAGGCTGGAGTATACTGGCACAATCTCGGCTCACTGCAACCTCCACCTCCCGGGTTCAAGCAATTCTCGCATCTCAGCCTCCCAAGTAGCTGAGATTACCAGCACCCACCATCATGGCCGGCTAATTTCTGTATTTTTGTAGAGATGGGGTTTCACAATGTTGGCCAGCCTGGTCTTGAACTCCTGACCTCAGATGATCCTCCCGCCTTGGACTCCTAAAGTGCTGGGATTACAGGCATGAGCTACCAAGCCCGGCCTGGCACAAACTTCCTGTAAAGGGCCAGGGAGTGAATGTCACAGGCTTTGCTGGTATCTGTCCTGGTGTCTGCATCACTACTTGACTGCCCTGGGAACATGAAAGCAACAATGGTGGATATGTAAATGAACAGGGGTGACTGAGTTCCAGTGAAATTCACCACAGCAGGCAGTGGCTGGATTTGGCCAGAGGGTGCAGTGCTGACCCCAGATCTAGTGCTGGCATGACTTTCTGTGAGGAGGCTGAGGTTAGAAGGATGAAGTCCCTGGTCCAGAGGTCTGTAGGTTGATACGGAATTTGCTCAGAATTCAGAGTGGCTCTGCCATGTAGGTGTTCAAAACCCAGCTCTTGGAACCAGGCAGGCCTAGGATTGAGATCTATTCTAAATTCCTAAGCCTCACTGTCCTCATGCGTAAGATGGTAGACAATGCCATGTTATGGGATCCACCCATTCCATTCATTCAGCAAACATGGTCTGAATCAAAGTAAACACATCCTTCTTTTCCTCCATTCCATGGCTACTTGTTGGGTGCTCTCGCTGGCCAGGTGCAAAGCTAAGGCAGTGATGGGGACAGATGTGGTCCCCGTGTTCTCCAGTGCCATCTTCCCTGAGGAGGCTTCACAGACCATCAGCTGTGCAGTTCCTGGTGCTGGTTACAAATGTGATTCTGGGCCCTCTCCGAGTTTTAGAGTTTAGGAATTCCACAATCTCCCTACCACAGTCAGTTCTGCCAGGATGTTTGTCTAAAAACATGAATTTGTTCCAAAATGATAGATATTTTTGGGAATAATTTGAACATCATGTGGATTTCAGCTTGGCTTATACATGATTTTGTTGGGGAGAAACACTGGGTGGACACAGATGACTGCACTTAGCTGGGCCAGGCCACATAGGAGCACACAGACACACACACACACATGCACATGTGCATCCAGACACGCAAACATGTGTACATGCACACATGGACATGCATGCACGCACATATATGCGCACACAACATACATGCATGCACGTGTGCACACATGCATGTGCACACACAAACACATACATAAACATGCACACATGTGTAGGCACACACATGCACATAGGCACACTTGCACACACACATGCATGAAAATGCACACACACACATGCACACACATACCTACTGGCCACCCAGCACACCTCAAGTGTTAGGGCCACATCTATCTTCATTGGAGTTACAGCTTTCTATTTCATACAACTTTCCTTCTGCCACTCTCAATAACTTAAAAACTGTAACCCTTCCCGAGCTCCTTCCCCAGCAAACTTTGTCTTTTTCAAGGTAAAACATTGTATCTGTTTAGGTCTTTATGTATTGTATAACCATTGGTACCATTTTAATTAGATTCCCATCATTGGTAGCGTGACTTGTCACTGTTAAAGTTTCTGAGTGCTGTTCTCCTAATCCCATTTTCTCCATAAGCGTTGTGACTTTGGTGTGCAGTCTTGCATACAGTGTAGTGATTTTAAGAAACAAATACATTATGTTGCAGAGGCACTGACTGTGTTTATCACTGGGGCTTCCTGATTTGTGGTCCAGTATTTTTCCATCTATGTTAATTGGGATGGGTTAGGCTTTGCTAAAGTAACAATATGTCCTGAAATCTCAACAGCATCATACCATAAAGGTTCATTTTCTGTCTTGTACAAAAGCCAGGTCAGGCGAGTGGCTCTCCGGGGTTGCTGCCTCCACGCTGAGACTCAGGGATCTAGGCAGTTTTCATCTATGGCCCCCCCCACCCCCCACCATGCAGCCTCCATAGTCAGTGACAAAGTGAAAGGAGACTTGGGGGATCCTGCAGGATGTTTCCTCCACTGGGCCTGCGAGAGACCTCAGACACTTCCACCAGCACCCACTGGTCAGAGTTCAGTCTTATGGCACCCAGCTAGCTACAAAGGAGGCTGAGAAATGCCATTTTCCTGTGTGTCCAGGAAGGGGACCAGAGTCGATGAATGCATCACAGTATCTCAGCCACATCACATTGTTTTGGTTCTCTTACCTTCTAACAGTTCCCTGGCACCGATTCTGTGTGCCAGGCACTGCTCTAGGCTCTGGGGATACAGTAGAGAAGATGAAAACCAAAATAAAACAGGACTATAGAAATAAATCCTCCCTCCATGGAGGTTAAATTCTAGGGCATAGGTAGCTAGATAATAATCTTTGAAAAGTAAATGTGATGTTTGTCTTCTGGTGACATGGAGCCAAAAGAATGCATGAAAGAGAGAAAGAGTATGCGGTGGAGGTTGGGAAGTGAGGGTGGCCTTACAACTTTAAATAGGATGGTTGGCTGAAAGACCTCTTGGAGAAGGTGGCAATTTGAGAAAAATATTTAAAGAAGTTAAACAGGGTGCCATGTGGAAACCTGGGGTAAGAGTCCCAGTGGGGTGAAGAGACAGTGCAAAGGCCTTGGGGGTAGGAACAGACCTGGAAAATCCCGTGGTCTACAAGGAGGCCACTGTGGCTGAGAACGTCTTGGGGGCGTGGCTGTAGCAGGAGATGAGATCAGATCACCATCAAAGGACAGCTTGCTGAGGAACTTGCAGACTGTTTTCTAGACTTCGAGTTTGAGGCCACTGAGAGTCATGTGACAGCTGCCCTTGAACCCAGGGCACTTCTAGCTCCTGGCTTCCCTGCTGATCCCTGTGCTCCAGGTCCTTTGACAGATGGGGAATACGGGGCTCAGGGAGGTCAAAGATGGTCATTGCCCAGTAATCATCATAAAATGAAAACAAGAAAGCAGCTGTATGTGCTGGGTCTACCAAGCTGCACTGTAGCGTAATGTGCAGTGAATTCTGAGGCAGGTTCGTGGTGGCAGAGGCGGGGTGTTGGTAACCAAGGGAACAGCGAGTTACCCCTACCTCTTTCTCTGGCTGGAAGTTCAGCATTCAGACTCTCTGTCTGAGGATAGCACCTCTTGCACACACTTAGGGCCCTCAGAGGGCTGCAGCTCAGGTGAGGACACTCTGTGACAGCCCTTCCTCTGTGGGAAGATGGCAGGCAGGGAAGCAGCAAATAATTAAATTGATGTTGACATTTATTGCTTGTGAAGGCAGTAAAAGCATCACATGGCCTGCTCATATAGCCACACGGCCTATTTACAGTCTCATGTCATTTTTCTGGTAATCCAAACCAACAAAGCTCTCTGAAGCTGCTGTGTGTTCAGCTGAGACCTCTCCACCATGAGGAACCTGGTCAGGGATGCACCAAACCCTCCCTCTCCTGATGGGTGAGGGGCCCTTGTTTACTTGGGTTCATGTGTTTTATTGATTCAGGGAAAATCCCTTTTGGCCATTGTCCAAAAGGTCAAATGCTGCAATCTTGGCATTTTGTGGGCAAACAGCAGGGATCCCGTGCCCAGGCTGTTGAAGCCATCAACCCTGAACCAGCAATTGCCCATGATGCCATCTCCCATGTTGATGCAGCTTAAAACTTCCTCCAGATGTGTTTGTGTAAAGTATGAACTGGGATAGGCTTGTAGGGGAACAGGTTGATAACATGTTTCAAAATTTAAAATTCATGTACCTCTTCATCCAGCAGTTTCACTTCTAGGAACCCACCATGCTAATGAACTTGCAAATGCACTCGAAGGCACAGGCATATTGCAGTGATTATTTAATTTGAAATATTCAAAGGGATATATTTCATTTAAAATTTAATGAATGAATATATGAAATGAATTGAACATCGAGATGCTGAAACTGATGAAAACAACGGAAATGTCTATTAGTAGATGATGAATGAATCGGGGCACGTATCTATAATGCGGGAATAGGTAGCTGTTAGAAATCAAGGGTCTCTGTGGGCATAGGCAGCGTGATCTCTAAGATACAAGGTTTGAAAGAATGAGGCAGAAGGAAGACTGCATTAGAATAGGCCCATTTATCTGGATTTTTTAAAAAAAGTATCTTGATGCTAGTATATACATAGACAAATTCTGCAATAATACTGAGGTAAGGTTTCCTTCTTTCATTCTTTCTTTCCTTCTTTCCTTTTTTATTTCCTTCTTTCCTTCCTTCCTTCTTTCCTTCCTTCCTTCCTTTCTCTCTTTCTTTCTTCTTTCTTCTTTTTTGAGGCAAAGTCTCACTCTGTCACCCAGGTTGGAGTGCAAAGGCGTGATCTCGGCTCACTGAAACCCCTGCCTCCTGGGTTCAAGGGATTCTTGTGCCTCAGCCTCCTGAATAGATGGCGTTACAGGTGTGTGCCATCATGCCTAGATAATTTTGGTATTTTTTAAAAAATGGAGACAGGGTTTCACCGTGTCGGCCAGGCTGAACTCAAAACTTCTGACCTCAAGTAATCCACCTGCCTTGGCCTCCCAAAGTGCTGGGATTACAGGTGTGAGCTACCACACCTGGCCTCAGGTAAGTATTAAAAGTGGTTTTGGTGATAAGGGAAACATGGTCTTCTTTAAAGAAATAATATGCATGCATTATGTTTTAGTAAGAAAATAATTCATATCCTGTAAAGGCAACCATTATAGAAGACAGAATGCTGGAGTCGAACCCAGACCTTCTAAATCTGACCCCAGCTGCCCACCTAATAGGTGTGTGGTCTTGGGCACGTGACATCCTTAACCACTTTGAGATGTTATTTACTTGGTAGAGTGGATTATAAGGTTTAAATAAGGTGATATTTGCTGACACTCTTAAGTATGATATGACGCCACCCCATGGTCGACAGTTCTGATATTATTTCATCTTTGTTAATGTATTTGTGTGTGTGTGTATGTGTGTAAGGAATAGAAATGCGCTTGGCCAACTTAAGGGAGAAAAGTGAGGAGTGAACAAAGGGAAGTTACTTGGAGGAATAAGGTGGAAACATAGAACAAAAGTTTAACAATCAGGTCCTGGGAAACACTGGAACTGGAACGCTCTTATGACTTGGGAACCAGGGAGCAGGATCCATTAATGAGATGAATCATCAGCAACCAGTTCTCTTCTTCATTCACTCTGCTCAGGATCCAGAGTCCCAGGACAAAGCCTGATTGGTTTAGTTCGGATCTTGTGCCTACTCCCAGGCTTATGGAGGAAAGAGAACGCTGACTGACCATAGGAGTCACTAATGAGGCAGGAGGAAAATAAAAGAGTGGTCAACAAAAGAGAGATGGATTCTGGGTGAGCAGAGAGCCAAAATGAAACACATAATATAGTGGCTGTTTTTCCTAAACAGTATTGAATTAGCCATGGCAGGCCAGCTACTGTAATAAACAACCAACATTGCAATGGCTTAATTCATTAGTTTATTTCTCGCTCTTGCTGCCTTCCAGTGTTCTTGATTCTCAGTCAGGTGGCTGTCCTGGGTGTCTGCTCCACACGGTCATTCAGGGACTCGGCTTCCTGTAGTCTCCTCATTTTTCACTGCATCCACTAATCTAACCAACAGACAAGGGAAGAGCTAACAGAGAGTACTCTTATGTGGTAGAATCTGGTCATGTGACCACACCTAATCACAGCTGGAAAGTTGTCTGTGTGTTCAGGAGAAAAGGGAAAAACCTGGTGACCAACCTGCTGGGTCTGCTATAGATATCATAACATAGAACAAGGAATATTTTCATTCCAGGCCTGAGGACCTGTGAGTTTAATGCTTTGATGTAAGGTGAGTCATGCTTTGACCTAAGGCAAGTCATTTCTCCTCTCTAAATCTCATTTTATTCATCTCAAAAATGAGAATGAGGCGGGTGCAGTGGCTCACGCCTGTAATCCCAGCACTTTGGGAGGCTGAGGCGGGTGGATTGCTTGAGGTCAGGAGTTCAAGACCAGCCTGACCAACATAGTGAAACCCCGTCTCTACTAAAAATACAAAAATTAGCCAGGTATGATGGTGGGAGGCTGAGGCAGGAGAATCGCTTGAACCCAGGAGGCGGAGGTTGCAGTGAGCCAAGACTGCACCATTGCCCTCCAGCCCAGCAACAGAGCGAGACTCCATCTCAACAACAAGAACAGCAACAAAAAAAAAAAAAAAAAAAGAGAGAGAGAGAGAATGTTGGAGAAGATACAAGGTTTTAAACTTTTTCTTTGTCCAGATAACTTTCTCCAACTAAACCCAGTGAAGAATCCAGTAGACAAACTAAACAGACAGCTGTGGAGCTGCTCCAGCTGATGTGGGGTGCAGCTGGGGGCCCAAAGCCTACATACGCATCCCAATCCTTGCTGGCATGGCCCTACGTGGACTGTTTATGGCTCTGGGCACCCCATGTGCAGGCTATTGTTGGTTTAGGGAGCTTCCAGTTAGGACGTGATCAGCCAGTCTTCTGGACTCTTCAGGGAATGTTCAACACTTTGCTCTGTTCTCACTTTGGAAAACTCTGGAGACATTTGAAACCAGGGCCACTTGGCACCCTCCTCAGCTGGCCCTGGGATGTGAATCCTCCCTGCTCAAAACCACCTGTTTGGCGCTCCAAACCTTACTGTACCACAATTTATTTACTTATTTTTTTACTGAGGGGAAACGTTTAGCATAGTAAATCATGTGGTTCCAGCATTTCCCGAGGCATTTCCATGAAGAGGGGATCCGGAGTGGGCCTTCAGACTTTCAGACTGTGACACACGGCGGGCAGAAGCTCTCATGGTGAAAGGGAAGCAGGTCTCCCCGGGCGTCTCCAACGTCAGAGGAACATAACAGGCACATCTGCCTAGATTAGCCAAGAAAAGTGTCAAGGGCGAAGTGTTGATATCAGTTTACAGAGTGGAGAGACAGTTTCAAGTCACGGGACAGACTTTAAGTGACAATGATTTTGAAAGGGAATTTGTGTAATCTTGGCAATTTAGACATTAAGGTTTCAAAGCTCTAATGGACCCAAAATAAATATATACACATTTTCCACCAAATTCAAAAATAATAATCCTAAACCCCAAATGACTTTAGTCCCATTTCTCCAATCAGTTGCTTCCTTCCCGAAGTGGAGAAGGTTGAATCGGAGAAGAGGACAAGCAGACGCTGCGGTGCGTTCATGAGCCTTCGGTTTCTCCTCCGAACTGGATTCCAAACACATGTTCTGCTGCACTTCAAACTGCAAAAGTCACCAACATCCTCTTGAAATCTACAAGTGCTTTCTCCTTCTAGAGATGGCATTAGAGTCCCAAGGGACCCCAAAAATGGCCCACTTGGAATTAGAGTCTTAAAAATCAGCCAGGAACTCCCTATTCTGGTATTCTTAAGCTTCCTTGGAAATGTGTCTATGTCAATAGACAATGTCTGCCCTCTGAGTTTATCTGAACACCCAGTGAGACTGGACATTGCAGTTAGTCAACTGACTTTTCTTTAGATCAGGAGAGAAGGAAGGAGGTGGCGATTAAACAAGTGAAGAGACCAGGCACAGTGGCTCACACCTGTAATCCCAGCACTTTTTGGGAGGCTGTGCTGGGTGAATCACTTGAACTCAGGAATTCAAGACCAGCTTGGGCTACATGGCAAAACCCCATCTCTACAAAAAAAGCAAAAATTAACCAGCGTGGTGGTGGGATACGTCTGTGGTCCCAGCTACTCAGGAGATGGAAATGGAGTGTCACCTCAGCCTGGGGGGGTTGAGGTTGCAGGGAGCCATGATTGTAGCACTGCACTCCAGCCTGGGCAACAGAGTGAGACTCTGTCTCAAAACAAAACAAATGAAGGATGAATAATCTTTCTCCAGGTCTTCTGGGACCCTACCTTGCATCTAATGATGTGTCTCCAGGGAGTCTTCTAGGGGCATCCATGCTCTCTGTGTTATAGATGTAAAAGCTGGGGTGCACAGAGAACTCTGGCAGAGGTCTCACCAGTAGAAAGGGGAGCACTTCAATAAAGTGTTAAGGGTGCTGGCCTGGAAAGAAGATATATCTACATTTAAATCCAAATGTGCCTCTTATTTTTCCCCTGAACTTGGACACAGCAAAATCAGAAGTGACAATGGTCATAGCTATCTCATATTGTGATAAAATGCCAGTGAAATGTTTAGCACTGTGCTGGAAGGTGGAGGTGCTTGGTCAGTGGGAGCTTCTGTTATCCATGAATCCAACAGAAAAGTTCTTGGATCATGAGGAAGAAGAGGGGATTTATTACAGGGCATCAGGGGCTTTCAAGACTGCTGACGAGCTACAGGAGTAAGGACCAGGGAAAGTTGTCACTAGTGCTCAGGAGTAACATGAAAGTTTGACCAACCAGGCAGTTGCAGGAACCACAGGAACTGCTGCGGATGTTACCAGCTGTCTGCAACACTGAGGTGGGCGGCTGGTGGGACCCCCAGGCAGCTGCTACCAAAGCTCACAAGTCCACCTGCCGGTGTGGTGCTAGGGAGCAATGGCTTCAGTTCTTTTCTTTTCTTTTCCTTTCCTTTCTTTCTTTTTTTTTTTCAGAGAGGTCTCACTATGTTGCCCCAGGCTGGCCTCCAATCCTAGGCTTAAGCTATCCTCCTGCCTTGGCCTCCCAAAGTGCTGGAATTATAGGTGTGAGCCACCATGCCCAGCCAGGCTTTGACCTTTCTCCCACTTTCCAAATATTGTATGGGAGGCTGTCACTGACGAAGTGTAATCTCGAACCATCTGAATGGCAAGAGGTTCTGGGAAATGTAGTTTTCAGGCTTCCAGCCCATGCAATAGTTGCCATCATGTCCAGTATTGAGCAGTAAGCTTGACGACCGACATTGTAGAAGAAATCCTATAACCACACAAGAAGACCAACAGAAATCTCAAAAGGGCTGGAAACCTCCACTTCAGATGCTTGGATCCAATGGAAAAGTGCTATTGGAAGTCAGAATATGTCATCACAGTCAAAGATGTTGGAAGCAAGGCTTTGAGAGTCATTACATGCCCTGGAAGGTGTGGGCATGAAAGTTGTGTGACCAAGACAGAGCCCTTGAGGTGTGGTGCTTGGGTGACCAGGCCCAACTGCCCTGCTCTGAGAAGTCACCCTGCCCCAGGACCTGCTTTCTCTGAGCTTCCGTAGTGCACTTTGTCTAAACCACATGTGAGTCTGTTTTCTAATGGTTTTCTCTGTAAAACATCTTATTCCTAAATATATTTTTTAAAATCATTTTGAGGGTAAGGAGTATTTTCAAATCTTCAAAACGCACAAGGAAATGTTTCTTAAAAATAACAAAAAAAATGTTCATTAGGAAAAACTGAAAAACACAGAGTAGTGCAAAAAGGAAACACAGACCTTCCGGAATTTCACCATTCCCAGTTCTCACGCGCTGCTCATATTTCGGTGGCCATGCTCCCACTTTTTCCCCCTAATGCACACACATATTTAAATGTGTGACTGTGTTAACACATTCATAAAAAGCTTCCACACGCCTACTGCCTGCCAGGCACTGACTACATTCTTCATCATTTGTAATAATCATAAACCTGATGATCAGCTGTTTTTGGGGTGAGAATAGGTTCCCACTCCTTGTGTTTCGAGGTGGAAGTCACCACACTGGGGCAACATTCCTATTCTCTCTGCCTTGGAAAGTTCTTCCCGGCAGTTGGCTCCATCTGTGGAGCTGGTGTTGCAGGAGGCAGGCTTTCCCAATCCTCCGAGCCACAGGTCGTATGGGGCAGACCCCACAGAGGAGGCTGTGGTTTTGCTGCTCTGTCTGACTGTGGGGAGGTCTGTGTAATTTGGGGAGAAGTGTTAGCTACTCATAAACCAGCTGACCTAGAGGTGTGTCCCCCAGTTAGCTTTATCAGTAATAATCGTGATCTGTCCATCTCCATCTGCCTGTCCCAGCACTCATCTCCCTCGCTGCTCTCTGCTTGTGGTGTGAAGAAAGGCGAATTGTGTATTGACCCCTAGGCACTGTGTTAGGTGTTCACATGAATGGCCTTAAGAGGATGTGCTCTGTCGTCCAAGCTGGAGCGCAGTGGCGTGATCTCAGCTCACTGCAACCTCCGCCTCCCAGGTTCAAGCGATTATCTTGCCTCAGCTTCCCTTTCCTGGGATTACAGGGGCCAGCCACCATGCCCGGCTGATTTTTGTATTTTTTAGTAGAGATGGCTTTCGCCATGTTGGCCAGGCTGGTCTCTGGCCTCAGGTGATACACCCGCCTTGGCCTCCTAAAGTGCTGGGATTACGGGCGTGAGCCGCTGCGCCTGACCATGACCATTCTTTTAAGGTGAAAAAAACTAGGGCACAGAGAGGCTAGGTCACAGAGCTAGGAAATGGTGATGTTGGGTTTTGATTCAGCTTTTTCCTTTCTCTCTCTCTTTTCTTTAATTCTTTCCTTCCCTTCCCTTCCTTCCTTTTCAGCTTTATTGAGAAATAATTCACACACCATATAACATACCCATTTAAAGTGTACAACTCAGTGGTTTTTAAATATTCAGAGTTGTGCAACTGTCACCACAGTCAATTTTTGAAAATTTTCATCACCTCAAAAAGAAACTGTGTTTTCATCCCCCCTCTATTTCCCTTTCCCTCTCCCCCAGGCCCTGACAACCACAAATCCACTCCTGTCTCTGTGATTTGCCTGTTCTGGACGTTTTCTAGAAATGGGCTCAGACAATAGGTAGCGTTTTGTGTCTGGCTTCTTTCACTCAGCACGAGGTTTCGAGGTGTGGCCATGTTGTGGTGTGTGTCAGCACTGTATTCCTCTTTATTGATGAATAATATTCCCCCATGCGGATGACAGCCTGTCTGTCAGCTGATGGCCACGTGGACATATTGGCGATTTCAATCAGCTCTTTCTTCAAAGACTCTTCTCCAAACTCCCTCCCTTTGGGGCGGTTGATTTAGCTGAGGGCAATATGATGCCAAAGAGACTGGCTGGCTTTGGGGCAGGCCCCCATGACAGTTACTTACCTAACCTGCAATTAGGCTCAGCCTAGAGAGGGGAGCAGGATGGGGCCTCTGGGGCCAGATGCCAGGGTAGCCTCAGAGTAATGAGAGCTGTTATTCCCTCAGAGAGGGGGAAGTAAGTGAGTGGGTTCAGAGGCAAGAAAGACAGTGTCATAGATCGCTCAACCTCCCAGAACCCCACCTTCTGGGCCCCTCGTCGCAGCTCTGCTGGACAAATCCCTAGGGACTTTGCGCTGTGATCTGGGCCACGGGGCAAATTCTGTTCCCTTTGAATTCCAAGCACCTGAGCAGCAGAAGGTTCAGGACAAGCCAGAAAGAGGGAAGAGCTCCCCGCAGGCACGAGGACCAATCTCAGAGAGGGCATTTGGCTGGGTAGCTAGGCCAAGTGCCCTTGGGGCTGTGGGGACAGCACTCCAGAAGGGCCTCTGCCGCCGCCCGGGTCTGTGTGTTCCTGGAGTCTGTGGTGAGCAGGAATGAGAGTGACCCAGTGTCACCAAGGGACTTGCTGTGCTCAGCAGCCAGGGTGGCGGCAGAATGCTTCTGGAAGAGTCCTTCCTGCTCATGACTGGCTCTGAGCGGCTCCCAAGGCCAGTCTGGCTTTGTTTGCCAATCTTGGGAGTCAAGGGAAACGTGGATCTTTTAGCTGCTTCAGCAAAAGAGAAGCTCTGAGTTCACATCGGCAGGCATCCAGGAACAGAAGCAAACAGAAATATAGCAATGGTGAGCCTGAGGTCAAGAAAGGAGAGGAGTTCATTAAGAAGAATAAGCTGGGACAGGAGTGGGGTGTTTGTGCAATGTGTGCACCTCTAGTCCCAGCTGTCTGGGAGGCTGACTGGGGAGGATTGCCAAGTTCAAACACAGCCTGGGCAAAACAGCAAGACCCTCATCTAAAAAAAAAAAAGGCTCCTATCTCCTCCTTCTCTGTGTGACAACAACTTATAAATCTGTAGGGAACAATTTATCCTATGAAGTGGGTAGTTTTATCCTTTTTTTTTTTTTCTGTTTTTGTTTTTATTTTTAATGTTTTACTTTTTGTGGGTACATAGTATGTACTTGTGGGGTATGTAAGATATTTTGGTACAAGCATGCAGTGCATCATATCACATCATGGAGAACGGGGCGTCCATCCTCTCAAGCATTTGTCCTTTGTGTTACAGACAATTCAATTATACTCTTAGTTCTTTTGTTTTATTGTTATTATTTATTTAGATGGAGTCTCTCTCTCTCACCCAGGCTGGAGTGCAATGGTGCGATCTCAGCTCACTGCAGCCTCCGCCTCCCAGGTCCAAGTGATCCCCTTGGCTCAGCCTCCCGAACAGCTGGGATTACAAGCACACACCACTACACCCAGCTAATTTTTGCATTTTTAGTAGAGACAGCATTTCGCCATGTTGGCTAGGCTGGTCTCAAACTCCTGGCCTCAAGTGATCTGCCTGCCTCAGCCTCCCAAAGTGCTGGGATTACAAAGGTGAGCCACCACGCCTGGCCTCTTAGTTATTTTAAAATGTATAATTAGGTTATTACTGACTATAGTCACCCTGATGTACTATTAAATAGTAGGTCTTAATCAGTCTTTCTAACTATTTTTTTGCACCCATTAATAATTCTTACTCAGCTGCCCCCCACTCCCCTTCCCAGCCTCTGGTAGCCATCCTTCTACTCTGTATGTCCATGAGTTCAACTGTTTTGATTTTTAGGTACCAAAAATAAGTGAGAACATGCGATGCTTGTCTTTCTGTGCCTGGCTTATTTCACTTAACATAATGACCTCCAGTTCTTTGTTGCAAATGACAGGATCACATCCTTGTTTGTGGCTGAATAGTACTCCATTGTGTGTATGGACCACATTTTCGTTATCCATTCACCTGTTGGTGGACACTTAGGTTGCTTCCACATCTTGGCTGTTGTGAACAGTGCTGCAGTAAACTTGAGAGTGCAGCTGTCTTTTCAATCTACTGGGTGTCTAGCCAGCAGAGGGATGGCTGGGTCATATGGTAGCTCTATTTTTAGTTTTTTGAGGAGCCTCCAAACTGTTTCCATAGTGGTCCTAACTTACATTCCCACAAAAGTGTATCAGTATTCCCTTTTCTCCAAATCCTCACCAGCATTCATTATGGCCTGTCTTTTGGATAAAAGTCACTTTAACTGAGGTGAGATGATAGCTCATTGTAGTTTTGATTGGCACTTCTCTGATGACCAGTGGTGTTGAGCTCCTTTTCAGATACCTGTTTGCCATTTGTATGTTTCCTTTTGAGAAATGTCTGTTCAGATCTTTTGCCCATTTTTTGATCAGATGATTAGATTTTTTTTTCCTGTAGAGTTGATTGAGCTCCTCATGCATTCTGGTTATTAATCCCTTGTCAGATGAGTAGTTTGAAAATATTTCCTCCCATTCTGTGGGTTGTCTCGTCACTTTGTGGATTATATCCTTTGCTGTGCAGAAGCGTTTTAACTTGATGTGATCCCATTTGTCCATTTTTGCCTTGGTTATTTGTGCTTGTGGGGTGTGGCTCGAATTTCTTCCCAGACCAATGTCCTGGAGATTTTCCCCAATGTTTTCTTTTAGTAGTTTCATAGTTTGAGGTCTTCAATTTAAGTGTTTAATCCATTTTGCTTTGATGTTTGTATATGGTGAGAGCCGGGGGTCTAGTTTCACTCTTCTGCGCATGCATATCCAGTTTTCCTAGAACCATTTATTGAAGAGACTATCCTTCCCCCAGTGTATGTTTTTGGCACCTTTAACAAAAGTGAGTTCACTGTAGGTGTGTGGATTTGTTTCTGAGTTCTCTAGTCGGTTCCATTGGTCTATGTGTCTGTTTTTTTGCTAGGGCCATGCTATTTTGGTTACTATAGCTTTTCCTGTGTTTTTATGTTGACACATAATAATTGTACATATTTATGGGGAACAATGAGATGTTTTGATAAATAGATACATTGTATAATGATCCTATCATGGTATTTAGCACTGCCATCATCTCAAACATTCATCGTTTCTTTGTGGTAAGAACACTTAAAATTCTGTCTTCTAACTATTTTGAAACATACCAAATAGTATTTTTATCTGTGATTCTTCCTGTCTAACTGATCCTGTACCTGTAAACTACACTGTCTCCATCCCAGGGACCTCTCCCCTCCCCAGCCACTCTTCTACTCTTCACTTCTGTGACATCTGCTTTTTAGATTCTGCATATGAGTGATGTCATGCATTACAAAGTGTGTATATTTATGTGCCTGTATCCTCCAGGTTGATCTATGTTGCCACAAATGACAGGATTGCTTTTTTTTTTGAGATGAATTCTCACTCTGTCACCCAGGCTAGAGTGCAATGGCTGGATCTCGGCTCACTGCAACCTCTGCCTCCCAGGTTCCAGCAATTCTACTGGTTCAGCCTCCTCAGCACCTGGATTACAGGCCTGCACCACTATGCCCAGCTAATTTTTGTGTTTTTTGTAGAGATGGAGTTTCACCATGTTGGCCAGGCTGGCCTCTTGAACTCCTGGCTTCAAGTCATCTGCCTACCTCAGCTTCCCAAAGTGTTGGATTACAGACTTGAGCCACCATGCCTGACCTAGGTTGGATTCTCTTTTATGGCTGAATAGTATTCTGTTGTGTAAATAGCCAGATTTTCTTTATCCATTCATTTGTTGATGGACGCGTGGGTTGATTCCAGATCTCAGCTATTGTGAATAGAGCTAGAATAAACACGTGAGTGCAGATATCTCTTCCGTATGCTGATTTCACTTGCTTTGGGCATATACCCAGCAGTGGAATTGCTGGATCCTATGGCAGCTCCATGTGGAGGCTTTGAGGAGTCCCCATGCTGTACTCTGTCATGGTTGTACTAATCTGCATTCCCATCAATGGTGTACGAGCCTTCCCCTATCCCCACATCCTTGCCAATGTCTGTGATCTTTTGTCTTTTTGATAGTAGTCTTTCTAACTGGGGTGAGGTGATAGCTCACTGTGGTTTGGGTTTTTTACACAGTGATCCGAGACTCAGAGGAACCAAGGAAACTGCCTGAGGTTGCCCGGCTGGTTGGTGGCAGAGATGAGCTGTGAGCCCAGGTGTCTGGTTTCAGAAGCAGTCTCTGCCTGCCATGCTGCATGTCTGGGCTCACTGCCTGCCAGTTCCTGGCCCTGGTTGGTTTCTGGTGCACTTGAGGAGAGGTCCTGGAAGTTCTTCTGCCCAAGGCAGTCTTTTTAAAAACATTGTGGTAATATATGCTTAACATACAATTTACCATTATAACCTTTTTTTTTTCTTTTTTTTTTGAGATGGAGTTTTATTCCTGTTGCCCTGGCTGGAGTACAATGGCACGATCTTGGCTCATTGCAACCTCCACCTCCCAGGTTCAAGCAATTCTCCTGCCTCAGCCTCCCAAGTAGCAGGGATTATAGGCATATGCCACCATGCCTAGCTAATTTTGTATTTTTAGTAGTGACAGGGTTTCTCCATGTTGGTCAGGCTGGTCTTGAACTTCCGACCTCAGGTGATCCACCTGCGTTGGTCTCCCAAAGTGCTAGGATTACAGGTGTGAGCCACCACACCTGGCCTCATTGTAACCATTTTTATGTGTTTAGTTCAAAGGCATTAAGCATATTCATTGCTGTGCAGACATCACCACTATCCATCTCTACAGCTTCCTCATCTTCCCAGACAGTAACTCTTCACCCTTAAATTAACTCCTCATTTTCCATCCTTCCTCCCATCCGGGGCACCTACCATGCTTCTTTCTGTTTTTATGATTTTAATGATTCTGGGTCCTTCATATAACTAGAACTTATCTATAGCTGGGACTACAGGTGTGCACCAACATACCTGGCTAAGTTATTATTAATTAAAACTTTTTAAAAATTTTTACTTTAAGTTCTGGGATACATGTGCTGAACGTGCAGGTTTGTTACATAGGTATACATGTGCCATGGTGGTTTGCTGCACCTATCAACCCATCATCTAGGTTTTAAACCCCGCATATATTAGGCATTTGTCCTAATGCTCTCCCTCCCCTTGGCCCCGCAACCCCTGACAGGCCCAGGTGTGTGATGTTATCCTCCATGTGTCCATGTATTCTGATTGTTCAACTCCCACTTATGAGTGAGAACTTGCAGTGTTTGGTTTTCTGTTCCTGTGTTAGTTTGCTGAGGATGATGGTTTCTAGCTTCATCCATGTCCCTGCAAAGGACATGAACTGGTTCTTTTCTATGGCTACATAGTATTCCATGGTGTACATGTGCCACATTTTCTTTATCCAGTCTATCATTGATGGGCTTTTGGGTTGGTCTGGCAGAGATGGAGTCTTACTATGTTGGCCAGGGTGGTCTGGAACTCCAAGGCTCAAGGATTCTCCTGCCTCATCCTCTCAAAGCACTAGGAGTACAGGCCTTTTGCCCTTTTGGCTTATTTTAAAGAGCACAGTGTCCTCAATGTTCATTCACCATCAGGGGCTCCTTTCTTTTTAAGGCTGAATAATATTCCATTTTATGAGAAACTGATTATACTTGCCAAGAATTTTGTCTTTCTGAACAGCCTGCTTTTTGCTTTATTTTTATTTTTATTTTGGTGTTTCTGAATAGCCCACTGTTTGTTTTATTTTTATTTTTTTTCTGAGCATTCCTGTGTGCCAAACATTTCTGAATATTCTTGTTTCTCTAATATAAGGACCCAGAGAAGCATTTTCTTCCCAGTCTCAAGATGTCTCATTACCTAAGCCCTAGACATATATATATATATATATTTTTTCAGAGACATGGTCTCCCTCCGTCATGCAGGCTGGAGTAGTAATTACAGCTCACTGCAGTCTTGAACTCCTGGGCTCAAGTGATCCTCCCACCTCAGCCTCCCAAGTAGCTGAAACTACAGGCATATACCACCAAACCCGGCTAATTTTTTAAAATTTTTGGCAGAGATGGAGTCTATGTTGGCCAGGGTGGTCTGGAACTCTGGAGCTCAAGTGATTCTCCTACCTCATCCTCCCAAAGCACTGGGATTACTGGCATGAGCCTCCGTGCCTGCCATAAATTGAATCTTAATTCCTATTTTGATTAAATTTAAGCTCTATTCTTGGTGAAATATAAGCCTGAGAAGAGTCACTTTCTCTCATAAAACTTGGCGATACTCTCCCTGGGTTTCCTGAATTGCATTTTGTAGATATTTATTCATTTTTCTTGCTTGTATTTCCTTTTTTCTTTCTGAAAACAAGTTTTATTTAAATAAGGGTTTAAATACATTACACATAACATTAAAACTGAAAGGGAAAAAAACCAAAAACCAGTTTGTTACTTCACATGGCATTAGGCAACCGCTGCTGTTAAGGTGCAAGCTCTACAGCTAGCTACATGACTCATCAGTTTCAGATTTGTTCCCTTGTCAAAAGTTTAACTCTGATAGAAGGTTGACCTCACATTCTGATGTTTGGACATCCCTTAGCTAGGATACGTCTAGTCAAACAGATCTTTGTGGCAAGCCAGATGTCCTACCATCTCACTAGAGGGAAGGGGGCCTCTCTGAGCTCTGACCAGGTCAGGCTGGAGACACCAGGGGATCTTCTACCACCAAAGGCTCCCTTCTAGTGGTACAGCTGCTGGTGCTGCCTTACCCCATCCTCTCCTCTCAGATTCACTGAGGACTGTTCAGGTGGTAACATTCTCTTAGGGCAGGGAACTCTGCATAGGGAGAGCGGAGAATGCTTCTGGCCATGGTTGTCTGTGATCTTAGGGCTCTGGGCTTGGCTGAAACATGATGTTACTGCTTGGTTTCAAGCTTGACACTGCCAGGCACCCACTGCTTGACCTCTGTTTAAATGAGGGACTTGAAGACTAAACAGCATGACTCTTTTCAGTTTATTGCATGAAGGAATTACACTAGTCCAAGTTAAAAGCGGACCCCAAACGGATACATTATACAAGCTGTGAGGTTTTTAAACTTGTGACGAGGGACAGAAGAGCAATTCTACTCATTGCAAGGAAATCCTCACTTAAGCTTCAGTGAGCCACAGACACTTAAAACCCATGAACCTTCAGCTGATCGTCCTTAGCCAGTCCAATCTCTACGAGGAACTGGCATATGTTCTTGCGTTGGTCACCCTGTAGCTGAATTACTTCTCCATATTCTGGATGCTCAATTACAGTACCATTGCAGGCAAACTTCTTAAACGCCTTCACTAGTTTCTTTTTATCGTAATCATCAGCGATCCCTTGGACAGTAGTAAGGGTCTTCCTGCCGTTTCTCTGTTGAATTCTTATATGGATATAATCCTCAGTGCCAGCAGGAAGCAGGTCATCACCCTTACTTGCATCAGCAAAGGGGTCGAAAGAGTGGAGGTTCTGGATAGTGGACATACGATACGATTCCTTTTCCTCAGTGGAAACGGCCTGTGGAAGGCGGTGGCGGCGGGAGAAGGCGGGCAGGGGGGACGGAACGTCGGGAAGCGAGGGGGCTCAAGGGGGAGGCTGCTGCGTCCTCGGTGGCGGCTCAGTGACTGGGCCTCTTGCTTGTATTTCAAGCAAAGACACATGGGAGTCCATTCCTGGAGTCGCTGCTCATGCTCTTCTGTTAATTGCGTATCCTGCCCAGTGGTGCTGGCAAATAGCATCTCAGGAAGCTGAGGACATGGTGACAACACTTTAAACATCTCGAGGGACTGGGTACTTGGGAGCCCAAAACTTCATGAATCGAGTCTTGCTTGACTTTCCAAGATGGGAATTCAGAACTTGAAGCTCAGAGGTACAACTGTTTTCTAAGGCAGTTGGTTGATTTTCCCACTTGGAAAACTGCTGTATCGTGTAACATCTTTCACATTTTCCCTGGCATGAGTGGAGAGCCGTGGTTGTAGTGCTGTGAGCGTTGCCACCTGAGGATGAGCCCAGGAGCAACCTCTGAGAAGAAATGTGTTCTGTGCCATGGATCGGGAGGGCAGCCATGGCACCAGAAGCTTCCATTGTGCTCTGCCCAGCTCCAGGGTCTATGCCAAGTTACATTCTTGATGGCTACCCCTGTCTACAAACCCAAGGCAAAGTGGAGGGTTGGAGGTAAATTCCCAAATGACTGTCCAAACCTGTCAGTCAGTTGCAAGAATATGATTCCGGCAGGGCCAGCCCCACTCTGCCTCTCCCCAGGCAGGGCAGTTCTAGGCCTCAACCTTGCAGCTCAAGTAGCATTTGAATTCAGATAGAATTCAGGTTCAAGTAGAATTTGGCTTGAAGTGCCTGAACAATTGCTGCTGGATTCCCAATAAAGGACACAGATTGGAAAGGTAAACTGAGGCAGGCTTCCAGAGGTGGCCTCCTGACCCCTGGTCCCCCCAGAGACCGGGACCTTGGAGTCTGGGAGAGACAGCTCCCTGTGCAGGGTCCCCAGGTGCTAGGTCAGGCCCTGCCATCCTCTGTGGTGGCCCTGATCACAGAGGTCTCTGTGGTTCACTCCAGGGTTGGTTCCTCCTGGGGTCTGATCCCTCCATGTTGCATTGATGAGGAACAGACATCCCCAGTGGGGTCTGGGGGTACCTCATCCTCCCCACTCAGCCTCTGTCCTCGTAGCGCCTGCTAGGTGAGAGCAGTGCCTTCCCACTGGGTGGAGCAGGATAAGGACTGTGTGAGGGCCGTGGAGAGCCCTAAATAACCCGGACTTCCTCCTAGAAAGTGGTGCCTGGTCCCCCTTATCTTCAGGGCCTCAGGCTCCACCAGGCCATGGAGACCTCTCCTCTTTTGTTCCCTCTGCCTTCCACCCCCAAGGCTCCTTGGGGAGATCCAGGAGGGCAAAGGGGTCAGATCTTCTGAGGCTCAGTTTCTCGCCTTTAGAAGGCGAGGGTTGTGCTGGGAGAGCCCTCGGAGTGGCCCAGAGAATGCATAGGGTTTTGGAAGGCCTGGGTTTCACATTGTCCAGAGGCTTTCCTTCTAGAGACAGAGTCTGTTCTAGAACAGCTTCCCAAGGGTTGATGACAGGCAGTCACCTCCCTGGTGTGGCTGAGAGAGGCACAGTCTCCCCACCACTGTACAACAGCCACACTGCACCTTGATCAAACTAAAGTCTTCTCTAGGGAACAAAAGTTGGAGCCTCTTAATGACAGCACAGATCCTAGCCTGGGGTTTTTATTTTAAGCCCGAAGAGAGTGACTTGATGATGAGCTCCTTTCTCCGGAAGAGCTTGCTGAAGCTGGGGGCAAAGGAGATTGCGAGAGGCCCCCCCCAGAGAGGTCTCAGCCCCCACAGCTGTGCATGCTGTCTTCGAGTACAAGAGGGACTTGGCGAGGTGCTAGGGATCTTGGGGTGAGGAGATTTTTCTAGGTGGACCCTAAATGAAGCTACAAGCATTCTTATCAGAAGGAGGGAGGGGGAGATTCCAAATGGAAGAGAAGAGGCCACGTGCCTCTGAGCAGGGACTTGGAGTGATGTGGCCACAAGCCAAGGAGTGTGATGGGTGCTAGAATCCCAGAGATGTGGAAAGGGATTCTCCCTGGAGCCTCTAGAAGGAGCCAGCCCTGCCCACACCACCTTGATTTTAGCCCAGTGAAGCTCATTTTGGACTTCCAGTCTCTAGAAGGGTGGGAGGACAAGTGTGTTGTGTTAAGGCACAGAGTCAGTGGTTTGTGATGGCAGCCACAGGGAATGTGTGCAGAGGAACGAGGTCACTGAGGGTCCAAAAGAGAGAATAATGAGCCAAGGAGTGGGAGCTGAAGAAACAAAGCTGCTCCACCCGCTGCACACACGGCTTGGCACTTTCCCCCTAGAAATCTGTAAAGAAAAGCTGGGTAATTTATAAAGAAAAGAGGGTAATTTACAAAGAAAAGAGCTCACAGTTCTGCAGGCCGTACAGGAAGGGTGCTGCTGGCATCTGTTCAGCTTCTGGAGAGGCCTCAGGAAGATTTCAATCACAGTGGAAGGTGAGCAGGGAGCCAGCATATTACATGTTGAGAGTGGGAGCAAGAGGGAGAAGGAAGGAAGCCTCAGATTCTTTTTTTTTTTTTTTTTTTGAGATGGAGTTTCGCTCTCGTTACCCAGGCTGGAGTGCAATGGCGCGACCTCAGCTCACCGCAACCTCCGCCTCCTGGGTTCAGGCAATTCTCCTGCCTCAGCTTCCTGAGTAGCTGGGATTACAGGCACGTGCCACCATGCCCAGCTAATTTTTTTGTATTAGTAGAGACGGGGTTTCACAATGTTGACCAGGATGGTCTCGATCTCTTGACCTCGTGATCCACCCACCTCGGCCTCCCAAAGTGCTGGGATTACAGGCTTGAGCCACCGCGCCCGGCCAGATTCTTTTATTTTATTATTATTTTTTTTGAGACAGAGTCTTGCTCTCTTGCCTAGGCTGGAGTGCAGTGGCATGAACTTGGCTCACTGCAACCTCCACCTCCTCGGTTCAAACGATTCTCCTGCCTTGGCCTCCCAAGTAGCTGGGATTACAGGCATGTGCCACCACGCCTGGCTAATTTTTTTGTATTTTTAGTAGAGATGGGGTTTTACCATGTTGGCCAGGCTGGTCTCCAACTCCTGACCTCAAGTGATCTTCCCACCTCGGCCTCCCAAAGTACTGAGATTACAGGCATGAGCCACCACGCCCAGCCCCAGACTCTTTTAAACAACCAGATCTCATGTGAACTCACTGAGTGAGAACCCATTCATCACCAAGGGAACATTCATGATGGATCTTGCCCTCGTGATCCAACACCTCCCACCAGCCTTCACTTCCAACATTGGGGTTCACATTTCAACATGAGATTTGGAGGAGACACCCATCCAACCTGTATCACCTACTGTGTGCTGGCAGCAGCATTGTGCACTTTACTCATTTAAGGTATGTTGTGATGTGAACAAATCAGCGTGTGGCAGAGTAGATGACCTCTACAATCTGGTGAAAAGGAATTTAGCAAAAACATCTCTGGAAGGAGACACAGAGGGGCTAGGTGGGTGACAGGGAAATGGTAGGCAGGGATTTCTACTGGATGGTCTGGTTCCTTTTCCATTTTGAGTCATGTAAAAGTCTTACCTATTCAAAAAAATCTACTTAAAATGAAAGACATCAAGTAAGAACCACGGAATGAACTACAACTTTAGAGAGGAACCATAAAAACAGTATCCTCAACAAGCTGTGGTCTCTATCTGCTCCTTTCGCTTTCAAATAAAACTGTTCCCTGTAAGTGGAATTAGTTAATGTTAACAACAACAGAGAAGAATGAAAGAAAGAAAACAGAACTCTCCTCTGTAGTCTCTTCTTTGCAGCCGTGAAGTCTCCAGTACTTTCTATTATCCTAGAGACTTTTAAATGGACTGTAACATGATACCCAACAACTAAGAACTTTGCCTCAGAATTTTGGACAGTGGTACTATTGAAATATCACAAAAGGAATGATTACTGGCATATTATTCACTAATGTTATGCAAGGTATATGATAGTAGCTCAGACATGGGGTTTGGAGTCAAACAGATCTGGGCTTGGAGACTGTTTTGAATAATCATAAGCTATGTGACCTTAGGCAAGGGAATCACCATCTCTGACTCTCTGTATCCTCATTAGTTAAAAGGGGACAATAATAGTAGCTGCCTTGTAGGATTGCAGTGGGTGTGTGGCTGATGACGGTGATGGTAACAATGGTGACCCTCATGACTGCCACAGATCAGACCCAGGGTGGTGCTCATCTCCATGTCCCTGTGGTAAGACTGCCCTCTGATATCTGGGACAAATGTCCCTTGGGTTTCATAGTCAGACGGGAGATGGAGTGTGGGCCATGGAGCTCTGGGCTTGACGTTCTCCTCTGGAGCATGGCGCCGTGCTGGTGGCCTCCCGTGGTGCTCACACCAGTCTTGCTGGCACTGGCCCCTCCTTGCCCAGCCATGAGCTTAATCCATCCACCGCCCTGCCTGTATCGCTCTCGGCTCCTCATGGTGATGAATGTTCTCAGTGTTTGCCTTGTGGAGCCCGCATTCTCTCGCCCTTCTTCCCTGTTCACCCCTGGGAAGATCCCTCAGGGGAGCCAATTAACACCATGTTTTCAATGGCAGCCCCTCCTGGAACGTGTGCAGCTTTATTTGGTTTTCTTGTTGCCACCCAAGCATGGAATCCTCTCAGGGCTGGACTATGCTCATTTCACTGATGAACAACAAGAATAAATGCTGAGCTCACTTTACACCCAGAGCCCACTGTTCCCATCCACAGGAAGGGAAATTCAGGGATCCTGACTTCATTGTTCTATTTAGAAAGGAAGAAACCTCATAGGAGCAAATGTGTTGAGAATGGGTAACTTTTTTTTTTAATGTTTAGAATATTATATTTACTTACAAACTGCTTCTGTGGGCCCAGGAGCCAAACTCGTGTTTTTAGAACTAATTTAAATTTTCTACAGCGATTCCATAGCTCCTGCACCAAAGGAAAAACAGAGGCCTTCCTGCTCCCTCCCCCACCATTGAAGAAGCTGCATGTATAGTTATCTGCTGCTGTAAAACAATTTTTTTTCCTTAAATTTAGCTGCTTAAGACAGCAATAAACATTTACTATCTTACACAGTTTCTGAGGGTTGGGAGGTCAGAAGCAGCTCAGCTGGGTGGCTGTGGCCTCTCATGAGGCTGTAATACAAGATGGCAGTTGGGCTGCAGTCTCATCTGAAGGCTCAACTGGGGCTGGCAGATCCGCTTCCAAGGTGGCTCTCACACATGGCTGTGGGCAAGAGGCTTCAGTTCCTTGCCACAGGGGCCTTTCCATAGTGCTGAGCACTTAAAGTAATATGTTACAGCAAAACTGGGTTTTGAATCATATATATATTTTTATTTTTAGATGGAGTTTTGCTCTGTTGCCCAGGCTGGAGTATAGTGGCATGATCTCAGCTCATTGCACCCTCTGCCTCTTGGGTTCAAGCAATTCTCCTGTCTCAGCCTTTGAGTAGCTGGAACTACAGGTGTGTACCACCATGCCCAGCTAATTTTTTGTATTTTTAGTAGAGACAGTATTTCACCATGTGGGCCAGGCTGTTCTTGAACTCCTGACCTCAAGTGATCTGTCTACCTGGGCCTGCCAAAGTGCTGGGATTACAGATGTGAGTCACTGTGCCTGGCTTGTGAATCATATTTTTGAGAGTTTTTTTGTTTTTCCTTCTTAAGTAACGTTCCTGGACTCAAATTGCAAAGTTCATCTCCCCCTGTAATGTGTAGCCACCGATGTCTCTGCCCAGTCTTGCTCGATTCTTATTTTTTATTTTTTAGCCTGGTTTCCTGGTCTTTTCCTTTGTCTCTGCATAGCTTAGTGTTCAGTCAATGACTTGGTTAGATGTTGTAGTCAAATACCTTGAACCTGAAGGCTTCCATTATCTGCAGTAGATCTTCCATAGGTTGCTGATATATTTGGCTGTGTCCCCACCCAGAATCTCATCTTGAATGGTAATCCCCATAATCCCCACGTGTCAAGGGAAAGATCAGGTGGAGGTAATCGAGTCATGGGGTTCCTTCTCTTTCCTGCTGCCTTGTGAAGAAGGTCCTTTCCTTCCCCTCACCTTCCACCATGATTGTAAGTTTCCTGAGGCCTTCTTAGCCATGCTGAATTGTGAGCCAATTAGACCTCTTTCCTTTCTAAATTAGCCAGGCTTGGGCAGTTCTTTATAGCAGAGAGAGAATGGATTCCTACAGTCGGGGAGTGTGTTTAAAGCTCCCCAATTTTCATATCTTCCTTGATTTCACTTCCCAGTGGGCTTGCTGGTTTTCCATGGGCAGAAGCAGTTTTCTAGACAACCTAGGACCAAGGGTGATCTCATATCGACCTCTATGCCTCTCTCATGAACCCCTGGCTGCTTGCTGCTCAACCCAGCTGAGACCTCAGCCTCTGGCCACCAAAGCTGTGGGTATTCTCTACCTGTTTTCAGATCACCCCTGTTAGCTGAGCAAGCCCTGGATTTTTATCCCCCAACCTCCGAGTCTACTCCGTCTGGTGGCCCAGGTGCTGGTTTTCAAAGCCAACTCCATGCTGGCAAAGCTGTATTTCCTGCTGATCAGGAAGGGTGGGGAGATGGGAGAGGCTCGGGTAAGAAGGCAGCAGTTTCCAATGTTCTTACCCAAAGCTGAAGCTGTTTTTCAAGCATAGACTTCTCAGTTTGTTGCCTGCCTTTGGTCAATTTCCAGAACCCTGACATGGTTGTTTGTAACAATTTTGTCCAGTTTTACACCTGCTTCTTCTAGAGAACGTTTGCCATAGGCCTTGGTCTCTGCTCATGCAGCAACACTGGTCTCCAAGATCTCTGTCTCCTCCCACCCTCTCATGGGCTTAGGGTTCATTCCTTAGCAAGAGATAAGGACTTAGAACTCAAATCCTGACAGGGAGTGGAGTTTTCAACATGTTGGCTCTTCATAGCATATCCCCGCAGTGTAACACCATTGGATAAGGGCAAGAGGCCCTGGGCAGAGCCTTTATTAGGCATGGAAGGTGATTCAAAGACTCAGGAAGGAATCCCAGGCTCCTGGTGGATGGCTTCACAGGGTAGAGCTAAGAGTGCTGCAGAGGGTATGTAAGTGCCCTGGGGCTGCCGTAACAAATGATAACAAATGACCGAATGCACGGTGGGTTTAAACAGGCACTTCTCTCCAGGTTCTGGAGGCCAGAAACCTAAAATCCAGGTGTTGTCATGGTTGGTGCCTTCTTGTGAGCTCAGAAGGAGAACCTGTTGTCTCTTTAGCCTCTGGTGTTGCTGGCCATCCTAGGACTTCCCTGGCTTGGAGATGCATCACTTTCCTCTTGGCTTTGTCTTCCTGCCACTTCTCCTCTGCAGCTATCTGTCTCTGCTCTCCTGTCTCCTAAAAGGAGACTGGTAATCGAGTTTCAGGTCTCTCTGGATAATAAAGCATGGTCTTATCTCAAAATCCTTAACAATTACATCTGCCAAAGACTCTTTTTCCAGATAAGGTCACATTCACAGAGTCCAGGTGAACATGTCTCTTCCCATCATCTAAGGCTTGGGGCCTGGCACAGGACCATGGATGGTGGGGCTGTTCCAGGTCCATGTCAGTCAAAGTGGGGAGAAAGCCCAGGTGGGAAATGAGAGGACTCGGCAAACCCCAGGACAAGAGGAGTGAGTGTGGCAGGGAAAAGAGGGTTACGAGTTCTTCCCACTCCTCCCCTCGGGTCTGGATGGACTCCATGACCGCTGGGCCAACAGAATGTGGCAAAGTGATGCCATCCAGTTTCTAAGCCAGGCCTCAAGAGACGGGCCCCTTCCACTTCTGCCTCTGGGAAGGCTCATCTTTGGCCACCTCTTCAGGGTGGAGTCAGCTTCTGTGTAAGAAGTCCAATTAGTCTGATAGTGTCTTCCAAAGGAGCCACACATAGGTGTTCTGGCTGAAATCCCAGATGAGCCCAGCCTTCCAGCTAACCTGTCCAGACTCCAGACATGTTAACAAAGCCATCTTGGACCTTCAGGCCTAGGTACCCACCAGCTGAATACCACTGTGACTTCCATTGCAAAGTTAGGGAAGTCTCCCAGACCACACTCACTTCTGATACCAACTACAAAGTTTTCAGGTCCCCAAGTCTACCCTTAGGTTTGATAATTTGCTAGAAGGACTCACAGCAATCATAGCCAATCATGGCCATACTCAATGGTTACAATTTATTACAGAATGAGATTTAGATTGGCCAAGAGTGCTGGGTGTAGTGGCTATGCCTGTAATCCTAGCACTTTGGAAGGCTGAGGTAGGAGGATTGCTTGAGATCAGCCTGGGCAACATAGTGAGAGCCTGACTTTACAAAAAAAATAAAAAAAATTAGCCAGGTGGAGTGGCATGCTACTTGGGAGGCTGAGGTGGGAGATTGCTTGAGCCTGGGAGGTCAAGGCTGCAGTAAGCTATGATTGCATCACTGTATTCCAGTCTGGGAGATAGAGTAAGAACTTGGCTCAAAAAATAAAATAAAAATAAATCAGTCAAGGAGACAGACGTATGGGGTGGGGTCCAGGAGGGTTGCCAGCATGGAGCTTCCAGCTGTCCCTCTCCGTGGAGTCGTGGACAGTGTTAACTCCTTGTGACAACAGCATGTGATGGGACACACAGAGCATTGCCAACCAGGGATGCTGCCCCAGCCTCACTGTCCAGAGTCTTTGCTGGGGGTTGGTTATGTGACTGACATAAGCCTTCAGCCCTTCTGCAAGTCAAGCTCATACCACTTGGTCCAAAGCTCCCACCATGAATCTCATTATTAGCATAGACTGTCTGTGGTGGCCAAGGCCCCAGATAAACAAAGATACATCAGGCAGGACTCTCCAAGGGCCTAGAGGTGACACCCCAGGAGCCGAGGGCAAAGGTCAGACCTTCTGTGGGCCAGACCAACCTTTTGCTGCAAATCCCTTGAGGTCCTGCAGAAGGAAGCATCACCCTCTGGGTGCTGCCCAAGCTGATGACTCATGAATTCATGAGCTCTCCTAAAACCCTTGCTGCCGCAGCCGTTGCTGTGGTGTAATTTGTTACATGGCAATGAGTCATCGGCACAGTAAGCAAGTGGCAGGGTAGGGTGGAGTTCTCCAGGGGCCTGAGGAGGCTGCCCTGGGAGTCACTGTCCCACCTCAGACAGACAGAATGGCTTTGGGGTCAGGTTGTCACCGCTATATCTCAACACTGGGAGGGTACCATGACTGGAACTGAGAATGCCAGCAACTCCTCACCCCTGCCCATGACTGGAGCTGAGAATGTGAGTAGCTCCTCACCCCTGCCCGTGACTGGAGCTGAGAATGTGAGTAGCTCCTCACCCCTGCCCGTGACTGGAGCTGAGAATGTGAGTAGCTCCTCATTCCTGCCTTTCTGTTTGCTGGTCCTGATCTTAGACTTGTGGGATCAAAATCCTTGCTTTAGTGAAATATCTTCTGGTAATTTCTGAAGTTACTGCTGAGGTCTCATAGACTGGGATAGTCACAAGGCGTGAGCAGAGTGAGAGGGACCCGCCTGTTTCGGTGGGTGGGATGTCCTCCGTACATCCCCTATTGACCTGACAAGTCCCTGCCCAGGTCTTGCATACATGGGGGCTCTGTAACTTTCTCAAGTGGGTGAACGTTTGGAGGCCAGAAAACACTCACTCTGAAGAACAAGTGTGGCCCCAGCCACAACTGTTAGAGTCACTGGAACAGGAATCCAAGCAGATTAGTACAGACAATATAAGTCCTGCATTTAGGCTGAAAAGGTCAGTTGCCAAAATACAGCGCCAGGGTGAATGGGATTGATTTAAAAAACCCCAGCAAACTCCAAATGAAAGGACAGAATGGCACTGAAACCTCCCCACAGCCTCTGATTGTGCTGCCACCAGTGGAGAGGATTATTATCTGAAGTTGTATTTCCTGAAGTACACAGACCATCAACCCATGAGATGCCAATTTATCAAGTTCTGGGGTCAGATCAGCAGAGGCAATGCTATATCCCATATGCCCCTCTCAGTAGTTGAAATTCACAACACACGCTGGCACAGTAAACGCTCTGAGAAGGCCTGCAGGAAGACATGGCCCATTTTGTTTTACCCAGTATTTCCCAAACTCATTTGACCATAGAGCCTTGGTAGTGTATTGCCTGCAGATATCCTGTAGGTCGTGTTTCTGTGGAACCATGCTGCAGAATGCCCGTTCCTAAGGAGGGTGGTTCTGGGGGAGGTTTCCAGGTCAGGATGCAATGGCGGTTTGGAGCCAGGATGTCCAGAGCCCAAAGAGGCAGAATGAGCCCAGATTCCTGAATGTAGTGAGAAGTTGAGCCATGCCATCTCAGAGCCTGCAGGGCTTCGGTGTGAATTTGGCCCATGTAAGAGGGTCAAGCGCACCCCACAAGGCCCATGCCTCGCCTGTGCCTCACTGTCTGCCAGTGGCCCCCATGAAGCCCTTGTTGTTCTTGGCTACTGCCAGGTCCTATGAGTCTGCAGCCTCCGAGGTCACTTCCTGGGAACAGCTGGCACAGATCCAGGAGCAGATGAGCTAGGGTTCTGGGGATGTGGGCAGGCGGGGCAGAGTGAGTCCCAAAGGATGGGGACGCCCACTGGCCAGGCCTGAGAGGGCTCGCTGCTGTTCACACCCTCTCCCTTCACCCGTGGGGTCCCTGTAAACACCCTCAGGCCGGCCCTGGGCAGCCTGAGAGGCACTCACACGGAAACCTCTGCCTGGCCTCGCAGGCTAGGCCTGCAGTGGGGAGTGGAGCGCCGTCGTTTTGGAAGCATCTGGGGCTTGTGACTTCCCTGGGATGTGTCAGAGCCTGCGTGATAGAGGGCGGCCTGCAGGCCCTTGGCCCTGCTCAGCTAGGACCCAAGTAAACACGACTCCAATAAACACAAAGCGCACAAGCTGGAAAGAAGCCTAGAGGTTTCTGCAAAATTCCTCAGTCCGATAGTGGGGAAACTGAGGCTTGGAGAGGGGAAAGGATTGATTGTGGCTGAGGCAGGCCTGGGGCCCCAGTCTGGGTCTCAATTCCAGGAGAGTCCTTTGCACCCCACAGCGGGGGCGTCCTGAAAGCCAAGCTGCCTTATAGTCAAACACTGGGCAGGCTTTCTTCCCCTTGGGTGTTGGTTTGTATTAGGTGGGGAGCAAGGATGATAAGTTTATTTATTAAAACTCCCTCAACTTATAAAACAAAAGGAGAACAGTGGCAAATACAGTGATTCTTCAGTTTTCACAACACAAAACTTAATTTCTGTAGAAACCTGACTACTTTCTGCAATTTTCCTTATAACTGCTTGTCCAATTAATTTTTCAAACTGGTGAGCATTTCAAAATGTTTAGGCTGGGTCCAGTGGCTCACACCTGTAATCCAAGCACTTTGGGAGGCTGAGGTAGAAAGATCGCTTGAGCCCTGGAGTTTGAGACCAGCCTGGGCAATATAATAAGCCACTGTCTCTAATCTTTAAAAAAACAAGTTTGATTATGGAAAATTTCAAGTGTTTACAAAAGCAGAACAAAGTTCTGTGTACCCACCACCCAATGTTAACAAAGATCCCCTCACCGATCTTATATCTATATTCCACCTGACAACCCCAAGCAGCACTATTTTGAAACAAATTCATGATCTATCTTTTCACCTCTAGCTATTTCAGTATGTATCTCTAAAACATGAGGAGCTCTCTCTTTTTTTAATGCAACATTTTATGTTTAGCTTATTATAACTTACATGCTTTTGTTAGAAATAGCGCAGAAACCTTGTACACTCAAGACCTTTCCTGTTAACATAACCATAATATTATCATTACACCTCAAATATGTAATGATACTCAATATCATCCCATATGCAAACAATGTTTACATGTCCCAAGTGACTCATAATTTTTTTTACAGTTTGACTGATTAGCTTTTAATTAATTAACAAGTTGTCCAAGGTAATCACGTGTCCAACTTGAGTGTCCAAATCTTGTTAATTAATTAATTAAACATTTCTAACTGCTTTATTGAGATATAACTTATGGACCATACAATTCACTCACTTAAAGTATACAATGCAATGATTATGTATTAGCTTTTTTTTTTTTGAGACAGAGTCTGGCTCTGTCACCCAGGCTAGAATGCAGTAGCGCTATCTTGGCTCACTGCAGCCTCAGTCTCCCGGGGTTAAGCATTTCTCCCATCTCAGCTTCCCAGGCAGCTGGGACTACAGGCGCATGCCACCATGGCTAATTTTGCTATTTTTAGGAGAGATGGGGTTTCACCATGTTGGCCAGGCTGGTCTCTAACTCCTGGGCCCAAGCTTTCTGCCGGCCTCAGCTTCCCAAAGTGCTGGGATTACAGGCGTGAGCCACTGTATCCAGCCTGTATTAGCTTTTAATTTAAAATGTAATATGAATCCATTATAGATCATCCAAACAGTACTCTTGTAGAATGTTAAAATGAAACTTTCTGCTTATAGTCATCACTGTCTATGGAAGGCCTCCTTTTCATTCTATGAGTTTAATAATAAAAATGACATATAGATGATGAACAAAAAAGGAAAAAGAAAACCCTCTAAATACTTAGAAATAACAACCAAATTTATATTAGGCTTTTCCCCTTCTCTGAGGGTGCCTTTTTAAAAATACAAATTTAGAATCTCATAGACTTCGTGTGCTCACCTGAATATTATTCCAGCTTCATTGCTGAGGGATTTCTCTTGTTAACTGAGCAAGACAAATGGCAGTCAAGGGTGTTCTGATTATCCCTGAATTCCACCATATCCATGGGACAGGGGACTGGTGAAGCTGGAGGGAAAATTATTGCATCTTAATCTTCTCTAAGGTCCAACTGAAATTTAGCTTTTCCTTCCACTATGGACATAGGCAACAGGCCAGTCACGTTAACAGAATCTGTCACTTTGTCACCAACAAAATCACAGATATTTTCTTGTCACATAAGCCATGGCTGCTTTTTCAAATTATAATTTGAGCTCAGTGCTACTTTGAGGTAAGGACATTATTAGACTCTCTGTGGGATTCATGTTTCTAAAAAAGCACACATCTGACTATATCACAATTTAAAATATTTTGATAACTGTATTGCAATGTAATTGTTTCTTTTCTAATTCCACAAATTTTATACATCTGAAAACATTCTGAAAAGGGCTTATTGGCTTTGTAAGACTTCCAGAAGGGTCTGAGATCCCCAGAAGGTTAACAGCGCCTGGATTGAGAGAAATGCTTTTTTTGCCTGTAGTCACTGATGATTTATTTTTAATTTTTAATTAAAAAAAAAAACAACCCAGAGCCCCTTTGCAGAGCTCAACTGCCTCCTGCTTCTCACCCAAATCCTTTCTCGTTTTTCAGAGCCGAATGCAACCGGCGCCAGGGTCCCGGGGAGAGAGGCAGCAGGAAGTGAGGCTGTGGAGCTGTCTGTGTCTCGCAGGGAGCCGGGCAGGGCTGTTTTCCATGGCCAACAGCCCTCCCCTTAGATGAGTACACAGCTGCTTTTCACAGTGCTCAGCCTGCCCTCCTGGAGGGATCATTTGAGGGGAAAATCCATCTCAACATACACATGTTGTGTATCACTTGAACTCCGGGCAGGGCAAGGAAGACCAAAGCTCCCTCCTTTTCAGAAGGCAACTCCCCCTTCTTTGCTGGACAGGGGCAAGCAGGAACCACGTTGGTTCTGGAAGTTCACGGGGTGGTGGATCAGGGCCGCAGGAGGAACAAGATGGTGCAGCTGCAGGCAATTCCGAGTGATGAGAGACAGGGAATGCTTTCCAGGTGATCTGCAGGGCACCCACACACATGGCTTGGCAAGGTCCTGCAGTCCTGGGGAATGTGGAAGTTCTGACCCAGGCCTCTGTCACCGGCCCCAAGTCCATGTCGTTTCTGCAATACCCAGTAAGTCATCTGCTTACCAATGTCCCCAGAGCCAAGGACAGCAATGGGAAGCCATGCGGCATCACTCCAGAACAGGAAGGCCTTTGGCTCTTTAAGCAGGATAAAGTCGAGCCTCCAGGTCACATGGTTTGCCACGTGCCACATGCTGTGCTAAGTGTTCCCCCCATGACCTCATTCAATCCCTGAAGACACCCCTGGCAGCCATCGTCATACGGTTGGCACCAGCATGGACTCCAGAGCCCACCGCCTGGTCTATGGCCTCAGCTCTGCCCTTATTAGCGGTGGAAACTGGGCAGCAACTTACCCTTTCAGTGCCTCAATTTCCTCATGCATAAAATAAGAATAGCACTGGTACCCCTGCACAGGGCTGCTGCAAGAATCAAGTGAGTGAGTATCTGCTTAGAGAAAGCCTGTTAACAGTGTACGCTTCCCATGGCTGTTGTAACAAAGTCCTGAAAATTTATTGGCTGAAAACAATGCAAGTTTTGGAAGTTAGAAGTCTGACATACATCTCACTGGGCTAGAATCAAGGTGTGGGCAGGGCTGGCTCCTCTGGAGGCTCCAAGAGAGAATCCCTTCCTTGCCTTTTCCAGCTTCTAGAACCTGCCTGCATTGTTTGGCTTATGGCCCCTCCTTCATCTTAAAGCCAGCAACATTGTATCTTTCTGACCTCTGCCTCCTTTATTCTCTGATTCTCTGTTCCACCTCCTTCTTCCATAGTTAAGGACACTGTGATTGTATCTGAGGCACCTGGATAACCCAGGGTACTATCCCTATTTTAAGGTCAGCTGATTAGCAGCCTCCATTCCATCTGCTGCCTGAATTTCCCTCTGCCACAGAATGTTACATATTTACAGGTTCCAGGCATTCGGGTGGGGCCATTCCTGGGGAGTCATTAAACCCCCAAACTTGTGGATGTCTTTGGGGCCTAGCTGCCACATGTTACAGCCATTATGCCTGAAATGTCTTCTGTTTTAGTGGTGCCTCCTGCAGGTTCCCTTTGAACACAAAGAACTTCAGCAAGTGATATGCATTCATTCATTTGCCAAACATTGAGCCTCAGGGAGCCGAGCTAGGCTCTGGGGATGCAGTGGTGAGCAAAACACAGTCCCCTGCCCTCATGGGATTTGAAATTAGTGTAGAGACAGGGGATTAGAAAGGAAATAAAAACTGAATGATCGATTGTGACATGTGCTTTCGTGGAAACGGTGCCTCACTGGAAATTAGTGTGAGGGGAGCTAGTGTGGTCTGTGAAGGGTTCTTAGAGCAGGTGACATCTGAGCTGCCCTCTGAAGATGACAAGGGTCCAGATGTAAAGGGGACAAGGAGATGCTGCAGGCAGAGGGCAAAGGTGCTAGATGGACCCAAAGGTCGGAATGGGCTTGGAGTGAGAAGAGGCTCCTGCAGCTGGAGTGCAGGGCACAGGGGACCTGGAGGAGATGGACAGGAGTCACAGTCAGAAGTCAGGGGTCAGGGGCCCAGATCACAGAGCACCTGGCCTTGTGCTTGGACATGGGGGTGAGTTTGCATTTCATTCTGAATTTTGAGACCGAGTGTGGCATAACTGAGATGCTATATTCTGTGTGTTTACACATCTGTGGAGTGGGAGGGTGCAACCCTGAGTTTCTAAGATTCTTAACTGCATCAGCATCAAACCCTGCCTAGAACTGGAAGGTGGCAGCAGGGTGTGGCATTCTCACTTGTAGGATTCTAGGTAAGGGTCACCTAGTTATCCACTCCCTACTTTCTGCGATTTACTGTGCCTGAGGTTGCCACTGCCTGCCTGTGCCCTGGACACTCTCATGCTCAGTGTGTGATGGACTGAATGTTTATATCTCCCCAGATTCCTGTGTTGAAACCTAAGACCCCATTTGATAGTATTTGGAGGTGGGGACGTTAGAAGGTGATTAGGCTTTGAGGGCTTCTCCCTTATTAATGGGATCAGTACCTCATGTCAAGCTCTGAAGAAGTAGCCAGATCATTTGCCTTTCTGTCTCCTCTGTCAGGTGAGGACAAAGTACTCATCCCCTCTGAAGGGCACAGCAACAAGGTGCTGCCATGGAACCAGAGTCCAGGCCGTCACCAGACATGAAGCCTGCCAGTGCCTTGATCTTGAACATCCCAGCCTCCAGAGCAGGGTAAGTTCTGCTTTTTATAAACTACCCGGTCTCAGATAGTTACTTACAGGAGCAGGAATGGACTAAGACACAGTGCATGCTGTTGACTTTATGTAAGTACCAAAAATCTCCCACTTGGCAGTTCCTATCCCCACCTGATAGCTCCTCTCAGCCCACATATGGGCAGACCAGAGGTGCTAGGGGGTCCTCAGTAGCCATGGATGGGAGTTGGGGGATAAATACCCCCAATTCCTCACCTATTGGATGGGATATGGTGAGAAGTGTTCTATACCATCTCCTGAGGTTCCCAGCAGTGTTGAGCTGGTCAAAGATCAAGTTATTAAGCATGGCAATGGCTGAGTGTTAAACCAGTTATCAAGATGGCAATGGCTGAGTGTTAAACCAAGCCCAAGGCTCTCTGAGGCAGTGTCCTGTGTGGCTGCACGGGGTGTGCTGAGGCCCCAGCGTCTTTTCTTGTAATAATTTTCTGTCTTTATTAATCTTAGTTTATTTAAAAAAAATTGTTCTGTTTTAAGCTAGCTCAAGTGGGTTTTATGTTGCATCCAACTAAAGAAGCTTTGACCAGGCAGGTATGAGTAGACTCAGAGGTTCCCTTTCCTGGGTAGCATTTTTCCATTTTAAGGATGCTGCTTTGGAGATAGATAGCACCAAAATGACTCTGATGGAGAAGACTTCAGGAATTTCTCATTTAGGAGACGTGGCAGCTCCATGTCTGGCCCAAGGGCCTGCTGGTCATGGCCATTGGCCCGAAGCACTGTTCTGGCAATACAGCGATGCCTTTGTCTTATTTTATGCTGCTATAACAGAATGCCACAGGCTGGGAAATTTATAATGAACAGAAATTTATTAGGCTCATGGTTCTGGAGGTTGGGAAGTCCAAGATCGAGGGGTTGGATCTGGTGAGGAGCTTCTTGCAGTGTCATCTCACAGAAGTGTAGAAGAGCCAGGGAGAGGGATGCAGCAGACTCGTAGCCTCAGGCCCTTTTGTAATTGTCATTCATCCTTTCAAGGGGGTGGGGCCCTGATGACCTAAACACCTCCCATTAGGCCCCACCTCCCAACACGGTTGCATTGGGGATTAAGTTTGCAACACATACTTTTTGGGGGTTGGATTGAATACAGAGTAGTCTTGGATGCAGTTTTTCAGCAAGACTTACACACATCTTTTGACGGAAAGAAATGGGTCACAGAGAAGGCAGCATTTGGTCCAAAATCCCAAGGTTGAAAACCATCAAAGACAACTTGCTTCCAAGGTTCCAACTGCATAATTCAGAAAAAACAAGCTGACCATGGAAAGTGTTACCCCAATGCCTGGAGGGCAGCCTGGAGGCTGTTCCAGAGGCTATGGAACTATTTGGTGGCCCAAAGGATGGGAAGTTATGACTATAAATAACCAAAGAGCAAATAAAGATGGGGAAAAATCTCCTGGGCCAAGCAGGTATAGAAAATTGGTTTTATTTCAGGCACAAACTCTCATCAACTGGCAGAGACTTTCTAGAGGTCTGGGATTGGCGAGTGAGGTCTGACAAGGACACAGAGTGGGGAGAATGAACAGCAAGCTCTTGGCATCCTGGAAAGGAGAGTTCTCACTGGTATCAGTGACTGTTCCCGTAGTGAGCAGTGCACAACATTATTCTGGAGCTCTTATGAAAGAAGAGCTTTCAATGCTGAGAATGAAAGAAGGAATATTTTTAGATACCAACCTCTCTCTTTGGTCTTTTTTTTTTTTTAAGACGGAGTCTCACTCTGTCACCCAGGCTGATGTGCAGTGATTCGATGTTGACTCACTGCAACCTGTGCCTCCAGGGTTCAAGTGATTCTCCTGCCTCAGTCTCCCGAGTAGCTAGCTACAGGTGCATGCCACCACACCTGGCCAATTTTTGTGTTTTTAGTAGAGACAAGGTTTTACCACGTTAGCTAGGCTGCTCTCGAACTCCTGACTTCAGGTGATCCATGCATCTTGGCCTCCCGAAGTGCTGGGATTACAGGCATGAGCCACCGTACCTGACCTAGCTTTGGTCTTTTAACCTTTTAACATTTTTATTTTTGGCTTTGCTCTTCCCCCAGACTGACACATATTCCCCCTTGTCCCTTCCCTGACTTGAAATCCCATTTCCTTCACTAAGTTCAGTTCCACTCTCCCCCAGCCCCCAACTCCTCCATGGATCACCCTCATGCCAATGGCTTATCCTCACCCTTTGCAGAAAGGGAAGCGTCCAGTGTGACCCGGCGTTCATTCCCAGGTACACTGTATGGTCTGTGATGTCACTGATCCAGCTCATCAATGTATTCTTGAAGCATGCAGATTCAGCACAGTACTGGCCACTGCAGGAGACCCAGAGCAGTTGCTCACCCATGAGTCAGTGTCTGTATCCCAGAATGTTCTAGAACAACACAACATGGCTGGCCCCCAGAGTGGTACCATAGTGCCCTCTTCCTGCACTGGGCTGTCTTTTCCTTATGGGCCACCAGCAGATGGGTGCCTGTTAGAGAATCTGGGAGGAGCTGAGCCTTGGGAATGGCTACAGTGGAACCTAGGGCAGGGCTTTCACAGGGAGGTTTCTTGGGTCAGGTTCGTGCACCTTCCTGTCCTATGTGTTCTTGAGCCAGCTGGAATTCAACTAAAGCAATAATGGTTGACATTGTTTTCAGTGGACTAGGAGAGGAATGGTCCCTACGTCTGGGGTGAATGCTCTTGACACAAGCTTTTGTGCTTCTGTAAGTAAAAGAAACCACAGAAAGCCAGATTCCTCCTACACCCTGTTTTTCTTCTCGTTGCCTGAATTTAAACTGCTCTCCATCCCCTGCCACCATCAGGCCTCTAGCCTGGCAGTTGGTGGACGTAGAGAGAAGCAGCAGACATGAAGTGAGGGATCAGGCCAGCCTTCTGGGTTTGAAGCCCAGGTCTGTGACTTCCTAGACTGTGTAACTGTGGGCAACTTACTGAACTTCTTTGGGCATCACTGTTCTTCTCTGTAGAGTAGAATAATAAGAATCCCTCTCTTCACTCCAGCCTGGGTAACAAGAGCGAAACTCCGTCTCAAAGAAAAAAAAAAAAGAATCCCTCTGTTAAAGGGGTGCTGTGATAATGTGTGTATACATGTTAAGGCTTAGGAGAGTGCATAGCAGACACTCAACCATTGTCCCAGCACTCAACTCATGGGGACATCATGAACCAGCATGTAGTGGGGACCTCGTTTCTGAGGAAGGGTCTCCTCTCTGTTCCCCATTCACTCATAGCTTTCCAACAATTCGCAAGAGTCTGTCTTTCCCTCTAACCAAGTCCTGGGGAGGCAAGATTCACAGCCTGTGTCCTAGAGAATAGAGAGAAGGTGGTTTCTTGGAGGGAGGCTGGTGTTTATTAAAGCTTCTATTATTCTCTGCCTCTGAGAGCCTGACAAGTCTCATAGGTGCCTGGAGACATTCAAACCTAAGTGGTTTTGTTCACATAAGAATAGATGAAGGGCAACCAGCTGAGGTTTCACAAGGATTTCCATGGCATCCCTTGGGGTCCAGGGAGCCAGAGGGTGGAACTCATGGCCTAGGAGTTGCTGGTGGATGTTGGGAAGTGCTTGTCTGCACAGTGCATGGACAGGGCAGGCGGGGAAGCAATGTTTGTGGCTTGGACAATGGTAGAGAAGCTCAGGAGCAACTTGGAGCTGACGTGGGCTCCTTCCCGGCTTCCTTTCCTCTTCCACCCCTGGAGGGGATGACTCCTTGTGGGGCAGGGGCACGCACTGAGGGCCTGTGGTCAGGGGGAGAGGAGGTCCAGTGCACTTGTGAACTTCCTGCCGAGCTTGTCACTAGCCAGCCAGGTGGTATAGACAGTGACAAGAGAAGGGGCTTTTTGAAAAATCAGCTGTTGAAGGGAAGACACGTGAACCCAACACATATCCTTGTGCTGTTGACTCTGGAGGGGCCGGCTGCCCCCCGCCCTCACCCACCCATGCGGCACATTCCTGCTCCCTCTCCATGGCCTGGTCCAGTTGTCACCTTCACCATGCGCTGTCCCCGACCATCCCCAGACACAAGTGCTCTCTTCCTTCTTTGGGCTTCTGAAACCCTTCCCAACAGGCTGTATCACCAGCATCTGAAACACACCCCAGCACAGAGTGGGCTGTCTGTGAAGGTTGGCTGAGTCGAAGGACAGATGGCTGGTGGATGTGCTGGGGCAAATCATGTCCCCCCAAACTCATGTCCATGCAGAGCCTAAGACCATGACCTTATGTGGAAAGAGGTCTTATGTCTTATGTGAAAGACCTTATGTCCTTTCAGATGTGGTGAGGTCCTACCGGATTAGAGTGGACCTGAGTCTGATGATTGTGTCCTTATAGGGAAAGGGAATTCAGGCACACAGACACACACAGGGAAGCTGGATGATGAGGAGGCAGAGGGTAGGAGCAGTGCAGCAGCAAACCCAGGATTTGGGCAGCCTCCAGGAGCCAGGAGAGGCAGGAAAAATCCTCCCCTAGAGGCAGCACGATACTGCCCACACCGTGATTTTGGACTGGGCCCCTGGAACTATGAGAAAATAACTTTCTGTCATTGTGACCTCTGGTTGTGGTCCTTTGTTTTGACATCCCCAGGACTCAGCCCTAGGTGAACCTTGCTCCAGCCTGGACACCTGGCGGTCAGAGCAGGTGGCCAGGGTCACATTACACAGTGGATGCCCTGGCCCCCTGCCCATTGTAGCCAAGGCCCCCCCCCCGCTTTAGCCCAGGACAAGCACTTCACTTCCTGTCGATCTGTTCTTGGCTGAAACTAGGGATGGAGGTGAGTAGGTGACACACAGGGGCATCTCCACTGTGGAATGGGGAGGACCTTTTAGTTTCTGCAAGTGGCTGGGAGTGGGGGCTCTGGAGTCTGACAGATGCAGGTTCAGATTCTGCCTCTGTTACTAGCTAACTGCAGTGAGCTCCGGGCTCCCTTCCCTCCTGTGAGCCTCTGTCTTCCCATCTGAAAAGAATGGGACCAACCACAGTACCCCGTCAAAGTTGTGTCATTAGGATTAAGTGAGATGGAAGGCACATGCCACAGGGCCTGGTGCATTGCCAGGGACTCTTGTGTGTTCTCCATTGTCGTGATTATAGTGTGGAGAGGTTGGCACCATGCTTGTCACATAGGACATGCTCCATAAACGGTCACGGCAGCAATTGTACTGATTCATGATGAGGGGGAGGGAATATTCGCAGTGTAGCCTGCCCTGGAAGTCGGGGTAAACGGTCCCCTGAGGCTCACCCCTAATTTTGAGGTTAATTCCCCTGGGAGCTGGGACCAAGGAGGGAGAAGGGAGCTTTGGTAACAGACAGAATCTGCCCAGTGGCTCCCAGTGTTGGTGGCTGATCAGCCTGATGGGAGGCCTCGGCCCAGGAATGTTTTCTTACCATCCATCTCTCAGAGACATTTTCTTGCCAATCAGAGTGTTGGGAATTCGGGTGGGGAACAATGGAACGCGTTGTCCTCGCTCCCCGCTGCCTCGGCTTCATGGACAGAGTTCACTCAGCGTGTAATCCTTGAGGCATGTGAAGCCCGCGGCAGCGAGGGAGGAGGAGAAACCACCCCGAGTCAGGGAATTAGAAACAGATTGCCGGATGGGGCCAGCGTGTCCCAGGTGGGCCCTGCATGGGCACCGCTGGCAAGTCTTCCTGGAAAGGTGTCCAAGAAAGGTTGCCAGCTGCTGGGGCTGCTGCAGACTGACACGGCTTTAGTGACAAGGCCCCTTGCCAGGCTGGATTGACCCAGGGGGACACAAGCAGCTCCCAGCATGGAGCCTTTTCCCTCTTACCTGTTCATCTGTCTTGACAGCTGTGTCCATCAAGGAGGCTGCTGTCTATGCATGGCAGGGGGGAAAAACCCAGGTGGGTCAGGCTGGAGCTGGAGGTCAGAGGAAAGAGAGCAAGGCAGGAGCCTGCACCTGTTCCTGGCTTCACTGGTGACCCATGATGTGACCTTGGCCTTGTGACTCTTCCCTCTGCGTCTCGGCTTCCTGTGTAGAATATAAAAGTGGGCACAGGAAGCCATGCTTGCATTGCCTTGAAGCGATAGCAAGGGCACCATCTCCCCAGGAGCTAGAATGCTGGAGAGGGGAGAAATGTGGAGGGAGTTTAGTCCAGTAGATCCTAGCCCTGACTGCTTGGCTGGCTCCCCCCAGGAGTTACCCAACCCCTACCTGGCTCACTCAGGCAGGACCTGCAGGGCTGCATGTTGAAGACGACCCTTCATAACCTCCCAGATGATCATGCCAAGTGAGTGTGAGGGGATGATCTGTGCTATTTTCTCCCGAATTCACACGTTCTCACAATTTCCGTATGATTTGTTTGCTCACCTGCTTCTCCATCTCCTGCTTCACTGTCTTCTCACCTCCTCTCTCTGCATGGAGCTCTGGCTCCAAGCACAGTGCTGACTCTGCAGCCTGACCTCCAATGGAGCTTGCGTTTGCCACGTCTCATCCCTGGGTCCTTTGTGCCTCAATTTCTTCATCTGTGAACTGGGTACACTCAGCTCCCTAACTCGCAGGGTAAATGTGTAGAGCCCTCAGTGCCTGGGATGCTGTAAGCTAGCCTGTCACCATGAATGCTCTCAGTGTAGACCTTTCACCCTTGGAGCCTGGTATACCACGAGCTAGCCTCTCACCACGGGTGCTTCTAATATAGACCTTCTATGGTGTTGGCCAGGCTTGGAAGCTCCAGGTGGGTGTTTTCAACAGAGATGGAGAGAGAGTGAGAGAGAGAGATACACAGAGAGAGAGAATGAGAGACAGAGAGAGAGAGAGAGAGAGAGAAAGATTTCATAGCAACTGCTCATCTTTTTGAGAAGTATTTGGGGAGGGAGGCCAAGAGGACAGTGCCCGCATCTCCACCTGCTTAGAAGGGGACCCTTAGGGGTTGATGGGGCCACCCCTGCTTGGCTACAGGGAGTTGGTTCCAAACTTCCTCACCTTTTGAAGGAGGAGTGGCTTTACTACAATGAAGTTCAGGGTAGACTCGGACTATTCGTTACTGGTCGTAAGTATTAGCATTTAACAATAATGATGATGGGCTGCCCCCAGGGCATGGGGGAGCTCCAGGTAGGCATTTTTTGCCAGGCTCCTGTCTTTATGAACAATCTGAATGTCTCTAAAGCAGATTCTGGGGGCCCAATGTCATGCAACCTCAAGACACAGGCAGTCACCGACCCACAATGTAGTGTGGGGCAACAGGCACTCAGCACGCTCCTGGACTCACAATAGGATTATGTCTGGATGAACCCATCAGAAATTGAAAATATTCTAGACCAACTTACGATATTTTTATGTATGATGAGTGTGTCGGGATGTGACCCCAGTGTACATAGAGGAGAATCTGTATGCTGCCTTGATCAGTGTTGCCAGGCCTGGCCACTGAACTATACAGGGTGACTCTGTTGTTAGGTGAGTAAAGAGATCATCAGGTAGGCTTTGTGTGAGCAACATGGCTGTTTATTCACCTGGGTGCGGGTGGGCTGAGTCCAAAAAGAGAATCAGCAGAGGGCGGTGGGATAGGAGTTGGTTTTATAGGTTGGGGCAAGTGGTCAGTTAAAGGCGGTAATCTATTTTAGGGAAGGGAAGGGGGTCACGGATGCATGGTCACTAGGGTAGGGGTCAGTAATCTATCTTGGGAGGGAAAGGGCGTCATGGGATATATGGTCACAAGGGTAGGGGTCATCTATTACAAACAGGCATGATCATAAGGGTGGGGGTTATCGGTTGCAAGCAGAGGGGAGGGTGTGGTAAATTACATAGGTACGGGGGTGGGGGTCCTGAGAAACCCGATGTCTGGGGGGAAATTCTGCAAGGCTGAGCAGGAACAATGGTTGCAGGGGGAGAGCAATTAGTTGAGGCAGGAACAAGTTGTTTTACTTCTTTCTGTGGTCACCCAGTTACTTGTGTTTACTTCAGACTTCCTGGCTTTTGGGGACCATCCGGAGGGTCACCAAGGCTATAAATGGCCAGGCTTGGACTTGGAGGCCTGACATCCATAGGTGCAAGTCTTTTTCATTTTTTTTCTTTTGAGATGTAGTCTCACTCTGTTGCCCAGGCTGGAGTGCAGTGGCACAATGTCAGCTTACTGCAACTTCTGCCTCCAGGGTTCAAGTGATTCTCATGCCTCAGCCTCCTGAGTAGCTGGGATTACAGGTGCCCACCACCATGCCTGACTATTTTTTGTATTTTTAGTAGAGATGAGATTTCAACATGTTGGCCAGGCTAGTCTTAAACTCCTGGTCTCATGTGATCTGCCCGCCTTGGCCTCCCAAAGTGCTGGGATTACAGGCATAAGCCACCAGTCTTGAAGCTGCTCAGGGCATGTGGTCAACCTCTCGAAAAAGCAGAGGGTTAAAGGGTGGGGAGAAGTGAGAACTGAGGCTCACATGGGTCCCACCCTGGCTGGAGACATACCACTTGGATGGCACTGCCCACCTAGCTCTTGGAAGGCCTCAGCTCCCTGCCTTCAGCACAGGTCTTTTTCTTTTAAATTGCCATGGGCTGGTTCTCTTTCCTTTGTGCTCTGCCCCACTCTCTGACTCTGTTTCCTCTCTCCCTTTCCTTCTCAATCTGGCAGTGTTTATGATTTGCTCTGCTAGAAAGTGACAGCAGTGACCCTTACACAAGGCAGGAAGAGGGGAGTTGGGGGGCATGGGCTCCGATGGGGATGAATGGGGAGGACAGGGTGGCCACATACCACACAGGAAGGAATGCCCCTCCTCAGCCCTGGACTTGCTTGCTTTCCTGTGGGCTCTCACAGGCTGATATTTTCCCTAAGGGCATGTGAGTCATACCCAGAGCTCACCTCTGACTCTCCCTTTATTCCACTCCATGTGCTGCCTCCAGGTCCTGCTCAATTCAGCTGAAGGACTATTTATCCAGCACCTCCCCTGTGATGTGTTTAGGAGAGTCGGCCAGAACAAATTACAGAATTGAAAATCCGAGTAGCGTCAAGGCTCTGGGAACTTGTTGCCAATTTGCTTTCTGTTCCCATGGGTTAGGTGCGAGGCTGCCCTTTGCATTACACCTGCACCAGCACTGGGTGTTCTGCTTTATAATGTTTTAAGAGATGTGCCTTTGAGAGTCATTAAGAGATGAACCCGAGTCTCAGCAGGGCAAGTGACTTACCCAAGGTTACAAGGCAAACAAAAAACACGCGCAAGATTCTGAACTCAGAATCCCTGACTCCCTTCCCTGCCCAAAAAAAGAAAAAAATAAGTAAGAGATGTGCCTTTGGAGGCCCCCTTGTCTCAAAGGGGGCTGTCCTCCAAGTTGGAGTCAGGAAGGAGGAGGCCCAGGTCTTAGATATGGAGGGAAGGCACTTTGACTGAACGGAAGGAAGGTGGAGATGTGGGAAACAGGACCTTTGATGCTCCGCTGGCTGGAGTATGAACTGGAGCAAACCTTTTGAATCTCTAGCTGGTTCTGATAAGGCCAATATACAGCTAATGTGATTGGCACTATAGTGTTCCCAGCTCTACCTGAGACACCCACTAATGCCCAGAACCTATGAACACATTATTCCACGTGGCAAATGTGATTTTGCAGATGTGATTAAGTTAAGGAGTTTGAGTTGGGGAGAGTGTCCTGGATCATCAGGATGGTCCCAGTGTCATCAGAGGGGTCCTTATGAGAACTGGGCAGGAAAGTTTGCATGAGAGGAGAGGTGAGAATAGAAACAGAGGTTGGAATGATGGGGCCACAAGCCAAGACACTCAGGTGGCCTCCGGGAGCTAGAGAATGCAAGAGAACAGCTTCTCTCCTGGGGCCTCTGGAAGGAGCCAGACCTGCTGACCCCCTGATTTTTGCCCAGTGAGAAATCTCATTTTGGAATTCTGACCTTCAGAATAAATGTGGTGGTGCTAAATTTGTGTTGTTTAAGCCACTAAGTCAGTGATTTGTTGCAGCACCAATAGGAAGCTAATACACCCAGCAGCAATATTGCTTCCCTGTACATATTTACATATATATTTTTAAAGAGACGGGGTCCCTCTGTGTTTCCCAGGCTGGTGTGCAGTGGCTATTCACAGGCAAGATGATAGCGACCTAGAGCCTCGAACTCCCAGGCTCAAGTGATTCTCCTGCCTCTGTCTCCCAAGTACCTGGGACTATAGGTGCACACCTTCCTTGTATACATTTTAAGACGTCCTCACCAGGTTTGTAAGGGGGCATGGATAAGGATGTGATGGTGGTATGGGTATGCTGGTGTGTGTGATCCCCCAGGGGAGGGGTGAACAGGGAAGGACGTTATGGAACAAGATGCATCTTCACCTAGATTGGAAACTACAGGCTGATATGCACAGAGCCCCCAGCAGGACCACAAGATGCTTAGTGGGAAAATGGGTAAGAAATGATGAAAAGCTCTCTCTTTGGTGAAGCAAGGCCTGGAAGGGGCCCCACTGGGGTTCTCGGAAGTGGGTAAGAGTTAGTCTTCCAATCCAGGTGCTGATTTTCTGGCTGTGTTCAGTTGGTGACAACTCTTTTGAGTCCAGCACTTTTTGGTGTGCATATTATCCTCAATAAGATGTTTTAAGAAATCCATAGACACAACACAGCATCAGAACACCTTTATGTCTGTGGAGACTTGTGAGGCATAAGATGCTGCCCGTCAGGGCTGGGAGCAGGGCCAGGGAGAGGTGAGCCTTTGTGAATCCTCCCTGGGGAAGGGTCTTACATGGTCCAACGAGGGCAGTGCACCCAGAGTTGAGCGGTAAGAGTTGATCCGTGCAACCTCCTGCCCTACAGCCCCAGAACAGGAAGGAAGGGGTTTCTAGGAGCCCTTGAGAAGCAGAGGCTGGGAGGGCTGTGGGGAGCTTCCATTTGGGTGAAGAACGCATGCTGCCCCCGGTCTTCTGTAGGGAATGCTAGGATTCAGCTGTGAATGCTCAGCTGGCCAGGTGGAGCCCTCACGGCTGCCCAGTGGTGGAGATGCGGGTGTGATGGGGTGGGGGACCTGCCTGACCTGGTGGTCTGGAGGTCTGGAGGTCTGACTGCGGTCACCACTCAGCAGTAATGGAGTGACAGGAAAGGGCCTGGATGCCCTGCTCAGACCGTGCTGTGACGGGGCATTTCCAGGTTAGGCTGCAGCAGCCAGGCTGGAGCAGAGGAGGCCCAGGACTTCCACCCACATCCTAGCGAGCCCGGCCCCAGCTGGCTGCATCCTGATGGCTGTGCCCCTCCCCAGATGGCCAGTGAGCTAGGGCTGGGGCCGCCTGTGCAGCAAGGCCAGGGTCCCCCCAGACTCTTGCCTTCCCCTGGCCAAGCCCACCTCCGGAGAAGGGACAGAGAGCCCCCTGCTTGGGAGGTGAGAAGCAAGTTCATTCAAAACGTCAGCCTCAGCAGAGCCTCTGCCTGCCGGCCTTCTAGATAAACACAGTGGTGTTTAAAGAATCCATGGGGAGGTGTTTTCGCCTGAAGGGAGGGAAGGTTCCAGGTCTCACTCTGAGCTGAACTGGGATCTACCCATTCCCAGGACAAATTAAAGCCACAGTCCACCGTGTCTCAGGGCCATTTCTTGGTTCTTTCAGGGGTCTTGCAACGGGAGGCAGCCACTTAGCCAGCCCTTGACCACGACGGAGCAGCCTTTGGGGAGGCTGCTGGGTCCTCTGCCGGAACGTGGGACTTTATGGAAAAATTGAGCTTACGAGCACACGCAGAGGAAATTCCAGGGAGTGATGCTGACAGGCTTGTCTTGGAAAGCGGCTGGTTACTTTGGCCCCAGCCCAATTCTCCCGCTCTCCTCTCTGCACTGCCCTCCTACCCCCCAACTTTTCTTTTTCTCCCAAAAGAAAAAAAAATAATGAAACCAGAGAGGCACAACGGAATCAAACAGAAAAAAAACAGACTTAAGAGAAAAGCGACAAGTCCCTAGGGGCATGAAATCACTAGGGCCTTCACAGGCGCTTGTCTGTTTGCTGGTTAAAGACTGACAGGCCAGCACAGAGGGCCACCTACGAGGGCCAGGAGAGGCACGTTTGAAGCGCCCATCTTCTGAGTCCTCACGACCTGCCAGCACTATCTTTTTCCTTGAGGAGTAGCTCAGCACTCATGTTAAGTGCGGCTCAGTGAATTATCCCACATGTGTGTCCCGGTGTGACTATGCCCACATGGCCACTCAGCCCACTCCCAGTGCCCTTGGGCCTCCCTGGTCCTCCCTCTCAGCCAATGGCCTCCCACAGCTAACTTTCATCTTCAGCTTTATATCCATGGACTCTTACAGCATGATACATTTCGTGTAGGCTTCTTTCACTTGCGACGTCTGGGTGGTCCTTCTATGTGGCTGAGGTGGCAGGGGCTTGCTCTTTTACTTTCTTGGGCAGAATTCCATTCTATGAACGTGTCCCAGCTCACTGTGCACCCCGTGGTTGATGCACATGTGGGCTGTTTCCATTTCTGGTCGCTTTGGATAAAGGAGCTATGAGCTTTCTTATGCAAAGTGTCTTGGTGGCTGAGTTCCAGGACATGCATCCGATGGTCAACATCCCATCTCATAGATGAGAAAACTGAGGCTCGGAAAGTTTTCCTGCCTGGTTCCAAGTCTCAGAGTCGGGAATCAGGCTGGGATTCAAACCAGATGCATGTGATGGAGACCTGCACTCTGAGCTCTTGGTAGTGTCTACACAGGGCACGGTGCTTCAGCGGCAAAGTAGCTGAGGACCCCAGGGTTTCAAAGTGCAGGAGATATGTCTGGGTGGGGGGCCCACTCCTCCTCCTTGGCAGAGGGGCAGTTGGCTTATTCCAAGTAGGTTTCGAGCCTTCCCTGCTCCCGTCTTCTCTGAAGCCCACCTAAGCCCCAGCTGTGCACATATGACTGGAGGGAGCCCCTGACAGCTGTATTAAATGTCCCGGGGAAAGGCAGGATCTCTCGCCATTGGGGAAAATCCCTGTAAATCCTGTGACAAACAGCTCTAATCTGGTGTTTAATGCAGAGCCTGATGCCGGCTGCAGGGAGGGAGGGTGCACTGGCCCTGGGGAACACGATTGTGCCAAGGCTAGAGGTGCATTTGGCCCCCTCGAGGCCATTGCCCTGCTGACCCTAAGCCGGCAGCCAGTGGGGCACAGGTGGAGGCTGCTCGGCTTCTCCATACTACACCACACGGCTTGCTGGCCTTGGGGTGCATGGGGAGCAGTGAGATAATCACGTGAAACCAGAGCTTGGCCCTGATGAATGTTAGCTGGCCTTAGTGTTTTCAGTTGTCCAAAACTGGGACGCTCTGTCCCACAGGCACCTTGTCTGAGTACCTTATCAGAGACCCTGGGGGCCAGATCCATTTCAGAATTCAGAATCTGTTAGCTTTTAGAACGTTAAATCAGTGCTTATGTTGTATGTCATTAGCAGCCCTGCGGGATCCTGGGCCAGACGAGACAGTGAGACTCACGAAAGTTTTTGCAGGCACCACGTGGCACACACAGCCATGAGGTGCCTTGCCTCAGCACGGGTGGCTTTGCTGATCACGGGCTGCACTTACCGATGCCACTCAGATGCATGGGACCTCAGCGTCCACAAATTCAACTGCACATGCTCAGCACTGCGTGGGTGCCATGGGGGTGTGAGTGTGGTGTGCATGTTGTGTATGTGACTATGTGGAGTGTGTTGTGTGTATGTTATGTGTGTGAATGTGTGTTGTAGATGCAGTATGTTATGTATATTGTGTCATGTGTGCAAGTGTATATAATGTGTGTGTGGTATGTCTTGTGTCATATGTGCCAGTGTGTGGTATGTATGTGTGGTATATTGTTTGTTCAGTATGTATATGTGTTGTGTGTTGCATGTGTGTGTGATGTGGTGTGTGGTGTGCATGTGGTGTATGGTGTGCATGTGTGTGTGGTGTGAGTTGTGTGGTGTGTGCATTGCATGTGTGTGTGCTGCATGTGTGAGTGTGTGGTGTGCATGTATGTACTATGTATGTGGTATGTGTTGCATGAGTGTGTGCACTGCATGTGTGTCGTGTGACATGTGTGTTGCATGAGTATGTGTTGTGTGTGTGACATGTGTGTTGTATGTGGATGTGTGTTGTGTGTGTGTTGCATGTTGCATGAGTGCATTGCGTGTGTTGTGTATGTGGTGAGTGTGGTGTGTGTATGTTATATACAGGAGTGTGTTGTGTATGTGGTGTGTGTCCTGTATGTGTGTGTTGTGCATGTGGGGGGTATGTCTTGTGTATGTGTTGTGTGTTGCACGTGTGTGTTTGTGTTGTGTATGTGGTGTGTGCTGCATATGTGAATGTGTTGTGTGAGTTGTGTGAATGTGTGGCGTGAATGTGAGAAGCTGCTGCTCTCTCAGTGGGTCCTGGTGAGCTCAATCTGCCTAGTGAGCGTCTTTCTCAAGGAGGTTGGGGTCTTACCCCTGGAGAGGTACATTTTTCTTGTGCCCTCTCCAGCCATTGCCTGTGCTTATGCAAGGAAGGAATGGTCTATCCCCACATGGGTCTGACGGGTCTGGCTTGTTGGGAACCAGCCAGAACTAGCTGATGTGGCTTGTTGGGAAGGTCCCAGGGCTGGGTTTGGGGCATGATTTAGTTGGCTTTTGATGGGTTTTGCCCCACATGCTATCTAGTCAGCTAGTGACAGTAGTGATGCTAGTGAAATGAAACATCCCCATGGCGCCTTATTCGACCTTCATGACAACTCTGTAAGGTGCATGGAAGTTTGCATCCTGGCTGTCTAACCAATGGTGATCTAGGGGCTCATGGGGCCAGGCAGCCTGAGATCACGCAGCAAGCCTGGCAGGCTTGGCTGGGACTCACACCCTCTGGGCTCCCAGGGCTGCTGGGGACCCTGTGACTTTGTCATCCACCACTGAGTCACAAACCACTCAGACTTAGGGGATGGGAACAACTACATTCATTCATTTCCTGCTCGTGAGCTGTACTTTGGGCAGGGATCTGTGGGCACAGCTCATCTCTGCCCTGTGTGGTGTTAGCTGAGGGGCCTCCAAGCTTAGAGGGGACTTGATGGTGGGGTTCTGGAATTTGCTGCAAGTGTGTTTACTCACATGTCTGGCATGGAGGCTGCTTGTTAACTGGAACCTTCATTAGGCTTTCTCGTCTGGAACCTCTGCACATGGTCTGCCTCATGGCTGTTTGGGCTTCCTCCCAGCATGGAGGCAGAGTTCTAAGCATATGGAGTGGACACTGGTGGCATTTCCATGGTCTAGTCTGGGCAGTCATTTCTGCTGTACCTTACTGGTTGAGACAGTCATAAACTTCCTTTGAACCTGGAAGTTCAAAGGAACTTGACTAGGGGAGCATCAAGGTCACATCCTAAAAAGAGCATGCAGCCTGGGATATGTTGTGGTGGCCCTCTTTAGAAAATGCAGTCGGCAACTGAGGCTACTACCTGCCTCAGAAGTGTCCATTGTCTCTGGGGGATGTTCGGGTCCACTACAGTTTTCAGAACCCTCCTCCTGGGACTCAAACCACTGCGTGCTGCCTGGGAGCCTCTGTGTACATCTCAGACCTCCTGGACCCTTTAGGCTGAAGATCCTGAGTGGCATTCTTGTTGTTGATAATCTTTAAAATAATTTAAAATATAATTTATATTTGTTCATTTTTTAAACAGTATATAAATATAATTAAATTTGTTTATTATAAATTATCATAAGTAAATACAATTAAATTTATCATAAAGCTCCCATAGCGATCATATATTATATATCTATATAATTTTATATTTTATTTATTTATGTAAAACATTTTTTATATATTAATTTTATATAATCATTATATAGAACAAATCTATAATGAATCTAAGCGTATTTATATTTATTAATTAAAATATTTATTTATATTAAACATTTTAGAATAAGTATAAAATTTACCACCATAATTAGTGGTAATATAGTGCCTGTCTCTAAAGAAGATTAGACATTATAACCATATTTGGGATGTCTGTCTAAATATTGGTTTTTCAGAAGTAGTTTCAGTAAGAACCATGCCTTTTCCAGGAGGAAGGATTTTCTAGGGACACATTTAGGGGTATTTCTGGGAAGTTTTAATCAGAGCCATAGGTTATTTCCAGCACAATGGAAGTTACTGGCTGTGAAAAGGGAGTGATTGGAGGATCTGCTGTCTAAGGCTTCCAACTAGTGAGTTATCCCAAGTTAGAATGGTTAAGAGGTGGGGAAAGCCCCATAACAAGCATAGAAACAAACAAACAAAAAAGACTCCACATAGGCTCATGTATTGCCTACATACAAGAATGGACCATTTGGTTTAATTTCTTAAAAAAGTCGTGGGCACCCAGAGATGGAAGGAAGTAAGGAGACCAGGTAATCCTGCACATCTTAAATTGGGAGCTCACAGCCCCAAGGGTACATGGAATGGGAAGTGGGAGCCGCAACATAAACACGCTAAACTTTGATTTTTCCTAGACGCCAAGTAATCCAAAACATTTCCAATATTCAAACAAACATGGATGTTCTTTGGAGTAAGATGTAAAATCTCCGTAAGTTTTTAGGATAAAACAGAAGACTTCAAAGAAATTCCACCCTGGCAACAGCCTGGCCTGAGCTAAGATCACAGATGCCCTGTTTCAGCCTCTCCAAGGTACCAGTCTGCTTTCTCTGCCCAGGAAGCTGCATGCTCGCTGGAAGGCCCTATTCCAGCTCTCTGCAACATAGCTTTTTGAGCATAAAGTGCTGGAAAAAAATAAAAAAGAAAAAAGATAAAAAAGAGGGGGCTGTTGCTTGCCTACTTTCATGAGGAGTTAGGGACGCAGCCTCCAATGTTAGGCTGGTCAGAATTGAGATATTCCTGTAGGTATGAATACATACTGGATTTTGAAGCCATAGTATGAAAAAGAGGAGTGAAAGCATCTTATTTATATTGATTACATAATGAAATGACAATATTGAAGGTATGTTGGGCTAAACAAATCTCCTTAGTTTCTTCTTACATTTTTGACACATCCACTTTAAAATTTAAAATTACTTATGTGGCTTACATAGCATTCTTATTGGCTGCTTTGGGTTAGAGCATATGGTGATTCCTAATGTAAGGGATCATGCAACCCTGTCCTGCATATAGCATCTTGGGGGACCAGTGTTTGGCAGACATGGGGTGGAAACATTGCTTTAGGTAAGAACTGTCTCTTTATGGACCTCCACACAAACACTGGGCTTTCTCCCCTCCACCCTTGTCCTGGTCCCTTCGTGCTCGGCATTCCTACCTCCCTTGAAGGTGTCAGACCAGCCTGGCCTCCAACACAGCTCAGAGCCCTTTAGGGTCAAGAGCGTTCTTTGTCCCACACCCCCGCCACCCAGCTCCCAGTGAATCCCTCCTTCTTGAAAATCTTCCCATATTCACTCTTTCAGAAATTAATGTGATAATTCAATAATTCACCCCCCAACAACCTCAATTCTGTTTTGTTTTGTTTTTAACGTGGTTAAAAGTAGCAATGAGCTGGCCCTTTTGTTGTTTCTTTGGGATTGCCCTAAGCCTCTCATTGCATAGGGGAGGCTGACGGGGAGGTGCTTGCTCAGACTTCTGTCTGAAGTTGCAGGAAGGCCAGACCCTGGTGGGGAAATCAGGAAGCCTGGTCATGCCTCACTTGTCCCAACTCTCAGTTCACTCCATGTGTGGGGCTGGAGGGTCCCAGTTTTTCACTATGGTCCAACACCCTGGGGCAGAAACTGTTGGGTACCAACCCCAAAGCCCTGGTCAATGCCTTTCTCCAGCTACAAAGACAGGGTGAGCCAGATACGTGCATTCTCAGCCTTTCTCATAGCCAGGGTGCCTAGTGACCCTGTTCTGGTCAATAACTGAAGGGGAAGTCAGCAGGGGCTTTCAGGGAAGAGATTTCTTCTTGTATAAAGGAAAGGAAGCCATGTGAGGGCTCATGCAAAGAGGTCCTTTTTTGCTATCCCAGCCCTGTTTCACTTCCTGCCATTGAATATAGTTGAGGTGGTTGCTGTTGCAGCGGCCACCTTGGGACCATGAGGTGATAACCCACTTTGCAGTGTAAATCTTTAACAGAACAGAGGCATGAAATGGGATCTTTTCAACCAGTGGTTCAGTATTTTTTCTTTTATTGGTACAATCAGAGTTCCCAAGAACTACCTCCCCAAATTGTTCTTGGTTTCAAATGGGAACACTGAAGAATTTCTTTTAACACTCAAAGAACAAGAGAGTGACCATATATATTTTTAAAGTTTGATTTTTTAAGTGGTAGAACAAATGTAACTTGATTCTGAAATTTAATGATGGTAATGACAGCAATATTGAGCATTTTAAGTGCTTGCCGTGTGCCAAGAATTTTGAAAAGTGAATGGACATTAGCTCACTACATCCTTATAAGAATTTTTTAAGTTGGTTCCAATATTATCCCTATTTTGCAGATGAATAAGCTAAAGTGTAGGTGCCTTGTTTGAGATCACACAGCCAGCATTGGAAGAATTTGCATTTAATCTTAGGTCTGTCTGACTCCAGAGCTGTGTTCTTTAGACACGAATCTATTTTGAAATAAAGTGTCTTACTTGGGGTCCCCATAAGCATGGACCCTGAGACAAGGATTTTGATGCAAGGGCTTTATCTGGAAGGGCCCCACGGGAAGTGCTGGTAGGAAGCTGGGAATGAGAAGCAGGAAAGGGTCAAAAGCCAGTGCCGGGCACATCCCTGAGCAGGTTTTATTATGGGCAATTGAGGCTCAGTCCTGCTTGGGGCCACCAGGGGAATGGCTAGGAAGTTTTCCACCTGGGGGCTGAGGAAGCTGTGTGGTACTCTCCGACCCCTCCTTCTGTTCTTCCTCGGTTGCCAGCTGTCCTGGAGCCCCAAGCAGCCCAGCAGTCCCAACCTGCCCCTGCATCCCCTCCCATGCCCCTTTGCCAGCAACCCTGGCAGAGGGTGGCATGTGCTTGTGGTAGAGAACTGTCATCATGCACAGGGTAGGGTGTTCTGAGGAAACATGGGCCAGCAGTATCAGCTGTGTGATGCTATGATAACAGAAACTGCAGTCCAATATGCCTAGTAGGAGGACTCACAATGCAACATTTTCACTTATTTTTGCAGAATTTTAAGTACTGAAATAGTAACAATTCACTATCACTAGAGTTTGTGTAACTTGGGGATGGCTTGATTTTAGGATGCTTATTAACATAATTGATGGATAATCAGATTATCTCAAGAGATGTTCAAATAAACACCCATTGCTATTAAAACTGGCAAAGAAGAATCCTCACCAGCAGGATCTAAAAGGCTGTCTTCCAAATCAGGAGTTGTGTTCAGCTGAGCACCACAGTAGTGCCTGTAATCCCAGCTACTCAGGAGGCTGAGGCAGAAGAAGTGCTTGAACCCAGGAAGCGGAGGCTGCCGTGAGATCGTGCCACTGTACTCCAGCCTGGGTGACAGAACCAGACTCCATCTCAAAAAAAAAAAAAAAGAAAGAAAAAATAAAAAATTATCTTGAGTAATCCATGCTTAGCTCTGAATTTTCTGTGTAATCTTGGGCAAATATGGTAGATTATATTCTCTTTTAGCAAATGCTCACTCCCTTCTCCCACCTCCCAGGAGGAATACATGTTCACACAAGTTACTGTTATAGTTGGCCTTGTAAATCACGTTGGCTGCTGGGATGTGGGAGGAAATGACAGAGGCTGATTCTGAGCCTGCGTCTTAGGAGAGATCTTGCATTTCTGCTCACTCCTCTGAGAGTTTATGATCTCCCCAAGGTTTCCTCCTCTTCTCCTGTCAAGTACGTCCTTGCCCCCATGGCCCCTCCCACTCATGGACCCACCTCCCACCAAGCAGTGTGTGGCAGGCTGAGTCAAGTCCACCCAGAAGACATCCATGTCTTCACCCCTGGAGCCTGTGAATGTGTTCTTGTATGGCAAAGACTTAGAAGATGCTATTAAATCAAAGATCTTGAAACAGGAAGATCCTGGATGACCCAGGTGGGCCCTGAAGGCTTTCACGAATGTCCTCCTAGGAGGGAAGAGGAAGGTGAGATCACACATGGAGGGGAGGACATGTGACCACAGAGGCAGTGGCTGGAGTGCAGCGGCCACAAGCCGAGGACGCTGGTGGCCACCAAACCTGCAAGAAGCCAGGGAGGGTTTCCTCTTAGAGCCTGAAGGTGTGCAGCTTTGCTGACACCTTGATTTCGGCTGAGTGAAATGAATACTGGACTTCTGGCCTCTACAACTGTGAGGGAATAAACAATTTGTTGTTTTCAGCCTTCAGTTGGTGGCCATTTGTTATGGCAACAATAGGAAATTAATAAAACTGGTAACAACCTAGTGCATGTCCTCCATATTTTCATTCCTACTCAACTAATCTGACCTCTATATGCATATATAGAGGATTTTGGAGTGAAATTATGTAAACTAGGCCATGCAGCTTATACTTTTCTATATCATCCCTTCCCTGGCTGTGTGAACAGCGCCGTAAACATCCTCACGCACATGCCTGTGTGCTCTTCAGGGTCCCTGTACATTTCAAGGTTGCATGCATTTCTTAGTTGACCCAGGGTTCACTTTCATCTTTTGTCTCCTTTGTCCAATACTGGGAGGGAGGGGATGGCCCTGCAGATCCAGAGACCTTTTTCTTTTGCTTAAAGTGTAATGAATCTATGGCGAACTGTGTATGGCTCACGTGATTTTAAGTGTACCCCTCAATAATTTGGCGTTTTTTTTTTTTCTTTTTGAGACAGAGTCTTGCTCTGTCACCCAGACTGGAGTGAAATGGTGTGATCTCGGCTCATTGCAATCTCCCCCTCCTGGGTTCAACTGATTCTCCTGCCTTAGCCTCTCAAGTAGCTGGGATTACAGGTGCCTGACAACGTGCCCGGCTAATTTTTTTTTTTTTTTTTTTTTGAGACAGAGTCTCACTGTATTGCCCAGACTGCAGTGCAATGGCATGATCTCGGCTCACCACAACCTCTGCCTCCCAGATTCAAGCAGTTCCCTTGCCTCAGCCTCCCCAGGTGACTGGGATTACAGGCGTACACCACTGCCGCCCAAGTAATTTTTGTATTTTTAGTAGAGACATGGTTTCACCATGTTGGTCAGGCGGGTCTTGAACTCCTGACCTCAATTGATCCATCCTTCTCGGCCTCCCAGAGTGCTGGGATTACAGGCATGAGCCACTGCTCCCGGCCTCCAAATAATTTTTGTATTTTTAGTAGAGACAGCATTTCAGCATGTTGGCCAATCTGGTCTCGAATTCCCAAAGTGCTGGTATTACAGGCATGAGCCATCACTCCCGCAGGTTCAGTAATTTTTCATGCAAATGTACCTACATGAGCACCTCCCAGGGTAGTGTGTATCATGAAGCATCTCAATCACCCCAAACCTCCTTCCAGCTCCTGCTTCCCAGGTGACAGCTTCATCAGAATTTGTATATATGTGTGTGTGTGTGTGTGTGTGTGTGTGTGTGTATATAATTTTTTTTTTCTTTTGAGACAGTCTCACTATTTTGCCCAGGCTGGAGTCTGGTGGCTTGAGCATGGCTCACTGTGGCTTCAACCTCCCAGGCTCAAGCGGTCCTCCTGTGTCAGCCTCCTGAATAGCTGGGCCCACAGGCACACACCACCATACCTCACTAAATTTTTTTTTTTTTTTTTTTTTTTGGTAGAGATGGGGTTTTGCTACATTGCCCAGGCTGGTCTTGAACTCTTGAGCTTAAGTGATTCACCAACCTCAGCCTCCCAAAGTGCTAGGATTACAGGCATGAGCCACTGCGCCTGCTTAATGTTATATTTTAATTGACAAGTAATAACTGTATGTAGTGATGTTCCCATGCATATAATGTATAGTGATCATATCAGGGTAATTAGCATTTCAATCATCTCAAACACACCTCAAGTCTATGTGTTGGTGAGACAGTGGACAGAGGAGGAATGGGGCCTGAGACAGAGGAGGGATGGGGCCTGGCCTCAGCTCTCCCTGACAAGATCATTCTTTCCCGAATTTCTACTAATCACAAACCCTGCACCACTGCCTCACTGACAGCACACGAAAAAAACAGCCATTCTCTATTGTTCTTCTTTGCTCTCATCGTGTTTAACCATGCCTTTTACTGACAGAATTCCAGAAGCTGGCCTTAGGAGATTCAAAACTGAGCCAGTGTTGTGGCGTGTCCCATCTCGGGAAGGAATGATTTGCAGCCTTGTTGTAGCCAGCCAGACCACCAGGTGGCCCGTTACTCAAGACGAATATCACAGTCAGATATGCTGACCTGCGTATCCTCCCTGTCCTGTGCTTTGCCCAGCCTGGCCTGCATATCTTACCTGTGAGGTCAATTCCTGTGCTTTGCCTAGTAAAAAAATCCCTACCGGCGTTTTCCAGGATGTCAGCTGGGGGATCCTTGTCCCTCTGCTATCTCCCTTGCATTCAAGCACGAGCTCTAAAATGAAAGCCTTCTCTGGGAAATCTGCTTGGTGTGGCGTTAATTTCCATGACATGGGTGGCCAAAGAGCCTGTGGTCTGTAACATTGGGAACATTCAATATCTTCCTTCTAACTATTTGAAACTACATATTATTATTAACTACTGAGGTCCTACAGTGGTATATATAGATCCTAGGACTGACTTCTCTAATCTAGACCAGAGGGGTTTCTGTTGTATGTTCTTGAACTGTGTGTAAGTGGAGTCATACAGGGCATAGTGTTTTATGTCTGGTTTATATGCTGAACATGATGTCTGTGCATATCACCCGCCGTTTATTTACCTGCTTGCAGATTTGTAGGCGTATGCAGTTTCCAGAATTTGGTACGTTGACTAAAACTGCTATGAACATTCTTTGTCAGCATCTTGTGTACACATGTTCTCATTTCTCATGCGTACATACCTATGGGTAGAATTGTTGAGTCACAAGGTAGCCGTATATTCAGCTTTATGAAAACTAGCAGTTAACCAAAATGATGGCACTGCTTTACACCAGCAACGTATGAGGGCCCTGGTGTCTATGCTTTCGTGGCAATTGGTCTAGACAGTCTTCTTGGGTTTTAGCTGTTCTGGTGGATGAGCAGTGTTATCTCGGTATTTGCATTTCCCTGATGAAAAATGATGTTTAGCACTTTTCATATGCTTATTGGCTATTCATATCTTTTGTGAGTTGCCTTTTCAAGGCTTTTGCATAATTTTTAATTAAACCTTGTATTTTTCTTATTGATTTGAAGTTCTTTTAAAATTTTTTTTTCAATTTTTAAAATTAAAAATATTTTTGCATATATGTCTTTTTCTGAGACAGAGGCTCGCTCTGCTGCCCAGGCTGGAGTGCAGTGGCACGATCATAGCTCACTGCAGCCTTGAACTCCTGGGCTCAAGTGATTCTCCCACCTCAGCCTCCTAAGTAGCTGAACTACAGGGGCACACCACTACACCTGGATAATTTTTTTATTTTTATTTTCTGTAGAGATGGGGTCTCTCTGTTTTCTGGGCTGCTCTTGAACTCCTGGGCTCAAGTGATCCTCCCACCTTGGCCTCCCAAAGTGCTAAGATTACAAGTATGAGCCACCACACCTGGCCTGGATTTGTTGAATTCTTTCTGTATTCTGGAATAAGTCCTTCCTCAGATTCCGTGTGTTTCAAGTATCTCATCCCATCAGTCGTTTGCCATTTTACTTTTAAAAATTGTATATTTTGATGAACAGAAGTTTTAAATTTTGAAGAAGTCCAGCATATCAGTTGTTTTCTTTTTGGTTAGTGCTTTTTGTGTCCAGTTTAAGAAATCTTCGCTTATCCATTGATTTTTTAAAAGCAATGGTCCTTAAATGCTTCCACATTTTATTGGAGGGGTGTGAGTTCACTTGGCATTCATGGCAAATAGAATAGCTGGCTTATTTCCTGACACCCTTACTTACTCATGGATTTCAGCATGTTAGCTTCCTCAGAGGGACACCTGCCTCTTGTGGGGCTTTAGGAGAGAGGTGTAGGTTTATGGACTTTGGATGACTGGATGAGATTCCCACCTCCACTGGAAAGTGGATTCATTCAGGTAGAAATTCTTTGAAGGAAAATTTACTTCGGTTTCAGATGTAAAAGTGGAGAGTAGTTAGGTTTCACCAGAAAAGTGTGTCTTTGAGCTACTGGAGTTTTCAGACACTATGTCTCTGTTTATAAAATAAACAGTAAAAAGAGGACAGGAGAGAATGAATTTTAATGAGATCATTGGCTGGGAGGGGCACCCAGTGTTTATTATATCCCATTGCCCTGTGGAAAAAAAAAAAAAAGGAAACTTAAAGCCACCATCATATAAAAACAGTGGCAATTTTCAGATGCAGCTCCCCCAAGAGGACTCCATAACAGCGTCTTCAAAGAGAAGAAACGTTTGCTATGTAAGAATCCAAACTTCTTTAACCATGTAACTAAAGAGAGCTAAAACATAAGAAGCAGTTCCCTTTGACAGCAAAAATATCTGTCTTTCCTGACTATGCCCTCATCCTTTAAAAGAGAAAAAGGGAAACATGGAAAGATACGTTGTAGAAACCCTAGATTCAATTTGTTTTCTTGCTTTCCTCTCCTTTGCTTTATTTTTGTCTCTCTCTCTTTTTTCTTTCTCCACACGTTCCTTTCTCACTCGGTTACCTCCCTGTGTCAGAGGCATGTGAACCAGAGCAACTCCATCTTAAATAGGGGTTATTTAAGATGGAGTAAAACAAGGCCAAGACCTGCTGGGCTTCTTCCCAGATAGTTAAGGTATTCTAACTTATAAGAGGTCAGCACAAGATACAGGTCATAAAGACCTTGCTGATAAAACAGGTTGCAGTAAAGAAGTTGGCTAAAACCCAAGATGGCCATAAGAGTGACCTCTGGTTGTCTTCACTGCTACACTCCCACCAGCACCATGACAATTTACAAATGCCATGGCAACATCAGGAAGTTATCCTACATGGTCTAAAAGGGGAGAAATGAATAACTCACCCCTTGTTTAGCATATAATCAAGAAATAACCATAAAAATGGGCAACCAGCAGCCCTTGGGGGCTACTCTGTCTATGGAGTACCATTCTTTTGTTCTTTCACTTCTTAACAAACTTGCTTTCACTTTACTCTATGGAATCTCCCTGAATTCTTTCTCGAATGAGATCCCAGAACCCTTTTGGGGTCTGGATCAGGACCCCTTTCCTGTAACGCTTGGTACCCTGGCTCTCAGTCTCTTCATCTTTAAGTTGGGGTAATAAGAGCACTTACCTCCCAGGGTTGTGGAGGAATCCAATGTGGGCACAGGAAGGGCTCAGAACAGTCCAGAATGTAAATCAAAAATAAAATCCTAGCCCCTACAACCATCTGAATGGACCTCTCCTCTTGACAAGGGCATTCCAAAGTTAACCTGAAAAATGAGTTCAGGCCACGCATGACAGGAAGGGGGAGCCAGACACACCTTATTATCCCCTCCTGTCTTTTAGAGTTACTTATAAAACAGACTCTTTAAGTCTAAAAAGAAACATTTACAATCTATTCTCTCTGAAGTCTTCTACCTGGAGGCTTCATCCACATGATAAAACGTTGGTCTCCACAATCCCTTATCATCTATTCTCGCCTATGACTGGAAGCCCTTGCTTCCAATTGTTCAGCCTTTCTGGACTGAACCAATGTACATTTTCCATGTATTGATTGATGTCTGTGTCTCCCTAAAATGTACAAAACCAAGCTATGGGCCAACCACCTTGGGCTCATGTTCTCAGGATCTCCTGGGGCTGTATCATGGACCATTGGTCAGTTGCATTTGGCTTAGAATAAATCTCATCAAGTAGTTTACAAAGTTTGACTCTTTTCAGTGACATGGCCCCCACATGGCCCTCAGCAGTGTCAGTTGATGTTTTATTACTATCATTGCTATCACATCTTCACTCTGAGAAAGGATGAACCCTTTTTTGGTCGTCTTTTTTTGGAACCTTTTCAAATTATACATTATGTTGTTTGTTTGTTTGTTTAGAAAGGAGTCTTGCTCTGTCCTCCAGGCTGTAGTGCAGTGGTGTGATCTTGGCTCACTGCAACCTCTGCTTCCTGGGTTCCAGTGATTCTCCTGCCTCAGCCTCCTGAGTAGCTGAGATTACAGGCACCTGCCACCATGCCTGGCTAATTTTTGTATTTTTGTAGAGATGGGTTTCACCATGTGGGTCAGGCTGGTCTCGAACTCCTGACTTCAAATGATCCACCTGCCTTGGCCTCCCAAAGTGCTGGGATTACAGGCATAAGCCACTGTGCCCAGCCTGTTGATTTACTTTTTTTTATGAACAAGTTAATCCTTTGCCTACCAGTTTTGTGAATAACTATGGGGCTGACATTTGACCTGTGTGGTCAAGGGCCTTGGTCCCTAAAGGTTTGCTGAAAAATCACAGACATGAGGCAGACTGATTAATAGGAGAAGAGGCATGCAAATATTATTTAATTATTTAATGTGTATATACACAGGAGCCTTCAAAATCAAGACCCAGCTCCCCAGCAGGGTATAGATGCTTATCTACCATCTTGAGATTGTGAGAATAATGAGGGCTGAGAGAATGCCCAAAATCAGTTTATGGTGGAGAACCAGGTTTCAGTGGCAAGGCAGGTTATGGGAGAGAGAAAAGAAGAGGTTTGGCTGTAAAGGGGGCTTTGTAATGTACATGAAGCCTCTTAGGCAGCAGTCTTTAGAGAGAATAGATGGTAAATGTCTCCTTTCAGAACCTTAAAGATGCCACACTCTCAATTCATCTCTCCTAGAGCTGAGAAAGACCTAGAAAGGGAAGGCCTGGCTACATTAGTGGAGATTCTCTGCAGATGCAATTTTTCCCCACGAAAGACAGCTTTGCAGGGCCACTTCTGTCTATTGACTCTGCAGCAGCCATTTTTAAATATGTCAAAGAAATATATTTTGGAGAAAATATTTTGATTCCTTCACTTGACATTTTTCTATTTGATCCTGGAACTACTTTCTATGTATAGAAATGAACCAAAGACACCTGCTTAAGACTCTTTCCAGCAACCAAACTGTGTTTCCAAGAAATACCAACTCCCAAAGACAAGAAACATGCTGAGAAGTGGCCAGTAAGTGGATGCTGTCACTGGACAGACAGATGCATGAGTAGGCTGCCCATTTAGTAATATAAGCAAATAAGAAAAATGTCATCTCTTTTCAACTCCTGAAAAGCTGCATAAAATAAAGCAGTAATGAAAGTTAAAATTTAGCCAAGACATTTGCCTAGGACATTTTATATCTATGATCTCTCTCAAGCGTAAATATTAATAGCCTCTATTTACGGGTGAGGAAACTGAACTCAAAGATGTTGTGTGACTTATTGAAGGACCCACAGTTGTTTTAGGAAGGTGTGGGAGAAAGGTGCCAAAACAGGTTGTGATTTACATAAGTAAATTTAGAAGCTGGCCCTTTTGACATATAAAGTCTTCTAACCTTCTAGAAGGCTCCAGGTCTTGGTGTGATTAGAGTGCAAGGTTTGTTACCCTCCTGGGAGTTTCAGAGCCCTCTTTGGATAGGGTAGGTACAAAAGTCACAGCTGCTATCTGTGTTTGGGCCCCACAGCCACTCCTTATTTGGGTCATGGCATTATGACTTCCTCAGGAAGACACTTCTCCCCACTTTCCTTCCTTGCAGTTGGGCTGGGCTGGCCTTGCCCCTTCCAGATCCAGGGTTGAACACTTTTCCCAAGACCTATGAATAACCACTGTTCATCCCCCAAACACAGGGGTTAGCTTGGGGATGGGTGCATGACCCAGGTCATCAACCAGGGCAGATCATCAGGCAGCAGCCAGGAGTATGGGGATGCCACCAACGCAGAAAGTGCAGAGCCTCAAGAGAGGAGAAAGATGAGACCTATGACACCATTTGCACCTTTGGGTTCTTCTGCTCCTGAAGCCAGGATAGTCTTGAATAGGTCACGAAGAGTCCAGACTGGTACAGGTTTGATTTGGATAGTTGAACAAGGAGTAGGAGGAAAATAATATGGAATGTCTTCTCACTATGAAACTGTCAGAGGTGTGACTCCATCTTAATAGGAGCTGGGTAAAATGAGGCTGAGACCTACTGGGCTGCATTCCCAGATGGTTAAGACATTCTAAGTCATAGGATGATATAGGAGGTCAGCACAAGACACAGGTCATAAAAACCTTGCTGATACAACAGGTTGCAGTAAAGAAGATGGCTAAAACCCACAAAAACCAAGATGGTGACGAGAGTGACCTCTGGTTGTCCTCACTGCTGCACTCCCACCAGTGCCATGACGGTTTACGAATGCCATGGCAACATCAGGAAGTTACCATATATGGTCTAAAAAAGGGAGGCATGAATAATCCACCCCTTGTTTAGAATATAATCAAGAAATAACCATAAAAATGGGCAACCAGCAACCCTCGGGGCTGCTCTGTCTATTGAGTAGCCATTCTTTTATTCCTTTACTTTCTTAATTAACTTGCTTTCACTTTACAGACTCACCCTGAATTCTTTCTTGCTGGAGATCCAAGAACCTTCTCTTGGGGTCTGGATTGGGACCTCTTTCCTGTAACAAAACCACCTTTGCAAAAATTGTAACTGAGGAACTAACTCCATCTTGCTTCTAACCTTTAAGCGATTCCTTGTTCATTCCTGGGCATAGGCTGAACTAACCTTGGGAATGAATTCAGTTTGTGGTTTGACTGTAAAACAAAATTAATAATAGCCCTTTCCTAAAAAAGAACCCCTCTTTTGCCTGGGGCCCAGTGTGCCTTTGTAGGACTAACAAATTAGCTACAAGATTAGAAATTATGGCTAAGGGGTCATGCAGCTTCTGACTGTAAGCATCTGAACCTCCCCAAATTGCTCCTGCGGATAACATCACTATTTTAAAAGCTAAGATGAAGGCTTGAGATATTTTGCAGACCCTGCCCTCGATGGATCAGCTGATACAACCCAGGCCCGTAATGTGGCTCAACCAGTTCTGTTACCCAACCCAGGAACAAAAGACAGCAAGAAAATCTCATTTCAACCCCCTATGATTCCATCTCCAACTTGACCAATCAGCACTCCCCACTTCCCAAGCCTCTACCTGCCAAATCATCTTTAAAAACTCTGATCCTCAAATGCTCAAGGAAACTGAGTTGAGTAATAAAACTCTGGTCTCCTGCACTGCTGGCTCTGTGTGAATTACCCTTTCTCTATTGCAGTTCCCTTGTCTTGATAAACTGGCTCTATCTAGGCAGCAGGCAAGGTGAACCCACTGGGCAGATACAACTATCCATCCTGTAACAGGATTATCCTGTAACAAGGTCATTAAAATCAAATGTTAAATATTCAGATAATGTCACATTTTAGAGAAAATCCAGGCAATGTAAAATGACTGTTCCAAGAGACTCAGCAATGACAGCCTTAGATTTTCACTCATCTGGCTCTTCTAGTTCCTAGACTAGGATCAAATCTCTTTGCTGAAACCCAGTTCTTCAAGCTATAGGGTGGGAGTCATAATCCTACCTAGAAGGGTTGTTAGAAAGATTGAATGAGATGATACATGGAAACTCCATGGCGCTGAAGGGCTGTTCAAATATTTGTGGAGTAATGGATGACTCAGGGTCCAACTGGCCTGATTCATTCTGCTACTACTAAAATCATAGCAATAAGAATAACTGCTACCAATTATTGAATACTTCCTGTATAAATTAGCTTTTACTGCCTAGCAAACAGCTCAGGAACATAGCAGTTTAAAACAACACCATTTGTTGAAGTCATAATTTTATAGCAGTTTGTGCTGGGCTTATCTGCGTGGTTCTTCTGGTGTCTGTGGTTGTCTTCTGGATTGGTGTGGGGCTAGTCGATCTGGGTAGGAGAGGCCTAAGTGTGGACGGCTCACCTGTGCTTTGCATGGCCTCTCTTCCTGCAGCAGGCTAGCTGAGCTTCCCACTGTAGGTGCAGAGTTCTAGAGAGAGGGAACAAGACCTTTTGAGGCCTGGATTTAAATCTATTGCACCGTCACTTCTGGTACTTTCTGTTTGGTTAAAGCAGCTACAGACCAGCTCAGATGCAAGGGGTGGGAAAATAGAATTTACCTGTAACTTCATGGGAGGAGATGCAACATCTCACTTCTAAGTCTGTGAAAACTTGGGGCCATTTTTTTTCAGTCTACCGTATTTACTTTGGTTCACATGCTGTTCCAAGTGCTTAGTATGCATCATCAGCTCATTTAACCCCTGCAATAATCGCGAGTGGTTATATTACTTATGTCATTGTTTTTATGATTGTATGGTGATGTATGGAGTATGTGGTTTTGAGATCTCAAGGTATTTTCAGGTGGACATGGAAAGAAGGGGCCAAGACGTGAGCACTTTTTTTTTAATAACTGAGATTTTGAGGCTCCCAACCCATGGAGTCCTATGAATGACCAGGAGGGATATTGACAGCAGCCATGAATGGTTGAAGCCCTGCTCTGTGCATCCTCACAGCAAAGTTTCCAGTGCCAGGGCCATTGTGATCTTCGTTTTCCAGAAGAGAAGACTGGGTCATACAGGTTAATTCCTATGTTGAGGGTACACACCTAGAAAGCGACAAAGATGAGGCCACCCGTGTTGGATGTCCTCCATGGGCCCTTTGGATCCGATTTCCATCTTCTCACCCTGTCCTGTGCCCCAGGAGGCTGCCTTGCACAGGCTGCATCGGTGGCTTCCTTATTTCCCACCTTCTGCTTGGATTTGGCCAGTGGGAGGCATGACAGAGGATCAGAGGGTGGCAGAAATGAGATCGGGGCATTGTTCCCTCAGCCTCATTTCTGCCTAGCACCTCTGCCCAAGGCCATAGCTCCTGTCACGTGACCCTCGTTCTGTAGCTTCCTTCTCTAGGTTCCAGCATGTGTCACCTCCCCACCCCACTGTAGATCTGCAGGTGGTAACACCCCTGGTGATACTACCTGGAGTTCTGAACTCTCTGCTGTTGGCTTCCTTAAATTTTGCCTACACCTTTGGAATTCCCTTTGTTAAATTTTCCTCAAATTACCTTCTTTTGATGTATACCATCTGATTCTTGCTGGGACCCTGATTAAAATGCCACCTGACTCAGTAGTCTCTATATTTAATATTGAAAAGATGAAAAGACTGGAATACTAATAGCAAAAATGCTAGATGATACTCAGAGCTGAGCTCCTGGAAGGATGAAATCAAAAGTCTAAGATGAAAATGAAACAAAGTGAGGTTGTCTCCGTGCTGGCCAAAGGCATGAGGGCCTGTTTCTATCTGGATGAACACCAAGTATTGAAGACTGTTTCTGTGTTATTTCCAAAGAGATTGAATTGCATTTTAATTAATTTGCCTTCAAATTAACATACTCCACTTCTTCTTGAGCCAAGCTCAAACTTTCCAGCATATCCTATTGCAAGGAAATGCTTCCATAAATCAGGGTGAATGTGGCATTGGAAACAGAGCAGAGAGCGAGATATTTATATATGAGTGTTTCATATTCTGATTTTGTACAAAACTATATTTGCAAAAGGCATATTCCAGACCGGCAGCCAACAAATCCTCTGAGGATGTTCTGAGTGTGGCTGTTCCTCTACCTCTAAGTGACACAACCTATCCAGACGCACCTGTTTAAACATACTGGATCGTAGGACAGGAGAGGGAAGTTAAATTAGACCTGAGTTCTAGCCCAAGCTGTGCCATGCAGTGGCTTTGTGACCTATAATATGTTATTTAGCCTCTTTGAGCCTCATTTTCCTCATATGTCAGCTAAACCAAGAGATTCAAAGGGGAAGCAAAGAGAGAAAAGCTCCCCAGTGTGCTCGGGCAACCCTTTCACTCTCCAGCCACCATATTTTCCACTGGATGGTCTCTAGCTGGGACCTCAGCACCTGTGAGGACCCCAAACGCTCAGATCTGTACTCACTGCCTGGATAGACTTGGAGTAGCCAATGGGCTGTCCACCCAAGTGGCTCTTCTTATGGAATGGCCAAGAAGTTTAATTGCAGAATGACTGAGAGGAAGTCCTGTGGAAGAATGCATTCAAATTTTTGTTTAAATTCTGACTCTATTTCTTATTATAATAGCTAAGTACCAGTGGGGAGGCAGTCTCACTTCTCTGGTGCCCCCATTCATGGATTATGGGATGGGAACACTAATAGCTCTCTCAGAAGGCTGCCAAGAGGGTTGAATGAGATGCGATGCACATGAAGCCCTGAGCCACTGCCCAGCACAAAGTAAGAGCTCAAAGCGTGGCAGCAGAAGCCAAGCAAAAAGAGAAAAAGATGTGCTCATGTAATCAGTAAACATTTACTGAGCACCTGCCTAATGTTTTAGATACTGTACAAAGCAGGTGACGGGTTGATGAATGAGGTTGACATGGTCTCTGCCTTTACAGGCAGACATTATATGAATGACACAAGTAGCTAAAGAATTACAATTTTTAATAAGCCTGAGAAGAAAACAAATAAGAAGAAAGAGAATCAAGGGAGGGCTCCTAATTTAGGGAGAGGGTGATCAACAAAGGAAGTGGCATTTAAGTTGGAGATTGTATTAGTTAAGGGGATGGCAGCTGCTATGCAGATAAACCCCGATACAGTGCCTAATGCAAGAGGAGTTTATTTCTTGCTTATATGATGCTTGACTGTATGTGTTTGGCGGGCATTTTTCCAGGTGGTTATTCAGGAACCCAGCTTCCCTTGATTTTGAGCTCAGCCATAGGAAGATGATATAAACATATAGAAATAAATTATACTTGTATGCACTAGCTATGAGCAACCTGAAAATGAAACTAAGAAAATTATTCCACTGACAGTCACATCAAAAATAATAAAATACTTAAGTATAAAGTTAGCTAAAGAAATGTAAAATATCTACTCTGAAAACTACAAAACATTGTTGAAAGATATTAAAACCTATCTGAATAAATGGAAACATGTCCTGTGTTCATGGGATAAAAGACTTAGTATTGTTATGATAGCAGTACTCCTCAAATGGGTCTGCAGATTAAATATAATTACTGTAATAATCCCAGCTGAATGTTTTGTAGAAATTGATATGGTGATTCTAAAACCATATAGAAATGCAAGTCACCCAGAATAGTCAATGTCTTGTGGCCGGGGGTGGTGAATCATGCTGTAATCCCAGCACTTTGGGAAGCTGAGGTGGTTTGATCACTTGAGGTCAGGAGTTCAAGACCAGCCTGGCCAACATGGAGAAACCCCATCTGTACTAAAAATACAAGAATTAGTCAGGTGGTAGTGGTGTGTGCCTGTAATCCCAGCTACTTGGGAGGCTGAGGCGGGAGAATTGCTTGAGCCTGAGAGGCGGAGGTTGCAGTGAGCTGAGATCGTGCCACTTTGCTCCAGTCTGGGCCACAGAGTGAGGGCCTGTCTCAAAAAAAGAAAAATAAAGAAAAGAAAAGAAAGAAAGAAAGAAAGTCTTGTAAAAGAAGATCAAAGACTCTGGCACTGGCATGAGGAAGACATATGGGTCAATGGAATAGATAGAATGCATTAAATAAATTCCATGGAATGAAATACATTTGTGGGCAATTGCTTTTTAACAATGCGGAAAGAATAGTCTTTTCAACAAATAGTGCTGGGACAACCACATAACCACATGCAAAATAATGAAGTTGGACTGCTGCCCTACACCACATACAAAATAAACTCAAATGGGTAAAAGACTGAAATACAAGAGGTGAAATTGTAAAAATTCTAGAAAAAACATAAGTGAAAATCTTTACAACCTTTAATTAAGTCAGATTTCTTAAAAGTCGTAAAAAATAAGCACACCCCCCCAACTGATAAATTGTTCTTAATAAAAATTTTTAAAAAATGCTTCAAAGGACGTAATCAAGAAAGTTAGAGGAGAATCCATAAAATGGGAAAAAGTATTTTTGGTACATTATGTCTGTTAAGAACCTAGTATACAGAATATATAAAGATATTTGGCAAACATATAAAGACAAATATCAAGATAATTAAAGATAAATAACCTAATTAAAATGTGGACAAAGGACCCAAATAGACATTTTTCCAAAGCAGATATAGAGGTGGCCAATAAGCACATGAAAAGATGCTGCACATCACTAAGTATTAGGAAAATGCAACTCAAAACAATGCGATATCATTTTATATCCACTAAGATGGCTGTAAGGAAAAAGTCAAACAAAAACAGATGTTGGTGAAGATACAGGAAAATTGAAACCGTCACGTATTGGTGGGAATATAAAATGCTTTAGCTACTTTGGAAAATGATTTGGCCATTCCTCAATAAGTTAAACACAGAGTGATCATATGATTCAGCAGTTCTACTCCTAGGTGTGTACTCAAGACCATTGAAATCATGTCCACATAGGTTGATTGCAGTGGCTCATGTTTGTCATCTGAGCACTTTGAGAGGCCAAGGCAGGAGGATTGCTTGAGACCAGAAATTTGAGACCAACCTGGGCAATGTAGTGAGACTCTGTCCTTAAAATTTTTTTTTTAAAATTAGGCAGGCATGGTGATGTGCAACTGTAGTCCCAGATACTTGGAAGGCTGAGGCGAGAGGATCACTTGAGTGAGCCCAGGAGTTGGAGGCTGCAGTGAGCTGTGATCGTGCTACAGTACTCCAGCCTGCATGACAGAGCGAGACCCTGTCTGTAAAAAACAAAAAAGAAAGACATACGTCCACACAGAAACGTACACAAATGTTTTTAGAAGCAAGTAGTAACCACCCAGTGTTTATTAGTTGACAAATGAATAAACAAAATATGGTATATCCACAGAATGGAACATTATTCAGCATTAAAAGTGAGTGAAGTACTGACACATGTCACGACAAGGATGAACCTGGAAAACATGCTATGTGAAAGAAGCCAGTTGCAAAGGCCACATATTTTATGATTCTATTTGTATGAAATGTCCAAATCCCTAGAGGCAGAAAGCAGGTGAGTGGTTGCCAGGAGTGAGGGGCTGGGGTGGTTGCAGAAGAATGGGAAATGATTGCCAGTGGGTATGAAGTTTCTTTCTGGAGGGATTACATTTTTCTGGAATTAGGTTGTGGTGATGGTCTCACAACTATAAATATAATGAAAGTACTGAAATGTATACTTTAAAAGGATGAATTTTATGGCATGGAAATTGGTTTTTTGGAGCATATTTTAAATTGAAATTGAAATTTTTTATTTTTAATTTGTGGGTACATAGTAAGTGTATGGCAAAGGAATTATATCTAAAAAATGAATAAAAGATTTGAATAGACTCTTTATCAAAGAAGATATGAATAACAAGCACATTAAGGTATGTTCAATGTCATTAACCATTAGGGACATACAAATTAAAGCTATAATGAGATACTTCTACGTACTCATTGGAATAGTTAAAATTAAAAAAATAAACCACAAGCATCAAATGCTGGCAAGACTGTGGAGCCCTGGGACTCCCCCATTACTGCTGGGAATGTGAATTGGTGTAGTGACTTTAGAGAACAGACAGACAGTTTCTTACAATGTCAAACACACATTTGCTCTATGACCCAGCAGCCATACTTCTTGGTGCCTACTCAGGAGAGTACTAAAAAATGTGTCCATTGGCCAGGTGCAGTGGTCCACACCTGTAATCCCAGCATCTGGGGAGGCCGAGGTGGGAGGATTGCTTGAGGCCAGGAGTTCAAGATCAGCCTGGACAAGATGGCGAGACCTTATCTCTACAAAAAAATTTTTAAAAATTAGCCAGGCATGGCTGTGTGTGCTTGTAGTTCCAGCTACTTGGGAGGTTGAAGCAGGAGAATCAGTTGAGCCCAGAAATTCCAGGTGGCAGTGAGCTGTGATTGCACCACTGCACTCTAGCCTGGTTCCCTCATCTCTAAAGAAAAAAAAAGGGTCCATAGCTGTTCACAGCAGCGTAGTCATAAGCATCAGAAGATGGAATCAGCTGCGTGTTTATATGTGAGTGAAATTTACACACACACATTTAAATATGAGTAAAAACTGAACACTAAAACAAGCCAAAAAGGGCATACAATTGTATTGTGTGTTATTTTTAAAAATAAATTTTAAAAATGAGGAAAAACAAAACATAAAGCATAAACTGCAAACACCACCTCCCAGGTTCCAGCGTTTCTCCTGCCTCAGCCTCCCAAGTAATTGGGATTACAGGTGCACGCCACCATGTCCAGCTAACTTTTGTATTTTAGTAGAGACAGGGTTTGACCACGTTGGTCAGGCTGGTCTTGAACTCCTGACTTCAATCAATCTGCCCGCCTTGGCTTCCCAAAGATCTGGGATTACATTGTGAGCCATCGTGCCGGGCCTGCCCATTTGTTTTTAAGTAATGGTTTGGGGAAAATAAATTATTTTGGTAAATTTAGAAAACAAATGCTGAATGTGCCTTGCATCTGAGTCTTCGTTGATATTTCAATTGGCCCACACTAGGATAGCTATTGTAATGCCCTGCAGCCCCGGAGAAGGACTTTGAGTTTTGTCCTAAATGTCACGGGGAAGCCATCATGGTGATGATTGTAAACATTCTCAGAGTGCTGTAGAGGGAAGGGATTCTTTCTTTATTAGGAGGAGAAACAAAAGTCATCAATAGGCAATGACTTCTAAGGGCTGCTTGTGACGCACACCCATTCCCTGCTTGGAAATTTGCCTAAGGAAACAGGAAGAAGGTTTCAATGCCTTGTGGATTTGTTAATTTTTGCTATGCTCAAAAACAAAAGGAAAACAGAAGAAGAAAACCATTTGCCAGTATACTGGCTTTGTTACTTTATTTTTGTTTTTATTTTTGAGATGGACTCTTGCTCTGTCACCCAGGCTGGAGTACAGTGGTGCGATCTTGGCTCACTGCAACCTCTGTCTCTGGGGTTCAAGTGGTTCTTCTGCCTTTACCTCCTGAGTAGTGGGACTACAGGCGTGTGCCACCACGCCCAGCTAATTTTTTGTATTTTTAGTAGAGATGGGGTTTCAGCATCTTGGCCAGGCTGGTCTTGAACTCCTGACCTCATGATCCATCCGCCTTGGCCTTCCAAAGTGCTGGGATTACAGGCATGAGCCACTATGGCCAGCGGCTTTTTTACTTTCATTTGAGTAGGATCTCAAGGCCAAATATGGCTCTTCAGTGATCTGGGGGTCATACCCCATCCCTTTCCATGAGTGCAAATAATCAAAAGTTGTCCTGTTCGTTCTACTTTGTCAGCAGATGTCTTGTTTTTAAGGGTTTCCAGGAATTGTACCTAAATTTTAATTTATTTTCCAATTAGTTAGTACCCCAGCTGGAGGAACTGGCATTGATTATAACCACTCCATCTACCAATGCCGCCTTTTCAACTCACTTTCCTTTTTTCTTTGTTTTCTGACTCACTGGCCTAAGAGACTAGTGGTGCTGCTAATTCTGCAGAGTTCACAAAGTTTCCTTCAAATACAGTTTTTTCTCCTTGGGATTTGTTGAATGAATGAATGAATGAGTCACCATTAGATTTCAATCCAATAGATTTTTGTGTTTGCTTTATGAGGAATGAAATGGAATGTCATGACTTGAAGGGCCCCGGGGACACGTGGATGGGCTTCTACAAAATGTAATGCAAATTTGAGTGAGCGTTTCTGGGCCCAGAGTCCGTATCTTTCAGAAGAATATGAAAGGGCCCCAGGACCCCTTCAAAAGTTAATAACCACTGACGGTTTCCCAACACCTTTTGCTGATGGCTGATTTTGGATGGGGGTCATTTTCAGGTGCCCTGCCTGCTTCTTCTGGAGGTGAATTTGTGGGGGGCAGTGTCTGGAGGATGGAGTGAAGGCGATCAGCTATGGGGTGTGGGGCAGGAGGGAGAGCAGGGCTTTTGAAGATGCATCTGTATTTGAGTCTCAGTATTTCACTTTGGGGAAATGGCTTAAGCTCTCTGAGCCTCTGTTTCCTTATCTATAAGATGGGATCTAGGAATGTACTTCCTAGATCATAGAATAGCTGAAGGGAAGGGAGGGTGTTCAGTAATACAATGGATAAATGAAATAGGTATATATTGCATATATATGAAAACTACTTCCTAGATCCTACAGTAGCTGGGGGTTCAGTGATACAATGGACAAATGAAATAGATATACAATGTATATATATATGAAAACTACTTCCTAGGCTCTAGGGTGGCTGGGGACTTTAGTGATACAATGTATATCTGAACATATATACAATTTACAGCTTGGATTTAAGGATACAATGTATGTATGGATACATAGATACAATGTATATGTATATACAATGTATGACTGAAACATGTTACTTTTCAGTGCAACTTTCTCCCACTCATTGCCATTGATTGAGGGCTTACTATGTCTCAGCTACTCTCCCAAACTTTTTACTTGTGTTATTCCACTTAATCTGTCTAGGAAAGCTTTGTAGTTGCTCCTGTAACACTCAAAGGCTCAGAGAGGATAGGTCCAAGGTCACACAGTTAGTGAGTGGCAGAGCTGAGACTTGATCTCAAGTCTATCCAACTTGAAAGTTCATGGCACCAGCTACCAGGGTGGAATTGCATTCACTGTGTGCCATGCTCCCTGCTTGAGCCCCAAGGGAAGTGGTGGGGGCAAGTGCTGGTGCATCTGGCAGATCTTCCTCAACCCTCCCCTGCCCTAGCTATGGTCATGTGCAAAGTGCCTAAGAGCCCAGCCATTTTGGTGGATGTGGGCCAGGTCAGCAGAGACTGTGCAGTCTGTTCTGCCTGTTAAGGTGAAGGTGACACTAGGCTGAACCCCGAGGACTGCTGAGGCTCTGGAGCAAGTGGGGAAGTGGAAAGTCTGGAGCCACTCCCAAGGCTTGTGGCTCTCCTTTGCTGAGGCACATGATGCATACAAAATGCTCTCTGTACACTTCTCTAGGAAAAATCACCACCTCCACGGAGGCTTGTGTACTGTTAGGGGAGGCACATTCACAAACAAATAAACAAAAACAAGACCCCAGTCACAAATAAATATGGCCCACTGCACTGCAGGGCTCCCCTTTTCCTGCTGGGCCACCCCTGCCCATCAGTGGGTCTTGCAACCTGGCCTGACCCTTCCTGTGGTATGTGAGCCCTGCAGGGTCAGAAACGCTGGGCTGAGAGTCTTGGTTCCACCACCTAATGGCTAAGTAACTTGGCAAGCCTTTTAGCTCTATAAGCCTGAGAGTCCTCATCTATGTACGACATGGGGCTAATTCTTCCCTTAACAGCACCCACCTAGCACACTGCTGTGACCATGAAGTGAAGTCTCGGACATTCTAAGAGACTGCTGCATGGTGGGTATCTCCTTAATAAGTGCTTTTCCTTCTAAATGCTAAATAAATCTGAAAGAATGAATACACATGAGCTTGGAAAGGGAAGTTCACTAGTCTATCTGTGATGTAGAACACACCATGTCTCTGGGCTCCCTTCACTGTGCTCTAGCGTGAGTGCTTTCTGCATGCTGGAATTGGAATTCACCCTCTTGCCCTCCTGTATGTTCTCCACAATGCATTTCCTTTAGGCTCTCAAATGCAATCATCACTGTGTTTTAGAATGGTGGTTCTCAAACTGGCTTCAGTGCTCAGCGTTCAGTGGCAGTCAGAGGTCATCTGAGAGAGAACGAGGAGTTGGGAGGTGGGCTGCAGACGTGCTCTGGAGCCTGTGTGGGATGGATTCCTTTGCTGGCATTGTGTTTGTTCCAGTCTGAGGCATGTTGCAAGGAATTGGTTTCTCCTCATTGTTCAAGCACCCACAGCTGCACGTGTTTTGCTCTTAAAAATCCTAGAGTAGGTTCAGGCTTCTCCAGTTGTCTTTCCTACCCACATCCCAGTGTGCTTTCTTGCATGGGGGCCAGTTCTTAGGGCTTGAACATCTTAGGGGCTGTTATTCAGATGACCACAAATGGTAAAGAACATGGTGCTAGGAAAAGGTGAGAGCTTTACTGCCCAAGCCACCTCCATCTCCTGCTGTGCTTCCCATGGCACAGAGCCATGACTGGCAGCTGAAGGGAAGGGGACCCGCTATCGCTGTCGCTGTGCTGTGCTGGGGAGAAGAAGGTTGGGGAGCAGAACTGGAAGAGCAAATGCGAAAAACAGGTGCGGGGACATGAAAAGCTCCCAGCAAATGCTGTTTGGTATCCCTGGAGGGAGGGGGCAGTGACCATCAGGAAAACAAAAGGCTTCAGTAGCAGAGGTCACTGCTTGGCCCATTAATCCTTTGTGCTGGGGCTTTTACAAGCTGTCAGGCCCCCTCCTTTGGGTATGAGGGAGGGGCTGAGCTCCCGCGTTAGCTTTATGATGGCAGTTTTTCCTCCAGACGCTACAGGGAGGTAATGCTTTGAGGATTTCCTGAGTTTGTCCCTTCTTTCCGGTTAATAGCATATTTGAAATGCTCGTCACCATGTGAGACAGGGAGGCAGCCTAACCAAGACCCTTTATCATCTGGGTCCTGCTTAATTTATGAATGCCCTCAGCATATAACTCTAAATACCAGCCACATGGAATCACTTGCAATTTTCCTGAGTGAGCCACGCCCCAGGCCTTGGCACAGGCAGTTCCCTCTGCCCAGAGCATGAACCTGACTGGTTTCTACCCGTGCTTCAGAACCCAGCTCAAATATGGAGCTGGGGTTGGAATTCAGACCTGTCTCCATCTAGAACCCAGGTCTGTCTTCTTCTGGAATCCAGGTGTCTCTCCCTCTCGATGACTTGGTCTTCACTACCCAGTGGGACACATAGTCCCCGGCCCTGATCTGGGCTCCCGTATCCTACTTTTACCTCCTAGGACTCCCTCCCAACTCCAGTCACTCTGGGCTTCTTCCTCACACCCACCATGCGTGTCCCCTCCCTGGCCTTTTGCAAGTGCCATTCCTTCTGCCTGGGGTGCCTTTCTCCCAAGTGTCTTGAGACTTCCTCACTTCCTTGGGATATTTGCTCTGAGCGCTTTAGGGCTGTGGCCTTCCCTGCCCATGCAAGGCGGCATCCCCAGCGCTCTGCAGTCTCCAACCCTGCTCTGAATTTGAAAATCACACCAGGAGGTGACATCATCAATATTTGTTTGTGTTTCCCGATCTCTGCTGCCCCCACTAGTTGGCAGGCACTGTAGGGCTTTGTCCAGTTTGCTGCTGTATTCTCAGCCCCAAAATTAGCATCTGACACATGGCAGGTACTGAATAAGCATCTATTGGGGGAAATAATCGTGGACTCTCTCCAGGGAAGTTATTGGCGCAAGATCATGCAGCTATCGCTAGTATAGATCCCAGTACTAACCCACTGAGAGAAAAGTATGCAACAAAAGTCAGAGTGTCATTGCATCTATGCACATGATGGAATATTATTCTGCCATGAAAAAGAATAGAGTAGAGACAGTTGCTGCAACATGGATATGAGCCTCACAAACGTCATGCTGAGTGAAAGCAGCCAAATACACACAGTCACCCACTGCATGATTCTATTTAAAGGAAATGTTTAGAATGGGCGAATCTGCAGAGACGGAACCCAGGCTGGTGTTTGCCGATGGGGGAAGAAATAGGAAGCTTTTGCTTAATGGTGGTTTCCTTTCAAGGTGATTAAAATGCTTCAGAACTAGACGGAGCTGGGGGTTGCACAACAATGTGAATGAACAAAGTGCCATTGAATTGTTCACTTTATTATTATTAATTTTTTTTGTTTTTTGAGACAGAGTCTTACTCTGTCACCCACGCTGGAGTGCAGTGGTATGATCTGGACTTATTACAACCTCTGCCTCCTGGGTTCAAGTGATTCTTCTGCCTTAGCCTCCCCGGCTAATTTTTGTATTTTTAGTAGAGACAGGGTTTTGCCATGTTGCACAGGCTGCTCTTGAACTCCCTACTTTAGGTGATCCGCCCGTCTCAGCCTGCCAAAGTGCTGGGATCACAGGCATGAACCACTGCACCCAGCCTGAATTGTTCACTTTAAAATGGTTAATTTTATGTTATGTGAATTTCACCTCACTGAAAACAGCTCGCGCGCGTGCACACACACATATGAGTCCATATCCTAGGTGTGACATTGTACTATATAGTTCTGTGAGATGTTACCACTGGGGCAACTGGGTGATGGGTACATGAGACCTCTCTATATTATTTGTTACAATGGCATGTGAATCTATAATAATCTCAAAATTTTAAGAAATTACTTAAGAATTGTTATGGCAGACAGATTATAGATACTTAAGTAAACTTTAAATACTTTGAAGTATAAAATTAAACAAATATCTACCAAGCACACAGAGAAAGCAAGAGGCAGAGTGGCGCTGGTACCCACTTGCCTGCCTATGCCCTGGCCCTGCCCTGGAGTGCATAGGAGTTGCCAGGTCTGCCACTCAGGCTGTCTTGGGAGCGAAGTCTCACTCCCCAGACCCCAGGGTTATGATGTTTATGGGCATGAAGCCACTGAAGATGGCAAATAGACAAGTTACAGGGTCTAGGTTATGCTGAGGAGTCAAATCGGGTTGATAAAAATGAAAATCATGCCCAATTTTCATCTAAAGTGAAGCTGGCAAGGGCCACAGAAGTTCGGTATGTTTGCCTTACAGCTGGCATCAGCTGGAATCAGGTCCTCCTAACATACATTATGCTGCAGGAGATGGATTGGATTATGAAGCTGTTTCTCAGGGTTGCCCAATTTGGAAGAAAAAGAGATTTTGAAGTTGATGGAATTTAAGACAAAAATCAGGGAGTTTGGCACAAAATCCGTCCCGGGTTTTCCTGCTGAATGACCCCCTCTGGCCACTGCGTGATTGGGCATCACTATTCAGCAAGGGAAGTGCACCTCCGCGGTGTCTTGGGATTGCACAGCAGAGTTCTCAGTCCTCACATTTACCCCCCTGGGGCTCTGAAGTGCCCATTTACAGAGGAGTTACAAAGGTAACATGTTCTCTGCGAGGTGCTGGTGAAGCCATAACCACTCTCAAAGCATGATAATTTCTCCTGTTTAACAGAGCAAGCCTCAGCTCAGAGTCATGAGAAGGCAGCTGTAGCTAAATTTTTTCATTCTATTTATTTGTATGCTTAACTTATTTTTAGGAAAAAATGATACTAGCAGTTCATGATGGGGTATGTCATTACCATTAGCAACAATGAGTGTATTTGGAGAAAACATTACATTGATGTAGACAGGTAGAAATTGTAGATGGATGCTAAAACCATGGGTGAAAATGTACTGGGAACCAGGCAGTTACAGCTCTCTGCATCTGTCCCTACAGATTAATGATTAATTACAAAGGAAAGATAAGAATGATGGGGGACCCCACACTATAGCTAAGTGATCAAAATTCACATCACTGTTAATGGAACAGATGCCATCTTGTGCCTCTCCTATGGGGCACTGAGAAGGGAATGCCACCACTTCTGGGGTATTCCTTCTGCAAATGATAGCCAGAGTCTCATCACAAGGAAACAGCAGAATAACCCAAATCAGGGAAACGTTATAAAGAAAGAGGCCTGCATGCTCCAAAAATGCCAGGGATGTGAGAAACAGCAAAGGGCTGAGGAATGTCTCAGATTAAAGGAGAGTAAGGTGATGAGAAAATTAAATACAACACATTATCCCCAGCTGGGAAATGTTGCTAGGAAGGACATCATTGAGACCACTGGGGAAAATGGAATGTGAACCGTGTAGGAGAGCACAGCGGATTATTAGTGATAGTGTTTCTGAATTTCACAATTGTATTGTAGTTCTTTAAGAGAACGGCACTGTTGTTAGGAGATTTATATTGAAGTACACATTTGATGGGGCACTTGTGTCTAAAATTACTCAAAAATGGTTCAGCAGTAATAATAATTGTGTGAGTGTGTGAGAGTGTGTGTGGGTAGAGACAGAGGAGAGAGACAGAGCACGCATGCATGCACTGTCAGAGGCATGTGAACCAGAGCAACTCCATCTTGAGTAGGAGCTGGGTAGAATAAGGCTGAGACCTACTGGGCTGCATTCCCGGGAGGTTAAGGCATTCTTCAACACCGGCTAAGACAGGAGGTCGGCACTGGGTACAGGTCATAAAGACCTTGCTGATAAAACAGATTGCAATAAAAAAGCCAGTTGAAACCCACCAAGATGGCAGTTGGTCGTCCTCACTGCTACACTCCTTAATAAACTTGCTTTCACTTTATGGATTCGCCGCAAGTTCTTTCTTGCATGAGATACAAGAAGCCTCTCTTGGGGTCTGGATCGGGACCCCTTTCTGGTAACAGCACGATTCCAGCAAAATGTTACTGGTGGCTCTATGGGAAAGGCATGTGGCTGTTCACTTTACTTACAACTGTTCTGTAGGCTTGATGTTTTTGAAAAAAAAATCTTTTAAAAAAGATAAATAAATAAACTACCTGGTAAAAGCATAGATGTGATTTGCAGGTGTGGCGTGGGCAAGCACTACTCAGTCTCTGGTTGGGGAAAATGGGATGAATAAATCTCTTAGGAGTCTCCCGGCTTTCACGTTCAAGGGTACTGTACCTATCAGCAAATGAACCATCTTCATATTTTCCACCCATAAAGCACATATAAAAATTAGCTGGGAAAACAAACAAACTAAAAAAACCCATGAGATTTGGCAAGCATCCCTCTGGGGCCCATAAATGAGCTTGTGTGCAGGTTCCTCTCATAAGCAGAGTGCCCAGAAACACAGGCTGACTTCCTCCTCCACCAAGAGCTCCTGCAGCTTCACAATCACTCTGCAACACATTCTTTTCTTTGGTTTCTTCTGCGCTTCTGGTGAGGTTTACTGGTGAGTTCTGTTTGCTTCTTGCCACCTTGCCGTCAGAATTTTTCCAAGCGCCCATTGTTCCTGTCGAGTGCCTAATTGTTATTTCTCAGGCAGAATGAGCAGCCCCCTGAGACATCTGGTTACTTTCCAAGAGGGTCCTGGTGAGAGGCAGAGACTACTGCACCACCTGCAACCTTAGACAGCCAGGCAGCCTCAGGGTAAAATAAAACCTGCGCGCTGGGCCGTGAAATGAAGCCTGAACACGATATCCTCTGCCATGAACACCCACGAATAATGGCCCTGCCTGCAACAACGTCTGGCACTGAGACCAACCAAGTCAGCTGGGAGCTGCAATCTCAGGACAAGACACTTTGTGGTACGCTGGCTCCCAGAACTGTCTGCTCGCTTGGAGATGCCTTAGGAAGATGCAGGCTTCCAATGAGAGAGACCTGGAGGGTGGGATCAGCCTTGGAAGTCCTCTGCTCAGCTGCAGCAACCCTCCCGGCTGTCTGCGCCAGACCTTCTTCAATGGAGAGGCCTGCTTCCTGGGCCGGCACTGCGGGATGCCTCAGGAAGCCAGCTCCCAGGGTATTTGGGGAAAGGGTGTTCCTTGTTGCTGCATCCAGGGTCTGGGTGGGACCTGGGGGCTGCATGACTAACAACCTCCCTGCGGTGGCTGCTGTGGCTCTGAGGTCTTCATCCCATAGAACAGTCTGTCCCCAGCACAAACCTGAGTTGCGGAACTCACTTCTGACACGGGGGCCTCTGAGAAAGACACTTTTTCCACACTTGATGTTTGTCAATATGTCCATGTCCCTTCTGTGTTGGCTGCTCCCTTGAGCTATGGGATTTGCCATTTTCTTCCACACTGGTCGTGCCCTTCAGGCCAGAAGACAGCATCAGCCTGAGACAGCACTCACCTTCCTGTGGCACTTTCAGGCAACGTCCTGCCATTTCTGATGAGTGCGGGACACCCACAAGGACTGGGGGTGGACAGAGGCTGGCTGGGCCCTGCTGCTGACAAAGGCCCATTTGAAGGTGAAAAGAAGGCCAAGAGACAGACTGGATGTGGACGAGTTGGAGCTACTTACACTGCTGATGGGAGTAAGACACAGTGCAGGGTCAAGGACAACAGCCACGCAGCTCCGTTGTAAGTGAAACACAAGAGTTCTAGGTCCCAGGGATTCCACTCCTGGGTATGTCCCTGAAAGAACTAAGCACAGGTGTTCAAATGACAGCTTGCCCATGCATAGCAGCATCACTCACAATGGGCCAAAGGCAGGCACAACCCAGGCATCTATGAATGGATAAATAAATGTGGCCCATCCACCCAGTGGAATATCACTTAGCCATAAAGAGGGAATGAAGCTCTGACACATGCTACAACCTGGATGAAGCTTGAAAACATGACACCGAGTGGAAAAAGCCAGACACAAAGGTCGCAAAGTGGATGATTTTGTGTCTATAAAGTGTCCAGAATAGGCAACTCCATTGACAGGAAGCAGAATGGTGGCTGGCTGCGTAGAGGGAAATGGGGAGTCACCAATGAATTGGGTACGGGTTCTTTTTGGGGTGTTGAAATGTTCTGGAGCTAGACAGTAGCGATGTTTGCACAATATTATACATGTACTAAATGTCTCCAGTGGTTTTTGTAAGTTATGTGTATTTTACCAAATACAATTTTAAAAAGAAACAGTTCTAACTACAGTGGATATTGCAAAGGGGCGTTTTTGATTCACAAAAGCATGGCGTAGATCTGCTTGCTGCAGGCATCCTGTAGACAGCTGGGTTGTTTAGACTTCAGAAGAGGGTGCTGGAGGCACCCAAGATGAGCAGAGGAAGCACTGATCATAGACAGCAAATACTGGTTGAACGCTTACTGGGCACCAGGTGTGGTTCTTAGCGTTTAAGTCTTTAAATCCACACAACTACCCCAGAAGGTAGGTTTTATTCATTCTCCATTTTACATCCGAGGAACCATAGGCACAGAGAGGTAAAACAATCCACCTTGGGGGGACAGAGAGAGTCCCTTGAAGATCTGAGATTTGAGCCAGAAGTGTAGTTCACCTGTTAAGACATCGCTGCTGCTGAAGAGAAAAAATACTTGCAGGGCTCAGGGTTAGGGCTCCCAGAGACCAACGTTGTTGGCAAGAAGACATCATTTTTGGAATTATCAAAAGGTGTTGTAGTTCTCATGCTGAAGGAACTGTGGATGTCAGCTCCCTCAGCTTTGGCTTCTTCTCCCATGAGACGAAAAGCCTGGATCTGAGAAACTGGGAGACCAATATGGCGGTACTAGGATGAGGGCGGGTAGGAGAGAGGAGGCGGCCAGCGCTGCCCCAGAGTCTTCCGAGCAGACTGCTGAGGAGGCGTCACGACTGTTCCCGTTCTGTGCGTTAGAGAACAGAGGCTCAGAGGGGCAAAGGCACTTGCCCAAGGTCACATAGCTCAAAGATGAGGGGGCCAGAATTTAGACTCAAGGCTGACTGAGCTGGAGAGTCTGCTCCTTGCATTGCATCAAGTAGCTCTCTTGATGCTCCCAGAGTCACTCTGTGTTCTGTTTCTCATGCCAAATTCAGAAAGAAAAATACACAGAAAAAAATTGAAGGCCACTCATAATAATGTTATCCAGAGAGCTCTACTGTGGCCCCTTCGATGTGCTGTCTGCTGTTTTAGTCTATGTTGATGCATCAAATATACATATTTACATATCCTTACAAAATTGGGATACTGTCACATAAGCAGTTGTTTCATATTTTTAATATTTTGTTTATATTTCAGATTAATTCATTATGAGAAAATTTGTTTTTTAAGGCTTGCATACTCTTCCATCATCAGGATCTCCCAGAATATAACTATTTCTGTTATGACTGTATCTGCTGTTGAACATGTGGGTTTTATTTGCTTACAAATAAGAGTTTATTTGCACTTAAAAATCAATGCAGTTGGCTGGGCGCAGTGGCTTACACCTGTAATCCCAGAACTTTAGGAGGCCGAGTTCAAGACCAGCCTGGCCAACATGGTGAAACCCCATCTCTACTAAAAATACAAAATTAGCCAGGCATGGTGACAGCATGCCTGCAACCCCAGCTACTCAGGAGGCTGAGGCAGGAGAATCAGTTGAACCTGGGAGGTGGGGGCTGTGGTCAGCTGGGATCACACCACTGCACTCCAGTCTGGGTAACAGAGCAAGACCCTGTCTCAAAAAAAAAAAAAAAAATCAATGGAGTAATGATGGTCCTTGAACATAAGTGCTGAATTTTACATATAGTAGGTGCTCGATTAATATTTATGGGTAAATGAGTGATGGATGAATGAATAGATGTTTTAAGATTGGGTCCTGGGTGTTAACTTACTTGGTCTAAAGTAGGCTGTCTATACCACAGGTTTGCCTGTGATAGTTCCTGTATTCTCCTGTTGTCCTGGGATAATTAGTCATAGTGCTCCCTTTTATTGGACAGTGTCCTTATTTGGGTGATAAATTATGAGGTCACTCAATCAAATGGTATGAACCTTTCTGAGGTTCTTTTTTTTTTTTTTTTTTTTTGAGACGGAGTTTCGCTCGTTACCCAGGCTGGAGTGCAATGGCGCGATCTCGGCTCACCGCAACCTCCGCCTCCTGGGTTCAGGCAATTCTCCTGCCTCAGCCTCCTGAGTAGCTGGGATTACAGGCACGCGCCACCATGCCCAGCTAATTTTTTGTATTAGTAGAGACGGGGTTTCACCATGTTGACCAGGATGGTCTCGATCTCTTGACCTTGTGATCCACCCGCCTCGGCCTCCCAAAGTGCTGGGATTACAGGCTTGAGCCACCGCGCCCGGCCTCTGAGGTTCTTTACACACATTACTAATATGCTTTACAGGTAAGTTGTACAAATGTACACCAATTGGTGATCTATTCCTGAAAGAGGAGGGCTGGATGAGAAGTGTCTTGATGAAGAATTTGGGGGAAGGAATTCGCCTTGTGAAGAAGAAATTTGCCATGGAAAACTCAGAAATGGTTTACCAATGAGTCTAGTTCCCCCTAAGTTCTTATTGTACAAATGTACACCAATTGGTGATCTATTCCTGAAAGAGGAGGGCTGGATGAGAAGTGTCTTGATGAAGAATTTGGGGGAAGGAATTCGCCTTGTGAAGAAGAAATTTGCCATGGAAAACTCAGAAATGGTTTACCAATGAGTCTAGTTCCCCCTAAGTTCTTATGTTCTTAAAATCCACAGTGGCACATTGAGCCTGTTACTTACTGTTCTTGCAGAATTTTAATAAACGTATACTGATGCTAAATGGTTATAGCTTTTAGGTGGGAGAATATTGTGACCCTGAAGCTATTTAGATTTGAATCCCAACTTAGCCTTTCACCAGCTGTCAAACTTTCATCAAATCCCATAACTGAGCCTTAGTTTCCTCCTCATCAAAATAAGGATGGATGGATGTTCGTTTTTGGAGGCTATGAGGACTAGACATCATGGCCCAACACCAAGAAAACCAGCCTCGTGCTACCTCCATCTAAATCCATCCTTTGCCTAGGGAACTGCCCGCCCCACATCTGTCCATCAGCAGCACGGCTCTTTTCCCATTTTCCATATACACTTTCACTTTTCATTCTTGGGATCCAACTTGGTCCCAAGGCCTGAAGGAGTTGCCTTGCTGGGTTAACTTTGTTGGAAGACTAGTTAGGCTCATGGCAGTGGTGAATGGTTCCTTGCTTTAAAATGCACCCCATGTGCAGACTGTCATCCTGTCTGAAACCCCCATTTCAGAGGCTGTTTCTCTCTCGGTGTCTCCTCTTAGGTAATGTCCCTTAGAGCCAGTTAATTGATCTATTTTCCTAATCTTTGGAGTTAGTAGGAATTGCCTGGTGTGTGGGAGGAAGATTTACAGAAAGGAAGGAAAAGAGGAGGTGGGTCTAACCCCCATCCTAACTCCCTGAGTTCCTCTCTTGGAAAGAGTACTGCTACCAGAACTACTGTCCAGGCAGGTGCTCCTGTAAAGATATGCTAAACATCTAAGTGTGGAATGACCCCACATGTCTACTTGGCTGGGCATGCTGTGTTGGTTACAAGTGCCCTTACCACTTTTGATAGTAAACAAGAAAAAGCAGGCCAAGTGCAGTGGCTCAGGCCTATAATCCCAGCACTTTGGGAGGCTGAGGCAGGTGAATTGCTTGAGTGCAGGAATTTGAGACCAGCCTGGGCAACATAGAGAGACCCTATCTCTACAAAAAATACAAAAACTAGCTGGGTGTGGTAGTGCATGCCTGAAGACCCAACTACTCAGGAGACTGAGGGAGGAGGACTGCTTGAGCCTGGGAGGTTGAGGCTTCAGTGAGCTGAGATTGTGCCATTGCACTTCAGCTTGGACAATGGAGTGAGACCCTGTCTCAAATATTTTTTTTAAAGCAAACTCTGTAAAATATGTAAAAGGTTTATTTTGAGCCAATATGAGTGATGATGGCCTGAGGGATGGTCTCAGTATGTCCTGAGAAAGTGTGCCCAAAGCGGTCGGGTTGCAGCTTAGTTTTATACATTTTAGGGACACAGAAGTTACAGGCAAAGACATAAGTCGGTATGTGTAATGTATATATTGGTTTGGCCCAGAAGGGTGGAATATCACAAAGCAGGGAAGCTTACAGGCCATACATAGGTGGATTCAAAGATTTTCTGATTAGCAGTTGGTTGAAAGAGTTAAGCTTTGTCTAAAGACTTCAAGTCAGTAGAAAGTTAAGTTAAGGCGTGTTGTGTAGACCAAGGTTCTTGTCACGTAGATGACGCCTCCTGGGTAGCAGTCTTCAGAGAGAATAGATAGTAAAGGTGTTAGCCTTTTACTTCATCTCTCTTAAATCTAGTAAATATCTGGCTGCATTAATGAAGATTCTCTACAGATGCAAAAATTTCCCTACAAATGACTGTGTTGCAGGACCATTTCAAAATATGTCAAGGAAATATATTTTGGGGCAAAATATTTTGATTCCCTTCAGGCTGTGCTATCTGTTATGTGATGCTATACCAGAATCGTATTGGGATTTGATATCTTATTGACACAAAGAATCTGTTTTGTCTGTCTCATGATCTCTATTTAAATGTTAATGCCGGTCAATTGTGCCTAAAGTCCAAACAGGAGGTGTGTAACAGCGTGTCCAATCTCCCTTCCTGCTGGGGCCCAGAATTTAGGGTTGTTTTTTTTGAGACAAGAGTTTCACTCTGTCCTCCAGGCTGGAGTACAGTTGCATGATCTCAGCTCACTGCACCCTCCACCTGGCAGGTTGAAGCAATTCTCCTGCCTCAGCCTCCCGAGTAGCTGGGATTACAGGTGTGTAGCACCACACCCACCTAATTTTTATTTCAGTAGAGACAGGGCTTCACCATGTTGGCCAGACGGGTCTCAAACTCCTGACCTCAAGTGGTTCTGTCAGAAGCATGTTAACCAGAGCAACTCGGTCTTGAATAGAAGGTAGGTAAAATAAGACTGAGACCTACTGGGCTGCATTCCCAGGTGGTTAAGGTATTCTATATCACACGGTGAGATAAAAGATCAGCACAAAATAACAGGTCATAAAGGCTTTGCTGATAAAACAGGTTGCAGTAAAGTGGCCGGCTAAAACCCACCAAAACCAAGATGACAACCAAGGAGTGACCTCTGGCAATCCTCACTGCTACTCTCTCCCCAGTGTCATGAGAGTTTACAGATGCCATGGCAGTCATAGGTACCATATATGGTCTAAAAAGGGGAGGCATGAATAATCCCCCCTTGTTTAGTATATCATCAAGAAATAACCATAAAACTAGCCACCCTTGGGGCTGCTCTATGGAGTAGCCATTCTTCTATTCTTTTAATTTCCTAATAAACTTGCTTTTACTTCACTTGATGGACAAGCCCTGAATCCAAGAACTGCGTGAGATCCAAGAATCCTCTACTGAGGTCTGGATCGGGACCTCCTCTCCTGTAACGATCTGCCCGCCTCGGTCTCCCAAAGTGCTGTGATTATAGGCCTGAACCACTGCACCTGGCCTGGAATTTAGGTTTTCAGGTTGCTCTGGGGTTCTCTTGGCCAAGAGGGGGTGTCCATTCAGTTGATCGGGGGTTTAGGATTTCATTTGGGGTTTAAGTGGCCCAACGAAGGAGGTGAGAACACCCACACAGCCCATGGGAGCCTCAGGGACAACCTTTCCCTGTGCCTTTCAGTTGGCTTGAGGTCTCCACTCCGTGGTGATTCAGCTCAGTCTCTTGGGTTTGGGTCTCAGACCCTTCCTCTGCCTCACAAGGGCTTGAATCCCACCATTTCCTCAGTGATGAGGAAGGTCAGCCCCTTCTATTTTGTCCACTTGGCCTTCCCTGTTTGTTTGTTTTTAAATAGACTTCATGTTTTAGAGTTGTTTTAGCATTACGGCAACATTGGGCAGAAGGTAGAGTTAACACTCTCTGTTTTCATCTCCTGGTGCTGTTGATGCGAAGGCTTACATCTATCTCCTCTTAGCTTCTGGATTCTACCCACTCAGAGTTTCTGTTTCTGCTAACCTCAGTTATGCATGACTCCTGAATGTCTGTCTTTCAGCTTTTCCTTCTTTCCTCCTGTCATCTACTGATTAATTCTTTTTCCCAAGTAAACACCCTGATGGATGCCTCCTATGAATTGGCTGTGCTCTGTTTAGGAGTCCAAAATTAACCTAGTAAATTATGGCCTCAGTGACTGCGGGATTAGGAACAGGGTTGCCTGAGGACTGTGGGTATGGCATACCTTGTGATTGACATTTACTGTGGCCAATTGAATGTCACATTTAGGGAGTTGTGGTAACTCCTGTTTCCTCACTCTACCAGCAAAGCAGTCCTGGGAAACAGTCTAGTCATGATTGTCTGGATTTGTGAATTTTGGGATGATCCCTTGGCTGACTTTCAATGGTTAGAGGCAGAATTGCTGATGCCCAGGGGTAGGCTTTGGGTGATGGTGCTGGTGGATGGGGAAGAATGGTGAACTCCTGACTCTTTCCTTCCTAGCCCAGGGAGCCAGAGGAAATATGCCAGGGGAATTTGAGTATCCAGTGTTGGATGCAGTCTCTTGTGTTTTGGTCTGTGTTGGCCACAGGAGCCTTCATTATAGCTTAGCTAAATCAGAAGCCCTGGAGTCAAATGAAGGTCATGCCTGAAGCTGCATGTGGTAGCCCACTAAAAAGCCTGTTCCTGGTACAGAGTTGCACACAGGCTTGCGTGCACAAATAAGGTCTATCTGATTGCAATAGATGGCTGCACAATCAGCTGCTTCTCACTGGCCTGACCCTTCTGTGGTGGGCCTGTGAGGTCAGTCATTGCTGAGACACATGAATATCCACAGCCTCTCTAGATGACTGTACCAAGCAGAATGCTCTTGTCCACCATAAATCTGGCTCCAACTTGGACTTAAATTCATGCATGAGTCCTTTTCCTTGGGCTTGGCTGCACTGGGACCACCTGCTCCCTCCTGGAAATCAGGATTTCCTTTTTATCCAAATCAAAGGGTGACTGAGCAAGTGGCCAAAAGGGTGTTTGCATAATTGGTATGAAGAGGAAGAGTGGTTCAGTCCTCCTGGAAGTGCACTCAGTACCCTCATCCAACTTCCAAACCCATAGAACCCAGCAAGGCTCCAGGGCCGTTGGCTGAATCTCATCCTTTGGAATTTAGACCAGGGGTCAAATGCCCTTTGAAGGTAGCATGGACCTGGATCAAGGAGAGGACTTAAAGAGAACTTGGTCCAGCCTAGAAACTGGTACTCTGATGATTTACGTGAAAAGAAGTGAACACTGGCATTGAATTTCTCTTGGATACCATGGGACCTAAAATGTAAATGAAACAAGTTGAGCAAACACAGCGTGCATTTGACTATAACAAATATATGCTGAAATGTCCTTTGGAATATTATAGCAGAACACAAATTGGGGCATATCAGAAGCAACTCTGGATATAATCCTCAGCTGCCTGGATTTTCCAGCTTCCATTCATTCACCCTGAGTATACTCTGACCAAGTTCCTCTCTGTCATAACACAGGAAAAAATTACCTTGGTGACTGGATGGGGCAGGTGTCTCCCATTCCAACAGCTAATTGTGGAAAGGGAATTTCATCAAGTCTTGATATTTCTAAAACCAAACAGGGAGACTATGATGAAAGTGTGTTCCCACTTTCTTCTCCATCCCTCTCCTGGGGAGGGGACGCTGCATGGGAAAAGAACTCATGCATGAATGTGAGTCTAAGCTGGATCTGGGTCTATAGTGGCCAGGAGGGCTTTGCTTGGGAAACGTCTCTGTTGCTGAAGAGTTTGCTGGAGAGCAAACCTACCTGAAGCTCATGCTTCACAGGATACAACGAGGTGACACAGCATATAATTATGAGGTGACTTCAAAACGTTTGTGGAAAAATGGAATTAAAAGACACAGATAAAAAATATAAACTTTATTTCTCAACATAAGCTTCATCAAACTCAAGACACTTTTCATCAGTGATAACACCAGCCATTTAGTCCATCCCTAAAGAACTGAAGCTCCTGGGGAATTTAACCACATCAATGCAGTCTTTTTAATATTATTAACTAGAGAAAAAAAGGTACCCTTTAAAGATTTTTTAAGATTAGAAAACAAAAAGGAGCCCAGATAAGCCAACTCAGGACTGTAAGGTGGGTGCCTAATGATTTCCCACTGACATTCTCACAAAGTTGCCCTTGTTTGGTGAGAGGAATGAGCAGGATCATTGCTGTAGTGTAGAAGGACTCTCTCCACCACCAAAGGATTTCACAGGTATTTTTCTGCTAGAGCTTTGGCTAACTTTCTTTAACCACTTCCATAACAAGCAGATGTTATAATTCTTTGGCCTTCCAGAAAGCCAGGAAGCAAAATGCCTTGAGCGTCTCCAAAAATTGTTGCCATGACCTTTGCTGTTGACCAGTCTCCTTTTGTGTGGCTGGACCACTTCCACCTCTTGGTAGCCATTGCTTTGATTGTGCTTTGTCTTCAGGATGGTACTAGGAAGGCCATACTTTATTTTGTGTTACAATTCTTTGAAGAAAATGCTTTCGCATCTCTATCACAGTTCTTTAAAATTTCCATTAAAAGCTCTGTTCTTCTCAGCAGCTTGTCTAAGCACAATGGTTTTGGGACCTTCCAAGTGAAAAGTTTGTTCATCTTTAAGTTTTCAGACAGAATTGTGTAAACTGGCCCAGTTAAGATGTCTGTGGTGTTGGCTATTGTTTCTGCTGTTAATCATTGGTACCCTTCAATAAGGGCATGAACAAGGTATGTTTTTTCCTTGAATACTGATGTGGGTGTTCTGATGCTGTGGGCTTCATCTTCAACACTGTCTCATTTCTTCTTAAAATGAGTTATTTGTAAACTGCTGATTTCTTTGCGGGCATTGTCCCCATGAACATCTTGTGAAACATCCATGGTTTCACCCTTCTTCCACCCAAGCTTCACCATAAATGTGATGTTGGTTCTTGCTTCAATTTTAGCAGAATTTATGTTGCTCTCATAGGGGCTCCTTTCAAACTGATGTCTTGTCCCTTTCTAGTGCCTCAAGCTAGATCCTGTTTATATATGTTATAACCAGCTAATATGGATTTATTTTTGTGCAAACAAATTTGAAATGCATTTTATAGTTTTTTCATGACACATAAGAAGACGCCCTGCATTTCTACATTATTTCAAACATTTTTTACTCTCAAAATTTGACTTGCCCCTTCCTTCATTTGCAGAAGTTGGATTTGTCTCCTACTCCATAGAAGAAATAGAGACCATCAGATAAGAATTTCCTCAACTTGTGCTCCCAAAGAGATTCTAGTAGATTGATTCTTGTCCCATGTGTGTTTTCACATGCTTTCAATAGAGCACACTTCCCTGTCCAGTAATTTTGCCTCGACCATGTGACCTGCTTTGACCAAAGGAGTATGGCAGAAGTGACAAGGTACCATTTCAAGAACAGGCTTTAAGAGTCATTTTGAGTTCTTGCTCCAGTTTTTTTGCTCCTGCCATTCACCATGAGAAGAGCATGCCCAAGTATCTGCTTCTCTTCAGTCTGGATCAGGAACATGGAGCAGACCCCAAACTAAGCTGAGCTGAGCCAAGCCACAGAACTGTGGTGCATAAATACATGTCTGAGATTGTGTAGTTGTTTGTTATACTGATTATTCCAGAAAAGAACTTGACTTATAAAGATACAAATCTACACAGGGCAGCACTCCTTCTTGCTTCTACTTGCTCTTCACTCCTTCTACAAGGAATAATTGTCTTTCCTCACATTTATTGCCCATCCCCACTGGACTGTGAATTTTATTGTCCCCCTCCTTCTCAGGAGCCTTAATGGTCAAAATTTCCTTTTCTTTGAAATATCCTCTTAACTAGATACTTCTCATCATTTTAAATGTGATACATTCCTTCCAGCTTCCACTCAGGGTATAAAAAGCCATGCACACCCTAACAAAAAGTAAAAGTGAAAAAGCTTAGCAGAATCACACGTTTTCTTGAACTTATCAGAGCAGAAGTCACAAGGAAAACAAGTATTCTGAAATCTAAAGGAAGTACTAGTGCCTCCACAAAGAGGTGGGACTTTAGCACCAGGCTACCTACCACAAAACAAAGGAGGAAGGCGGGGTCACCATACTGGTGGATAAAGGAATTTTAGCTGAAATTTTTAATGTATTGCTAAATGTTGACTTGGGGCCAGTATAAAATATAGAACCCCCTGAGAGCCCTAGGACCAAGCGGAGTTCCCACCCTACTTGCAAACCTCACAACCTTACAGGTGTTCATGAGAAGTACTAGGGGAAGGGAGGAGGCTGGAGATATCTCTCTCATGGTGCACCCTGGGGAAGAGAGCAGCCACCATGTCAGAACAGGCACAAGGCTCTTCCAAGATTCTTCTCCTCTAGGAAGTAAAACCCTGGGGGAAGGTCCACCAATCCTATAAACCCATTATGGCTAGGGGAAGGAAAAGGCAAACAACACTTTGGGAGACAGGGCAGGAAACCGCTATGAGCCCAGACCACTAGAGATCCTCCTCTGCTGGGATAGGCAACATCACAAAGTCCCACACCCCTGAGACCCAGGGGCTTAAGGTTTGCTAAAGATTGAGGCTGAACCAGCACAACAAAGACCCCCTGCCCTCACCCCAAGCACCAGGCTAGCAGGCACTGCCAACAATGATCAGCAGTCTTCTGTGAAGAGAGACAAAAACATAGAGAGATTCTTTTTGTGATGCAGGCTCACAAGCAGAACCTGAAGCCAAGGTGGCACGGCAAAACTGAGAAGCATGCCCTTGCAACCCAGTTCCCACCGGAAGCACCAAGTAACACTAAAATAACTAGAAACCAGCAGTATCCTGAGGGTAATTCTAATAGTAACAGAACAGAATCCATGCTCAAAGCCTAGAAATAAAGAAGGCGTGCCCATTTTTAGACATAAATTTTATTTACCAAAGTATTGACTGTCCTAAACATGGTATATACCTTTCAACCAAAAATTATAAGACACACAAAAAGGCAAGGGAAGCGACTCACTGTCAAAAGACAAAGAGATCAACAGAACCAAACTTAGATACAATCCAGATGTTGGAGCTATCAGATAGGGAATTTAAAATGATTCATGTGTTAAAGGATATCTTGGAAAAGGTGGAAAACAAGTGCTAATTGATAGGAAATTTCAGCAAAGACATAAAAACTGTAATGAAGAGTGAATTGGAGCTGGCTGGGTGTGGTGCCTCATGCTTTTAATCCCTGCACTTTGGGAGGTTGAGGCAGGTGGATCACTTGAGGCCAGGAGTTCAAGACCAACCTGGCCAACATGGTGAAACCTTGTCTCTACTAAAAATACAAAAAGAAAAAAAAATCAGCTGCTCGTGGTGACACACACCTGTAGTCCCAGCTACTCTGGAGGCTGAGGCAGGAGAATTGCTCGAACCTGGGAGGCGCAGGTTGCAGTGAGCTGAGATCACACCACTGCATTTCAACCTGGGCAACAGAGTGAGACTTTGTCTCTAAAAAGAATGAGTCAATTGGAAGTGCTAGAACTTTTTTAAAAATGGTAGCAGAGGTGAAGAAAACCTTTGGCATGCTCATCAGCAGACTTGTCACAGCCAAGGAAAGAATCAGTGTGCTGAAGACTAAGTACACCATCCTCACTGAAACCCAATTAGCAATAAGAGGTGTGAACAGCAGCAACCACCACCAACAGAACAGAGCACCCAAGAGCTATGAGACAATATTAAACTGTCTCATAAGCAAAACTCAGAATCCTAGAAGGAAGAGAGAGAGAGAGAGAGAGAGAGAGAGAGAGAGAGAGAGAGAGAGAGAGACAGACATAGAGATAGAGCCATAGAGAGAGTTTGGGAAAGGCATACACACACACACACACACACACACACACAGACACACACACAGATAGATATATAAAGGGGAGAGGAAGGAGAGAAGAAAAATATTTAGTAAGATTATGTCCAAGACTTATAAAACACAATGAAAGACATCACATTACAGAACCCAAAATCCTGCAGAATATTAATGAGAATAAACACAAATATTTTGCATGTAGAATCCTAGACATAAAATATTTAAACTACTGGAAACTGAAGATAAAGAGAAACTCTTAAAAGTGGCCAGAGAGAAAGGACACATCCCATACAGCACAGCAAAGGTAAGAATTACAAAAGAGTTCTATGCAGAAACTATGCAAGTTATAAGGCAATGGAATTAGATCTTTAAAATGCTAAAAGAAAACAAACACAAGAAATTCTGGCAACCCAAAATTCTTTTCCCAGTGAAAATTAGCTTTCAAAAATAAAAGAGAAATAAAGATTTTTCTCAGAAAAACAAAAAAAATGGGAGAATTCATTACTGTCAGCTTGCAGAACAAGACATGTTAAAGAGAATGCATCAGGAAGAAGGTAAATGAAACCAGTCAGAATCTTAGATTTACGTACAGAAATGAATAGTGATGGACATGGTAAAAATGAAGATCAATGTAAAGTATATTTTTGTATGTTTAATTGCTCTAAAATTACTAGACAGTTGAAAGTAAAACGAGTTGCAATGTACAGTGTGTTATTACACATAAAAGTAAAATTACACATAAAAGTAAAATATATGACAAGAGCAAAAACCAACAAAGGAGGGACTGGGAGTGTAGAGTTACAGGATGGTTATGCTCTGTGTGAACGATATAATATTATTTGGGAGTAGACTATGATCAAATAAAGATGTAAATTGCAAACCCCAGGGTAACTAATTACAAATTGAACATCCCTAATGAGAAACCCCAAATCCAAAACTTTTTGAATGCCAACATGATGCTCACAGGAAATGCTCATTGGAGCATTTTGAATTTTGGATTTTCTAATTAGGGATGCTCAACTGATATGTATTTCTGTGCATATTCCAAAGTCTGGAAAAAAAAAATCAAAACCTGAATACTAGTCTCAAGCATTTTGAGTAAGAGATATTCAACTTGTGTTTAAAATTTTTCAAAAAAGGTGTATAAACATGAACAATTCTCTGACATTAAAAAAACAAAGAAACATCATCCTCTAAGTACCACCTGATCACTCCCCTCACCTTTGAAGCTGCATTTCCCAGGAGTGTTTCTACAGTTCTGTCTTCATTTTCTAACCTTCTACTGGCTTTTCAGTCAATTACAATCTAGCTCCCACTTCCATTATTCTAACCAAATAGCTTTTTCCAAAATTACCAGTGACCTTGCTATCACTCTATTCATTAGACATTTTCCAGACCTAACTTCAGACTGCTCACAGCCTTTGCCACTGATCTCCCTGCCACCCCCTGGTACCTCTTCTTTCCTGGATTTCCTGGTGTTGTGTCCCCTATTTTCCACCTGCCACTCTGGGTGCATCTGCTCTATTATTATTATTTTTTTTTTTGCAGGCTCATCTCCTCCATTTGGCCATGAAATGTTTTCATTCTTTGAAATTCATATGTAGGCCTGCTTTACTTCCTAGTCAACACTTTCTCCCTAAGTGAGCTTGTTCATAACCACATCTTTGACTGTTGCCTTCACCCAGAAGATAGATACAACTCTTTCTATCTACCCTGCAGCACTCCTCTGAGCTTTAGTCTACATCCTGAGCCATCTAATTGAGGGTGGCTCGAAGGTAACTCAGTCAGATTTCAGAGCTGAATGTATATTTTATATACATATTATATATATGTATATATAGTGTGTGTGTGTGTGTGTGTGTGTGTGTGTGTGTATGGTCATTATTTTATCCCTTTACCCGGTCTCATCTACCCTGTCTCAGAAAATGTCACACCTATGTTCACTCCCACCATCATTCATTCACTTTGAAAATGTTTGTTGAGCACTTACTTTGTGTGAGAGGCTGGAGATATGGTCAACACGTGGACAAGGTCCCTGCCATTTTGGAGCTGGTACCCAGCGAGGAGGCAAACATAAACCAACAAGAAGCCAAACACCATAGATTTGCAGACAAGGATAAATGCTATAAGCAAACTGAAGCTGGGTAAAGGGAGAGGCAGGTGGTACTTGCGTGTATGGTCTCCCTTGCTTCAGGAAGCTACTAATCAATCCCAACTTGGTTGACTATGGCTGTGTTCCAAGGGACTTGGGCTGAGGGCTTTACCCTGATGCTGATATGTTTGGGAAGAGTCTGTGTGCTTTCAGCCCCGTTTGCCTTTCCAGCGACACCTCTAGGCACTTGCCCCAGCTTCCTATGTTCCCATTGCCCTGGCTTTCTGTTGGGTTCCCTCTTTCTTTCTTTTCTTTTCTTTTCTTTTTTTTTTTTTTTGAGATGGAGTTTCACTCTTGTCGCCCAGGCTGGATTGCAATGGTATGATCTTGGCTCACTGCAACCTCTGCCTCCTGGGTTCAAGTGGTTCTCCAGCCTCAGCTTCCTGAGTAACTGGGATTAGAGGTGCCCACCAACACGCCTGGGTAACTTTTGTATTTTAGTAGAGACAGGGTTTCACTGTGTTGACCAGGCTGGTCTTGAACTCCTGACCTCAGGTGATCCGCCCACCTCAGCCTCCCAAAGTGCTGGGATTAGAGGCATGACTGTTGGGTTCTTTCTCTTGGGTTCTTTCTGTTGAGTTCACCGTATTCCCTCCCTCATGACACCCTAGCTTGTGTGGGGCTCTCTACTCCCAGTGCTCTTCCTGGTTTGAATGATGAACATCTCCTGCTTCAGTTTGCCCCTTCAACATAACCTTGCACTTTCCTCCTCACTTCCTCAGCAGGGAAGCCTTCTTCAGCTTCTCATATGAGGTCGGCTCTTTCAGGCTTTGTAACAGTAAGCTCCCTTGGTTGACTCTAACATGTATTACAGTCATCACTTTCCCTGCACGTGATGATTTTATTAACATTGAGTTCTGCCACTGGACAGACTTCTAGGAGGGTGGGAAATGGTTCTGCATCGCAGATGCACGACATCTCGTTGAATAAAGACATGGATGCGTGCATATGCGCAGAAAGCTGGAAAGCCAGCTATGTTTGGGAAATGCTGAGTTGAACATAGTTAAATAGCTCCCTCCACAGCAGGATGCCCAGAACCTCTGACCGGTTACAAAGGCCTGGGAGATGGCTGGTTAGTTACATTTGGCGAATTCTGCTTCCTCCAGGTAACTGACCATGGAACATTTTAGTTAAGGTAAAACGTAACTTTCTGGAACATTCATATCATAGGAGGGAAGATTTGGTTTGGGAAATACTGACTTTCAGTTTAGTTGATTATCTGCCATCTATATATGCATACACACACGTGTTCCCATTTGCCCGTGTGCACATGTATGTATGTACATGTGTATGTATGTGCGTGTGTGTATGTATGTGTGTGTCTGTATTTTCCCCCTTTTTCCCATTGCCTGCAACTGCAGGTGGAGGTGACAAAGGCCATGTTTAGTTCAAGGACAAATGGAGCAGGTGGTATGGCAGTTTTGCCACACTACCCTCTGGGGGTTGGGGGGCTCCTGGGCCTCGGCAGGCAGCCAAGCACAGGGCCTCTGGGGCCAGTCTCCATAGCGTGAACCTTCCCAGGCCAGCTTGTCAGCTCGTGGCCTTGGGCAAGTGATGTGCCTATGACTCAGGCTCCTCTGTATGAGGGCCAGCAGCAGCAGCAGCTACTCATGGGGTCTCTGTGTGGCCTGAGTGGGTCACTATGGGCCGACAGTGGGCAGAGGCCCTGCACAGAGCACAGGTGCCCTGGGCACAGTTAGTGCTCTGGCTGGAAAGATGACTCACTTCCATGACTCAGTGTCCTCCCGGCCCCCAGGCCCCTCTCTTTGGGCGGGGAGTGTGAAGTCATGGATTGCCGCTTGGATTCAGAGGTAGATGAAAGGGCCTCCTCCGAAGAGAACCCAGGAAGATCAGTGCAACCACTTCAAATCCTCTGAGGAATGAGGTGTGGGGGAAAACAGACAAACCAGCACTTGCACAGGTGGCGTCATGCCTCATCCCGGAACCCTGTTTCAGCCACCAGGATCCTTTGCACACAGCTGGGAAGGGAACTGGAGCCAATGCTACTGGAAGGGAAGTAGATGTTTCCTCCCGGCTGAGATGCCACGGAGATATGCATCTGGAGAGAATTCAGATGGGAAAAATATAAAAGATGGATAACACCTAAGGCTGGGGGCATGTGTGGGAAAGCAGCGGCTGGTAAACTGCACGTGGCTGCCTCAATTGCTACAAGTTTGTGAGAGAGGAAAATCCGACCAATGTTTTGGAAACTTGAAACATGCATAAAATTTGACCCTGCAGGCTGACTTGGAGGAATCTAACTTAAAGCACCAGGAGTCATGACACCGGGAGGAGACATTGACCACCTGATGAGCAGGGGCGAGAGCAACCGTCAGCCAGCCTTTAGAGTGAGGGGAACCGTAGGAGGGATGGTGGTCAGTGGCCGTGATGCTGAGCAGTATGCTCCTGTTAGTGTGAGTGTGTTAGTGCTTTATGTGTTGTCGTTGCACACATGTGTGTTAACAGTAAAATGGCAAGTTGTTGAGTTTTTTAATTCTTGAGACGGGGTCTGACTCTGTCACTCAGGCTGGAGTGCAGTGGCACAATCTCGCTCACTGCAGCCTCGACTTCCTGGGCCCAAGCCATCCTCCCTCCTCAGCCTCCCGAGTAGCTGTGACGGCAGATGCTTGCCACCACACCCTGCTAATTCAAAAAATTTTTCTTTTTGTAGAGATGGGGTTTTGCTCTATCACCCAGGCTGGTCTTGGATGCATGAGCTCAAGTCATCCTCCTGCCTCAGCCTCCCAAAGTGCTGGGATTACATGCTTGAGTCACCACGTCTGGCCCGTTGAGTAGTTTTGAAAAGAAGAAAAATACAAGCTACAGACGGGTTGGGGTGACCTTAGGAAGGTGTAGAAGAATTCACAGCAGATAAACCCTGCTCAGCTCCCGCTGGTGGGGCTGGAGGAAGGGGTAGTGGAGAAACCAACAGGCAAAAATATTAAAATGGGGAGGGCGGTGGGGGGGGGAGACAAAAAAAATACTCATTCCTATAAAGAGAGAGGAGAATAATCCAAGTAGCAATATGGAGAAGTGGTTTTCTGGTTGGTCACATTAATTTGGTTGACAATTTGGAGGAACGAAAAGGATTTGTTAGACAAGAAGAAAATGTAATTCTGTCATTGTTGGGCCCCTTCTTTCTGCTGGGGGCGAGGCCCTGGCATTCGCCTCCCATCTGCTTACACCCTCTGAGGATCACAGCTTGTCCCCTGGCCTTCTTTGACAGTACTAGTCACCGCTGGCCACTGGCCCTAGCCGCGTAAGAGGCGATGTCCATGCTAAGCCAAGGACGGATGTTTTCCGACTTGCTCTGCGGCCATGTGATTGGGATCACCTTAGGTCTCACCATCTCTTTCTGGGCTTTGGGTTTTCCATTAGCAAATTCCCTTTCAGCTTAAGTTTTCTTTTTGCTGTTTTTTTGCTTTTGTTTGTTACTGTGGTTAGTTTTAGCCCTGTGGCTGAAACCAGGATACTGAGGCGTGACCGAAAGGGACCCACTGTGAGTGAGGCTGGTCATCCACATATCCACACTGTCTACCAGGGCTGGCTGGTTCCTGTCATCATAACCTAGCTGCTTAAAACAAAGCGGAACAACAAAGAGATTCTGGGGCCCACCCGCTGGGTCCAGACCCAGCACGTCGCTGCGGTGTGCAGTTCAAATGAGTTTGTCTCCTGTGTACTCATCCGGAATGCGAGGTTACTTTTGTGCACAAATACACCACTTACATCACTGTCTGTAGTTGGAAAAAAAAAAAAAAAAGAAGAAGAAGGTGTGTAGAACACCTTACATGTTTCTTCCACTCAAGGGAAGGGTGAGTGGATCCCTGGTGGTGGGGGACAGTCAGGCAAAGCTAGAACTAGCTTCAGGCTTGCGTTGTCTCCCAAGGGGCTCTTGAGACATCCACTGATGCCTCAAAGTCCTGGTCCTTGCAGTAGCAGAGGGATGAGATAGGAGTGGGGTATTTCTGAAGGGCTGGACGCTGGCCCTAGCAAGATTGGGAGATGGCCTGGAAGTCTTCTAACACCACCAGATGGGCTTCAGTAGTCACCAAGTATGTGGTTAACGAGCCTCATTCAGTACAAAAAGGTATTTTTTTCCTCTTATTTATATTTCTTTGTCTTTTCCAAATTTCCTCTATGCATTATCAAGGTAGTTACCTACTGATACGAATTGTAAAAAAAAGGGGTTCTCAGAAATCTTCTTATCTCAGTGGAGTCAGATGTTTTGGGGTATTTCTTTCCAGTGTCTCTGCATTGGGATATTTTATAAAATGTCGCATGTGCCATATACAGTAGGTCTTTTCTATACACATTTTCCCATTGATGGTACAAGCTGATGTTACAATTAAGGCTGCACTCCGTGATCCCAGAAGCACCATGTCAGATGTTTTCTTGTTATGTAAGAATTGATTTAGCCAGGACCCCACTTTCTTTGACTCTTCGGCTGTCATTTCTGCTAGGCCCACTTTTTGCTTTTATATAAATGATGATATAATGGACATGTTTTGTGTACAAACCTTTCTTTCATATTGGTTAACATGCATATGCAATATTTATAAGTATTATTTATAATATAGTTATAATTTTCAAAATATTTAATAATATTTCTATACATTAATTCCCAGAATTATTGACAAAAGGTCTATATATTAAAAATATAAAATTTTATATTACAAAATTAATACATAGACATTGTAGAAAATGTAGAAAATGCAAAATATAGATAGTATTAATAAAATAAACTTGAATTTCCCCAATCAGATAACTATTGTTATGATTTTGGTAATAACTACTTGGTCTTTTGTTTCTATGCATTTTACAAAATCAGACATTCATTCTAGGTATTCTTCTGTAACATGTTTTTTCACCTAATGAAACGTGAGTGTTTGATGTTTTGAAAATACTCTTCAAATTACTTGATTTTTTAATGGTTGCATAATATTGTCCACATGGATCTATCATAATTTTTTGTTTTACATTTTAGTCCTGCTCCTTCTGTAAGACTCATCAACATCACGTAACTCCTACATTGAAGTTGTATCAAATTTTCTATTGCTGTAAAAATTGCCCTGTAAAGACAATAATTCTTACATTGTCTCCATAGGACAATGTAGAAAATGAATCAAAGTGTGTGATTACTTGTAAAACCTACAAAATATGTTGTTGAATTTCTTACCAGAAAGGCTGTTTGGATTTAAAACAACTTCTCTGTCATGAAATAATTTTTTCAAACCCTCTTCTCGTCAATTTAAGGCAGAAAGTGGTAATCTAGTATTTGTTTTAATTTGCTCTTCTTTGATTACTAGTCAGGATGATGTTTTTAAATAATCTTTGTTGGGCATTTGCATTTCTTCCCTTCATGTCCCATTGTACATTTTTCTTTGGGATTTGTAAGCATTATGTACAGATGAAGGATTGTGCTTTCTGTTATTTAAGTTGCAGATTTTTCTCACTTGTTCATTTGTATTTGAATTTTGTTCAAACTCTTTTTTGTCCAATAGATGTTATAAATTGTATGCAGATGTTTTAAAGTGTATGACATACTGATCTTTCATTGTTTCTTTTGTTTTATACTTTGACAGGCTTTTCCTAAGATAAGAAAACTATATTTTATTTCATTTTTAATTTTTATTTATTTATTTTGAGATGGAGCCTCACTCTGTCTCCCAGGCTGAAGTACAGTGGCACAATCTTGTCTCACTGCAACCTCCACCTCCCAGGTTCAAGCAATTCTTCTGCCTCAGCCTCCTAAATAGCTGGGATTAAAGGCACCCACCACCAGGCCTGGCTAATTTTTGTATTTTTAGTGGAGACGAGGTTTTGCCCTGTTGGCCAGACTGGTCTTGAACTCCTGAACTCAGGATATCCACCTGCCTCGGCCTCCTAAAGTTCTGAGATTACAGGTGTGAGCCACTGTGCCCAACCTGAAATGTATATTTTATTTTATTTATTTATTTATTTTTTTGAGACGGAGTTTTGCTCTTGTTACCCAGGCTGGAGTGCAATGGCGCGATCTTGGCTCACCGCAACCTCCGCCTCCTGGGTTCAGGCGATTCTCCTGCCTCAGCCTCCTGAGTAGCTGGGATTACAGGCACGCGCCACCATGCCCAGCTAATTTTTTTCATTTTTAGTAGAGATGGGGTTTCACCATGTTGACCAGGATGGTCTCGATCTCTTGACCTCGTGATCCACCTGCCTTGGCCTCCCAAAGTGCTGAGATTACAGGCGTGAAATGTATATTTTAAAGTGTTCTTATGGTTCTAGGCTTTGCATGCAATTTTTAAATGTTTTAATGTTTTGATGAAATTATTGAAATAAATGTGAGGCAAATCCACAGCCCTTGAAGAAGGCAATCAGACTTGTCTAAGCATCATTTACTGAATAGTCCTTCTCTTTTCCACAGTGGAGATGTTGCATTTCTATCCTTTACCAAATTCTCCCATAGCCTTGGGTTTGTTTCTGGGACTTCTGTTCTATTTATCTACATCTCTTTGTGCTAGTACCACACTGTTTTAGTTATTGCAACTTTGTAATATTTCTTCTCCTTCTCTTTTTCAAATCTTCTTAACTAGTCTCTTCTTTTTTTTTTTTTTTGAGACAGAGTTTCGTTTCTGTTGCCCAGGCTGGAGTGCAATAACGCGATCTCAGCGCACTGCAACCTCCGCCTCCCGGGTTCAAGCGATTCTTCTGCCTCAGCCTCCTGAGTGGCTGGGATTACAGGTGTGCACCACCATGCCTGACTAATTTTTGTATTTTTAGTAGAGGCTGGATCTCACCATGTTGGCCAGGCTGGTCTTGAACTCCCTTCGGCCTCCCAAAGTGCTGGGATTACAGGTGTAAGGCACCACACCCAGCCAGTCTCTTATTCTTATCTGTGGAACTAATAACTTTTTTTTTTTTTGAGATGGAGTCTTGCTCTGTTGCCCAGGCTTGAGTGCAGTGGTGTGATCTCAGCTCACTGCAACCCCTGCTTCCCGGTTTCAAGTGATTCTCCTACCTGAGCTTCCCGAGTAGCTGTGATTACAGGTGTGTGCCACCATGCCAAGCTAATTTTTGTATTTTTAGTAGAGTTGGGGTTTCACTATGTTGGCCAGGCTGGTCTCAAACTCCTGACCTGGTGATCTGCCACCTCAGCCTCCCAGAGTGCTGGGATTACAGGCTTGAGCCCGGCCTTTTTAAATTGTTTTAATAGTTTAAAAAATGGGATAAGTTGCATCGTGATCTAAGGGAGTTCCCAGCCTGGTAGAGTGTAGCAGGAGCTGCGAGACAATTCACCCAGGTTGACACCTTAACTGAGCGTCTCTTCTCTGCCTGACACTGGACAAAGCTTTTGCGTGTTATCATACAAGCCTCCCAGGAATTAGATATGAGGGTCTCCATTCTGCCAGTGGAAACGGCAAGCCTCCTCTAGCTCAAGCAGTCTGCCCAAAAGCAGGTGGGAGAAGTGTTTCTAGCCCTAAAGTCTGTGGGCTTAACCTCACTTTATTTTGCACAAGTCCCCGTCACAGTGACTTTGGAAACTGTCCACTCTCCTGTAGAAGGGCCCATATGTAGGGGCTGTAACCCCTAGAATCTTTTCAGGCTCTCAGGAGAGATCTGCTGCTGCTGGGTGACATCTGAAAAGGCACAGGGGATCCTGAGGCAGCATATTTTGTCCGACTGCATCCTGGTGTCCAGTCAGGAAAACAGCCCTCCCATGACTTTTGGGTCAGCTAAGCCTATTTTCCACTAAAGTCTCCTCTGAATCCAGCATTTTCCCCTTGGGCTTCCTTCTGACTCCTGTTTCCTAAAATAGTTTTGGTGAAGAAATGAATGGAGTAGAACATGTTTTTCTTAGCTCTTGGGTTTTCATAACCAGCCTTAGGAAGAGGGGGCCCCTCAAGTCACTTCCGCTTAAGAGAGGTGGTCACAGCATAGTGACAGGTGCCCAGGTCCAGGACCAGGTGGTGGGGTTAAAATCCCAGCTCTCCCAGCACTTTGGGAGGCTGAGGTGGGTGGAACACTTGAGGTCAGGAGTTGGAGACCAGGCTGGCCAACATGGTGAAACCTCGTCTCTACTAAAAACACACACACAAAAATTAGCCTGGCATGGTGGCGCGTGCCTGTAATTACAGCTACTTGGGAGGCTGAAGTAGGAGAATCGCTTGAACCTGGGAGGCAGAGGTTGCAGTGAGCCCAGATTGTACCACTGCACTCCAGCCTGGGTGACAGAGTGAAACTCCATCCCAAAAAAACAAAAACAAAAACAAAAAACCAGCAAACCCGCTCTGCCACGTATGAACTAAATAGCAGTTTGCAATCACTTCTCCTCCCTTGACTTGGTTCTCTGACTTGTGAAATGGGAATGCAACAGTCTCTCAGTCCTAGGGGCTTGGTGCAGTGTGGTGAGGGTTATAGGTGCTAACATGTGCGAAGGAACTCAGACTGGCTGGTTGGAAGCACCATATAAACATCAACTCTGACAATTTTTACTTGTTTATGGTTAGTGCTAGCTGAAGTTTATTTTTAAATGCCAACCACCAGTTAAGAAGTGCCACATAAACATCTGTGGCTCAGACTAGAAAATAACGACGAGGAAGGATTGTGAATGGGAGAATCCCAATGTGTCAGACATTTCCAGCACTCTCACTGCGCCTCTCCTGGTGCCTGACAGCCCCCCCGCCCCAAAAGATGGTCAACAGCCCCACAGAATATTAACAACGACCGCCTTTAGAATTTTGAGTGCGCATTTTATGCTAGAGAGCATCTATTACCTCTAATCCTCACAGCCTGGGAAGTAGCTGAAATTTTAACTATGAGGGGACTAAGTCAGGATCAGAGGGTAAGAAACGGCTGAAGTTCTCTGAGCCAGGAAGGGCAGGAATGGGGCTCCTGTATCAGGGGCCTGAGATTCCAAATCCCAGTGCCAACAGCTCGCCACTGTCCCTCCTTTTTTGGCCTTCTGTGAAATGGGAGCTGGCTGGAAATGTATCCGCCCAGTGCGGAGAGGTCAGGATCTGCTCCCCCAGGCTGCAACTGGTCTGGGTTTCTAGTGCAGAGGGGAGTCCCGCTGCATGGGGGGTTGCACCATGCAGGGCTGGAGCAGTCCACAGCCACATCCTCCCAGTGTCTCCCTGTGTGCATAGCATCTGAAGTCATGGGACCACCGCATCCTCCAACCTCCACCCAGAGGAGCCAGAGGAGGGCACCTGAGTTTGTCCCACCACCACCTGGTGGCTTCACCTCGGCTGCAGAAATGGAGGAAACTGCAAGGGCTGGGCTGACACTTGGTGTGGAGCATGGTCCCAGGGTCAGCCCAGCGGCCACGCCCATTCCACAATGGAGTGATGGTGTCTGCAGATGTCTCTCCCCGGGGAGGACACCAGGGTGGCACTGCTCCTAGTTAACATACACTGCTCCTGATTTCCATACACCGCTGTGTCCCTCTCTCCCTCCCTTCTCTCTCTCCCTCCCCCTCTCTGTTTCTTTGTCTCTGCCTCTCTCTCTCTTCCTTCTATCTCTGTCTCTCTGTCTCTGTCTCTGACTATCTCTCTCTGTCTCTTTCTCTTTCTGTCTCTCTGGCTCTCTCTAACCAGGGACAGGGCCCATCTCCCACCGAAGCCTGGTAGGGAGGCACACATTGAGGCTGGAGTTCCCAGGTAAACCATCACCCCAGAGCCTCCCCCTCGTTGCCGTAAGCCTGGAGCAGGTTTGTAGACTGTGGGTGGGCAGACTCAGCCCTTCTTTCTGGCCTCTGAGGATGGGGTAGAATTATTATTTAATCCCAGTTGACAGGCTTACACTGGACTGTCAATTGGTTTGAGTCAACTGCGAAAGGAAAGCAGGATTTTGGTTTATTTAAAGTGATCTTGTCACTGCACTCAGCGCCATGGGACGTTAGCGTAACAAATAAAAATAAATGAGAATACTGTTTAAACAACTTGGCTTTCATTGCCGTCGTGGCAGCAGACACACCAAACACCCCTGTCTTTGCTAAGATCAGTCTTGGAAAACGTCCTTCGAGATGGGACCCTGCGCAGAGTGGCCTCGGGTGGGAGGCAGAATAGCTGTGCATTGGTGAGTTTTTTTGTTTTATTTTGAACGTTGCTACTTTCTGAAAGTCTTTTTCCAGGAAATACCAAACTGCAAGAGAACAGGCGAAGAAAAAAAAAATCCTATTGCTTTAGCATTGAATTTTTTAATTACTAGACTTTATTTTTTAGAGAAGTTTCACATTTACAGAAAAACTGAGCAAAAATACAGAGTTCCCCTCTAATCTGCCCCCGCCCGTGTCCCTATTATTCTTGTCTTGCATTGATGTGTTACATTTGTTACAACCCAAAGCCAATATTGATACATATTATTAACTAAAGTCCACAGTTCCCATCAGGGTTGACTCTTGGTGTTGAACATTCTATAGGTTTGGAGAAACATAAAGAAAAATATCCACCACTACAGTATCATACAAATAGCTTTGCCACTCTAAAAATCCCCTATAGTGGTGACATTTTAAAGCAACTTACAAAAAAAAAAGGAACAGTCCCAACTTTCAGAGCTGCATAAAAAGCCTGGGAATCTACCTGATGAATATTCAGGTGAGGACCAACTTATTCACAGTGCTGCTCTGCAAGGACCTGAGATGTGGCTGTTAGAGGCACTGCAGCCAGAGGATAGAGCATGGCTCAGGAAGGGAGCCGAGGACAACATGGGTACGTCTATAGAACATATGAATGTGTATATGTACACGTGTACAAGAAGGGATTGCCTGCGGGGAGGTGTGCGCTGGCCCTTCGGCTTGGGCTAGATTTTCCTTTCTCTGCTGGACTCAGGAGGCAGCGGTTGAAGGTGTTGGGGTTTGTTGATTCTGTGGGTGCATTGCCACATCCATGACCATGCAGTGGTACCAGGATCCAGGCTGGCGGGCACCTACCCAGAACCAGACAGAAGGCAGAGCCCCTCTTCTGTGTGTGCTCTCAGCGACGCATCTGGCCCTGGGCCGTCCTCCCTCCCCAGTGCAGCGACACTGTGCAAACACAGGCCGCCAGCCGCCTTGGCCCGGGGATTCAGAGATCATAAATTGCTCTCTTGCTTTCTGGGGGTCCAAGGGGAGTAAGTGGGTGGTCTCACGAAGTCCCGCGGACAAAGCAGGTTCTTATGTCCACACAGCAGTGGCCTGCTGGACATGGCCACTGATGCTCTGGGAGCTTCGTGGCCACAGCTCCTACTAGCTGCTGTCCTAGAATAGATGCTCACAGATCCTGGTTGGTTCCAGAGTGTAGGGTCCTAAAGGTATTTGTGTATAAAAGAAACCCTCTCATGCCCATGTGCACTTGATGTATTTGCTCTAATTCATGATCCTTCACTTTCTGCAAGGCAGGCGCTGGGTGAGATTCCCGGGGGCTGACACTTTCCCCTCCTGACCTCGGACGGTTGGGGCAGGATCCCTTTCGTGCTCCACAGCTCCAAGTTGCTTGGAACATGGGCCTTTGCCACTTCCCTCTCGCATTCCCTACCTTCGGTGTTCAATAAGATGAAAAAGCACTAATTTGCAACACGTCCCTAAGAATGTGAAAACAGCCATGACTCCCCCGTCTGGTTTCTGTGGCTGTTGTCGCATTTGCTAGCCGGTCTGCCAAAATCAGACCTTAGCGGCGCACGCAGGGTCTTCTTGGGAGCTGCTTCTGGCCTCCCATATAATTCTAAATATACTCAAAGTCGGTTAACTGACTGCTCTCTCCTGCATTTATTCTTCCAGCTGAAATTTTCCTGACTTTTTCCCTCTTGTTTTATTAGGTTAATAAAACTTGGTTTTCGAGCATTTGGCTGTCCCAGAAGGGCCATCGGCCCCATGTCCAATTCATCAAGCGCTAATGAGTGGCCTCACAGGCCCCGGCCCTCCAGCCCAGAAGCTCTCCGTGGCTCGTAAAGGGGAGGCCCACGGGCTGTGCTGTATATTTTGTCTGTTGGTTTCCCAAATTCTCTTGCCAGCTCAACCGTCACTTTTCGGGATTTATTTGAGGCCGACGGCACTGTCAGGGAGCTCCTCTGCAGCCGAACCCTCCTCCCTGGCCCGGGCTCCACATACCCCACACACTCAGAGCCGTAAAACAAAGTCTGCAATAAAACGAAATAGAAATGTGTCGATGCTGCATTTTAGAACATTCCAGCAAAAGTCTCTGGGAAATGCCTTCGTGTGCATTAAAGAGGGAAGCTCCGTGGGAGCAGGGGGCAATACAGTAGAAAAAGGGCCTCTAGGAGGAAGACACGTCCTGGCGTTTCAAATAAATAAAAATAAAACACGTCCGGATGTGTGCGCGCATGAAGTCTCTAAATTCTTTCTGCATGGACATTTGTGTCATCCGTGGTTTATTTTTTGGCATTTCAGGGAAAGACCAGTGACAGAGACAAGTGGATAGTGCCTACCTTCTGGGCCAAGGAACTGGGCTCTGTGTCCTTCTAGAACATTCTTTTCTAACCCCCAACGGGTACACCCTCTCTCTCGCTCTCTCACCTTTACCAAGCTGTCAGCTCCCTGCTAGCTTCAGGTGTGGGGTTGTGTCAGCCACAACGTGGTTGAAAACTGGAATCTGAGCAGCCGAGAGCCTGGGGAATATTCATTGGCGCAGTGGCCTAGGACCTGGAGAGGTGGTGGGGGAGAGGTGGCACGGTGGAGACCGCTGCTGGGTTATGGGGTCCCCGAATGTCCACACGGCAGCTGGCCTTGTCAGCGTTTGTAACAAGTGTCCTGGTCCCTCTTCTCCGCCTTAAGCCTCCGGAAAACGCCTTGCCTTTTCCTGACTGCACTCCGCCCGAGCCTGCGCCACCGCTAATAAATTACTCCCCAGGACTGTGGCTCCAGGGAACATTTCCTTGTCCTCCTCGGCGCCCGCCTTGAGCATGGAAGGCTATGCACGCTCTGCATGCAGCAGAAGGAGGCATGCCACAGCTGCCTCGGACAGTTCTCCTTGGAAATTTTCAGCAGTGTCCTTTGTGTGGGGTATTGTCCACTTGGCACATGAAAGGCTGTCCATGCAGTTGGCTGAGTTTTGGGGAAGTTCTTTGGGTCCCTCAGACATGGCAGGCAGGGTGGTGGTTCCCAGGCTGTGGAAGGCATAGTGGGGATTACTGCCCTTCTTCTTTGGGGTCCTTGCATTTGTGGGTGAGGGGACTCTAGGGCAGTCTCTGGGGTCACCGGGACCGTCTCTGCCTGGTTAGAGGTAAAGGTCCCCTCACTTTCACAGGCTAAGACCAGGGTGGAGATGCTGGCTGGCTGGCTGCAGAGATGACAGGGCGCCTCCTCTGAACCACTGGCCGGGCCGGCATCTCCTTCCTCCAACTGGGGAAGACGTCACACAAGGGGCATCACTCTCAGTGGCGGCTCAACGTGCCCATGGCCCGGGATCTGCACCCCAGCTTCGCACACCCTCTGGGGTTCCAGGGAGGCCCTCTGTTGTTGGTGGCTTAGACGCGGCACGTGGGGGGCCCTGAGCAGCCATTTCCATGGGGGCTTGGAGGGAGTCGGCCAGTTTCCTGTCCCTTGAAGATCCTCAGCCCAGCCCTGGCTTTTCTTGGTTTTCTCCATTAAAGCTCTAGGTTCTTGGCGGTCCTTGTTCAGAAAGTCCTACCCAGAGCCGGCCCTTCTCCTCCGCACACCCCTCTTAGTAGATTATCTTCTGAAAATATACTTTGAAGGGCTTTTGTTTTGTTTTCCCTACTTGACACTCTTGAATAAAGTAGGCCATTTATCTTTCAGGCAGAAGAATTTCAGCAGTTAAGCTGCGCGGTGCAGGCTCTGTGCGGGGAGGCGGTTTTACTTATATTTTTTTCATCATGGGTTTATTTCTGCCTTAGCTTTCCCTAAAGTTTGTAGCCTTCCTCCCCTCCTTCTAACGAATCCCCCCCGCAACTGCCATCCTCTCCCCTCGCCCCCGTAAATGCATCCAGCCCACCTCAAGCTACTCGAACTGAAAGAAGCATTCATACCCGGGCCGCGTGTTTGTTTAGACTCACCCTGTGTTAGTCCATGTGAAATGCAACAGAATGGAGAAAAATGTAATTCTTTGCCGGCTTTTGATCAAAGAGAGGACTTAAAAAAAATTCAAGATGGATTTCTGAAGGACAATGCTATACACATTCTGTGTGTTTCTGAGCCCCAATGTTTAGTTGATTTGGGGGAAAAAATCTTTTTTTCCTCTTTTGATCCCAGGGAGAAAACACTCGCACAAACACATCTCTGCCCCACAAACATTGCAAGATGGCATTTTTCGTAAGTCTGACCGGCTGAAAAGAGGAAGGGTGTTCTCTTCCAAGTTTTCAACAACTCAAGATAATGTAAAATACGGCCGCACTACAACAAGCAATCTCTTTCTTGCTTCTGTGGGAATTTCAAAGCAAAGTCACTCTTGTCGCGGAGGCTAATTTCAGGACCCAGGATGTCCGGTCCGGGTCCTCAGAAACACACATGTGTCTACACTTCCTCCATCCATCTTAATTTCACAGTCAACATTAAATGTACATTTCTCCCCTAACTCCCTCAGCTTCAGAGCAAATGCAAGTAAAAAGTGCTTAAAATGGCAAACATTTCCTGTCGTTGAAGGCCTTCGTTGGGGTGGGGGTCGCCAAGTTCTAAAGTGTATTTTCATAGGGAAACTCATTTCAGATCGGCGGCAGGAACTTGGACTGTTCTTACAGCGAAGTTTGGGGTTTGCAATCAGCCTGAATTTATTGCAGTCAAGTGACCCTTTATATGATGTAGATGTCGGAGAGCAAAGATTCCAAATTGGAACTTGGATTAACCTGAGGCCCAGCTCAGGTCACAGGAAAAAATTAAAATATACTGAACACCGTCCTCGTCCCCTCCTCTCCCTTCGATTCATTTTCTGTTCCATTATGGAAAAAAACCCCAAATTTGGAATTTTAATTTGTTGTTTTTCCTCCATTGATTGTTTAGTTAGTGATTTTGCCAACTTCCTGGATGTTCATTTCTGGTTCTGCACAAAAGAGCCACATTTCCTTTTGGAATCGGGACCTGGAGACAGAAGCGGACTCGGGAACTGTGAGTGCCCCCCGGTCTTCCCCAGCGTCTCTGACCCTTCCTCCATCTGCCGCCTTCCCTGCCTTCAGCGCGGAGCTCCCTTTCTCCAGGGCTTCTCCTCGGAACTCATCCCCTCTGCTCTCAGCACCATTCTTCACTTGTAGAAAAAGAGACTCTACAATTTCTACGCAAACATCGGATAGGAAGGGGAGGGGGAGTGATTTCGATTTTCATTTTAAGACTCCGAAAGATGGAGAAAGTAAGCAGAAGCGGGCTGGTTTATTTCAGGGGCTCCCAGTGAGTCCCTACTGAATTTACCTAATAAAATGAATTTTTAAAATTTTCATTTTCTCATTTCATTCCAGCAGAAAATGAGTTTGCCTTTATAATGTCCAGATCTTTCAAACTCTATTGAGTGAGAAATTAACTTACAAAATTTAAATCCTTTGGTACACAAACGCACACACACGAAATGAAGTGATTTGTGACTATAACACAATAGCAAGCCTGGCTTTAGGGTCCGAGGACACAATTTTTTTTTAATGATATGTTATAAAGAAAAATCAGATTCAGTAAAAAAAAAAAAAAAAAAAAAAAAAAAAGTTTCTCTCTTAAAATGGGTAGATTGTAATATTCAGTAAATTTAATTGTAATTTTTACTTGTTAACGTAAGTTGCCTTTTTAAAATCTTCTGCATATCTTGTCAAATTATTGGGAGGACTGCAAAGAAAACATATGTTAATGTGCTAGGCCACAGCTGATTCTTTTCCTTTCCACCAAACGATTCCAAGTAGTATAGGAAATTATAACACAATAGAGTTCTCTGTGAGAAGAATACCCTGACTTTCATTTCCAAGAGAAGGCAATTAATATTGGAATTTCAAGGCAAATCCAATGATCAGTGAGGAGGGAAAAGAAGGAGGAAGCCAGAATTGTTATTTGCCGAAGAAAGGCCAGAAATCGACATTGGACAGATGTATCATGGAATGTGATGATATTTGTAAGGAAAAGTTACATAAACTTCAAAAATGAAAGTTGTTTTGCTTAAGTGCCTGAAAAAAAGAATTTAGAATAATATTTGGGTTATCCCAGTTTTGTATGCTTGTGTTCACAAAAGCTTGTTAGGGTCCAGGAGGTATTAAAGAGCCCATCCAAAGGAGTCTTTTGTGTGTGCGAGTGTGTGTGTGCATGTGTGTCTATACCCAGCTTCCCTACACCTCAGCCCCAAGGATGATGGGGAGAAAAAGGTGGGAGCTGACTGAGTGGAAATAAAACTTTGCTCCAGAACTTTATAGCTAATATAAAACTCTTAAAAATAAAATAAAAGCAGTTTTCTTACCTTTAAAAAAAAAGTCTTCTCTTTGGTGGGTTATTTCAGGGGGAAGGGGAATGGGCTTGAGCCAGTTTTCAAAACTGCTGTAGGCCAGGCATGGTCGCTCCTGCCTAGAACCCCAGCACTTTGAGAGGCCGAGGCAGGAGGATTGCTTGAGCTCAGGAGTTTGAGACCAGCCTGGGCAACAAAGCAATACCCTGTATTTACAAAAACTGTAAAAAATTAGGTGCGCGTGGTGAGATGCACCTGTGTTCCCAGCTATTCTGGAGGCTGAGGCAGGAGGATCGCTTGAACCCAGAAGGTCCAGGCTGCACTGAGCGGAGATCGCACTACTGTACTCCAGCCTGGATGACAGAGCGAGACCGTCTCAAAACAAAACCAAAAACAAACCAAAAAACCAAAACCAATCCCCACCCCCTCCCCGCCAAAAAAAACCCAAATTGCTATAGACCAATTGTGCAAGGAGGCTATTGCCAGGTCCCTGTGATTTTGATCAGAGAGTTTTGCTTTTGTTCTTCTGTTCTGTAAACTATGGTATTCTACCATTTAAACGCATTTTTAAACTTTCTAGTTTGGATTGCCTTAAACAGAAGCGCGACCCTGGGCAGGGAGGTTTGTCCGCTGCCCAGTAGATGGCGCTGTTACTTCTAGAGTGACCGGGGTGGGGGTGGGGACGACAACGCGACACAGCCCGAAGTGATAGGGGCCACTCCGTCGCCTCTCCCGGGGTGTATCCAGTGGGCTCTAAACATAAGAAGAAAAACTTTTTTTGAGGCCTCTTCTGAAATGTGCTAAGCTATCAAAGAGCATTTAAAGTGTTTCAGCCAACTGTTAATTACCAAATAGCTCACCCTCCTGAAATAGTCTGAGATAGTGTCCAGCTAGAGTTTAAAGAAATACTTCCTGGAAGTGTTTGAGATAAAAATGGAACAATGTAGCAGCTATTTCAATATTTGATCAGTTGCTCATGTTTTAAAAAATAAAAGATCCTCACCTTTCTCTTACAGTAATCATGAAGAATGTATATTTTATAATATTACATGTTATGTGCATAAAAATGGTCAAATGAAACCAGGCAGGTATAGATAATGATAGTCTCACCCTCTCAAAAAAAAATTTCTTTTTGAAGCTGTGGTGGAGTGGATATGCACCCTGGACATTGTATTTCATTACGTCAGCACCTGCTAAAATGGTAAACCAGCTTCTTAGACCTATGAAACCTCCATCTCCCTTGAATAATTCCAGGGTAACCTTCGCCACTTCCCCACTCAGAAAAGTTTCTAGTTTATTTCAAAAACAAACATTTTTCTATCCCACCTCTTGCTAGAGAGAATCCCAACTAAGGATGGTGCTTATCACTCTTCAACATATTTGATATTAAAATTAAAATGATTTTAAAACAGTTTTGGATGATTGTTTAGATTCTTCATGGGATGACATGATTTCTTACTTTGTTTTAAGTGATAATTTGCCATATCGTTTTTCAAATTTAAAAAGTAGTGTGCATATTTACAAGTATTGTAAACAAACGCATTCCACAACAGCAACAAAAACATTTATTCCTTTTCCTAAAAATGATATTGCCCTTTTTTTCTGGGAAAAAAAAAAAAAGATGAAGGAGGATTCATTTGCCTCCACTTTGAAATACTACTAAAGACAGAAATATGTAAATGTAGCTTAGAACAATGACTTCATCAAGCCTGGTAGTAATTAATCTTGTATGTTTCTTTTAAAAATTTAATTGGATGACATGTTAGTTTTATAGTTGTGTGAATTTAAAAATTGTGCAAGTCACTATTCATAAGTTGAGTCTATGTATTAATAAAATGATTGTGCAAAAAACCAGCTGTTTAAATAAATTCTGTTCTGCTTTAAAGACTTTGCCCTTTGGGGAGAAAGTCATTTAACGTATTGAGTGGCAGTGGCCAGTGAACAATAGTCAAAATGTAAATAAATCTTCCTGAAACTTAGTTCTAATTTTCTCGAGCAAGATACTAACCCATAAAAAATAAACATTGTTTATTGAACCACGTTTGCATCAAGTGAACCTTTGTAAAATGATACCGAGAAAATATGAGCCTCTATGTTCCCAGTACTTTGCTTCCCTAGCAGAAGAGAGAGAGCTATTGGATATGTATGAACTGAAGAAAATAGAATTAGTGACTCTGGCGAGAGAGCCGTTCAGATCTGTGCAGTTGCATGGAGGTGATTGCATTAGGATTAACACCAAAAAGTTGTGTCATTTGGCAACTTGGCTTAAGGGATAATTTAATTATACCACCTATTAGTGTTGACTTCGGTGCTGCTCCAGTCAGCCTTCTTAAAATCTTGTTTATTTCCAGGAATCACATTTGTGACAGCTCTAATAGGCCATTCAACAGCAAACATTTTCTCATTTAGTTGAAAATATTTCAGCTTTCAGAAACTGAGCAAGGAAGGAAAGGCACGTTTAGACTTCGTATGTCAGAATAAACTGATTTGGGGCAATATTTAAAAAATGAACTCAACCTGCCTGTTTTACCAATTTCAGTCTAAAATACTTTTATGTTTCAATTTGCCAACCAAGCTGACAAGACTTCAGATGATGCAGTGTGTGTGTGTGTGTGTGTGTGTGTGTGTGTGTAAGGGTAGAAAGTGGATCAGGAATGGTCTTTGCATGTGGATTTACAGAAACAGCTCGGAGATGAGCATTGCCAGCAAGCGTGTCCATCTGCACCTACCACCGACTTGGAATCTTTCAGATTCTGGGTTCTGTATTTGTAAACTTTCCGCTTTTCGTTTCCTGAGAACGTTATATTTGATCCCTGCAAACAAAGGTGGGGAGATGTATTTATGTCCCTTTTAACAGCTGAATGCAATCAAGGTGCTTCTTCGGTGTCGTTTTAGTTAAGAGGCAAAAGAGAAGAGAAAAACACACCCAAACAAACCAGCAGACACATTTGGCATCCAGTCTTTAACCCTCACCCTTTAGCCCCGTCAGTGTGGGAGTGAATCCTGCAGGAGACAGCACCTCCTCCCCGTTCTCCCTGCACCCCATGAAATTCTCTTGGAAGGACATGGAAATTGTGGGGATTTCACTTCAGGGTCAGCTCACACACTGAAGCTGCATGTAAAGAGGAAGCAGGCTGAGATCCTTTGAGGAAACAAGTGCCAGGAACTGAAATCCCTGCCTGTCTCTTGTGCAATGTCTCCCGAGCGGTTTGGAGACTTGAGCATTTGAATGGGAGGTGTCTCAAACATTCCAGTCTGGATCTCCTCCAGGAGAGGGTGCTGGGGACCCAGGTCTCTCTCTAGGGCTTTGCTAGAGGCTTGCTCAGTGAAGACAGACAATGTGGGAGCAGTCCAGGGGAGGAGTCAGACATTCATAGAGCAAAAGCTGCCATGGGCCACCCCGTTCCAGGAACTTGCCATGCAGAAGTGGGCATGAGGCCCAGCCAGGTCAGGGGCTTGGACAGGGCCACACCGCTACTTGGTGACGGCAGCTCTCCTGACCACCCCAGAGCACCACACTTTTTCTCGGAACTCTGATTTTGAACATTCAGTGCTTTAACAAATTCCTTAGGTTTTTTTTTTTTTTTTTTTTTTTTTTTTTTTTTTGAGACAGGATCTCGCTCTGTCACCCAGGCTGGAGTGCAGTGGCACAATCTTGGCTCATTGCAACCTCTGCTTCCCGGGTTCAAGCAATTCTCCTGCCTCAGCCTTCCAAGTAGCTATGACTACAGGCACTCACCACCATGCCTGACTAATTTTTGTATTTTTAGTAGACACAGGGTTTTGCCCTGTTGGTCAGGCTGGTCTCGAACTCCTGACCTTGGGATCTGCCTGCCTTGGCCTCCCAAAGTGCTGGGATTACAGGTGTGAGCCACTGTGCCTGACCTCAAATTCCTTAGTTTTTAATTTGTTAGGTGACCATCTCCCATGACTAGAATCTATGTTGTGATTGCTGTATTCCCTTGTGATTGCTGTATTCCCAGGGCTTTGAGTAATCCATAAGGTGCACTTATAATAAAGCTCAATAATTATCCAGAGTTTACAATGGGGCAGGTACAGCGTGGGATAACTCAACATTACCTCCCAAAGAATCAATGAGGTAGGACATGTCATGACTCCCATTTGACAGTCAGGGAAACTGAGTCCCTGAGAGGTTGAGTGAAATTTGTAAGGCCGCACAGCTAGTGTGAAGAGTTGTGGGGCAGTGGGGATGGGAATCCAGGCTGTCAGATTGAGGACCACCCATTCTTCATTGGGCCTCATCGTGCTTTGGTAAATAAATATTGCTTGAGTGAATAAATAAGAAGATGAATTTGAGAAGCAGTGGGGTGTGATGTCTGCAGCGAGAGTTTCGGAGGAGGGCAGATTTGGTTCACACAGGCCTTTACTCTCATTTACTGATGACCCGTAAATTCCTTAAATGTTCTGAGCCTCGACAGTTTCCTCCTACATGAAATGGAACTAACCATCTTTCTTTTTGGGTTGTGAAGACTTGAGCTTGTGAATGAAGGACTTGGCCCATAGCAAGTGCAGAATAAAGGGCTGCATTATGACTCTCCCTGGGTCAGCTCCCAAAACCCAGACGTAACCGGGCAGAGGCGCTGCCCGTATCACGTCTCTGACTCCAACCAGCTGGTGACGCTGGAAAGTTTCTCAGCTTGCTGTGTCTTGCTTTTCTCGTCTGTAGAGGATGGTTCCTTTTAGTTCCTGCCTGGAAGGCTTGCGTGAAAGCGAGCCAGGCCCAAAGTCAGTATTGCATGGTTGTCCAGTTGGAGGTTCCCATTAGGCACTTGTATCTTGGGGCAATCACATGTTGGGGCGCGTGGCCCACTGGTGGCTCACGGGAATGCCTGTGCTTGCTCATGCCTCGGAGCTGTTGCACACGCTGTCCCTTCCCCTGAAGTGCTTTTCCAACAAGGGACTCTCCTTCCTTCAAGACCCCACTTAAGTGCAGTGCATCGCTGAAGGGTAATTATCTGAGTATTTCAACCCTCCCTCTTGCCCTCTCTGGGCTGCTCTGTTGGAGAGCGTATTTGTCACTTAGCACTGGGGTCACCTGGGTTCCCCATTTCTCTGACTGTGGAGTGTGAGGGTTAACTCATGCCATCCAGGCCAACTTGGTAAAACACCCCTGGCCACATTTCCCTAGGGATGCAAGATGTAAGGGTGTGACATTGTGGTAGAAGAAGACATGAGTGTGGCAAAACGAAGCTTTGTGATGTAAGTTCTCCAAACCCAGGCCTGAGAGCGCCATCCATTCATTCACTCTTTCAGCTGGCCACGGTTCAATCAGCAAGGAGTATTTATTGAGTACCTGCTGTGTGCCAGGCACTTGAGTGGCGCTAGGTTTAAGGCTGTGAACAGGAGACCAGGGTGCCCCGTACACCTCAACAGCTCATCAGGAGGACGACACAGCACGAGAGACAGCAGGCCTGGGTGTAGCAGGCTTGGTGGGGACCGTGGGTGCCTCGAGGAGGAAGTTTCAGGGAAGGCTCTGGAGATGGGGCGTCTGAGCTGAGGTGCAAAGGCTCAGCCTGGTGTGGGGATGGAGCAGAGGCTTTTCAGGCACGGGGAGTGGAGGGTGCAAGACTGAGGCGAGGGGGCTGGCAAGGGAAGCATGGGAGTCAGGGCAGGACCCTGCTGGACACTGGTCTGTCCTCAGTGCCGCTTTCCCCAGGGCCATGCAGGCTGGTTCTGGTTATTCCCATTTTGCAGATGGAGACGCTGAGATCAGGGAGCGCAGGCAGTCCTGGGAAACGGCCGAGCTTGTTCAGTAATCCACAGGTGACCGGGATCCGTGGGCCTGGGGCTCCTTTCCCAAGAGACCATCTCCAGGGACGTTGTAGCTCATGCCCTGAGCAAGCTGGCAGACTGGTTTTACCAAGAAAGTAAATAAATAAATAAATACATAAAACAAGTAATACAATAACACAAACAATCAACTGCATCTTGACCGTAGTATGCCTGGGCTGTCTGCTTTTCAGGGCCCCAGAGGAGAGAGGAAAGGTTGTAATTGGATGGCATCACTGTCAATCATCTTAGATTGGAGAAGGCGCGCCTCTGGGGCTGGGAAACTGTTGCCATGGAGACGGCCTGAGGGTGATGTACAGGGCGGAAAGCCCCCTCCTCCTTTCCTGACCGCCATGCCTGTGGCCTCAGGAGACAAGGTGAATGCCGCACCTGCGGACTCACAGCCCGTCCAGGAGGAGGATAAAGCCCAAATACAGAAATACGGCGTCTTTCTGTGCCGGAAGGGACGCCCTCTTTGGACGCACTCGCCCCATTTCATTGGTCTGATGGGGTCATGTGACCATTCTCCACTGCAAAGGAGTCTGGGAACTTGCATTTTTTGTTGTTGTTGGAGCTAATTTTCAAGCCAAATGAAATGAGAATCGTGTGAATGAGGAGAGTTGGCGGGGGGTGGCTGTGCGGGCAACCAGCAGAGGGCCCTGAAATCCGTGCAGATCATATCTGATGGTGGCTCCATGCTCCCTCCATTAAAGAGGGTTTCACAAAAATCCTTCCCGCAAGATATTTCTTGTTTAATACTCGGAATATTTCACTCACCGCCTCACTAGAAACATGATAAATTAATGTGTTTATGACTCAGAAAAATGAGGAATCAGGGTTTGGGGCCAAGAGTCTCCTTGAAATAGGCGGGGTCGTTGATGATTATCTTTCCACAGGGAAGGAAATCGAGACCAGGAAGGTCGGCTGATTTTCCCAGACTCATACAGTCAGAGGGGCTCAGACCACAGAACCCCTGCCTGGCCCCAGAATCCCAGCCTGCTGGGTGATGCCTTGGCAGCCACAGCCCAAGACAGTGAGAAAATCCACCCCTTTCTCATGCTGAGTCTTGTCACCACTTGGCCTTGGATTCCTGGTCTGCAATAGGGGAACATTCCCCAGATCTCCCTCATAGAGTTTCTGTGAGCATGAGAGAAAAAAGTATTGTAATGATGAGTAGTTACTGAGTACAGTGAGTAGTTACTGAGCTTAACAAGTAGTTACTAAGCACTGCTCACTTGCTGGGCTCCTGGCTGGACCTTTCTCTCTCTCCTGCAGAGCTGGGCATCAGCGCACACCGAGCAGCAGGGTGAAATGCCCACAGAGCTTCTGAAGGCAAGTCCTGTCTGGCAGGTAGGAGGGGCCTTCTTAACTCCCTGATTAACTCATCTATCCATGAATGCACAAAGGCAGTCCCAACACCTCACCAGAACCCATTCCTGGAAACCCCGTTGTAAAGTGAGGAATAAAACTGATTGGCAGGAATCAGCTTAGAAATAACATAGTAAAGTCATGTTCCTGAAAACAGAGTGTGCACTAATGAACTCATATAGAAGATAAAGAGCCCATTGGGAAGACAGATCCCAGGGACACTTATCCTGTGTAATCATTTCAATTGGAGAATAATTTCACCCAGCCTAGGACATGGCTGACTGTGAATACACCTGTTATCCGGGGCACCTTATCTGCCATAGAATAGCCCCAAAGCCTACACAAGCTCACTGTCTTGTTTATTGCAATTAGCTTTTTCCTTTCTTTTCTTTACTTTTTTTTTTTTTTGGCCCTAGGTCTACTTTATGATTCAATAAACATTGAATTAACAATCCGTTTCTCTTCTTAGAATGTTGGAGGCCGTTAGGGCATTATCGGAAAATGTTTTCTTAGCAAACTTCAGGGAACCCTGATCTTACTTCCCCTTTCTTTGTTAGAAAAGCTTCGAAAATTCATCTTCAGACCTCAGCACCATCCGAGGGGTTCAACTCATCTAGCTGCTAATGCAGCTTCTCTCCCACAAAAAGAATTTTGAAGTAAAAGCCCTCTCAGGTGACACAGATGCCAAGTAGGAATGCATTGGGCTTCAAGTCACAATAGCCCAACTTAAGATGGCTTAAACAAGTGCAGGCTTGTCCTTATCATGCAGTAAGGATGTTGGAGGAAGGCAGCCTCAGGCATCTGCTCAGCTATTCAGCGGTGGCAGAGACGGCACCTTCTTCCTGCTTGTAGGAGTCTCCTGTGGCTGCTGTAACAATTGCCCAACAACTTGGTGGCTTAAAACACACACACCTTTATCATCTTAGGGCTCTAGAGTATAGAAGTTCAGTGCTGGTCTCACTGGGCTAAAATCAAGGCATGGGAAGGGCTGATTCCTTCTGAAGGCTCCTGGGAAGACCCTGGATGCTGGGGTCTGAAGATGAATTTTACGTGTCTCTGGAACCTTTTCTGGCAAAGAAAGGGGACAGTAAGATCAGGGGGCCCCTGAGTGCATTTCCTGGGAAAATGTTTCCATGAATGTCACACTCTGAGTTCTTGCCTTCTCCAGCTTCCAGGGGCTGCCGCATTCTTTGGCTCATGGCCTGTTCCTTGATCTTCAAAGGCAGCAGCATCCCATGTATCCCTCCACTGTCTGCATCCATTTCTTCTATGACTTCCTCTTTCACCTTCCTTTTCCACTTTTAAGGAGCCTGCGCTTACACTGAACTCACTCAGATAATCCAGGACCATCTCTTCACTTTAAGGTCAGCTGATTAGCAACCCTACTTCCATCTGCAAGTCCAGTACCCTGGTTCTGGCGTTTAGGATGTGGACATCTCTTGCGGGGGCTAATATGCTGTCTACTACATTGCTGTTGTCTCTTCTGTTATGGCCTCAAGATGGCTGCTACATCTGCAGACATCACCTCTGTAATCATGAAGGGAAGAGAGGAGAAAGTTACTAGGACTCACCCCACAGACCTCCTTGGTCTGTGCCTTTTGATTAAGAAAACAAAAGTTTTCCCAGAAGTGTTCCAACAGCCTCTGTTTGTATCTCATGGGTCAGAACAGGTCACATGGCCATATCTAGCTGCAAGAGATGCTGAAAAGATATACAATAGGCAGGAGGCAGCAAGGGAGGAGTTGTATGTCAGTGACTCAAGGAGGTACATCCATGGAATCTTGCAGCCTCCTCCCAGATCCTTAATTTCAACAAATCCTTGAGGACCGGCCACCAGAAGTTATGATTTCCAAAGTGTTTCTTTACAGCTTTCTAGTGGAATTTAGTTTATAGGTGCTCTGGGAGTTCTAAAACAGAACTTTAATATCTCCCCCTGGAATTGTGTGGGAGGGCATGGGCTTTGGAATGGGCTGACCTGGGTTCTAGCACCTTCTTGAGAACTAGAGAGAATGTGTACCTAAGCTAAGCTTCGCTCTCCCTTGCTCAAAAATACTTCATAACTGGTGTACATCAGTTTGCTCATGGGGTAAATGGTGCTGGTAAGGGTGCAAGACTTGCAAGCCTGCTGTAGGTGAGATGGGATCATACAGAAGAGTTCTGAGCACCTCAGGGTCCTCAGCAGCCAGCCATTAATCAAGCCCACATGATCGCAGTGAAGTCTGGAAGAATACAGAGAGGTAGTTTCCACCTGCAGCACCTTTTTGCAGGTGCAGAAACTGAGGTACAGAGAGAAGCGGCCATTCTTCCAGGGTTCCATGACCAGTATGTGTTAGGTTGTGGAACTAAAGTCAGGGTGAGGAGTGGAGCTAACGTCAACCTGAGGAGTGATTTCAGGGATGAGCAAAATCAGCGACCAGGGTCCCCGGTCAGCGTGGATCCCCCTTCCCTGGCACTGAGTCCTCTCCCCAACGTGGTCCTGTCCCAAGGCGGGTGAAGGGTGAAGGGGCCTGCGCAGCTCCCCTGCTGGCGGGCGGGTGCTTCCCTGCCAGTGTGTTTGTTTTGGGCATCTCTCTCTTGTCCTTCAAGCTTGCCGCCAGCAGTGTGCTCCCCCGGGGGACGCCGGGCGGTGAGAACCTGGGAACTGCCTCTTATCTCTGCAGAGCAGGATACGTCCTGTGCTGCGCGTCCCTGGTAAGCTTTCCAAGCGCTGTGATGAGCTTGCAGATTTCTGCGGGCGATGGCTCCAGCCGCCCCCCGCCAGCCTTGGGGGGGCTGTGTTTTGTTTCCCAGGCCCCTCGGCACCGCACCAGGGATCCTGGCACCTCCCGCTCCCGGGTCCCTGGCCTTTCAGCTGCTCCGAGTCCATGATCGCCCCTGCAGGTCGGGCCCAGCCGACAGCCAGTGAGAAATGGCACGGGGTGAACTCCTGTTTCCGCCCATTCTTTGTGCAGGGGCAGTGGGTGGTTCCCAGCTGGGGAGGGGCGGTGGGGGCCGCAGTGCCCCGCGTGGCCCTCGGAGGCGCTGTGCAGGCCCGGGTTCTGCCATCATCCCATCCCATCCTATCCATACCAACTTCTGAAAGGTGCTCCGACCCAGCCATGAGTGGATAGAAACCAGTAATTAACCTAATTATAGGATGGAGCGAGTGTGGGCAGGGTGTCTCAATCTTACCTCCAGTGATATTTGTTTAAAATGCAGATTCTCAGGTCCTGGGGTTCAGCGAGGCACATTTGAACCGGGGTAGGACCCACAATTGTTAATTTACACCAGGCCCCAGGTAATTCATCTGATCTGGCAAATGTGGGAAAACACCGGCCTGGCAGTTTGGGCCAGCCTCTGGCAACGGGCTAAGTTCCAACTTCACTGCAGTCCCCTGGTCCCTGCGTCTCTTGGAGCTTCTCAAACCACAGTCTTCTCTTCTGTTGACTGGGTCTGATGTTATCTTCCTTATGTGATTGTTGGGGGAAATTCCAGAGTGCTCTGCAAACAGCCAAGCATCCATGGTGTTCGGGAAAGGATTAATGCTTCTTGTTCAGATGATATTCAAAGAGAGAAAGCTCCTGGAAGGGTTTCTGATAATCACAAAAACCAGACAGAACAAACCAAGCTAATAGGGTTGGAGTCAAAAGTAGAGACCTTGAATGTTTTGAGCACCCTTGTGGGCTTGTTTTAGACACAAACACGATTTCCACTGGAAAATTTTAAACATTGACAGCAATAGAAGGGACTCCATTGCTTTCCTGTCCTCTGTATCCAAGAGCCCTTAATCGAGATCCCTGAGTAACTGTGGGATTCTGAGAGCTGAAGGCATTGGGGCCAGAAGTCGGGGGGTTGAGTCTTCCCAGGATACAGCAAGTTGATGAAAGAACCAGCACGATAGGCCGGGCACAGTGGCTCACGCCTGTAATCCCAGCACTTTGAGAGGCCGAGGCAGGTGGATCATGAGGTCAGGAGTTTGAGACCATCCTGGCCAACATGGTGAAACCCCATCTCTACTAAAAATACAAAAATCAGTCAGGCATGGTGGTGGACACCTGTAATCCCAGCTACTCAGAGGCTGAGGCAGGAGAATTGCCTGAACCCAGAAGGCGGAGGTTGCGGTGAGCCGAGATCGCGCCATTGCACTCCAGCCTGGGTAACAAGAGCGAAACTCTGTCTCAAAAAAGAAAAAAAAAAGAAAGTGCTCTGGTTGAGTGCTAGCTAACGCTGGTGTTGGTTGGCAGAGTCATCTCTTTTTTTTATACATAGAAGAACTGGAGCAGGCATGGTGGAATTCCTCACTAGAAGACCCCCTGGCAGACCTGTGAGAGATCTGAACCAGTATAGACACAGCAGCAGGACAAGGCTTTGGAGGAGGGACCTGAGTGGCAGCCTCAGTCCACTGCAGACATCAGTGAGCTCTTAGATAAGGCAGGGAACCAGTCCACCCACTCATGCGCCAGTTGAGCTCCCTATTCTGCTTTCTGAGAGTCAGCATGGAGGGGAACCTGGCGGAGCTCCTCAGAGTGTCAGGATCCTTGTCTTCGACGAACTTTCTACTTGGTCATAGGCAGCCTCTGAATATTCTCTCCTCCCAGGGTTTCTGTTAATCCCAAGCAGGAAGCTGCATGCACAGAGCTGGTTTATGCCAATTGGCTCGTGTTTTTCCAGGCAAGGGTGCAATGAAATGGGAAGTGTGGTGGCTGCACAAATGGCCTCATACTGTATTTCTGAGCAGCGTTTTTTGTGACAGGAACACACATATACATGTGTGTTCACCAACACACAATTCTGCACACACACGTTACATGACATGCATGTATATACAATGCACACAGTCATTCACATGCACAGAACATGCACCAACACACATGCACACACACACACATGCATGCACACACAGAGAAGGAGACTGACTTTGGAAACCCAAGTCAAGCCCATCCTCCATGCCCCTACCCCGAGCTCCTTCCTCCCCTCCACCTGAGACAGGGCTGCTTCTGAGCATCAGGTCATTCTGTTCCTGTTGAATTCAGGCTTGCTGAATGGCCCTGATGCTCAGCTTCCTCGTATGTGAAGTGGACTCAGTAACAGCGCTTACCTCATAGGGCCACGTGGAGCCTGTGCAGACAAAAGGGTGGGGAGAAGGCCGGTGCATTGCAAGGCTCCTGCTGCCTGATCACCTCAAGTCACATCGCTGTCACCTGCCTGATCGCCCCCAAGCCACATCACCATCCCCTTTCCATGCTGCCTTTCTCTTCCAAAAGGCCCCCGTGGGCTTCCAAAAGTTTTGAATGTCACCAGCCTGTGATTCTGTCTGGTTTTGCTGGAGCAAGAAGTTAGGCAAGTCATTTTATTTGCGTGTCTTCCTCTTCTTGGGTAACAAATGTGGCCTCATGTTAAGTTAAGGACCAGCAGGGCTCAGGATCTCTGAGGGAGGTCTGCAGATAAAGGCTTATTGAGGGGTAGAAGTAGAATGACTCATTTATTCAAACATAGATAGCGCCTGTCCCAGCCTGGGCAATGGGGACGTGGAGACGAATATCCTCAGCTCCTTAGGAGCTCACATTCTGGGGAGAATGAGAAAGGAAGGAAACGGACAACTGATTGTGCATCCATGTTTCCCCCATGCGGGCCAAGTGCCTGCCCAGGACTTGGGGAAAATGAGCCCCCAAAGCTCTGGACCTCAAAGGGTGGGGACATCGGGACCCATGGAGTCGGCACAGATGTAGCTGGAGTGGGACAGAAGTGATGACGTCTTTAGTTATGAGCAGGAACCCTCTAGGTGGTCAAGGGACAGACACATTTCCAGTAACGAGAATGGTCTGCCACTGACCCACCAATGAATGTATGCTGGGTGGGCAAGAGGGTCCCAAGGCCAGGCTGGCTTTTTGTGAGTGTCTCAATACAGGTAGCTTCTGAGACCTGGAATCACCCTGGAAAGCCCTAGTTCATGCTCAGATAAATTGGTCACTTGCTGATGATATCACCAGGCCTTGTTCTTCAGTATTTCCTATCAAATAATTTTTAACAAAGGAGACTCCCCTTCCCAGGAGTGTGAGCTATAGACCAAAACCTCCCCAAGCACTGGCGTTTTGGCAATTTTTTAAGTGTTAAAAGTCTGGACCCGTTTTGCTTTGTGTTCCTTACTGTAATTCAGATTTATTGTTGAAAGCCATTGATTCCCCTTCTCTCATACTCTTATTTTGGTAGAAATTGTAATATTGGGCCGTCATGTTGATCTTGGGTCTTGATGCAGTTTGGCTGTGTCCCCACGCAGATCTCATCTTGATTCATAGATGTGTTGTGGGAGGGACCTGGTGAGAGGTAATTGAATCATGGGAGTGGTTCCCAGTACTGTTGTTGTGGCAGTGAATAAGTCTCATGAGATCTGAGGGCTTCATAAGGGGAAACTTGACTCTCTGATTCTCTCTTGTCTGCCGCCGTGTAAGACGTGCCTTTCACCTTTGCCATGATTGTGAGGCCTCCCCAGCCGCATGGAACTGTGAGTCCAATAAACCTCTTTTTCTTTATAAATTACCCAGTCTTGGTATGTCTTTATCAGCAGTGTGAAAACAGACTAATACAGGTCTTCTTGGGGCCTCTTGTTTGAAAAGCCAAGTGGATTGAAGGTGATAACGTGAACTGCAATCTCCTCTTCCTCAGCATCAGTCATTTGCGCCTTAGTAAGAATGGGATACAATCGTAAGGGCAGGTTTTCAATGACAGCAGGAGATGAGACAGACCCTAAGACCCAGGGTCCCTGTGCAGGTCAGGAGAAGGGAATACTAATTAGAAAGAGTCAAATGTAATGCAGGCGCTGGAGTCAAGATATTTGTCAGTTTCTCTCCAGGGTCTGGCCTCCCCATGACTCTCTGGTCTAGGAGCTGCTGTTACTAGAATCCTGTTGGCAAAGATCGGGGACAAGAGCCTTCCATGGAAACTTCTGACCCTGGCCAAGAGCTCAGTGTTTGTCCCTGCTTGGTTTCCCTGTGTTCCAGCCCAGGGCAGAGAAAACTTCTGATGGGCTTCTCTTTTTGTACCTGCCCATTTCATGGGTTTGTAAGAGCGTGAGGTGTATTAGTGCCTGGACTCTTCTTGAAATATTTGGACCTTTCCAAGCCCTTACACAACCTCTAAGCTTGGTTTAGTAGATATAACGTGCCTACTATGTATTAATAAAGTTTCTATCAAATTATTTTTAAAAATCCAATGGAATCATGGTTGTACACATTCATAGTCTCTGCTTTCTTAGTTTCAAATCCCATTCCCACTACTGGCTAGCTGTGTGACATTGGGTAAGTTAGTTAACCTCTCTGCACCACAGTTTTCTATAAATGGGGGATAAAACAGCACTTATGTTATTGTGGGGATCAGTGAGTGAGCATGTGTGAAGTGCTGGAAATGGTTCCTGGTACATGTGACTTCCATAACTACTGGAGGGGTTTGCCCCCATCTCTGGAAAGAGCAATGTGATTTTCAAAACAGACACTGGAACGTGATCCTTTGCAGTGTGAGTCTGTTATCTCCTATACCGAGAGCCTCACTGTGCAGTAACTCCAGCTCAAGTAAATTCAAAGGGGGTGAATTGACAGTCACACGTAGGATTTTGGAAGCAGGGTGATCCCCATGTGGGGGCCCCCCCGTTAGTGCTGATGGAAAAACAGTTTCTTCCAGGAGGGCCTCCCCAGGGCAGGCAGGCCCCTAACAAAGGCCTAGGGGGACATGATTGGGTCTGAGCCTCTAGCCTGCTGTTTCCAGAAACAGCACGCTTGGAGCTTGCAAAAGCTGTCTGGCCCCCCAAGTGCACTCTTGGGTCTCAGGGCCTCTGGGCCTGTGATCTCCCTAGGCAGGCCCCAGGGGGCCTGTGTGCAGGGACCCCTTTGTTTGGGGTGGGACACATGCCATTTGTCATTGGCATGGGGTGACTCGCTGGGCACTCCTTGCAGCGAGCTTGCAGAGTTCAAGGCTGGACGCACCTCAGCTCTCATTATCAGATCTAATTGTGAGCTCGGATTTCACAAATCAGGGCCTGTGCAGGTGGAGGACAAGCGGCAGAGGTCATGCCTAAAAGCTTATTAAGCCGCCAGCGTGAAAGGTAAGGCCATCTGGATGCCATTTGACAACTTAAGTGGTAATTACGCCATTTGGTGCAGGAATTAGTGAGAGCTGGGGCTTGAACTGTAGCAGGGACAACTTTTTTTCTGGAGGGGGGTGGCTTGGGGCAGTCCTGATCCCAGCAGCTCAGGGTCCTAGCCGCTGTTTGTGGCTTGCAGGGTCTCTGCCCAGCTCCTCGGATGGGTAGGCTTGATAACCAGGAACACCTGCCTTCTCAGCCCTCCTGTCCTGGGAAAGGGAGGTGGGCAGCGGGGGCAGCTTCCAGCAACATTCCACCCCAGCAATATGGAAGTGTTTAAGCAGGGTTTGCACCAGGCAGAGTAGCTGAGATCTGAACCTTTAAATTACAGCCATTCCCGGGCTGAGGAAAAGTAAATAAACAGTTCACAGCTGCAGCCAACTCAGCACAGAAACGGGCTATCTCTTCTGATTGCAGGGCAAGTAATTAAGTGAGAAATGTGAGCCCTGCAGTCAGGGTGAGATGATAAAGGTCTGGGGGCAGTAAGTCCACCCAACTCCAGAGACCCTCCGATTAACCCTCTCAGAGCCAGGAGGGGAGAGGGACGCAAAGGGGTGGAGGTGAGGCCCAGAGGAACGCTGGCTTTGGGATGGTCAAAAGCCAGCTAACTATAAACGGCCTCACCTCGCTGTGCTTGGCTGAGGGAATACGCTGAAGGTGAGAATCCGCGTTCTCAGCAGTACACCCATGGGTATACCTCAAAGCAGGTGCTGTCTGTGTTTACTCATTATGGGCTCAGTTTTGTTCCCGATAAATTCTTATGTGGAGGCTCTAGTCCCAGGCCCTCAGAATGTCACCGTGTTTGGAGACAGGGCCTTTAACAAGGTGCCTAAGTTAAAATGAGGCCATCTAAGTGTGCCTAATCCAACGACCGGTGTCCCTGCGAGAACAGGAGATTAGGACACAGACACATACAAGGGGATGGCCATGTGAGGACACAGGGAGAAGACGGTCACCTACAAGCCAGGGAGGGAGGCCTCAGGAGGACCCAGCCCTGCCGGCACCTGATCCTGGACGTTCAGTCTTGAGAACAACAACAAAAAAAATGCATTGTGTGGTTTGAACGACCCACTCTGTACAACGTGGTTATGGCAGCCTCGGCAAACCAATTCACCCAACTTTGCCTGCGTGAAGAGAGCCACGAGTGCTTTAGAGTAAAAGCTGACAACGCCATGGCTCATGGGCCCCAGCGAGGTGTGCGTGTGGCACATAGCTTCTCACACCAAAGCAGCAGCATTGCCATTTCACAGATGTGGAAACTGAGGCCTGGGGAAGTCAAGTAGTCCAGGGTCATGTAGCTGGGATGGGTGGACACAGCAGGCGTTCTCCAACCTGACTTCACAGTGCGGTGGCCTGGAAAGGCTCTGACTCCCGGGCTCCAGCCCACGCCAAGGGCATCACATGCTGGACAGCACTTCCAGGGCACCCAAGGTGATTCTCAGGTATAGCCAGGTGCATAGCTCCTGCTTTGTACCTCATTCTTCTTGCTGGCCTTAAAAAAAAAAGTACGTTAGCAGGAGCTTCCATCCCACGCGGCAGCTCCCTTCTCTCCATCTTCCCCCTGGTGAGGTGCGTTCACGGTGGCCCTCACACTCATGATTGGGCAGCTTGTGTTTCTGAGACCGTTAGCATGGGCTCTGGAGCCCACATGACTAGGTTTGAATCCAGTCTTTGCTACTCATTTGCTGTGTGACCTTGGGCAAGTGGCTTGGTCTCTCTGGCCTCAGTTTCTTCCTTTGTAAAAGTGATAATGAGAGTACCTACCTTTTAAGGTTGTTACTCACCAAGTTAGTCTTTGTAAAGTTCTTAGAACAATGCCTAGCCTGTGGAAAGTGCTGGAAAAATGTTTGTTATAAACAAAATAGCTGTCTCCTGTATGTACTATGGATGATGAGAGGCTGGGAGAGGGGCAAGAGATGGGAGATAGAAGCCAAGCCTGAGTGCACCCTGTGTTCCATGGGGACCCACAGCATCTGACACAGGGGAAGCCTCGGGAAACTTTAGTGTTGGGGAACAGGCACTGTTTGTGCAAGGGTTTCAGCACCATGTCCCCCGCCATGCACACCCTGTCCCTGTGAGGGGGATGGAGAAAGCAGCTGCTTCTGTTCCTGTAGAGGTTGTAGAGGGAGGCGCATCAAACCCGCAATGACATCAGCGTGGGCTTCTCCCCCAGGAAGGAGGCTTGACACCGAGAAGCAGGAGGTGCTCTGCCTGTGGGTGCTGGTGGCAGGATGTGGATAACTCTGTTCTTTGGTACATTGTATATTCTCCTCCTCTTCCTGTATTCATGAATGCATATCCATTTTGTCATAACAGTGTAGTTTTGGGTGGGAGCTTTTTGGTTAAAAAAAAAAAAAAAGATGATGTAGGCCAGGTGTGGTGGCTCATGCCTGTAATCCCAGCACTTTGGGAGGCTGAGGCGGGTGGATCACCTGAAGTCAGGAGTTCAAGACCAGCCTGGCCAACATGGCAAAACCTCATCTCTACTAACAACAACAAAAAAAATACAAAAATTAGCTGGGTGTGGTGGTGGGCGCCTGTAATCCCCAGCTACTCAGGAGGCTGAGGCAGGAGAATCATTTGAACCCCGGGAGGCGGAGGGTGCAGTGAGCCGAGGTTTCGCCACTGCACTCCAGCCCGGGCAACAGAGCGAGACCCTGTTAAAAAAAACAAAAAGATAATGTAGAAATTGACTGAGTTACTTCAGGCAGATTTTTCTTTGGGTCATGTTTTAGTCTTTCCCTGACATCCTTTGCAAGCTTCCCCAAGCCCCAGGCCCCACCCTCACCTCTCAGAGCACACACCTGTCTGTGTTCTGGCTTTTGGTTCAGGAGTGAACAGCTGTGTGTCACCCAGCTATGGGGCTTCAGGAGTCATTCCAGGGGATCGACCACACAGCCATATTCCACAGGCCCTGACCCTGGAGGTGCGTGGAATCATGGATCTCTGGTCTTGTGGGGCCTTGGGGACCTTCTGCAGAAAGTACTTCTTCCAGGGTCGGGGGTGGGTGGGGCAGGAGCACATAGCTTCCTTACCTAAGCCACAGTTCAGGTCCAGCTGGGAGGGGCTCCCAGAAGAGGCCTGGGGACAAGAACAGGAGGGGCCCTGGAACCTCAGCAGGTCTGTGAGCTCCTTCAGCAGGTCTGTGGCCCGTGGACAGGGCCCAGGTTTCCCCATTCTCTGGCCAGAAAGTGCAGAAAGGGGACTGCCAGAACCCTAAGTGTGCCAGCTCCAGAGCTGTGTTCAGTCCCAGCCTGCCCCTCAGCTGACTCAGTGCTCCCCATCTCCTCTTCTGTGAAATGGGAATAAGAACAAAACCTGCCTTAGAAAAGGGGCTGGGAGGATTAAGCAAATTAAAATAGGGGACGGGGCCTGACACTTGGTCAAGCGTCTCCAGTGTCAGCCCCTGTTATGATCTTCATTTGCTTTCTTTTTTCTTTTCTTTTTTTTTTTGAGATGGAGTCTAGCTCTATTGCCCAGGCTAGACTGCAGTGGCGCAATCCTGGCTCACTGAAACCTCCACCTTGCAGGTTCAAGCGATTCTCCTGCCTCAGCCTCCTGAGTGGCTGGGATTACAGGTGCTCACCACCACACTCAACTAATTTTTTTTTTTTTTTTTGTATCTTTAGTAGAAACAGGGTTTCACCATGTTGGTCAGGTTGGTCTTGAACTCCTGACCTTGTGATCTGCCCACCTCAGCCTCCCAAAGTGCTGGGGTTACATCTGCAACAGAATCTCTGTTGCTCAGGCTGGAGTGTAGTGGCGCCATCTTGCCTCACTGCAACCTCTGCCTTCTGGGTTCAAGTGATTCTCCTGCCTCAACTTCCCTAGTAGCTGGGATTACAGGCACATGCCACCATGCCCAGATAATTTTTTGTATTTTTAGTAAGACGGGCTTTCGCCATGTTGCCCACGCTGGTCTCATACTCCTGGGCCAAAGAAATCTACTTAGCGTGGCCTCCCAAAGTTCTGGGATTACAAGTATGAGCCATTGCACCAAGCCTAAGATCTTCATTTACTTTCTTATGATGGCTCTGGGCCGTGTCCATGTGCAGGGGACCTGGAGACTCAGTGGGATGATTCATTTATTCAGCTCTTCAGCCAGTGGGGATCAGCCCTGGAGTAGGTGCTGGCTTCTAACAGGAAACGAGCTAACATTCCACCTTGGGACACATAACATCTTTTGAGGGAGACAGCCGTGAGTCAAATGATCACAGGAAGGGATTATAAAAAAATATGAGGTGGGCAGGTGGGGTGGTTGAGTGGCTGAACTGGGGTCTGAGGGCGGTGTAGGAGTTAGCTAGGAGAAAGGAGAGGAACAGTGTCCTGGCAGAGGGAACAGCCTCTGTGAAGAGCTTGTCCTATTCAGAGGAACAGAAGGAAGCCCTGTGTAGCCGGCACGTGGAGAGGGATGCCGACACAGTTGTTTTCCAACCTCGCTTCCCTCCCTTCCACAGTAAGAGAATGTCTAACTCGGCAAGCCACAGAACACAGAACGCTTTTCCCAGCCTTTTTGATAGCAGATGTGGGTGTGACAGGCTGTGTGCGTCTTGAAGAGGAGAAGCCTTCTTGCAATGGTTGGGTGCAGACATGGGACCAAATCACCACTGTGTGCATGGACACAACCATTAACAAGAGAGGAGAATCCTGGTGATTTTAGAGAGCACGGCCAAGACCCTTATGTGAGAGAAGCAAATACCATGAGCATTTTGTTGGAGCCGCTGCTCCTGTGGTTTCTGTGGGTGCAGCTGAATCCCGGCTGTAAGGCAGTGCTCACTTGGATGCGGGGGCTGGAGGTGGTGGGCAGGAAGTCTCCCCTGCACTAGCTCTCGGTGTGATTCAGGGAATTACTCCTGGCTATCCAGGCTCCGACCCTCCTCCCCAGTGCCACACAGCATGCTCTGAAGTTGCTTTATCACTTAGTTAGCCCAGTCTGGCTTCCGTTATGTTGGGCTAATCATCTCGTCTCATAACAACCTTCTAGGTCACAATATGAACTGTGATGTTTTTCTGAAGAGCCATGGGAAGCCCAGGTGAGGTCTGAGGACTAACCAGTCACAGGGCTTGTCTGTGACTGTGCCAGGACTCAGAGCCGTGTTTATGGCCCTGGTCTTTTCACAGAGTTCACATCGCTATGAGGAGTGGCGGGGTATAGAGAGGCTCGTGGTTTGGAGGAGCTCGTCATTTGGAGAATCTCCGGGTTTGGAGAAGCTCCGGGTTTGGAGAAGCTAATGGGCAGGCTGTGGATGCTCCGCTCACACCTCACGAGTCTTAGGGGCCACCCTGCCTGCTGCTGCCTGCGGGGCTTGGCCTCTAGGGAGCCCAGATGTGATCCCTCCAGCCCTGGAGCTGGCTCAGCCTGCCAGGTCCCAGCGGGAGATGGGGGCCTTCTGGAGAAAGGTTTATTGCATGGAGGTATCCCGGGTGCATGGTCTCCCTTCTGTCCTTGGCCTCTGCCCGTCCGGGAGGGAGGTGGCAAGTATACAGCCAGCTTGTTGCAGCCGGAGCAGGAGGCTGATGTGCCCCAGGCAGAGCAGAGAGATGGGAAGACCCAGAGTCCTGAGGTGTTGCTGAGCCTTCGTCGCTGCCCCTAACATGGCCTGTCCTGGGGCGTCCGGTTGGCGGGTCGGTGCATCTCCTTTGGTCCTAAACCAATTTTAGCCGAGATTGCTGCTGCTTCCCCACGCAGCGTCTTCACCAAGGCTGCTGTGGGCATTTCTCCTCTGCACGTGTCCTGGACGGGACGCCTATTAGGTGTTTTCTCAGGGCCTTCGCGTCTCTGGATGCCCCCTCCTGGGTTCCCTTAGCCTTTGTTTCCCTTCGCCTCCTGCCCGAGACCTGCTTTCTCAGGGCTGCTTGGCTGTTTTGAAGCCACCCTGTGCAGGCTCGGTAGACCTTGGAGGGGCTCACCCCATCATTGTGCTCACACTGACTAGGGAGGAGCAGGCCCCGCCCCTGTGGTCCTGAGAGCTCCTGCTACTTTTTTTTTTGAGATGGAGTGTTGCTCTGTTGCCCAGGCTGTAGTGCAGCGGTGTGATCTCATCTCCCTGCAACCTCTGCCTCCTGTGGTTTTTTTTTTTTTTCTGGTTTCCAAAGTTTACTAAAAATCAAAGAATAGAAAAACTTTACATAAAAATATTTTGTGGTTCACACACACACAAAATCGAAACATATCTTTTTGTCAAACCTGTAGCACGCAACCACGGTGGTAGCCAGGCCTCTGAGTAGCTGGAATTCTAAGCACACACCACCACACCTGGCTAATTCTTTTTTTTTTTCCTGGTCTTGAATTCCTGACCTCAAGTGATCCACTTGCCTCAGACTCCCAAAGTGCTGGGATTACAGGCATGAGCCACTGTACCAGTCCCCTCCCTCCTTCTTTATTCATGTGAGAGCCCTCTCTTCTGACATCAGAGGCTCCAGGACGCCTGTGTCGCTGCGGAATGGCCCAGAGCCATGGGGCCTGACCCTCCTTGGCCATGTCTTCAGGGAGGGTAAGTGGAATTAGGAGGGTCCTCGGGAACCCATCTGGTGCTCACAGCGCCATTGGCCATCACAGCATCCCTCTCTACTGTAGCCTCCTGCCCCTCCAATGCTCTACACTGGGGCCTCACCTGGAATTTCTCTTCTGGAATAATGACCTGGGCCTTCTCCTTCCCCCACTAGGTCTTTCCCAGCAAGCCTGGCTGCCCCAGTTCTTCCCTGAGGCCTCTCCAGATCCTCCTTCCAGCTTGTGGGAAAGCAGGATGTTGGGGAGGAACCCGGGCTGGGGTTAGAGAGGCTGCCTGGGTCCATGGGACTGCTGCTTGGCAGGGGTGTGATCTTAGGGAATTATACCCTACCCATGCGTCCCGGCTTCTGTGCTTATACAGCAGGCCTCCACACTGTTTTCTACATCTTGGGGTTGCTCAAGGATTCCATGAGAGACTGTCTGGAAGCAGAGCATGCGGGAGGAGTTGGTGGTAAGCCAGACAGGTCCTATGGGTTGAGGGTGGGACCAGCTGATTCACTGGGGGTGGGAGCAGCCCAGAACATCATGAAGAATCTCACCACGTTGGCAACAGCAGAGGGTTGGACCGTGGGTGGCGTCCTGTGCACACTTGTGAAGCCAGCCCTGCGTGTGGAGAAGAGAGCCCCGGTGGCCAAGTCCCTTTAATATTTATGTCCTGGCCCAGGTGAGACTGGAAAGCCACAGGACTCCTCAAACACCAAGGGGTCAATGGCCAGTGATACTCAACCATCACTCCCAGGAGCCTTTGCCCTTTAATCCAATATCTCGAGGGGGGCAATATCCAGAAACATCATTCCTTCAAGGTGGAGGGTGGTGGTGGCGGCTCTGAATGCCTTAGTGTGGGAAAGAAGCATGTGGGTTTCACAGCTTTCCAGACGAAGGACTGGCCTGAGGGTGACAGCCCCCTGCAGCTGGAAACAGCTGATTTCCAGGTTCTGGGTTCCAAAGTGGGCAGCCCCGCCCACCATGGTGACATCATGTGCCTGGGAGGCCTCAGGACCTCATTGCTCTGGTGGTTTTTATAGGATTGGGTGCCAGGCCATAAAGCTGTCAGGGAAGATGCTGCCCCTTGGCCTCCTTCATGCCAATCCTTGTTGTCCCATGCTGCCAAGGCCTGGGACTTGCTGACCTTGGGCTCTGCAGTGACTGCTTCCACATCCATGGGCAGCCTGCGGCCCTGTGCACGCTGCTGACTGCAGCTCGCCATTCGGTGCCAACGATGCTTCCAGGTTAAGTCTCGTTAGGATAATAAAAGGGATGAAAAAACAGTATTTGAGCTGTATTTTTTCCTAGGGTTTCATGACAGATTGAGGGCCCATAGCCTCAGCACACTGGTCAGTTCCAGCTCCTGTGACCCTGAGGCGGGGTGAGCACACGGACACCCCACAGGCTTCCTGCGCAGACCTGGCCTGGCCCTTCAGCCCCTCAGCCCCTGGCGCCATCTCACTGGCTCTGCTCCCAGCAATGCCTGTGGGAATGTGGCTTTGTGGAGCTCAGGCTGAAGCCCCTGTCCTGGGAGCCTGTTCAGCCTCCTATGTCCTGGAGAGCCTTATTTAAATGGGTTGGCTGCGCAGGCCCTGCTGGCTGAGCTGCAGGGGGCAGAATTGGCCAGGCCCTTCCTCTTGCACCCAGGACAGGAGAGAGCCTGAGATGAGTGTGTGTCTGGGTACCCGGTATCTCACTGGCTTGTCTAGAAGAGTAGCTTCTTTGCTATCCAAGGGATGCTGCTCTAGAAAGCCAGGCTGGGTTCCTCCTCCATGGAGGAATTCCTGACAAGAATGCTGATAAAATGGTCATTGTACCCATATTGCTATCTATACACTGTCCAAACTCAGAAAGCAAATTCATCCAAATAGCAAGGGCCACATGCACCTGTAATAAACATAACAGCACTCCCTCTGACTGCCTGTTGTGTGCCAGACGTGGTGCGTGGAGCATCTGAGCAAAGGTTCCCAGCAGCTGCAAGGAATAACGGTAACAAAACACATCACGCATGCTCTGTGCCTGCTAACGCCAACGATAGTCTAAATCTTTGTGATGCTTGAGGTGCTGTTGGTGCCCCCCCGACTTTGCACTCAAGGAACACAAGGGTCAGGCAGGTGGAGTGACTTGGCCACGGTCACACAGCTGGTGCATGTCCAGAGCTAGAACCTCACGTGGTCAGCCTTGCTCCAGGGTCCGCTATCCTCTGCCGTGCCCATAGCATGCTCTGATGGGAGAGTGGCAGCTTCTCCAAGGGATCAACTGATGAGATAATAAAAGCCCTGAGTCCAGCCTCTAGATTGAAGCAAAAACAAGCCTAAATTAACAAAAAAAAAATCCTCCAGAAAGCCCCTGAGATGGCAGTTATGGGTTTGCATCTGACTACCTAGGCAACCATCTGTTCTGTTCATTTCAACACATTTTCATGGATCTCCTGTCCTGTGCCAGCACTGCCCTTGTTTCAGTGAGACATCGGGGCTCCCAGCCACTAGTCTTTGCCATGCAGTTTGGTATTTCTTTGAGCTCAGCCTGGGTTTCGTTCCTCCTCATCTTGCCCCAGATCATCAACCCAGCATCTGACCTGGCAGATCCTCACTGAATGCAAATTCAATATTGGCTCAGACCAAACATGAGCAGCAAAGCCATGGAGTAGGGGCAGCAAGGACCAGAGCAGCCCAGGCTCCCCAGAGCTGCCTGAGTCCGACCTGAGTCTCCAAAAGAAGCTGAGCCCGGGGCGTGTAGGTTTGGTTAGTCCCAGAGAAGCTTCCCACTCCACGGTCCTCTTTTTATAAAAATTCCTAGAGTGACCTGTAACTCAGGATTTTCTCAAGGAAAATAATTGAGGATAGGTGAGTGCACACTCTGGAAAACACATACCCATTTCTCATAGTTACCAACTTTCTGCTTCCCCTGCTGAGTATCTGGAAATGGGCTCTAACAAGCACAGCGGGTGGAAGTCCAGGCATCATTATCCTCGCTGTGTGTTCCCTGCTGCCCTCAGCTTCACTGTGAAGGCTTGTTTCAAAATCCTGAATCCTATCTTAAGTTAGTTCTGTTCTTGGGAATTGGAGAAGAGTTTTAAACTATTCTTGGTGGAAATAGTTACTCCTGCTTGAAGTTCAAGCTATAAATGGGCCCACCCATGGCACAGGACCTTCCCTTTGTGACACCGCTCAGTATCTCCCCAGTAATACAACTTACTGGGCCTGGTCTGATTTCTGATTACTCCCTTATAATGCTCCTGGATTAGCCTGAGCCACCCTCATTTGACCCAATTGTCCTCACTGACATTGTAGGCTCAGAGAAAAACAAGACATTTCATAAAAGTGACAAGAATTCTTCATTTTGGAATCACTGAGGAGTTCATATGGTAAAATCCATCTGTAAAGTTCTCTGTTCTGTTGAGAAATGTTAAGTTTATGAATGTTGATGAATGCCGAGTGTATGATAGAATATGTTATTTACTAGGAAGAACAATGGCGAGGAAAACCTAGCTGCGCACCAACCCCCCGCCACCGCTCAAGTAGGAAACTACTTGGGACATTCCAAAGTAGCAGGACAATGTGTGAACATAGTACACCGGTTACAACACTACTTTGAGATAGCTGACCCTGCCCCGGCGGCTCCCTCGTGGAGAATGCTTTGTAGGTTGTTTGTGATCAGTCGTAAGCAGGCACCAGCTGCCTACTGGGCGTGTTTTGTGTTATGAGAAAATACTGAACACCTGTTTGTTAATAATGATCACCTGTTCAGAGAGAATAAATGCGTGGGTCAGAGTTCTCAGCCAAAGTATTCCAAAGTAGCAGGACAATGTGTGAATATCACACACCGGTTACAGCACTTCTTTGAGATGGCTGACCCTGCCCCCGTGGCTCCCTCGTGGAGAATACCTTTTACCCCCGTGGCTCCCTCGTGGAGAATACCTTTTACCCCCGTGGCTCCCTCGTGGAGAATACCTTTTACCCCCGTGGCTCCCTCGTGGAGAATACCTTTTACCCCCGTGGCTCCCTCGTGGAGAATACCTTTTACCCCCGTGGCTCCCGCGTGGAGAATACCTTTTACCCCCGTGGCTCCCGCGTGGAGAATACCTTTTACCCCCGTGGCTCCCTCGTGGAGAATACCTTTTAGCCCCGTGGCTCCCGCGTGGAGAATACCTTTTAGCTTGTTTGTAATCAGTGGTAAGTGGGCAACATCTGCCTACTTGGTATATTTTGTGTTATGAGAAGTTACAGAACACCTGTTTATTAATAATAATCACCTGTTCAGAGAATAAGTTTGTGGATCAGAGTGCTCGGGGCTTTCAGCCTGGAATGCTCTCAGCCCCTGAGGCTTTCAGTTCGGAAGGCTGCTGGGCCCCCCGAATAGACCCCCTTTGCTGTTCTATCTGGGTATCTGCCTTTCATTGCCTTCAGCGCCGCCTGGGTGGGGGTCTCTCCGGCTGAGCTGATACTCAGTATTGTTCTCTTACTAATTTGGCCACTCTGGGTTAAAACATATGTCCCCTGTCCTTTGTGGATACAGAGGTAGCTCAGGAGGGACTATCAGGAGGTCTAGGCTGAAGCTCCTCCTCCACCTATGGGTGGGGTGTGACCATACGCAGGTTTTCACCGAGCCTTATTTCACACCATGCCCTGCCCTGGCGTTCCCAGTCCACTCTACAGAGCCCTGCACCAGGATCTGGTAGCACCATTTCCACATCCCAATGAGGTGTGTGTCTGTCTAAATATAAAACCAAGAGGAATATCACACCTTCTCAGTGCCTGGAAACACATTTCACTTCCCTCCCGTCTGTGTGTTTCTCTAATCAGAATGCATTTTATCACTGATGAGCACCTATAGGCTGACGTCTCTTTGCTCCTTAAAAACTCTTAGCCCATTGATGGCGAATCACAATTGATGTTGCCTTAGGAAAGAAGAAATAGGGTAATCACGAGGAAGGCTGCTCGTTGATGGCCCCTCTGTGCCGCTTGGCTTTACGTCTGTTTTCTGTCTTCATCAGCAACCTGTGAGGAAGACTCAGTGAAGCAGGCGCTGGTGTTTCCATTTTACAGGTGAAGAAGCAAAGACTCGGAGAGAAGGAGTCATGTCTCCCAACTCACACAGCGGGTAAGTGTTCGATTTTGATCTTGAACTTAGATCTAACTGTAGTCTGAACTGAACTCTTTTTCATAAAATGTAGCTATACATGATCAGACATTGTCCATGGGTACTCTACTAACAAGTCTTATTTGCTATAATCGTGTGTGAGGCTGCCATAAAGTCTCATCGATTGGGAGGCTCGGACAGCAGAAATGCCTTTCTTCCCAGCACTGTCCAGAGGCTGGAAGTCTGAGGTCAGGTTGCCAACGGGTTGGTTCCTGCAACGCCTCTCTCCTTGGCTTGCAGACGGCCGTCTTCTCCATGTGTCCTCACAGGGTCTCTCCACGTCTGTGTCCTCCTAATCTTCTCCTCTTAGGAGGATACACTGGTTCTATTGAATTGGGGACCACCCTGATGAATTATTTTACTTTAATCACGTCTTTAAAGGCCCTGTCTCCAAAGACAGTTGGACAAAACGTGCCTCAAGTTCTCAAGTCCCTACGAGGGACTGGGGGTTGGGGTGCAACACAGGAGCCTTGAAGGACATAGTTTAGCCCCTGTCACGCTCTCTTCTTCCTCAGTGAGGTGGTCACTTCTGTCTTATTTTACGGATCTCTCATTCTCTGTTTTAGCAAGATGGTGTTTTCCATATTAGAAGTAATCAATTATTGGTAATAAAACAATCTCTGTCCTGAACAAATGGAACCTTTTAATTTGCTTGTGTGGAGGTGGTATTCTTACATGTCTCAAGAGCTGGCTAAGTAACCACACTGATGATATTCTTTCCCTGCTCTGTGTTAGGCCGGAGGTGTCCGAAAATAGACACAGCGTGTTTCCCTTGTGGTGACTATTCTAACACGTATTTCTTCCCTGCACATACAAGAACACATGTGCACACACACACACACACACACACCCCAGTATCTCCCAAAATGTGTCCTAGGAAGCACATCCTATGAGAGGAATTTATATGTGTCTCATAAAGGGAAAAGTTTTTTTTTTTTTTAATTAAACATAGTTGAGAATATTACGCTAAAACAAGTGGATGAGAATTCCCTGCCACAGGATCTCTCGGAGTGTTTAATGTGATGACCTGATGTGTGAATCTCTAAGGTCTGAGAGCAGAGCAGGGGTCAGCAAACTCTATCTCTAAAGGGCCAGCTAGTAAAGCTTTGGACTTTGTGGGTCATGTGGGCGGTCACAGTGACACACTCAGCTGTTGTGGCAGGAAACTACCATGGACAGTCTGCAAGGAAATGGGCATCGCTGAATTCCAGTCAAACTTTCTGAAAAGATGTGGAGGGTCCACTATGGCCCTGGGACATGGTTGGCCAGCCCTGTGTTAGAGTACCTTGTGCTCTCCAAGCATATTGGACCGTGGAGTTCGTTCCCAAGGGTTGCTGATGTCCCACAGGACACTTTACTCAGCCAGGGTCTGTAATCACAGCACTGGGGCATCTTCCCACTGTCCCGTGTCCATTGTCCTGTTCCTCCCAGTGCCATAGCATGAGGGGATGCTCTTTGAGTTGGCGCATCTGAGGACTTGGGTACCTCATCCAGACTCCTATTCTGAATTTCTACTAAATGATCCAAACACACTGCGCTGGGAAAACTGTCCAGATAGGGCTGGCATATGCGATTTTTTTCAGTACTTCTTGGGATCAGTAAACTTGAGGCACATTTTGTCATAGTACTTAGTGACTCTAGAGAGACCATGCATTATCATTATGGAAAGCCTGTTTTTTCCTTCTTTCAAATTAGTCCTTTTTTTTTTAGATGGAGTCTCTTGTTGCTGAGGCTGGAGTGCAGTGGCACGATCTTGGCTCACTGCAACCTCTGCCTCCCAGGTTCAAGCAATTCTCCTGCCTCAGCCTCCTGAGTAGCTGGAATTACAGGTGTGTACCACCATACCCAGCTAATTTTTATATTTTTAATAGAGACAGTGTGTCACTATGTTGGCCAGGCTGGTCTCAAACTCCTGAGCTCAGGTGATCCACCTGCCTCAGCCTCCCAAACTGCTGGGATTACAAGTGTGAGCCACCGCTCCAGGCCTCAAATTAGTCATTTTTGTGCTGTCCCTCCAGCCTGTGTGTGTGTATCTGAGGAGGGCAAAAGGGGAGAAAGGGTTAAAGTGGGAAGGAGTTGTGAGTCAGGCCTCGCATTTGTCAGCTACTGTCACTTACATTTTAAAAGTGTTTAGTCTTTGTCTTTAAGCTGATGGCTTTGAATTCATTTTGGACAGAGCGTTTTGAGGAAGGGGGAACTGTTTGTATTAAGGCAGATGTGGATACAGTCTTTCAAGGTGCTAAATTTGTGCTGACTTGGTCCAAAACACAACCACATCTGGTTATGTCTGGTGTCGACTACTCCAAAAATGTTCTAAATTCCAGACAACCTCTTGGGCTTAGAAATAAAAGTCATTAATCCTGCATTTGAATTTAATATTTGAAATTTTATCCTAATCTTTTTTTTTCTTCCACATGAATTAACTTTTGAAAAGTTGGAAAGAAATTGTGAAATGTTTTTATTTTATTTTATTATTATTATTTTTTAAAGGGTACATTCTTAACAAAAGGATATAAAATTAAACTAGGTTTGACCTTTAGAGTTTAGCAGATTTTCCACCTGGTCGGAGCAGGAAATGGGTTTCTTGGTAGGAAGGCAGCTTCTTCCCCCACTTCTGGAAGGATACTGTGTACATTCTGAGGGTGGTGTGCTTCTTGGCCAAGCCATGATGTGAGTTCCTTCTTGACGGTTAGTAGATAAGTGGTGAGGTTGTGCATCTGGGTAGATGACCCAATTCAGAGGGCAGTTCCAGGCAGCCCCAGTTCAGTCTCATCAGAAGTATTTAAGCTCTACTCTCCCCACCAAAAAATGCACATAATTCTGCAGAAATCTCCCACGTGGGTGGATGGGGCCAGCTTGAGTTTCATCTACTCAGGGGCATGAGGGGTGCGAGCTTGGCGCTCAGACACGGCCACCTGTGGATTTCAGTTGATTTCAAAGAGAGAATCTGGGAAAGGAAAGGAGGGGTCTGGTAGCCTGCTGGCTGGGGGGCAGGAGTGGGGAAGTCCATGTGGAAAGGAGGGGAATTACCCCTTGGGGCAATGGGGGATTTGGAATGTCACAGCTCTTAGAGTCAGGGATTTGGGGAACATGACTTCTGAACAGATGGAGGTGGGGGCTTTCTCCATAAGTCATCGCCGCCTGCTCATAATGGCGTCTGCTGCTTCTGACAGCCTGGGTTTGAATCTTGGCCATGTTTTATTGAGTGAGAGATTGCAGAGGAGCCACTTAACCTCTCTGAGCTTTGGTCTCCTCTGTGTAAAATGGGAATAAAGTAGCACCTTCCCCTTCCCCCACAGGCTGCTGTGGGGCTCACACAGATGACACATTTACTGTTGGCCTCAGGGCTGGCACCCACTGGCAGGATTAAAAAGTCACTCCCTTGTGTAACTCGAGATTATTTTTACTCTTGAATTTATCGTGTTCGCCAAGGCAAAGAAGAGGGCCCGCCCCATCCCTTTTACCACCCCCTGCCTGCCTTTTTGTGACTTGTTTTTCCTTTCAAGGGTGGTCTCTGTTCACTCGGCTCTGATGTCACTGCCTAAAAATGTCGGGTCCTGGCTTGGGGGGCGGAAGGGACATGCAGCTCCATCTCTCCCTGGCCAGCCCTGTGCCCCCCCGGGGGCCGCCCTGGCATGGGCTCAGGAGTTCCAGGGCTCTTTCCCAGAGGGATTTACGATTCCCTTGGCCAGGGCTGGATTGCTCACTCCAGAAATAAAGCAAAGCCGTGGAAGGCTGAGGCCATAGCCCGCACTGTTTTTCTTACCTTATTTGATTCATGAAGCGACAGAAGAGTCAGGTGCAGGGAAAGTGTCTGGACCAAGCTGGGCTCCGATGTGAAGTTGTCCTAAAACTGCTGTGGAGCTGGAGCCTCTCCCTCAACCTCGCTGGGCCTCAGTTTCCTCACCTGGGAGAGAAGGATTCGCACCAGCAGACATGAAAGAGGTCCTCTGCACCACTGATTCTATTTTAGGCAGGTGAAGCAAGTGTTTCCAAAGGGTGGGACTGAAGAGGTCTTAGGTGACACTGATTATTTTGAACTTTGACTTAAATAATTCTGCAGGACTGGAAGTGAAGTAGGGCAGGTAAGATGCTTGCCTTGGGTGCAAAATTTAAGAGGACATCAAAAACCCCCACTGGGTGTGCGGTGGGGAAGCCAGGAAGGGGAGGGACCAAGGAAGCGTGCATGAAGGGTGTGTACTGGGAGGCAACTGGAGCTCATCTTTCCGGGCGTCTTTGGGGCTATACTGAAACACCTCAGTGCTGTGCTCTGGAGGGCAAGAAAGTTGGGCCACTTGCTTTTGGGGAAGGCAAAGGAGGCTGCCTTTGGGGGCATTAGCTCCTGATTCACACCTGTCCCAGCAGAGCCTCAGCAGAGCCTGGCGAGCAAGGGCAGAGGGCCTAGGCCACCTGGGGCGGCACCATGGTATCTGCTTAGGGGCAGTGGGTGGCCGGTGCAGCTGGGGTAGGGTCAGTGGTAGAGGGTGAGAGGGGAGAGGTGATGGGGGGCCTGGAGCCTTGACTTCTTGGTGCTTCCTCTTAGTGACCAAGCTGGAGTCCCCAGAGGTGCTGAGCAGGTGTGTGTGATGCCAGTGGATGGGTTTATTTCCATGGGGGGCCACGGGCAGTGATCAGGATGGAGGGGAGGGGTGTGGAAGGGCCGTGGCATGGATACAGAGGCCAGTACGAGTCCCTGCCTCCCTGCCGGCCACAGTTGAACTCCCGGCCCCGTGGTCAGCCTTGTTTTGCAGCTGTCAGCTGGGTCCTCTGCAGGGGTGACCTTCTCTGCCTGCGGCTTGACAGGAGGGAAATGAAACATCTGTGGACAGAGATGCTGGGGAGGCTGGTAGTGCCAGGGTTCTTAGCTGAGGCTCTGGAGGACAAACAGCAATGAGGGCGGAGGTGCCATTCAGCATCCAGACCCTCTCCTTGCCATTCTGTTCTCTGCAGGCCCCTCAATCCCAGCCGGGGCACTGGGTTTTGCGCCGATGTCTTCTCTCTGCTAAAGGATGTGGAAACCCACCCTTCCCTAGGGAAGCTCTGCTTTAGGGAGTGGACTTGGGCTCTTGGTTTTCTGTGGGATTCTCTACTTGCCACTTAAAGGGTGACCATGACCCGGATGTGATGTTCCTTCTGGATGGCGTCTCCCACCACAGGCCCACTGTACACTCCCAGAGCCAGGAGGCGGGGCTTCTCCGGACCCCAGGAACCCACACGGCTCCTTTCCTGTTTAAGCCATCCAAATTCCAAGGACTGTCTTTTCTGGATGCTTCGTGACGCCTCCATCTTCCTTGAGCTCTGGTTTATCTTAGAATCTCCACCACTGAAGAGTGCTTCAGTGAGGCTGGTCTCAAATAGGAGCCTTTAGTTTTAACTATAGTGAGCTTCTTTTATGAGGGGCTTCATGTTTTAGGTTGCCTTCCTTGGGTGAGTCCACTCTTTATTCCACAGTGATCTGTGTGGCTCTGGGAAGGCTTTCCCTGCTCCTGGGGCCATGGACAGCGTGTGTCCGAGGTTTGGATGCTCAGAGTTTCTGCCTCCATGGTAACAGGTCCCCAGGCAGATGTGGGACCATCCAGGCCCACCCGTCCTCCCCAGTCTTGCCCCAAGGCCACAGGGAGAGCTGTGCTCCCTTTTCTGGGACCCCCAACTTTTATGGTCCATGAATACCTGTGCTTCCAAGGTTCGTTTTGACTTGAGAACAAAATCAAGACAGCTGGAGTGGAGAGATGGAGAACCAGGCAGATTCTGCGTGGTTTCCATTAGATTTCTGGACCCAAGGGTGCCTAAGGGCAGACCCACACCCATAGGTTTTCCAGTTGTGGAGCCAACCATGGCCTTTTTGGCGAAGCTGGTTTGAGATAGGGTTCTGGCACTTGTAGCTAGGAGTCCCAATGAATTCTCTGTTTCACACAAGAAAACAAGAACAAGGGATTATTCTGGGGAAGGCTACTGGGAGCTGGCCGATTCAAAGGAAGAGCTAACCCTTCCGCCTCCCTGGAGGGGGCCTGACCAGTATCAGGCCTCGTGAACTTGAGTCCAGGGACTGCAGAGGTAGGGCCATCCCTGTGCTGGCTCCAAAGATTCCCACGCCCATGCTGACCTCCAGGAAGAAGTGATCTGATGGTTCCAGCATGGACCCCAAGTCCAACCTGCAGCTGGGAACTGGGGTCAGCACTTCAGGGCCCTCCTGCAATGGAGGAGCCATCACTGCCCCTTGGGGAAGAGGGTGTCGGGGTGAGGGATGCAAGGAGATGTCCATCCCATGGCTGAGGAACAGCAGCAGACGACACAGGTGAGCCCTTTTCTCTCTGGTTGGCTGAGGTTACCTGGGAGGGCTTTTGCTCAACGGCTTGGCAGACAGGGTCTGTGTGTGTGTGGAACATTGAGTGTGGATTCCCCACAGGGCCCTCTCCTGGGTGTGGGCATGTCCTTGCGCCTCGGGCTTATCCCACCGGGCACAGGAGACCATAGTGCTGCCACGTCTCAGAGCTCCTGGGGTGATGGAGTGAGTCCAGGTCTCAGCAGGTGTGCTGCAAATGATATTTAAGTCCATTTATGACAAGGACCAATTTCCATCTAGACAATGGCCATGCTACTTGTAAACGTCTCTTTTCCTCTCAGCTGACGGGGTTGTACTGGATAAGGTGAACTTGCTGCATGAAAATGTCCTGCTAAGTCATGGAATCCCATCTTGAACAAGGGCACCTCGATTTTTAATGTCCAGGCTCCCTTTTGAGGAACATGAACGCCTCAGTCTCTGATGTCTGGGCTATTATTACTGCTTCCAACTAGTAAAGATTTGGACACATTTCTAGCACTTTAAATGTCTAAATTGTATGTGCTCTCTCTGGAATAAGCTACATCCTGAATATAAAAAAGGTCCCCATGCTTAGGTCTGAGGCCATTTATAGCAATTCCTGTTTCCACTGTGGAGCTCAGTTTTGCTGATATGGAGGGAAAATTTCGAGCCCTCTGGTGTATAAATTTAGTTAACATTTTATTGCTTGTGACTTTTTTATCACATGACTTTTGTTTCTCATTAGGTTAGTGAATGAGGTTTACTAATAAGCCGAGTAAAATCTATTAGTGCAGGGGCCTTTTCCTGCAGAATTAATTCTCCTGCGAACCCACAGATGTTAGGAGCTCAGGCTGAGTAACACAAGTGTGTCCCTCACAGCTTGGAAATGCTGAACCGGCACACACTCGCTTTGCAGGTAGCACAAAAGCTGGTATAATTGTCATAGATTTGTTTCCTGAAAATCAGTATTAGATGCCTCAAGGATCAAAACCAAAAATAGATGTGAAAGACAATGGAATTGCCCTGGCAATAAAATGCCTTAAGTACAACTTTGCAGTTCAAGCTTGACAGGCGACCATCATGAAAATGCGATTTTGAGATTAATTTAGGGTTTTTATTTCCTTTTTGGTTATTGAAAAGTTCTGTTTACAGGGCATGAGAAGAGTTAATTTGCCTCAATCAAATATTAGCATATTGTTTAGACCTGTGCAGCTTTGTTTTCACACACCTGAGTATCTGCTGGGAATGCTGTCATTATTGTGTATTTCCAGAATTTGTGTTTTTCCTGCTTACTAAAAAGTTCTGATTTTTTTTTCTTTCTGGATTCTTTCCTTTTCACCCTGTTTTGATGTTAACAGCCATTGACGCCTGACGTTTTTCCATTAATGATTTCCATTAATTGTAAGCTGCAGGATTGCGATACTCTAATTCTCTCATTGAGTTTGCATTTTATTAGTGGAAGTAAGCTTACACAGAGACGCACTCCTGTGATCACCCAGGCGGAGTCTGCTACACACCCAGGGTAGATGGCGGGGCCTGCTGCTCAACCTGGGCTATAGACCTGGGCAGCGTGCGACTGCACCGAATACTGTAGGCAACTGTAACACAGTGGCAAGGATTTGTGCATTCAAACGGTTTTAAACATAGAAAGGGTGCAGTAAAAATATAACACAAAAGATCAGAATGAGGTGCCTTTAAAGGGCACTTAGCCATGAATGGAGCTCACCGGACTGGAAGTTGCTCTGGGGGAGTTAGTGAGTGAGTGGTGAGTGAGTGTGAAGACCTAGGATATTACTGCACACTATTAGTACATTTTGCTTGTAGTAAATTTGTCTCATAACTCAATAATTTTTTATTCTCCTCCCCCTTTTTTTAAAAATGTGATTTTCCTCCACTTTTAGGAAATTACCTCTGGTAGTTGTTCTAAGTCAGGGAGCTCCTTTCTTTGCTTCTCTGTTTGTTCTCTTATAGTGTTAATCCTTTGGTAGCTGGTGTGCTGATACTTCCTGGTTCCTTCCTCCTCTCTCCCTCTTATCTGGTCCCTCTCTTCCTTTGTTTCCATCATCCCTCTTGTCTCAGTGTTGAATGTGCTTTTAGCAGGGGCCCTGCCCTGGAAGAAAGCCCAGCCCATTCAGTTTGGAGAATCTCTGGAGGTCAGCCTGCCCCAGCCTGGATTTCTTGACATCACCTGCTATTAGTTAGAAACTCCTCACTGCTTCTGCCACTGTTCTGTGGTTTGTCATGCTTGCCTCTGAGCATCTGTGGTCTACTTTGGGGTTCCCTGGTCTCCAGCCTGCCAAGGCCCTGAACATCCCTAGCTGTGCCCTACACAGATGCTGGTGACAGACAGGCACTTGTATTTGATACCAGCTGCCACCTGCCTGTATTTGGAGTTTGAGGACAGCTTCTTGTCTCATTTGCTGTAGAGGTTGTCTCAGGGTTTAGTTTTGCCTCTCATTGTTCTGTCTGTTTTTACATGGAGATTTGGGAAGATTCAAATCTGTGCTGCTGCGCGTCCATCCCCGAAATGAAACTTGACAGGTGCAATGAAACGCCTCAGGAGACGGCCAACTTACTGTCACCAGGAGTCTCCCAATTTTGGTTAAGAGTGTAGAAAGAAACACTGGAAAAAAACCCACAGGCTTTGGAGTCAGCTAGACCTGGGATGCAGCCCTCTCCTCTCCACCATCACTTCTGTCACTTTGGATCTGATGCATTTCCCTTGTCTGAGTCTTGGTGTTGTCATCTCTAAAATGGGGGAAACAGCACCAATCACATGGGGCAATGGGATGGGGACATGTGAGGCTTCCCAGGGCATTGGCCTGGGGCTTGGTGTGTGTGTGGGAGGTTTATTCCCCGTGACCCTGGGGATTGGGGAAGGGAATCAGGATGTAGCCATCAGTGTAATTTTTTATGGGGTCCTGTGGGCCAAACTGATGACACAAGCATCCCAGACTAAAGTGAAAGTTGACGTTCCTGGTTCGAGTGTTTGTCACATCTTCCCGCTTTACACCAGGAAAGTCATCTTTGTCCAGGTGTGAGTGTTTGTCTTAGATTGTACAAAAGGGAAATGAAAACAGTTAACAGTTGATCATTACATGGCACATCCCTCACCGTGGGAGTATCACGGTGCCCTCGGGGACAGCTGACGTGCAGAGGACTTTGGCTCTCAGTTAAATGTCTCCTGACTGCTGTATGCATGTCTTTATTTTTTTGCCATTGCCTTTAGCATTTATATATATATATACACACACACACACACACACACACGTGTGTGTATATATAAAACAATATATATAACTATAAATATATAAAACACCTACATGCACACTCATTAATGAATCTACTATGTGTGATTTTCCTTTTCTCTATTCCTTTCTAATCTCATCATTCTAATGTGTCTGGACAAAATAACCAAGTTTGTTAGAATTGTGTTTAAACAAAAAGTAAATACAGAATGAGTGTTGGAGGCATCAATAAAGCTCGTGTGTTTTACTATGTGTGTTGTATGTTTGGGCACTCAAAGACCTCCCATGCCGCCTCCTTAAATGAGTTCTGGATCACGTAGACACCTGGAGAGTGGACAGTGAATAAATCCAGTATCTGGACAGTACACATGGGCAATGAAACAGGACTCAGTGCAGAGATGAAAACGGCATCTCAGAATCGCAACAACAATTAGAGAATTGTTTACAGCCAAAGAAAAGAACTTTTCTCAGGGGAGATCTGAGGCTGTCAGTCTATGACACAGGTTCTCAATTCCATTGGCTGCACAGTTTTTTCTTTTTTTTGAGACAGAGTCTCTGTTGCCCAGGCTGGAGGGCAGTGGCTCAATCTCAGCTCACTGCAACTTCTGCCACCCTGGTTCAAGCAATTCTCCATGCCCAGCCTCCTGAGTAGCTGGAACTACTGGCTCGTGCCACCACACCTGGTGAATTTTTGTATTTTTAGTAGAGATGAGGTTTCGCCATGTTGGCCAGGCTGGTCTTGAACTCCTAGCCTCAAGTAACCTGCTTGCCTCAGCCTCCCAAAGTGCTGGGATTACAGGTATAAGCCATCATCCTGCCTGGCTGCAGTTTTGATTTCCTGGTTGGGTGATCCACTTGGCCTATATTTGCTCGACAGCTGGTTGGCATCCCTCTTCACTTGTGCTTGTCTGGCCAAGTGGCAAGGAAAGGAGTTTGGGGTGGGGCAGGAGAGGCAAGTGCAAAGGCATCTTCCCACAGTCGCCACCCTGCAATCATGTTTGGGAAAGAAGCTGCCAGCAAGGGGAAGGAATGAGCTCCCCTGCTCCTGTCCTGGGCTGTCAGGATGTGTACAAACACTTTTTTTCTTTTCTTTTTTTTTTTTAGTTTTTCCTCTTGTTGCCCAGGCCAGAGTGTAATGGTGCGATCTTGGCTCACTGCAACCTCTGCCTCCCGGGTTCAAGCAATTCTCCTGCCTCAGCCTCCCAAGTATCTGGGATTACAGGCATGTGCCACCATGCCTGGCTAATTTGTATATTTTTAGTAGAGATGGTGTTTCACCATGTTTGTCAGGCTGGTCTTGAACTCCTGACCTCGTGATCCACCCACCTCGGCCTCCCAAAGTGCTGGAATTACAAGGGTGAGCCACCACGCCTGGCCCACAAACACTTCTTGTACCATCTCTAGATCTTCATTCTGGTGTGTAGGGCAGGTGAACACATGGTAAACTCAGGGACCTCTGTCTCTAGCATGGTGGAGTCAACATGTGTTGACTGTGTAAACCCACGGGCAATCCTGGAGCCCTCCCAAGCCTCAGTTTTCACTTCTGTAAAATGGAAATAAGGCACATCTGCTAACATTATTGTTTGGGTGAAATGTGGTAATGTCCATAAGTTTTAACAAAATGCCTAGCAGATAGTCAGATCCATAAATAATATTTTTGGTCATTACTGAGACAGAAAGGTTAGCCACCTTCAAGCATTATTATTTGTTCAATTGTTTTATTATCTTTCTCTCCTACCAAGCTGTCAGTTCCACAGGGCCCACATAAGTTGTGTCTGTTCTGTATGAAGATGTGACAGCTGCTTTCCCACCTGGGGTAGACAGAATAACAGTCCCCTAAAGAGTCTATATCCTAATCCCTGGAACCCAAATGTGCTACCTTAAAAAAAGACTTTGCAAGGTATGATTGAGTGAAAGAGCTTGACATAGGAGATTACCTTGCATTGTTCAGGTGGGCCCATCTATAAATAATCCAGGCAGCGTTCAGTCTCTGGTGGAGGAAGAGCTGAGGGTATAATGAGAGCTTTATCTCAGTCTGGGAGTTAGGCAAGGCAGCTCCAGGAGATTCAGGTTCAAGGTGAGACTCAGAGGATGGTGGAGTTGGCCCAGGAGAGGAGGCTCAGAAGAGAGCTCCAGGCAAGAGTAGGGTCCAGAAGCCAGCTGAATTCTCACAGCAGATGAGGTGGTCTAGGTTGTGCAAAGGCAGAATCCACCCGATGGGTGGTCTGGGTACCCCTGTCACACAAATGAGAAAACAGCAGCTCAGAAAGATCTGGAACCTTTATACATGAGAAGCAGGAGAGGGCGTTGTGCTAGATTGAGTAGATATCTTACTGTCTCTTTCAGGAGCATCTGTGTGTGAGATTATTTCCTGTTTTCCTGGGCATCCGTGAGGTCAGGCTGGTGTCTCACAGCTTCTTATTAGGTTGGTTCAAAAGTCAGTGCGGTTAATGGCAAAAACCACAATGACTTTTGCACCACCTGAAAGGCTGATGAGAAAATCTTGCTCACGGGCAAAGGCAGAACCCTCTCCAAAGCCCAATTCCCGCTTTGTGCACCTACAGCTTTGGGGAAAAAAAGCTCTAGCGGGTTGCATTAGCCACACATGTCTTTTTCTAGGGAGCAGGATCCAAAAACATTAAGGTCCAGCCTCGGCGTGCCATCACCTCTGGATCCGCAGAATCTGGCAGAGGACAAGCTGGACATGCCCATGATAAAGGGATGGGGGCCTGGGCTTCACAAGCTGGCATGAGCCGGGCAGATACTTTTCTCTTGCAGCTGCAATTCTGAGCTCTGTCACTGGCCCCAGAAGAGGAAATATTCCTTCAATTGCTCCAGCCATGCAAGAAATGTGTTCGTCTGTGTTTTCCTTGCAGTTACCGAAACCCTCCGGCTCATGTTTAACATCAGTTCCAGCTTGACTTTTGTGAAAATGTTGAAACCTAATTTTTTCGTTGAGCGATTTTCAGTTTGAGGCCAGCATCAAATTAGAAGCCTCCCCACTGGCAGGGGCTGGCAGTCGGGCAGGCGAGAGCCTCACACACACTTGGGATATTCAATACACTTTGTTCTGCTAGGTACAAGAAACCCAGTCAGAAAATCCTGATTTATGGTGGTGCTCAGGCTTCCTGTTACTCTAAACCGTGAACGTTTGGAGCCGCACCCTGCGTTTCTGGCCAGTGCAGCTGCCTCCACCACCTTCCCTCCTATCGCCAGCCTCACCACTTATATAATCATGTCAGGAATGGAATAATTGACTTTCCAGGGCTTTGAATTGTCCCAAACTTCAGTCTGCCTCTTTTTTTTTTTTCCTCTATTGAGGTGAAATTCACATAACATAGAATTAACCATTTCAAAGTGAACAACTCAGTGGCATTTAGTAAGTTCACCGTGTGTGGCACCACCACGTCTATCTAGTCCCCAAACGTTTTCCCCCTAAAAGGAAATTCTGTTCCCATTAGGCAGCCACTCCCCACCCCTCTTCCCCCCGCTGCTGGCAACTATTAGTCTCTTCTCTGTCCCTACAGAATTTGTCTATACTGAACATTTCATAAGGCAGAATCATAACATGCAGCCTTTTGTGACTGGCATCTTTAACATATTTTCAGGGTTCATCCATGTTGTAGCATGAATCGGTAGTTGATTCTTTTTCATGGCTGTATGATATTCCACTGCATAGATAGACTACAGTTTGCTTATTCAATCATCCATTGGTGGACGTTTGGGCTGTTTCTACCTTTGTGGTTATTATGCATAATGCCACTGTGAATATTCATCTACACATTTCTGCTTGAGTCCCTGTTTTTATGTCTCTCAGGTATTTACAGGAATTGCTGAGTTGTGTGCTAAATCTGTTTAACTTTTTGAGGTTGGGGAGACTTCCCTGGAGGAGGTGCTGTCCATGTGAGGACCCTCAGAACAATAGGAACTCACCTATGCATCGTGGTTGGATGGTGAAGCAGAGTGAAGGTGACCAAAACCACTTCATGGAGGCCTGCCATTGAGCTTCAGCCCTGACCTTCGGCCTGAGGCTATGCCCCTGCAGTGCTGAGGGCCTAAGGGGTCTGGGCTGTGGGCTGGGCCCTCCTTAGGCAACCCTCATGTGGAGGAAAAGGTGTCAGTATGCCTCAGGAAAGAGGCCTTTGTGCCTGGTGGGGCCTGGGTGAGGCACCCACCCCCCACCACTCTGCTCATCCACACAGGCCAGGGTTCCGATCCGGCTGTGTTGTTGTCCCTGTGCAGTCCCACGTTGGAGCACACTTTGGAGCTGGCTGCATGGAGTTCCAATTCTGATTCTGTAATTTCCTTAGCTGTGTGGCTCCGAACCAGTCTCTCTACCACTCTGACCCTCAGTGTCGTCATCTATATAATAAACAGAATTGTATCAACAGGGAGAGCTGACAAGTGCTGTCTGTCCTGAGCACACTCACTGTTTCATGGAGAAGAACTCGTTTAATTCCCACAGCTGTCTCTGAGACAGGTGCTATTGTCCCCATCTCACAGACAAGGAAACTGAGGTACAGAGAGGTTGACAGTCTCCTGGGGTCACATCCTTAGTAGATGGCAGAGCTGGGCTTTGAGGCAGGTGGTGAGAACACGGCCCTATTATTGCTGTTATGTGGTACCATACTATCAAATGAAGCTTCTACTCAAACAGAATGGGATAATGAAGACTGTGTTTCCACCCCTCTGTGCATGTTCAGTTCTGTCCCTCACACGTCCCGGCCACTTCCCTCCCTCTTGGTTAATGTTGAAGCTGGTCCTAAGCACTCCATCATTGTATCTGGAAATATTTCAGTGTGCGTCTCTAGAAGAGGACTGCGTTTTTTAGTGCCTTTCTGCCCCTCTGTTCCTTGCACACCCGAAACTTCCAGCATGAGTCCTGACACAGAGGAAGTGCTTTGTAAATGTTTGCTGAATGAGTGAGTGAAGGAGTGAAGCAGTGAGTGAATGAGGGAATTAGTGAATGAGGGAGTGAAGGAGTGAATGAAGGAGTGAGTGAATGAATGAGGAAGTGAGTGAAGGAGTGAGGGGGTGAGTGAATGAGTGAATGACTCAGTGAAGGGGTGAGTGGATTAGTGAATGAGTGAGTAAAGAGTGGGTGAGGGAGCGAGTGAAGAATGAGTGGGTGAAGGAGTGAATGAGTAAAAGAGTGAAGGAATGAGTGGTTGAAGGAGTGAATGAGTGAATGAATGAGTGAGGGAATGAGTGAGTGATCCCATGGAGCCAGCTGGCTAGGACCTCACATTTTCTGTGGATTCCATATGAGAGTCACTCCTTCGTTCCCCAAGAGCTAACAAGGAGCCCTGGCTGCCCTGTGCTGGGAGGGCCGGAGACCTCCCTGGAAACGAGGACTGCGACCCCTCAGTGTAAGTAGGTGACAATTTATGACAGGGATAAGCGCGCCTAAGCCTCAAAGAAAAACAGTGCGTGTTTATGCAGGGCCGCACTTCCAGCCTGCTGAGGCCTCTGCAGACACGGCTTGGGAGGCTGCTGCCCGACCCGGGCCAAATTGGACCGAGGTGCATAGAGCCAGCCCTCCCACTTCCCACCCGACCTGCCACAGCCTGTGTGTGGGGCAGGAGCCCAGGGGCGTGCCCTGTCTGTCTGGAGGAGCGGAGGCCACCTGCGTGGTCCGAGGGGTCCAGCCAGACGGGTCCCTGCCTCAGCAGCTGGAGGGCAGCATGTGGGCTCACCCTCTGGCTGCCCATAATTACATCATCGTGTCTGTGAACTTGCAGTTGAGGGCAGGGTTGGGGAGTAACGTGGATCCTCTGAGCCCACGTGTCTGCCCTGTCTTGGTTCTTTCAAATCCTGGTCACTCATGGAAACCCAAGGCCTTGCCTGCTGGCCGTGGCTGCGGTCTCCAGGAAGTGTCTCCTCCAAGCTCTCTCCAGCCCGCTTGCTCTGTGTTCTCATCCTGTCTCATTTGCCGACCCTTGTTGGCTCCTGCTACTCAATTCAGGCTAGGGGTCCTGAACTCCCAGCCGATATTCATCTTTAGGGTTTGGGAACAATATTCCTGGAAAGTCACAGTAATTCCTGAAATCATAAGTGATTCTCCCTCTTCCAGAACACTTTATGTGATTTAAATAACAAGAGATCCTCAGAGTAAACAGTAAATCATTTTTCTGTGATAGGATTAAATCAAAAGTTCCAGAGTGTTTTATGTTTAAAAAAAGACATATGATAAATACTTGGCTTAGTGTTTTGTGTCAATATCTTTTGACAATATTATGTCATTTGGTAGCAGCAGACATTAATCTGTACCTTATTCAAACATGATAAAATTAGACACATTAAAATCTCAAAAATCATTAAAAAATTGAAGAACCACAAATATTTAGTAGAGTTACCAATCTTATAGTGAAATTTCAGAAAACACAGTGCAATAGTGGTCCTATCTGAAGGCCTTGATCTTTACCTCAAAAAATATACCAAGTAGGCAGCTGTTGCCCACTTACCACTGATTACAAACAAGCTAAAAGGTATTCTCCACGAGGGAGCCACGGGGGTAAAAGGTATTCTCCATGAGGGAGCCATGGGGGCAGCGTCAGCCATCTCAAAGAAGTGCTGTAACCGGTGTGTGATATTCACACATCGTCCTGCTACTTTGGAATGCCCCAAGTAGTTTTCTACTGTGGGTCAGGGGGACGGCTAGGTTTTCCTCGCCGTCGTTCTTCCTGGTAAACAATATATTCTATCATACACTCAGCATTCATCAATATTCACAAACAGTATTTCTTAACAAATGTGGTCCAAATGTAGATAACATTAATCTAGACGTAGAGACATTTATTTTGCTGTTACTTTGGTTGGATTGCTGAAACTGCATCCCAAAGCGTCTGTGACTGGGTGTTAGCTGCCTGTTGCTTTATCCATGTTTATTTTTTAACGGTTTCATTTTTAACAGTTAACAGAAGACAATCTCTTGTCTTCTGGCTCTTTTGATGGTTTGCCATTGAAATTGGACTTCACTAACAGTGATTGAAGATCAGTGTCTGGTTTTGCTTGGAGAATTCTCTAGTAATGTTCACACCTTCTTCCGTTTGCATTTCTTCTTAGATCTTTATAAAGATCTATGTGCCCCGGAGTGCCTATTGCTACTCCAGAAGCATGCCACATCCAGATCTTCTGGAAGTGTTGACACCCCCACACAGAATCATGTGTTGAAATGGCCAATTTAAGGGCTTACTTTGCTTCCATAACTTGTTATTTCTTGGAACACCTATCATAGGATTTGCATAGTATATACTATGTATATAAAGGTATTCATAGTTATTTGCAAGAGTCATTCTCTATTCATGGCAGACCCTGACCTCATGCTTCCAATATGACAACTGTAGTGAGATCAGCAGCTGGGAGACGCTGACTCAAGGGTCCCCTTCCCGCACCCACACTTCACCTGGTTCCCAGAGACGTGGACCAGCACCATCGACTCCAAGGGCCAGCGTTTCCTGTGGCCACTTTTGAGAACTTTGTTGGGTTCCTTCAAACCTGTAATGTCTCTGTGTTGACTGTTAGGCTTAATTCTTGTAGGAGAATGATGACACATTTTTAAATTTTCTTGATTTTTCAACTGTGTTTTATTTGGGAGGGTGTGAGGAATACAGAGAAACATATCTATAATGACAAACACCTTCGAGGAAGTCCTGACCTGGAAACATGAATTCAGGCTCTTCCTAAGGAAGGCATCCAAATGACAAGTGACATGTGCCAACATGTTGCCAACAAGCTGCTCCAGTGCATTCACACATGCAGATATGCAAATCACATCCAAAACAGATGTCATTGCACGCCTGTAAGATAGGGAAAATGTAAAGTTTGAGGATGCCGAGCCCTGATCTGGACGCATCTCTCAGCTTCCCTGAGGGCTGACAGAAGCCCCTCCTTTACCTCTCCCCAGCAGCTCCTGGTCTTTGACTTCATGGGCTGTGTGCCACGCTATGTCACACCCTGGGATGTCCATTGTCCCTGTCACCTGCTCAGCAGCCCTAGGCAGTATACTCACACTTCTGACTGCGAGCTCATGGGTGCAGAGAGCAGAGGTGTTAGGGAATTTCTTACTTTGCCTGTTCTCAGAGCCACTATCTTCCGATTTGTTCAGTGCCAAAAGCATGACCACATTTGTTGAGAAATACTAAGTTCATGAATATTGATGAATGCTGAGTGTATGATAGAATATATTGTTTACCAGGAAGAACGACGGCGAGGAAAACCTAGCCGCCCCCCTGACCCACAGTAGAAAACTACTTGGGGCATTCCAAAGTAGCAGGACGATGTGTGAATATCACACACCGGTTACAGCACTTCTTTGAGATAGCTGACCTTGCCCCCGTGGCTCCCTCGTGGAGAATACCTTTTAGCTTGTTTGTAATCAGTGGTAAGTGGGCAACAGCTGCCTACTTGGTATATTTTTGTGTTATGAGAAAATACAGAACACCTGTTTGCTTATAATAATCACCTGTCCAGAGAATACATTCATGGATCAGAATCTGCTGGGGGCCTTAAGCCTGGAATGCTGTTAGCCTGTGCAGGCTCTCAGTTCGGAAGGCTGCTGGGCCCCCTGGATAGACCCACTTTGCTGTTCTGTCTGGGCGTCTGCCTGCTATTGCCTTCAGCGCCACCTGGATGGGGGTCTCTCTGGCTGAGCTGGTTCTTGGTACACATTCTACTTGCTGTGTTCATTCATTTCTAGGCAAACTCTACGAGGACTTAAGGAGGGAAGGTGCAAATCATTCCCCCGACACCCTCACCACCTTCGTCCCCAAGGTCCTGTTATTATCCTCATTTCACATGAGATGGGTCTAGAGCCTGGAAATGCGATATGCCTTTTCAAGGGCATCCAGTGAGTGACAGAGCCACACTGGCCAGGCACATTTCACTGTGATTCTAGACTTCCTCCTCGTTCTAGAATTCCTCCCATTTCCTGCTCTGACATCCTGGAGTCAGGTAAGTTGAGCCTGCCCGCTGCCCGGCTATCCCAAGAGGAGAAAGGCAGCTCAGCCTCTTTCTTTCTCTCCTTCTCTCTTTCCTTCTTTCTCTTTTCCTTTTCCTGTAACTTTTAAAAGTAATATATTTTGGCCAGCTGTGGTGGCTCATGCCTGTAATTCCAGCACTTTGGGAAGCAGAGGTGGGTGGATCTTCTGAGGCCGGGAGTTTGAGACCAGCCTGACCAACATGGGGAAACCCCATTTCTACTAAAAATACAAAATTAGCCAGGCATGGTGGCGCATGCCTGTAATCCCAGCTACTCAGGAGGCTGAGGCAGGAGAATCAGTTGAACCCAGGAGGCGGAGGTTGCAGTGAGCCAGGATTGCACCATTGCACTCCAGCCTGGGCAACAGGAGCGAAACTCCGTCTCAAAAAAAAAGAATTATTTTACAGAGCAGTTTTAGGTTTTCGAGAATTGTGCAGACAGCACAGAGTTCTTGTTCACTTCGTCCCCCTCCGAGGCTCCCCGTCATTAACGTCCTGCACGAGTGTTGTACCTCAGTGACAAGGGATGAACGGGTATTGATAACGTTGTTACTGAGACCCATATTTCACTCCAGGTCTACTCTCTGTGGTGTAGTTCTAGGGGCTTTGTCAGATGCACGGTGTCCTGTATTCACCCTTACACTGCCGAGATAGGTTCAATGCCTCAAAGAACTCTTCTGGGTGGGACCTTTTAAAAAAGTACCATTCTGTCTGTAAATGCCCCAACATAGTTCCTGACATACACCAGACACCCAAAGAATTACAGTCATCCCCCTTTTCAGGTGAGCCTATTCCCTGGATATAGTCCCCCTGGGGGTCCACTCCATCCCCTAGATGATGCTGGCCCCTGGTATGAGCCATGTCAGCAGAAAAGGGCCCCACAAAACAGGATCATGAGGCTGGCATCTTTAAATAGAGGAATGCCACCAGGGAGCGGCTTCCACAACTCTGCAGGTCAAAGGACCACTTGTGTGGGTTGTTGACTTTAGGCTGGCCATCACAGACCTACCGGGTCCCGACATCACAGCTTGCAGGCTGAGCAGCTCAGCCACAGATCTGCACCTGATGATGGAGGGCACAGAAAATGAGAGGTGACCACAGAGGCCACTGAACTTCGAGAGCCACAGTGATGAATGATGGGGTCGGTTCTTCATGCTTGCCTGTCCAGAAGGTGGCTACAGTTGAGGATGTCCTGGCTTCCGGCATTCCTTTCCAAACGTATTGGATCAGAAGGAGGCTGTTGGCGTCAGCAACGTGGTCGTCATAACGTTCGTGCAAATAGGGTGAGCTGCAGAGGTGAAATCATGGGTCGTGACGGGATACTGGGCGTTTGTTTCAGTTGCCTATTGCTTCCTGACAATCCCCACATTTAGTGGCTTTGAGTAACAGTGATTTTGTATTTCTGTGATTTTTCTGGGCTGGCAGCGTGGCTCAGATCACCCTGTGTCTCCAGGGCCATTCATTGGCTGCGTTCAGCCGGGAGCTTCTTGATGTGCCATCTGGCCCCTACCCCCCATATCCCCAGTGCCCCTTCTGGGGGCCTCACTCTAGCAGGAGCACCTCACAGCATGGCTACTGGGTTCCAAAAGGCCACACCCAATCTGCAAGCTCAGGAAGCCTTTGCTTACATCACGTTGGCCAATGCTCCACCAGCCAGAGCAAGTCATAGGGCCAAGCCCAGAGTCAGTGTGAGAGGGGGTGATGCAGGCTCTGAGTGCTGGGAGACTTGTGATTCAGTGTGGCACAATGAAGTTGCCGCCTGCCCAGCCTGGAGCACCCCAGGACGTACCCCCAAGGTGGCAGGCCAGTTTTCCCTTCAGCAGCACTGAGTCTGCCCACTGTGGTCTCCAGGTGTCTGTGGTCTGCACAGTGTCACTCTCCAGCCCTCCCAAGCCTCACTAAGAGAAACGGGATGCACCCTGCGGAAAGGCCCCAGCCCCCAGCCCCCAACAATCTGATTCTTTCTTGTTCATCAACGATGACTTTCCTAGATTTCATCTCGAAAGGTGGCTGTTCCTCTTCCTGTTACTGGTTACCACCCTTGCCTGTCCTCCTGGGAGACAGGAGCCACCCACCTCAGTGGTTTTCAAACATTGTTTCATTTAAGCTCCCTGGCCACCCTTCTTCACCTGTTTCAGAGAAGAGGATCCGAGGCTCAAAGCATGAGTTGGTACCAGGACACAGCCAGCCTGTGAGGCGCCTGAGCCTGCAGCCTGCCGATGTGCCCACGGGAGCTCTTCGGACCTCGTGGTCACAGTGAGGTGGGCTCTGATGCGTACCTGCCACGTGGGTGGGGACCCTTCCCAGCCTGAGGCCTGGACATCTTACAGAGATACAAAAGCAGTCGTGAGTCACTCTGCCTTCGGGCCCTGTGTACAAAAGACTTGGAGCAGCATTCGCTGATGATGGCCCAGTTCTTTCTGTTCCCAATTTTTTTTTTTTGAGACGGAGTTTTGCTCTTTGACCAGGCCAGAGTGCAGGGGCGCAATCTCAGCTCATTGCAACCTCCGCCTCCTGGGTTTAAGCAATTCTTCCGCCTCAGCCCTCCCGAGTAGCTGGGACTACAGGTGCACACTACCACGCCTGGCTAATTTTTGTATTTTTAGTAGAAATGGGGTTTCACCGTGTTGGCCAGGATGGTATGGATCTCTTGACCTCGTGATCCACCTGCAGGCTTCTGTTTCTTTGGCATTGGGAAGTGGAGATGCTGATGGCTTCTGTAACACAGCTGATTTTCTGGTGTGTGAGTCCTATGCAGCAGCAGATACTAATGTGGGTCTTAGCCCAGCAGAGGATTCTGGCTGAGTGTTGTAAACTCGTCATTGTTGTGGTTTGACGGAGATTTGACTGAGGGCTCCCCGGCAGAGACCAGCTAGGCCCAAGTAGGGCCCCAGGGAAGCAGGGCTTGGGTGAGATTACTGCAGCCCAGCCCAGCACCTCACCCTTGGCCTTGTAGGCGCAGAAATGTGATCTGGTCTGTGCCCTAGATGTGCTCAGGCTCTGGAGGACTGACTCATGCTAACCTAATTCACAAGAGACAGATGCAAACCCGAATGTCAGCATGCTTGAGTGCTGCGAGGAAGGGGCTCAGTGGGGGCAGATGTCAGTGTCAGCTGATCAGTGCAGTCCCTTTCTGGGTCAAATTACTCCTTTATAGTGAACCCCCAAGTGTCCAGTGGGCTGGATGCTTGTCAGCTTGGCCAACACATTTCTCCCTGTGGGAAAGCTCTGTGCGAGCTGGAATTCTACTCAGAAGTTTGCTTAGTAAGTGCAGAATCTGAGCTGGGGCGTGGGCTGGAGGATCTCTAGGTTGAGTGGCAGAGCCAGCTCCAAGGCTTGCTAGGGTCTCAGCCAAGGCTGGGTGGACCTGTGGGCTTGAGATCGGGGCAGACAGAGCTGAGTCCTTGTCTCTGTACAGGCGTGCAGGAGCTGGTGGTCTTGGGAAAGTCCCTCACCTCTGAGGCTCCTGTTCCTCCCAAGTAAAATCAGGATTGCCCCTCCCAACTCTGCAGGTGGCCCCACCTCACTGCCACTTGCTCTCTGTCCTGGGACCATGAACCCTATTTCCCAGTGGGTTTAGCTACTGGGGTCCCCTGGCATGATACGGAGAGTAGGGAGCAAAGTTGGGGTGCTATCCCCCCAGCTCCCCACACAGGAGAGGGGTCCCATGGTCTGGCTGGGTGCCGACCCCAGGCTGCAGCTTGTCCTGGTAGGTCTCCTCCCACTGCTGCCGCCTCCTGAGTTCCAGCAACCACAGTAACCTTCCGCTCCCTGCTATTTATTACACCCTTTTCTGGGGTCCCTGAATGTGAGCCACATGCATACGTTCCCATGCATTTACTTTCGGTATTATTTTTTACAACTTCAAACAAATACAGCTCATCTTAGCTCCTAGGCTCTACAGAAATCGATGGCAGCCAGATATGGTCTGTGGGCCTGACTGCGACCCCTTTCCTCATTTTGTCCGGCTTACCTGTGCCACCTGCTTCCTGCAGGGACCTGGGCTGACGAGCAGCTGGGATGATGATGAGAGTGGACGGTCCAGCACAGAGCTACCCAGCAGCTGGGGCCACCATGGCTCTGGTGCATTGGGAGATTTCCCCTGAGCTCGCAGCATCTGGCCACAACTGAGGGCATCGGCCCAGTCTCAGGGCCACAGCTGCACTTGGAGGGGAACCGAAAGGAGAGCCCTCAGCACTGGGGACTCTGTCACTGCAGATGCTGGGCCCTGGCTCTTCTGAGGTCGGGTGAGGCTGTCACAAGAGCACATCTCACTGCTGGGAGTCGAGGAGGTCTGTGGGCTAGCACAGACCGAGGGACTTCACAGAAATCCCACAGCCCAACTGGAGCCCAGCCTCGCAGCTCAGTGAATCGCTCTCAGGTTATGATGTGACAGGGAGTGGTCCTTTTCTATCTCCCTGCAGGACCCCGGGGGTCCCTGTTCCCCACAGCATGGCCTCCTCCAGCACATCAGCCAGGCTGATTCTTTTAAGGTTTAAGTCAATCACGAAGATTTACTCCTAAAGTTTCCTCGAAGGGCCACCCACCCAAGAGAGTCTCCATGCACACAGGCACATTCCAGGCTCTGACAAGTCCTGCAGTGAAAACAAACGGGAAAACCCATTTAAATGTCTTGGATCCCACATTTCTCAATGGCAGCCCTACTTCATTGAGTTACGGTGCAGATGAATGGCACCTGGGGCCCCATGTGGCCTCAAGTCTGTACACTGGCCTCACCTGTGCATGCCCAGGGGTCACCTGTGGGCCATCAGGGAAGCATCTGGTGTAAGAAGAGTTCCCAGTGGTGGCAAGTGGTACCAGGTTCCTGAGAAGCTCATATGGTTGGGCTCTCTGGACACCCATCACGACTCACTCATGGCGCACAGGGCCCCAGGTCCCTCTCTGTCTCGCAGGGTGGGCCTTCCAGCCAGCTCGTGGGGCACCCTCAGCCTTGGCTGTTCTGACTCCCTGTTTGTGCAAACCAAACCCCGACTCTGCTTGTCTATTCATCCGTTTACTTTTGATCCATGGTTTCAAATTCGGCTCTGTCCATTTTGCCAGAGTAGTTTGATTAAGGGGCTTCTGCTGTGTGATTGCCTTGTCTCAAAGCACGATGATGTCGCCGGCCCAAGCTCACGTGGGCTGAGCATCCAAACCCAAACCCTGCCAACAGGGCTGGGAAAGCCTCCAGGACGCCAGGTGGGGAAAGGTTTTCCTCCTTCATGAAAGGAGGCTCCTGTAGAGGAACTGCTCTCCTGCCTGGAGGTCTCTGGTGGGGGATGAAGCCTGGCGCTATGGCCGCAATCTTACATTCATTAGAAAATGGAAGCCACTGGGCATGGGTGGCAGCGAGAGGGACAAATATGGAAGTCCCCAGTTTCTTGTTTTCCAACAGGGCATGATTCTGCCCCGTTTCTCACAGCCAGCTAACCCTGGGACTATGGAGAGGGTGCATTCATTTTTCAGTGGCTCAGGGTCAGACCACTGTGCTGCTGACAGATGCAGTGGAAGTATGGGGTGCTTCCTGGCCTGGCTTGCTGTGGGTTCCCAAGTGGGGGCAGGTGAGGGCTCGCCCTGCTTCTCCTCTCCCACCCACCCTGAGCCTGTCCTTCACTGGAGCGTCCACTGGCCACCTCTGGCAAAGTCCAGTTCCTTGCACCCTGCTGGTCAAAGGCACATTGTCTATGGTGCTGAAGGAGCAGGCCCAGAGAGCAGACTCCCCTCCTCCCAGCAGAAGTCATCTTGCTGAAGGCCTCGTGGAATGTCATTCACAGATCAAAGTACTTCTTCCTGTCTGAGGCTGAAGACGCTGGCAAGAGAACAAAGTCCTTTGTTTTAAAAGGAGCGTCCAATATGATGTCACATGGACCTGGTGTGCAGCATGAATGATCCTGGCTGACGTCATGTGGGCATTGTGTGTAGTCTGAATAATACTGGCTCATTGTCATGTGGGTGCTCAGGGAGGCCGTGGGGCCCTCCCTCCATGCATTGTTTTCTCTTGGGTCCACCTGGAGCCACTTTCTAGCTCATGGCTGAAGGTGGGAGTTCAAGACTGTGAGGCTCCCGAGGGTCTTGAACAGGGCTGGAGAAAGGAACCTCAGGGATTCAACCCAGCACGTCAGCCAGGCTGATTCTTTTAAGGTTTAAGTCAATCATGAAGATTTATTCCTAAAGGTTCCTCGAAGGGCCACCCACCCAAGAGAGTCTCCATGCACACAGGCACATTCCAGGCTCTGACAAATCCTGCAGTGAAAACAAATGGGAAAACCCATTTAAATGTCTTGGACTCCACATTTCCCAATGCCGGCCCTACTTCATTGAGTTGCGGTGCAGATGAATGGTACCTGGGGCCCCATGTGGCCTCAAGTCTGTGCACATGGCCAGTCGCCTAAATATCAGCTTGAGGAGCTGCACCCCTCAGTAAAAGTCCCCTTCCTCCTGGAAGGCATTTGGTATGTTGAAAGTGCAGGATAGGCATTACTTGAGTGAATGAGTGAATGAATGAATGAATGACCTGTTAGTCTCTGCACCAGTTTTGCCTGGCTGGCACTGCCTTCCCCATGACCCTCTCCATAGTCCCAAATGTTGGTGGCTGTGAGAAATGGGGCAGAATCACGTCCTCTCAGAAAACAAGAAACTGCAAGGTCGGTTGGGTCAGCCACTGCAGATGTGGCCTGGGGACTTCCATATTTGTCCCTCTCGCTGCCACCCATGCCCAGTGGCTTCCATTTTCTAGTGAATGTAAGATTGCGGCCATAGCGCCAGGCTTCATCCCCCACCAGAGACCTCCAGGCAGGAGAGCAGTTCCTCTACAGGAGCCTCCTTTCATGAAGGAGGAAAACCTTTCCCCACCTGGTGTCCTGGAGGCTTCCCCAGCCCTGTTGGCGGGGTTTGAGTTTGGATGCTCACCTCAATGTGAAGGCAGTGTTGCAGTCTGGTGGAGGCATTTGCATTTTTAGTCCCTAGAGTCTCAAGAAGGATGGTTGGGAGGGCTAGAAAGACCACACCTAGAGCTCTCGATACAGTGGCACGTGCGGTCTTGATGCTTTTTCTTGCTTTGAAGGTGGCTGCTGTTTCTCGTTCCCTCTCCCGGTCCTTGTTCAGTCCGTGTAACAAGTGCCGTCCTTGTTGAGTGCTTGTTACGTGGAGGAACTGCTACCATTGCTTTTCACACTGTAACTCATGATCCTCCTCGCAGCAGGGCAGGAGAGTGACTGCGGTTTCTGCTTTCAGAAGGGGAAACAGGCAGAGGATCTCAGGTGTGTGCCCGACATTGCGCACAGCCAGCCAGTGGTGCCCAGGGATGGAACCCAGGACACGGTCCCCAAGCCGCTGCCTTCCCCTTCCCCCATACTGGGTTGCCTATGCTGGCTGGGCTTTTCCATCGCTTGCTGCTTCTGCCACCTTCACCGCATCTGGTCCCCATGCTGAGGGGCGGCAGACGTCATTACCCCAAGGGCCAGCAGTGAGCTGTCAACTTTTACACTCCAAAGAGACCCGGGGCTTGCCTGACTAAAATCCATTTAAGAAAATTAACCCTGCGACTCTCACTCTGCTTGGATTTTGTGGGCGGCAGGAGCTGCAAAGTACTTAAAACGTGCAAGAGCAGATTAATAGAGTCCATATGCCTGGATTCCGAGGGTCTCTGTGCTGGGTGGGCTTATCAAGTCTCTTGTAATAACAAAGGGTGGGACAGTTCAAAGGACTGGCTCTCCGAGACGCTGGGCTCTTACGGAGCTCCCTCCAAACCTGCTGTACAAATACTGTCATCTTGCTCCTGCCTGGAACCCTTGCCTCTGGCTTTATTATTTTTTTCTCCTTTTTGCCCTGTGACAGTGCAGCAGTCAAAGGCATTTTGTGAGAAATCTTCCTGTAGCAGGACTGATTTTTCACTCCACTTGGGAGTAAAACGACCTTGGTGATCCATACCTGGGCTCGTGGGGCCGCAGGGAGGAGTAGCCCAGGGCACTGGTCCAGCATCCAGTGTGACCGCTCAAAGCTCGCAGCCTGCACCACTGAAGGTGCCTCCCTCGTCTACACAGTCCCAGTGGGGAGGGCAGTGAAGCCGTTGCTGGAGAATGTCTGCAGGGCGGAGCAGCAGGCTGGACTCTGTTGGTGGGGACATTGCCCACTGGCTCGAATGACACCAGATTATCATTGGCTTGTTCTGTGGGAGACACATCAAGCTATTTCTTGCAGATTCTTGGGGGTGGGTCATGGTGTGTCCAGACTGGATGTCTACAAGTGCCTGGAAGATGAGATCATCTCCAGCTCTCTGCATACAGGCTGAGCTGCTTCTCGCCGATGACTCGGCTGTGGTCTGGACTGGGGGGGAGGGGGTCAATGTTTCCTGGTTTTGACAATGCATTTGAGTTACAGACCCTCCAGGCTTGGTAAATGAGCCTTTAAAGACTCGTAGGGATCCAGTATTTAACCGGAAATTAAGGTTTCCAGAACATCCCCTGGCTCCAAGTCTTTTTACAGAGATAAGAGATAATAATAATAGTGTTCCCTGTTTGTATTTGATTTGGATAAATGGTCCTGTGTTCTGAATTGTCTGCTTCCTCCAGGAAGCCTTCTTGGAGTATACCAACCTCAGGTTCAATTTTCTCTCCGTCTTGCTCAATATCCAACAGTTGCCCAATCCTGTTGGTTCTTCTCCATAACACATTTTGGGTGGGTGGGAAGTTGCCTATTTCAGAGGTGGAATCAGGTGTCTCTGAGTTTCAGTTTCCAAATCTGTAAAATTAAAGAAGTAATAAAAGTCTTTGCAGGGAGGCCTAGAAAATTAAGATGAAGATGCATTACCAGGTAGATGCTGGCCCCGTGGGAGCTCGGTGAGGAGTGGTTTCTGCTGTCCGCTGCTCTGCTTCTCCGTGGAGCAGTGTTCATCTGGACATAAATGTTTCCTTCCTGGGTCTAGTGTAGAGCTCTCATGATCGTCTCTTCTCCCACACATAGCCTTCATTCCCCCCAGCATTCTTCTAATCCACCCCTGCTCTTATCTTGGGCTCCCCCAAAGGCAGCCGGATACTCACCCTTAGAGCAGTGGTGGGTTTCTTGGGAGGCGGTCCAGGGGGCGTGGGTTCAGGGGCAAGTCAGGAGGAGAAAGCTGTGCGATTGACATCGCTGCTGGGGCCTGGGGCGCAGTCCCACCGGGACCTCCTAAGAAGTGCACAGACGCCCTCCCAGAATTGTCTGCCCAAAAGGAGTACTTATCTATGGATCTCCTCCCCTTGTGGGTCAGGCGCTGACTCCCCACTTCCCTGCCATGATGGGGAAGGCTGGAGGGGCTGGAGGGTGCATGAACTGGTCTGCCCGGCTGCGTGTGGTGAGGCCAGCTGAGGTGGGGGGAGTGGATGTGAGCTGGGCAGCGGCTGTCCTGTCTGTCTCCCTGCTGCTGCTGAATCTCCTCGCCTCACAGCCCTGGTCCTGCCACCTTCCCGATTATAAATCCCTCTGCCCATCCTTCTTCATAACAATGTTTCCCCAAGTATGTCAAAAAAGAACTGCTCCAGCAGGGCTGAGAAATGCCGTATAAAGCATATCTGGTTGGATTCGTTACTGCAGGACTTCTCAGAGCCTTGACTCTGTTAACGACATGTTAAGAAGGAAGCGGGAGTGTAGCTTTTTTCCTGCTTTCTAAGTGTGTATCACGAGACTGAGGTTTCCTGTAGAAATGCTACAGTGTAGAAATGCATCCAAACTCCTTAATCTGAAATGTGAGACCCTTCATGATCTTGGGGCCAGTGATGTTTTCCAGACTTATTTTCTCTCATTTCTCTTCCCACATCCTTGACTCTGACAAAGCAGGTTCTGTATCACGCCCCTTAATTTCTTACCTCTGGGTCTTTGCTCATGCTGTTGCTTCTAGCTGGAATGGCGTTCACTCTCCCAGGTCACTCTCTCTTTTAACTCTTTGCTCAATTGGTACAAGTCCTCCAAGGCTGGCTCTGAAATTGGGCGAGCCCAGAGGCTCACCACCCAGCCTCTATTACAGTTTTTTTACACACAGATCTCATCTGCCTTACTAAACCATCAGCTCTCCAAGGGAAGATTCAGGTCTGATTCACCACTTAGCCAACTCCTTCTGTAGCAGTGAGGCTATGCTATGCTATGCTGCCCTAACAAACAGCCCCCAAAGTGCAGTAGGTAACACAACAGAAATCCAACTCTCACTCATGCCAAGCCCACTGTAGGTTCAGGCAGCCCTGCAGGGCAACTCTCCTGCACATGGTGACTCAGTGATCCAGGCTGATTCCAGCTCATCACTCCACCTTCCCAACATGAGGCTTTCATGCTTGCCAGAGAGGGAGGAAAGCACACAAACTTGCGTGTAAGACAGTCCTGCATGCTTTTATGGCTGAGTCTGGGGATGGCCCAGGTATGTTACTCTGCTCACAGCCCTCCCCGAGACAGTCATGGAATACTCTCTCCAGTGGTGGGAGAGCTGAAAAGTACAGTCTTCCTTGTGTCCAGGGCAGACGGAGCTTTGCATCTGTGCTCATTGGCAACATCTAGCATACCCACTTCCCTCTTCCTCGCTTGCACCCCACTCTGGCAAAACCTCCATGCCCTGAACTAGAAGGAGCCCTCAACACAGTTATTCAATGGTAGATAAATGCAAGGTGACCGCCCCTGTCTTTGGAATTCAAAGCACTTGCAGCCTGAACCATGCATTGGGCATTTGAAGGAATGTTGTCTTGGAATGTCATATGTCATTCAAATCTACAACCAGAATGTGCCCCAGTTGATGCTTCATGCAGAGGTGTTCCCTTGCCCCATTCACTTGGGAAAATCCAGCATCCTCTATCCATTTCTTAGTGATTCATGGTGCACACAAGCAGAAGCATATTCAAGGCTCTAAAAAGTCCTGCAGCAAAAATAAATGCGAAAACCTGTTTACATTCTTTAACCCCAAATTTTCCAAATCTCTACCCACTGTAGGAGGTTGTAATGTAGACTAATTGCAAGCATATTTACAGTGAGCATCGTGCCTGGTGACTAACAAGTGTGCAGTAAGTGACAGTCGGTATAATTCACCAACTCTGTCTCTCTTCTTATTTTTTGCAATCAGAGTCTCACTCTGTTACCCAGACTGGAGTACAGTGATGAGAACTCAGCTCACTGCAACCTCTTCCTCCCAGGTTCAAGCAATTCTCCTACCTTAATCTCCCAAGTAGCTGGGATTATAGGCACCCACCACCACCCCTGGCTCATTTTTTTGGTACTTTTAGTAGAGATGGGGTTTCACCATGTTGGCCAGGCTGGTTTTGAACACATGACCTCAAGTGATTCACCCACCTCGGCCTCCCAAAGTGCTAGGATTACAGACATGAGTCACCACGCCCCACCAATTCACTCTCTCTGCACCTCAGCTTTCCCATCTGTAAAGTAGGGGAGTTAGGCTATGCACCTTGTGATTCTTCACATCCAATACCTATAGCATATCTCTTGGTGTTTTCACATCTTAGGGCTTGAGTCAATCTGGGAACGTGGGTTTCTTTCTCAAATGCTTGTATTCTCTTTTCTGAAGAAAAGAGAAGCCAGATCTGGAAGATTAAGTTTGAGACAGACTCATTATTTTGGTCATACACTGACTTGCTGTGTGTCTTGCATAAAATACTTTTCTTCCTGTGTCTCATTATTTTCTTGTATTTAAACTAATGGGCTTCATTAAATTATCTCCAATGTCTTTTCTGTTCCTAAAATTTAGGATATGATTTTCATAATTTTGTTCAGTGATGCCTAACCAGTTGAGTTCTAGGTCATTAGAAAAATGCCATATTCCCATTTAAGATCCTCCTTGCTTACTCACTGAGATTTCTGAAGAATTTAACTCTTCCATAAAGAGTTAGGGCCCTGGAAAAGGTTGGGTGTCATCCAAAATTCTTGATACAGTGTAAATGACTGATAGGGAGAAAACTTGCCAGAGAACCATGTAGTGAGAAGTGAAGGGTTAGAGTGAGAGAATGGACAGTGCCAGGATCAGGAGAGAGGGTTCCCACTGAGGTGCTAGAGGTGGAATTGTGCTGGTCATTTCAAATAAACATATTTAACTTCATTTGGGAGTGAAAAGGTGAGAAAAAAAAAATCTTTCTCCTGCACTTTTGGCTCCATGCGTGAAATTTTCTCCACTCAGTTCTGAGGCTGCAGCAGCCCCTTCACCTTCACAAGAGCCGTCCTTGTGAGAGATGTGTGTGGTGAACCCCCTCCCCAAAGTAGGCAGATGAAAGGTTGCTTCACCATTTTCTGGGAAGGAAGAGAGTTACTGTGACTTCCTTCCTCCGTGGCCTCATCTCAAGCCTCAGTTAATAAATGCCGACGTGGTTTGACTGTGTCCCACCCAAACCTCAGGTGGAATTGTAATACCCATGTGTCAGGCGAGGGACCTGGCGGGTGGTGATTGGATCATGGGGGTGGATCTACTGCAGGTTGTTCTAGTGACAGTGAGTGAGTTCCCATGAGATCTGATGGCTTAAAAGTGTGTGGCATCTCCCCCGTCATGCTCGCTCTCTCCTGCTCTGCCGTGGTAAGATGGGCTTGCTTCCTCTTCCCTTCTGCCGTGAGTGTAAGTTTCCTGAGGCCTCCCAGCCATGCTTCCTGTTAAGTCTGCAGAACCGTGAGTCATGTAAACTCCTTTTCTTCATAAATTACCCAGTCTCAGGTAGTTCTTTATAGCAGTGTGAAAACAGACTCATAGAAATGCCAAACAGGTATTTATCACTGTAGATGATATAGAACCAGCAAAAATTTATGAAGGAAATATTCTTGGCAACCGAGAAGCATATGAACATTGGTGATTGAAAATGTGGCGCGAGCAGTGGCCAGCTGGGTCTCCTGGTAGCTCCTTGGACAACTTTCATGATGTCTTGGCACCTCAGAGTTCTCATCTGTGAGATGAGGATTATACTGATGCCTACCTTATAGAATGGTTGTGTATATTAACAGAATTAATATATATCAAGCACTTGGAACTGAGCCTGGCATGTTTTGCAAGCCTCTTCATTAAAGAAAAATCATTAGAAAATGCAGGGAAAGCTTAGAGAAGAAAACAGAAATCATGTTTAATATGCCATTTCTAACATGGGATGTGTACCTTTGCATTTTTCTTTTACCTAGTATCTGTAGAAATGGGGTGTTATGTGAGGTTGCACAGGTTGTGCACTGCACAGTTCCAGGTGCCATTCACAGAGATAAGGATAAAATGGCTCCCCCTAGAGGTGTGCGGTGTACAACATGCATGCAGCAGTGATAATACCCTGTGTGACAGTTTTCTCCCAGTTACTCTACAGTGAAGCTCTTTCTCAGCCGGGGCATTAAATGATCCAGTGTTTTATAGAACACACAGCGTTTCTGCCTTCAGAAGGCAGCCTGACTCCTACTGGGGCTTTTCTAGGTCTTGCCACCTTCAGGTCAGGGCTCTGGAAGAACAGAGTTGAAGGGGTTTGTTATTACTCTGACCAATTAGACTCTGGTTAAAGGTTTAAAAGGCTTAAAGAGACAGGGCTGAGGGCTGAGCCAGAGGGAGAAGAGGGAGAGCGCGAGGGCTGTGTTTATGGAGCAATAAAAGGAACATTATGCTTCAAGTCTCTGCTAAATGTCTCCACAGAAGCCGGCCCTCTTGCCAGCTAATTTGGGGCGTAATAAATACTAATCCCACAAAGGGGGCTGTTGGAAGCCATCGGAAAGGCCTATCTCCCTGTAATCAGAGCTCCATGGAACCCCCGTCTCTTGTGCTCATGAGGGCAACAGCGCAGGCTGTAGCGCTGTAGTTTAGGAGTGTGGCATGTTGCAGCCTCAGAACCCACCAGGCCAGCCCTCCCCTCTGCCTCCTCTTCCTCCTTGGGCTCACCCTACAGCCACCCTGGGGGCCACCTTCTCCCTGGGACATCTTTGTGAGGCCACTGGTTTCACACCGCAGCTCTGCCTCTATCACGGCCCACCCCCAGTGCTGGGTGGGGTGGTCAGGGCGTCACAGGAGCCCAGCAGAGCACCAGCAGCACTCTGGTTGGTGCGCCATGCATGCCACCTGTGTCATAGCATTTTACCCCATTTCACAGCTGAGGCAGCAAGCCACCACCTGCTAAGCCTCTTCCCCAAGGGTTCACAGCCGGAAGTAATGCAGTGGGCTGTGCCCCCAGGGCACCTCTAACCCCTCCCCCGCCGGCCCTATGTGGAAACCCCCACTCTTCCCAGCAGCACGGGCTTCCTCTCATCTTGTGACCCTGAGGACTTTTCCATTCCTCAAGGCACTGAGCCCTCAGATCCCCTCAGATGTCATCTTCCTACAGTGAGGGGCTCTGGAGGGCAAACGTTCTCCTTCTCTGGGCCCCTCACACATTTTGCCACTCTGTGCCTCAGTTTCCCTAACTGTGATCTGGTGCCGGTGCTGACCCCACCCCACAGCAATGGTGCAAGCATCTGGATCTGTGGGTGGAAATGCCATAGCGAAGGCTCAGCCTGCGTGGGGAGGCACAGGCCTCTTCTGGCAGAGCCTCTGTGTGCTCTGTCATTCCTTCCCTCACCCTCTTCCGCTGAGGCCCCCCTGCTCCGGCCATCCCAGCCATGGCAAAGCTGGGTCTCCCCATGTGGCCCTCAAGGCTAAAAATAGCACAGGGGCAACTCGGGGTTTGCCAGTGACCTCCGCAGTCCGGTCAAGTGTACGTGGTCTCCCTAAGTTAATTAGGGCCAGCCCCAGACCCTACACATCTGTATCTGGGTTCCAGGGGTGAACAAGGTCCTGCTCTCCAAACAACAGGGCAACACAATGGCCAGTGCAGTGTGTGTCCCTGCTCTGCCTGTCCCTGCTCTGTGTGTCCCTGCACTGCGCTGGGGATACTTTCTCTTAGAGCTTCTTCCTGGTGGCTGGGCATGGTGGCTCACTCCTGTAATCCCAGCACTTTGAGAGGCTGAGGTGGGCGGATCACCTGAGGTTGGGAGTTCAGGACCAGCCTGACAAACACGGAGAAATCCCATCTCTACTAAAAATACACAATTAGCCAGGTGTGGCAGCACATGCCTGTAATCCCAGTTACTTGGGAGACTGAGGCAGGAGAATCTCTTGAATCCAGGAGGCAGAGGTTGCAGTGAGCCAAGATCGTGCCACTGCACTCCAGCCTGGGCAACAAGAGCAAAAGTCTGTCTCAATTAAAAAAAAAAAAAGCTTCTCCCTGGACTGCCAGAGCTGGGGCTGCTGGGCAGCTGTGACCAGCACAGGGGACAGGTGCATAAAGCAACTGCAGCCCAGGCGAGAAGACAGCTTCAAGCCACCGTGCCCCTCTTCCTTTCACATGCGTCTCTGGTCCTCTTGTGCAGTAACAGGTGCTTGGAGACAGAGGGGGCACCCTGGGGCGATGAAAGCCCCATGAGGGTGATGGCCAGTGAGCTGGCACCATGGCAGCTCTCCACGCGCAGGTCTCAGGGCACGGTTGCAGGTTCCTTGGCTCTCCTAACAAACAACCAGGTTTTGGGGGCGCACAACAGCAGACGAGCTTTCTCTCCCAGTTCTGAGGCCACGGGGCCTAAAGGCTTCAGGGGAGGGTCTTCCGTGACTTCCAGCTTCTGGTGGCTCCAGGTGTTCCTTGGGTTACGGCCGCATGGCTCCAGTCCCTGACTGTGTCTTCACTGGCCTCCTCTGTGTGTCTGTGTGTATCTCTCCTCTTGTAAGGACAAAATACTGGGTTTGTAATTTGTGTCCTTAAACAACATTAATAAATAATGTTAAATCCCCTGCTGTCATGAATATGTATATTTATAATGCATTTCAAAGAAATGAATTGCCCAGATGAACCCTAAACTAAGAAAAGGCACACAGAGTGACAGTGTGTGAGACGTGTGCAGGAGCCGTGTGCAGGAGCCGTGGGCGGCGCAGCGTGGTCCAGCCTGGAGAATCAGACCTGAGCGCGGCCGTCATCCACTCTCAGCACACTTACTGAGCACCTACTGTGTGCCTGGCACTGTCAGGTCCTCGGACCCAGAAGCAGGCAAGTGGGTACTTTAGACAGTGAAAAGCCAGCTGCTGCCCAGGAGCAGGAGGTCACAGCGAGGTGGTACACCCACTTAGGTCCTGTCCAACCCTGCAAGGGGTTTCAGCCTTGCAGCCGCCTCAGGCCCACTGTTACCTTCTTGCAACAAGAAGAGGTGTGCATGGAAAACCTGCCTGTGCTGGGAAGCCCAGGGCCTCGAGCTGAGAGCAGGAGGCAGAGCATGGAGGCCCAGTCCCCGCCCCCAACGCCTTCAAGAAGCCAGTGCGAGGCTGTGGCCACTCTCCCACAGGCCTGTTGTCCACCACATTCTCAGGGTTTCCAGAGGCTGTTGAGAAAGCCTTTGGGGCAAGGGCAAGGCTGGGCCACCCGAGGCCACCCCTTCCCTCAGGAGCCAGCCCACATCCCAAGGGCAGGAGGCCTTTCTGCCCGGGGGATTTACTGCGTTAGCAATTTGTAAGTAGTCAGCCACCTTGCCGTGATTAGAAGTTTGCATAATTATGGCAGATAATTGCCCTTCACCCAGTGGAACCTTCCCTCCAGCCAGCACAGAATGTCCTTTCACACCAGTGACAGTTGCCCTGGAGGCCCTTGGAGGGAGGTGGCTACACCCTGCTTTTTCAGCAACTCTTGGTGACTGCCCACTGGGGTGTCATCCAGCGGGTGCCAGGCTCTGGAGGCAGCTCAGCCCTCCCTCAATGGCTTCCAGATGTGGTCATCGGACATTCCTCCGTTTCTATAAATAGCTTTCCCAGCCTGGGTGCCTCAGCAGAGACAGACAGGTCCGCAGCCTGTCAGGGTCACGCCTGCGGTCTTGGAAATGCCACGCCCCACTTCCATTTCTCCTCTTCTTTCCTGCTTTTCAGGGCGGGCCCAGGCACGGGGTGGCTCTGGAGGGAACAGTGGGTAGGGACGAGCATTCCAGTGGCTTTTCCAGGTCAGGGGCTTCCCCGGAGTGCTCCTGGCTGACAATTTGTGTGCTCTAGGAAGACAGCCAGTCAGAAGTGGCAATGTGGACCTGAGCTCAGGGGAGTCTGAACAGTGAGAGGTTTGAGATGGGGATGTCTCCTTTCCTGCCACTTTCTGCTGTGCTTTCTAGGATATATATATATTTGAGACGGAGTTTCACTCTTGTTGCCCAGGCTGCTGCATTGTTCACTCTTGTTGCAATGGTGTGATCTCAGCTCACTGCAGCCTCCACCTCCCAGGTTCAAGAGATACTCCTGCCTCAGCCTCCCGACTAGCTAGTATTACAGGCATGTACTCGACTAATTTTGTATTTTTAGTAGAGATGAGGTTTCTCCATGTTGGTCAGACTGGTCTTGAACTCCTGACCTCAGGTGATCTGCCCAACTTGGCCTGGCCTCCCAAAGTGCTGGGATTACAGGTGTGTATGCCACTGCGCCTGGCCTTTGCTTTCTAGGCCATATTTTAAAGGCAGCCAGGGTCGGGGCTGGCACACGTGCCAAAGATCCGCTCTGGAACCTGCTTTCGTGAAAATCATTCAACATGGATGGTTTTCCTCATTTCCCAGCAGTGGGTGAACTCAGCCGTGCACAGAGCTAGGGGTGGCCCAGAGCATTCTAGGCCGTCTTCCCCTCCCCGCATCAAATGCACACATCTATAAACCCGTCAGGACGGTTGTAAAAGAGATGGATTCTGCATCCCAATGATACCCCCATCGGTCTGTCGCCAAATAATTCACGACTGGCTTTTATGATCAAGTTCCCCGGGTGTGTGTCCATGCTGGACGACCCAGGGTCCAGGGCACACTTTGAGCCAGACTGTCCCGCTCAGACCCTGGCTCTATCCTCGCTTGCTCCCTGACCTACGGCAAATTACTCACTCTCTCTGTGCCTCAGTTTCCCCAACCAATAGAAGGACAAAAAGCAGAACGTTTTTAAGTGGAGTTGGTAATGGTAGGTGCATAGCAAGCCCCCCTGAATTCCTGCTTCTCGTTGGTAAGGTGATGGAAACTTGGAGTCCTCACATCGGTGCACACCAGTCCATTAACCCGTGCTTGTTCATATTCTGCTCTTCAGCTGAGGGTTCCAGGAGGGATGCTGTCAGGCTTAAATGGATAATAGTATGTATTATCTTGTTTGATTTGCATAACATCCAAAAGCTGAGTATTATCAGTACCATTTTATAAAGGAGGAATCTGTTAAGTGAGAGAAGGTGAGCTCCTTAACGAAGACAGGCTTGCAGCCAAACCCAGGTCTGAGTCCATAGCCCTCAACCTCGCCTCAACTCCGAGCCTCCACTTCCAGCCTCCACCCTCAGCCTCCACCTTCAATCTGCCCCAGCCTTCACTCCCAGCCTCCACTCTGTTTCCTCCCAGCCTTCACCCTCAGTCTCCACCCCAGCCTTGCCCACCCAGCCTTCACCCCCAGCCTCCCTCCCCTAGCCTCCACTCTCAGCCTTCCCTCTAGCCAAATTTTTCTACCCCCTAAATTTTACCCTCAGGCTTTACTCTGAGATCTACCCCAGTCTCTACCTCAGCCTCAACAAACTCTTTTGTTTGTTTTTTTTTGAGATGGCCTGCAGTGGTGTGATCATGGCTCACTGCAGCCTCTACCTCCCTGGGCTCAGGTGATCCTCCCACCTCATCTTTATGAGCAGCTAGGACTACAGGTGCATGCCACCATCCCCAGCTAATTTTTGTGATTTTTTTAAATAGAGGTGGGGTTTTGCAGTGCATTGCCAGCAGACACCCTCAGTGGACACCGCCCCTTCCACATGAGGCGCTTCCGTCTGATTCTGCCATTGTAGGTCAGCCTCACTGTTTCTTGACTTGGATGTAAGGGGCTGTGTGGATTGCTGTCTCCTTTCACTCAGCAGAACCAGTGGTCCGTCCACACTGTTGCTTCTACAGGGTACAGAGATTTTAAACAACTTATTTTAGGGGGCTCTATTTATTGCTTGGCTATTTGACATTTCATTCCATGAAACTTCTAAGGGAAACACATTTAAAAAAATTGAGCCAGGAGCCGTGGCTCATGCCTATAATCCCAGCACTTTGGGACACCAAGGCAGGTGGATCACCTGAGGTCAGGAGTTCGAGACCAGCCTGGCCAACATGGCAAAACCCTATCTATAATCCCAGCTACTTGGGAGGCTGAGGCAGGAGAATTGCTTGAATCCAGGAGGCAGAAGTTGCAGTGAGGCAAGATCACACCATTGCACTCCAAGTGACAGAGCGCGAATACATCTAAAATTAAAAAAAAATTCATGTCCATATGTCAGGAACAATATTAGAGCTTTTCATGTGATCCTTATGATATTAAATAATATAATAATAAATAATGTTAAGTCCCCTGCTGTCACGAATATGTGTATTTATAATGCATTTCAAAGAAACAAATCATCCAGATGAACCCTAAACGAAGAACAGGGCACAAAGCCAGGACACACCGAGTGACTGTGTGTGCCCAGAAGTGTGCGGGGACCGTGGGAAGCACAGCACGGTCCACTCTAGAGACTCAGACCCGAGGGTGGCCGTCATTCACTCGCCAACACACTTGCCGAGCACCTACTGTGTGCCCGGCACTGTCAGGTCATCGGACCCAGAGGCAGGCAAGTGGGCACTTTGGACAGTGAGCAGCCAGCTGCTGCCCAGGAGCAGGAGGTCACAGCGAGGTGGCACACCCGCTTAGGTTTTGTCCAATGCTGCAAGGGGCTTCAGCCCTGCAGCTGCCCCAGGCCCACTGTTATCTTCTTCTTTTTTTAAAAATTTATTTATTTAACTTTAGGTGCATACTATATCTGGCATTTCTCCCCATGTTATCCCTCCCCACCCCCCACTGTCTCTCCCCCACCCCCGCCAGCTGCCCCCAGTGTGTGATGCTCCTCTCACTGTTACCTTCTTGCTACAAAACTTCTCTTCTGCCTCTTTCTGCAGCAACAAATACCTCGACACTTCCACAACAATGTCTGTCAGGGCTTTCCAGAGAAGTGGAACCAATAGGAGGATCACTATCTCTCTATCATCTATCTACCTACCGACCTATCTCTATCCACATCTGTCTATCCCTCCATCTATTCAAGTATCTACCCACCAAGCACCTATCTGTTTACTCTCTATCCATCAGTCTTCTATCCGTATATCTATTCACGTATTCACCTATTTATCAACCATCTATCAATATATTTATCTTCTATTTATCCATCTGTCATCTATTATCTATCTTCTATCTACCATCCATTTATCCATTCTCCATCAGTCTATCCATCTTTCTTTCCATCCATGAAACTACCCATCAATCTATCCAGCCCTATCTATCTGTCTATTTCTCTCATTCTACCTATCTATCCATAATCTGTTATTTATCTCTCCATCATCTATCCATCAATCTATCTACCCATCCATCCGTCATCCATCCATTTATCTGTACATCAATCTATCCATCCATCCTTTTCTCTTTCTACCTACTCATCCATCATCTCTCTCTCTATCTCCCTGTCTATCCATTTATCTATCTATCCATCAGCCTCCATCTGTCATCTATTCATTTCTCTTCTATCGCCCTTGATATCTGTCTCTGTCTTACTCTATCATCTTTATCTACCTCTTGTGAAAGGAAAATAAATCTCAGGTCCCCAAAATCACTAAGCTGAAAGGAAAAGTCAACCAGGGAACTGCTTAGGGCAAACCTGCCTCTCATTCTATTCAAAGTTACCCCTCTGTTCACTGAGATAAATGCATATCTGATTGTCTCCTTTGGAGAGGCTAATCGGAAACTCAGAAGACTGCAACCATTTGTCTCTTATCTACCTATGACCTGGAAGTCCTCTTCTACTGCCTTTCCGGACCAAACCAATGTTTATCTCACATATGTCTAATGATGTCTCATGTCTCCCTAAAATGTATAAAACCAAACTGTGGTCTGATCACATTGGGCACATGTCGTCAGGACCTCCTGAGGCTGTGTCATGGGGTTGTGTCCTCAACCTGGGAAATATAAAGTTTTTCAATTAACTGAGACATGTCCCAGATACTTGATGTTCACACACTATAGGATATATACACATTTATATATAAATATAAATTTATTTGTTTATTCATTTATTTTTTAAAAATTGGCTGATATAATTGTGGATGTTAGCAAGTCCAAAATCTTTGAGCTGGGCCAGCAGGCTGAGACCTGTGGAAGAGGTGCTGCTGTACCTGGACTCTGAAAGCCATCTGCTGGCAGAATTTTCTCTTCCTCAGGGGAGGTCAGTCTTTTTCTCTTTAGGCCTTCAACTGATTGGGTGAAGGCCACCCAGATTGTGGAGGGTAATTTGCTTTTCTGAAAGCCTACTGATTTAAACGCTCATCTTATCTAAAAAATACCTGCACAGCAACATCTAGACATGTTTGACTGAATGTCTGGGTCCCGTGGCCCAGCCAAGTTGGCACCTAAGATTCGGATGAACCACCCCAGTGGTCCTCTCTCCCAGAGCTTTGCTCAGCACTTTCTGGAGCCCGAGAGATCCTCCAAAGGGCCATGAGAAGGGTGGGGAGGGGCCTGAGGGGAAAGGCTGGGGCCCTCAACTGTATAACCAAGGGCACTTCTGGTCCTTAAGCAGGCCGTCCATCCCTTGCTCATGCCCATCCCTCGTGTTAGGGGAAGCCCAGGACCGCTGTGCTACTCACCTGGGCTCTGCAGTCTTGCCTGGCCCAGCCCTCAGCCCTCATCCCGCGTCTCACATCTGGGGCTCCATCTCCCTGGTGGCTACACGGTTAGTGTCACAGCCTTATGCTTTCAGAAACTGCCTCATGCTTCAGGGCCTAGCCCGCCTACCAGGCCTCCCTCTCCAACTCCCATCCTTCTTGCTGGAGCAGATCCTGAAGGCCCAAGCTGTTCAGGCGTCGGACTCCCCTGGGCCTTAAGAGGGGTCTGCCTTAGACCACGCGGCCCAGCCCCATGCACGCCTTGCGTGCTCATCTCAGCGTGGGATCCCTCTGTGCCACACTCCTCAAGGACCCTCCTGCCTTGCCCTGGGCTCTGTGCATGATGAAAGCTACCTGCTTAAGCCACCCAGGGAAGCTGGTGGATCCCTTGTGCTGACTGTAGGGCTCCTACAAGTCCCGGCTCAGCCTGGAGAGGACAGGGACGGTGAGAACAGACCTCAGTACTGGAGAGTCAGGGAGACAGAGTACAGCACTCGCATTTGCTTAAGAGAGAATATTTTCTACAGTGTGTGTGTTACCATCGCTCCCAACTGCATTGAGTGAGAACTTTATGGGGAAACTTCTACTGTGGTTTTATACATCTACATCCACAGCTGTCTGTATCAATGTCTATATCTACATCTGTCTACACCAACATCCACATGTACAGCTGTGTACACCTGTATCTGCACATCCACGTGTACAGCTGTGTGCCCCTGTATCTGCACATCCACGTGTACAGCTGTGTGCCCCTGTATCTGCACATCCACGTGTACAGCTGTGTGCCCCTGTATCTGCACATCCACGTGTACAGCTGTGTGCCCCTGTATCTGCACATCCACGTGTACAGCTGTGTGCCCCTGTGTCTGCACATCCACGTGTACAGCTGTGTGCCCCTGTATCTGCACATCCACGTGTATAGCTGTGTGCCCCTGTGTCTGCACATCCACGTGTACAGCTGTGTGCCCCTGTGTCTGCACATCCACGTGTACAGCTGTGTGCCCCTGTGTCTGCACATCCACGTGTACAGCTGTGTGCCCCTGTATCTGCACATCCACGTGTACAGCTGTGTGCCCCTGTATCTGCACATCCACGTGTACAGCTGTGTGCCCCTGTATCTGCACATCCACGTGTACAGCTGTGTGCCCCGTATCTGCACATCCACGTGTACAGCTGTGTGCCCCGTATCTGCACATCCACGTGTACAGCTGTGTGCCCCTGTATCTGCACATCCACGTGTATAGCTGTGTGCCCCTGTGTCTGCACATCCACGTGTACAGCTGTGTGCCCCTGTGTCTGCACATCCACGTGTACAGCTGTGTGCCCCTGTATCTGCACATCCACGTGTACAGCTGTGTGCCCCTGTGTCTGCACATCCACGTGTACAGCTGTGTGCCCCGTATCTGCACATCCACGTGTACAGCTGTGTGCCCCTGTATCTGCACATCCACGTGTACAGCTGTGTGCCCCTGTATCTGCACATCCACGTGTACAGCTGTGTGCCCCGTATCTGCACATCCACGTGTACAGCTGTGTGCCCCTGTGTCTGCACATCCACGTGTACAGCTGTGTGCCCCGTATCTGCACATCCACGTGTACAGCTGTGTGCCCCTGTATCTGCACATCCACGTGTACAGCTGTGTGCACCTGTATCTACACATCCACGTGTACAGCTGTGTGCCCCTGTATCTGCACATCCACGTGTACAGCTGTGTGCACCTGTATCTACACATCCACGGGTACAGCTGTGTGCCCCTGTATCTGCACATCCACGTGTACAGCTGTGTGCCCCTGTGTCTGCACATCCACGTGTACAGCTGTGTGCCCCGTATCTGCACATCCACGTGTACAGCTGTGTGCCCCTGTGTCTGCACATCCACGTGTACAGCTGTGTGCCCCTGTATCTGCACATCCACGTGTACAGCTGTGTGTCCCTGTATCTGCACATCCACGTGTACAGCTGTGTGCCCCGTATCTGCACATCCACGTGTACAGCTGTGTGCACCTGTATCTACACATCCACGTGTACAGCTGTGTGCACCTGTATCTACACATCCACGTGTACAGCTGTGTGCCCCTGTATCTGCACATCCACGTGTACAGCTGTGTGCACCTGTATCTGCACATCCACGTGTACAGCTGTGTGCCCCTGTATCTGCACATCCACGTGTACAGCTGTGTGCCCCTGTATCTGCACATCCACGTGTACAGCTGTGTGCCCCGTATCTGCACATCCACGTGTACAGCTGTGTGCCCCTGTATCTGCACATCCACGTGTACAGCTGTGTGCCCCGTATCTGCACATCCACGTGTACAGCTGTGTGCACCTGTATCTGCACATCCACGTGTACAGCTGTGTGCCCCTGTATCTGCACATCCACGTGTACAGCTGTGTGCCCCTGTATCTGCACATCCACGTGTACAGCTGTGTGCCCCTGTATCTGCACATCCACGTGTACAGCTGTGTGCCCCGTATCTGCACATCCACGTGTACAGCTGTGTGCCCCTGTATCTGCACATCCACGTGTACAGCTGTGTGCCCCGTATCTGCACATCCACGTGTACAGCTGTGTGCACCTGTATCTGCACATCCACGTGTACAGCTGTGTGCACCTGTATCTGCACATCCACGTGTACAGCTGTGTGCCCCTGTATCTGCACATCCACGTGTACAGCTGTGTGCCCCTGTATCTGCACATCCACGTGTACAGCTGTGTGCCCCTGTATCTGCACATCCACGTGTACAGCTGTGTGCCCCTGTATCTGCACATCCACGTGTACAGCTGTGTGCACCTGTATCTACACATCCACGTGTACAGCTGTGTGCCCCGTATCTGCACATCCACGTGTACAGCTGTGTGCCCCTGTATCTGCACATCCACGTGTACAGCTGTGTGCCCCGTATCTGCACATCCACGTGTACAGCTGTGTGCCCCTGTATCTACACATCCACGTGTACAGCTGTGTGCACCTGTATCTGCACATCCACGTGTACAGCTGTGTGCCCCTGTATCTACACATCCACGTGTACAGCTGTGTGCCCCGTATCTGCACATCCACGTGTACAGCTGTGTGCCCCTGTATCTGCACATCCACGTGTACAGCTGTGTGCCCCTGTATCTGCACATCCACGTGTATAGCTGTGTGCCCCGTATCTGCACATCCACGTGTACAGCTGTGTGCCCCTGTGTCTGCACATCCACGTGTACAGCTGTGTGCCCCTGTATCTGCACATCCACGTGTACAGCTGTGTGCCCCTGTATCTGCACATCCACGTGTACAGCTGTGTTCCCCCGTGTCTGCACATCCACGTGTACAGCTGTGTGCCCCGTATCTGCACATCCACGTGTACAGCTGTGTGCCCCTGTATCTGCACATCCACGTGTACAGCTGTGTGCCCCGTATCTGCACATCCACGTGTACAGCTGTGTGCACCTGTATCTACACATCCACGTGTACAGCTGTGTGCCCCTGTATCTACACATCCACGTGTACAGCTGTGTGCCCCTGTATCTGCACATCCACGTGTACAGCTGTGTGCACCTGTATCTGCACATCCACGTGTACAGCTGTGTGCCCCTGTATCTGCACATCCACGTGTACAGCTGTGTGCCCCTGTATCTGCACATCCACGTGTACAGCTGTGTGCCCCGTATCTGCACATCCACGTGTACAGCTGTGTGCCCCTGTATCTACACATCCACGTGTACAGCTGTGTGCACCTGTATCTGCACATCCACGTGTACAGCTGTGTGCCCCTGTATCTGCACATCCACGTGTACAGCTGTGTGCCCCGTATCTGCACATCCACGTGTACAGCTGTGTGCCCCTGTATCTGCACATCCACGTGTACAGCTGTGTGCCCCTGTATCTGCACATCCACGTGTACAGCTGTGTGCCCCTGTATCTACACATCCAGGTGTACAGCTGTGTGCACCTGTATCTACACATCCACGTGTACAGCTGTGTGCACCTGTATCTGCACATCCACGTGTACAGCTGTGTGCACCTGTATCTACACATCCACGTATACAGCTGTGTGCACCTGTATCTACACATCCATGTGTACAGCTGTGTACACCTATATACATATCTACATCTGATGTCTATATCTACAGCTGTCTATACCTACATGTATATTTATGTCTGTTTATATCTATATGTCTATATCTAGAATGTCTATCATCTAATTTCTATCATCTATATTTATAATATCTATCAACATCCTTATCTATAGATAATATCTATATCTGTATCTACATCTAACTGCATCTATATCTGTGATGTCTTTCTACATCTATCTCTGTCTATATCTACATCTATGTACGTCTGTATCTATATCTACATCTTTACATGTTCCTATAGTGAACACAGCCGTGATCCAGAAAGAGATTGTGACCAGCCCTTAGACCTCCCCCACCACCCCTGGCTGACCACTCACCCCCATCCTGGGCTGACCATTGCCTCCCATCCCTGGCTGACCACCCCCTAATCCTGGGCTGACCGCCCCCACCATCCTGCACTGACCTCCTCCCCTATCCCTGGCTGATCTATTCCCCATCCCTGGCAGATCTCCCGCTCTCATCCCAGGCTGACCACCCCCGCATCCCAGCCTGACTGCCCTATGACTTGTAACACCAGAGCCGAGGTGAGCTCTGCCCTCAAGTAGTCTGTGGGAGGCTCGAACAGCAGACACCCGGGCTGGGCCGTGCCCACTTACACTGCTTTGAGCGTCCTCTGCGTTGCTGCGTGTAGCAGCATACCATTTGTTCTCACTGTGGGGGTCTCTCATTGTACGGCTGCACACAGCACAACTGGTCCCTCTGTGCCCTGGGGATGGGCGTGGGGTGGTTTCCGGTCTGGGTGCTGTCTGGGCATTCTGACATCTGTTTAGGTGGCTACACATCTTCAGGTCAGTAGGGGTGCAGGCAGGGGTGGAGGTGCTGGGCCACAGAGCACACGGATGCCCTGCTTTACTAGAGCATGCTGCCTTCAGTGTTCCTGACATCCCTGAGATGCAATTGAGTTTATTACTGGGTTTTTACCAATGAGGAACCCGAGGCTCAGATGGGTGAACTGATTTGCCCAAGTCCACTCTCAGAAGTTGAGGAGTTGGGTTTGAGGGCAGGAAGTCTGATTCCAGATGCAGACAGTGAACTTTTAACCACCTCCCTACCCTGGGACAGACACGTTGGCCCCAGTTAAAGGTGAGGCCCAGGTCACTCCTGCTCTGAAAGCCTTGATCTGTGTCTTAAAGTCACAGCTTCCTCTCATGAACGGGGGTCAGTCTCGGACACACAGTCCTTTTGTAGGAGCAAGAAAAGTATTTTTAGCACACCCGGGATCAAACCTTGGCTCAGCAGCTTAGTAGCTGTGTGACCCTGGGCAACTTAATGCAAGGAGATAACTGCAGATGCAAAGCTGAGTGCAGAGACGGCTTCTCATAGTCCAGTCAAACCCCTACATAAAGAAAACTGCTTATCATTAAGGAAAAGTTCCTGAACCATGGGAAGCAAGAAAATATTTGTCATCCTTTTCTTTGTATGTATTTGGGAAGATTGTTCCTGAAAGAGCTGCAGATGAACACTATTTCTTGCAAGCCCCATTACTCTGGGGTGAGGCACGTGACCTAAGCCTGCGACTCCCTGTAGGACACCGGGCGTGTGACCCGCCAGGGCTCAGAGCACATCAGTGTCTGCTGCCTGAATGAAAAATCAGACCAAATATCATTCTCTCCCTCTCTTTTTTTGCTTAACTATGTACAACATCATTTCAGATCAGAAGTTGCCCAAGTGTTTTATATGGGTTGTGAGGAGGTGAGAAGCAAAAATAAAAAAAAGGCGTGGACATTTGGGGATTGTGGGCTCACATGCAGTTTAACTGCTTTCTTAGCGCAGAACTTTTCAGAACCTTTAATAAACTAATCCGCAGCAGGAGTTGACATGTGGTGGATATCACAGGCAGCATTTACTAATTCAAGCAGGGGATTCTGTTTTCTGTTTTGTTTGTGGAGTGTATTAGTTAGGATACAAGTCTGGCATCTTGACAAAAACTTGGATTAACAGTAGCTTGAACCAGATAGACAGTTCTCTGTTTCTCACTGAAGCATCTAAATGCCAGTGGCCCAGGGCTGATGGGGTCTTCTCAACCAGGTGACCCACATAGCTGAGCTCCTGCGTCTCCTGGGTGTTAGCCTTGTCGATGTGGGTGACTATGATGTATCGTCATCACCACATTGTGCTCCTGCCAGCAGGAAAGGGCCAAGGTGGGTGGGACCAAGCCAGCTTTCTTGGCCTCCTGTCCATTTACACCCCACAGCCCTTCCCTTTTAAGGATACTTCCCAGGACTTGGACCTTTCACTTCCCATTGGTCAGAATACAATCACATGACACACCTGGCTGCAAAGAATGCTGGGGAATGTAGTTTTTGCTGGACAGTCATGTGCCCCACTAATGTCAAGTGCTCTAACACTGACCACTGCAGGGGAAACAAACCTTAGAGGAAAACTAGCAATCTCTGCTCTTTGGGGTTGGTGGGTCATGGAACACAGTTTAGGAAATGGTGTTCTGAGTGTATATAAACCAGATATGCTAAGGACACTGGTGGAAATAGAGGTGCCAAGCATCACTTGCTGAGAATTGGAAAGCCCACTTAGGACATAAGGTTCTTTAAGACGTGTCAGAAATGCATAATTGTGCTCTCAAAGGAAGTGAGAATTAGTGGTTGCCCAGGGCTGAGAGTGGAGTGGGCAGTGTGACTGCTAAAGGGCATGAGGTTTCTTTTATGTGATGGAAATGTTCTAAAAATAGACAGTGGCGCTGGCTGTGCAACTCTGTAAGTATACTGACATTCATTGAATCATATGCTTCAAATGAGTAAATTTTATGCTGTTTAATTATATCTCAATACATCTGTTAAAAACAAAAGAAAAAGGAGTTGCTTACAATTATAATAAATCTAAAGGACAAATCTTATAGACAAATTTAAAAAACATATGCATCTAGCTGGAGGTATTTAAAGCATCTGGGCAATCCACCAATTTCCCTATGTTTAGAATGACCCCTCCCTGCCTTATCTCCAGCAAAATGGCTTGTCTCTAGAGCAGGGGTCGGCACCCTTTCTCTGTATACAGCCCAATAGCAAATATTTTCAGTTGTGGGATTAAAGGTTCTCTGTTGGAACTATTCAATTCTGCTGTTTTAAGCAGCCATAGACAACATGCTAATGAGCGAGCCTGTGTGCAGACAAAAATGTACTGGATGCTGAAATTTGAATTTCATGTACTCTACACATGTCATGAAACAAAATTTCTGTTTTGATTTTATTGTGATAATTTAAATATGTGAAAAATGTTCTTAGCTTGTGTGCTGTGCCAAAGCAGGTTTGCAGACACTGCTCTGTGGGTGTGCCCACACGTGGCGGTGCCCTACCTTCTTTTCTCCCAAAGTGCAGCTAGGAAGACACTCATCAAAGGAGCCAAACCTACACCCAGTTGACTTCCTGCATCCTGTGTCTGGGCTGCACCAGAAGCTCTGTCAGCAGTTGGGGCTGGGCTCAGCTGGCTGACTCTTCAGCTCTCTTGGGGTCAAGTGGGATCACTCAGTGATGTCAAGCCGATGGCTGGGCTGGTTTGGAGAGTCTGGGGCAGTATCTCTCACAAGCCAGGAGTCCTGGCCTCAAATGGCCTCTGCCCCTATATAGTCTCAATGTCTCTTCAGCTGCCAGCTGGACTTGTTAATGGCAGCCAAAGGATTTAATAAGTGTTTAGTGAGGCCTGTGGGGAAGCCACAAAGCTTTAGGACTAGCCTCAGAGCCTGCAGCTTCCTACTGGCTAAGCAAGTCTTGCTGACCAGCGAATACTCAAGGGGAGGGAAATTAGGCTCTGCTTCTAAATGGGTTGGGAACTTGTAGCCACCTTAGGAACTCTTCCAGAAAGCTGTTCTCTGCTCTAGCTTTTTAAGTGTCAGTGCTGATGCAGCTCTGAAGTGAGGATGGCAGGCTGTGTTTCCAAGACAACCAACCCATCCTTAAACCCCTGACTGGAAGAGCAGGAAGAAGCTTTGGGCTCACACATGAAGTCCAGCCTGCTAGTGCCTAGAAAGCTGATAGTCTGGGCCCCTATCATGCTGGGTGGCATGATGGTCATCCATCATTTATCTAGCCATCATCCATCTATCCATCTAATCTTCCTTCTATCTTTGCTTTCATCCATCCACCCACCCCTCCATCCATCCATTCATCCACCCATCTATCCATCCATTCACTCATCCATCCATGCACCCATCCAACCATCATCCCCATTCATCCATCTGTTCATCCATCCATCCCCTCATGCATCCATCCACTCATGTATCCATCCACTCATCCATCCATCCATCATCTCACCCATCCATTTGTCTATCCATCCACCCACCACTCCCTCCCTCCCTCCATCCCTGCATCTATCTATCCCCCATCCATCCATTAATCCACCCACCCATCCATCCATTCGTCCATCCATCCATCCACCCATTCGTCCATCCATCCATCCACCCATCCATCCATCTACCCACCCACCACTCCCTCCCTCCATCCCTGCATCCATCTCTCCCCTATCCATCGATTAATCCATCCATCCATCCATCCACCCATCCACCCACCCATCCACCCATCCACCCATCAATTCAACCTTCCACCTAGCCACATGACTCACTCCCAACCAATCTGAGGTTTATACTCATGGGCACCTTCTTATCATGGCCTTTTTGTCCACTCTAGAATTTTCAGCTCTCTAGGCCTCAACATTTCTTATATCCCCTCCCATTTTTCTGTTTTCTTCTGGGCACTTATCATGCTCTAAAATATTTTTAACTTATTTTTCTTCTTTACTAATTGCCTTGTTCACCATAATGAGAGGTCAGGGACTTTTATCTTTCCTGCTCACTGCTGAATCGCAGGGCTTAGACCAGCTAAGCCACTGGGCTTAGCTCAGCTCAGTTCCTGGCCCATGAAGGTGCTCAAAAATATTTGCTGCTGAATCTAATTAAATCCATCCATTCAATTGATTCTCTGAGTACCTATTGTGTGCCAGGCACTAAGCTGAGCCCTGCAGCTGCCGTGATGAAGGTTGGAGCTATGGGAACACAGAGAGGGGGTGGGAAGACCTCCCTTGGCAGGGGCACCTGAGCTAAGACCTGGAGGCTAAATCAAAGATGAGCCAGGGAAGAAGAGTCTACAGAGGCCTCAGGAAGATGTATAACCAGAACTGGACCTATGTTGAGAACAGGTGGGCCTGTCTGGAGTGCAGATTGTGAGGTGGGGATGGGTTAGCATGGGGATGGAGGAAGCTGGTGAGGTCAGCAGAGCACAGTGCTCTGAAATACATCCCAGGGGCTGGGGTTGACTCGAGGCAGTAGCGAGCTACCGAAGATTCTCCAAGGGCAGGGACATGAATGCACGGAGGAGCAATGGGGCCCCACAGGCAGGACCTGGCGCACAGTGGAGCTTCATGGCCTCTGAGCTCTTCCCGGCTCCCTGCCGTCTTTAGAGGCAGATGTTGCACCAGATGTTCCTGCCTCGGCAGTTTGGGTTTGGCCACATCACGCTGCCTGCTCAGTAGATGGGCCAAACCCCTCCAGTGAGGGCACAGGCTCAGAACCTGCTTCCGGGCCTCTCCTCTCAGCCCACTTCCTGCTTCCTGCTTCTGCTAGGCTTCCAAAGGCCTTTTGTCCTCAGTCCAAATGGCCCAGAGGCTGCCAAACAGCTGGGACATGGCTGTGGAAGACCAGAGCCAGAATAAAGTTCACAGTGACGATCACATTTGCCACGCACTCCTGTGTTAAGCGTAACGGCAGTTCACTCGGACAGCGTTCACGGGGGGAAATGTGATGATTCTCCCCTTCTGTAGACGAGCAAATGTAGCTCCTTGGAGTTAAACGCCTCCCCAAAGCTCACGCTCTTGTCTGCTGCAGAGTTTACATCCCAGCCCAGCCAGGGGAACGTCGGAAGCACATGTTCAGTCACAGAGCCACATTGCTTCTGCCCCTTGATGGAGACAAAGACCGTAGACTGGGGTCTGTGACTGTCACGATGGGATTCTGGGCCTAGATCTCAGAGACCTTTGCCCCCGTGTGAAGGTGGGGAGTCTGTGTGGTGCGTGAAATCCTCAGCAGAGCCACATGATGCTGGGAAGAGATGCGTGGCAGGGGCAGGCAGCGTTGTCTCATCTATCTGGACAGAACAGTTCCAGAGTCGTGCTTGCTCTCCTCCTGGGCAGCATCGGCCCCTGGGTCTTGGGAGGAGCTCCACCCGCAAGCCCTGACCCGCCATCTGTTTTAGCTCTCCCACCGATGTGTCTTTCCTGAGCCAGCACTCATGATGGATCAGACCTCGCGTCTGCCCGTCAGTCACCAGACGGCCGGTGGCTTCACAAATGGCGACTCCAACAGGGGCATCTGAGGCTCCAAGTAATTCACCGTGTCTGGTCATGTCCTCTGTGAATACCGAGTGGAAAAGCTATTTGCAAGGGGGTCAGCTGCGGGGTGGGCGCCTCGGTGGATGTCTGCAGGGGTCCTTTGAGTGATGAAGGCATCATTAGGGATGTTTAGGCATCACACCCACAGTCTCTTTATTATCCTTATTGTGGGTTGTGTTTTATGAAATGGCAGAATGTTCTGTTTTAATGTCTAGATCCTCAGACAATGTGTGATGCTTCCTTTTTTCTCCTGGCACATTCATGGGTTTATATTAATAATATGGTAGCAGCCCATTTCTCCGGACTGAAGCATGTTTCCACCAAATTCATATGCTGAAGCCCCACCCCAGTGGGATGGTATTTAAAGTGGGGGCTCATGCTAGGAAGAAGGTCCTCACCAGTACCTGACCATGTGGCACCCGGACCATGGACTTCCAGCCTCCAGAACTGTGAGAAGATAAATGTCTGTTGTGGAAGCCACACAGTCTCTGGTATTTTTTTTTTAATGGCGGCTTAAGCTAAGAAACATTTTATTTAAAATACAACTCAGGCTAGGTGTGGTGGCACGCATCTGTAGTCCCAGTTATTTGGGAGCACTGAGGCAGGGGGATGGTTTGAGCCGTGGAAGTCGAGGCTATAGTGAGCCATAATTGAACCACTGCACTCCAGCTTGGGAGGCAGAATTAGACTCTGTCTCAAAAACAAAACATAACATAAAGGAAATAAAACTCTATTGAAGATGTGAGCAGGTGTTCTCAATCTTGCTGCCCAACAGACTCAATAGGGAAGCTATTAAAACGCACCAACACCTGGGCCCCACCCCAGGTAGTTCTGATTTACCTGGTCTTGCACGGGGCCTCCGAGGACTGATGCATTCACAAAGCTCCCCATGTGATTTTAATGTGCACCTCGGGCGCAGAGTCATCAAGCCCCGCGTACTGGATATTTGCTGTGTCCCTCCCTGGCATTCATCCTCCTCCTCTGGATGACATTCAGATTTTTATATGGGACTTAGGAGCCCATGACCCAAAGCTTAACCCCTCAGCCCTTCCCGAGCCAGCCTGCTTGGCTCAAGTGTGGGTAGATGACCAGAGACATCCCAGCCACACCTCCTGGTGCCTTGAGACTGAACATTTGCTTTTTGTTTTTTCCTGAGATGGAGTCTCACTCTGTCGCCCAGCCTGGAGTGCAGTGGCGCGATCTTGGCTCACTGCAACCTCTGCCTCCTGGGTTTGATTCTCCTGCCTCAGCCTCCCGAGTAGCTGGGACTACAGGCATGCACTAACACGCCCGACTGATTTTTATTTTTATAGTAGAGACGGGGTTTCGCTATGTAGGCCAGGATGGTCTTCATCTCTTGACCTCATGATCCCCCTGCCTCAGTCTCCCAAAGTACTGGGATTACAGGCATGAGACACCACACCAGGCCTGAGATGGAACCCTTTCTCCTTCCTGCTGGACTAGCATCTAGGCAGATGTGGCCCTGGAGATGCTGGCCGCCACGTGAGACTAGGTGAGTTTTGAGCACGGGCCCAAAATAGGCTAAGAAATGAAGAGAGAAGGACCCATTGATGCTGATGCTGCTTCAGTCTGGGGTCAGGTTGTGCCTGAAGTTGCTCCACCGCTGACTGTTCAGTTATGTGATCTAATTAATTCTCTGCATTTTGCAGGGCATTTCAAGGCCGGTTTTTCCATTATTTGCAGTGGCTTCCTAAAAGATGTACCTTTCATCTACTGCAAAAGAAAAGGAGAATCAGAGAGGTTAATTTTCCCAAGTTCATATAGCTAGTGAGTAGGAGAGTACTGTTTTGCCTTTCATTTTTTTTCCTGTAACTCACATGCTTTAAACAAAACACAGCTAACAGTTATTGAAGGAGGACAAGGTGTGGGAGGGGAATAATATGCTCTGGACCTAGTCATATTGGCAAGTCCTGGCTGTGCTTTGGACAAGCTGAGGGCTTCTCTGAATCTCAGTGTCCTCATCACGGCCACAGCAATCATATCATAGTGACTCTGTCAGAATTTTATGGGGTTACATGGGTTACAGCAGTCATTTTAGTCTCAGATTCTAATTTCCTCCAGGATAGAGAAAAATGTCTTTCCTTCTCTACACTGCTACAATGTCTGGCTCTATGGAGCATGTCTTAAATGTTTGTTGAATCTGTGAAGGCACAGAAGTGCCAACCAAGAGCTGGCAGGCCATGAACGCTTGGGTGCATTGGTGCATGGCATGGGTATTAGATTATATTCCAGTGCTGGGTTTTCAAGCAAGAGGAACAGCATGATGTACTGTGGAGGATGCTGGTTCTGGAGGCTGATGGCTTCCAACTTAATCCCTACTCTGCCTTTGGGCAAACGGAATGACTCTCTGAGTCTTCATTTCGCATCAGTAAAGTGGGTGTGTAGAATCCACCTTGGAAAGCAGGTAAGAGCTGCCAAGCAGATGACAACCAGCTCGTGGGAAGCACTCCACCATGGCAGCCTCGTGTCCTTTGTTCAATACAGTTTTCTGAGTAGAAAGTTCATACGCCACAGGGCCAAACTCAAATGCAAGTTTCTGTCCTTGGCACGAGCAGCTACTTTTGTTATCTGCACCAGTTGCAAAGCATTTTTATTTTCACTCTGTGTGTGCATGTGTGGTAGGCTGAAAAAATGGTCTCTCCCAAAATATCCACGTCAAATTCTTGAAGCTTGTGAGTGTGACCTGATTGGGAAAAGGGTCTTTGCCAATGTGATGAAACCAAGGACCTTAAGATGAGAGGATCCTGGACTGCCCAGTCCTGAGTGCTTTCATAAGAGAGGCAGAGAAAGACGTGAGACATAGACCAGGAGGAGGCCACGCTAGGATGGAGGCAGACACAGGAGTGTTGCAGCCACGGGTGGAAGCTAGAGGAGGAAGGAAGGGTCCTCCCCGTGAGCCTCTGGAGAGAGCACAGCCCACAGACACCTTCATTTTGGACTTTCTGCACTTCATTTTAGTCTTCAGACTTCAGCTGTACTCTGGCTTTCTGTAAGGGAGGAAGCTTCTGTGGTTTGAAGCCTCCCAGGTTGTGGTCATCTGTTTGAGCAGCTGCAGGTGATGTGCACAGCCCGTGACACCTGCTGCTCCTGTACCCTGGACCTCCAGTTCCCAGGGTGTTCTTTGCTTCCAGCAGCTCTTCTCTCAGACCACAATAACACACTGTAGCTGGGCAGATGCATTCCCCACCCCTTGGTTTCCTTGCCTGTGGATTGTGTCATTAATATCCTTGCTGTTTGGAGCTGTGACCCAGTGCCTATGAAGTGGGTTCCTGGCCAGTCTTCAGGCTCAGTCAGAGATGCTGTCCCTGGCTTCCCTGAGTACCTCCAAATCTTCCTCCTTTTCCTCCAACACCCCAAGCCCTTGAGCTCACATTGACTTTACACGTGGGCCCATTGAATCCTAAAATGCCGGGGCTGGTAAAATTTCAGATACTTTAGAAGCATCTAAGCCCAGCAAAAGCCTTTCTTCCAGTCAAGCGAATACAGGTACAGGCCAGACCAACGCGAGGGTGTCCTGGCCCAAGCACATTCACTCTTTCCTGCGGCATTGACATCAGGAGCCATGCGGTGCCAGGGGCTACAGGAGGCCAGAGGTAGGAGCCCCAACCAGGTGGCAGCATCCAGGAGCAGAGAGGCAAGTCTGTTTCTGGAGACACTGTTAGAACTCTGGAGGAAGCCCTACCTGAAACTCGCAAACATTTGGGCAGCCGTTCTGTTATAGAAGCCAACAGGTTCCTTTTACAGGGAAATGAGACAAGAATGTCATCACTGCCAAAAACACGTGGCAAGACAGATCCTGAGCACAGGCTGGGGCCGGGGTGGGCTGCGGCTCGCTCACCTCTTTACCTCCTCTTTTGCCAGGCCTATGGCCTGCTGCCGCTGGCACCTGGCCCTGCTGTGGAGCCCTGCTTTTCCTGGGGGCGTGCCCCAGATTACAATCAGCAGCAAGAACCTCCCCTGGAGCCCCCAGAGGGGAAAGGCAGGGATTGGTTTCCAATCAGATAAGGCAATGGCGGTTGAGATGCCGCCACTGTCGTAGGGCAGGTCGGGGTTCGGTTTCACGAGGCTGGACACATTTATAACAACTTGGTCTCTGAGGAGAGGCTAGAGGGAGGGCAGGCAGGGGCTGGCGGGAGATTTATCACCATACTAGTGGCCCTGACAAGCCTTGCAAGTAAGATGTCATGTGATCGTGGTGGGGGTGGGGACGAGAGGGGATGGGGATGGGGCCTTACCTTATAAATTAGGGGTGAGCTGCTGAGGGACAGCTGGGCCCAGTCCCTGCCAGAGCCGCCCGTTGCCCTGGAGGTAACAGTCATCTCAAACACTTCCCTAGGCACCATTTAATCCACCAGCACCCTAGCTGGTAGGCACTATTTTCCTGCCTATTTTACAGATGAGGAAACTGAGGCACAGAGAGGTAAAATGACTTGCCCCAGGCCACACAGCTGGTAAGTGGCAGAGCTGGGAGCAGACCATGGGTCGGCCTCACTGGGAGCCCAGCTATTCTAGATTGGTCACAGGAGGATTTCAATCATCCTGTGAAGAGTGTTTCTTACTGTTGATGGCAGAGAAGCACGGGTGGGCTTGGGTTTCCTGAGCAGAGCTGTTTGGGGAAGTGATTCTGGCTGTGGGGCTCCACGGGCCTGGTCTTGAATCCTTCCTTCCCATCTCCTCGCCACCCCTAGCTAGCTTTTCTACCTTGAGCAAGTACATTTGCCTCTCTGAATCTTAGTTTCCACCTGGAGAGAATGGGGTGATATCGGGCATGCACCATATGGGTTGTGAAGCTGAAAGACAGTGACTCAGGAAACTCGTACGCCAAGGTCAGCTTTCTGGGGCTTGGTGGTAGGACCTCATCCTCCTCCCTGAAGATTCAAGCACAGTCCCTGCTCCTGGCCTGCTGCTGAGGATGCAGCATGAACCAGGAGGAGAAGACCTCAGATCCAAGGCACCTGTGCCACTGGGCATCTCATGTCCACTTTGGAGGGCCTCAGTTTCCCTGTGTCTGTTGGACAGGGGCAGTGATTCAGTTGGATCCACCCTAGACCCACCTGGCCTCCCTTAGAGATACTGCTGTAGCTGATCTGGGGTGGGGCAGGGCTTGAATGTAGTACTTAAAACTTATGAGTTCAATTGTGTCCCTTTAAAAGGCATAGAAGTCTTAATGTCAGTACTTGTGAATGTAACCTTATTTGAAAATAGAATCTTTGCAGATGTAATCAAGTTAAGATGAGGTCATGAATCTGATATGGCTGTGTCCTCACAAAGGGTATGTGGTAGACACGCCGGGATAAGCCTTGATGGAGATGGAGGCAGAGATCCAGTCATGCATGCACAAGGCAAAGGAGGCCAAAGACTCAATGGCCCCCCTGAAGCCCCAAGAGGCCTGGGACAGAGTCCCCTGACAGCCTGCAGGGAGCCTGCCCTGCTGTCACCCTGCTCTTAGACCTGGGTCCTGCAGAAATGTGAGAATAAATTCCTGTTATTGAAGCCCCCAAGCCTGTGGTTCTTTCTTATGGCAGCCTCTGAAAACTGATGACACAGTGGTTTGAATGTGCTGACCTCTTGGGAGCAGAGAACGTGTAGGGCTCCCACCTCACTGCAAGCATCCGCATCCCCAGGCTCTTTCTTGGAAATGATGGGCTCTGGAGCACTTTGGAAAGAGCTGATTCTAAGGACGTGTGGGTCTCCTTTCCAAGCTCACCCTTTCTGGGGAGACCCTCTAGAAGAGTAGGGACCTGGTGTTGGGAAGAACCTTGGTCTTGGGCATGGAGAAGCAGGCGTGAGAAAGGTCACCCATGGGGCTTCACCCCTGCCGTGGGTGTGCAGCTGATAACCTCTGTGAGGGAACAGAGGGGATGGGGCAATGTTGGTGAAAAACACTCAGATAAGGTAAAGCAAACAGACCTGGCTATCGCTCCTGGCAGCCCATCAAAGCCCGGCACCCCACCAAGGCAGCGGGTGTTCCGGGAGCCTCTCCTGGTTTGCAGCTGGTCACACAGCCACAGCATCAGCCCAACTCCCTCTGCATCCACCCGCCCAGCGCCACTGAACATGGAAGGAGTCATCAGGGGTCCTTGGTCAGTGGTTGGAGACATGGAGGAGCCAGGTCGGGGGTGGAGAATAGAAGGCTGGAGGTGGAGGGAACCAGGAACCTTGGAGGACATTGGAGCTCAGGGTCAGAGATGACAGCACTATTCGCTGGGGGCTGGTCCCCGGGTGTGTGCCGAGCCTTCTACGTGCACCAGCTCATTTGTGACACCAATCCCGCCTTAGAGAGGAGATGTTTGAGAGAAGAGGGAGGCAACTTGCCCTGCCTTGGGGGCTGGTTAGCAGTAGAATGAGGACTAGAAGTCAGTCTCCTCTGGGACCCAATGGTGCTGATGTCTCCTGTGCACCTGGGGTTTGCTTGATCCCAGGCTTTGAGTGAGTGGCTTGGTGCCTGTGGTCTCTTTCTATCCTCACCCCCAATCCAGGAGGAGGCCTCCATCCATCATTCTGTATCCCTCACCCTGCTGCATATCCCTTTGTGGCATTTGTCACCATGTGACATATTTACCTGTCCATCTTTTGTTGTGTTCATTTACCGTCCATCTTCTCCTCTGGCATGTAAACTCAGAGAGGGCTGGGCCTTGGTCAGGTGGGGTTCCTGATCCCAGCTCTGAGATCAGGGCAGGTGGTGTCTGAGGTCAAGGCTTCCTAGGGGCGTGGTAGAGCTGAGCCTGGGGGTCCTCTCCACCTCCCTGCCCCCTGAGCAGGTCAGGGCAAGGGCCCTTTCTTCGTGTCCTCAGAAGGGAGAATAAAACTCAATGTATAGGGTCCAGGGGTGGCCCTCCAACAAATAAATCCAAATCATCCCTGCAGTCTATGAAGCTGACCTCATTTGGAAAGAGCATCTGTGCAGAGGTGGTGAAGTTAAGGAGCTCAAGATGAGATCACCCTGGATTACCTGGCTGGGCTGTAAACCCAATGACAGGTGTTCTTACAGGAGACACACAGACAAGGGACACTCAGCGGGGAGAGGCCACGTGAAGACGGAGGCAGAGATTGCAGCGATGAAGCCACGAGCCATGGAATAGCTGGGGTGGCCAGGAGTCAGAAGAGGCAGGAAGGACCCTCCCTTAGGAGCCACTGCAGGAGGCACAGCCCTGCCGATGCCCAGATTTTGGATTTCTGGCCTCCAGAATGGGAGAGAGTAGGTCCCTGCTGTTGTGAGCCCCCCAGTTGGTGGCATTTGTTGCCCTGGGAAACTGATATGCTCACCCATGGAAACTTCCAGCAGTTTCTGAATGTGTCTTTTGATTGCACTGTAATTTATGAACTGCACAAGCCAGGTAGAAAGTTGGCTCCAGGTCCAGTGTCTGCAAGAAACGCGGGAGTTGCTGAGAAATCAGCCAGCATCACATTCCTGCAGTCGAGGGACGAGAGAGTTGAGAGGTTGAGATGGGGAACAGATTTCCTTGTAATCAGATCCAGAAGCTGCCTCATGAACCTTATTCTAAGAGACCCTCCGGGTCCTGAGCGTGGGCAGTGAAGTGGTGGATTTGATTCCTCCAAGCAGGCAGATTCCTGGGGTTTGGCTGCCCCGGTGATTCCGGGAGAAGAACGTGGGTGAAACTTCCAAGTGTGTCACTCAAGCAGCTCTGGTTTGTCTCGTAGACGGAGTGAGCAGCTGGCTGCCATCATTCTGCTAACCGCCTCAGCGCTGGGACAGCCCCACCGTGTGGGGGTGCTGTGAGGACCTTGTTTGGGGAGGGGTTGCTGGAAGCCCTTTCCATACGAAGGCTGGGACAAGCTGGGAGCTGCTCCCCGTCAACCCACTGCAAGCAAATTGGCAAAGGGAATGCAGCAGGAGTCTGCTTTCCAACTATGGCAAACGGGGGCTAGAATTCCTCCTTCCGGAATTGCTGCGTCGGGTCCTGCGGGGAAGAGCGGAAGGCATATTGCAGACAGGACGACCCAAGTCGAGTCCAAGCTTCCCACCAGGGAAGACCTGGGGGGCTTGGGCACGCCATTTGCCCTCTCAGAGCCTGGGTTCCTCCGTCTTATGAGGGGTACAAGAATAGCTTCCACGACTGCAGAAGTGAGGTCAGAGCCGAGTGAGCCTGGCATTACTGCTGGGTTCAAATCAGGAACACATGCTCTCTGGGGACCAAGGATGCCATCCAATCTCACCACGCCTCAGTTAACTCTTTAGCAAAATGGAGATCGTCGGAGCACCTGTCAATAGGATTGTTGTGAGAGCTCAGTAAGAAATGCGTAGGAAGCCTTTAGCATCTTGCTTGGCACAGAGTGTGGTTCAGTAAGTGGCAGTCTAGAGAAAAGGAGGGCTTAGGAAGCCCGCGTTGCAGGCTGATGTGAGCGGCAGAGGAAACACAACTCAGCTCCTGCATAAGGGACCCGCTGTGTGCAGGGACCTGCCTGGTGCCGCCTTCCAAGCATGAACTCATTGCACCCTCACCCTCCTGCGAAGGAGGCTTTGCTTTGTTACTCTGCATGTGGAGTGTGAGGTCTGTGCATGACCCGGCTCCCAGGGATAGGCTGAGAACCTTGTTCATCCATTGTCCATCCCACCAGTATTCTTTGTGCTCCATGAAGGATGGGGAGGGAGACAGAGGAGAGGTGAGCGGACCAGTGAGTGGCTAAGATCACTTCCCGTCCTGTTGAGTGCTGGGATGAGGTGACAGGGACACCGCCCTCTCTGTGTCCTAACTCTGTCAGGCTAAGTCCTACACATGTGTTACCCCCGTAACAGCCCCGCCTTGTAAGTAGCCTTAGGAAGTGGGCAATGTTATCGGCTACCATTTCACTTATGAAGAAAGCAAGGCACAGAACTGTTAAGTCACCTCCCCAGGGTCACAGGGCAGAGGCAGAAGCTAAAGAAGTCAGTCTGCCTCCAGAGCCTGGTCTCCAATCCCTTGGCTTATTGTGGAGAATGCACATGTGTGCACATGGGTGCATTCAAGTGTGTGCATGCATAAGTGTACAACTGTGTTTGTACACATGTGAGCATGTAAGTTTGTATTTGAGCTTGTGAGTGCACAGGTGTATATGTGCCTGTGTGTCCATGACCATGAGTGTGACGCCACATACTCTAGAGTGTGTGTCCACGAGGCTTTGTCTGATGCAGTGACATTTGGGCTAAAATACAATGAGATATCCAAGGTAAGACCTGGGGAAAGAGTCCCTGGTTGAAGGACTTGGGGAGATAAGGCTCCTGGGCATCAGCCTGCACTACCTCCTTATGAATGTGCATGTTTCAAATCTCTTTCTGGACACTGAGTGGCCACCCCAGCAGATCTGGGGCTGGATAGGGGTGAACAGAGCTTGATTGGAAAGGCCCCCACCTACCCGGAATGGGCTGGGACCACTGCCCTGTCTAGCTTGGGCCTTCAGGACTGCAGTCCTCCCTGCTCCCTGATGGGTGGTCTGGGAAGCTGCTCCCTGACAGCCTTCTGCTTCCCCTTCTCCAAGGCTCCTGGTGAAGCCAAGGCTGAGCCCGGCCAGGATTTCCAAGGCCTGCGTCCCAACGCGGATCTTTTCCAGCTTAATTCCCCTCCAGTCGCTCTGTCAGCAGCTCCCCCCCGCCCCATCCATCTTCCCCTTGTCCTTCACAGCCTGCCCAGCTCCCGCTCCTTCCAGGCTCCAGTGGGGCCCCTCTACAGGAGGACCCGGCGCCTGGCCTCCAAGGCTGCCCTGTCCATCAGGATCTGATCTCCTGGCTGGCCTGGAGAGTCACACGGGGGACTGATGGGTTTCACAGCTTCCCCCCTCAGAGGGAATAGCTGTCTCCCGACACCGAATCTGAGATGCGTATTTCAAATTCTTTGACAGAATGCTTTTAGCAGAGCTGAGGGTCTGATAAATCTTTCTGCTTGGCAGAGTCTTGTGGAGTCTTGATCAGGAGCTTGGGCTCAGGGAGCAGCTCCAATTTTTTCTTGGAGACTGTGGGCAACCGAGAGGTGAGGAGATGGGTTCCCAAGGCCCTGGGCATCTCAGAAAAGCCACAGTAGCTCTCTTGGTAGGAGAATTCAAGTTTTAGAGATGGAACCAAGGCCAGGGGCAGGGGACTTTGGGGGCATAACAGGCCTGGTGGTCCTGCCCTTGGGGGTCCCCATCCAGCTGGGGGAGACAAGCACATACATCAGTGGAAAATTACAGCTGCCTGAGGGAGAGGCCCGAGATGCTCTATGTGCTCTTTGTGGAGGTTTGACCCCACATGGGAGGTGGGTCGGAGCTCCCCGAAGCTCTCAAAACTGGGTTGGTGTCGGAGGAGCAAGCGTTAGTGAGGAGCGGAGCTGGAGGGAAGGACAGGGCTGGAGGATGAAGCTTTGTTAGTGGAACGGAGTCGAATGGAGCACGCCTTTCCAGCCGCCTGGTCCATGACCCCGCATTGCATGTACACCAGCACACAGAAATTTCACTGGGAAAAAGCATCCAACCACACACTAAGATGCCTGTGCTTTTCTCTATGTATATTACACTTCCATAAAAGTTTAAAAGGTGTTTTTCACCTCAAACATCTGGCATGACACCAACATGTTAAAAAAAATTGTTGGCTAGGTGGAGTGGCTCACGCCTGTAATCCCAGCACTTTGGAATGCCGAGACAGGAGGATCACTTGAGCCCAGGAGTCCATAACTAGCTTGGAAAACCTAGCAAGAGCCCATCTCTAAAAAAATAAAAGACGTAGCCAGGCATGGTGGTGTCTGCCTGTAGTCCCAGCTACTTGGGAGGCTGAGGCAGGAGGATTGCTTGAGCCCAGGAGGTTGAGGCTACAGTGAGCTTTGATTGTGCCATGCACTCCAGCCTGGGTGAAGAATGAAAGCTTGTCTCAAATTAAAAAACAAAAAATTATCATTGTGTCTGAGAGTTGGGATTGTGTGGGACTGACTTGCCCTATCCCATTTTTTCTTATCGATGTGCCTGTATTCTAGCTTTGCCTGTGTTTACAATGGAGATGGGGTCTGTGAGTGTTTTCAGATGTCTCACTCCTGGCTGGGAAAGGCTCTTCTGCCAGGCACAGTGGAGGACAGGTTTTACTGTCACCCCTCATCTCCAGATGTGGCTGTTTATCAGAGCAGCGGGTGAGGGGCGGGCACCCTCGGACCAGGGTTCTCTGCACGCGGTATAGACCGACACCCTTTTTGCAATCGCAGTCTAGCTCACAGGTCCTGGGGAGATCTTCTGACGCGGGCCTTGGTTGGGGAGAAGCCAAGAAAGAAGAGGAAGGGACTGATGTCGGTCCCTCCAGAGGGGAGGGAAGGGGACCATGGCAGGTCAGCTGGAGCCCAGGCTCCCCAGGGAGTTCCTGAGTGTTCCCAGGTAGTGCAGGTCAGGTGGAGCTCAGGCCACCCTTGGAGCTTCCGAGTGTTCCTAGGTAGCACTTTCACACCTGGCTTCCCATTCTGCCATGGAGGGGCGCCTGGGAGTCAGTCCTGGGGTGATATGACATGACTATGATCATGTGCTGTTCAGGGAGTTTCCATGCCATGCTGGCTTCAGTAGATCCATATTGTCCGAAGGGACCCCCACCCTCTGGAGTGTGGACTGTGCCAGTTTTCCAGATGAGTGCACGTTATCACAAAAGCTGACTTGTCCGAGCTGTACAGTTGATGAGGGAAGGGCGGGGACCAAACCCAGGCCTAACTGACCCTCCCTCTGAGGGTATGAGCCCGAATGTCCATTTAACTTCCCATCGCTGACTCCCCCAGGAGGGTTTCCCCAGCATCGTTGGCAGAGCGTCTGGATGTTGAATTTGCACGGCTCTGTAGAACTGTTGGTGCAGAGGTCCAGTAGTGTGGCCCCTCCCCCTACCTTCCTCCCATCCATTTTGTTATTGATAAGGAACGCAGAATGACAAACCTCGTTTGAATCCAAGCTGTGTCCTGGATGGGTTATTCTACATCTCTGAGCCTCCTCTCCAGAGGAGGAGTTCTAATAGTGCCTCACTCATGGGGTTGTGGGAGAGCAGAAGTGGCAATGCACGTGGAACCCACGGTGCCTACTGTGCCCTCAGCCACGGCCTCCTCTCCTCCTTAGACACTATCATGGATCCTGTAGCAAAGTAGGCTGCTGTTTCCCACCTGAACCATCAGTGTCTGGAGAGTCAAGCATCCTTGCCCTCACTGTTGTCACCCTTCCCAAAGCCTTGTCACCGGCGTTTCCTGAAATGCTGCTGAAACAGGAAGTCATAGTCCCCGCAAGGCTCTTGCTGAGGGCGGCTCAGCTGGGTCGTGGTCTCTTCATAGCAATTTGTCAGCTTTGGTCACCCTCCCTTCAAGGGCTGCAGAGCCCAATCGGTTCTGTTATTGCTGTGTAACAAAACATCCCCAAACAGGGGCTCCCCAATCCAGGTCTTGCCTCGGATCAGCATTGTGGGTCTCAATCGGCATCTCTTACCGGCTGCATGAGTTGGTGGCTGGGCCTGGGCTCATCTCAAAGACTTTTTCTCTGGGTATCTGGGCTGGAATGACTCAAATCGCTGGGCTGCAGGGTGCCGGGGCGTCTCAGGTTCCTCTCTCTCCGTGGTGGCGTTAGGGCAGCCAGCTTCTTAAACAGAGGCTCAGGGCTTCCAATCGCTTTACATGCTTCACTCTGGCCCACTTTATGATGATCACATTGAAAAGTAATCTGAGCAGAAGAAACAGCATTTGCAATGCCTCTGAGCTACAGAAAAGCATGGCTTCAGTTTCACTCTCTGAAATGGGAATGGCATGTAATCCCCCGTGTACAGTGCTGTGGCGTGATTCAAATAAGATGAAGCAGGTGGAGGAGATCCGGGATCCGGAAACCCACTTGGTGTAACGACCACACATTCTAGGTGCTCCACTGTGGCCTGCAGGGGAAAGTCCTGTGCAGGGGAAGGCCTGACTGGTGGGGAGCTCATCCTCATGGATGTGACATGCCAGCTCAGAGTCTCAGGGTACACTGGAGCCTGGACATGGGGACACCTGTTACCAAGGGGGCATTTCTTCTGTCCCTTAACACCAGCATTATGAATGGCTCCACTGTGGTTTTCCATCACCAGAAAGGGATCTCCACGTGTCGCGTGTCAATAACGGTATATTTTTAGCAGCAGCCCAAACCAGGGGAAAACTGTACTTGAAAGCACATGCGCCGCCTTGCAGCTGCCTGGGCAGAGGACGGAGGGCCTGGATTTGGGGTGGGTCAGAGGGGAGACGGGGGTGAGCTGGATGTCAGGTCACATTTGTTTCTCAGGGTAGGACACCAGGGCCATGTTTCAGAGGCAACTGCTGGTGCCCTTTCCTTTGGAGGCCAGGGGCTAAGCTGGGGATGCTGGTGCCTCTGTCCCTGTCCATCTACGGCCCACCATGGGGCTGAGCATGTGATCACAGAGCTGATGGGGTCAGTGCCTGGACCCGGGGCTGCCCCCACTTCTCAGGAGGCTTGGTGCTGGGGTGTCCTGAGAGCACCTGCCTCTGCCCCATATGTGGGTGCTGCACTGACCTGGGTCTTGTCCCTGCCCCTCCCAGCTGTGGGGCCCCTGGCACCTTCCTGGGTCCTCTGATCCCTGTTTTCTCCACAAGTGTCATGACTGCAAAGGGGGACACAGCTCCAAGGGCTGCATAGGGGCCACTCCTCCCTCTGAGTAGAATGAGGAAGAATCTAGAACGGGTGTCACACCAACCATCAGCGGACAGGATGGGGAGAGTTTATATACTTACTTCTCCTTGATATCTTTTTTAGCTCCTGGCTTCATTGGCTTGAGCTACACGCTTCAAGTTCAAGGAACTTTATATTTTTTCTTAAGGAAAAGGTGATAGATGGTAGATGGCCATTAACAATTTTTTTTGGATAATATGGAATGGCCTGAAGAAGAAAAGCTGATCTTACCACTCATCAGAGGAGGCCACCCTCAACAATGCAGTCTGTGTCATTCCAGACCTTTATAGATTTTGGTTATTATTTATTTTATGAATATGTGTGTATTTTTTGGGGGGGGTTGGAGTCTCACTCTATCACCCAGGCTGGAGTGCAGTGGCACGATCTTGGCTCACTGCAACCTCCACCTCCCGGGTACAAGAGATTCTCCTGCCTCAGCCTCCTGAGTAGCTGGAATTACAGGTGCGTGCCATCATGCCCAGCTAATTTTTTGTATTTTTAGTAGAGACAGGGTTTCACCATGTTGGTCAGGCTGGTCTCGAACTCCTGACCTTGAGATCCGCCAGCCTCAGCCTCCCAAAGTGCTGGGATTACAGGCCTGAGCCACTGCGTCTGGCTGAATATATGTGTATTATTTTTTGATAGGCTCTAACTCTCTCCTACTGGTCGCTACTCTCTTCCCCCCATCCCCCTGCTTTCCCGGCCCCTTCCCCACCCGACCCATCTAGTCCCTGCAGGACTGGGGCCTGATCTCACACAGGAGCTGCAGCCCAGAGGATTCTGGGAGAGGCAGCGTGTGCAGGGGAGAGGTGGCACAGGACAATAGGGCCTTGTATCCCATGCAGGCAAAACACCCACTGGACCCCACTGGCCAGTGTGTGGGCTTCTTGCAGAGTCAGCAAGCTGCCCCAAACAAACAGACAGGAGGGTAATGAAGAGGTGCTCACTGCAGCAAGAGCGCTGGCTCTGCATCAGAGGCCCATGGCTGTGACTGTTTTGATCAGGAAGCCGGGGACATATGTCGCCTTGGAGAACAAACCAGGGCACCAGAGGGGCCGCCGGCCCTCCCCCCGCCCTTCCCCCAGCCCCTGCTCTTTATCAGTCCCCTCCTCTCCCTTGGGCTGCAAACAAAAGGTCGTGGGTACCTGGGCCCGGGAGACACCGTGACACAGGATGTTCCCAGCATTTGGGATATTTCCTCCGCCGTCTGACTGATATGTCCTAGAGAAAGCACGGGGTTCTCGAGGGAGCTCGGGGCTGTAAAAACTCCAAAACACAGGAACAACAAAGCCGTAAATCTGGGCCTGCCACAGCCGCTCTCAGCTGAGGGTGTCTGGTTCAGGCCGTGCCATGTGGTTACAGGAGGCCTAGGAGCTTAGGTTAGAATCCTAAGGGGTAGAAGGCAGCACGGACTGGCGCTTTCCACAGGCCCATGCAGGGCTGGCCCTTGTCAGGTGCAGGAGGTCACACCAAGCATGGTCTCCTGTGTGTAGCAAGTGGGAGCTGGGCAGCCCAGGGAGTGAGGGTGGCAGCGGCTGTGGGGCCAGGGATCCCCTTTGGTGCCCTGGAAGAACAAGGGTTGACCCCATCTCTGTTCTCTTTTAGATGAGCAAGTTACTTATCCTAATGAAGCTGGAGGGTCCTCTGTAAATGGGGCTAATGACATCACCTGCTTAAAAAGTTTGATTGTGAGAGTGAAATGAGATAATGTCTGTTAGGCTTGGGGTGTGACGACAGGGAGACAGTTTGCACTCACCGTATTTCCCCATTCCCTACCACTCCTCCTCCTCACAACTGCTGCCAAGGCTGAGGATCCATCAGCTCATGCCCACTCTGCAAACAGAAGTCACTCCAGGTATTTTACATGGAGGGATTTAATACAGGGGGATGGTTTTACAGGTGAGGTAAAGGGGAGATGCCAACCTGCAGGTGGTGAGGCAGCACAGGGATCAACCACAGCAGAAAGTCACTTCTTGGGCTGGAGTGACAAAGGAGGAGAAGGTGTCATGTAACCTAGGAGCTAGGGTCATCTGGTGAAAACTGGACCATTGATTGCCTGTCTAGTGGGAATAGGGACCATGGAGGGAAGGGCATTTTCAAAGGAGCTGGAGCCAGAAAGGAGGTTGGGGGATGAGGAGAGAGAGAGAGAGAGAGAGAGAGAATGAATAAATACTTCGCCCTGAAGTCTTCCACAGATGCCTCCCATTGGCTGAACCTGCCCAGAAGTCAGAGCACGCAGAACCTGGGAAATGTATTTCCCATTGATACAAAGCAGGGGAGGGGTGGAAGTGGCAGCCCAGTGACCAGCAGAGACCAAATATCATGGAAGTTAATGATAGGGGTCTGGGGAAGAGATTTCCTCCTGGCCCTGAATGCTAGCTTCCAAAACTTTTTAGTTGAATGACTTCATGTCAATTTTATGACCTTTCTTGGCTTTGGTTTCCTGATCCACAAATAGGATATTGAAAAATGTTAAGTTGTTGGGTTGTTATGGAGAGCAAACCTAATGCCACCTATGAAGCCATTAGCCAAGGGCTTGGTCCAGATCAATAAACATCAGCCATCACTTATGTCAGAAAACGGGTCAACCAGAGATCAGATCAAGGTCTTAGAACACCAGCAAATGTTGCTCAACTCTCAGCATGGCAATTGGCGCAGCTGACCTGGGGCCCTTGTCAAAGAAACAGGTATAACAACCGTTTTATTGGGAAGGAATCACTCATAAAAGCTTGCCACCTCATCTGCCAAGAATGACATAAGCTCCATACTGAAGGTGGCTTCTGGGGGGAAGGAAATGAGTTGAGGGGATCTCCCCTGTCACATACATTCTTCAGGGATTAGAAAACCGTTAGCTGTTACCGCAATGGAGACATTCAGCAATGGCCATTGGAAATGTGTGCCTATCCCTGCTTCTCGTTTCCTCATTCAGGAATCTAAATGTTCCTGACACCCTGGCACAGCCTGTTGGCATGGCTTCTCATCCTGGTTGAGTACACACTGATCTCACGAGTGGGAATAAAACGTTCTATTTGTGAGTGAGAGCCTCCAAAGTGACTTCTTCACTTCCTGAGGAGGATCTTAAAGAAGGCCACAGAGTGAGTCATTCTCACCACGCCCTGACTGGACCGCCGAGCTGGGAATCTCCTTTGTAGAGATGGGGGAGGGTAGTGTTTCTGAAATCCACCCACCTGCTCCAGATTACATGCCCAGGACCCCCAAGAATCGGAGCACAGTGGGCATGCTCTGGGCCTCCCTGCCTTTGCCATGCTATTATTCGAGTGAGTCAGCTAAGTCAAACACACTGCTGATGCTGAGGAGACCTATTTTACACAAGTGCTTTGGGTTGGTTCTCCACTCGCTCTAAACTGAGTCCTCAGTGGCTGTCATTAGGGTGAGTCTCAGCAAAGTGTCTACAGAGAAAGTGGTGATGATAATGATGGTGGTGATGATGATGGTGATGGTAATGATGGTGGTGATGATGATGGTGATGATGATAGTGATGATATTGGTGATGATGATGATGGTGATGGTGGTGATGGTGATGATGTGATGGTGATGATGGTGACGTGATGGTGGTGGTGATAGTGATGATATTGATGATGGTGATGGTGGTGATAGTGATGATGGTGACGGTGGTGGTGATAGTGATGATATTGGCGATGATGGTGAGATGGTGATGATGGTGATGGTGATGATGGTGATGTGATGGTGATGATGGTGATGCTGTTGGTAATGGTGATGATGGTGACAATGATGGTGGTGGTGATAATGGTAGTGATCAAGATGATGATGGTGATGGTGGTGATGGTGATGATGATGTGATGGTGATAATGATAATGTTGATGGTGATGGTATTGGAGATGATGGTGATGATTGTCATGGTTATGGTGATGATGATAGCCATCCTTCATCGAGCATTTGCTATCAGTCAAGCGCTGTGCTAATATATTCTCTTTAACCTTATCAGACACCCAGTAAGCCAGATGCTATGCTGTAAAAATGTCCTAATTTTACAGATGAAAAAAATCAAGGCTTGGAGGAGTGAAGTAACCTGCCTGGGCCATGCCATTAGTAAGTGGTCAGGTAGAGTCACTGCAGGTCTGTCTGATGGCAGAGCCTGCATATATGTTTAGTACCTCCTGGCCTCATGCCAGGTACAGTGCTGGACCCTGGGGATACTGTGGCCACTAAGATGAAGGGAATGGGTCATGAGACTCATGGCTCTAGTGTAGTGAAATAAGACTTGCTAAAGAGCAGAGTCTTTTACTGTTTCTTCTAAGCTACAAGGGCTGCCAGATTCTGAGGACCAGCCTGACATGAGAGCAGAGAGCACAAACATCTGTCTTGGGAGGCCCAGGAAGTGGTCAGGAACTGATCACTGGAATGATGGGAGGGACCTTGTAACCCATCTATTCCTGGTCAGAATGTGGCTGGGAAATCAACTCAGGTGGAAGGTGGAAGTGGGCAGGGAGGAAAAGACACAGCAGCACGGCTGAGTGCTGCCAGCAGGCTCTTGCTGGTCTGGAAGGGCAGATAAAAAGGCTTACAGCGCCTGACTTTGTAAGGCAGTGCACACAGACATGGGGGACATAGGCTTTGGGGACTCAAGATTCAGAACCTTCTCTCCACAATCCCATGACTCTGAATAGAGGATTCCGCCTCTCCCAGCCTCGGCTCTTCAGCTGTACATCAAGGATTGATAGAATACTTCCTTCCTGAAGTTACAAAGATCTTAGATGAGCCAGGGCAAACAATGCTTTCCACTATACCTGCCCTCCAGATGCACCACTGATGTGGTAACTATGCCTATTGAATCTGCAATATGTGATGATGAGGCCCTCGTTTCCCACGTGACAGATTTGGAAACTGAGGCTTGATGAGGCGAGGTTTAAGTGGTAGGGCTAGATGATAACTCACGGCTTCTGAGGACTAGCCTAAGGGTTGAGCACAGGCCAAAGGGGTCTCCTTTCCCTGAAGTTGTTTCTGTGTGATTGCCTCTTGCACCTGACCACAACATCAACTCCTTATGTTGCATCATATATTATCAACATTATATAATGTCTAGCATATTATATATTAGGTATGTATATTTTATAATATAAATATTATGCAATGCAAGCATTTTATGTAATATCATAGGATATCACCATGTGTGTAGGTTAAAGTGGATTGAGTCCATGAAACCCCAGCAGGTGGATGGGGACACCTGGTGAGTTGTGAAACCAGCTGGGGATGGACAAACACCCAGAGGGACAGGTACCCAGGTGTTCTTGAAGAAGTATTTAGCTTCAGGAAAGAGAAGGCAGTTGCTGGTAATTCTGAGAGTGCCTTAAAAGATAATTGTGGCTTCACAGCAGTAAGAAACGGACAAAGTTGCCTCTTGTCTACCCCTTTCAGAACCACTGTGAGAATAGCTAGCACTCATGGACTAATGACAGGGGATGACCCGCAGTCGCCATCCCACTGAATCCTTCCAGGAACACCTGCACGTGGAAGCAGGTATTGCTCTCTCCCCTTTGCAGGTGAGAAAATGCAGCCCAGGGAGATGGCGGGATGTGGGGAGCTGGGAATCCCCCTCAACTCGGCTCCAACGCTCCTGGCACAGCTCCAGGCCAGTGCAAGAGAGAAAACTCCCAAGCGCATATCCCAGCTCATCCTGTGGGGTAGGAAGGAAAGGCTCCAGACATAATTAGAAGTGCTTCAGAGCGAGTGGAAAGTTCTCAGGAAATGTATTATCATTAGAGCTGGCCGCTTGCCTCCCTGGACAGGGAGAGGGCATGCATGTGCGTCTATGGTGCATCCACTCACCGTCCAACTTCCTATATGAAATCCTTCTCATCACAGAAAAGTAAAAAATCGGGCTTGCTTCCTTGCATGAACTTTTCTTCCATCCGTGTTTCTAAGGGAATCAGAGAGGCTGTCGACCCAAAGGGCAGGAGCTAGGTGCACCTGGTGGAAGGAGGTCCCTGATTGCCTTGTAGATTCAGAAACTTCCCCTGAGCACCCGGTGCCTCAGTTTCCCCATCTCCAAGTGTTCTGAGAACACAGAGGAGGGAACTGCTTGGAGGACCTCCAAGGTCCCTTCTGGGTCCTGGGATTCTTTCTTTTGGCAAAGAAAAGCCAGAGAGGCAGTGTGATGTCACGGCTGAACGCAGGGCCTCCGCAGCAGAACTGCCGGCTGTCTATGCCGGCTTTGCGCCATCTCCACTGTCCTGACCTTTGGAAAGTGTCTCCCCATCGGCCATCACTTTCCCCATTTGTAAAGAGGAGATGAAAATGGAAATACCTATCTTCGGGTTCCATCCTTTGAGGTAAACCTTTCGGGAGGTTGAGTTAGCACACATGCAATGTGCATGTAACCACCCAGCGCTGAGAGAGCTTGTCCGTGTCCAGTGTTTCTGGAGAAGGTGGCATCTTCCCTCCACACCTCTCCCCCAGGTGATAGCAGCACATGGTCAGTCCTGGGGGTTCAAGGAGAGGGTTGCCTTGGGGGTTGATGGACACTTCCTAGGCCAGCCTCCTTCTTTTACTCACATATGCTTACCACCCTCCAGTGCTGGTCCTGGAATTTAGTTCAAAGAATAACCCGTGAACACAGGTGACAGGGACATCTGGTATGTAAGTACACCTGAGTGCACATGCAGAAACTCTAGAAGGGCTGGGGTCATGAAAGATGTGTTGCCTTGGTGGGGGTGGAGGTGCCCAGGGCAGAGCCTTTCCTGGCAGGATTCCTCTGTGGAAGCTGGGGGAGCGGGAGCGGGAGCGGCCGAGGGGGCTCAATTCCTGTGAAGGGCGGGAGCCTCAGAGCTCCTGGGCCTTCCCGCATCCTTCCTGGCCCGGCGACAAGGACCCTATCTATGGGCAGAGTGGGGGCAACAATGGCAGTAATAATAGTAACTGTCATAGTAGCAGGTCATGGTATTGAACTCATAATCTAAAATATAAGTTTTTAAAATATATTTAATATTTTTCACACATAAACTTATTTTTGTAACACAATGTGGCGGGTACTAATACCTTCAGGGTACAGATGAGGCACACAAAGTGCAGTAACTCATCACAGTCGCAGGGCGAGAAGGTGGATGGAGGGGCTGTGGCTTTGCAGCCATCTCTGCCATCTGAGCACTGTGCACTGACCTTTGTGCAGGTGGGGATGCCTGAGGCTTGATGTGTGTCTCTGGGTGCCGTGTATGTGTGTAAGTGTACAGTGAGGGACCTCAGCATGGGTTAGCAGCAGGCAGTGGGGTTCTTAGCCTGCCTCCACCACTTGGGAGTTGGATCTATGAGTTAGTCATTCCCTGCCCCCCTGTGCCTCGGTTTCCCCATAGGAGGATAACAAGACCCTCTCCTGGAGCAGCTGTGAGGAGACCAGAGAAAACCTGTGGCTGGTTAGCTCCATGCCTGGCTCATTGAAGGGGTCCATAAATGGCAGGCACCGGGTGGGTCACGGGAAGGTGGACCCCAGAGCTCCTCCCATGGCTGGGGACCTGCCACTCCCTAAACTTGCCAACAGGCTGTCTTCAAAGAAAATGTTCAAGGGAAAGTGTTCACCCCTTGCCATCCTCTTGAGGACAGTGATTCTCAGCATAGCCCTTGGAGAAGCTGTTAGCCACGCTGGCCAGCAGAGCAGTTCTGGGAGGCCAGAGGTTGCTGGATGGCGAGGTCTGCTGAGTGACTGAGTGACCGTGCAGAGAATCCTCCTGCTCCTTCCCTCATCCTGAACCAGCCAAGGACATCAGGAGGAAACATGGGGTTGATCTGGACCAACAGCTAGAGCAGGAGGGTGCTTACCTCATTGCCACGTTGACAGCATCAGAACGTGGGGATGCAGCAGGAGAAGCCAGGAGCCTAGTTGCTCACAGCAGGAGCAACTAGAAGACAGCAAGGCCTGATGGGGCCCTGCAAAGCCTTCCCAGGCGTGTGGGTGAGCCAGGCTGCAGACCCCTGCCTGAGAGCATGGAGGGGAGGGGAGTTAGGATCCAAAAACTATCGGGTACTATGCTTATCACCTGGGTGATCAAACAGCCTGTATACCAAACCCCTGTGACATGCAATTCACCTATATAACAAACCTGTGCATGTAGCCCTGAGCCTAAAATAAAAGTTAAAAAAAAATCCCCCCTCAGAGCAGAAAAGGGAGAGACAGGGAAGCAGCTGAAGGCAGCGGCCAGTCTGGGGAGCTGGGGGAGGTCAGGTGAGGGAGGAGTTTGCTTCCCCAACCTGTGCAGTTTAACCTGCAGCCCTAACTCACCCGAGGGCACCTGCTGGGGCCCAGTGCCTCTGGGGGTGTTTGTTCTGACTGCCGAGGCCCCAGCCGGGCTGGCTGTGAATATTTTCAGTGTCATCTGATCTTTCCATCTCCTTGGCTGTCCCGTAGAGGGGACCAAAGGACTTTATTTCAGGACATTCCCACCATTCCTGCAGGGTGCCACATAGATGATAACCATATCTGCACGCACGGTCGGGTAAGCGGAGGGTCTGGGGCCATCTCTCTGTTTCCTTTCTATAAAGTCACTACAGGAAAATAGGATGCTAATTCTATTTTCATTTACATGAAGTGAATAATAAATGACTTTACATTTGAATAGGCATTAATTGTCCAAATGTATCATTTCAGAAATTTTAACAAGAAGCTTCAGTGTACTTCCATGAATGTAACTTCCTTTTTCATAGCAAGAGATGTGATTAATCTACCATACAATTCAGTCACGGAAGGTGTACACGTCAGTGATTTTAGTGTACTTACGGATTTATGCAGCTATCACAATCACCAGTTTTAGAACATTTTCATCACCCCGAAAAACCATGTTCATTAGCAGTCACTCCTTTTACCTGCCACCTCCCCAAGCATAGCTTTGTTAAAGGAAATCAGGCTTTACATTGGAAATAGCTATGTGCAATTCTTGACCAACACGTGAAGGGTCCCTTTTAAAAATCTTGATGTCACTTTGTTTGCACAAGTGTGTGATAAAAAGATCTAGGAGAAATTTCAGAAAGTATTTAAAACCTTGGACTGTCGAAGAATTCCCATAGCTCTTTCTTTCTTTTCACGGCTAAATGCAATGCTGACATTTACTGCGGTGATGAGGGTATGTCCTAAGCTCGGCTGGACTTGTTTGATTGGGCATTTCACAGCACTGCTGCTGCGGAAGCTGTGGAGCACACACGCATGGTTAGAACAGGTCCGGCCCCTGGCCGCCCAAAGGGTGCACCTGCAGGGAAACTGAGGCCTTCCTCTGGACTCTGCGCCTCCTCAAGGTCCCTCCTGAAAGGTCTGCATCCCACCACAGGCTGATGGGGCTGGCGCCGTCCATCCTTGCCCTGGGCCCTGTAGTGTTGGCGTGGTTGAGGGGTCTGCGGCCACGCTGCCTCTCCCAAGGAGGCTTGGGCAACCCAGCGAGGAGGAAAGCTTGAATAAACTTCAGGAAGAACAAATCCGTTCTCCCACTTTCCCAGAACCCAAGGGCTGCCACACTTTAGGGATGTGTTGTTTTTGAACCTGAGCCCATCATGGCCCTGGACATTGATCAAAGAGAGTGAATTGTTTTTCCTAAAAGTGTGGGGATGGGTCAGATCAGCAGAATTTCAGGTGCAGTGACTCAGCTTTTCCTCTGCAGCTACCACCTTCCAGACATGGCCCCCACGGGGTGGCATCCAGACCCTCTCCTCGGGCTTGCTTCTCTGGGGACCCCCACACCACGGTTACGGTCTGGGATTTGGAATCAGACAAACAAATGGGTTTCAAGGTCTCACTTTCCAGCTGCTCGGAATGAACACCAGCAAACTCCTTCACTTCCCTGAATCTCAGCTTCTCACATTTAAAGTGGGGATAAGACTGGTGGGCAATAAACACCCCCTCTTGCGAGGGTTAAGGTAAAATCAGAACAGGAGATGAGCGCAAAGTCCCTGGCAGTGTTTCTGGCACAGACAAAAACGTGTGGCAAACCTGGAGTGGCCAGACTCCCCCTCAGTGTCCCCAGAGGCCACTACACTTTGGTGGATCATTCCCGAGCCCACTCACAGCTTCCTTCTTTCAGCACTTGCCTCTCCACAGATTGGGAGGGTGGGTGAGCCTCCAGCCTCCAGCCTTTGGGTTGAGGGGTTCCTGGGAAAATCTGATAAAGCTAATGGGAATTCCTCACAGAAGGTTGACTCCCATGTGGAATTCCACACCCGACCCAAGTGGACTCACGCAGCCACTAAAAGGCAGATGTGGACCCAGGGTAGGGTCCCCTCAACTTGGAAGAATCGTAACAATTCAGGCCAGGGAATTTGAGAACTTCTCGCATGAATGCTTGTTTGCATTGATGTAGCTGCTTCCCCATAAGACAGCACACACAAGATGATGTCTTCCTTTCTCATGAGAACATCTGTTGGGGCCTGTAGAGGCTGCGTGAGGAGGCTCCCAGCCTCCAGATAGATATGGGCAAGTTCTTCATTCCCAGTGAACTGAATGTTCTGTCTGAACTCAATGCCTCAATGGCACAGATGTAGACTCAGAGAGCTCTTAGATCCATGCAGCATTGGTGTGGAATTGGTCGTCTGCAAGGATTGGTGGTGAAGGCCAATCCTTCCCAGAGCAGGAGTGGGCCTGCTGCATCTGGAGAGTCTGTCCTGCTCCCTGGGCTGCTGGCCTCTCTCGCAAGGCTGTGGACCGGCCTCACTTCAATGACATGGCTTGTCTCGTGCATGAGTGCACCTAGGATTTCCAAGTCTGCTATTGATTTTCAAACTGCAAACAAAAATGCATTCATTCCGCGGGCCTCGCCATAGCCTTCCATTATCCACTTAGCGTCACATTACAAAAATAGCTTTAAACAGTTTTGCTTGAAATATTGGACACATCCACTCACTGACAGTGAGGTTTTGTTTGGTTGTCTGACTTGGCTTTGGGGCATAACTTTTCACATGGAGGGCGTACACGCCCGTCACTTTGACACAAGTGGGGATGTCGGTATTTATTTTTGCCTCGAGAAAATGACGGGGGAACAGGGAGGATAAAAATAATTTCCAGAAAGGGCCATGCCAAGCCCCACCACGTCTGTGCAGGCCATGGACCTCCTTCCTCAGCCTGTGAATTCCTTTGGTTTGAGGGAAGAGTCATCCTCTAGCCCGGAAGAGCCTCTGAGGCTGCCTGAGAATAACAGGGCCTGGCTGGAAACCTGACTTCTCTGGCTGCTGGTTGCCCAGTGGCATCATTCAGGGAGCTCTTAAAAATGCCAGTGCCTGAGTCCCACCCAAGACCCATTACATCGTCTTCTCCTGGGTGGGGCCCAACACTCCTATTTTTAAAGCTCCCCAGGTGACCTTGACCAGCAGCCAAGGTTGGGTAGTACTGCCCTGGAGTCGCCCATGGAGTGATAGAGTAATTCCTGCTCTTTGGAGAGAGATTAAGGTCCACTTGATGGCTGGGAAGCAGTGCTTCTGGGACGAGTGCTTTACCTGGGGTGGTCATTTTCTGGGACCACCATGGGTTACCATCTACCAGGTGCTACCACCCTGGAGAAAGAGGCATTGTCTCCCACCCAGTGACCCCATCTTACTGTTCTTGGTGTCTGGTCTCTCATTCTCCCCCACAATGTTCCTTTTGCATTGCAGCCCTGCCCATGGCACCACCTCAGTAACTTCTGTATCATCTTAAGACAAAAGGCAAAGTTCCTGCTGCCCTGACTTTCAAGATTCTGTGGCCTGGCCCGTGTCCAAGTCCCCCGTGTAAGCGGGTGCCGCTCAAGAGCACTGGCTCTGAAGCTCACTAGGCACATTCCTGCCCCACACTCCCTAGTGAGGGACTCGGGGGAAGTTCATGAATCTCCCTGTGCTTCAGCAACCCCACCTGGAAAGTAGGAATGACTGTAGAGCCCACCTCAAAGACTGCCATGAGGATTAAAAGATTGCACTGTGGTACGGGGCTGAGTGCTGTGCATGGCAGGTAGTGAGCATCCAAGCAATAGTACCTATTGGCCCGTACTCTCTGGACATGGACATTTTCCATCCCTCAGACTCACTATGCTCCCTCTTAACTGGGGCTTGGGACACACCATTGTCTCTTCCTAGGGTATGCTTTCTTTCCCTTATTTTCCTAGTTAATACTACTTCCTCCAGGAAGCCTTCCCTGATTCAGTGGCAAGATCAGGGTTTCTTGAAATTGTTTATGGCACTTTCTACTTCTTCCCCAGGCCACTTGCCACAACTTTAATCACTATATATGTGTCTCTAGAATATAAATTCTACAAGGGCATGAACTGGATTCTTTGTTTATTAGGTTTTCCCACCAGCATGTAATAGGTGCTCAGTTAATACTGGCTGCATGAATGAGTGAATGAATAAATTGCACTGTTTGGAAAGGCTTGCAGTCATTTGCCCTTCACTCCATCTTTGGGTGGTGGCTTTGTGGTCCATCGCCATGTGCCAGAGTCAACATCTGGCAAGAACAAGTTTCAGCCTTTCACTTTGCTCCACCAAGACATCTTGATTCTAGCTCCGCTCCTGAGTTGACCTGGCTTGTTGGGTCCCTGCTCAGAGTGGACTTTGCCTATTCATATACTCAGGACTCTCCTCTGTTTCCTTGGTTGATAGGTGTACACACACACACACACACACACACACACACACACACACACAAGCAATTCGGGCCAGAGAATTTGTGGACTTCCCACATTAATGCTTATTTGCCTTGATGTTGCCATTTCCCCACAAGAGAGCACATGCGAGATGACATCTTTCTCATGAGGACATTTGTTGAGGCCTGTGGAGGCTGGGTGAGGAGGCTCTCAGCCTCCAGGTAGATACGAGCAAGACTTTCATTCCCAGTGAACTAAATGTTCTCTCTGAACCCGGTGTCGCAGATTTAGATTCAGCGTTTAGAACCTGGCAACATCAGCACAGAAGTGGTTGTTAGCAAAGACTGGTAAGCACCGATCTCTTCTCATGTTCTCCAGTTTTTCATTTTGTATTGACATTAAATTTACATACTATAAAGTTAATCGTGTTCGTTATTTATAGTTTTCTTGATTTCATTGAATTCTTTCTCTGTATTTTCTCGAAGTCCACTGAGCCTCCTTAAAACAATTATTTATAATTATTTGTCAGGTAAGTAATATATCTCCATTTCTTTGGGGTATTCTATCAGGATATTATTGTGTTCTTTCAGTGGTAACCTTATGTCTCCTTGGATTTTTATATGTCTTGTTGCCTTGAGTTGATGTCCCCACGTTCGAAGAAGTAGGGACTTCTTCCATTCTTTGCAGACTGGCTTTGTCTGGGAAAGATTAATTTTTTTAAAGCGAACAACTCTGTGGCACTTAGTGTATTCAATATGTTGGACAACTATCACCTCTGTCTAGTTCCAAAATATTTTTTTCACCCCAAAGGGAAATCCCATACCCATTAGCCATCTCTTCTCATTCCTCTCTCTTCAGGCCTAAAAACCACTAACCCATTTTCTGCCTCTATGAATTTACCTATTCTGGACATTTCACGTAAATGGAATCATACAATAGGTGATGTTTTGTATCTACCTTCTTTGACTTAGCATGATGTGTTCAGGGTTCACCCATATTGCAGCAGGTATCAGAACTTCATTCCTTTTTAAGACTCATTAATATTCACGTGTGTGGATAGACCGTATTTTGTGTTTATGCATTCATCTGCTAATGGATTTTTGGGCTGTTTGTGCCTTTTGGCTATTGCAAATAAGGCTGCTATGAACACGTGTGTACGTGTCTTCGTATAAACACTTTCATTTCTCTTGGGTACACACCCAGGAGTGGAATTGCCGGGTCATACACTAACTCTAGCTTTCATCTTTTGAGGAACTGACAAGCTGTTTTATCTAGTAGCTGCATGATGTTACATTCTAACGCCGTTGATTTATATTTATCTCCTGACTTCACCCAAACATGGCTGTTCCAGATATGACTGCTGACCCCTTACCCCTGGAACTCTTTTTTCACTCCCCTGCTGATAGATGAAACATGATTTGACAGAGAGGGGTAGGCTGTCTTGGGTGAACCTTGGTCCTGCCACATACAAGCTGAATGGTGCTGGGGAGGTTAATCTGCCATTCTGAGCTTCAATTTCAACGTGTAAAATTGGGATAATCATAGTGTCCTCCACCCCGGTGTGGATTATTGTGAGGATTAAGTAAGTGACTAGTATGTGGGAAGTACTCAGAGCCTCACCTGGCATGTGTGAGTGCCTCCAGACTTGGTGACCATGAACTATTATTCTTAATAAAAATCCCGTGTGGGTACAGAAGGAGTACCAGGCCTGGCCCCTGCCCCTAGGTTGAGAGAAGAGACTCATCCATAGGCCCCAACTCAGCTAATACCTGCTGGTTCTGAAAATGACATGAAACAAGTGTAAGACAAAATAATGCTGGATGTGATGGTACAGGATAAAAAATGAGCTATTTGACAAGGACTTACACTTCATTACTTTCTGACATGGAAATATTAACGATATGGAGAACTACCACTAGGTTAGGACTTAATGATGTGATTTAAGTCATTTATGCCTCCCAGCCCCTGTTAAGTAACTACTAATATCCTGTCTGTCAGACAGGTAAACTGAGGCTCCGAAGGGCAAGGTAACTGGCAAGCAGTTGCACCAGGATTTCAACCCAGGTTCATCTAGCTCCAGAAACCACTCTGCTCACACCTGACTTCTTTCTTACAAACGGTTACACCCTAAGACAGTCTCCTGTCTTTCCATGTGACATGAAGACCCCTCCTCTCACAGATGGTCTCAGCAAAGTTGTAAACATCCTCCATACCCACAGACCGCTTGGTTGTCCGAAAGGCTCCAGGCCCCAAACAATATCTGTTTTTGCCCTACTGAGAGTATTTCCATTTGCCTTGGATGGAAAAACAAGCCTTTCTGTTGTTGTGAATATTTCAAAGGGACCCGCCGGGCCACAAGATATCCGCTGGAAAGCCGAACCAGGAACCATGCGTTGTTTCAGATGCATTGATTTTTATCAGCTTTTGACTTCATTTATTTATGAAAAATATCTGGCTCCCAAATACAGTGCTTTGAAGGCACAAATGATAAGTGACCAAATGTGTCCAAAAAGTGACAAGGCTCTTGTCTTCCCATACCCTGGCCTGCTGTAAAGTGAGCTTTCTCCTGGAACATGAGCTTGTGTCCAGGAATCAGTGAAATCAGAGCCTGGCACATCCGCACTGTATCAATCCAAATGGGGCTGGGGGCTGTGGAGCCACACTGATGCTTGTGTTGCCTTCAGGTGCTAAAGAGGAAGAAGCACCATGGTTAATGTCAGGAGGGCTCCACGATGTAGATGGAAATGGGTGGAGAGCCCAGCCTGAGTCCCGTAGAACCATGGGTCTCTCTTCTGTATGGGGAACATCCTTGGTGAGGAAGTGGTCAGGCATCCTTGACACTGGGGAGGGGTGGCCATCTGAACTCACAAGAAGAGCCATCAGGGTTCCACGGAAAGGGGAGGATGCCCTGCACTCCAGAGCCACCTGCAAGAGCCACCCTGAAAGCCTTGACTGTCTCCTGCATACGCTGAGGGATGGAGACAGCAGCTCTGTCTACTTCATAACTTTATTGGCAGCTGAGATCTTAGATGTGGAAAATATCACTAGTGCCAACATGCGTGTACTCTTCTGTGAATTCCCAGACAAATCAATGTCTGGAATATTGCTGGGCAGCACACCTGTCCCCCACCCATCCCCTTTCTGAAAACATCCCAAAATATCTGAACCCACAGGACAAGTACCCTGACCTCAAAACTATGTATTAATGAGAACACAGCACTAGTTTCAAAGTAAAATCCACAGAAGAAAAGATGAACAAATTCAGTTGCATCATTTAAACACTGTATGTTAAAACACGAAACGGGATTCCTACTTAACACTGTACACAAAAATGAATACCAGATTTATCCAGAAGTTTAATGTGAATGGCAAGACCAAAGACTTAGAAGAAAATGTATTTGTGTGTTTAGAAGCACATAAATACAAATAGAAAGAGAGATTCTCTCTCCTCCCTCCTTGTACTTACTGCTTTGAACGTTGGGAAGTAATAATGTGACATCTTGAGCAGCAGCAGCAGCTACCTTGTGACCACGAGGACAGTCCTGAGCATGACTTGATAACTGTCCTATCTCTGCCACAAAAAGCTGTGGTTGGAGCAACAGTTTTGGTTCCTCTACTATTAAGGTTTATGGTATCATATGATATCACTGTGGAGCAAATTGTTTGTAGCCCATGCAAAACACAGTCCCAAATGAAACACAGAAGGACCTAATATTTCTCCTAGTTTATTTCTGAACTGTACAGCGCACTCTGAAGAGCACAGGGATGCAAAAGAAAGGGGCGGGGACTTGGACTTTTCAAAGCTACAGCTCACAGTTTCCTGCAGGGCTTGGGAGGAGACTCTTGGAGGTTGAACTGGAAAAAAGAAATCTACCCAAGAAAAATGTGAAGGAAAGGATGCCAGACTGCAGATGCTTGGGCAGGATCTCATGTGCATGGCAAAGGTTCTGCTTCCCAGGTGAACAAAACCTTTCAAGTCAGCCTGATCTAGGGGCCATGACATCTACTGTGTATAACATTTCAGAATGCTCTTAAGAACGTCTATTCCAGAGAGGTCAAGACAAACCCGTGTTGGAGTCTGTCTTTCTATACTCAATTCACTAGATTCATCAAACCCTTTTAAGCCGGGATGCTACTTGGTATCCAGAGAATCAGCAATGCTTCTTAAAATAAGGAGAAATAAATAGTTTCCTAAATAAAGCATCTATTCACACCATTACTTGGCTCCCTGGGCACGCACCTTCAGTGACCTACACCATTCCTCCTGAGTGCGCACCCCGTGGCAGTCACCATTGGTTGCAGCCCAACCTCTTTCTTTTCTATTCCTTACTTGTAGCCAAATGCACCCTGACTGATCCACACCATTCCTCCTGAGTGCGCACCGTGACTGATCCACACCGTTCCCCCTGGGTGTGCACCCTGAGCGATCCACACCGTTCCCCCTGGGTGTGCACCCTGAGCGATCCACACCGTTCCCCCTGGGTGTGGGTCTACGTGCTGTGGCCACTTCACTTTGCAGCACTGCTGGTTCCGGAGTGCTGACTCCACATCAGACCTTTGCAGGAGCTTTACAACCCCAGCCTATACCTGTAAATAGTAAGGCATTGTGGTCCCCACCATGCAGAGGGGAACCAAGGCTGGGAGGCACCAAGTGCTTGCATGGTCATGCACTAGTGAGAGGTGGATCTGGGACTTGAGTCCACGTCATGTCTATTTCAGAGTCTGTGCTGTGATCACCATGAAGGCAAGCAGTCACAGGGTTATACCTGCTCTTTTTCTCAGAGAAAAGTTCTCCACACCTGCTTCCTCCCCATGCGTGGTCCCATTTGGATGGACTGTTGAAGATGCCCCAAGGGCAGGCACACACTGCCCCCCACCTCGAGCACCTCTTAGAATCACATGGGGAAAGTTCCTTAGGCCACCTTTGTCCTACAGAGGGTGACGGAAGGAGTTAGGGTCAGCACACGCTAACACCTAAAATTCAACCATCTGATATGGCCAAGCGTCCACTGCATCATTTCTTCATCGAGTATCCACAGGGCCTCGCTGTGTGATGTGCGCTGGGATTCCATAAGAGCACCACACCTTTCTCCCTGCCTTCTACTGCACGCAGCCGAGGGTGACGTCCTCGAGGGCATGCCGTAGAGTTCTTGCTCTGCAGATGGCATAGCTTATGCCAACTATCCCAGAGAATTGCATACATTCGTCCACACAAGTATGTGTACACAGTTGCTCATAGCAGAGTGATTCATAATGGCCAAAAATACAAAAAACCCAGATGCCCATCAAGTGATCAATGGCTATGCAAAATGCCATCTATCCACACAACAGAATATTATTCCACCACGGAAAGGAATGAAGCTCGGGCACAAGCTACAAGGACGAACCTTGAAAACAGGACGTGAGGTGAGAGAGCCCCGAGGTACTAAATGGATCCATTTATAGACAATGTCCAAAACAAGCAAACCCACGGAGACGTGAAGCAGGTTAGATGTTTCCAGCACTGGGGAAAAGGGAGAAGTTGGGGGGTGCTGATCGCTAAGAGGTGCTGGGTTTCTTTCCAGAGTGATGACAATGTTCTAAAATTGACTAAAATGGTTCTGAACGTGGTGATGGCTGCACCACTCTGTGAGCACGCCAAAACCCATTGAGTTGTACGCTTTAAGTGGTTGAATTGTGTGGACTGTGAGTGACAGCTCAATAAAGCTGGTGAGAAGTTGGGGGTTGGGAGCTCCCTGAAACAAAATCCTTTGTTCAATGTCACTTCCTGAGGAATCTGTTATCGGCAGCCTGCCCTGAACTTATGAGACCCCTGATCCTTTGTGTGTGTGTGTGTGTGTGTGTGTGTGTGTGTGTGTGTGTGGGGTTGTGGAGGGGGGCTGTGTTTTGTGCAGGAACCTTGCCTGGGATCTGGTGTTCGGAGACATACCCCCTGGGGGGCCCTGGGGCTGGGAAGGGGCTGAGAATGCCTCATCTCTCAAAGATGTTTTCCTTGAAAATGGCACTGGCGGTGGGTGGATTAGATCAAGCACGCGCTTCTATCACACACCTGCTGCGTTTGCATCTCACTCGCTGGGTGCCCGTCCAAAGGGCAGGAGGAGGCTCAGTGTGGACGCTGCCCCTCCGCCCCAAGCTTTGTGGCTGCTCCGAGGAGCAAATCTCTGTCATTTCCTGTCTTTGCTCACAGGCACCCACATAAACCACCGGCTTCCTCATTCCCCTGACTTTGAGCAGCCTCCGATAGCCTTGTGACCCAGAACAAATCAGCCGGTGACGGCCACAGAACTCCTGAGTCCTTGCAGTGTAACTGAAACTCCTCCGTGGCCTGGAATGCTGACCTGGTGAACTCTCCCTGACTTGCCAGTGCAGGCGCCGAGGGCACTGGAGCTGGAAGGGGCTGCCATTCTTGTTGTCCTCCTCCTGAGAGAACTCGTCCGACTCTGTGGCCGGCAGCCACCCCGGGCCAGGGCAGAAGGTTCAGAGAGGCTTGCATGGATCACTGTGGCCACGGGCAGCTGCCTTGCCTCGCGCTTCAGAGCTGTGGTCTCTGGTGCATGTTCAGGAGTTGATGTGGGGATTCATGAGCTAATTCCCGGGAAATGGCCCCCCTCTCTGCCTGCCCCTTAAACCCTTTTCAGTAACTGTCTTGAATCCTTCCATCTCCTGTTGCTGTATATCTTTGTGTCTGTTTTTTAAATCATGAAATAGACCAAAGATCTGGAAAATAAAGATAGATAACAGCATATCCCGCATCCAGATGTTTAAAGATAGTTTTCGAAGTAGACGTTTTTCTTAAAGTATAAGATATAGTCTGAAGAGTGCACAAATCCTAAGGGCGCAGGCTGAAGAATTTTCACAAAGTGACCACACCTGTGTCACCAGCACTCAGAGACGCAGAATATAAGGCCAGGCACGATGGCTTACACCTGTAATCCCAGCACTTTGAGAGTCTGAGGCAGGAGGCTGGCTTGAGTCCAGGAATTTGAGATCAGCCTGGGAAACACAGTGAGAACCCCATTTCTACCCGAAATAAAATAAATTAGCTGGGTGTGGTGGCGTGTGCCTGTGTTCCTGGATACTTGGGAGGCTGAGTGGGGAGCATTGCTGGAGCCCAGGAGGTTGGGGCTGCAGTGAGCCATGAGCACACCACCGGACTCCAGCCTGGGCAACAGAGCAAGACCCTGTCTCAAAGCAAAACAAGAATATGACCACTGAACCCCAGAAGCCCCTTAGGCCCCTTTATTCACTACCACCCAAGGCCGACAATTACCCTGATCTCTAACTAAGAGATTGGTGGTGCCTGCACTTGAACTTGATGAAACTCAATGGTAATGGAATCCAGAAGCAGGAACCCCTCGTCGCCCCGAGAGCCGTCCTCAGCTGCGTGGAGCTGTGCGCTCTGCTTGTTCTCGTCGCTCTATTGTGTTCCGCTGTGAGAAGAGACCGCACTTGCTGAGCTGATCTCAGTGTTGGAGGTATAAGGCTGGATTTTAACTGTTCTGAATGATAGTGCCGCTGGGAACCTTCCTGTAGATGTCTTCTGAGGGACGCGTTCACCCGTGGGGTGGGCACGCAGCTAGCGTGGAGTTGCTGGGTGACAGGGTGTGCATGTGCTTTGTCGTGTAAGGCACCGCTGAACACTTTTCCAAGGCGGTGGCACCGTGTGACCCCAACCACAGCATCCGGGAGCTCCAGCCGCTCCACCCCCTCCTCGGTGCCGGGTGACTGCTGCTCACTCTCTCCAGCCTGGAGGATGTGAAGAGGGTTGCAGTGCGGCTTTAGTTTGCTTTTCCCAATGGCTGATAGTGATGGTCGGTTTCTCATGTTTATTGGCATCTGGCCATGCCAGCTCTCAGAATTAACCCATGTTCCATTTTGCCTATTTAAAAACTTCAAGACAGTCAGAGGCTCCCACTGTATCCCATTTTCCCCCTTCCCTTCTTCCCGTCTTTTCAGCCCTAAAGGGAACCTCTATTCAGAAGCTGGGGTGTTTCCTTCTGTCCATATTTTTATGCTCTTACTGCACATGTAGGTAGCTGCCAAAACCAGTACGTACTCTTGCTGCAAGTGATGTGCCTGTGAAAACCTTGGCTTGATTTTCCTTCCAAGTATTGCCACTTCTCTGCGGCTCCCGACTTCCTGTCCAGGGGGATTTCCACCAACTCACGGAGCCACCCCACACTTTCTCACACTCACACACCTCACACTCACACATCTCATACCTCCCCTCACACCTCATACTCAGTCACACCTCAGGCACATGTCACACTTCACCTCACACTTCACATTCACACATCTCACACCTCACCTCACACTCAGTCACACCTCACACACTCTCACACCACCTCACACTCACACCACACCTCACACACCACACCTCACACACCACACCTCACACATCTCACACCTCACACTCAGACATCTCATACCTCCCCTCACACCTCATACTCAGTCACACCTCAGGCACATGTCACACTTCACCTCACACTTCACATTCACACATCTCACACTCACACCTCACCTCACACTCAGTCACACCTCACACACATCTCTCACCACCTCACTCACACCACACCTCACACAGCTCTCACACCTCACACATCTCACACCTCACACTCAGACATCTCACACATCTCACACACCACACATCTCACACTAACACCACGCCTCACACTCATCTCATACAACCTCACACTTAACACTCCAAACCTTACACACACACCTCACACTCATACTTCACACACACTTCACCTCACACCCTACACTCACACGTCATGATTACACACAACACACCTCACACACATCTCACACACACCTCACGCTTATACTTCACACACATCTCATACACCACACATCTCACATTCCACACTAACACATCTCACACTCGCTCATCTCATACCACCTCACACTCACTTCACCTCACACCCTACACTCACATATCACAATTACAACACACCTCACACATCACACTCCAACTCACAGCATCCCTCACACTCACTCACCTTTTACTCACATCTCGCACGCCATACCTCATGCTCAAACCACAGCTCCCACCACACCTCCCACTCACACCACACCTCCCACATCACACTTCACTCTCACCCTTCACCCTTACATCCACCTTGCACCTGACACACCTCGCCTCACTTTCACACCTCACACACACCACACCACACCTCATTCTCACACACCTCACAATCACACACCTCAGTCTTACACCACACTTCATATGCATACACCTCACTCTCACACCACACCTCACAATAACACACCTCTCTTACACCACACCTCACAATCACGCACCTCACTCTTACACCACACTTCACATTCACACACCTCACACCCCACACCTCACAATCACGCACCTCACTCTTACACACTTCACGCTCACACATCTCACTCTCACACCACACCTCACAATAACACACCTCACTCTTACACCACACTTCACACTCACACACCTCACACACCTCACAATCACGCACCTCACACTTACACCACACTTCACACTCACACACACCTCACAATCATGCACCTCACTCTCACACCACACTTCACATTCACACACCTCACACACCACACCTCACAATCACGCACCTCACTCTTACACCACACTTCATATGCACACACCTCACTCTCACACCACACCTCACAATAACACACCTCACTCTTACACCACACTTCACACTCACACACCTCTCACACCACACCTCACAATCGTGCACCTCACTCTCACACCACACTTCACATTCACACACTTCACACACCACACCTCACAACCACGCACCTCACTCTTACACACTTCACACTCACACACCTCACTCTCACACCACTCCTTACACCTCCACACCTGGTTGCATGTGCCCCAGGCCCGTGACAGCCCAAGTGCTTCTTTTCATGTCTCAAAGGGAAAGGGAGGAGGAGGAGAGCTGATGGGAAAGAATTCTCCTGATATTACCCTGTACCCTCAGGTACCAAACGCAAGAGGCGCCAGTGGCTTCATTTCAGAGGTGCGCCAAATGCGCTCAGGGAGGTTAGGTGACGTCAGGCCTGACAGCTGGCAAGGAGCAGGAGTGGTCCAGCCCAGCACTGGCCCTGAGCCCACGCACTGGTCCCGGGAAGGGTCATTTCCAGCGAGCCGCACGCCACGCCCCCACCCAGCCTGAAGCTGCGTGCAGATCAGGATCAGCAGGCACCAGGGACAGCCACCGAGCCGGCCTCCTGTGGCCAACACGCAGGGCCGGGCTCACAGCTGATGTCGTCTCAGTCTCTCAGATACACTCGGTTCCTGCTCCGTGCCTGAAAAAATGTGCTGCTGAACCCATCGGCAGGAGCCGGTGTGGAGCTCACATTCCTCACTGCTTTTGGCTGCTCGTCAGCCCTGGTCTTCACACGAGTTTATCTTTATGTAACACAGGCTTTCTAAACACTTCAACATTGCCGTGAAATCAAGATAATTTCTGGCAATTAAAGACCTGACTCACCCATTGTCCCTGCGCATTGCCATTCTAGGAAATTCCCCCGCATGGGGTTCCCGGTGACCCGCCTGCCATGTGTCGGGCCACCTCGCCCCCGGAAAGCAGCTTTTTCCAGATTTGATCGGAACAGGCTGCTTGTCTCCCCCTGGCCTTTCCTGGAAGGAGCCCCTTTCCCCGCGCTTCCTGGGTTCACCTGAATTCCTGACCATCATTTATTTCTCCCACTTTGTTGTTGGATAAATGTAAATGAAGTCTGTATTGGGCTCTCTAAGATAAATGAAAGGGATGCTAGGGTCAGAAGCTTCAATGTTGGCTCTGTTGGAGAAAGATTAACCTAAGACTGCACGGTGCTTTTAAACCTCATACTGCCTGAGTGTGAGACAAGGAGGAGGAAAAGAGGATGGGGAGAAAAAAATGAAGGAAGAGGAAGAGAAGAGGAGGAAGAGGGGGAGGGGGAGAAAGAGGAGGAGGAGAAGGGGAAGGAGGAAGAGGAGGAGGGGGGTAGTCATATCTGCCCCCATCACACCTGCATTTTAGACAGTGTGATGGAGGAAAGGAGGGATGCAGGCATATGTCTACCCTTTAAGGCCACAAGCTACAAGTTGGGTATCACCTTTGTTCACATCCCAGAATCTAGATGTGGAGTGACACCTGGGACCTTAGGTCTTCACTAAGAATGAAGGGTGGGGCCGGGTGTGGTGGCTCATCCTGTAATCCCAGCACTTTGAGAGGCCGAGGTGGGTGGATCAAGAGGTCAGGAGTTTGAGACCATCCTGGCTAACATGGTGAAACCCCCAACTGAAAATACAAAAAATTAGCCGGGAGTGGTGGCGCGCACCTGTAGTCCCAGATGCTTGGGAGCCTGAGGCAGGAGAGTTGCTTGAACCCAGAAGGTGGAGGTGGTGGTGAGCCAAAATCACGCCACTGCACTCCAGCCTAGGTGATAGAGCGAACTCCATCCCCTGCCCCAACAAAATAAAAGAATGAAGGGCAGGGTGGTGAATCTCGGGGAAGGGCAGTCATGCACCTGGTTATAATTAAAATGACCACTTAAGAGGCAGAATGGCTGTAGAGAGAACTAGCAATTTCGTGATACTCATCAGGTTGGTTCTAGTTTGGGGACAAGTGTTGCATAAAAACCCGTGAGTGTTTATAGGGCTATCCCTTCCATGTGCAGCCAAGACCGTGTCTCCTCTTCCTGGCCCGAGTTTATGGCAAGTTGTCTCCCCTCCACCCAGCCCAGAGCCCGGGGTGGGAATGCAGGCAGTCTGGGAGGGGATCTCGGGAAGCGTAGGGGTGGGGTGAAGGGACCCAGGAAAGGGAGGAAGCCAGCGCAGGGTGTACTGTTGATCGGCTGACCATGGCGGGCAACCGGGGCTCCACCCTCTGGGGAGCTCTGGGGGACTGTAGGGGCCCTCGCAGTTTGCAGCCACGCAGGGTTACATCTCAGCGCTTCACTGCCCCAGGCTCGGGGCTGCATCCGACCACAGTGGCTCTGGGCGTTTCTGGCCTGCCTGTCTGTGAGGGGCCTTGTTATAAGGACACCAGTCATAATGGGTGAGTGGCCAGTCCTGCTCCAGCGACTTCAGTGCAACAAATCACATCCCCTAGGGCCCTATTTCCAAATAAGGTCACATTCAGAGGGACTGGCAGTGAGGATGGCAACATGAGAATTTCTGGGGAACACGATGGATTCATAACAGGGTGGGAGAAGGGGAAGAGAGGGCACCGACGAGAGCTTCATGGCAAATGCCTGCTGTCTGGGCGAGCACTCAGCACTGAGATCCCTCGGGAGGAGCTCTGCTCCACGGGGGACTTCCTTCCGTCCTTTGTGTGGCTCACTCCTGCTCCTGGGGCTGGACGTGTTGAGGGTGAGGCACTGTCACCTTCTTGGCCTGGAGATCCCTGTCCAGCTCTGCAGAGGTGGCCCTGGAAGCTCACCTGAAGCTGACAGAAGGGAGGAGCGAGTGGAGTGCCCACTGCCCTGGCCAGGGGAGCCAGACCCTGGTGGCATCGTGGCAGCTGCTGTACTCCTTGCCAGCCTCAGGGCGGTGGGGCCATGGAGGAAGAACGCAAATGCCTGGACTCCCACTCGGAATCTGAACGCAGTCCAGGGATTTGGCATTTGAGTCCCTAGAGCTCGTTGCTAGCCATTCTCCTCCCCCTGAGAATAATCCATTTCAAACTTCTGAGCTGTCTAGACTTGTTATCTGGCCCCCTAATTCCTGAGAGCCCAGAGCGGGCAGCAGCGGGACCGTCGAGATAGCAAGGGGGTGAGGTCATTGGCGCGGGTCCTAAGGCAGGAAGTCCATTCCAGGGGACGATGGATGAGTGTGGAGCTGGTGCCCGCGTGGGGCCAGATAAGGTGTCTAGACCCAGCGGGCCGTTTCCTCCTCTTCCCCGGTGTCCTATCGGCATCCTCCTGCCTTCCTGCCGCTCTTCCGAGCCTCTCTGGAGAAGCCTCTCGGGAGGTTTCACTTCATTTTCAGTGTAAGGGGCGGCCGGTGCCTCTGGGCCTCAGCTGGGTGTGGGTGCATTTTCTAAGTCACAGTGATGGTGGGGGCCGGAGGCCTTTCTGGAGAGGCCATGCTGGCCTCTGTCACTTTGTCCTTTCAGAGAATTCAGTGGGTTAGGGGAAAAATGACATTTTCTCTCCCTGGTCTCCAAAGGTCAGTGGAAGGCCAGTGGTGGGATTGGGAGGACAGGAGTTGATGTCAAACAGACTCAGAAATTTCCACAAGTCCCGAGGGGAAGAAAAGAGCCCAGAGCAAGTCTTATCTGAGACAGCCCCTGGGAGCCGTAGAGTGCCGAATACGCTCGCCTTTCCAGAAGGAGTGGCTAATTTCATTGGCCCATGTGCTCGCCAGCTGATCTCGAATCCTGGGGCTAGGGTTAGGCAAGAGGTCAAAAGGTCATTTGGTTCAATCCCCTGCCTCCAGGCAGGATTCCCCCACCAGAGAGGAATCGTGTGTGTTCTAATATTCAAAGACACACGTGGGGACTGCGGGAGAGGAAGTGGACTCCGGAGCACCTGCGGGGGTGGATGAAGTGGTAATCCCCACCAGCTGTGCTGAGTCTCTGAGCCCCAATAGTGCTGTGGGTTTGGAATGACTGCATTGTGGGGAACATCTGTGCAGAAGGGTACGGTGTGTCAGGAGGGCCACCGCCACCCCAGTGACGATGACAACAGCAAAAGCAAAAATGCATTGAGCATGTGCTGATGCCAGCTGACGTCGAGTGGCTGGACGTATGCTGGTGAATCTCATTTAATCATAAAATAAACCTGGGCAGCGACTGTCATAATTATGCCCCTACTAAGGCTCAGAGGAAAGGTTTCTGCCAAGTGCACCTGGTTTGTAAGAAGTAGGGTGGGAAATGATCCTAGGTAAGGCTGCCTTCAGAGCTCAGGATGGAATAGCTAAACTCTTCTGCCCTAAACAGCTCTGTGTTCTATTCGTGAAGCCCTCTGTGTCTTGTTTATTGCCTGGTGGACAGGCAGGGGTGGCTGAGGGTGGCACAGGATACACAGATAATGGCCAGGAGGTCGGGATGCTCACTCACATCTGTAGACCCCAAATTCTCACCAAGCCCTCCCTGTCGCCCCACAAGCAGTACCCCCACCCCCGGCAAAACACTCCCATTCCATGAGAAAAGTAATGCTTATAATGAAGGGCCTGTCTCCAGGGGACCAGTTAAATACGTAGATGATGAACGGGCTGTTCGAGGGAGTAGTATATAGCCACAAAAAAGAATCACAGCTCTTTAGATGCCAACATGTACTTATCACCAAAAGAGATGGCTGAAAACAGCAAGGTTTAAAGCAGCGTGGATAGTGTGTGTGTGAACATGCATGTATGTGTGTGTGTACAGTCGTGCACTGCGTAACGCTTCAGCCGACAGTGGACTGCGTGTACGATGGTGGTCTCCTAAGATAATCATGTCATATTTTTATTGTCCTTTTTTGATGTTTAGATGTATAAACACTTACCATTGTGTTTCAGTTACCTACAGTATTCAGCGTGTAGCATGCCGTACAGGTTTGTAGCCTAGGAGCAATAGACTACACCCTACAGCCTAGGTGTGTAACAGGCTGTGCCGTCTAGGTTTGTGTAAGTGCACCCTGTGATGTTCACGCAAGGACAGAATCACAGTGATGCATTTCTCAGAATGTATCCCTGTCTTTAAGTGGTTCACAACTGTGTGTGTGTGTATGTCTGTGTATACTTACATGTACATAAGGATATGTACTTACCTACTTACATGCATGTAATTATATGCTTACAGGCCTAAAACATCTGTGAACAGGCACCCCTGGGAAGGTAGCTGTGGGAATAGGTGAGAGGGAGATAACTTTTTGTATCTTGAATTTTTAGCTATGTGACTGTCTGACCTTAAAAAGAAAACAAAAGCTCCATCCTGTCTTCTAAACAGAGTTGTTCTCATGAATAATAAACAGATCCCCTTTGTGCAAATAAAACCTCTCATCTTGCCTCCCCAGGAGTCTCAGAGGTGAGCAGAGGGCACATCTGTGGGCCGTGAGTGTCCCAGCCTGGAGCTGGGCATGGGTGCTCAGGGCCCATAGCTTCACCCCTACCCACCTACCGCCGGATGGAGTCGCTTAGTCCTGGGGCCAGGTGACGCACAAACCCAGACAGAGTTTTGCAGCCCTGGGATTCTAGAACCCCCTATAGAAGCCACAGTCCTCGGTCCCATCAGTGCCCAAGCACAGTTTCCTGCTGGTTCAGCAAAAAGGTTCTTATGAGAACTTAAAATGTCTTTTCCGAGGCAAGAGGCTTAAACCCCATGGGGGCTGACACCTAAGTATTTATCGGCCTCCCCAGAGCTTGGACTTTCTGCCTCACCCGTTGAGAGAGGCAGGGGCAGGGGTTATCTGCGGGTGGGCAGTTGGGGCTGCCCCGGCCCCTCCCTTCTGTGGCATCTGCTAAAACCATTAAAGTCCCTCCCTTCTCAGCAACAGTCCGTGTCTTCTTAGTGCCCAGCTCGGGTTTCTGACCTCCGAGGAGTCCAAAGTCTATGAAGATCCCAGGGCTGAAAGGACTTTTCATAATTTGGATGAAGAAGGGCAGGGGACTCACGATAGCCGGGAGGAGGAACAAAGGGGAACGCACCCCCTTCAGAAATAGATCTGAGGCCGCTCGGATGCTGCGTGCGGCAAAGACAGCTGGCGGGTGGGAGGGCGACATTTGTTCCTGCCACCCGGGGTCTGCAAGCAGTGCTGACAAATGGCCATGCCAGTGCCCTGTAGGAGGCTGGGAACAAACTTTTAAAAGTCACAGAGACCCCAGGTCAGACAGCTTGGTGAGGGGCCAGGCTGCTCACTGTGGAAGGTTGGACAAGTCAGGCAACACACGGGGCCTCTGTGTTCCCATCTGTACGATGGGACCGGTAACTCCTGTTTCTCGAGGTGTCTCGGTGATTGAATGAGAGGATGCAGAGCAACTGTGTGGCAGAGATGATGAGTAGGACAGCAGCCCCTGCAGGGCCTGCCTGCCGCCCACCAAGGCCTGCTTCTGAGAACTGTGCCCCAGCAACTCAGTCTCCACACGACACCCTGTAGAAATCCTTTATTGCCATTTCACAGACAAGGAGAAGCCAAGAGAGTGAAGAAACTAGCCCAGGCCTCAGAGCCAGTGAGTGGCAGAGGCTGGATTCGAACCTGGGCCCATGCCCGCTGCCTTTATCCATTGCCCCATCTGCAGCCAAGCCTGGCTTCCCAGTGAGTCACCAATTCAGGCTGCCTCCAAGGGCATGGTGGTCGTCCTCAGCATCGGGTTCCTGCAAACTCAGCTCCCATCTGGTCCGTGCAGGTGAGCTTTGATTCAAGGCCTGTGGGGGTTCCCCAGACTCTGCGGAACCTGGAGGATGCCCTTTCTCAAGGCCTGGCGAGGGAGGAATCCATTCTCTCTGCAATCTCCGGAGAGATTTATGCTGCTTGGCGTACCGGCATGCATGATTACATTTCCTTCTCTCTCATTAATCATCCCTGGGCTCATTCCTCCTGACAGCCAGGAGCCGCAGCCCGCAAGCCAGAGATTTCCAATCTCGCTGCCGAGAACCTGGCCAAGAGACTGGCGGCTTATCTGTGGAGGAGGCCTTCACGCTGCCCTGAAGAAAGGGTGGTGAGCTGCATCCCTACCCAAACCTCTGTCCTCTCCAGGAAGGGGCCCCTGCCTCCCCGGAAGCCAGGCATGGAGGGGCTTGCTCTGCACAGGGCGAAGGGACCCCCGGCACTGGCCAGGCATCGGCTCCAAAGTCATGCTGGGATGGTGGTCATCACTTTCTTTTTGTTCATTTTATAACTGTTTATTGAGAATTTACAATAAGCTGGTGCTGTGCCAAGCACTTTACTTTTATTGCCTTAGTGAATTGTCTCAAAGTCCTTTGACAGACATACAGCCTTCCGCCCTGCCTTCTGCTGCCTTCCACTGTGGGGCATGGGATTCCACCCTTCAACCCTGCTTTTTATCAGCTTTAGGGAGATGTCATTCGAATGCCATGCAATTCATTCATTTCAAGTGTCCAATTCAATGGCTTTTACTATATTCATACATATGCACAACCACCATCTCAATCAATTCTAGAACATTCTTATCACCCTGGAAAGAAACCTCTGCATCCTTTAGCCATCTTCCAATTCTCTAGCCCTAAATGGCCCTGTCTCTTGGTGCATATTCAGGTAACAGACAGTAATTGCCTACATGCCAGCCCATGGCCCAGCCTTTCCTGGGTCCTGGTTCCTGCACCCCAAGTCTTTGCAGCCTCTGAGGCTCCTTGCTGGTGTGCTGGTGAACCTGGGGGTGGGCTGTGTGGCTCAGCCTGCAGAGCCACCCCAGCTGGGATTCTGGCAGAAGGAGGAGAGTGGGATGGGGAGGTGGGCTTAAAGGCCTAGTGGGAGATGACAGTGGGGGGTGGCAGAGGAGTCACCAGGGATTATGACTCAGGGCAGTGAGTAGAAAGGAAAGGACAGGGAGCCCGAGGTGTGCAACATACACTGTGTTGACACAGGAGACATAGGTAGGAGTTGGGGTCAAGTGAGGAGGGGACACAAGGCAGGTGCCTGGGCTGGAGAAATGGCACCTGCAGAGATGTGGAGGGAAGAACACAGGGTCCCTGTGGAGCTGCAGCAAACTTGGCCTGAAGCTGCAGAGGACCAATGGGGTGAGGAGGTAGGGGGAAGGACAGGCAGGAGACAGGCCAGCAGATGAGGGCACGCAGACTCCCAGGGGAAGGGACTTGCCTGGGTCCAGACCACCCAGGCTCTGGCCTTACCCTCCCCTGGGTGTAGACCCCTGGAAAGCAGAGATGTTTCAGAGGTCTCCATGTTCCCAGCTCCCAGGCCACCAACCCGGGAACTCAAAGAGGAGGAGCTGGCCTGCTGCAGAGCACCATGATGGTGCCTGGGACCCTCTGGAGGCCTGATGGCGGTGACCACCGGACACAGCCTCTGCAGCACCTTGGCAAGGCAGACATCAAAGCTCATGCCACAGGCTGGGTCTGGCTGCCTGAAGTAGGAGATCCAGGTGCATTTGCTGCTGGTGTGTTGCACTGTGAGGCATTTTTGAGGGTACTGGTGCCATAGGGACAGCATAGCTGGCTTTTGCAAATGCCGCTATTTTAATACCATCCTTGCCCATCATTTGGGAGGTGAGATATGAGCCCCAAATCACAGACTCACAGGACGTCACAGAAGACACCCCATGCGGCAACAGCTCCATGTTTTCTTCACATGAATGCGCTGTTTCATGTGTGACCTCTTTTGCCTCCTCTGGTAGAGACCAGTCAGTGGCTCATCAAGCCAGTGACCTCTTTTTTGTCCCCTAGAAATACAGCTGGACTTTGTTTCCCAGCCTCCCTTGCAATGAGCTGTGGTGATGTGACTGAGTCTAGCCAATGGCCCAGGAAAATCTCTCTTCCAAGATTCTCTCTTCTTTCCCTACTTTCCAGTGAAATTCAGAAGATTCTGAGGTCCTGGAAGACCACTAGACAGAATTCCCACCTGGAGGAGAGCTGCCTGTTAAGTCAGGAACATTGGTTTAGACTTTACATAATGGAGTTATAAATACCTATTGTGCTAAGCCACTTTTATTTGGGGGGTTATTTGTTACAGCACCTAGCATTACCCTAATACACCTCTCTGTTTGAAAGATTTTGTTTTTCCATTGTATCAGTTAAAGACATATGTAACTTCGATGTAAATAGGCATTTTTTTGGAATAGCTAGAAAGACTTTATAATAGCTTTCACAACTGTCTTCATCAACTCTTAAGGTTTGGGGTACCCAAGATGGGAATGGCTGGTCCGAGAGATTATAGAAAGTGGAAATCCAGACCCAGGAGGGGTGTGTGATTTGCCTGGGATCACACACCTGTGTGGCTGAGTCAGGGCCACATTCTGTTGGGCTCAGGTAGAGGTGGGCTGTGTCTCAGTCTGCTTGGGCTGTCATAACAAAATACACAGACCGGGTGGCTTCAACAACAGATGTGTATTTCTCATAGTTTTGGAGGCTGTGCCAGCATGGTTGGGTTTGGTGATGGTGCTCTTCCTGGCTTGCAGAGGGCTGCCGCCTTGCTGGGTCTTCATGTGGCACAGAGAAGGACAGAGAGCTCCCTGGTGTCTCCTCTTACATGGACACAAAGTCCAGCATGAGGGTCCCTTCCTCATGACCTCATCTAAACTGAGTCACCTCCCAAATTCTATTACATTGTGGGTGAGGGCTTCACCATATGAACTGAGGAGTCACCATTCAGTCATTAGTATATTGTGTCTGCATTCTCTCAAACTACTGGTTTTTTTCCTTCTCTATTTTTGTCCAGAAGTTTTTGCTACAAGGAATAGCTTTCAACTTTGAAATAATGAATCAACAATATATATCTCAGTTTCTTGTGTCATGAGCCATTTTCCAACATTATTTTCCATGTCTACATCATGTTCTGTTTTATTACGCATTTCAGAATTTACACAGCCAATCTCTTGTTGTTCGACATTTAGTTTCTCTATTTTTGAAAAGCAACTGGGCTTCTGGGGAGCATTTTGCATTTTGGAGTCCTTCAGCTTTATTTCCTATCAGTGTGCTTTTGCAGAAACTGCTTCCTGTTGAATAAATTTTCTAAGGTTTTGTCAAGCCCCTGATCTTGATCTTTAAAGTTAGATACTGTGTTTGACCAGCATGAAAGCAATACTGGAGAGTGAGAGAGAAGGTCTCAGCCAGGGCAGAGGAAGTCTATCCTACCCTCCCCACCCTCCCAGCCACCCCCGGGGTCACCCAAAGAAAGAATGGCCTGGAACCCTGCAGGGTATGACAGCACCCTGGTAATCCCTGAATGTCCTAGAACAGGAAGTGACCAGAATTGCTTTCAGTGACTCGAGGAATATTCAAGACCAGTCCATTGGTGACTTCCCATGCCATGACTTGAAGCTTGAAAATCATTTAATTTCCTTAGCTTAAAAATCAGTTACAAAGGTAAAAAGACACTCACTGTTCTCTTAAAACATTTAGAATTTACCACCTCTACTTTTAGTTACCTTTCTCCTTCCCCAGAATTGGGAGAATGCTAATGTCTTATTGTGGTAGCTAATTATCTCTCTTTCTCTCACATACGCACTCTCATAGATGTGTATATATATATTTTACACATGTGGACATATATATATATATCCATAGGAAATAATTGATGGTTTGTAAGTGTGTTTATATAAATCGTATGACACTGTATCAATCTAAAATTTACGTTTTTTTCAGAAGCTATTTGTGTTACTGTGGACAGATCTAACTTGTTCTTCTTAATGCCTTCAGCATGCATCATCTGAATAGCTTTAGAAATCTGCTAAAATGCACATGGGTCCCCAGGGGGAAGGCCTTAGAAATCAAAGTGGGGTGATCTCCCTGCTTTTCTGAGTTGCCCTCTACTTGGGGCCAGAGATACCTGAACACAACTGGGATTTGAAGATGCAAAAGCTCAACAAGGTTCAGCAGAACGTGCAGGACAGGACCCATCCTGGGCAAGTGAGAGGGGAGTGGCTGGATAAGTCTCAATGCACTCAAAATAACACAAATCTTAAGCAGTCACAGGAGTGAGGACCACCAGATACTGAAGAACCACCATGCAGAGCACAGCCTCATTCAGAGTCTTATCACCAGTTTTTGCATGGGAATACTGTGTTCCTATTTCAAAGATAAGGAGACAGAGAACACAGACGTGGTCAATAGCTGTTGGCCCAACATTACAGCTGCTGCGTGGTGGAGGTGGGACTCACCCAAGTTCCTTCTCCTTTCAAACCCCAGGGCGTGAGAGTAGGGTGGCAGTGGTCTGCTGGTTGTCACCTTTTATTTTTAAATTCTACAGAGCACAAAGGAGTGACAGGGCAGGGGGTGGCATCATAACACACTGAGATCAGACGTGGTAGTGAACAATGACCTGGGTGCCGCTCAGGGCTGGGATTGTCTCAGCCACTGTGCTGGTTGAGAGAACTCCCTCCTCCTCCATTAGAACCTGGCAGTTCCAGTTCCCCAGACTTTCAGCCCCAAAGCCTCCACCAGTTAGAATGTCCCATGAGGTGCAAGGGAAGTACAAGACACGTCTCCACTGAGAAACTTCAGGAGTTCAGACACCATTGACTTTTATGTTCCTAAATCAGAGGCCTTCAAGGTTAGCCCTACTATAAAATCACTCTCTCTCACTTGCATTCCAGATTGTCTGCTCGAGTGGGAGATATGGAGCCAAAGCCGCAGCTTGCCCTGTGAAAATAACACGTAACCACCCCTGCACCTGCACGGGCTGCTCTCGGGGGTCGGGATGGAAAACTTGACCATAGTCTACCGGCTCTGCAGTTCCTAGGAAGAATCTTCTGCACTCCTTCTGGTCTTACTGCCCACGTCGAGCCTGGAGGCCCTTAGGCGGAGTCACCAGCTTTCTGTTGCTCTGCCATGCTGGCCAGCACCTGTTTTACATTTGACTCCTCAGTGCCTACTACTGGGGAGAATCCACCGAGAATTCAGATTTTTCCTTCTAAATACCAGAAGATCTGATCATGCCAGGCCCAGATTCCATCCTGGCAATGACCAGAGCCCATGTTCTCTGTGGGCAAGTCCCTGAGAGTCTCCGTTTCTTTCTCCCCAAGGCAGGAGGCCAAGGGTCACTCACGCTTTATCTTCTCCCACCTGGCCTGCTTCCCTCACTGGAATAAGAGTCGATGTGTTGATATATAAATGTATGCAATATGTGGTCACCTGCCACCCTGGAAGACCTTGGGGTTGGAGTCTGATCCTTCCTGTGAAGTGTTTGTGGTGGACGTTCAGCCACAGAGCTCCTACTGGCAAGATGGCGCCTTGGTGCAAAAGACAGAAGGGCCCCCAGAGGGGTAGCAGACAGTTCACAGGTGCCCCCCACCCGGGGCAATGAATTCCCCAGGCTGTGCTGGGCTCAGCCTCATTCTCCTTGGCAGCCCCTGTTTGTGTTACCACGGATGAGTCCAGGAGACTGACAGCAAGGACATTGCCCACCGTTATTTGGCTCATCCAATTCGATGCACGTGGAACCTGGGCACCTGCCAGCAGTGACACATGTCTGAGGTCCTCCTGCAGGACAGGTTTCCTGCCAGTGCCGGGAGCCTGGAGTGGGTGTTGGCTAGGGTTTCCTCTGTCCTCGTTCCTACCCCCCCGGGCTCCCAGACCATCCGTCAGCCCACAGCTCACCTGTGAAACCCAAGGCTGGGAACTGCGGCGCTATTCTGTTACAAAATCAAGATTTATCGGAACATGACAGGCCTGGAGGGGTTTTATGACATGCATGGCGCCAATCCCTCCTCTTGACCTATTTGTCCCCAGTGGTGCGGGGCGTTTTATGACTGCCAACACCACTCCATCTGCTCCTGGACTCCCAGCATTTTGACAGTGAGGACAAAATGTCCAGCCTGGGCCAGGCCCCTTGGGCTGGATTATCACTTCAGCAGTGAGCGCTCGGCCCCTTCCCCTTGGAAAAAGACCTCAAGCCCTGCTCCCCCCACCCCAGCTCAGCCTGGTGTGAATGAAATTCAAATCAAGCTCTGACAGCCCCATGAATTGTCTGTTTTCCAACCTGCCTCCCGCTCTTTCATCTTCACGGCAGAAACAGTGAAATAATCCGTTCCCATCTCTACAAAGGCCCCACCACACCCCAATTGCCTGTGTCTCAAGAGAAACGTGGCGTGGGGACCATTTGGAGCCTCTTTAAAAACAACGTCGCCACATCCTGAGACTGCCTGGGAATTGCCGTCCAGCAAGGTAGGGAGGGACCCTGGGGGTGACAAGGACACTGGGCCAGCTCTTTTAATGATTTAAAGAGTTAAGTTGTGTTTACATGAAATGGAACCCGTCAGGAAATTGGAAGCTCTCAGCCTCACTGTGAGCTCTGCCTAGTCCAATGCTGTTCCCCCCGCTGCGTGTCCACCCTTGGCGCGGAGCTGGGATGGCTTTTATTTTATTAGAGGGACAGGGTTGCTTTCTATTTACTCAGTGTGCTCCCTTCTTTCTCAGCCTGACTCCTGGCTCTGGGATGGGGGAGCTGAGAGATGTTTGATGTTCAGAAAAGGAGGCTGAAAAGGGCTTCTCTTGGGTGGGTAGACAAGGCAGCACCCCTGAAGGTTGCTTCTGGCTGAGAAGGGTCGCGGCCAGAGGGTGATGCCGGCCACTGTGTGCTGAGACCAGGGTGGGAAGGGAGTGTGTGGGGGGCGAGGAATAATGCCAGCCATTGATATTCCTGGCAGCTCGCGGTGCCCTGGCCTGTGCTCATCATTTTCGGAATCCGGTGCAGGGGGTACTGTGCGATTCTGGTTTTGCTGATGAGGCTGTTGTGCCACTGACTCACTCAGTGTAAAAAAGATGGTCTGCAGCAGGGCTGGGGAGGGAATCCAGCTGATGCCAACCTTGTTCCCAGGAGGAAACAGCTCTGGCCTGCTGATGACAAGGTAGTCTTCAATTGCCCTGGTATCATTCAATTGTCACATCTGTACGTTGGGTTTATGAAATCTACCTCACAGGGTTTTCAGTCTCAAATTAGAGTTGACATATTGATAAATGTATTCGGTATGCAGTGGGCACTCAATAGTTGTTCACGGACTCCAGTTGGTTGTGAGCCTTGGAGTCAAAGGAACTGGGCTAGAATCCCTGGTTCTGCCCCTAACAGCTCAATCACCTCTGGCAAGTCCAGCCAACCCCTGAACTTCACGTCACGCCTCTGAGCCTTGGGGTCACATCTGCCCAGTTGGGAGAGACTCACAGCACCCACCTCACGTTCACGAGGGCTCTCACAAGACGCTGCAGGTAATGTGCTTGGCGAGATGTGCAGTAAGGAGTCACTAGATGTTTTCCCCATGGGGAGAGCCACCAGGGGGTCATCATTGCTGCCATTTCCCAGGTCTCCAGCTGCACCTCTGGAGACCCCAGGGGTCAGGTGAGCCAGAGGCCAGATCTCAGGCCTTACCTGGGCGTGGGCTGTTCCCTTTCTGTATCTGCAGATGCTCCCATGGGCCCGATCACACCATGGCTGTGGTCTGTGGCCTGTGAGCCCCTGTGAGCTGCAGCAGCCTTTGTTGGCCTGCATGGCCTGCATACTTGTGTTTGGAAATGAGAAGTAAGAAAAGCTCGCCCAGCCAGCCTGGCATGATTTCATCCCCAGTGCCCTCTGAAGCCCCCACCAGGAGACCGGCAGGACGCCAGGGTCTACAGAAGTTCGCAAAGCTGAACTGGCTGTGACCTGAGCTTTGACTCCAAGGGTGTGCCGGGCTGGCTCCGTCTAAATGGGAAGCCCTTCACCAGGCCCTGCAACCCCGAGGAGATAGCAGAGCTCCGAGGTGCGGCTGACATCACCTCCCTGGGCCCCCAAAATGAGAAGGGTGTGTAGAAAGACTCACATGGAGGTCATAGCAGCTTGAATGGAGCCCACCTGCGCACCTCCCCATCCCACACTGAGGCCACCTGCGCTTCTGCCCATTCTACACTGAGCTCCACCTCGTGCCTGCCCATCCCACATTGAGCTCCACCTCACCCCTGCCTGTCCCTCAATGAGCACCACCTGCGCGCCTGCCCGTCCCTCAATGAGCACCACCTGCGCGCCTGCCTGTCCTCTAGGCTGTTCAGTGACCACCGACACCTGGATGTGGGTGGCGCTGCTGAAAGGCCATAGAGTCATGGGCATAGCCGCTCTGGAGGACAGTCCAAAAGTTTCCCACAAGACTGCACATGCTCTTGCCGCCCGCTCCAGCAGTCATGATCCTTGGTATTTACCCAAAGAAGTTGTAAACCTCTGTCCACACAAAAACCTGCACACAGATGTGTCACAGTTTTATTCTAATTTTCAAAACCCAGAGGCAACCCAGATATCCTTCAGCACCAAATGGATAAATACACGGTAGGAGGTGGCCGTAGAATATTATTCAGCAGCAAAAGGAAATGAGCTGCCAGGCCTTGGGAGGACACAGAGAAGCCTTAAATGCCCATTGCTCAGTGAAAGAAGCCCATCGGAAAAGGCCACAGGCCGTAGGATCATCTAGATGACATTCTGAAAAAGGCAAAACTATGGAGATAGTGAAAGCATTTGTGGTTTCCAGGGGTGAGGGGAGAGAGAGATAAGTAGGTCAAGGGCATTTTTAGGGCAGAGAAACTCGGGGTATGATAGTGGAATTGTGGGGTCAGCTCATTATGCAATTGTCCAGACTCAGAATGTCCAATGCCGAGAGTGAGCAACTATGGACTGAATGATAATCCATCAATATTGGTTCATTGTAACAAATGTATCACATGATGTTACTAGCAGTGGAAACTGTGTGTGCATGAGAGAGAATGGAAACTCTCTGTACTTTCTGCTCAATTTCTGTAAGCCCAAAACTACTCTAAAAATTCCATGAATTTAAAAAATAAGAAGGACACAAACTATGTGAACCCCGGAGCCAGACCTTCCCAGTGCGAGCCCCACCTTCACCACCATGTTGGTCAGTTTTATGTGTCAACTTCAGTCCCTGGTTATTCAGTCCCACACCTCTGGGTGCTGCTGGCGGGGAGGTGGTTTTGCAGATGTGATGAAAGTGCATGATCAGTTGCCCCTCAGTAAGGGAGACTGTTTTAGATGACCTGGGTGGGCCTGGGTGGGTCAGCTGAGAGGCCTTGAGAGCCAGGCTGAGGCTTTTCTTTCCTGAGGAAGAAGAAACCCCACCTGTGGGCAGCAGCTCCCCTGCCCGCCCCTTGAGGTGAGCACCCTGCAGATGCTGGACCTGCCCAGCTGGCCCCACCACTGTGAAGCCCACTCGCGCATTAAATCTCTTACGATGTGTCTTCCACTGACTCTGCATCTCTGCTAGGAACCTGACTGATTCAGCCATGTAACAGCTGTGTGACCTAGGGCAAGTTATTTACCCTCAGTTACCTTATCTGTAGAATGGGGTTAATAATAGCACTTGCCTCTGTGCTGGCTGGGCCTCTAATACAGTCCTCTAGATGGGGAAATACAGTTTCCAGTACTGGTAACATCGTGTGGTACATTTGCTACAAGTGATGAGCCAATATTGATGGATTAAGTCCATAGTCCTCTAGATGGGGACTGTATTTGTCCATTCTCACACTGCTAATAAAGACATACCCGAGACTGGGTAATTTATAAAGAAAAGAGGTTTAATGGACTCACAGTTCCTCATGGCTGGGGAGGCCTCACAATTATGGGAGAAGGTGAAGGAAGAGCAAAATAATGCCTTACATGGCGGCAGGCAAGGGAGCATGTGCAGGGGAACTCCCCTTATAAAACCATCAGCTCTTGTGAGACTTATTCACTATCACAAGAACAGAACAGGAAAAACTTGCCCCATGATTCAGTTATCTCCCATCAGTTCCCTCCCTTGACACATGGGAATTACTGCAATTCAAGGTGAGATTTGGGTGGGGACACAGAGCCAGAGCATACTGGAGATGAAGTGAGTTACCACATGTCAGACAGTGAGAATGACAGCACAGAGCGGGTGTAACTATTGGGATTCCTGCTTCACCAAGGAAGAAACCGAGGCTAAGGAAGGGTCTGTAACTCGCGCCATGGCACAGAAGTGGCCGAGTCAGTGTGGGATGTGGAGATCTGTTGTGGCACCTGCAGCCCTAACCATGCTCACACCTCCTCCACTAGCAGGCGATACTGATGGTATTCATAGCCAGAAGGGTCTCAGATGACCTATATATTCAGTTCGAAGTCCCTGTCCTACAACAGAGGAAACCAAAGCTCAGGAAAGTGGTTGGCTCATGAAATATTTAAAGCCTGGGACAGTAAGGTCAGGGTCATTGGGCTTCACAGGGCCAGGCAGGAGATGGAGCCAGAGGAGCCAAACTGTGGCTGGGCATGGCGGGCTGTGCCTGGTCAGCTGCCCACCCGGCCCTGAGCGGGACCCCGGCACTCACGTCCTCACAGCTGATGCACCTTGTCTTCCCCAGGACACTGGGAGCTTCCCAGGGGCTTTTAATGGAGACAGCAGAGGACCTAGCAGCTACCTCTCTGCTTGGAGCAGCAGATTTTTCACATTCCTCCTTGACTTGGCACAGCTGGGACACTGTCCCTTAAAAAAATTAATAAATCTGGTATTTGAAAATTAAAATAAAATAACAAGCTTCCTCTCCTGGATTCATTTCCTGTGGTGTTTCCCTGGCCTAATCGAAACCTGACAGGCTGCCATGTGGAGGAAGCCAGACGCCCCTGCATCAGGGCAGAGTTCAGCGTGGAGAATGGTGTTTTTGTTCAGGGAAGCGGGAAGAGGTGACGGAGAGGGGGCTTCCCCCACTGAAATCTAAAAGCAAAGAGAAGGGCCATGAGGCAAACATCCTAGACGTAGCGTTGGACTCCACCCCTGAGGCAGTGGATAATACCGGGGTGGCAGCACCCATAGATGGGCCACTTCCTGAGGGGTTCCTGTTCTCCTCCTCAGCTTGGAAGGACCATCGGAGCTCTTGGGGTAGAAGTGACTGTCCCCCACACACTCCTACCAGGGCAGACAGCAGCAAAGGAACAAGCTGATTCTCTGATTCAAGAACCCCTCGTTACCCTCATGGGGCTGAATGGGAACAAGCCGACCATCAGCAAGGATGCCAAGCTCAGCAAAGCCACCACAGGCATTCTGGAGGGGAGCAGTCATTTATGGAGGTCCATCCCCTGCCCCCAAGAATGATGAAATTGGCCAACACCTTGTTGCTATAATCATAGCTAATAGGTATCAAGCACTGACTGTGCAGCGGGCATGGTGTTCAGCACTCTGCATGCATCATCTTGGTTAATCCACAAAACAATCTTAGGAGGTAGAAGAAAGGATGGCTGCTGCCCTGTTATGGAGGGAGAGCTTGGAAATATCACAGCCACAAGGTCACGACATGTCCAGGCCCACATGTTGAGCTCATGCTCTGCTCATGGCTGAAGGAGAAAGGCACTGGGCTTGAGCCACTGGGCTTGATGGTTAAAAACAATAGTCGGTCACTGAGTATGAACCGCATGATCCTTGAAGACTTGAACAAGCACTTTTCGCTAGAGTCATAAATGGGCAGTGTGTGTATGAACAGGTGCCCCGACTCATTACTCACTGAGGAAATAAACATTAAAGCCACAACAAGGTAACTGCTACCTGCCCAGTACAATGATTGAAATGGAAGAGACTGGGAATGCCCTGTGTTGGTGAGGGTGTGAGCTACTAGAGCTCATGCCTGGCCGGTGGGGTGTGAATTGGCATATTCTGGAGAACCGTGTGATGCGAACTATGGCTTCATCGTCTCTGTATCCCCAATGCCTGGCACTTGGTGGATGCTTAATAAAGGTCTACTACAGCTCCATGTCCTCCTATCGTATGATCCAACATATGCAGTCCAGAGAAATGAATAACATCCACCAACCATATATGCAAGAAAAGGCCATTCATAACTGCTTCATTCATCATCACCCCAAACCAGAAAATACCAAGTATTCATCCATGTAAGATAAATAATGGAAGCGGCTCCATATAATGGACCACACTCACAGCACTGAAGAAGAATGGAGTACTGCTATCCATGACATGGGTGAATCTCACACACTAATGATAAGTGAAGGAATCTCCCATGCTAAAGAAAAGAGCACACACCATACATCCCTTTATATGAAGAGGGAGGGCAGGCACCACCAGTCTCTGATGGTGGAGGTCAGGACAGCAGTCATCCTTGGGAGATGTTGGTTGGGAAGGGGTGTGGGAGGGTTTTCCAGGGTACTGGAAAACACTATTTCATGTGGGTGGTAGTTACACTGTACCTATGTGAAAATTATTTATGGTGTATATATATATAGTTGCACTTTAGGCTCTGGGGTGCATGTGAAGAACATGCAGGATTGTTGCACAGGTACATACATGGCAATGTGGTTTGCTGCCACCATCCCCATTACCTATATCTAGCATTTCTCCCCATGTTTTCCCTCCCCAACTCCCTACCCCCTACTGTCCCTCCCCTATTCCCCCCAACAGATCTCAGTGTGTGATGCTCCCCTCCCTGTGTCCATGTGTTCTCATTGTTCAACATCCACCTATGAGTGAGAACATGTGGTGTTTGATTTTCTGTTCTTGTGTCAGTTTGCTGAGAATGATGGTTTCCAGGTTCATCCATGTCCCTACAAAGGATACGAACTCATCATTTTTTATGGCTGCCTAGTATTCCATGGTGTATATGTGCTACATTTTTCCTGTCCAGTCTATCATCGATGGTCATTTGGGTTGGTTCCTAGTCTTTGCTATTATAAACAGTGCTGCAATGAAAATACATGTGCATGTATCTTTATAATAGAACAGTTTATAATCCTTTGCATATATACCCAATAGTGGGATTGCTTGGTCAAATGGAATTTCTATTTCTAGGTCCTTGAGGAATCGCCACACTGTCTTCCACAATGGTTGAACTAATTTACACTCCCACAACAGCATAAAAGTGTTCCTATTTCTCCACATACTCTCCAGAATCTGTTGTCTCCAGATTTTTTAAATGATCTCCATTCTAACTGGCGTGAGATGGTATCTCAATGTGGTTTTGATTTGCATTTCTCTAATGACCAGTGATGATGAGCATTTCTTCCTATGCTTGTTGGCCTCATATATGTCTTCTTTTGATAAGTGTCTGTTCATATCCTTTGCCCACTTTTGAATGGGGTTGTTTTTTCTTGTAAATCTGTTTTAGCTCTTTGTAGATTCTGGATATAAGTACTTTGTCAGATGCGTAGATTGCAAAAATTTTTTCCCATTCTGTTGGTTGCCAGTTCACTCTAATGATTGTTTCTTTTGCTGTGCAGAAGCTCTGGAGTTTAATTAGTTCCCATTTGTCTATTTTGGCTTTTGTTGCCAATGCTTTTGGTGTTTTAGTCATGAAGTCCTTGCCTATGCCTATGTCCTGAATGGTTTTGCCTAGGTTTTCTTCTAGGGGTTTTATGGTGTTAGGTCTTATGTTTAAGTCTTTAATCCATCTAGAGTTAATTTTAGTGTAAGGTGTCAGGAAGGGGTCCAGTTTCTGCTTTCTGCACATGGCTAGCCAATTTTCCCAACACCATTTATTAAACAGGGGATCCTTTCCCCATTGCTTGTTTTTGTCAGTTTTGTCAAAGATCAGATGGTTGTAGATGTGTGGCATTGCCCCCGAGGCCTCTGTTCTGTCCCATTGGTCTCTATCTCTGTTTTGGTACCAGTGTCATGCTGTTTTGATTACTGTAGCCTTGTAGTATAGTTTGAAGTCAGGTAGTGTGATGCCTCCAGCTTTGTTCTTTTTGCTTAGAATTGACTTGGTTATGTGGGCTCTCTTTTGGTTCCATATGAAGTTTAAGGTGGTTTTTTCCACTTCTGTGAAGAGGGTCATCGGTAGCTTGATGGGGATAGCATTGAATCTATGAAATACTTTGGGCAGTATGGCCATTTTCACAATATTGAGTCTGCCTAACCAGGAACATGGAATGTTTTTCCATCTGTTTGTGTCCTCTCTGATTTCCTTGAGCAGTGGTTTGTAGTTCTTTTTTTTTTTTTTTATGAATAAATGTTTTAATTATAAAATAACAATTTTAAACTTTCAGAGGAAATGGTAGTAATATAAAACAGAGGACATTTTTATAAGAAACTCTTACATTCTTAATATTTTGCAAATTATTATTCTCTCATCACCAAATAATGTTACCTAAGAAGAGGTTCTTTACATTCCTTGTTGGTTGTATTCCTAGGTATTTTATTCTCTTTGTAGCAATTGTGAATGGCAGTTTGTTCTTGATTTGGCTCTCTCTAAGTCTGTTATTGGTGTATAGGAATGCTTGTGATTTTTGCACATTGATTTTGTATCCTGAGACTTTGCTGAAGTTGCTTATCAGTTTCAGGAGATTTTGGGCTGATCTGTTGGGGTCTTCTAAATATACAATCATGTTGTGTGCAAATAGAGACAATTTCACTTCCTCCTTTCCTAATTGAATGCTCTTTATTCCTTTTCCTTGCCTCATTGCTTTGGCTAGAATTTCCAATACTGTATTGAATAGGAGTGGTGAGAGAGGGTATCCTTGTCTAGTGCCGGATTTCAAAGGGAATGCTTTCAGTTTCTGCCCATTCAGTATGACATTGGCTGTGGGTTTGTTGTAAATACCTTTTATTATTTTGAGATACGTTCCATCGATATCTAGTTTACTGAGAGTTTTTAGCATAAAGGGCTGTTGAATTTTGTGGAAGGCCTTCTCTGCATCTATTGAGATAATCATGTGGTTTTTGTCTTTGGTTCTGTTTATGTGGTGAATTATATTTATAGACTTGAGTATGTTGAACCAGTCTTGCATCCCCAGGATGAAGCTTACTTGATTGTGATGGATACGCTTTTTAATGTGCTGTTGCAATTGGTTTGCCAGTATTTTATTGAAGATTTTTGAATCTATGTTGATCATGGATATTGGCCTGAAGTTTTCTTTTCTTGTTGAGTCTCTGCTGGGTTTTGGTATCAGGATGATGTTGGTCTCATAAAATGATTGGGAAGGATTCTCTCTTTTTGGATTGTTTGGAATAGTTTCAGAAGGAGTGTTACCAGCTCCTCTTTGTAGGTCTGGTAGAATTTGGCTGTGAACCTATCTGGACCTGGGCTATCTTTGGTTGGTAGGCTACTAATTGCTGCCTCAACTTCGGCCCTTGTTAATGGTCTATTCAGGGTTTCGAATTCTTCCTGGTTTAGGCTTAGGAGGATGCAAGTGTCCAGGAATTTATCCATTTCTTCCAGGTTTACTAGTTTATGTGCATAGAGTTGTCTGTAATAATCTCTGATAATGGTTTGAATTTCTGTGGAATCTGTGGTGATATCCCCTTTATTGTTTTTTATTGCATCTATTTGATTATTCTCTCTTTTCTTTTTTATTAATCTGGCTAGTGGTCTGTCTATTTTGTTGATCTTTTCAAAAAACCAGCTCCCGGAATTATTGATTTTTCGAAGGGTTTTTTGTGTCTCTATCTCCTTCAGTTCTGTTCTGATCTTAGTTATTTCTTGTCTTCTGCTAGCTTTTGAGTTTTTTTGATTTTGCTCCTCTAGCTCTTTCAATTTTGATAATGGGGTGTCAATTTTAGATCTTTCCTTGCTTCCCATGTGGGCATTTATTGCTTTAAAATTTCCTCTAGACACTGCTTTAAATGTGTCCCAGAGATTCTGGTATGTCGTGTCTTCATTCTCGTTGGTTTTAAAGAACATCTTTATTTCTGCCCTCATTTCATTGTTTATCCAGTCAACACTCAAGAGCCAGTTGTTCAGTTTCCATGAATTTGTGCTGTTCTGAGTTAGTTTCTTAATCCTGAGGTCTAATTAGATTGCACTGTGGTCTGAGAGGCTGTTTGTTATGATTTCCGTTCTTTTGCATTTGCTGAGGAGTGATTTACTTCCAATTATGTGGTCAGTTTTAGAGTAGGTGTGATGTGGTGCTGAGAAGAATGTATATTCTGTGGATTTGGGGTGGAGAGTTCTTTAGTGTCTATTAGGTTTGCTTGGTCCAGGTCTGAGTTCAAGTCCTGGATATCCTTGTTAATTTTCTGTCTTGTTGATCTGTCTAATATTGACAGTGGAGTGTTAAAGTCTCCCACTATTATTGTGTGGGAGTCTAAGTCTCTTTGTTAAGTCATTAAGAACTTGCTTTATGTATCTGGGTGCTCCTGTATTGGGTATGTATATATTTAGGATTGTTAGCTCTTCTTGTTGCATCGATCATTTTACCATTAGGTAATGTCCTTCTTTGTCTCTTTTGATCTTTCTTGGTTTAAAGTCTATTTTATCAGAGACTAGGATTGCAACTCCTGCTTCTTTTTGCTCTCCATTTGCTTGGTAAATCTTCCTCCATCCCTTTATTTTGAGCCTATGTGTATCCTCGCATGTGAGATGGGCTTCCTGGATACAGCACACCGATGGGTTTTGACTTTTTATCCAATTTTCCAGTCTGTTTCTTTTGATTGGGGCATTTAGCCTATTTACATTGAAGGTCAATATTGTTATGTGTGAATTTGATCCTGCCATTTTGATGCTAGCTGGTTGTTTTGCCCATTAGTTGACATAATCTCTTCATTGTGTCGATGCTCTTTACCATTTGGTACGTTTTTGGAGTGGCTGGTACTGGTTGTTCCTTTCTATGTTTAGTGCTTCTTTCAGGAGCTCTTGTAAAGCAGGCCTGGTGGTGATGAAATCTCTGAGCAATTGCTTGTTCATAAGGGATTTTATTTCTCCTTTGCTTATGAAGCTTAGTTTGGCTGGATATGAAATTCTAGGTTGAAAGTTCTTTTCTTTAAGGGTGTTGAATATTGGCCCCCACTCTCTTCTGGCTGGTAGGGTTTCTGCTGAGAGATCTGCTGTGAGTCTGATGGGCTTCCCTTTGTGGGTAACCCGACCTTTCTCTCTGGCTACCCTTAGCATTTTTTCTTTCATTTCAACCCCGGTGAATCTCATGATTACGTGCCTTGGGGTTGCTCTTCTTGAGGAATATCTTTATGATGTTCTCTGTATTTCCTGGACTTGAATATTACCCTGCCTTGCTAGGTTGGGGAAGTTCTCCTGGATAATATCCTGAAGAGCATTTTCTAGCTTAGATTCATTCTCTTCGTCACATTCAGGTACACCTATCAAATGTAGATTAGGTCTTTTCACATAATCCCATATTTCTTGGAGGCTTTGTTCATTTCTTTTTACTCTTTTTTCTCTAATATTGCCTTCTTGTTTTATTTCATTAAGTTGATCTTCAATCTCTGATATCCTTTATTCTGCTTGGTCAATTTGGCAATTGAAACTTGTGTATGCTTTGCAAAGTTCTAGTGTTATGTTTTCCAGCTCCATCAATTCATTTATATTCCTCTCTAAGCTGTTTATTCTCGTTAGCATTTTGTCAAACCTTTTTTCAAGGTTCTTAGTTTCTTTGCATTGGGTTAGAACATGTTCTTTTAGCTCAGAGAAGTTTGTTATTATCCACCTTCTGAAGCCTGTTTCTGTCAATTCATCAGACTCATTCTCCATCCAGCCTTATTCTTTTGCTGGTGAGGAGTTGTGATCCCTTGGGGGAGGAGAGACATTCTGGTTTTGGGTGTTTTCATCCTTTTTGCACTGGTTTCTTCCCATCTTTGTGGATTTATCTCCCTGTGATCTTAGTATTTGGTGACTTTCAGATGGGGTCTCTGAGTAGATGTCCTGTTTGTTGATGATGAAGTTATTTCTTTCTGTTTCTTAGTTTTCCTCCTAACAGTCAGGCCCCTCTGCTGTAGGACTGCTGGAGGTCCACTCCAGACCCTGCTTGCCTGGGCATCACCTGCAGCAGCTGCAGAACAGTAAGGGTTGCTGCCAGTTTCTTCTTCTGTTATCTTTGTCCCAGAAGGATACCCGCCAGATATCAGCCACAGTTCTCCTTTATGAGGTGTCTCTTTGGATATACAGGGGTCAGGGAGCTGCTTGAGGAGACAGTCTGTCCCTTATAGGAGTTCAAGTGCTAAGCTGTGAGCTCTGTTGTTCCATTCAGAGCTGCTGGGCAGGTACATTTAAGTCTGCTGCAGTGGAACTCATAACCACCTTTTTTTCCCCAGATGCTCTGTCCTGGGAAGGTGGGGCTTTATTTATAAGTTCCTGGTGTGCTGCTGCCTTTTTTCAGAGATGTCCTGCCTAGCTAGGAGGCAGCCTAGTCACAGTCTGCCAACAGAGGCATTGCTGAGCTGCCGTGGGCTCTGCCCAGCTGCTGTGTGAACTTCCTTGCAGTTTTGTTTATAGGGGTATAGTTAGAACTGACTTGGTAATAGCAGTCTGCCTCAGTAATGGCAGACTGTCTCTGTAATGGTGGATTGCCTTGGTAATGATGGACTGCCTTAGTAGTGGTGACTGCCTCGGTAATGGCGGATGCTCTTACCCCCACAGAGCTAGACCATCCTGGGTCCAGCTGTGCTTGCTGTGAAACTCTCAATCCAGAGCGTTTCAGATTGTTGGTCTTTGTGGGGATGGGACCAGCTGAGCCAGATCAACTGGCTCCCTGTTTCAGCCACCTTTTTTTCAGTTGAATGGGCAACTCTGTCTCCCAGGCATTCCAGTCACCAGCTGAAACAGTGCCCGGATTTGTGTGAGTTTTTGTGTGGAGATTCATTGTGCTGGCTGAAATAGCCATGCTGGAGACTCATGGCACTTTTCTGGCCGGGAATCTCCTGGTCTGTGGGCAGTAAAAATTCATGTGGAGATGCGGTGATCACTCACCCTCTGCGTTTTTGCTGGGAACTGCAATCCAGAGCTGTTCCTATTCAGCCATCTTGGATCGTACCTAGGTGTATTCTTAATAGTTGTGTTCTTTACTATGTATTTATAATGATCCAACTAAAATTAGGGAAATGATCCAACTAAAATTAGGCAGGTACTGCCCTCAACTGAGTTACAGCCTAGCTGGGGTGATTGGCACACTCTAGGAAGTTCAGATAAGGAATATGTCAGTAGAAACTGGGGTGGGACAGGAAGGTGCCATTGAAACCTAAGTTAGGAGACTCCAGAGTCACCGTCAGGCTGCTGTTGGTTCAGGAGGGCATCTCTACCTTCATATAGTATTTCCAAGGTACATGTCAATGTGTGTGCATGCATTTGGGTGTCTCTCTTTCCCTCTCTCTCCCTACATCCCCCATCTCTGTGTGTTGGGGGTGGGGATTTGAGGTTTTATATACTTGCACCAAATAAAAAAAGTTTAGCAATTTCACTGGCATTGTTACCACCCATGGTTTAAGTATGCAAGGCAATTGTTCAGTGGTCCTTGTTTTTCCTAAATACTTAAATCTACTATTAGATCTCTGATCATGTCAGCGTATATTTAGGCAGAGGGAAAAAAATGGGAACTTCCTCCTGGCATGGGGCAGGTCTGTGAAGGCAGTTGTGGGATGATGTGGCCGTGACATTCACACTGCCCTTGTCACATACGTGGGCAGTGAGAGCCTTTGGAAAGGTCTTGAGCTTATCATCTCTCAGAAGTAACTCTTCCCGGCTAGCTCTCTCAGGAGTCCTTTGTAAAATAACCAAACAAAATATTGCCATGAAGGAGGGAGGGTTGTGGGTTGATTACTGGCCAGACTTGGAATGATCCATCTGTCTTAACAGTTCAGAGCAAGTCAGATGAGAAATGGGAAGCTACAACGTGTGGAGAAGGCAAATAAAGTAATAATGAGAAGATCACCTTTACTCTTTTTTTTTTTTTTTTTTTTTTTTTGAGACAGAGTCTTGTTCTGTCATCCAGGCTGGAGTGCAGTGGCATGAGTTTGGCTCATTGCAACCTCTGCCTCCTGGGTTCAAGCAATTCTTCTGCCTCAGCCTCCTGAGTAGCTGTGATAACAGGCACGCTACACCACGCCTGGCTAATTTTTGTATTTTTAGAAGAGATGGGGTTTTACCATGTTGGTCAGACTGGTCTTGAACTCCTGACCTTGTGATCTGCCTGCCTCAGCCTCCCAAGGTGTTGGGATTACAGGCGTGAGCCACTGCACCCGGCCTACTCTGTCTTTCAAAGGAACCATCAATTTGTTTCAAAAGTAATATCAGTTCCCTTTGTACTTGATGTGTCAGCAGTACCTGTGAAATGTGCTGTGAGTAGACAGTACTGCCTGTAGAAGGCACACACAGATGTTGGCTTGTGGATGGGCATCGTGTTAGTGAATGGACACTGTTTGAAAAGGTTGAAATCCACATGCATAATTCAAGGAATGTTTTAGAGACAAAGTTGGTTGTGCCTCAGGAGTACTTCTGCCTGAATTATGGTAATGATAAAATTATATTAAATTTATTAATATGCATGACTCTGTTCAGTGGAACGATAAAACCCTTAAAAGCAGTACCTATGGCTTAATCAGCTGTGTATCCCCAGTGACTGACACCTGCTAGTTGCTTAATAAATATTTAGTGAAAAGTTTAATAAGTGAGTGAGTGTGAATGACTGAATATGCTCTTGGGAAAGACATCATTTTCAGGATTTGGAAAAATGAGGATAGTGATGGCACTGCCTCAAGGGTTTATTGTGAGAGCTGGGTGAAATCCTGCTTGTGCACTGGTTGCAGGGCAGGGTGACGATGATGATGATGATGATGATGATGATGATGAGAATGGGCAGGAGAGAAACAGGGCAAATAATTCACCTTGTTATGTTCACTAATGAATCAATGTTGCAGTTGGAATTCAGTTCCCAGCCCTAACTCTGGAGCTGTTTCTCTAGAAGCCTGAGACAAATGAGGGGCCACTGGCCTCCGCAGTGGAACTCCATGTGAACTCACCCCAGTGGGCTGGGGTCAAACTCTGGGCAGTGGACTGGCTCATTAAACAAATGACCTAATTTAGTGCTTAAGACACCCAAAATTTACAAGACTAATTTGTCAAGTCATCCAGAACAACCAAACCACAAATGGTTAGCCTCGTAGGGTTTAATGGAATCATAGACAACATTCAGATTACCACTCAGTGAAAGGTTAAGTTAAAGTAGAAGTGACAATTTAGTCTTCAGAGCACTGCAGAGATTTTATGGGCTGGTATAAATCTCTTGGCCAACTCTTTCATCTTGTCCTTTCCATTTTTAGCACCTCTCAAGGAGAATGGTTTATGGAACTTGGGAGCAGGAAGCAGGAAGTAGGAAACAGGAAGTAGAAAGGTTCTCCTTCACATGTGGTCACTGATAAGCACATGAAGTTATCCTTGGAGGGTAATGGTGACAGGGATTGTTCTATTCGCCGGCTTTCAATGGGGACTCAATGAATGAAGGGTATTTGTCAATGGAAACAAGATCGTTTGGCATGACAAGGCTAGCTACAGAAACATAAAGGGATGGAATAAAGTGTGGTCCCATAGAAAGCTATTATTTTCATTCACTCCTGAAATCAATACCTCTATAATTACACCTCCTTCTGTAACTAAGGTGATGTTTGTCATTTTGCTTCAGAGCAACAAGGAAGGAGCCCTCACAGAGCTTGTGCATTTTGCTGGTTCAGGAAAGACAATGGAAGCAGTTTTCCAAGGCCATGTTCCTGGGGCTCTGTTCTACCTCCCATCATCTGGACAGCTGTCTGTTTACACGGGCAGGGCTGCAAAGCTTCCAACTTAAAGATCCATCTGGTTCTTACATCAACCTAACCCGTAACCTTAAGGAGCAAGCCCAAACACACCAGGGACATTTGAAAATTTAGGAACGAGCGTGTTTATATTGTATTTGCATTAATGCTTCCTAGAGTTTATTTTCAAAGTGAAGAAAGAACAATGCATAGTAGGCTATTAAACCCAAACATAATCAGTTTAAAGTTAGGGGCATGCTCCTAAGAATATTTTTCTCCTGTTTTGAAGGGTCCACTTGAGGAGGGAGTTGGGGGGGCGGTGCGGCGAGGAACCCAGGGCAGGGGAGGGGGATGGAGGGACTGTTCTGAATTCTCCTCAGGGTTTGGCCGGCCCCTGCGGGCCACTGCTGTTTGTCATATGGAATGGATTAGGCCTTCGCTCTCACACTGTCAACTTGGGTGTTCTGCACACAGGCTGTTTTTGCTGGGGTCTTGGTTTTGCTTTTTATAACGGCAGGAAGTGCCCCTCTCGGACCACATGTGAAATCGTGTGGGAACGGCTGGGAGGGGTGGGGGCCTGGAGAGGAGGTGAGTGGGGTGTGGGGATGGAAAACCTCCTCACATCAACGGCAGTGTGGGTGGAAGCCAGGGAGGGGAAGATGCTCACTGGCCAATTTAACTTTATGGGGTCTCGTTGGCAGGAGGACGGGGAGGTGGATGCTTCCTTGACGAAACCAGCCTGTCCCTAATAGATCTGCCCTCATATTTTACAATCCCACACAGGATCGTGGAGGGGCCATTAAAGCATGAGGGACTGCAGCTGCTGTTTAATTTGTTCTAAATTTCCTGCCGGCCTCACCAGACGTGTACAGGAAATGGGCGGTAAATGTTTAATAGGTCATACCTAACCAGACAATTAACGGGTGCTGTCATTTAGAAAATCCCAAACTGTGTGTGTGCATATTATGGGGTGGTACCCAACAGGGGACTGGACAGAATAAGACTCTAGAGTGGTTTAAAGTGTTAGCCTGCCCGGCACATGGGTCTCAGTGTTGCTAAGCCGGGCCCGTGGTGTTTCTGCTGCCGGCCGCCTCCTTTCCCTCCAAGAAGGCTGTCCCGGACATTTCTGGGCCTGGTACTCAGAGAGTGAGCAGTGCTTGCTGCCTCATTTGAGAGCGCCCGATTCTCTAAGAAGGTGCCTCCCCACCTGCAGCTCCGCTCACCCACCTGTTCTCTTATCCGGTGAGGGGCAGGCAGGAAGCAGACAATGGCAAAGGGCCCTTGCATGACAGAGGGCTCGCAGGACATGGCCAGGAGCCAAGAGGAGGCTGAAGCGGAGAGGGAATGGTGCTGTGTGTGGGGGTGTGTGTCTGTGTGGGGGGGTGTTTGTGTGGTTATATGTGTGTTTGGGTGTGCATTTGTGTTTCTGTGTGTTTGCGTTTCTGTGTGTTTGTGTGTTTGTGCACGTTCGTGTGTTTGCTTGCATGTGTGTTTTACATGTGTGTGTTTGTGTATGTTTTTGTGTTTGTGTGTATGTGTATAAATTTGTGTGATTGTGCTGTTTATGGATGTGTATGTATTTTTGTGTGTATGTGTTTGTGTCTGTGTGCCTTTGTGAGTTTATGTGTCTGTGTGTGTCTCTGTTTTTGTGTGTATTTGTTTGTGTATATTTATGTTTATGTGCATTTGTATGTGTGTGCCTTTGTGTATTTGTGTGTGTGTATTTGTGTATGTGTATTTGTGTGTGTGTGTGTGTGTTTTACTTGGGTGGGGGTGGGGCAGGGGTATCTCAGGTCCCCCAGTTTATCCTCCTGATGGGTGCTGGCAGTGTTCCCTAATTAGCCCCTTAATTTTGTCCAAGTACTTTGCCTGATTCATCCCTTCAGCCCCAGGAGTTCGGGGGTAGAATCATTTCCATTTTTACAGGAAACGAGGCACCAACCAGATAGGAACCCTGCCCATGGCCAGAGAATCAGCTGGTAGTAGAGCTGAGATTTTACCCAGAAATCTGACTCCCATCCAAGCTTCATGTTTGATTATTTTGCCCAAGGACAAAAAGACTCTGCCACCCAGCACCAACCTGTTACGATTTTGATTCAGTTTCTCTTGTGCTTTTCTGTGTGGAATATTTTTTCCTACAAAATCAATATCATGCTCTTTATAGTGTTTCAAACTTGCACTTATAATTATTATTATATGGTGATTACTTCCTGTTGTTCACATGCAAAAATGTTTTTTAATGGCAGCAAATACCTATGCCTAAGGATACACCCTCAATTATTCAATTAATCTCTTCTTTTGACATTTATAAAACCACACTGAATTGCACATCCTGTACATAACTCAGATGATACCTCTGATTATTTTAATACTTTTATAATTGGAATAAAGGAAACTTATAAATATAAATGAAGTTCCCAAATCATTGTCAAGGATGGAGTAAGTGCAGAGAGGATGAAAGAAGAGAATTGCCATCTTTTGGCTCATTTAAGAAGCAAATGGGGCCAGGCTCACGCTTGTAATCCTAGCAGTTTGGGAGGCCGAGGTGGGCAGATTGCCTTCAGGTCGGGAGTTTGAGACCAGCCTAACCAACATGGAGAAACCCCATCTCTACTAAAAATACAAAATTATCTGGGTACGGTGGCCCCTGCTTGTAATCCCAGCTACTTGGGAGGCTGAGGCAGGAGAATTGCTTAAGCCTGGGGGAGCGGAGATCTCAGCTTAATGGAGTTTAATGGAGCTGAGATCTCACCATTGCACTCCAGCCTGGGCAACGGGCGAAACTCCGTCTCAAAAAAAAAAAAGAAGGAAAGGAAATGGACTTCTTGCTGTGGCCTTGTGGGCTTGGAAGAAGAAGAATAATTGGGGCTGGATTTGGTCATCTCTACTGGGCATAATTGGGTTCTCCCCTGGGCAGTTCCATTGGTTGATTATCCAATAAGTGATCTTGAATATTCTCAGAAATGTAGACTGCACTAAATGGGAAAAGGCTAGAAATACACAGAAACGCTGAGGAGAAGAGAAACACCAGGATCCATAGTGGGTGAGCCCATGTTAAGTGATGGCCCATTCATTCATTCATTCATTTGTTCGTTCATTCATTCGTTCGTTCATTCATTCATTCCTTCTGTTCATTGGCTCCTTCTGAGGGTCTGCTCATTCCTACAGACAAAAGATGAATGAAATCTATTCAGTTACTGCTACGAGGGAGCCAGTTACCCAGCCCCTGGCTGCCCAAAGCTGGTCACTGCAGCAGTGATATCACCTGGTGCCTGTTATATATCACCTGATGCTGGATCTCAGGCTCACCCAGACCCACGGGATCGGAACCTGCACTTTAACACGGTCCAGGGATTCATGATCTCAGGCCTGCCGAGATCCGTGGGATCAGAACCTGCACTTTAACACGGTCCAGGGATTCATGATCTCAGGCCTGCCGAGATCCGTGGGATCAGAACCTGCACTTTAACACGGTCCAGGGACTCTCTCGTACAAGTGGAGCTTAAGCCCCAGCTGGAAGTTTTCACCCTGAGACCTCAAGTCAGATTTCTTTATCCCTTTTCTGCCTCCTACAAAACACAACACAAAGGAAATGTGTGATAAGGAGTGTGTTAGAATGTCACTATGGCTGTGTCCCTGACTGAATGGATCAGCATTGAGGGCAGGGCTATCCCTGTCCAGCCTAACGTCTGGCTCACAGAATGCCCCTTGATACATGCATATTGAAATAAAATCAGCAGAGAGTGCTACAGCCGTATACTGTTCTTCCACAAAAGAACCCACAATCACCTTAGACCCAAGTGATTCTTTGAATCCTCTTCAGATGTTGTGAGAACTCTAGCTCTTTGGGCAAAGGCTTGTGATGCAGTGGCCAGTTTCTTATGAGGCTCTCGGATGATGGAGCTGACCCGACACATCCACACCACCTCTGCATTCACTGCCAACCTTTAACAATGAGAGATTGCCTTCATGGCACTTGGTTTGATTGGCTTTGTAAAATTTAGGGCTGGAGGGAGGGTGACTACCCTGGTTTTCCTGGGTCGTGGGACTTCTAGTGGAAAAACTAGGAAAGATCCAGGCAAACAGGGGTGTCAGCCACCCTAGACAGAAGAAATCGGTGGGACCCCAGGTCTTATGCTCCGATCTTACAGCTGCAGGTGCTGAGGCCTGGACATGCCCGGGGACTTCTCCAGGGCTCTGCAGCTGGTCAGAGTGTAAATTAAAGTGCCCCCCAGCTCTCTCACCTTCCATGGCATCAAGCCTTGACAATTCCATGCAAATGTCTGGATAGAAATTGCTGCATTGGTTACCAGGCAACCCTCAGCTCCCATCCTCCCTGATGTTACCTGCATGAAGTTCAAGGCTAATGGAGTTCAAAAGATGATTTAAAAACAACATCTAGAAAGTATTCTAATAGTCCATGACTAATGGGCTGGGCTTGGCTGTCTAATAAATTGTCTATGGAGCATTTACAGTGACGATCCTCAGATGCCCTTATCAGCACTTGAGGCTCGTGTAAACCAACTCTCATTAATAACAGGATGAAAACAGAGACACTGTGCAGGCCTCCTGCCTGCCGTCCACATCACACTTTGAAGTCCAGCTGCTAATAGCAGTGTCGACTACTTACATAAAGACGGGTGGCAGGTTATACAGACACGTCCAATTTCAAACAATTGATGTCAGCTGTCATTTCTGCCAGGAAACTTCTCCTTTTCCTGGCCATGGCAGAGCGGGCTGTGTGGGGATGGCGTACAGCTTAGAGGCTCAGTGACATCCCTACCTGAGATACTCTAATCCTCTAAAGCAGAGGGTATACCTGGTGGCTTGGGAACCAGATCAGTCCATAGATGTGTTTAAATTTTAAAAATGCATCTCACAGCTCTTAAAGTCTTTCAGGAGCAATTGAAACAGGCCTTACAGGAAGCTGAAAAAGCTAATCATCAACTTAACTGTTTCCTAAATCAAGAGAAGTTACTTAAAAGTGAGGGGAAGACCAAGACAATGATGGAAGTGGGTAATAAGCAAAAGTTAAAATCAAGATTCAAAAAATATACCACTGGAGAACGAAAGAAGAAAATCACTGGTTTCAGATTCAGGTGGACAAAGGACAAATGATAAAATCCAAGAATATCCACAGATCTTGTCCAATGGGGAAGACCAGCTGAGAAAAGATCCTTATAGAGTTTCTGAAACACTTTGGAAAAATCTCCCAAACCTTCAGAGAGTGGATGACAGTGAAGTAAGGAGAGCCCACCTGAGCAGATACATGGTATTGCTTACAATAAAGTACATCTTTGCTATTAAAAAAAAAACAAACCCTAGATCTCTAGCTTTTCTTGAGAAATCAGAAGATCTGGCTAAAGCTGGGCCTTCCACCTGGCAGACACTGGCTGGAGGTGAGCAGTGGCTGTCCCCTTTGAAGGAAGCTGTGCTTTCCAATGTGCCGCAGTCCCCACCACGCACTGCTGTCTCACACCTAGTGCACTTCGTTTATTTAAACCACAGGCCTGGCTTCTGTAGGTGTTTAAATCTGGGAGCCTGTGTGGCAGTCTCTCATTTTACCTTTTAAATATCCTCAAAAGGAGAAAAGAGACTGAAGTGAGTTCTAATTTTTAGTCTTATAATAAATTTCTGAATTTATCCTCAAGGCCTACAAAGGGGGTCACAAAGGAAAGATCGTGAGGTGAGAAGCTGCTAGAAACTTGGAAAGAAATGTGAAAGTTAAATATTCTGGATTTGCATCTGGGCTCTGTTGCTGACACTGTTCTGTCGGGAGGACCTGGAACACTTTGGAAGGACCTGGCTGGCTCTACCCAGCTTGTGCTCACACATGTGAGACACCAAGCATCACGTGATGCTGGCCCACGTGACACTGGCCCATGTGATGCTTGGTGTCTCACGTGTGTGAGCACAAGCAGGGCAGAGTGATTCCAAGATTCCTTCAATATCCAACTTCTCCTTCTATGATGCTTGGAGATCTCTGTCCTCCACCTCCCTCCCAGGATGAGGAAACCCGAGCCTATAGAAAGCAATGGAAGGAAAACCCCCTTGAGGGGGCCCGCACCTGGTGAAGCCCTATCCCCTCCACTCAGCAAGGATTATCTGAAGACCTCGTCTGAGCCCAGCACTGAGTGGTTATAAGAGCCTGCATCATCGAAGCCTTTAGAAAAGGAATCCTTATTTTGGGGGATGATCTAAATCCTTGTTCTGAGAATGGCAGAACCTTGAGGGGGAAGAAGGCAAAGAGATGGAGGGAAAGGGAGATAGAAAAAAGAGAGAAAAAAAAGAAAGAAGGAATAATGAGGAAGGGAGGAAGGAGGGAAGGCAGGTAGGACAAAAGGGAGGGAGCAGGGGATGGAGAGTAACGAGATGATTAAATGAGAAGGTTGGCGCACAGTGAACCACTTTCTCTGTGAAGGAGCAGATAACACAGTCTTCAAAGAGGGAGGATGCGTAAGAAGTGCTGTAAAGTATCTACATTGTGGGAATGGAAAATGAACCTGTCTGGGGAGAACGAACATATTTACCGAGCTGTGTTGTTTGGAATCATGTGAGTGAGAGACAGGAAAGAGTCAAACTGTGCTCAAGGTTCCTATTCAGGAAGGGAAGATGGTGTTGACATTAACCAGTATAGTTTGGGTTGAGTGAAAAGGTGAGAGAGAGGCATTAAGCTTGGGGTATCGGAGGACATTTAGCTTGGGAATCCCATCAAGTTTCCTCTGTAAACCTCAGTTGACTTGGATTATGTTAAAAGATCACAACCTTTTCAAAAGGAGCCAGGTCACCATTTGATTCAGAGTAGGTGCTCAGTGAGTATTCGTTGATGTGAGCAGAAGATGTTCAAGGAGGAGGTGGTCTCACACCCGGCTGCACATTACGGCCACCTGAGAGCTTTTTTAAAAGTAACCTCCCCCCTGCAGAGATTCTGACTCAATTAGCCCGGAGTGGAACCTGAGCTGCCTGCGTAATCTGAGTATGCATCCGTATTGAGACCCAAAGATCTACTGGAAGGCCCTTGACAATTGAAGCTGTTTCACCTCTGTATGTCTCAGACTCAGAACCTACAAGACAGCAAGTTTGGATCAAGTCATCCCTAAAGCTTCCTGTTCAGTGCTATAATTCCCCCTTTTAATAAACTCCTCACTTGGAATTCCAACTCCTCTAAGAGCACTGTGTGTCTCCTCACTTCTCATTTCTAGCATGTTACACCCCAACGATGGGTCAAGAACCCCATGAGAAAGGTATTATTCCCATTTGACAGATGAAGAAATGGAGAACACAGAGGTTGAACTGTTTGCCCAAGGTCACACAGTTAGTAAAAGGCAAGGCTGGGACTCAAAGACAGGGTTACCGTCTCCAAAGCCCAGGGGGTAGCAGGTAGTGACTGCATACTATTTTACCATTCCTCCCCTCTTCAAGATGGAGATGGAGAGAGTAAGTTTGCCCTAGAAGGAAGAACTCATTGGATACCTGTGAAAGGGTTCAAGGAACTCTAGAAAGCAGAGCACATGCAAGTAATTACTCGTATCATTGCCCTCCTGGAATTGTATTTTGAAGGACCAGAGGAAGGGAGAGAAATGGTCTGTTGTAGACATTGATATACGAAGAATGGAAATTCCCCTGAATGTGACGATAGTGACTTATGTAAAGGGAAACTGAGAGTTGAATACAATTACAATAATTTTAAAGGCAGGGAAGTCCTTGCTAATGAGAATGCAAGCACAGCCAATTTTGAGTGCCCGCATTAATGCAGAGATGAAGGGTGTGGGGCACCCAGTCGTTCAGAGAGCCGCAAGGATATGAACAGACACTTCTCAAAGTGAGACATTTATACAGCCAACAACCCTTCCTTTGTGCTTGATTTCATTATCTCTTTTATTGTCCTGTATTTTTATATTTTGTTTCACAGATAAAATTCACAAAACAGATAAAATTCAGTGGCCTTCAGTGGACTCACAGTGGTGCATCATCACCACCTCTGTCTAGTTTGATGAGATGTTCACCACCTCCCAAAAGAAACCCTGTCTCCATGAGCAGTCACTCCCCACGTAGCCCTTCCCCCAGCAATACCTAGTCTGCTTTCTGTCTCCATGAACTTAGCTATTCTGGACATTCATATAAACTGTTAAATATGTGGTCTTTTGAGTTTGGCTTCTTTCACGTAGTGTATTTTTGAAGTTCATCTATTGTAGCATGAGTCAGCACTTTGTTCCTTTTTATGGCTGAATCATATTCCATTGCACAGTATGCTTTTCTTCGTCATCTGTTGACAGACATTTGGACTCTTTCCATACTTTGGCTGTTGTGAGTCATGCGGCTGTGAACATTTGTGTAAAAGCATTTGTTTAAATACCTGTTTCATTTCTTTTGAGTACAAATGAAACAGGTATTTAAACAAATTCTTACACCTCTCCTTCCCCCATCAAACTATAAATTCTGACTTATCCTCTGTATCTCCCAGGGCTGATCTAGAGTCTAGCCCCGAGGAGGTCTTTGGTAATATTTATTGAATACATGAATGAATGGATGATTAAATGAATGAATGAATGATGGGTTCCATCTATCTCCAGTTAGCTCTTCCCTTGGAAATAGCATATGAAAGAGACAAGCAGAAGAAAAGACTGACCTGTTGGTCCCAGTCCTGCCATTTCCTGGCTGTGTGGCTTGGGGACAGGCTGCCACCAGGCTCTGGTCTCCTCTTTTTCACTGTCCACCCTGCAGATCTATGAGTGGCCTGCCCACTTAGCTCCAGTCATGTTGGCGTCTCTGCAGCATCGGCTGCCGCCAGGGAGAACGCCTCACACGGGGTGTGGGTGTGCTGGCTGCCTCCCCCTGCATTTCCTTTGACTCTGATAGCAAGTGGAGCCACGCTGGGCTTGGTGGCCACTGTGGCTGAGCAGACCTCAGGGACGTGGGGTCTGCACACATCCCTCAAGCTTCATTTCTGGAAGACAATTCCTGGACCAAAGGGAGTCCCCACTGGGGGCTTCCAGGCACTTTGGGAGCTGCACCTCTGTGCAAGCATGGCTGGGCCTACCTAGTTTTGAGGGGGTCTCCTTCCACCTCCTTCCCCCACCCCATTCCACCCCAGGTGGATATTTGGCTGTGTTGTTGGTGTAGGGCCTGTGAGTGCTGAACTCATGTTTAGGAACCTCTGCTGACAGGCGGCCCCTGTTTCTTCTCTGTTCTTCCCTTTGAAGTCAATGGGGACTCTGTGTGCAGCTGAAAGTGCGTGGGGTGTGGGAGCAAAGAATTCGGCTTCGCTGTTTCTGGCCAGGACAGAGGGCAGAGGTGCCAGAAGTCTCACTGCAGGGATGGAGGGTGGTAGCCTCCCACTGCAATTTCTCCAATGTGAAAGGTTTGGAGAGGTTTCAGACAAACCTCTGATGTCCTGGACTCAGAACCTGACACCTCCTAAAACCACGGCCCACCCCGCTCCAGGAGGATTTTTCCAAGCTCACAGGGCATCTTGGATGGAGTTCCTCTGCAGCCTGCTCCAGGGACCTGGACCGAGCCTCAGTGCACGGAAGAGGTGGAGCCTTTGATGTGCAGCTTCACCTTCCTGTACCTTCCCACTCAGGAGGGACTTGTGAGGAGCCACTAATTGGATTTGAGCTTGGCTCCCCTCCTATGGGCTGCTGAAGACTGTGAAGAGAGGCCACCTGGCCTTAGGGCTGGCATAAGGCCTAGACTTTCACCAGGCCATGGGTTTGTGCATGCAAATAATCCAGTGCCCTTGCATCCTGAGAGGTGAGTAACTTGGAGAGTGAGGAGAAGGAAGCCAAGGTGCCATGTTGCTCCAGAACCTACCTCTTGTCAGGTATCACAGAGTAAAGCCACCAGGAGAAAAGACAGCTAATCCTTCAGCCAGAAGATGAGCTGGGTACACACCTGTAATCCTGGGGGAGTGTGTCTCTAAACGTTTCTCTCTCCTCTCCTGCTCAGTAGGGGAAGGAAGGAATGCAGGAAGGGAAGCAGAGGAAGAGAGGGAGCGGAAGAGAGAGAAAGAAAGAGGGAGGGAAAGAGAGAGAGAGAGAGAGAAAATGGCTATATACGGGGAACAAAGCACAAACCATATATAACTATAAAATAAATTCATTTATTCAACAACTGTTTACTGAGCATGTAATCTCTTCAAGAAGCTGTGCTAGGTCTACAGCAGATAGTGGGAAGACAAGAAATAGTTCTTTCAAAAGTATTGCAGTATAAGATTCTGGATGGGAGTGGGGTTTTAGAGACAGACACAGATCTGGTGGGATTCTGAAGCCGCCATCATCTCTATGGGACCTGAGGCAGATTGTTTTATCTCTCCAAGCCTCAGTTTCTTTCTCATGGAGCCATTCTGAGAAGGCAATGAAGCTTTTAGCGTGGGTTAACACTTAGTGAGTCAGAAATGGCAACAGCAGCTGCCGCTGTGGCAGTGACCTGGGAGGGGAAGTAACGCACGTGCACGGGTGTGCTTCTCTGCAGCTCCCTGGGGTTGCCTGTGAGAGTGTAGACACTTTCCCTCCTGTTCCCACATCATGTCCTTCTCGCTTCCACATAGCCCTTCTCCCCCAGTGTGGTGATGATGGTTCCCATGTCGGTCTCTCCTGATGGACCATGAGCTTGTGCACGGAAGCTTGGTCTCGCTCCTATCTTAGCCCTGGCTTCCAGCTTAGAGCTGGCCAGTGCTAAATCCACATGCACACTCTAACCCTGCTCTCCCAACCCCCACCCAGGCCTTGTTCTCTTTCCTAGTATGTCCTACAGTTTACTTCTTCACTATGTTTATCCATCTCTCCCCACTACAATGCCAGCCTCGGAAGAACAGGGATTTTTGCCTTTTTGTTCACTGGTTTACCCCACTGCCTGGACACATCCTTTGTGCAGATACCCCCCAGTACCTGATGAAATAGCAACCCAGTAAGGATTTGCTGAATGGATTAGTGACACTGTGTGAAATTACTGAGCAGACTATAATTATTGGAGGCAGAAAAGGCCATTGAGAAAGAACAGTCTTCCAACAAAAAAGCATGGGGTTCCCAGAGGTCAGGCCAATGTGGGTGCTATGGCCTGCCCCTCTGTGTCCCAGCCACAGGACTCGCTCAAGGTTCTGAACGTCCCGAAGACTCAGCTAGCTCAGCAGTAAAATGAGAAAATAATAGCATCCACCTGGCAAGACATAGGGAGATTTAAAAGTAACGATGGTTGTCAGCTGCTTAAGAGAAGTGTGGCACGTGAGTCAGAGTGGCAGTGTCAGCTGTCGAGAACCACAGCAGCTCAATGGTGCCACATCACCCCCTGGAGAGCAAGTGCTTTTGTGGGAGCAGCGTCATCTCATCCCTCTTGTGATAACCGGCCTTGCTCTCTGTATCATCATCTGACTTAGGAGTCAGGGTAGGCCGGGTGCGGTAGCTCACACCTGTAATCCCAGCACTCTGGGAAGCCAAGACAGGCAGATCACCTGTGGTTGGGAGTTCGAGCATGGAGAAACCCCGTCTCTACTAAAAATACAAAATTAGCTGGGTGTGGTGGTGCACACCTGTAATCTCAGCTACTCGGGAAGCTGAAGCAGGAGAATCAATTGAATCCGGGAGGCGGAGGTGGCGGTGAGCCAAGATGGCACCGCTGCACTCCAGCCTGGACAACAAGGGCAAAACTCTATCTCAAACAAAAAAAAAAGAAGTCAGGGTAGTGTGTCTTCACAGCCTCCACCTCTGCAAAACCCTAGTCCATGGCACTGTATTCAGTCTGCTGTACAGTTCCGTCAGCAACGTGGCTTCCATCACTCCTGAGCAGTGAAACCCTCCGCTCCCTCGCCATCCCCGCCCTCAGGCAGCCACCAAAATGCTGCTCCAAGTGCAGGGCTTCCAGAGCAAGCAAGCAGCAGAAACATCTTTCTAGGGAATTCACACACAGAGTGCTGGGCCTGAGTGCAAATTCTGCGATTCGGACTTCCACTGTTCAGGTGTGTGTTTACAGTGTGTGTGCTGTGTCCTGGGTCGGGCGGCTTGCAGTGCCCTTTCATCCTCTGCTGTAGGGCAGCCTGGAGAAGCCCCCAGGCCTCTACCTGGCCTCATCTGGCACTCATTGGTGCCTTCACGACAGTTTGTTTACGTGTAATTTCTGGCTGAGACTTGAAAGTTTAACTACCGATCCTTTCTCTAAACAGCCACTACTGTTATACAAAAAACAGACGATCCCCCTGCTTGGATGTCAGATCAAAATGTCTATTCCTGGCGTACCTTGAGAGGGAAATCAAAGGGGGCTTGTTTACTCCCAAATGAAAACTTCCAAAATTCCGAATCCTGCAAGGTTGGCTTATTTCCCTGTGAGGAAAATGCATGCTGAACAGCTCACCGTAAGCCTAAATGTTTGTTTACTGAGACAGCCTCCCTGGTCAGGAATCAGATATCCTGGAATGCTGGGGCAGGCAGGGGCTGGGGTCCACCAGCTGGGGACAGGCACTGTGCAGTGAGGGAGGGTCTCGGGCTCCCACCGCACTCATCCCGCCGTCCTGACCTCCCTGTTTCCTCCCTCTTCTCTCCCTCCTTCCCAGGGAAGGTCCGCAGGCAGGGCGGGCTCAGAGAGAAAGTCTCCTTTGTTTCTCCCGCAAATGTTTTCGTTAGAAAGCTGGTTCTCCTCTGTATATTGTCCCTGGCCCCTCACAGAACCGGTCATCGGGTTTCAGGACCACAATTTGGACAGCTGCACGTGCTAATTTGATCAGGTATCTGATTTGGGTACCATGATCAGGTATCATGATTCCCAGGGAGGCCATGGTGGCAGCCCGGTCCTGTCCTGCAGGCACAGACCCTGGAGGCGCCTGCCCTTCTGTGGACAGCTGTCCATCAGAACAGCTCCGGGCCGAATGCAGGAGAACTCCAGTGTGGCCCAGCTTATTATGTATTCAATGATGCCCCAAGAGAAAAAGGAAGGGAAAGTAGTAATGACTGCTTGACTCTCATTTTTCTTTCCTGCGGGTTCTACAAGACCTCTGTTCCAATATGTTTTGGGGCTGGGGTGGCTGGCAGGGGGCACAGTTGTTCCCCAGTTGATGCCAGCAACAACCTGTAGGAGCCCCTATGCCACCAGCTTCTTGCAGCAGATGGGACCAGCCCCTGTATGCACATCTGACAACCCTCTCTAGAGCTGATATTCATGTCCAGGGCCATAATGAATGACCACATAATGAATGACCACGAACAGTGGGGCTTACTGTAGCAGAATCGAGTCTCTCACAGTCCCAGAGGCTGGGAGTCTGAAACCGAGGTGTGGGCAGGGCCGTGCTCCCTCTGAGGGCTCCAGGGGAGGATGCTTCCTGCCTTTTCCCACTTCCGGTCTCACTGGCTCTCCTTGGGATTCCCTGGCTCTGAGGTGCATTACTGAGGCCTCTGCCGTCTTCCCTCTGTGGGGGTCTGTGTCCAAATTTCCCTCTTCTTATGAAGGCACCAGTCCGGTTGGATTAGGTCCCACCCTCCTCCCATATGACCACATCTTAACCCAATTATATCTGCAGTGACACCACTTCCAAATAAGGTCTCACTCACGTGTGCCCAGGGGTAGGACTTGATCATAACTGTTTTGGTGACACAGTTCAACCCTGCACAGAGCTGTTTTCCACAACAGCCCTTTTCACATTGATGTCTCAGTTTTTTCATCTGCAATATGGGGATAATAGCCACACCTTCCTGGCTAGGCCAGTGTGGGGACTGAATTGGCTGAGACGTTGCGTGCTCAGAGCTGTGTTGGGCCTGCAGCAAGCACGATGTCAGACGGCTCTGCTCTTGATGTCATCATCAGCTGCAGGCTTCCGACAGCACAGAGGGAGAGGGTCGGGGGTGGACACAGGCCCTTCTCCATCAGAATGAAATCCATCCAGGCCAGTGCCACATAGCTCCCAAAACTCACCCTGCACTCTCTAGCTCTACCTCACCGTGCCTGGCATGTGGGCCTCTGGTCTTCATCGTGTCACAGGGGTGGTGGCTGCTGCTGGAACCCCTGTCCTGAGTTCTTGGATGGTGGGGCTTTTGCTCTCCTTCCCTGACTGTCCCATCAGGGTGAGCTTCCCTGTCCTGTCTTTGCTCCTGAGTGCCTCTGGCCCTGGCTGCTGCTGCTGCTGCTGCTGCCCGCTGTTCCCTTCAGCACATGCGTATTCAGTGCCTTCGTGCAGGGCGGAGTTTGCTTGTGCTCTGATCTGAAGGCGTTTAGACTGTAAGTCCACGAGGCCAGGAGCTGCGTCTGATGTGTTCTTCCCTGTGTGCCCTGGCAGATGGGTGCTCGAAGCAGTCTTGGTACCCACGTCTTTGGATGAGATTGGACTGCTCGATGGGTCACCTGAACCCCTTTCACCGATGGGCGCTGTGGTACAGGGGCAGCTTCCGTCCTGGGGCAGCCCATGAGAGGGGCAGATGGGCAGGGAGGCTAGGCATGGCTCCCTGGCTGTATTTTTCCCTGTTTTATTTGCTTTTATAAAAGTTTTTACTTTAAAAAAATTGGACCTGTAGAAAAATGGACAAATATTACAATGGCCTGGTATATTCCTGTGGCTGGGCTCACCTGTGGCTGGGCTCCCCTGTGGCTGTGCTCACTTGTGGCTGGGCTCTCTTGTGGGTGGACTCACCTATGGCTGGGCTCACCTGTAGCTGGGCTCACCTGTGGCTGGGCTCACCCATGGCTGACCTTACCTGTAGCTGGGCTCACCTGTGGCTGGCACTTGCTGCACTTGCTCTTTGCTCCTTCTCTGTCACTATCAGCATCATCATTGTCGTTTGTTTCTTTACTTTTGTTGAACTCTTTGACAGGAACCTGTGGAGGGTGTGTTCCTCAGCTGTGAACACATTGATGTTCTCCCAAGGAGGAGGACGTTCTCCTGTACAGCCACAGCACCAGAATGCTCTCAGCTGATTTTCCTATTCAAACACCATCATTTGTCCCAATGCTGTGCTTTAGGGCAACTTTTGCCTTCCCATCCAGGCTTCAACCTGGAAGCACACCTTGCATGTAGCTGTCTCCTTGGTCTTCTTTAATCTGGAACATTCCTCTGTCTTTCTTCGTCTTTACTGCATTGGCATTTTGGAAGAGTGTAGAGACTTGCATTTTGCTGTTGCACATCTCTTTGAGTTTGTTTGATTGGATTCAATTGAGGTTTTGCATTTTTGGAAACTCAGTGTTTTTAAAAATGGGGGAATTATTTATTATAGAAAACATTTTCACCTTTTATAAATTCATAAATTTGGCAACATTGGGCCCCAATTTCCACTTGGCATGTTATCCATTCCCAGCCCCCTGACCCAGAGCGATGGGTGTGTGCGCTCTGATGTCATGGTGGGAGGAAGCCCTGAAGGGGGACAGGAGGCTGGTGTCGTGGGCTGGGTCCCTTCCTAACTCACGAAGTGATCCTAGGCATGCCCCTCGCTTCTGTGGGCTTCAGAGAACAGTAAAAGAGAAAAAAATTTGATGAGAGTACATCTCCCCAGTGGCAGATCCCAGAAAATATGATTCTTTCACTCTAAATCCATAAGGAGCCTATAAATAGATGCTCCCACTGCCAGAGGGAGGGGCGTTGCGAAGAAAGATGATACCCCTGAGCATGAGCAGCTGGGAGGTTGTGAGGATTTGTGCAATCATAGAAGGCACGGTGATAACACGATAATGCCGAGAAGTGGCTCTGTCACTTATCCAGGAAGAACTTATCAGCTACATTGATCTTTCTCAAGAACTCAGAGACTGACAGCTCCCTGCAATGAGAGTATCAGTCCCAAAGACAAGGAAGGTTGTGCCCGTATGGGTCATGGCAGGTCTTGGCTAGGACAAGCCCCTACCCCAACCATTCTTTGCTAAAACCTACCTACCCCCAATCAGAGCTAAAACCTCCCGAGTTCAGTCTGTGCTGAGCAGTCAGCTGGCGCGATGTTCATCTATTTTGAATTTGTGAATGATTAGGTAAGTGTAAAGCAGCTGGTTTCTTAACTAACTCTTTGGCTTATTCTCCAAATAAATGTCTCTTAGCTTTCTTAAACAGATATCTCCTTTGAGAAACGCAGAAACACATCCCATTTTATATGCAATTCATACATCCACTGCCCCAAAGGGCTATGGAGAATATGTCCTCATTAACCATTGTGATCCCACCTAAAAATCTCCACCTGCCAAAAACACTTTGTTACTCTGTGTTTTCAAGTTATACAGAGAAAAGCTGTTTTCCAATACAGTATTTAATATTATGAAATGGAATGTTTGAAAATGTTTAGATTTTAAATCTAACTGGGTTGCTCTCTGTCTTAGCTCTCCTCTCTAGAGGTTCACCTTGCCCACCCGAAAGGCGGAGGAGCACGTGGCCCCTCTGTGGTGAGCACCTCAGGTCTAAAGCTTTAGGATGGGGAACCTGCCCACAGCCTCCTTGTACAGGTGCCTGACTTTGGTGCACCATTCAACCTTGCAGTCACTGTTCTGGAATCTTCCCCAGGAAGCTGGCATCTAGGGCCAAAAAAGCTGGTCTACTCATGGGAACCAGCCCCAGGGATTGGCACACAGCCCCAACGCCACCACCCTGCACCCCATGCCTCTCCCACGTAGAATAAATGCTAAGCTGTGGAAAGGGAAAACAGAAAACAAGGACAGCCAGCCACCCAAAATGCTCAACTGCAAATGAAATAAATCATGCGTGTTTTTAAAACACAACAAAAAAGGCATTTGGGGTGAACTGGGCTGTTTATCTCCATCCCTTCTGTGTGTTTGGTGATAAAGATCTTACTTGGAAACTTTCACAGAGATTAGGACACATTTTCCAGTTCATAACGACAGATATTAGAAAATCATTAGCTGACTTGGCTACGAGACAGCACAGGAAGGGTTTCCTCTTCATTTTTAGCCATAGTAATAATAGCATCAGCCAGTTTCAGAAAAGATCAAATGGAAGAGCTGATTCAAATTATCCAACGTAATGGTCCTATGTGCTAAATTAACTATGAAATCTTCTAATTTTATTCAGGCATGTAAATAACATTTTTGTGCCTGAGTACATCCAATGGCATGCTTTCAACTAGTTTTAAATAGGCATTCAGCCTACATTCAGAGAGACCCATATTACTAGAGTTCAGAACCTGAGCTCCGGGGCCAGATGCTTGGGTTCAAATCCTGCCTCTGCCACTTCCTGCCTGGGTCAGCCTCTAGCAACTTCCTCTCTCTGTGCCTGTATCTGCTTCTTGAAACAAAGGGAGTGAAGATCATAGTGCCCTCATTGTGCATGGGAATCTCCGTGGGATTTTGATTTTCACAAAATTGCTTAGTTTCCAACACATGGAGAGTACGTAGTAGAAGCTGGAGATGGTGGGGAGGAGGAGGATGGTGTTTCCTTCATGTACACGGAGCACTTGGCACCCACAGGTACCATACAAGTGTGAAACACACACAGGTTCAATTAATTCTCCCAGAATCATTGTTGTCCCTATCTTTCGATCAGAATAGATGAGGTCTAGGGAAGTTAGGAGACTGGAGAGGGGTTGGACCCAGGCCTGTTGGGAATGACTGGGGCCTCCTATGGTCAGGGTTGGGGTAGAGATGGACAGATCCCTGATTCTAGGGGCCCATGATCCCCTGACAGGCAGAAGGGAACAGCAGATCATAAGACAGTGTTCTAGTGCTGGCACCTGAGAATAGCAAATGTCCTCATTTGAACCCACAGACACCCTGTCCCACGGTGTGAGCAGACACTCTCACATTCCTGCAATTAAAGATGCTTTATTTGGCCCATTGGTTGGTTCTAGGTACGAGAGTCATCATAGCACCTGTGAACTGGGATCAAAAATGAGTCGCCATCCCACCTGTGGTCTGGGCCCAGGTAGGAGAGTCACATTTCCAACTTTCGACTGCATTCGGGTGTGAGATTCAGAACCTCACCGGTTGGATATGTCCACATGTGAGGGTGACCAACTCTGCATGTCTGTGCTCTAACTTAAGTCTGTCTACTAATGACTAGCTAGTTAATTTGCCAATGAGAAGACCAGGTTTCAGTTATCATTTCCAGTCTCAGGTAAAGCTTTGCTTGCTTTTAACTCTAATTTCTTCTTTTAATTGACACAGTAATTGTACTTATTTATGCTTAATTGAGGTTGTTGTTCTCAACAATAGCTCTTAATACAATTTACATCGTAAGTCTTTAGTCATTAGTCTCATGATACGCCTTGATTGTGATGAATGTCCCTAATAGCATCAATGGTTTTGCAGCAGGTGTCTAGCATCTATCTATCGTCTAACCAGCATCTATATCCTCTATTCATCTCTATCGTCTACATATTATCTATGTCTATTATCTTTATCATCTGTCTTTTATCTATATTTATCCATCTCTATCATTTGTCTATCTCTATTATTTATTTCTATCTCTGTCCATCCATCCATCCATCCATCCATCCATCCATCCATTCATCCATCCACAGCCTCCTGCAAAAGATTAGCAGACACTTGTTAAATAAACAAATAAATAGATAGAAAATCCCAGTCCACAAAGGCACTCTCAATATTTGATCAGTTTTTGACATTGGAGACTTTCAGACACACCCAGAGGTTACAGAATCCAATGGTGAAATTGGTTTTGTTTCTTTACTGGGGAAACAAGCCATGCTTGTTGTATCAGTGAATCATCAGGACTGGCTCTGAAAGACTATTTTAAAATCCAGACCTGCTTCTGAAAATAAAGGTTTGCTGTCCCTAAAGATGCTCAAAGACAGGTGTCTCACATAAATGTCTTTAAAGAGGCATAAAACAGGCAGTGCTCAAAGATCCTTTCTAGAAGCATTTGGGCCAGTTCCCTCTAAAGGGCAAATGTTTCAGCAATAACAATAATGCATTTTTAAAAACTAGTATTTATTGGGATGTATTGCTCATATTTGGGCCACCGTGACTCACACGTATCACCTACAGCTTTCACAACAACCTGGCCAATTCAGCATTATTATTTCCATTCTATGTAGAAGAAAGTGAGTTGACAGGGTTCAAAGTTTGCCTTGAATCAGACAGCCATTAAGTCCTAGAGTCAAGATCAGAACCCACATGTGCAGCCTCTGAAACGTGCGCAATGTTCAATCTAGTCTTGCATCTACGGTCCTATTTGATGTTTTTTCTGATGGATGAGTCAGACTTGGTTGGTGGTCAAGGGCTGGAGAGAGCATTGCGGTTGGAGGAGTCCTATGTATAGATGAAAGGAAACATGAGGCCTCCATGGCTGGAGGACTGGGGCAGGAAAGGGCAAGGGTGTGAAGGGGGTGAAGATGCCAAAACAAGGAGCTGGGGAGTCAAGTAGGGGCCAGAGGTGCTCAGCCCCGGCTGCAGGTTACAATCTCCTTTGGGAGTCACACCAGATACATGACACCATACGATATGGATTAGGACTATCTCACTGAAATTGCTGTCCCCAGAGGTTAATTCCCTTAGTAAAATAAATCCTTTTCTCTGGGAAGAGGCTTTTTAGAACAAGTTTAAGGTATTTGAATATCCCTTTAAAACAAAGTTCACTGCAACTTTATTATTGGGCTTTTGGGATAGTAAAACCACTCCCAAAAGATAAATCTGGTCACTAAATATTGAAGATAATGAAATTAAAGAAGCCGTCAAGTATCATTTCTGTACTTCCCATATTAACCCCTGACATTCGAAACATTAACATTTAGTGTTCATTTGATTGCAGTGAAACTAGAGCGTTCACTGACTCTTGGTAGCCTGGTAAATTTTACACAACATGAGGGTAAAGCATTGCAAAAAATGTTGCTTCTCTTCAGCCAACTGATTCTATCCCTAAGATTTTATGCAGAGGAGGGTAGTATTAAAAGTTAAAAATCAGATGCACAAAGATAAATATGTTCACTGACAGGTAATCTAATTGCCAGTATCTGGAAATATCTAAGTGTTCTAGAATCGGGGAGGGCTAACTTCTTCTTAAAGGCAGACAGTAAACACTTCTGGCTTTGCAGACCACATATAGTCAGTCTCTGTCTCAGCTCCCCAGCTCTGTCTTTATAACACAAAAGCAGCTACAGACAGTAAGTAAGCAAGGAGAGGGCCTGTGCTCCAATAAAACTTTATTTACAGAAACAGGCAGCAGGCGAGATTTGGCCCATAGTCCCCTTTTCTGTAATAACATGATTCTCAAATTTAGAAACAGCAAAATATGATTCAACATTTAGCAGCCAATTTAGGGTCCCACAGAAACTTGGAAAAATGTAAGTTGTATACAATGTTAAAAGCCAATAAAAGATGTACAATTGCAATTGTGAAAAGCGTGTATACGAATAGAAAATGGCTCAATGGGAGCATACAAACGAAAATGACATAAAGATCGCAGGATGATGGGTGTGCTGATAATTTGAAGTTTGCCATTTACACTTCGGACTTTTGCACAATGCTTCAGGCAACAAACCGACATTAGAGGTGGACAGGACACCATGGTGCTGCCCTGAGGTCAGATTGCCGTTGCTGTAGCTTCCTCATCCGCTGCACCCCGAGAACATATGTTCGTTCATTCAGTCGTTCATTGCTTTATTTAAAATTGGTTTGTTAACAAATGGTGGAACATCTTTTCCATGTCGGATGCAGTGGGAAGTGATGAAGAGATACTATATATTTCAAAACATCATGTTGTACACCATAAATACATATGCTTTTTCTTCTTTTTTCTTTTTTTTTTTTTTTTTGAGACAGAGTCTTGCTCTATCTCCCAGTCTGGAGTGCAGTGGCGTGATCTCTGCTCACTGCAATCTCCACCTCCTGGGTTCAAGTGGTTCTCCTGCCTCAGCCTACCAAGTAGTTGAGATTACAGGCATCCACCACCACACCCCGCCAATTTTTGTATTTTTAGTAGAGACGGGGTTTCGCCATGTTGGCCAGGCTGGTCTTGAACTCCTGACCTAAGGTGATCTGGCCTCCCTGGCCTGCCAAAGTGCTGGGATTACAGGCGTGAGCCACCGTGCCTGGCCTACATATGCTTTTTGTCAATTAAAAATGAACCAGGCCTGCAAATAAATAAAAAAACCCTGCTAATACTTTCTGACTGTGATACCTGCTGGGAACAAGATGAATTGGAGCAACGAGGCAGAGAGAGGAAGACCTTAATCAGGGTCTTCAGGGAAGATCTGGGGAGGCAGAGACAAGGCCAGCATGGCTGGAGCCTGGAGGACGGTGGGCGAGGCCGGGAGTGGAGTCAGGGCAGGCAGGGCCCTGGCATTAGCACAGCTGCATGGAAACATCCCGCAAGTGATCCAATGTGAGCCAGTAAAAAGAATCAGGTGATATCAATTTTAGTAATGCATTTTATGCAACCCAATATATCAAAACTATTCATCATACCAATATGTAATCAATGTAAATATTATTAATATGATACTTTCCATTCTTTTCTTTCTCTGCCTTTGAAATCTGGTGCCCAGCATGTATTTTATACTCCAGTATCTTTGTCTTGTTTTTTGAGACGGAGTCTCGGTCAGTTGCCCAGGCTAGAGTGCAATGGCACAATCTCGGCTCACTGCAACCTCTGCCTCCTGGGTTCAAGCAATTCTCCTGCCTCAGCCTCCCAAGTAGCTGGTACTACAGGCATACACCACCACAGCCCACTAATTTTTTTTGTATTTTAGTAGGGACAGGGTCTTACCATGTTGCCCAGGCTGGTTGCAAACTCCTGAGCTCAGGCAATCTGCCCACCTCGGCCTCCCAACGTGCTGAGATTACAGGCGGGAGCCACCACATGCAGCCTACTCCAGTATCTTTATTTCAAGTGCTCAGAAGCTGTGTGTGGCCTGAGGTGCTGTCCTGGACAGTGTGGCCATGAGATCTTCGGGGCTTTGGTGTCTGGGAAGTCCCCCTGAGATGAGGAGGCTCTTTTCCTGGGAAAAAAATGAATTTTTGGCCAGATATGTACTAACCTCTGCGAAGTGCACACTTGGAGTAAAGACAGTTGAACAAGGTTGTTCCCTGGCGGATCTGACAGTCCAGGGTCTGAGAAGGCCATTGAGAGTGAAGTCACTGGGTGTCTTCAGGAGGGAGAACTGGGGATACTAAGCGGGGTGAGGGCACAGAAAAAGACCTGGGAGGGGCAGAGGGAGAGCAGGCACTCACATTTCCTTATTTTATCCAGACTCGGGCGTTTTCTTGCTCTTTGCTGCAGAGGAAACTGAGTCACAGCAGGTCGACTAAGTTGTCGGTGCTGGACAGCTGATAAGTGGTAGAGTTCTGGGAAGCTCTGGGGACTCCCAGAGGGTTGTGGGAAATTCTGGAAGTTTTGAGAGGACTTAGCCAGGGGCAACTCTCAGGGAGGCCCCCTAGGCCTGCTGGCATACCCAGTATTGCCTCATTTAGCATCCCCACATTCCTGGGACAAGATTCCAAGAGAATGAGGTGGAACAGTAAGGTTGCAGCGGCTCAGCTGCTCCTGGCTCTAAATAGTAAAATGCCTGAGCGAGAGTGGTGTCCGCAATGATGGTCTTGAGTGGCTCCACAGAAGTAGTCTGCAGGCCGGGGATTCTGCAGACAGCGGATTCCAAGTGTGGCTCAGCGGCATCACTGGGAGCCAGCACCTCCTCTCCTCTGGTTCCCCAGCCTCTGCATGGGCTGACTTTAACCTCATGAAATGGGGGCTCCAACGACAGGCCCCGCCTTCTCACACAGTAAGACCCAAAGACAGGGTTGCAGGGGGGACTCTTGCCCCAGGAATCTCTTCACTGGGGAGAAAGCACTTTCCCAGAAGCAGATCTCTCTGAGAGACCCCCCGTCGAGCTCCCCTTGAATTCTGAGGTCGGAACTGTGTCCATGGGGCCACTCTTAGCTGCAAGGCATGCTGGGAAATTGAGTGCCTTTAGCAGTTTCGATGCCTATTATGGGATGTGGATTGTGTCGATGAGGAAGGAAGCTTATAACCAGCAGGGGAGCCGTGCCTCGCATGCGGCATCCGCAGGTTCACATCCACAGCTTCAACCTACCTCAGGTTGAAAATATTCCAAAATCAAACCCAATACAAATAACAGTGCAACCATAAAAATAATACCAAAACACAGTATAACAACTATGCACATAGCATTTACATTGTACTAGGTATCATAAGTCACCTACAGATGATTTGAAGTATATGGGGAGCATGCATTTGTTATATGCAAACACTGTGCTGTACTACAGAGGGACTCGAGCCTCCGTACATTATATCTGAGGGGGACCTGGAATCAATTCTGTATTTCCAGGTAAGGAATTGACTCCTCCCATGTTCATCACCAAGTTACTTCCTTGGGATTCGTCTTGAAACAGTAATCTGGGTGCACATTTCCCTAGCTAGACTAACGGGTTGCCTTGTTCATCTCCACATCTTCAGCACAGTGCTGGGCATGAAGTAGGTTTTGAACAAACAGATGAATGAATGAGTGATTCAGAGTATCTCAGGATTCAACTGCAGACCCATCTCCTCCTGGCATCGGCCCACCTCCCCAGCTGTCACATGGTTCTGCCCAGACTCTCTTGCAGCTAGGAGCAGGGGTGGAGGTGTTTGTTTAGGTGTGAGTTATTTCCAGGAGCCTGCCAGGAGCCAGGTCCCAGTTAGCTGCTGGGGATGGTGAGTGGGACACAAGATGTCCCCCGTTAGATAGTCAATGAATCATGCAGATGAAGGAGACACTTGTGGTTGGGGGGGGCAAGTCACCCCAAGAACTGGCCCAGCCTGGGCTGGCGGTCAGGGGTGCTGACCTGGGGAAGTGACAGTGAATTGACACTGGAGGAAGGGGAAACTGATGGTTGAGGAGGGGAGGGCAAAGGTCAGCAAAGCTTTCCAGGTGGAGGGACAGCACGTGATGTCAACATCCTGTGGCAGGTGGGGGAAATAGAGTAAGAACTGTGTGTCTGTGGCCCTTAAGGTAGGCCCTTAGAGGTCTGTGGCCCACCTGGTAGCCCTGGATGAGGCTCAGGTGGGCTGCAGATCTGGAGGGAAGGTGACAATGGGAAGCCCACCTCTGCCCACTTTAGGACAAGCCAACCCTAAATTAGGGTGGGGAAGAGTTATGATCAACAACAGCCCCCACCTCCTGAGAAGATGGAGGGGGTTCCCTAGAGCAGGTGAAACCCACGGCCCCCCACTTCCCCGCCACCTCCCCACCCCTCTATTCTCTAGCCCTCTCTTCCTGGAGGGCCCTGGTCTTAGACGGGGCCTCTTCCCCAGCTGTGCCTGAGGGGCGAGTCTTGGCCAGGCCCTGTCTAACCCTCCAGGAGGGCACTTCAGTGGCTATGCCAGTCTTGCCTGGGTCTTGGGACAGCCTGAGATTTATGTCCAAGATCTGTGAGCTTAAAACTCCTCATGTTCGCCCTGCGGATGTTTCACGTGCAATTTGGGAATTTGGGAATGCTCAAAATAGCATTTGCCCATAAAATCGCCTGAAATGCAGTCCAAATGTGTCTGTAAAAAGTAACCAAAGAGCTATTTATTGTTATTAGTTCACGTTCTTCAGGCTTCCACGTGGGGCTGGGCGTTGACTTAATTGGGTGCCAGACGAGTTTGGGGGTGACCTCAGAGGCTGACGTGGACATGCTGGGCTCTGTTTTGCAGAGAGAAGCCGGTAATCAGCACATTCTCCTCACTGGCTCTGACATCTGACCAGGACACTTGCAGAAAGCCCCGCTGGCCTTTCCAAGACATTCTCCTTAAGGTAAATTCCTAAAAACCCCGGCAAGAGTCCAAGCCCGCGCATACATATGCCAAAATCCAGAAAAAAGGAGCAGACTATAAGATGATAAAATTATAATTAGGCAATCCCCTTCCAAAAGAGCCCATAGCAATCCATTGCTTCTATTCTTATTTTGCTAAAGTACACCTCACATACGAGTCACTGTTTTAACCATTTCAAAGTGTAGATTCAGTGGCATTTAGTTCATTCACAGCACAGGGCAACCATCGCCACTAACTCCAGAACATTTTTACCGCCCGCAGAGGAAACCCTGCACCCACTCACAGTCCCTCCCCATTGCCCCTCACCCCAGCCCTTGTCAACCGCAAGTCTGCCTTCTGTCTCTATGGATTTGCCTTTTCTAGATGTTTTGTGGAAATGGAATTATGCGCTATGCAGCCTTTTGTGTCCAATGAGCGCACGAAAAGATGCTCACCATCATAAGCTGTCAAGGAAATGCAAATCAAAACCACAAGGAGATGCCACCTCACACCCACCAGGATGGGTGTCATCCGGGAATGGAAAGTCACCAGCGTTGGTGAGGATGCTCGGGAACCGGAGCCTGTGTTCACAGCTGGTGAGGGACAAATGGTGCCATTGCTGCGGACACCCACCGCTTCCTAACCATCACTCAAGACTCAGCCGCTGGCTGGGCTTGCTCAGGCTGAAGGAAAATGAGCCAGTGGGGGTCCCATGCCTGTTGGAGCCCCAGACCTCCCTCATAGCAGCCGTGTGACCTTCAGGAATTCACTCGACCTCTGTGAGTCTTTGTTCTTCATCTTTTACCTCCCAAGATTCTGTGAGGCCAAAATAAATCACAAGAATGGTGGTGAGGGCCTCCCCATGTGTCCCCTGCAGCCCGTCTGGCCTGGTTCCTTCCTGAGTCTATCCCTCGTGCACCACCCACCCCCTCCACCCCTTGCCACAGGGCTGGGGCTCAGTGCCTCACACAGGCAGTTCCTGCCCCGGGGCCTTTGCACTTGCTGGAGCCACCTGGAATGTGCCCTCCCTCACCTCCTTCACACTTCTATTCAAACACCACCTTTCAGTGACACCTGCCTTCAGTGCCCTACCAAAAGCTCTGACCCCTTCCCTAGCCCTGGGCACTCCTGTTGCTTTACTCCTGTCAATTACAGCACAATGACTTTCACTTTTTAGCTTTATGAACTCACTTTCTTCCCAACAGAATGTAAATGCCACAAGCGCTAAGTAGTGTCAGTCTATTCAACACCAGCTCCTGAGCATGAGGCCGGCGCAGGGGGGCCTTTCAAAAGATGCTGTTGGAACGATGGACAGACTGTTGACTCCACATGAGGTAGGTGTCTTGAATGACACGTGTGCCAGGCAGGTTTCCTTGCACACACGGCAGTCAGGGTCTTCCTCGAGACATCCTTGCCTCCCTAGCTGCACGTGGCCCAGCGCACCCACGTTGTGAGGGGTGCACAAGAAGACAGGCTGGTGCAGGCTGAGTTCGGCTCTTGTTGGCAAGCACCACAGACACCCTGGTTCTGGCTTAGGTGACAAATGGGGAATTTATAAGGATACAGGGACGTGGCTGGACCTGGGATGGGGACGGGCAAGTCCCCAGGAAGGTGCAGGAATTCCGTCTCTGTTTTCCTCCCGCTGTCCCTTCCCTTTTTCTCTTTTTCGTCTCTCTGTTCCTCCTTTCCCTCTCGCTTCTCTCTCAGTCTTTCTTCTCTCAGTGTCCTCGTGCTTTTCTCCATGGTTCCTCTCTCCTCCACCCCTGTGGTCTGTGTCTGGGAAACATTTCCCCAGGGTGTGTGTATCTAACAACCTAACACTGCGTGCATTCTCTCCCTCAGTCCCAAGTCCAAGTTCCCTGATCGGGAATTCTGATCTCCTTGTGGGACAGGCTGCTTCATTGAGCCCATCAGCTGTGTGTGAGGCACATTGTAGAAGAAGGCTTTAGGGTGGGAGCTGGGGACAAAGGGGTGAGCCAGGCAGTTAAGGGACTCCGTCGTGACCTGGGAAGCCTTTGCAAAAGCTGCTCACCACATGAAGGTAAAGGGGATACAGGCTACACACCCACATTTCTTCATTTGCCCACTTGCCCATCAAACACCTCTTGGGCTCCTACCTCATGCCAGCCACTGTTCTAGGGTCTGGGTCTACATCGGTGGATGAAATATATGGACATTCCTACCTTTATTAAACACAACCGAGTAGAAGAAAGGCTGCTTAGAGAAGTAAACACGTGACCGCACAGTCCTTAGTGCTCGGAGAAGCTCAGCGAGGTGAGATGACAGTGAGGGCAGCAGGGCAGTGGTGGCTTGGCCCCTGGTGGGCAGAGAAGGCCTCCCTGAGGACCTGAGTGAAGGGATGAACCGGGCCACACTCCAGGCAGGTGGCCCAGCCTGTGCAAAGGCCCTGCGGCAGGTGCACGTGTGTGTCTGAAGACAGGAACGTGGGAGAAACGTTCAGGGGGCAGACACCTGAGTCTGGCCGGCCATGCACAGGCGGGAAAGCCCGCCTACTTCCAGCCCCTTCCGCAGGCATCAGGCCATCCCCACGTCCTTTGTTGCTGCCATGAAAACATCTCAAGAGAACAACAGGGCTTCTTTGGGTACCCGAGACTGACAGAACCTGCAATTTGGAGCGCAGTTGCTTAGATTGGAGTCTCAGGGAAGCCACTGGCTGCCTATGGAACTCTGACCTGCTGCTTGGCCTCTCGGGCCTCAGTTTCCCCGTCTGTCGGGTGGCCCTAAGAGCTTCCCCCATGGCCATGGGTGTCCCATGAGGTCTCACACGGGCACCTGTGGAGCCCAGTGGTCACGTCCCACATCAGGGCAGCGTGTGTGTGCCTCTGGGCCCCGAGGAGGGCTCCGCTCGGGAAGGTAAACAGCTGCGGGAACTATAAGGCTATGATTGTGCGCCTGCCGACGGCAGAGATTACAGAGCTCGTTTTTCAGGGATCTGTGATGACAGTTGTGGCCCGGGGTTGGGGGAGCCTCAGCCGGCTCCCTCCGCTGCTCCAGCCTCCTGGCTGGCTGTGCGGGAACTCGGGGTGGAGAATGAGGGCCGTGCCTGGCGGCGGTCTGTGTGCCTGTTGGACAGATGGAGGCTGACTCAGAACGAGTGACTTTCAGGCGGCTGCAAGGGGGACAGGCTGTCTCACTTGTCAACCCCCTTCGCTGTGTCCCAAGCAGGAGGCGGGAATTCTTGACAGGAAAAGCTGAAAGATAGGTCCCCACTGGACCATATAGATAATCTGCCGGGGGCCTCTAAACCCCAGGAAAGGCCAGGGCCTGCCAGAGGCCTCACCCTGAGGGTCCCAGGGGCGCTGTCAATCACGGCCAATGCAGGAGCAGTGGGGACGGGTCAGGCTGGCGTTTAAGAAAGCCCGGCATTGTTTTTAAAGGTTAACCCGTTTGCATCTTGGGTTTCATCGGGAAGTCTGTGTGGTCACACCAGCCAATTTAGCATTTGTTGGGAGCTGGGTGAGACGGGCCGTGAGGAACAGCCCTCTGGGGGCCCTCCGGTAGTTCTGTGGTCATGACTTATGGGGAGCACAGGCGGGGAAAGGGCGCATTTTTATCCCATATTTGGTGATGCGGTGGGCTTCAAGTTCTTCTTTCTCTCTCATTTGTCAGGATCTTAATGAGAAACCCCAAAAGGATTTAGAGATTTCCCTTTCCCAAGGACAGGAAATAAATGGGAACTTTCTAGGGAATTAGGGGAAAACCTGTTGCAACTTAAGACAATAGTCTTTGTTGTGTATTTGTGTGTGAGTGTTAGAGAATGAGAGTGTGTGTTAGAGAGACAGAGACAGAGAGACCAGAGACAGTCAGAGAGAAACCAAGAAAAACAGAGTGAGACAGAGACAGGGAGAGATGGACATACAGAGAGAGAGACAGAGAGAGAGAGAAAGACAGAGAGACAGAGAGAGAGAGAGATAGAGAAAGAGACAGAGAGAAAGAGAGAGAGACAGAGGCAGAGAGAGAGAGAGAGGGACCAGAGAGACAGTGAGAGAGACCAGAGAGAGAGAGAGAGAGACAGAGACAGATCGGAGAAACCAGAGAGAGAGACTAGAGAGGGACACAGAGAGATGCTAGAGGGAGAGAGAGAGAGACAGAGACAGATCAGAGACAGTGACAGACAGAAAGAGACCAGACAGACAGATAGGCCAGAAAGAGAGAGACAGAGATACCAGAGACACAGAGAGAGAGTCATTCTTCCCCGTAGCCCAGTCCCCAGTCCCTCCCCAAAGCACTGGGTGAGCATCTCAGGGGCCCTCTTGATGTTTTCTTTCTGTTTCTGAGCAGATACACAGAAAAAACCTGCTTTCCTTTAAGAAAAAAAAAGATTTTGGCAAATACTGTCCAAACGCTTTCAAAAGAAGTTGACCAAATTAATGTTTCTGTGGCAGGAGCCCACGGGTGCATGGCTCAGATGTCCCTCACGTCAGGAGAAACCCCGCTGTGGGGTGACGGTGGCTGGCGCCTCCACTTCAAGTGCCCTCTGTCTCTGCCTCAGCTCTCCAGCCAAGGCTCCGTGCCTCTGGGGCAGTCGACGGCCAAGTGTGGCAGAAGCAAAGGGCCCCCCATTTCTGCCAGCAGGGGCATCCTCTGGGGGCCACCTTCAGTCTGGGGCTCCCAGTCAGCCTGGCTGAGACATCCTCTGAGATGCACGGCAGGCCAAGGCTCCTGCTGCCTCATGCTCCTTTCTTCCCCTCTCCTCTCACGGGTGTCAGACCAGCATCACAGCCTGAAGGCGGCCCGCACCCTCCAGCTCCCCCTCTGTTTTATGCAGCACAGCAGCACCACCTCCCCAATACATCCTGACTCCATCATGGTGCTCCTTCCCAAGGACCCACGCTGACACCCATTGACAATGCGTAAGGATTGGCTTCCGATGGTACTCGGCAGCAGAGGTCTGTGGCTACGTAGTTTCTGAGCTGAGCTCCCAAGCTTATCCAAATCTCTCATTTTATAAGGGGAAGTGTGAGGCTCAAAGTGGGCAAGCCACTTGCCTGAGGCCACACGCTCAGTGGTGGCAGAAGCCAGGCCACACCCAAGTGCCCCCTCAGTCTCAGACAGCAGCGGACCTTCATTGTGCCCACCCTCAGCCAAAAGCAAGCACAGAGCAGACATGTGGGGCCTGGACTACCTCTCCTGCTCTCCAGGTTTTCTCAGGGACGGGGTTCACAGTTCCCCAAAATGTGTTGGGGGAAATTGCATCCCAGTTCTTGGAAGGCCTGCTCACCTTCCCATGCAGCCGTTCCTGCACCAATACGGGCTGTGCAGTGATGCTGGCGCCAACTCCCACTCCCCTGTGGTCAGCTGAGCGGGGACCAGAGCTCAGAGAGAAGCACTTTCCAGAGGAGCAGAGGGGGTGAGGGAGGTGAGGAGGAAGACAGCAGGCCACAGATTCTCATCACGTTTTCCCCTCCTGCGCTTTCAGGGGCTTAAACAGCAATAAAAGAATGTGCGATTGTCAGCATAAATCAAGAAAATCGGAATTCTGCTGAGCCAGGGGGAACATTGGTCTTGAAAGAGCTATTTGCTAAACGTGAAAGGAGCCCTTGAAAGTGTTCCTGGAGGCCTCTTTCCTGCCCAGCTAGCTCAGGACTGACTACTTGGTCACCCGGAATCAGGGTCTGCACACGGGCTGGTGCTGGGGACGTGGCCTCGGGGCTCAGGGCAGCCGTGTTTGGGCTTCACTGTGCCCCACCTGGCACGGCCCTGCAGGCAGCTGGGCAGGTGGGTCCTGGCACCAAGATGAGGGAGAGAGGGAGGGAGGGATGAGGAGATGGCATGGAGGTAGGGTCCCGGCATCCATACTTCTATAAGCCCCCAGATGGCAGAGCCAGAGCTCATCTGTTATTCATCTCCAAGTTTCTCTCAGCCCTTAGCATAAGGAAATTCCTGCCCATTGGATGTTTGCTGAGTGAATAAAAGAAATAGAAAGACAGGGAGGGAAGAAGGGGAGGGAGGGAGGGAGGAAGAAGCAAAGCCCTGTATTAGTCCGTTTTCACACTGCTATAAAGATACCACCCGAGACTGGGTAATTTATAAAGGAAAGAGGTTTAACTGACTCATGGTTCCCATGGCTGGGGAGGCCTCAGGAAACTAAGAATCATGGCCCAAGGCAAAGGAGCAGCAAGGACCTTCTTCACAAGGGGGCAGGAAGGCGACAAACCCCGGGGAAACTGCCACGTTGAAACCATTGGATCTCATAAGAACTCACTATCACGAGAACAGCATGGGGGACCCGCCCCGGTGATCCATCCCCTCCCACCAGGTCCCTCCCTCCACACGTGGGGATTATGGGGATTACAATTCAAGATGAGATTTGGGTGGGGACACAACCGCATCACCCCTCAAGTGCTTTTTCCTATTCACAGTGAGTCATTTTAATTAGGTGTTGGCCTAACCTTTCGGCTCAGCAGCTGGGACCCGCCCACCTGTCCCAGCACCCCCTGGGTGGACACAGCCATGGTCTGCAGCAGATGGTCCTCAGAGGTCATCACCCAGCTGTGGACTCACAGACACCCCCAATGGAGAGCAGAGACCATGCCTCGGTTTCCACACAGGCCCTAAGCTTTGCCGAGGAGCAGCCCTTTGTCCAGTAGCTGCATGGCGATCATCAACATCCAGGCCATCCTCAAGTGGACTCACATCATTCGCGGTTCTTACCCCTACCATGTCCACACGCTGGGGTACCCCTGAGCTTAAACCGGCACAACAGCCTGAGGAAGAACCTTGGTGTGACTCCCCCAGGTCTGCACAGGCTCTGCCTCTCTTTCTGGGCTGCGATGTGAGAAGGCGGGTGTATGACGCAGGCCACAGCCGCGTCCTATGCCTTCATACAGTCAGCCACAAAACACACCAAAAGGCAGAGATCCGCCGCCAGATGTGCGTGATCAGCGAGGTGGCCAAGTGGCTCTGAGACCGAAGCATCACTCCACGGTGCTCCTTCTTGCCTGCTCTGGCTGAGAGCATCGCCCCTGAGCAATCCAGCCTTTAAATCCTACAGGGACTTAGAAAGCTTCTATTTCAAAACACACGGCCATAAGCTATCTATTTAAACAATGTCATTGATAAACTGTGCTGTCTGTGGTCTGTTGGAATTGTATCTTTCAGTGTAGTCCAGTGAATGCCCCTCGCTGACCAGGGCACTGAAATTGAGAAGGCAGCAGCTTAGTGAGTCCTGAGAAGAGGATGGAAGGCTCACCAGAGGGATGTGCAGAGGGCAGGACAGGGGTTCGAGGATCTTGATGATGGAACAGTAAAGACAAGCATGGCTGCTCAAACGCCTGTGTCAGCTGTCACATGGGCTGACCTTAACCCATAACAGAGGGTTGGGAGAATCTAAGATGAAAATATCACCCTACCCAGCTCTGAGCTTTCGATGGGGGTGGGTCTGGAAAATCAGGTGAGTCTAGGTCCCCAAACCAAGCCCCCCACACCCCCGAACTGGAGCCTCCTCTCTGGTGCTGAGAAGTTAGGTGGTGCACACGTGCGTGTATCTATTAAGATGTGCAGTGTTTGCATGTGCGTGTGTATTGCTGCTGTTGCCTTTTAAAAATTCAGATGAAATTCATGTAGCAGAAAATCAACCATTTTAAAGTGAACAACTCGGTGGCATTTAGTGCCTTCACAATGTTGTGCAGCCGTTGCCTCTCCGCAGTTCCAAACTGCACGTGCTCTGTGTGTTCAGGTTGTTCAGAACATGTGGGTGTGCATGTCTGCGGACACGTGAGTATGTCCGTGGCATGCGTGTGCCAGCCCGGGGGTCTGTGAGTACTTGTAGGACTTTGAGGTTTGTGGAGCAGCCACATGGGCCCTTAAGGTAAAGCTGTAGCCTTGCTTTTATTCCTGCCTCTCCCTGGCCATTTATTTGTTCTTGTCAGGGGATAGTGAGTGACATTTCGTTTGCTGGACCCATTTGGCTGTGAGTGACAGCTGCGGGGGGCCTGGCGCTCACTGCCCACTCTGGGAGGAGGCCCACCCCCACCAGGTGCAGTGGGAGGCTGATCTCACCACCTGTGGTGCCATGGCTTTCCTCCTCCCCGCTGGCAGCTGGCCTGGCCTCCTGGGGATGGGGATGTGGACAAGCTGGCCAGGCTGGCGCTGCTCTCTGTGGGGTGTGGTTCCCCTCAGCTCCGCTCAGCCTGGGTGCTGGAACCTGTGAGGAAGGAGCTGCATGGCCCCCGCTCACACCACTCTCAGGAGAGTTGGGCACATCTCAGGTTTCAGCCAGTGCTACCTGGGGGAGACATTCCCCTGGGGGTCAGGGCTGGGGCTGAATACAGCTTGGCTAAAAAGGTATCATTTAACTGAGTTGCCACTTCAATGGGAATCAGGTTCTAATGTCAGCAGGTAAGCCTCCAATTAAGAACTGTATAGAAAAAATAATCCTTGAAAGAACAGTTAAATCATCTATAAATCATGCTGCTTCCGCTGTTGAATGAGCAAATGCAGCGGCTTCCACAGAGGCTCTACCGCACCGTGAGGATACGTCTGCAAACCGGGAACTCACACTCACCTTCAGGGCTGCAGGCTGCACGTTCTAGGTGGCCGTGGGATATGGGAAGGGACCGGTCTTCAGTTTCATCAGTGGGCAGAGATGCAGGCTCTTAGAATCCTTTTCCCCTCTACCTCTCTCTTACCTTCTGTCTCTCATCCCCTCTCTGTCTTCCTTTCCCTCTCCCTGTCTCTCTCTGTCTCTCTGTCTTTGTCTCTGTCTTACCCCTCTTTGTCTGCTCTTTCTCTTCCATCTCTCTCCTCAATACCTAGAAGCAAATTCACATGCACATAGGTCATGATGCCACCATAAAATAACTTCATGTTTGGAATTTCCCCCACCTTCAGTAGAGAGCCCAATACTCAGCTTCAGCCAGCTGTGGCCACAGCCAAATGCTGGCCCAGGGTGGCCATATCTTCCTGCATTTCAAGAGGGGCCAGAAGTTTGAAATGATTGGTGACATCTCCCGTTTTCAGAAAAATGTGGTTCAGATTAAAAATAAAACATAAAACCAAACAAAGGAGAGTGGCAGAAGCTGCTCCAGGTTCCAGAGCGTGACCTCTGAGAGACAGGCTCTCCGTAGGAGGGCTTCTGGGAAGCTCGTCCTTTTAGGCAGGGGCCGAGGTTCCCCCAAGGCTGGGCCAGCCTTGGTCCCTTCCTTACCCCCTCTGCCCCCCTCACCCCTCACACAAAGGGCAGAGGGTGTCGGCCGCCCTGTCTCCAGATGCCCTTACCGTTGCCAGCTGTGGGCAGCAACCACTACGCGTGGCTGGGCCTGGAGGGCGGTGGTCTGAGAAGAGTGCCATCAAGGATGCAGTCCCCTTTCCGCCATCCAAAGGGGGTCACCCTGAGTTTGGATTGGAGAAGTCTTGACAACAGAATTTTAAAATCGCCCCTTAGATTGGCTGCATTATTGTTTTTGGCAATCAAAGTCATTTGAAAGAATGGCCATTTCTTCTAGCTAACAAAAATGCCATCTGGGCAAGCAGGACCTGCCTGGTGGAGGAGCGGTTTAGACCACACCCACATGGGGTCAAACCTGTGTCCAAGCTGCCAGTTTGGAGGATATCCATTCCTGCAATCAAGGATTGGAGTGCGCATAGCAGTACTACCCACTGTAACCCCAGCTAAAAACAACTCAAACGCACATCATAGTAGAATGGGTGAATAAATGTATATTCACAGAATGGAGCCTGGTACAGCCTGGAGATGGGTAATCCACAGCCGTAGACTTGCTGAGCTCAACAAGCCAGACAGACATCGAAAGTGCGCGTCGTTTAATTCCACGGAGTTCAAAGCAAGCAGAGCTAACCAGGCGTGTTAGGTTGAGGGCATTCTCTCCAGGGGGCACAGGAGGGGACAGAACTGCACAGACTCCTGCCCTCAGGGACTTAGGTTCTGGAGGGGGGACTCAGACATTAAATCAGTAAGTAAAGTGCACAGATATGAACACATGGGGAGAAAACAGGACAGGGGGATGGTGTAGGGGGCTGGGTGTGGGGTCCGCATTGTAAATAGAGACGTCACTGAAGGCTGCAGAGAGGGTGGCATTGTAAAAGCCTGTGGAAGGGAAGGTGGGAGCCAAAGATATAACAGGGGAAAAGCATGCCAGGAGAGGGAGCGGAAAGAGGGAGGGTCTTGAAGCAGGTTGCTTATGGAGGAATGAGAGATGAGCCTGGCTGTGGTGGGGTGAGTGGGAGGGGTGGAGAGGAGAGAGTTCGAAGAGGTAAGGGGGAGTGGAGAGAGCAGAGAGCACTGGGGCCTGTAAAGACTTCGGCTTTGACTGTGAGGGACGAGGGGCTGTGGTAGGGTTCTGAGCAGAGGGATGGGCCCTTCTATTCAGAACAAGGGCCACTGTGCAGGTGGACAAGGCGGGAGAACAGGAAGACAGGAAGGAGGCCAACACACAGCTCCAGGGAGATCCTGGCTGGAGGTGCCAGCAGCCTGGGCTGTGTGGCTGTGGATTTGCAGGTGGAAGAAGTAAATCCACCTGGGCAGGGCTGCAGTGTTGGGTGCACAGAACCAGGCAGTGATGTATGGGTGTGATGGATGCCAGTGGAGATGTCTATGAGGAGGTTAGACCAGAGACCTGAGCTCTGGACCTGGAAACTGTCAGCTCAGACACTAGATTAATGCCTGGGAGCTGAGGGGTGGGACTGAAATAGTGCAAGGAGGAAGGAGAGGGCCAGGGACCAAGCACCAGGAAACCCTCGTATCTAAGGATTGGAAATGTGACCTTGTAGGGGGAGCTACAGAGGTAGGAAGAAACCAGAAGTTGAGTGATGGAACAAGGCCATTCTCACTCTGAGACATTCCATGGCTCACATCTTCCTCTCTTTTCCCTAGACTGGAAGCTCCATGAGGACAGGGGTGGGTCCAACAGGTTCTCTGTTGGGTCCCCAGAACTGAGAGCAGGACCCGGCACAGAAGGGGTGTAGCCGACCTGTCGGATGAATGAACACCAATGTGGCTGATCAAGGTGACAGGACAATGACCGTCCACCGAGATCTGGGGCCGGTGAGTAAGTAGCACGCAAATTCAGTGGGCTGTGAGTCTCAGCCCCTGCACACCGGGAGGCTCCGCTGCCTGTCATGCACATTGGTGGGAAGGAAGGACAGCTAGTGCCAGTGGCCCCCGATCTCATGCAGACGCAGGCTCAGCCAGCCCACCGCCAGAGCCTTCCTTCGGGAGCCACATCTGCTCTGCCTGTGCTCTTTCCCCATTTTCTGCAAACTGTTTTTATCTTGCCATCCAAGAGACACAATTGGGACTTCTGTGTCAGTGCAGATACGTGCCCTCCCCTCAGATCCTGGTTCAACGTTGGACTCATAAGCCAGGCTAAATTAAAAAAAAGCAAAGTGTGTCTGGCTTGATAGCTGGCTCTGAGTGCAATGGAAAAAGCCAAAAATAAACACTGTAAGTTGATGACATCCGTACCATCTGTGGGCACGGGCCCAGGCTGGGCTAAAGCGAGGGAACAGTGTACAGCCCGGCCTCACACACAGCCCACTGGGGCTTCCCAAGGCAGGCTCGGGGCCTGGCTGGCAGCGAGGGTGCAAAGCTCTGCTGCGGCCACCACCCTCTCTCAGGCAGCAGGGACCTACGTGCCCAGGGACTGTGATGCCAGTCACCCCAGCCTCTTGCCTTTGCTGGCCAGAGAACCACTGCCCAGGGCAGCCTAAATCCTCAGATTTTGTTTTCCCTCCCTTGTGTTTTTCTTGCCATCTGAGAGGTGCCAGTGTCTGCCTGCACACTCTGCTCCGTCTGCACTGGGCACTCCTGCCTGGCCCTGGATATGCAGAGCCCTCCCCCACCACCTGCAGGAGCGGCTCCCTCTGCATGGAAAGCTCTTCCTCTGCTGGTCACCTGGCCAGTTCTATCAGGGCTCAGTTTACCTCTCCTGTCTGAGGGAAGCCTTTGCTGAGCCCCGTCCCCCCTGCCATCTACCTCACGCCCAGAGCACTGTGCAACTGCTCCCTTGAACCAGCCAGGACCAGTGAGGTCGGGCTGCAGTCACACATAAACCCTGCAACCTCAGGGACTTCAAGCAACCCACATCTGCTTCTCACTCACACGGCATATCCCAAAAAGCTCACATCCCCGTTCCACACCATTGTTAGGGACTCAGGCTGAAGGAGGCATTACTCCTGGGCACAGCAGGGAGCAGAGAGTGTGGAGAGATCTCACTCCTGCCTCAGCTGCCCAGGACCCAGAGTGGCCCGTGTCACTGTAGCTCACACTATTGTCCAGGTCCCAGCCTGCCTGCAAGAGAGGCAGGGAAACATGAACTCCTTGTGTACCCCCAGGAAAGTGAAGCTAAAGTGAACGGGCTCGGCTGTGCCCCACCCTAGACTGTCCCGCGCCACATTATAGTTGTCAGTTTACCTCTCTGCTCACCCCCACCCCACACTGAGGGTCCTTAGGTTCACAAACTTCAGGCTTCTCCCCCATTTGATTCTTGGCAGCTAGCACAGTGCCCTCCTTGAAGGCCCATGAAGTTTCAGGAACAGCCGATCACACGACCCAGCAGGCTATAGAGCACCTCCACGCCTCCACAGAGCCCACTCCTCTGGTGCCGCACGGCTGTGACGGATCATTTCTTCATCCATCTCCTCCCTCTGCCAAGTCATCCGAAAATGCTGAGCACCTATGGAAAATCCTCAACACGCTCCGCCTCTTCTGTCTGGTTTTCATTTTATGTTGTGCTGCTTTTTTGGTACAATAAACAAGGTGAGAGCAAGTAAGTAAACAATGTGGGGTTCGAGGGGGTTTCAACAAATGAACGCTACCTCGCTGTGTTCTGTTTTGAGCACGTGCATCCCTGGTTTACACGGAGAGCTGGCAAATGGCGCTTGGATAGCGGCCAGGCTTCCAGGGTGAATAAACACCTCAAAGGGACAAATGTTTTTCACAGACTGGGAGTGAAATGGAGACTCAAATATTTAAAAATAAATATATAAAAAAGAAGAAAGAAAAGAAAAGGCAAGGAGACCCTGCTGACCCTAGTTCCCAAGTGAGCTAAAAACAAGTTTTTATCATAATATTTTCTGCTTCCAAAGAAACAAAACTTCTTATTTTCACTACTCCTGGCATGAGTATTTCTGTGCGTCACTGTTCTTGCAATGAGTATTTCTAAAATGTCATTTTTGAGACTGAACAAGGGGCTTCACTGTTTAAGCCTCCAGTTACTTGTCTGTAAAACAGGAATAATGATAATTCCTCACTCCCCGGGTAATTATGAGAATGTAATCAATTGTTATACAAAGGATATAGATCAGGGCCAGCACAAGGTGAGTTCCATATGATTGTTAGTCATCACTGCCTTCATCATCGCTGTCATCACCACAATCACCACCATGATATCATCACCGTCACCACTATCATCACTGTCACCACTGTCATTATTGTTACCTTCATCACCACCATGATCATCACCACCATCATCTTCATCATCCCCACCATCATCATCACCATTACCACCATCAGCAGCAGCAGCACCATTATCATCACCACCACCATCACCCCCATCATCACTGTCACCACCATCATCACCATCATCACCACTATCACCATCACCATCACTACTGTCATTACCATCACCTTCATTGCCACCATGATCAACACTGCCATCATCATAACCATCACCACCATCATCATCATTCTCATCGTCATCACCATCATCATCGCCATCACCATCATCATAACCACCATCACCACCATCATTACCATCACCACCACCACCATCAACACCATCATCATCATTACCATCGTCATCACCATCATCATCGCCATCACCATCATCATAACCATCACCACCATCATCATCATTCCCATCGTCATCACCATCATCATTGCCATCACCATCATTATAACCATCACCATCATCATCATTCCCATCGTCATCACCATCATCATCGCCATCACCATCATCATCACCATCACCACCATCATCATCATTCCCATCGTCATCACCATCATCATTGCCATCACCATCATCATAACCATCACCACCATCATCATTACCATCGTCATCACCATCATCATTGCCATCACCATCATCATAACCATCACCACCATCATCATTACCATCGTCATCACCATCATCATCGCCATCACCATCATTATAACCATCACCACCATCATCATTACCATCGTCATCACCATCATCATCGCCATCACCATCATTATAACCATCACCACCATCATCATCATTCCCATCTTCATCACCATCATCATCGCCATCACCATCATCATAACCATCACCACCATCATCATTACTATCGTCATCACCATCATCATTGCCATCACCATCATCATCGCCATCACCACCATCATCATCATTCCCATCATCATCACCATCATCATTGCCATCACCATCATCATAACCATCACCACCATCATCATCATTACCATCATCATCACCATCATCACCATCACCATCATCATAACCATCACCACCATCATTACCATCGTCATCACCATCATCATTGCCATCACCATCATCATAACCATCACCACCATCATCATTACCATCGTCATCACCATCATCATTGCCATCACCACTACCACATCATCACCCTCACCACCCCCATCATAATCATCACCACCGTCATTATTATCATCATAATCACCATCATCACCATATTCAGGAACCTGGGAATCTGGTGTGATTAGAAATTAGGTGAGCAACCCAGCAAAGGGAAACTGGAGACCCCAAGTTGACTGCAGACAAGGTACAGAACTTCCTCTAGGCCTTCGCTTCCCCAGCTGTAGAGTGGAGACAGTAAAAGCTCGTGCCACCTGCTTAAGAGGGTTTGAGACATGGCGATGCAGTTACTATTTCCACGGCTGCCGACAGGAAGGTGTTAGAACCGTTATTGTTAATAGCAATGTTTACTTTGGAAAAGTGGACCAAAGTGGGGTTAGTTAATATATTTATAATCTGTATTTGTTCTCAGTCTATTTATGGGCCCAGAAATGCAGGTGATCTAGTTCTCTAAAACGTGAAACATTGATGATGAACAGAACCTCCAAACTGGGCAGTTTTCCATTATCCCTGGCCGTGGGTGAGTCTTTCCACCTACTTGGAATACCCTACCTCCCCGCTTCTCCTGACAGTTCCCACTTAGCCTCCACGCTTGATACAGTCACTTTCCGCTTACAAATAGTCTAAGAACCTAAAACATGATCACCCGACCATTGTACCTTTATACTCAGCAGTCAGGGTGGGGGGATTCATTTTCACAAGGGATGGTTGGGTAGAGCAGAGCTCTAGTATTAAATAAGAGCCCATACCTTTTTGCCTAGCAATTTAAATTTAAAATTTACATTTTAAAAACTTTACATTCTAAGAATTTGTCCTGGAGGAATAATCATGGATTTGCACAGGTCCTGTCTCCAAGGAGATCACCCCTGCATTGGTTTAACAGCAGAATAATGGGAGACCACGAGAAAGTTCAGCTGAGGAGATGGCATGCATGCATGCTGGGATATGAGGCAGTGATCAGAAATGCTTTCATGGAGAAAGAAAACAGTAAAAGGGAAAGGTGCCATGATGTTTCAAGTGGAAGAAAGACAGGATTCAAAGTAGCGAGGGTGGCCCTACAGCCTGTTTTCCCAGCAGGAGTATCTGCCTCTCCCCTCTCGCTGTCCACACTCCCAGTTAGGACCAGGAAGCCCATGGTCATCCTAAAATTAGAATGCAGAGCAAGGTCCCGTCTTCATGGAAAACAGTGTCTGTACTTCTTCACAGAAAAATGGCCAGAAGAGCGTGCCCCAGACTTTGGAGGAGTTTGTCGCTGGGAGCCATGTTAGCAGCAGAGCTCCCAGATGGCCCATTTGACTCCAGACAGCAGTGCTTCCTGCCTGGTCTCTCCTGGTGTCATTAATCAATTAATCACAGTGTCTTCTTTCACTTCCCAAGTGTCCCAGTTTGGCTAATAAATTACATGGTCACCATAATTCTGAGAGATTCCTACGGTGTTTTTGCTTATCTCTATTTTCTAAGCGTTCATCATCAAGAGAAAAAAACTGGAAAAGTGCAGAATGCATCAGCCAAAAAGCACCACCTTCCTCAGAAAGGGTTCCCCGATCCTCCCACAGGAGCCACTCAAGGCTCAAGAGTCCCCAGTGTCACTTCTTGCCTGGCACATGACAGGTGAACGTTAAATGATGATATTCACCAGAAAGTGGAAAAACCACCCCTACGCCAGGTGTAGTGGCTCATACCTGTAATCCCAGCAATTTGGGAGGTCTAGGTGGGTGGGTCACTTGAGACTAGGAGTTTGAGATCAGTCCGGGCAACATAGGAGACTGCCTCTCTGTCTCTACTAAAAATAGAAAACACGAGCTGGCTGAAGTGACATGTTCCTACAGTCCCAGCTACTCGAGAGGCTGAGCTGGGAGAATCACCTGAGCCTGGGAGTTTGAGGCTCTAGTGAGGTGAGATGGCACCACTGCAGTCCAGCCTGGGCAACCAGAGTGAGACCCTCTATAGAAAAAAATAGAAAAAAGAAAAGCCCAAAGCCCTCCCCTAGCCACTTGGGTGACAGCTGTCCTCAACTAGCAATGGTAAGAAATTAAAACGCTCCTCATGCAGACATGGAAAGCATGCTTTCTCCAAGGATGCCGTTCCACTTGCTGGCCAGCCAGGTCACTCACTCCTTCACAGGGGATCTTTTCCTGGCTCCATTTGGCTGGTGTTTGCACCCAATGAGAGCCCTCCATGTGGGACAGGAAGAAATTGACCCAGGAACCAAGCCTGAGGCAGAAGCCCCGAGTGTCCACCTTTGTACTATGCAGCGCTACAATGCACTCCTGTCTGTTTTTCCAGGGATTTTTTTCCAACCACCTTTGAACTACCTTAAAACAATGAAGTGTTCTCTTTTGACAGGCTGGCCCAATGGGAAGGTTGACCTGATTTCCACTCTCCTGCCGAAAAGTGACGATGCAGCTCCCGGGCCGAGGAGGGACGTTGTGTGACCAGTTCAGAGGCAGGAGTTCACACCGCTGCAGTGACCCTCTGCAAAAGGAAGCAACTGGACATTTCCTCTACACATTGTCCTTTTGAAAAGTTCCAAGTGAGGAATATTTGTATTTGATTGTTTTTCTTTCCTTGCATGCCAGCAAAAACTTGCTCAGTTTAAGAGAAATGGAGAAAAAGCCTGGGTTATTAAATTTTAGTGGACAATCATGTTCCAGCAAAGGAAAGTGCCTGCTCACATCCCCGGGCAGGGCTCCCTCTGCCCAGCACCCGTAACCGCCCCAGACCAAGAGGTCTGATCACAGTTTTAGGACACAGATTTCAGGCTAAGTTGGCTCTCATGCTTACAACCCTTTAATGCTCCTTGTTACTTGGGCGGGGGGTCCCTGTCTGGTTTTACCTGGAAATCACTTGGAATACTGATAAAAATACTGAGCCTGAGCTTCGCAGACCAACCTGAACCTCCAGGGATGTTTGTGTGTATGTGTGTGGTGTATTTGTGTGTGTGGTGTGGGGTGTGTGTGGTATGTTTATGTGTGTGCGATTTGTGCGTGGTGTGAGTGTATGTGTGTGGTATGTGATGTGTGTGGTCCATGTTTATGTGTGTGTATGTCTGTGTGTGATGTATGTATAGTATATGTGTGTGTGTATATGTGTTTGTGTGTGTGGTATGGGATGTGTGTGGTATTTATGTGTGTGTGTAGTGTGTGTATGGTGTATGTGTGTGATGTGTGTGGTGTATGTGTGTTTATGTGTGTGTGATTTGTGTGGTGTGTGTGATATATGTGTGTGATGTGTGTGGTGTGTATGCGTGCATGTGTGTGCTTTGATTCTTTGAAAAATTCATCAAGTGACTCTAATAATATGCTTAGATATTTTTTTAAGGTCACCAAGTGATTCTAACATGCAGGCAGGCTAATATCACAGATGCTGGCCTCAGTCCATTTGCAGGTGGCTTCTTGCTGCCAGCACCTGTGGCCCCATCCTGTGAGTGTCTCTGGCTGAGGGAGCACGCTCAGTCCACGCAGGGGCAGAAAGGGCTGCTGTGGGGTGTACTGCCCGGGAACAGCCTCCCCCAGCTCAGGTTGAAGGATCAATGCCCCGGCTCCCTCACCACTCATGCAGACCACCTGAGGGGTGCTCCCCACTGTCTCCAGGAAGCCTCTGATGGGTCTGAGTCCAGGGGCCACCAGGGAAACCTGACTGTCCGCAGTCCCTCTCGTGGCTTCCTTCCCTTCCCTGTCACTCGTCCCCAGGCTCCTCCTACTAAGCTTCTTGGGATCCACCCAAATAAACTCCTGGCACTCAGTGCTCATCCTGGGTTTGGGGACAGTCCCTAGAAGAAAACTCAACAGTTTCCAGTGAGCCCGCAGCACTGCACAATCTGGCTGCACTGTGTCCCCTCCTCAGTCCCGTCCCATTGGCCACATGAGCTTCCTGTCTCTGCCTTGAATGTCCAGCTTCATCTGTGGCTCTGGAAGCAGTGCTCAGCTTGGAGCACCATTCCTGTCCTTCCCCTTCCCTTTAACTGCCTAAATCCTGCACATCCTCAGACCCCAAGTAACGCCCCTCTGTAGGCAGACTTCCTCAGTCCCCCTGCCCATCCCTTTGGAGTCTCAGCATTAAAGCATCTTCCCTTGATGCCACCATTTCTGTCTCCACTGTCACCATCTGTGTTCAATCCAGCTCACTGCTCTCCTGTTCTAACAGACTTCACCTGCTCCCAGCCGGGTACTGGGATGCTCAACCCTGGCAGCCCGTGGGCATCCCTGGGAGCCCTTGAGAAAACACTGACTCCCCAGTCCTGCCCCTAGATTCTGCTTTCTGGTGGTGCAGCCTGGACTTCTGGACTTCTAGTGCACAGCCCAGGGTGAGAAACCGGTGCTAGAATCTCACTTCACTGAGCTCCAGCCACGCACGCTCCTCTGATTCGCGGACATGGCCAGTTGAGCCCCCCTTGGGCCTCCGCACATGCTGCCTCCTCTCCCCAGAATGCTGTTCCTGTCTCTTCCATGGAGATGGCGTTCCTTCATTTTTTCCCTTCAGGTTTAGCTCCATCGTGAGTTTTTGAGAGGAGCCTTCCCTGATCACCCCCGCAGTGCTCTGTTTCATCAGGCACCTGCCACAATCTCACGGTCTTGTCTGCTTGTTAATTTTCTGTCTTTCCCACCTGGAAGGTAAGTTCCAGGAGTGAGGGACGGATATCACTCATCGTTGTGGCTTCATTTCCTGAATGAATAAATTAATGATAAATTACGGCTTATACTGCTCCTGCTTTTAAGGGCACCATGCTGGTTTCTTTGCAGGATGCCAAACTGGTGGTCTCCATTCTTCCGTTTCTGTTATTCCAACACTCAATTCCAAGTCTCATCTAAAACCATCTTTTCTCTCCTGAACAGAATCCACACCACCAGGCTCAAGCCTGCCTCCTTCAGCAAGCCTCCCAGGACCCTCCTCACACGTTCCCTGGTGATGCATTCAGGCACACACATTTATTGAGCACCAGCTGTATGCCAGCCACAGCATTTACGTGGGGTTTCAGGTATGAATAGCATCGTCACGGAGCAAGCCAGACCTGCGGTGCAGAACCACAGAGGCAAGGTGCCTTCACAGCACCAGAGCTTGGCAGGGCCAGGGACCATCCCTCCCATCACCTATCTCCTGGTCTAGATGCAGTTAGGCTTCTGAGCAGTACCTGAAACTTCCTTGTGCTCCTGTTCTCAAACCGTTTTCTTTTGTGTAGGAGGAACTTGTGTTGCCTCCATCTGCCTGGTGTTTGCACCCAAAGGAAGCTCTCCATATGGGAGAGAAAGAAATTAACTGAGGAACCAAGCCTGAGGCAGAAGCACCAAATCTGCACCTTTGAACTCTGGAGGGTTGTGATAAACTCCTGCCTGTTTTTCCAGGGACTTTTTTTCCACCCACCTTTGAACTACCTTAAAACGATAAAGTGCTGTCTTTTGACAGGCTGGCCTAATGGGAAGGTTGTCTTTCTTCTTGTTGGAACCGTACAGAACTGCTCCCAGGCCACAAAGCTGCAATGTGGGACTTTCCTTAAAACATTACTGCCGTTTTCATAGTAATGACTCCATCCAGCACAAAGGCAAGAGAAACTGATGATTCATGGCTACCTTTAAAGGGAAACGAAAAAACAGGTGGAAAGTAAGTGTTTAGGAAGGAAAGAAATAGTTCTCATTCTCATAAAAATGAGGGAGGAAAATGCCATAATGTATATTTCTCCTTTTGCTCATAATCCTTTTAACCAAGGGTGCTGACAAGGAGCATTTGTACCGAAATCTTAGATGCTCTGAAGTCAATGCTTACTGCCCCATCAGAGACATCCTGCATCTGACCCAATACATCACACACTGTCACACTCATGCACTTTTACAAACACATATTCACACACATGCATTCTCATACCCCCACAAGGCTCACACCCTTACACACTCACGCAGCCTATGTCATCCTGCTCTTTTCTTTTCGATCTCTAAAAACCTCCATGTACCAAAATGAGCGAAACCTCTGAGGTATGGAATCCACCTTGTTGAAAGGCTGGGTTTTACTGGTCAGTCGGTAACTGAAAGCACATGGCAAAGCGCTCCATTCAGGAACACGCTGCGACTGTATTACTCCCTGCTTCATTGGTTCATCTCTAATCGGAACCAGCTGGTCGTAAAGAACAGAGTTCATGGGAATCCAGCCTCTGTTGAAAGCGGGGCCAGGGTGGATGCTGGAAGCTGATGAGCACAATGAAAACAGCTGTAATTGACTTGTGAGGTCAGGCTCTGGGTAGAACTAGGGGACAGAGGTGACGCTACAGCTGGTGCATAAAAACGCTGGGCTCCTGGTTACCCATCATTGTGTAAAGAGGAGCCAGGGAAAAAAGCATCCACTTATGAAGCTCCTCCCAGAAGTATCTGCTGCTGCCGGCCTGTACCAGGCAGCTTTAGAACCACACAGTTACTCTGGGCTGCTTGTTGGAATTACGGTAATTATAAAGATGACACCTGTGATGATGATGATGCTGGTGATAATTACAGTGATGATGAAGATGATAATGATGGTGAGGAAGATGATGATGGTGCTGGTGGTGATGAGGATAATGGCTCATGTCAGAAACTCCAAACAGGCTCCACAAAGCAAAGCCTTATAACTTTTTTTTTTTTTTTTTTTTTGAAACAGGGCCTTGCTCGGCCTTCTAGGCTAGAGTGCAGAGGTGCCATCAGAGTTCACTGCTGCCTTGACCTCCTTGGCTCAAGCAATCCTCCTGCCTGAGGCATGGTGTGTATCACCATGCCTAACTAACTTAAAACATTTTTTGAGGTGATGGGGTCTCGCTATGTTGTCCAGGCTGGTCTCAAACTCCTGGGCTCAAGTGATGCTCTCACCTCAGCCTCCTAAATGCTGGGATTACAGGTTACTGGTCAAAGCACTGCAGCTTTAATGCTACAAGAGTTGTAATCTTGATAACAAAATTTAACCATTTTTTTGTGATTTATCTATTTTAAACACTTTTACTCCCCTAAACAAGGAAACTGGCATCTGAATTCTAGAAATGGAACATATACATTCGCCACCCCCATGCCTCTTCCTGTCTCTGATCAGCCCAGCGGGCCCACCCTTTGGAAAACTGTGATGTGTTAGGAGGGCCTGAGGGATATTTTTAGTGCTTGACAACATCCTACCTCTTCCTGTCCCTGTGGGGTTGTGGGACATGCACCTTGTTCAATACTTAACATTTTAGTTAATTTATTTTTATTTTTGTTTTTAATGTGCCCACTGCAGGCTTTCATTGATGTTTATTGAGTGTCTACTGTCTTCCCAGTACCCTGCAAGAGGCAGTGGAGGTGGGAGAAAAAGGGACCTGCCCAGTCCTCAAGCAGCTCACAGCCCACTGAGGTGACAGGTGTGCAAGGCACCCAGGTAAGAGCTCCAGGTGAAGAATGGCAGGTGTCCTAGGACCACAAAGCAGAGAGAAATGATTCTGCTGAAGGAGAGGCAGGATATGAAAGGTTCCAGGAGAAGGGAATATCTGAGCTGGTTTTAAATGTTGGGTCAGGAAAGGCAGGCTGAGATGGCTGGATTCCAGGCTGCTGGGACAGCCACACAGCGACAGCACCCTGAAACAGCACAGAGCATTCCACAAACTCTGGGCAGGCTGGGGTCACTGGAGCATGGAGCAGGAGTGGTGGAGGATAAGGAAGGAGACGAGAGCTCGTCAGGAGCACGCATGTTTACATGTAAACTGCCTTTGGAACATCGATTATGATTTATTTGCCCTGATGGAGAGCTGGAGGTTCAGTGACACACAGCAAGCCATTAGCCCTGGTGCAGCCACATGGGGACCTGATCCTCGCTCCTCCCAGGCAGGGAAGCACAGCCCATTGAGTCTGTTGCTATAAAAAGCATGACTCTAACTCCTTGCTAGGAGCTTTTGGCGCTAGGATTCCTATTGGAATCCCAGTGCCCTTCTCCTCCCAGGCATGAATGGGAGGAGGTGGGGAGAGGGCTGCTTGCCGGGAGAGCTGGTCCCTGGCCCTGTGCTATCCATTCATTCGCTGGGTCACCTTAGCTGCCTCTCTTCTTGTTGCTGCCTATAAGGTGAAATTGGGCAGCAAATCTGAAGACCACTCTAGATTGTTCCATTGTAGCTTGGTGTCTCCGGTGCATCGATGCATGAGTGGAGGCAGTGCTGGGAGGAGTTTGGGTACCGCCCTGACACGGCGTGGGCCCCTGGTGCGCCTTCGCGAGGGTCAGAGGGTTGTGTAGCACGACCGGGCAGTTCTCAGGAGGAGACACGTGTGACAGGATCTGGGACACACCCTGAAGTGAGGACCTGACTTCTACAGGCCGGCATGTGCTGTGGACTTGGAGAAACGGGATCCCAAACTTCCAGTGGGTTCCTGCTCACTAACATGCAGATTTCAAAGTCCAATCTCGGAGGAACTCTTCGGGGGGCTATTCCAGCTCCTCAAGTGAAACGGAACACTGTATTAGGATTTGGGTGACTCCAGGAGCCAGTGAGGCGGAGGGGCTGGGGACTTCGGCGGAGGCAGCAACAAAGAGCCCAGTGACCCAGCAAAGCCTGAAGCAGCCCAGACATGAAAGGCATATGCTGGAAAAATTAGCTCAGTGTTTGCTTTGGGAACCAGTCTGACGGCTCTTAATCCAGTGGGCGTTTGTATATTCCACCTCACGGGACGTCCCAGATCCCTCGGCGGTATGACAAAGCGCCATTTGTGAAGTTTCAAACATGCCATGGAGGGCGCCTGCCACCCAGCCACACACTCCCAGCAGCAGAGCGGAGCGAGAACAGCCGTGGACCTTCTGTCTATGGACGGTCAGCCTTCTCCTCTGGGCCTGTGCCGTGGACGGTCAGCCTTCTCCTCCGGGCCTGAGCCACCCTGGCTTTGTGTTGACCTTCCCCTCTTTCCCCCTTTAGAAAGATGAAAGGAATGTAGAAGTTACCAAGCCCCAGAGCTGAAAATGCATGGAGGGTCTCTTTCCTAAAAATGCATCTGTTAGGTTGAGTAGATGAGACGAAGGATGACTTTGGCCCTGGAAGGAGAGCCTGGGGCAGGGGGAGCAGGCATAGCTTCAATGAATAAGACACAGAAGCAGGAACCGCTCTCCTCCGTGAAATATATCAGTGGAATCATAGCACACACAGGTACACACACATGAGCACACACAAAGTGCACAAACACACACATGCATGCACATGCACACACACACACACACAAACAGAGGCACATGTACATTTCACTTTTCAGAATTTGATTATGATGTGTGCTTAAGAAGAAATCATGTTCTAAATTCCTTTGCCTTCCTTCCTGTTGTAGGGAAACAACCCCAGGAAAAGGCACCCTATGGCCAACCTTCATCAACAAAAGAAAGAGGTAACTTTTTACATGGCTGAGCTTTTTAGGGCTCGAGTCCCGCCATTCGAGGGTGAGTTGCATGATTTTCAAGAGTACCGTGGATCACATGGTTTGCGTTGGATTAGGAAGAGACCCTGTTGTATGTGGTAACCCACTTTTGTGCTGTCCGGGGAGCGCTTACCCCTGGGGTCCAGTCTCAGGGCAATGCAGTCATCAAGGAAGCCAAATCCAGCAACCAGAGGACATCTTAAAAAAACAAAAAACACCAAGTTGCTAACTCGCATCTCTCAACCGACACGAAGAGTGTACAGGGGCTACACACGGCACCACGCTTTCACGTTTTCCTTCCTGGTGCTGTTCGCTTCTCCCACGTCTCTGCCTCTCCTAACACAGCAACAAGGCCCACCTCTCTTTGCCTTTTGTGACATGTCATAAAAGCCCAAAATGTCGGTGTGGGAAGTCGGGGTCTTTCTTTGCTGATGAATGGAATACTCTTTATTGAATGGGGGGGATGACTGTCATGCATGAGGAATTCTCATCCTGTGTGCTGTGTCTGTCACTGTTCCCAAAAAGAGGGTGTGGGTGTATGAAAGCCGCCTGCCAAGTTTTCCTCCTCTAACCCTCAGTGTGGCGAGGACACGCCTCTCCTCAGCCACCCTCCGTGCCTGAGCCTCAACCCAGCTCTTCCATCAAATATTCTGCCTCTAGCTTTGGTCTCTTCCCACTGGCCAACAGGGTGTCTCACCCCTGCCTTCTCTCAAGGGTCCTCACACATCCAGAATATTCCTCCCTTCCCTTCTAAGCATGTGCACAGGGCTGAACTCTTCCATCCCATGGGGCTCCACCCCAGAGGCCTCCCCGGTGGCACCCCTCACCCTGCTTCGGTCCCCGTATGAGAAATGTGGACCTTTCCCCAGATGTTGGGGTCAGCTCTTATCCCCCCAGCTACAACATCAAGACCTCCTTGAGGGCTTCCTTGGTGGGCCCCTGGCCAAGGGTCCAGCACAGACAGGTTGGGGTAACTTCGAGGTTCTGGGAACAGAGCACCTGCCCCAGACTAAAGGCTCAAACCTTCTCTGCTCAGCAAAGCCAGGTGCGATGTGCCCACCATGGGCCTCGGCAAGAGGGGCAGTGGGGCCTTCACAACGCTTGGAGGAGCGGGGTGAGGTCCTTCCCGGGAGATCTGGCGGGGGACTGCAGGTCAGCTTCAAGTGGGGAGAGTGGAGAGGAGCCTTGGGGGCCACACAGGTGCCCAGGGAGGAAAACGGAGGCAAGGAGGCAGGGAGGTCTGGAGGCCTGGAGGCTGACCTTAAATGGCTTCAGAGTGTGCTTCCCTGACCCTTGCAGCTCACAATACGAGTGCTCCATGGGGCAAAGGACACCCCAGGGAAAGAAAGTGAAGATGGAGAGGGAGCCCTCTTTGGTATCCTGCTTGCAGAAACATTGGTTTTTCTAGTGTAGCTACTTCCTGCTAGTTTATTCTAAGGACACAAGATGGGCTCACCCGATCCCTGGAAGCTACTCCCATTCCCCTCAAAGGGCTGGCACCCAAAGCGGACTGCAGGCATCACAGCTTGAGCTCTACGGCAAGGCAGGCCCAAGGGTGCATCTCAGATTTCTGTTCTTGCTGGAGTTTGACCTTGGGCAAGACACACAGCTGTCTTGAGCCTAACGAGCCTTATGTCTAAACAGGGGTAATAATGGCGCCCACCTGGTGGGTGGTGAAAAAGGCTAAATAGGCTGTGTGCCCTCAGTGCTCGGGCCAGAGTCTGGCGCTTAGCATTTGCTCAATAATTAGAGAAAGGCTGGCAGGAGGAGGAGAGGTAGAGCACCACCCTCCCCTAAACGACGTGCAGAACAGCAGGAGTGACAGGCACCACATGCCCCGCTCAGGACACCAATCCAGAGCCACCTGTGGTGGTTAATATTAAGTGTCAAGTGGATTGGATTGAAGGTTGCAAAGTATTGTCCCGGGTCTGTCTGTAAAGGTGTTGCCAAAGGAGCTTAACATTTGTGTCAGTGAACTGGGTGAAGCAGACCCACCCTCAGTGTGCATGGGGACTACCTAATCAATTGCCAGTGTAGCTAGAATAAAGCAGACTTTTGCTGAGTCTTCTGGCCTCCATCCTTCTCCCATGCTGGATGCTTCCTGCCCTCGAACGTCAGACTCCAAGTCACCCCAGCGTTCGGACCCTTGGACTTACATCAGTGGTTTGCCAGGGGCTCTCGGGCCTTTGGCCACAGACCGAAGGCTGCACGTGGGCTTCCCTACTTTTGAGGTTTTGGGACTCTGACTGATTCACCACTGGCTTCCTTGCTCCTCAGCTGGCAGAAAGCCTATCGTGGGACTTTACCCTGCGATCATATGAGTCAATTCTCCCTAATAAACTAACTCCCTTTCATATATACATAAATCCTATTAGTTGTGCCCATCTAGAGAACCCTGACTAATATACCACCCTCACTGCTCCTGTTCTTGACTAAGCAGCCAGAGGCCACTAGGTGTGACACTGTATTAAATTAATCACCTGCAAAGGCCCTGTTTCCACATAGGGCCACACTGATAGGTATTGGGGATTAGGACTTCAATGCTCTTTTGGGCGACACAATTCAGTCCATAAGAGGAGTTGGCTAATTCACGTCGAGTCCTGCCAGCAGCCTCTGCGGGTGCTAAACCCCCAGCCATACTCTCTGTTGCTATTACTTTTGCAGCTATTTTACTTCTTGATGGACAAGTAGGTCTGATCCAGTAGCTTTTCACTGACAAGAGCAACGCCATGCCACTCATTCCGCCGTGGAGGTTTGCAGCTGACAGTTAGTGGTGAGCCTCACTGACTTGGTGAAATCATTCTTTGATCTAAATGGTTAACTGGGAGCTGGAGCTGACCTCCTCCTTCACACTTTTTGGACAGACAGACCCAGCCAAGAGGTCAAAAGTTCCAAATCTCCCCAAGTGCCTCAGGGCATGAGACTGGATTTTACTCCCATGGAATGAAATTTATTCGAAGGCTTCTTCATTTTCCATCGACCTTGCCAGGACCTGCCATGCAGAAAGAGTGGTTGGAAATTCTACTCAGGCCCTAGCTTTGCCTGTTTTGAAATTGGTCCCCTTTCTTCTCTTTTGATCCCCTTCTTCCTATCTGTAGGGAAAAAATTAAAAATATTCACATTTTCCACCCATTTTCTCCTCTCTGAGGTTTCTGAACATGGCAGCTCTTTGGAAACCACCAGAGAAGTAGGCGGTGGCTGTTCCATTTGTGAGTAGAGAGGGGCCTGAGTGTGGCATTTTTGGATTCAGCACCCACTGGGCTTCTCCCAACGTCCTTGATAAATAAATCATCCTTAAATGAGACAATCTTTGAATAGCTGAGCAGTGACCTAAAAAGTTAAGGCTATTAGGAAATGGGAAACACGTCAGTGTCTGAGTCATAGGTTCTTTTTATTTTTCATGTATGTGTTGAATCTGTGTGAAATTCCTTCCCCCCAATTATAAATAGAAACCAATGTGCTTTTCGGTTGGGCTTTTTTTTTTATGAGGTTTTTCCCACAGACAAAAGGGATTTTCACTTTCAGGAAGAAGGGTTGCCAAAGACCAGAGGTCTGTAAGATGGACATGGACCTGGGGCCCCCTGTCTCCCCTCCAGATTCAGTCTTGGCGTGCTGTCCTCTGCCGGATACCCGGGCTTTTTTTTTTCTTGAGTCTCTTGCAGTTTAGAGAAAAACACCCCAAGGTCGGAGTCGGAAGATGCAGGCCTAGCCCCGATCGCCATGGCTCGCTGGTGAGCCCGCGTGGAACCTGCCTTTGCTCATCAGTTATCAGTTGGCTCATCTGGTGCTGTTCCGCTCAATCAGCAGCTCAGTTGGCCTTTGCGCTCAGAGTCTGAATATGCAAGATATGCAGAGAGGAAAAAATCTCCTCGGCTCTCGGAAGCCTGGATGGGAGGCCACCGATGAGGGAAGAGGGTCAGAGGAGGTGGCTTGGCGCTGGAGGACAAGGGAACCTCTTCCTCCGGGCACAGGGAAACAGACAGAGGGACACTAGAGGCGGTCAGCGCATCAGGATCTGCCCGAGACGCTCAGAATCTGGCCACACAGATCCGCAATCCCTTTTCAGCAATTTCAATATCCCAAATGCCGAAAACCTAATAATAATCAAAAAGCTCAACTGGCAGAAAACCTGCCACCCTGAACATGCATGAGACTGTCTTGAATCTCAGTTTATCCCTCAGCATGAATGCCGAAACCCTCCCGACAGAACTGTTCATAAAAGCCTCCAAACCCCGTGGGGAGGTGATATTATGTGGGGTCTATGCACCATGTTACCTTCTACAACCCATGAAAGTTCTGAGTTATGCAGGCATCTGGCCCCAGTGGTTTCAAATAAGGGTTTGGGGACCTGAAATAATCTCAGTTAGGTTAGTCACCAGTAATCAAGTGTCCCTATGCAAGGTATCAGAGTTGCAAAGTGCTAGTCTGCAGAATGAGCTGGAGATAGATTTCTCTGAGTGACCACTGTGTTTTAAACCTCTGGGTGTCCTTTGTTGGGAGCAAGGTCATACCTAACCCCTGCTGCCTTCTTCCTTGAGGCACCTGCCTGCCCTTGAAGGCATCTGAGGTGACAACCCGGCTGTGTGAAACAATGTCCCTGCAAGGAGGGAAGTGATGGCTGAGATGGGCTCCCCAAATCGCCAGTCCTGTGTTCATTCTTTCTGTAAGCAATGGTAGAGTGATGGTTGCTTACAATGTTTGTGATTTGAAAGCAATGTTTAAGTGTTAGTTATTGGTAACATACTAGGTGGAGCCTTCCAGAGCTTAGTTACTTGCATTGCCCCATCTGTTCTCCAGCTGGTGTTGACTGGGCACTTTTTGGGGTATCCTGAGTTGGTACTTCAGTGTCCTACTTCTGGTGCCATCTTCAGGGCTATGCAGCAAGTGGCAATACTGTCAGACCTGTTTTACAGATGAGGAAGCCAAGACTAAAAGATGGTCCATCACTTGCCCCAGAGTCCTCCCATAAAAAAGGAAGGGTTTGGGTTTCACCCTGGCCATCCTTCCAGGCTCCTGGTAGCATGGGGCAGTGCTGTAGAATAGAAGGATGCTCAAGGATGCTGTTTTGGGATAAACGTCCCAACTGAAAACCTGCAGCCCACGGCAATCTGCACTTAAAACACCGTTGAGAAACATTAAGAGCCATGCCCCCATGGCTCCCTGTGGAGAATACCTTTTAGTTTACAATGAGTGCTAAGCGGGAAACAGCTGCCTACTTGGTATATTTTTGAGTTTAGAGTAAATACAGAGCACCTGTTTATTAATAGGAATCACCTGTTTAAGAGAGACTAACTAAGTGGATCAGAATCTGCTAGGGGCCTTCAGCCTGGAATGTTGTCTGCCCCTGAGGCTCAGCTCGGTAGGCTGTTGGACCCCGGGACAGACCCACGTTGCTGTTCTAGCTGGGTGTCTGCCTCTCATTGCCTTCAGCGCCGCCTGGGTGCAGGTCTCCCCGGCCGAGTTTGTACTCAGAACATGACCTGATGCAGGTGGGCAGCAGCCAAGGCTTCCTCCTGCATCTCAGCCATACACGATCACTGAGAACGCACTGGGTGCCGGCAGTGGCTGCTGAGGACAGAGTGATGAGCAGAGGAAGAAGACACCTATCCTCCTGCAGGTTACAACCCAGTGCTGTGAGTCAGATGTCGAGGAAGCAGCAGAAGACATACGGGAGCTAATTCCAGCCAGTGGTGGGAGCTGCAGGAGTAGTCAGTGAGACGAGTCAGCTGGCTCCTAAGGAGGCAACGCCTGAGCAGAAATGGGAGAGACGCGTCCTGGGCAGAGAGAACGGCACCAGCCAAGGCCTGCAGCAGAGGGCTGGGGCCCGCAGCGCGCTCCTGTCCACTGGACCCAGACGTTGAGTTGTGTCCTGGCAGCACCTGTTGGAGGTAGCTGGGAGACATTATCACCCGTGGGGACCCACGGCACCCACACGCATACCATCATTCCATCATTCCATCATGTTACGCCAGGAAAATGGAATGGGCCTTTCTAAGTAGTTCCCAAGGAACTGAAAATATTGGAGTTAAGACCGGGAGGCCTGGACTTGAGTCCTTGCTCTGCCCCTATTAACTGACTTGGCTTTGAATAAAGCCCTTTTCCTTCCTCTTTATTTTTTGGGACGGAGTCTCGCTGTATCACCCAGGCTGGACTGGAGGGCAGTGGCACAATCTCAGATCACTGCAACCTCTGCCTCCCGGGTTCAAGCATTTCTCCTGCCCCAGCCTCTCGAGTAGCTGGTACTATGGGCACATGACATCACGCCTGGCTAATTTTTTTGTATTTTTGGTAGCGACAGGGTTTTGCTGTGTTAGCCAGGATGGCCTTGATCTCCTGACCTTGTGATTCGCCCTCCTTGGCCTCCCAAAGTGCTGGGATTACAGGCGTGAACCACCTCGCCTGGCCTCTTTTTTAAATCTGTTTTCCGTTCTGTAAAATGGACATCCAACACCTACCTGATAGTGTTCTTGTGAGAATTTCATGAAACAATGCAGAAGAAAGACTTACGTAAGCTGCAAAGCACAGGAGGAAACGCATTCCTAATGCTGCTGCTGCTGCTTCTTGTAGATAATGATAAAGGGTGCTTTAAAACGTGGAATGCTGACAGCGAAACTCAGCCTTTTAGAACTGCAGCAATGAGCTCAGATGGGAACATCTGAATGCTGACTACTTGTCAATCTGCATCAGGCTGCTGTTAAAAGGCGGATTTCCAGTCAATGCTTGCTGCCCCCGACTCCACACACATTTCACAGGGACTTTGGGCAAGAGGCATAAACTCTCCAGCTTTTGTTTGTTCCCTTTGGCATATGAGACCCACCTGGAGAAAGTGACTCCCTCAGGCCCATCCAGAGGGGCAGCTGCAGGTATGCAGCGCAGGGTTCCCCCACCACACCCCATAGCTGTCTCCCCCGGCCCCTCGCAGACCCCTCCCTCCACCTCCGAAATGCTCAAGTTTACCTCTTTCTCCAGAGCAAAGTTCAGAAGCCAACCCTTGTCACCACTGTGGACAGGAACGTGGACCAGCCACCCTGTTTCCAGCCTGGGGGCGAGGCATACAGTGGAAAGGACACGTAAGTGGGGCACCTTCCTTGGGGAAGATTTCCAAATCTCTGTAAATGGAACTCTCTTTCCTGACCCTTTGCCCTTCTTCAGATGAGCTTTTAAACCTTTAAAAATACACGGTTTCACTTTCAACTACGCCCCAGCTTAGAGTATGTTATTCTGGCTGGAAGACAGGGCCTCGTGTGGGAGGCGTGGATCTCACAGATCTGAGCCTGGTGATATTAATGAGTGAACTGCCTGTGAAGGTTCCCGGGTCAGAGCATCCGCCCAGAGCAGCATTGGTGCAGCTGGGATCCAGTGCCAGTTTCCACGCCTGGAGCGGGGTGGCCCTCACTGTTTACAGCCCAGTCTTACCCCAAATGAACTTTGATCAGTCTGAAATTGCAAAAGTATACTCCTGGTCCCCACTGCCAGATCCAGGTTTTGTGAGCTACAGGCTTAATGCAATTTGAGGATCTCTGTTGAAGGAAAGACTACAAATAAAAAAGTAGTTACACAAGTGACTATTCAGAAAGGAAACCATAACAAATTGCAGGTTTTGAAAAGCTAACAAATACTGCAAATATCACTGCATCTGCAAATTAACATATTTTCTCTAATTCACTGCCTGACAGACGCGCACACACGATGTCTTGTTTTTGCCGTGTGTTCTTGGATCTCCTATACGTATATACTTGAACATACCTCATAGGTGTCTCCCTTGCTAATCTGTCCTCCCCTCTGTGGCCAGAGTGACCTTTCTGAAATGGAAACCCAACCACACCACTTCCTCCTTGTAAGAAAACAACCTGTAGGCATCCCTGCTCCTCTCACCATGAAGCCTGAAGCTTATAACAGTGGCTCCCGACCATTACCTACCCATCCAAGGCCATCCTCACCATCCCCTAACTCACACTCAAAGAGGCAGAGCTCCTCCCCTCTCCAACCCCTCAGCCCTGCCTCAGTTTCTTTTTCTCCACCACATTCACTGACTGGCTCCAGGCCAACTTTTAGCTTGCCCACTGCCTCCTCCAGGAAGCCTTCCCTGACCTGCCCATCCCGCACACTTGGTTGGTAACTCTCTGTATGCCCTTCCCTTGGATCCTGTACCCCCGTAAGAGACAGCTTACCAAACTGTTCTGTCATTTTTCATTTTCTTGGCCTCTCCCATGCTCTTCTCTGACGAGGCACTAGAGAAACAGATGAACAGGATACGGGCCCTGCTCTCACGGAGCTCTGGAAGTAACCTAGGGGGCAGATTCATGCATAGCCAATCACAGACCTGGGAACGCCGCTACAGGGGCAAAGAACAAGCTATCGATGTGCAGCGACCCTCCAAGGAGCCCAAGAATTTCCTGAGTTGGAGAAGAGGGTCAGGGCAGGGGGATTCTAGAGGGGTGCGTGGGCGAGTAAACCTCACGCCCAGCAGAGACGGCTCGGGGCTCCTCACAGGGAGGGATGGCGGGTGAGGGCTGCAGAGTTTGCCTGGGGCCTGCTGGGACTTGACCCAGCTGACGGTGGGCACCGTGGAAAAATGTGTAGTGGGGAAGTGGCGGGGCCGTGTCTGCATTCTAGGAAGATGTCCTGGCAGCCTAGGAGGGTGGTCTGCAGGGGCCAGAGTGGAGGTCGGAAAGCCAGCGAGGGGACTGTCAAGTGTGGCGTCCAAAGCAACGCCTCCAACTGTCACCGGAGAGAAGTCTCATTAGCGAAAAGAAAGGAATGGCTCCTGCCACTTAGACTGCAGAAAAACAACTTCAACACAAAACAAAGATTTTTTTAACTTCTGTTTTTGATTTTTCTAATTTCTGTGCTTTGTTTTTTTGCTGTTCTGTGCCGTCTCCTTGTTTCCTCTCCGGCTTCCTGGGCGTTCTTTGCATACTTGATTTTCAATTTTAAAATGAGTATCTTTCAGTCTAAGGTTAATGGCCTTGCCTCCCTGAAGCTGGTAAACCTGAGTTCAAATCCCAGCTCTGCTGTTTGCTGCCTGTTGTTCCTTCTTTGTGAAAGGGGAAGTTTCAGTCCCTCTCGGAAAGGGGCGAAAGGGGCGTGTGAAGACGAGGTCACGCCCAGCAGGCATTTCCGAGGATGTCTAAGACATAGGAACCAAGACAATTGTTTTTAATATGCTTCTTAAAAAGGCCAATTTTAGCTTTTTAAGCAATCCAGACAAAGATAAGGTGCTGAGTTCTATCAAGAGAACAGAGAGACATTAATTCCAGAGATACGTCAGGGGTGAGGACGCCCTCACGTAATAGGTGCCTGTGGTGCCCGTGAGAAAACACCTTTTCCAAATGGTGCTGTCGCTTCTATTTCTCTACAGAAGGATGACGCATCTTCCTCCCAGAGCTCCTGAGAGAACAGGGGGCTTAGTGGAAACACCACACACCTGGCTGGATCTTGTCAGGTGGAGACACCGGGGGCCGTTTCTTTCCAGTCCTGGAAGACCTGGAGTTCCTTCTCGGCAGCTTTGCTCGGCCTGCTTCGGAGCGGTAAGTCCGGCTCCTCCTGCCACATCTTCGCAGGCTGATTCTTACTCCTCCTTCACTTCTCAGCTATAGTCTCACCTTTGCGGCAAGGCCACAGCCGTCTGCTGTGGGGACCCTGGTCACTCCTTGCCTCGTCCTGTTTTATTCATTGCCTGAGTGCGGCGCTCATCGTCTTTCCTTTTCTTTTTGAGACGAAGTCTCGCTCTGTAGCCCAGGCTGGAGTGCGGTGGTGTGATCTCAGCTCACTGCAACCTCCGCTTCCTGGGTCCTGGTTCAAGCAATTCTCCTGCCTCAGCCTCCCGAGCAGCTGAGATTACAGGCATATTTTGTAATCTTAGTAGAGACGGGGTTTTGTATTTTGTATTTTTAGTAGAGACGGGGTTTCACCATGTTGGCCAGGCTGGTCTTGAACTCCTGACCTCGTGATCTGCCCACCTCAGCCTCCCAAAGTGCTGAGATTACAGGCGTGAGCCACCGCGCCCGGCCAGTGGTGCTCCTATTCCTGTTTACTTGCGGACTGATTGCTCTCGCCTTCCCTCCCTGGCAGATGCACTGTGCACCACCGCATCTTCAGCACCTAAAACATTGCCTGCAACGCGGCGGACGCTGAGGAAATACTGTTGGCTGGGTGAGCAAATGCCTGTGAGCTGGCTTTTTCGTTTAACAACAGAAGGTTGTCGTTTTTCTCGGTAGTGCATTAGGATAAGCCTGCCTTTGTAATGATTGTGTGGTTTTCCATAGTTAATGTTTGTTACAATGTGTTGAACCCCTGGTTTCATTGTCTGGCATTTCTGAGGATAATCTTTAGATATATTTACATAGTAGTTAATAGGAGATTAGGTATTAGAATTTGTATAGTTTTCTGGAAGTTTGTGATAACCGATACAAAGTTGGAATGAAGCCCCAGATTATAACAAAGCTTCTTCACGTATGGCCTTCCTTCCGCTGCTGTGGTGACAGAGTGTGAATAGATGCTTGTTTTCCTGGAGTGCAATGTGAGCCTCCTGCTAACCATTTTCCCTGAGACTGGCTCCTGGCACCCACATTTCAGCCCTCCCAAGTTCTCCAAGTTCCATGTCCCTGATGAGTGCACCTCTCCAAGATGAGGCTGTGCTTGGGGAAACCAGGGGATGGCCAAGAGTCAGTGAGAAAAGATGAGTGTTGCAAACTCCTACTCAGCCCACAGTACCCCTCATCCAGTCTGCACACAGCAGCAGTGTTTGGGCGCTGGTGACCCAGGGGTCCCATCAGCGCCATCATCTCAACCTCCCCATTCAGCCTTCCACCCCCAGCTTTGCTGTCTTGGAATCCACAGAGCTGAGAGCAACCTGTGGTCTCGGGGTGTCTCCAATCAGGGCAGACAGAGTCGAAAAGACTCCTGTCCCCCATACGAGTTTCTCTTTGTTCCATCTCTACTATTATCCTCCCCCTAATGTTTCCTCTTTAAATCGACTCATTTTCTGACTTTATCTTATTTTAAAAGAACAATTTTACAGCATAGGCCTCCATGAAAATAGTTATTTCTCATTGCCGTCAGAAGCTACTATAAAAAGAAAGGCAAGAAAGCATACCACCATTGTCAAAGTCTTCCTAGACGCTGTGGCTTGCCTGAGGCTAGGAGCCCAAGCCTGCTCTAGCTTGCTAAGGGAGGTGTGGGGAGAGTGCTTGGGGCTCTCTCCTGGATGTCAGCGGGGTAATTAGAGAACCTTCCGTGTGATTTTCAGTCCTGCCGAATGTTTCACCTGAAGTCATTGAGCAGGTGAGATGAGTCCCACACTGAATGCTCTGGCTGGAACTTCCCAGAGCCCGACCCGGGTGCTTTGGGGTAGTGGGCCCTCTGTGGCTCCCTGTAGTTACAGAGGGATGAGAGGACCCTCTCACCTCCACATCAGCTCCGTGTCCACTGTGTGTTCACAGCCAAATTCCCCGTGTTCCACATTCCTGATGGGTGCACCTCTCCAAGGATGAGGTGGGCTTGGGGAAACCAGGAGATTGCCAAGGGTCAGTGAGAAAAGATGAGTGTTGGAAATGCCTGCTCAGTCCACAATGACCCTCGTCATCAGCCACCCCTCTGTCTACCCCTCCCCCTGCACCAAGTATCTGCTTATTAAAAAAAAAAAGACAGTTTTGAATTCTAGAGTAAGTTATGCTGGATGAGCCCTGTGACTTGCTGGTCACCGCCCCCGCTTGCCATTGGAGTAGGCCCTATAACAGCTTCATTTCATTTACTGTGGTACAGAGAAAGAGATCACATCCCAGAGTTGCTGTGAGCTTCAAATGAGACAAGATATGTAGAAGTGCCAGGCAAATAACAACCAATTCTACAACTCTAGGTGGATGGCAGAGGCACGGGCCGGGGGAGGGAGGAGCTTGGTCAGGGTGGAGGGTGGGTGGCTTTCTTTTCTGTTTTTTTAAGAAGTATGTGTCCAATGAAAACGTTGCTCCCATCAGTCAAGGGCAAAGATGTTTAATTTCTGCTTCTGTAAATAAATATTTTAAGGTTTCTCATGGTGGGGTTTGTTTCAGAAAGAAGGCTTTCCCTCCTTTTTTTTTTCATTGAAGACAGAATCATCAGACCAGCAAGCAGTACAGCTTGCCTTCCCAGAGCGTGGGAGCAGAAACCCTGAGTGGCAATCCCAGGCCTGCTCCCAGGCTGACCAGATGGGGGCTTGTGGGCCAGCAGGTGTGGCTCATCTGTGTGGCTTTGTGGCGAGGCAGGACAAGCTGTTGTAAGAATCTAGGGTGCCAGTCTTCTCAAGAGCAAATGTGGGTTCTTCGTTTCGGTGGACTTGAGGCAAGTGAAGTGGGTCAAGGTGTCCGAGCGGCCTTCTGAAGGTGAGACTATCCCACCCTAGGACCTCCCTCCTGCCCACAGCAGCAGCTCGGCTCTCCTGAGAGTGAGGGAGGGGTAAGTGGAGCCGGGGAGACAGGACAGGAGCCAGCCAGGGAGCCAGGGAACATGGAAGGCTGAGAAGAGCTGAGGCGGAAGGCGCTGTCGTTGAGCCGGGCTCTCTGTTCCCTGCACTTGATGGGAGAACCCATCATGTTACAAGGACAGTTGAAGGAAATGGTCTCTCTAGACACATGTCTAATGACCCGGCTGTGAAAATCCCCACCAGAATGTGTGCCACATGGAGGATGCCCTGATGCCACATTCATCTGAGCCCTGCCGGGCTGCTGGGCATCAGCTGGTAATGGGCTGGAGCTGGACTGAACCTGCTGCACCCCTTCTAGCTGGGGAACCTGGTGTGTGGTGGTGGTTGTTTTTTTTGGTTTTGAAGCTTCTTGAGGCTCGGTTTTGTCATCCACAGAACAGACTTCCTGTCTTGAGCATCTGCCATGTCTAGGCTTTCCAGCAGCAGGTAAACAGCATCTCCCTTTGCCTCCTGCTCCCAAAGTGAGTTTCCCAGTGTCCCTTGCAGGAAGGCGGGAACATGTCATGCCCCGGTTCAGGAGGAGGCAACATGGGTGCAGGCTTGGGTGAGGGTGGTGCTGGAGGGATCTGGCTCTATGGGTTCCGTCACGACTGCCACAGCCCATCATAGCGCTGTGATGCCACCTCCCAGAGGCCTTAGCCGTGACGTCTTCACTGGAGCGCACGGCAGTGGGATCTGGGCATTGCTCCTGGTTTTCACACATCCCAGAGACTGTGTAAGAGGAACTGCTGAGCAAATCCCCTTTTCTGCGTCAGCTTGCTAAAGTGGGTTCTGTTATTGCAACTGCGAATCCTGACTCCTGCACCGTCTCACAGGGTGGTTCCAAAGAAGAATCATGGTTGTGAGTTGCTCAGCATAACACTCTGCACACAGTAGGCACCCCGTATATAATTGTTGAATGAATGAAAGAATGAATTCATGGAAAGATGGCATGGGGCAAGGTGTTCTGCACCTGGGAACTACTCACTATGCGTTATTAGGACTGACCACGACTATTATAATTATGATGCAGCCTTGGAAATAGCCAGCAGCATCTGGGCAGCCAAAGAAAACATGAGTCACCGCCATAACCATCAGGTTATTGCCAGCGTCCAGGCCCAGGTAGCATTTCTCTGTGGCTTTGAGGTTAGAGCAACTAACTGTGTGGAGAAGTGATATGTCTCAGACCGGAGGCTTTAACTCCGGGGTGCAATTTCCTATGACTTCTTTCGTCTCTGCCATGGCGGCTGGTAACGTCTGAATGCTGGTAGAGTCAGAGCTCCTGGCAGAAGAACGGTAGAAAAACAAGATCAAGGTCACACAAAAGAGGGTTGTGTGTTCTGGTGGCAAACCTGGCCCTCCCTGGCTGATAGAATAATCTAAAGGAAATCGTCAAATCAGGTAGAGCGAGGCTCCTCAAACTCTGTCCAGAAATCGACTTTATTTTTCTCTTCTCTCTGTGGGTTTTGAATCAGAATCTGTTTCCAGTTCATGTTGAGTTAAATGTCTTTATTCTCTTTCTTTGGTTTAATGGCCCAGAGCAGAAAGGCATGATGAGGGCATCTCTGATCACAATTGAATCTAGTCTGTGAAAATGCTCTTGGCTGGACTCTGCTGGTCTTCATCATAAAGCCCGTGGGAAGCTATCAGTATCAATATTCTGCCTTGTTCAGAAAATCTCCTAAGAAAGGTCCTGGTTTGGCCGTCTGTGACGGCTTGCGTGAAACTCTGTGCGGCATCAAGTAGGGCCTGCATTCCTTCATGTTATTTTTGGTGTGGGTGAACGAGGTTTGTTCGTGAGAATCTGACTATTGAAAACAGGCAGTGCAGATAAATGAATGGCTATCTCTGGTGCACGCTTTGGGTATATTCCAGATGTGTCAACTTGTAAACAAAGGAGGTGTCTGCTCCATGCTGGGGACCGTGTGGGCAGCTGGGTGACTGTTGATGGGTGGAGGAGGTTTATACAGCAGTGTCCCATAAGCCCTGGGTGCTGCCGGTGACTGCCACTCCTCTCTGACCAGGTTCCAATGGGAATGGTAGAATTTGAGTTCTGCATCACAGGTTGTTTTGTTCACTTCATGCCCTTGGAGGCTTGGTGACTGGTCTATGAATAGATGATTAGCACTTTGACCTTATGCATTAATTGACTGCCCCTAAAGATCTGGAAAAATGGGCCAGGCACAGTGGCTCACACCTGTAATCCCAGCCCCTTGGGAGGCCGAGGCGGGTGGATCACCTGAGGTTGGGAGTTTGAGACCAGCCTGACCAATATGGAGAAACTTCATCCCTACTAAAAATGCAAAATTAGCCAGGCGCAGTGGCGATGCCTATAATCCCACTACTTGGGAGGCTGAGGCAGCAGAATCGCTTGAACCCGGGAGGTGGAGGCTGTGGTAAGTGGAAATCACACCATTGCACTCTAGCCTGGGCAACAAGAGCAAAACTCCATCTCAAAAAAATAAATAAATAAAAATAAAAATAAATCTGGAAAAATGGATTTCAGTCTCATTCAGGGAAATGTTCAGGAATTTTCCGAAAAGACAAACCATATGGCACAGTGTGGTGACTGTCTTCGCAGTGCCTGTGGGTGGGTCTTTGATGCCGAGGACTGGGTCCTAGGTAAAGACCTTGGCTGTCGAAGGTGAAGAATGTGCACTGCCCCTTGGAGACCACATCATCACCCCCTGGAGCCCCAGTCTCTGCAGATTCGGGATGTGCCTGGCAACCTGCTCCACCCATGACCCATCTCACCTCAGAAAATGGCATCTCCACGGAACCAAAAGCTTGAAGTTGCCCCATGTCTTCTGTTTGGGTCGCACACCCCCGTCCATCAGAAAACGGTGCCGCTTCCACCTTGAGAATCTAACTGGGATCCACCCCTTCCCATCAATTCCCGCTACATTCTAGACAGGCCCGCTTCGTTCGGTCTCCTTCTCACTGGTGCCTGGGCCCTTCTGAACCTCCTCTGCCCAGTCCATTCTCACATGGGAGCAAGAGATGCTCTGAAAATACAGTCAGGTCTGGTTCCTCCTCCATTCAGAATCCCACAGCGAGTCAAAGCCAAATTCCCACCATGTCTCCAAGGATGGTTCTCAAATGCTTCCCCAGGGGACGTTTGGCAGTGTCTAGAGGCAGTTTTGGTTGTCAGAAACAGGGAGGAGGGGATGCTACTGGATCTATGGGTAGAGGCCAGCAATGCTGCTCAACATCCTACAATACGCAAAGCCCCGCCACAGAGAAGCAGCCGGCCTAAGATGCCAACTGTGTCAAAGCTGAGGACACTTGACACAGAAACTGTCATTTGCTGTCGGCCTGGAATCGTGAATAGGGTAGGGTCTTCTTGTGTAATCTAACAGAAAGTGGCCAAAGGTATTTGTTCTTATTTTTGCCATCTCTATTGCATATAGGAGGGGCCAGGAAAGATGATTGCTTTTAGTTAGGAATGCATTGAGCTACAACTAAAAAAACCTCAACTGTGACTTGAACAAATTGATGTATCAGAGCTCTTTTTTTAATACTTTTTCACCATATAAATGTTTGGAGCTACTTCAGGGCCATTATGCTCACCCAAAAGTGCCATCATGGATCTGTGTCCTTGGGACTTCCTGCCCTGCCATCCTTGACAGTTGACCCTCATGGTCCTTGTTCCTGGATGGCTTCCATGATCCAGGCATGAGGAAGGGAAAGGGGGAAGAGCATAAGACCAAGCATGTCTTTTTTTAAAATGTGTTTCCAAAATGTCTATGCAGTTGCTTCCACGAATGAGACTCTCTGGAAAATACAGATTTCAGTTTTGCCATCCTAAATAAAAACACCTTAATAAAAATATCGGGAGGGAAGCATCAGCATTTGAGATGCTTCACAACCACTGACTAGGGCCATAAGAGCACTTTATGGGCTTCTGGTTAAGATGAACTTGTTCTTTCTTGAGGTCCTCCGACTCTGTCTGTGGAACCATTCTCCTCCTGGTCAGCTTGCCCCCAAAACTCAGCATCACATGGTCAGTGCTTAGTAATAAAAAATACATCTTTTTCCTGAAGGAAATACTCGTCACAGAAGTCCAAGTTTATGTCTAGAACCAGAAATACTATTTGACCCAGCAATCCCATTACTGGGTATATACACCCAAAGGATTAGAAATCATTCTATAAAACACATGCACACATGTGGATTGCAGTACTGTTCACGATAGCAAAGACTTGGAACCAACCTAAATGCCCATCAATGATAGACTGGATAAAGAAAATGTGGCACACATACACCATGGAATACTACGCAGCCATAAAAACGGATGAGTTCTTGTCCTTTGCAGGGACATGGATGAAGCTGAAAACCATCATTCTCAGCAAAGTAACACAGGAACAGAAAACCAAACCCCACATGTTCTCACTCATAAGTGGGAGTTTAACAATGAGAACACATGGACACAAGGAGGGGAACATCACATACTCGGGCCTGTTGTGGGATGGGGGGCTGCGGGGGACAGCATTAGGAGAAATACCTCATGTAGATGACAGGTTGATGGGTGCAGCAAAGCACCATGGCATGTGTATACCCATGTAACAAACCTGCACGTTCTGCACATATACCCCAGAACTTTATATATATATATATACACACACACACACACACATACACACACATACACACACACACACACACACACACCCCAAGTGCAAGGTTACGTCAGACCTTCAAGGTCATCCACGTTTCCTAGGTAACATCTTGGATCAGCATTTACCTAAAATATCTCTGGTAATGGGGACTCACCAACCTAAAAGTTGGCTCCAGCCTGAGGGGAATCTCTGTTTCTTCATATCCAATGAGAATTTTCAAACCTTGAACTCTACTCACTGCCTCCAGTTCTATCCTTGAGGAGATCTAATACTTCCCAGGTTACAGAAGCTCCGGGATGGTTAATGGCCCGGGAGGGATGCCATCTACATTTTACCTCTGAGGACACTGGGGTGCTGAATGTGAGCTTCAGATGCAGACTCCATGGTAATTCAGTGTTTTCTCTACTAACATCGCAGAGGACAAGGGCAGACCACACCCTACCCTTCTCGAGACTTTCACACTACAGCAGAGCAGGGTCTTGGCGCAACCTTGCAGCCCACACCTGTACTGTACCCTGCTGTGGTCTGGCATGAGGCTGGGTCTGGGACTAGATTTATGAAAACACAGGTCCTGACTTGGTGAGACACCCAGCCTGGTTGGGGAGCTGGGTGCTTTGAGAACATGAAGGAAGTGGATGTAATCTGCCTGGGGGCATCACAGAGGGCTTCCTGGAGTCAGCGACGTGGTTTGTGTCCACAACCTCCCTTTACTAAGGATATGATGACACCCTGTGCTTCCAGCCGGGGGCTCAACTCTTTCGACTCCTACTGGGGTATCCTTGCATGCAATCTTCCCAGAGGTGGTGGGAAGAAGGTGGCCTGAAATAGCACCTTTATAGGTGAGAAATGTTCTAAATCTACACAGCTGTGATGTTTGCACAACTCTGGGAATATGCTAAAAACCATGGCATTGGCCAGCCATGGTGGCTCACACCTATAACCCCAGCACTTTGGGAGGTCAAGGTGGGTGGATCATCTGAGGTCAGGAGTTCAAGACCAGCCTGGTCAACATGACAAAACCCTGTTTCTACTAAAAAAATATAAAAATTAGCTGGGCATAGTGGCAGGCACCTATAGTCCTAGCTACCTGGGAGGCTGAGGCAGGGAGAATTGCTTGAACCCAGGAGGGTGAAGTTGCAGTGAGCCAAGATTGCACCACTGTACTCCAGCCTGGGTGACACAGCGAGACTCCATCTCAGGAAAAAAAAGAAAAAAAGAAAAAAACCATAGTATTGCGCTTTTTAAATGGGAGTACGTTACAGTGTGTGAATGTGTTTTTAAAATTTTGCCATGCGATTTTATTTATTTATTTATTTTTGAGACAGGGTCTTACTCTGTTGCCCTGGCTGGAGCACAGTGGCGTGATCTTGGCTCACTGCAGCCTTGATCTTCTGGACTCAATTGATCCTCCCATCTCAGCTTCCCGAGTAGCTGGGACTACAGATGGACACTACCACACCCAGCTAATTTTTGTATTTTTTATAGAGATGGAGTTTCACTATGTTACCCAGGCTGGTCTTGAACTTCTGGGCTAAAGCAATCCTTTGGTCTCCATCTTCCAAAATGCTGGGATTACAGGCATGAGCCACCATGCCTGGCCAAGATTTTATTCTCTAGCCCACACCTGGTTAACTCACAAAACCCAGCCATGTTCATTCCGTCCATTGGCGGTCTCTCTGGGAGTGGACATCTCAAGCCCCTGCAGTGGTGCCCCTCACTCAGATTTCTGTTCATTTCTTTCCCATCAATTAGCAACTTGGCCATCACCCTGTCACCCACCCACAAGAACCCCTGTACCTCTCTGACAGCCTCACATGTGATTTGGGGGCATTTGGACAGCAGTCTATTCTCTTTTCTGCTCCAAGTGTGGTCCTGGACCAGCAGTGCCAGCATCCCTGGAGGGTGTAAAAATGCAGAACCCAGGCCCCACCCTTGATAGGCTGAATCAGAATCTTCATTTTAGCCAGATCTCCAAGTGGTTGGAATGTACATGAAAGCTGGAGAAGCCTTGGTCCAGGGAGCCACTTCTCAAGCCAGGCTGCACATGGGGGACCTTTAAGGAACAGACATGGGACTGCTACCTCCAGAGTCTCCAGGGATTTCATTGCTTTGGGGGCAGCCCTTGTGTGGCAAAGTGGCAACAGTCCCCAGGTGACTCTAACATGCAGCCCAGGTTGAGAAGCCCCGATCTGGTGCACACAGAAGTTTCGCTTTACGTGGTTTTTTTGTCTAAAGCCAAAGCGGTTCATTAATCCTCATACTGTCTCCACCCGTCAAATCCCAGCCTGACAAATCCCTGCAGTGGGTCTCCCCCGCACAACACCGGCTCACTCATGTCATTTCATCTTCCCCCAGCAATCTCTGCCCACCATTGTTAAACTTGGCCCCGGCCACACCAGGGTTCACGGAGATTGTCCAAATACTGAACTTCAAACAAACAAAAAGAAAATAACACTTGCTAATCCTTTGCGATAAGCTGCCTTTATCAGCCCCCTTTGCTCTCGGCTGGCACGGCTGGTCAGATGGCTCTCAGTGACATGCCGTACGTAAACACCACCTGTTTGTGCAGGATGACACCGGGCTGGTCCTGCTACTGGTGTTATCACGAGGAAGCACTAGGCTGGGTGTGTGAGCATTTGGACGAGGCTCGGGGAGTATGATAACAGTGTGTTGGACCTGCCCCAGGGGTTGCTGAATCACAGCATCGGGGCTTTGTGGAGACCTGCTGGGTTGTTGCTTCCTGGAAGGTAGATCGCTGAGAAAGGGACTTTCACTTCTTCCTGCCTCGGTGGCTCCCTTTCCAGTGTCTAGACTTTGCGTTCACAATGGCAAGCGCCTTCCGGATTCCATTCTCTATTTGCTGCCAGTTTCTGAAGCTGCATATCTAAATTGGGATTTCCTGGATTCCCAGAGTCTTGGGTTGGAAGGGGCCCTTTTTGGGCAAGTGGTCAGAATGCACTGTCTGAAACCAAGCTGTCCCCTCTCCCTGCCGCATCTGAGCCTTATATGCTGGGACGTATGTCTGAGAACAGAAAGGTTGCTTCTCATTTCCAGGGTCCCCTTAGGAGTGATTTTGTGCAATGGTGGCAGCAGCCTTTGCCACCATTCTCTGGGTTTTGCAGAGATGGAAAACACTACAAACGTGGTGTGCATGTTCTCTGAGATGGTGGAGAGTCTAGAGCTCTTTCTCCTCGTGCCTTAAGATGCATTTGAGTCCCCTGGGATCTCATTAAAATGCAAATTATGGTTCTCTGTCTCTGGGGTGGGCCTGGGATTCCAATTTCTGACAAATTCTGGGTGATGCTGCTACTGCTGCTGTGGGGATGACACCTTAGTTGGGAGGAAGATCCCAGACTTCATTTTCTTGAGGCTGAAGTCAAAGAGAGAGGAGTCAATATGTCCCTTCCCCACCTCTCATTCTTTGAAGACTCCAGGTTCTTGTTTGGGCTCCAGCTAAGGGCGGATGTGCTGTGAAAGGGTTACAGTGATGGTCCCCTAGGTTGGTGACTGTCAAGGAGCCACAACTGAAGGGATTCCCAGCTTTGTGCAGTCCCCTCTCCTTGAATCCAGCTGGGATTGTGACCCACTTTAATAAGAGGGCTGCCAGGGGGCTGTGGCCATTCCAAGCCTCTGTTTTAAGAGGTCCTAGAAGCTCCTGCTTTTGCATTGTAGAGACCTCTGAGCTGCCATATGTGAAGTCTGGCCACCTGTTGGAGAGACCACATGGAAGGAACCACATGGAATGGCCACATGGAAAATGAGTAGCACTGAGACCTAGACAGACAGCACTGCTACTGCAGTTGAACACAGCCCATCAACCCACCAGTTAAATGTAGCCACACAAACAACCACCTGCAAAAGAGCAGAAGAATCACCATGCTGAGCCCAGGCTGGGCTGCAGAATCCTGTGCAAATAAGGCTGTTTCAACCACTGACCCTCAAGGTGGTTTGTTACACAGTGATAGATAACTGAAACAGTGACATATGATTTATCATTCAAGAGGATATTTTGATAGTGAAAAGTGGTACTATTAATCATTACCCCAGAGCAACAACATACCACAGGACTATCCCAGGAAAGATAGAACATGTAGTTGGTCAGCCTCATGATGAAGAGCTCTGTGACCAATCAATAAACATCTCCCTATGTGTGGGGTATACTTCCCACTGCAAGTGATAGGAACCAAGCTCTAACCAGCTTAAATCAGAGACCACCGATGGGCTCAAAATTAGAAAGCCCGGGAGCAGTCTCACTGGGGGCAAGTCTCCATCCCCAGGTTCCCACATCATGAAGGGCTCAGTCCCTCTCCATTTCTGCCTTTCTTTTCATTGGTTTAATTTTTATTCCCAGCACTCTCTTGATGCAGCAAGGTGATCCCCTAGAAACTTCAAGCTTGCATTAAATTCCAGTCTAACCAGAAACCTGGGCCTGGGTCTTGTGGTATTGACAGGCAGTGCTGGTTGCACACCATGAGCCAGTCCCTGCAGGAGGAGTAAGTGGGGCTCTGATTGGTATGTGAGTTGCAAGGATACCTCAGATTCAGGGGTGGGTCAGTCCCATCCTTCCATCTAGGGCAGGGTGGGTGGTCACTCAGGAGAGCTTGGGCCTCCTTGAGACCTGGGGATTGGAGGGTGTGTAGGTACAGAGAGCAGTTTTTCAGGGTGTGTGGTTTCCCAAGTTCTGCACTCCATGGGGTTGCTGCTTTTCATGAGGTATAAACTATTCCTACAAAGCCCCTATTAAAACCAAGCTGCAGCCCTGGTTGTGGCCAGAGGCCCATGGCAGTGCTAGGGAAGGTCTCACTGGGTTCCCATGTTCGGCTTCCAAGCAGTTCACAAGTGCAGCTGCTGAGAAGAGAGGTTGTCCGTGCTGGGGTTTCACCAACTTGTACACAAAAGCCTCAGATGTGAGTGACGGATCTCCCGTTAAAAGCTCTGTCCTGAGACTTTCTAGAGCAAACTGATCCCAGCCCCTCTCTGAACCCAAACCAGAGAGTTGAAAGATGGCTCCATCCGTGAGCTCCTACCCAACACGCGGGGTGAGCCAGAATGTTCACTGTTGGGAGGTGAACAAGGATGAATGACTCAGAGCTGGAGCTGGACAGGAGCCTGATGTTCCACCAGCTCTGCTAGGCACTGGAAGAGGGAATCATCAGCAGGAGAGTTTTCACTTCCTCATTTTGCTGTTTGTGAGCAGGACAGTGGGTATCTAGCTGCCCAGAGCTTTCTCCGCACACCCTGGGCTCCAGCCACACTGGCTTCTCACAGTCCACAAAAGAGTCGTGCTTGCTTCTGGATTGGGGACTTTCCCCCCCTTTCCCTTGGCTAGGAAAGCCCTAAAGGTTCACTTCAACTGAGTCTCTCTCAGCTGCTCCTGGTCTTAGCTTGCAGTTTCAGTGATCTGTTGCTGCATTGCCGGATGGCTTACCTTAGTGGCTTAAAGCAATGTTCGTCATTACACCTTATGGTTGTGAAGGTTGGCTGGGCTCAGTTGGGTGGTTGCTCTAAATGCAGTCAGAGGATGGCTAGAGCTGCCTCGCCTGAAGGCTCAGCTGTGCTGGACATCTAGGAGGCTCAGTTATATGGCTAGGGACAGTCAGCTGGGGCTGTGCAGGGAAACACTTAAGTTTCTCTTCTTCCAGGAAGCCCTCCCTGTCACCCCACCAGGACCCTCCCCTATCTTGTTCATAGAAACATTTAGTAATATCTTTGAAATCAGCCTTTCTTAGCCTTGGCTGCATGACAGTATTGTCTGGGAAACTTTTGACAAATATCCACACCTGGACCCTGCCTCCTGAGATTCTAGCTTCATTGGTCTGTGGTGGGGTCAAGGTGACTTTCAGAAGCTTCCTAGGCAATGCTGTGCACAGCCAGGCTGAAAACAAATGGATGAATGAATTTACAAGTGATTCATTGAAATGGAGTATCCCGGCTAAACGCTACAAGCACAGCAATTTAGAAAATAAATATTTAGAAACTAAATACTGATAGGGCAGCCAAGTGGGAGAACAACAGGAAGACATGAGAAGTATAAGAAAATAAAAATACAGAAAATAAAAATATGGAAAGACGATCACAATGGACTCAAAAAAATGGGAGGTTTTTTGTCAAGTGAGACTACGATGAAAAATGAAAAAACTATGGTGGAGCCTCAGCTTCTGGACAGGGTTAAAAGTCAAGAGGGCAAATGTTCCCTCCAAACAGGGCCCTTGGAGGGCTTCCCTTCTTCCTTAATAGTATCTCTTAAAGTTCATAATAGACACAGAAAACTCTATGCTCAACAAATATATTTGTTCTGTCTACTAAAGTACTAAACAACTTAAAAATACGTCAAGATGCTTCCTAATATTTTCTTTAGAATTGGCCATCTAGGCCGGGCGCGGTGGCTCAAGCCTGTAATCCCAGTACTTTGGGAGGCCGAGGCGGGTGGATCACGAGGTCAAGAGATCGAGACCATCCTGGTCAACATGGTGAAACCCCGTCTCTACTAATACAAAAAATTAGCTGGGTGTGGTGGTGCGTGCCTGTAATCCCAGCTACTCAGGAGGCTGAGGCAGGAGAATTCCCTGAACCCAGGAGGCGGAGGTTGCAGTGAGCAGAGATCGTGCCATTGCACTCCAGCCTGGGTAACGAGCCAAACTCCGTCTCAAAAAAAAAAAAAAAAAAAAAAAGAATTGGCCATCTAAAACATTTCTGTATGAGAGATGTGTGTGTAGAGACACAAACACGTGCATGCAGAGTCTATTAGGGTGGGAGAGTTCATCCAGACAGAGGTCCCTCGTAGCTTGCCACAGGGCTCTGCACTTAGCTCTTGTTTTATAAAAACTTGGCTGAGGCCAGGTGCGCTGGTTCACGCCTGTAATCCCATCACTTTGGGAGGCCAAGGTGGACAGATCACAAGGTCAGGAGTTCGAGACCAGCCTGGCCAACATGGTGAAACCCTGTCTCTACTAAAAATACAAAGATTAGCTGGGTGTGGTGGCACATACCTGTAGTCCCAGCTACTCGGGAGGCTGAGGCAGGAGAATTGCTTGAACTCGGGAGGTGGAAGTTGCAGTGAACTGAGATCGCACTACTGCACTCCAGCCTGGGCTACAGAGCGAGACTTCATCTCAGAAAACAAACAAAATAACAACAACAACAAGAAAACTTGGCTGAAGACAGACCACTGCATCAAACTGTAAGATTCACAAAACTCAGAAGAAAATCTCATGAAATGGGTGAGAATGGTAATGATTCAACAGATGGCAGACAGTTGGACTCAATGCATCTATGAAAGTTCACAACTTATGACCTGGCATTTAAGAGGTGCTTAATAAATGTTTATCAAATAAGGAATTTCAGTAAGTTGAAATGAAGGGCTCAGAGTTTCACAGAGACAAATGTACAGTCCTTCATCGGCATTTAAAATCTGATTGCGCTAGCACAGAATGCAGATGACCTGTGTTGAAATCGGTGCTATCCCATGGACTCAGCCTCTACGTCCATCCTTCCAGACAACTCAGAAACTAAAGCCAATTCCAGGCTGCACTCACCCTGACCACGCTCTGTGGGATAGCCCCCTCCAGCCACCCCTTGTCTGGTGCCAGTTTGTCCTCAGAACACTTGGGTGGGAAGGTAGCAAAAGAAACCAGGCAAAGCACAGGAATCCTGAGTCTCCCCAGTTTGTTCTCTTTGCAATTTCCATCAAGAGTCGGCTGGGGGAGAAATGGGGTTGTGGCTGAAATGAAGTTTTAAATCAGAGTTTTCCAACCTTTCCAAGTATGATGTCAGAAAAGGATGTCATGGACTCTTCAGGATAGTAATCCTGAAGATTTAAGGCCTGATGATCTGATTTAATATGTGTGTATTGAGAAAATGCACACTGACAAAAATGCCTTCTGTGAGTTCCGTAACACTCTTCAATTCAGTTTAGTAAACCAGTAATGGGAACAGCATATACTGTTAAAATAATAGTCCAATTCATATGTACAAGACCGTATTTTCTCTAGGGATGCTTTTGCTATTAGGTAAGAAAACGTCTGTTTTTAAAAAATAATGACTATTTAAGTGTTTAGGAAAGAAATGATGTGAAATCTGGGAAGCATGGCAAAGTATTGAAAACTTGAATATAGTTAGTAGGTTTATGAAAGCTCATTAGACTATTTGCCTACTTAAATGTTTGGAAATTTTTATAATAAAAAATTTAAATGAATATAATACCTGGCCCACACATTCAGACTTCCGTAAAATGATTTTGTTCCCTCTCGATAGTGACATCTGTAGCCACAGACTGGAACCAGTGGTTTTAGATTACTGGCAAATGCCTGTCGTTTAGGTTTTTAAAAATGTCTCATAGCTCAAGATGGAAGAAGGTGATGATTTGTATTTGTGTTTGCTCACAAACCTGGCTTTTTCCATTCCATTCTGCACAGATAATGTCAATAGCCAATCCGTAAGTATGAATTGATCCTCTGTCATGTGTTAGGCTCTGGAACGGGTCTAACAAAACCAAAGAGACATGGACCTTCCTCCCCAGGAAGCTCACGGTCATGTGGGAGAGATGGGTGCTGCACAAATCTTATTGGATGATTCATACAATGGTTGTTAAGAGGCCGGGCATGGTGGCTCACTCCTGTAATCCCAGCACTTTGGGAGGCCGAGGCGAGTGGATCCCAAGCTCAAGAGTTCGAGACCAGCCTGGCCCAAATGGTGAAACCCTTTACTAAAAAATACAAAAATGAGCCATGCGCGGTGGCGGGCGCCTGTAAACCCAGTGGCTCGGGAGGCAGAGGTTGCAGTGGAAGGCTGCAGTGAGCCCAGATCATGCCAGTGCACTCTACCCTGGGTGACAGAAAAAGACTCCATCTCAAAATAAATAAATAAATAAATAAATAAAAGTGATTGCAAGAATGCAGTGTTAGGAAGCCAGGGTGAGGGGCAGGTGTTATGAGGCCACATAACAGGGAGGCGGCATCCCAGGGCATGGAGGCTTCCTGGAAGAAATGAGACCTGAGTTTATCAAGCCCAGAGAACAGTCCCAGGGGCTTTCCTGACATCCAGAGAGCCCGGCCCACAGCTCCTGCCGTGTGTACCTCCAGGGTCTGGGGTGAGGGGCTCTCCACTTAGCGACCTAATGAGGTCATGAAGGAGCAACAGGAATGTCCGCCCGCTGCCTTCCAGCCTCCTTGTCAGCAGCTGGCCTTTGAGGGTCTGATCTTTGGTGTGTTTGATATGAAGTGGGAAAGCAAAAATAATCACCTGCCAGTGAGTTCCTCTTCCTAACAGACACAGAGTGATCGGGTTTCCAGAGGTGTGGGCAGAGGATTTGCTGCTCCCGCCAGCCTTAACCCTGGGGGAAGCCCCGTCTCTGCACAGCGCATCCATCTCCCTGACTCCCGGGATGGCCCGCACTCAGCCACAGCTCATATTTCCTGGGCTTTCGCGTGGGAGATGAACGCGAGGAGCCGCAGGCACCAAAAGACAGCGGTGAGCAGGTCATGTGGCCCGGGGCCCTGCCCACCCTGGGGTAGTAGGGAGTCGGCCCAGGAGACCGTTTCTGAGGATTTTCCAGGTGCCAGGCACCAGGCGAAATACTCTGTGGTGTTGGACTCACTCCTTCAGGATCTTGGATTTGCAGATTTCTCATGTTCAAAGCTAAACTCTTGACACCTTGCCTCCCCTCACACCACGACACCCACCATCCATGCCTGTTCTTCTTGCATTCTTGCCAAGCTGCTCAGGTCAACCCCGGGATGCGTCAATGGATCACTCTGCCCTCCCACCCACACCCAATCCATTAGCAAATCCTGCTGGCTTCATCTTAAGCCTGCACCCCTCCCACCTCTGCTGCTACTGCCCTAGAGCACCCTAGTCCACCTACCACCTGGGCGACTGCAGTCGGCTCCCACCCCGGCCCTCTGTAGACTGCTTCCAGCCCAGCAGCTGGAGATCCATGAGCCCTCGGTCAGATGGTAGCTCTGTGCTCATGCCCCCGCGCCACCCGCATCACAGGGGCCGGCTTACACTGACCCTGCGGCCACCTGGGTCCCCGCCCCACCTGTCAGCTCCTCTCCGTAGTCATATGGCTATGTTACTTACTCATGTATTTATTATTCGTTTTCTTCTTTGTTTCACATTTTTATCCATTTTCCTCACTGCTCAATCCCAGGGTAAATTACAGCTGGGCCCACAGCAAGGGTCTGTGAATGAGTTAAGTGGACTGTGGCTCCGGGTCGAACCACCTGGGCTTGGATGCCAGCTCTGCCCCTTCCTAGCTGTGTAATCTTCATGGAGAGTTTCATCATTTTTGATGCCAAAGGGTGGCTAGTTCACCAGCATCCAGTATCAGGGTTCTCTCTGGCCCTGGTAATGCTACACCACAGGCCAACCCTGCAGCCTTTAAGTGGAACTGGGCAACTGAGTGTTGGCTGATGGGATGTGAGCAGAAATGATGGGCACCTCCTCTTTCCAAGCCTAAGGGTGGGTTGAGAGGTGTTACCAGCACGATTCAGGAGAAACTGTCCTGGAGCTAGCGATCTGAGTGACCCCCTGCCAACCCTGGCCTCTGCAGCAGCCAGATTCAGAGACTGGGAAATGAAGAGTGGAAATGGTGAGACTTACAAGAGAGCAAACCCACTCCCCGAGCGCATGAATGTCCAGACTTGCAACTGCCCATGTGTAGCAAGAAGTAGAAGTTTCTCATCCTCCAGTCAAATTATTCGACTTCCAGGCTGTGATCCCTGGGAAACAACCTGAGACGCACACAGACGTGTGTGTGCTGGAAAGTTTGCTGTTTATCACCGCATTTTTAGGGAGGGGATAAATTGGAGAGTGATGTCAATGTCCAAGAAGAGGAGCTTGATAAAAAAATTCCAAAGTCGTCCCGTGGGAGAATGCCAAGCAGCCCGGATCCAGCTGTGATTTCCCCGTAAGGAGCCCACAGACACGCTTCCCTCTGCAGCGGAAGGGCAGAGTGGGGTTCTGCACAGAACTTCATGTCCTGCTGTGTGGACTGCGTTCTGTGTGTGCAGGCAGAGATGACACTTGAAAGTAATCAAACACACATCAGCATGTTCACAGTGGTTACCCCTTGGCAGTGATGTTATATGTAGTTCCCCTTTTCTACATGTATATTCTATATTTTCCAAATTTCCTAAAATAAGTGCATTCCTTTTATCATTAAATACAAGACAGCAAGTGTTAAAGACTTACCTCGTATCTCCTGCAACTAACTTGTCACAGGGTTAAAATGACAACTCGTGAAATCAACCCTCTGACCTGGTGTGCTAGAGAGCCTTGGAAAATACAACTATGTGACCTTTAAAAGAAGCCCATGGATGGGTGAAAACCCATTAGCATGTTGAATGAGGTTACTTTAGCAAGTGACTGATTTCCAAGATTCTGAGAGGAAAATGATAATAACCCGGTGAATGAACCTACATCACACCCGGGATGGAGCACAGAACCGTGCGTTTGGATCGGTGTCGGAGCGAGTTTTCCAGGCCCATGGGGAACATGGTGAGGGGTTTTCCACAGCCACAGGGGGAGGGGTTGCCTGGGTCGCTTTTTAGAAAACAAGGCCGTAAGTTCTCCCCCAGCGCGGGTGCTGAGCCCTGGCCACTGTCTCCATCACACCCATGTAGGGCCGAAGCCCCAAGCAGCAAGCAGACAGCATCCCCTAGGATCTGTGAAGCTCTGGGCAGAGTTCATGCTCACTGACCCCCTTGGAGATGGCTGCTCATCCTGTGGCTCAGGCTTGCCCTCTTCCTCTGAAGCCTACCTGGCCACACCTTGCCTCTGCCTTGCCAGGAACAGTTAAAAGCCTCTCCTCTCTGTTTCCACCACTTGGTTCCATGGCCCCTGTCTGTATTATGGTCCTTTTCATCCTGCCCCAAATGTGTGCCTCTGGGAGGATGGCAGCAGGTCACACTCATTCCAGCACACTGGTGCTTGGCCCATGCTCACTGATCTCTCTGGAGTGTCTGTATTTTGACCCAGAATTCATATTCATTCTTCCTTCCTTTTTTTTTTTTTAAATTGAGATGGAGTCTCACTCTGTCACCCAGGCTGGAGTGTAGTGGCGTGATCTCAGCTCACTGCAACCTCTGCCTCCCAGATTCAAGCAATTCTCCTGTCTGAGCCTCCCGAGTAGCTGGGACTACAGGGACATGGCACCACGTCCAGCTTATTTTTAGTAAAGACGAAGTTTCACCATAGTGGGCAGGCTGGTCTCAAACTCCTGACCCCATGTGATCCACCCACCTTGGCCTCCCAAAGTGCTGGGATTACAGGTTCATCCTCCTTTCTCTGGGTTTCCACCCTCCAAGTGATTTATCAATCAAACTACCAGTTCCCCTCTTATGAACTGAATTGTACCTCCCCTTCATTTAAATTCAAATATTGACACCCTAACTCTAATGGACTATGTTTGGAGAGAATGTCTCTAAGGACGCAATTAAGGTTAAATGAGGTCACAGGGTCGGGGCCCCAAATCCAATAGGACTGGTGTCCTTCAAAGCAGTGGGGATTAGGACACAGACGCACACTGAGGAAAGACTGAGGACACAGCAAGCAGACGGCTTTAGAAGAAGCCAGCCCTGACACGCCTTGATCTTGGACTGCCAGCCTCCAGAACTCTGAGAAATAAATATCTGTTCTCTAAGCCCCACAGCCCATGGTACATGGTTAAAGCAGCACAGATGAACTGAGGCATTCCCCACAGCCAAGGACTGGGCATGTCACCCAAGTGGGGCCAGCCTGACAAACTCTGCCCTCCCTGGAATTTGAATCTGGTGTTAATTGACCCCAAGGCTAGAAAGAGTCGGTGTTCACTCATTCTGACAGTGGTCTCTGGAGGCCCCCAAGCTGTCCCAGTTCCCATCCTTCTGAGACCTGGTTCTGGAATTCTGCTTTCAACTCCATGAGCTGTGCCAGAATAATTCATGAATTCCTTTTTCTTTAGTTGGAAGTGTTTTCATTGCAACCAAAAAACCTCAAATAATAAAACTTCCTTTTTATCCTATCTGGTGGTGTAAGATTAATTAACCACATGCTTTGCATGGTCCTTAATTTAGCCAAACGCTTTCACTCTTACTGTGGCTGGAGGGATAGAAGCAGCAAGACTTGGGATTCCCTTAGTGCTGCTTTTCATCTCCTTTTATCTCCTCCCCATCACTCATCACAGGGAGAGAGGAATGAATGAGAATCATTAATTCTCTAGCTTAGCCTGGCCCTTGCCTCAACACAGGGATTTTTATCCCAAACTAGATGAACATGATGGCTTCGAATATGGGATGAAGCCAGAAGCACCCTGGGAATGGAGACATTCCTCCACTGTTGAGGAGACATAGGAAAATGGCCATCATTTTTTCTTGCTAATGGATGACCACAAAATTATAAAGGGGCTGAGGGTCCAAGGAAAATTCATTCCTCTTTACTGTTTTGTTTTGCAGTGCTAAATTAGTAATGGAATAAGCTGGACCAAGAGTTTTCCTTCCCAAATTTAATAAAAGGCACAGGTGTGGTTGAAAGGCACTCAGCCATGTGCAGCTTGGGGCATTAGCAAAGCTGGTTCCAAGAGTTCCTATCTACACAGAATCCATCTTGTTCTGATTTAATACAAACTCATTGCCAAGTAGCAAAACACAAAGAACCCTTTTCTTTTCTAGTATGACTGCTTTTTTAGGCCGTATGTGTGTGTTGCTTTTTAATAAATGTCTAGTTGAACACTTATCCAAAACTTTGGCCAAATCAAAGGCAAAGAGTTCAACTTGAAAAGAGAAAAAGTGGGCATAGCTTTAATATCCCTTCATTCCAATCAATCACTGAAGCCTTGTTTCCAATGATGAAAATAAAGAGATCTGGTATGCCCAGAAAGTTTTAGGAATAAACATTATGATCACTGACCTCCCAATTATCATTGCCATCATCATCATCATCATCACCAATATCACCACCATCATCATCATCATTGCCACCGCCATCATCACCTTCACCATTATCTCTATTATCATCACCATCATCACCATTGCCACCATCACCATCATCACTATCATCATCATCACAACCATCATCGTCACCATCACCATTATCATCAACACCACTACCATCATTATCACCATTATCACCATTACCACCATCACCATCATCACTTTCACCCTCATTATCTCAATTATCATCACTATCATCACCATCACCATTATCATTGTAACTACCATTATCACCATCATTATTACCACTATCACCATCAATCATCACCTTCATCACCATCACTATCACCATTATCATTGTAACTACCATTATCACCATCATTATTACCACTATCACCATCAATCATCACCTTCATCACCATCATCATCACCATTATCATTGTAACTACCATTATCACCATCATTATTACCACTATCACCATCAATCATCACCTTCATCACCATCACTATCACCATTATCATTGTAACTACCATTATCACCATCATTATTACCACTATCACCATCAATCATCACCTTCATCACCATCATCATCACCATTATCATTGTAACTACCATTATCACCATCATCATCATTACCACTATCACCATCAATATCACCTTCATCAGATCATCTCTATCATCATCATCAGAAGCATCATCACTATTTGACCACTTATTATCTGCTAGACACTGTACTAACTTGTCAACATGCATTTGCTCCCTTAGCATCTCAGTACCTCCTTATTTTTCTCCCTACATAGTACCCAGTTTTTCTTCATTATATCATGTTTATTTATTTATTGGTATGTTGTTTCTCCCTCTCCTCCTGTCCAGAATTTAAGTTCCACACAAGATTTTCTTTATTTTATTGACAATAGAACTCCCAAAGCTTAGCCCAGTGCTTGTCATATACCAGGTGCCCAATAAATAGTAGTTCAATAAAATAATATTCTTTATAACTCCATGAATAGCTACTATCACTATCTTTATCATGGAACTGAGGGGAAATGAAGCTTGGAGAAGCTAAATAACTTGTCCAGCATCGTCACAGTCAGAATTCTGAGTTCAGTAGTGAGCACAAGTCTCAGGCTCTTTAACCTCTGCTTCCTAGTAGACTTAAGTTGTGGCTTCATCTTTGCCCCAGAATAAACAAGGTGTAGATGCTTCAAGACTTTTAAACTTTGATGTCTGCAGTTTCTTTTGCTAAGCAAATGAAATGCATCTCCACTTTCCACCCTTTAAGGGTAGAAAGCACCACACATCTGCTCCTCTGTTTAACATGAATACCGGAGCTTGTAGTCTCAGAAACACTCAAGAAATGACCTGCCAAAGCAAGAGCCATTTGCCCAAACTGAAGCAGGGATAAAAGTTGACGGACAAGACTCTAATTAAACCCTAATTTATAATTTAACAGCCTAGATCTTTTAGGTCATAAAGAACTTTGATCCTAGAAATCATGCTAATAATAGTTCCCCCACCCCCACCTCCTCCATCTCTGTCCAGCTTCCCTAACTGGAGGATGGGTGCTGCAGCGGTGTTGAAAAGAAATTAGTTCCCTGCAGTGGCTGAATGAGCTGCCTTTAAAAATAACAACCACCGCACATGGGGGCTTGAGATAGCAATCTCCCTTTGGGCTCCCTGGGTGAGGACATCATTTGCATAGTGATGCTTGCCAGATGGTTCTGAGACAAATTCCAGTATCTGTGATTATGGAGGGGCTGCCATTTCTTGGGGTCGGGGATGCCTGGGGATGGGTTGATGGAAGAGAGGAGGCTGCTTTTTAATGTTTTCACGGGGAAGAAGATCAAGGTTAAAAAATAGTGATAAAAATATTTAAGAAAAACTAATCTTGCACAATTGGAAGAATGGGTGGTTCTGAGAATGGACATGAATGCGGGGCAGTAGACAGGCTGAGACGGTAGGGATGTCATCACTCATGGAGCAAATGATCCTTTCCCAGTGAGCTGGAAAGCTCCGGATAAGTAGTCCCAGATTTGAGGATTACAGATACCAGGAAATTAAAAATGAAAACAGGTGGATTGACATAGGTTCATCAGATTTTATATGTCAGTTAAGTAATTGGAAAATAACAAGCAAATAGATAAACAAAAATGATGAAACTCTATAACCTACCCCCATGACCAAATAATTTATTTTAACACAAAAAAGTGGAAGGAACATAATGACAGTTAAAGAATAGATTGCCCCAGGAAAGGGCAGTTGACAATCTTACAACACATTTGTACATATTTACATGGTTATTTTGCTCGTTTGGTGCAACTTTGTTATAGATCTGCTGAGCCCAAGGTCTGGCATTTGTTGGCTGCCTATACATCCTAGTTGGGCTGGGACAGTTTAATGAAGGCTAGTTAATTAATTAATGTCTACTAATTGATTCCAGTGCCTCCTTTCATTCTCCAATTTGGACAATAAATTAATGGTTATCAGAATTTGGGGAACTCTAATGTAGATAGTGCTCAAGACTGATTTTACTTCATGACAGTATGGAGATTTTTCAGTGTTCCTTTAAAATGCTTTTATTCTAGATTTCAGTGGGGGGAAGTAAGAACCTGGTGCCCTGGTGCCTTGAGAAACTGCTCTCTCTCTGTCACTCATCCCCCTTTTCTGTTCCTGTGCATGAAATTCACTGGATACTCAGCACCTGATTTCAACAAACAGAGACACATCACAAACGGGCAACAGATGTGGTCAAAACAATGGGTCTGTTTGTCTATTTCCTTTGCTGTATTTTACTACTCACGTGTTGCATCTCCTTACAGAATCACTCTATTAAATAATGAAAGAGGTACCTCTCTCTATCATTATTTTCTACATTGTCTGCAAATAGTCAAAAAAGCAGGGATGGAGAATTTGATGCAAAGGGGTGTTATCAAGACGAAAGCCAAAATAGGCAGCATACAATACAATTTCTTTGTTCACTGAGTGAGAGTCAGTGTGTCACCTTCAGAACAACCACTAGTCACCTTGAATCTTAGCTCAATTTAACAACCCAAAATGCTAGATAATGACCTTGATGATGATGAAGATGGTGATGATGGTGGTAGTGATGATGGTAATGATGATGGTGGTGGTGGTGGTGAGGATGATGGTGATGAGGATGGTGATGATGGTGATGCTCATGACGGTGATCATGGTGACCATGTTACCATGGTGATGGTAGTGATGAGAATGATGATGGCAGTGATGATAATTGCAACAGTCACCTTAGGGTCTGCTGGGCATCCTGGCGTGATCAATGCCGATTGTGTGCAAAAGCACTTCACTGACTGTCTTGGAAAGGTAGGGTGAGTAGACGTAGTTTGGTGCCCATTCCCCCAAATAACCCATTTCGACCCAATAAGTCTAAGAATATTAGATTTAAAGGGCACTGTCAAAACCTTGTGGTCCAATCCACTCGTTTTACAGATGGAAAAATACTGAAAGTCTGGAAAAAGGAAGCTCTGGACAAAGTTTGTGTAATCTTGGTCAAGGCTATAGGTATCCATATGTCCTAAGTAGCAATTTTTTTAACCTATGGGGAGGGTGGCTGTTGCTTCATCCTTCTTAGACTTGCTCTGCCAGGCAGGCACAAGAACACCTACAATGAGCTGAGCTAGGCTTTCCTTTGCAGAGGATTACATCATCGAGACTCTTTACTTCCTAGGCTGTCCAGGATCCACTCCCAGTGGCATCCGCCATAGAAGCCAGAGGAGGTGCTCAGGGGGCGAGGTCTGGTGGAGTCACCACTTCCTTAAGAGGAACATTTTGGCTTACAGGCAAGAGTTCTCATTTCTGAGTGACCAAACCACTGAACAAATACCTGCTCTGTGTGTGTGTGTGTATGTGTGTGTGTGTGTGTGTGTGTGTTTCCTATTGGAGGGTTAAGGAAGACTTGACACTGGAGACACTGCCATAGGTACATGCTGCCATGCTAGTCAGAGCCTTCTGAAGGAGACAAAAGCCAATTGCCAGCATCCAGAGCAGCAGCCAAAATGTAGGAAGCTTCAGTCCCTGACCGGTTCAGATTCAGAACCTCTCAGGTTAACATTTAGCATGTGACTTGCCTGGTGGGCAGGTTTCTTGTAGCATCTGTGGAAGACTCAGTGGGACTGGAATGGTGATGACCTCATTGGGGATGTGGTGCTCTTTGGGTCTGGCTACCATTATTAAACCCAGAGCAGTTGAAGTGACTCCAAAGCCAGCTCCACGCTCTCTATGGGACTTGGAAAACCAGGTGTTTATCCTTAGGGTGGAAGAGGTGGGTTTTTGGGGGTGGGGGGAATTCAGGTTTACCCAGGGACATCTGTGCTGACCACAGAGCAATCATGGAACTTACTGGGAAAAGGACACATGGCAGAGCTAAGTCAAGGAGAAGGCAGATGCAGGACTACAGGGTGAATTTTCTGGGGAATTATGCTCCATAGAGTTACATAGTTTTGTAATAATGAGCACTGTTCAATGAACAATACTCAGGTTAGAGAGCGGGTCTGTCCACTACTGCAATTGTTCAAAAAGAGTGTATATGAAAACACAGCTGGGCACATTGTTGAATGGTTTCAAATTCTGGAGATGGAGAGAGTAAACTAAATCTAAGATCTGAGAGTCAGTTAATTCACTTGAAAAGCATGCAGTGACTTGCTTCTATTTAAGTCTTTGGTACATAGTAATACCTCACTTAACTGGGGTTTAAAATATCAGGCACACTTAACCAGCTGAACAGGAGCCAAGAATTGGTGAGAAAATACGAAATGACTCAGAAAATCGCTCATACATTTACCTGAGAGTGCTTAAGCATCTCCTTCATGACCTAGTGACCCCTGCTTCAGACACAATCCTAACAGACTTGGCTGTCTGATTCCCCAGCTGTGGCCAATCAAGAAAAGTGCATTTAGAAAATCAGGGAAGAGTATTATAATTTTTAACCCATGAATAACAAGGAATAGATGTGAACAGCACATCACAAAGGTAGGGGACCAAGAAAACAAAATAGATAGAAATATTCAGAAGTATGGCGATCGGAGGCCATGTAATGAGAGGGCAAAGAGTTGTACAAATTTCAGCAGCAACTGAAGAAGGGAACAGGTGATGAGCGACATCCTCATCACTATCATCACCATCCTCCTCACCATCATCATTACCACCACCACCACCATTATCATCACCATCATCATTACCACCATGAAGAAGGGAACAGGTTATGGATCATCAATAAGAAATCCAATTATGTTTGGGATCTGTATTAAATAAGCCAGAATAATACACAATGTGTCTTATAAAAATTTGTAATGAAACATTAAAAGGTAATCAATAACCTAGGAATTTCCAACACATATGGCAAATATGTGATGAATATTTGTATTCTAAAATAATACCAGCCGGGTGTGGTGGCTTATGCCTGTAATCCCAGAGCTTTGGGAGGGCATGACAGGTCAAGAGTTTGAGAACAGGCTGGCCAACATGGCGAAACCCCATCTCTACTCAAAATACAAAACATTAGCCAGGCAGATTGGAAGGCACCTGTAATCCCAGCTACTCAGGAGGCTGAGGCAGGAGAATTGCTTGAACCCAGGAGGTAGAGGTTGCAGTGAGCCCAGATCACGCCACTGCACTCCAGCCTGGCGACAGAACGAGACTCTGTCTAAAACAAAACAAAACAAACAAAAAGAAAACACCTACATATCAGCATAGCACAGAGATATAAACAACTGAAAGGGAAAAACAGACAAAGGCAGGATGTGATCAGGCATCTCACAAAAACATGGCACCAATGGCCAATGTTCACATGAAGTGTGCTCCAGCGCTGTGAGTCATCAAATACAGGCACATGTTAAAAACACAAGATTTTACTTTTGTCTGCCAGCTTGTCCCAGATTTAAAAGAACCAGACTGTTCCATGTTGGTTGGAATTTTGGGAAGTAAACCCCCTCAAACATGGCTGGTCTATGTTTTGGAGAGGCGAAGTTGGCACTTTTTATCAAAATGCAATTTCTCTATTCACCAAATTTACCTAGAAATTTCATTTCTAGAAATTAGCCCACTAAAAAAATAAGCATAGTGATCTATTCATTCAACATAGAATCAGAAAAAAACAGAAACAGCCCCAAGCTCATTCATAGGAGACAGGGCAAAAACATTAAGAAATATTCACTCAGTGAAATAATATGAAACACATTGTAAATGAGATATCTTTGTAAATCTATATGGACAGTGTATTATAAATGAATTATATAGTTAATGAAAAAAGGAAGTAGAATAATTGTATATGTACTATGATTCTTTTGGTATAATGATGATATTATTATTGTTATTCAAACCTTGTTTATACCAAACTGTATGAAACTATTCTCATTTCTTGGAAGACGGTGTACTCTCTAGGAGCAAGGCCTTTAAAATTTTTTGCAAAAAAAAGTTGGGGGGAGGTCTTTAAACCAAACTCCAATCCGTGGCCAGGAATGGCTTTGAATGTGGTCTAACACAAATCCATAAACTTTCTTAAAACATTATGAGATTTTTTTTTTCAATTTGTTTTTTCAGTTCATCAGATATCGTTAGTGTTAGTGTATTTCATGTGTGGCCCAAGATAATTTTTCTTCCAACGTGGCCCAAGGAAACCAAAAGATTGGACACCTCTGCAAACTTTTATGTTAAAAAAAATGTTTTGTTTAACTCCACAGTTGAACAAACAATGCCTTTGGGGGTCTCAGGCTCCATTTGACTCTATAGCATTAAATGCTTGTTATTTTCACCTTGTATAATTAGATGCTTTCTTTATGCTGTGTACTCTGCCAAGTCTTTACAAATATTACCTAATTTCACCTTCACTGCAACCCTCTAAGATTGCACTTCCTTATCTGAGCCTGAGTTATTAAGAAAACTGCCCTAGGTGTCCCATTCAAAAAGTGGCATAACCAGGATTCAAACCCGGGTCTGTCAGCCTCCCAAATCTGGGTTCTTGGCAATTCACTCATTCATTCATTTATTCACTCCTCAAATGTTTGCTGAAGACCTTTTATAAGCCAAAATATACTGAACCTTTTTGTTTGCAAATGTGATTAGGAATATAAACTTTGTGGAATCACCTCTAGAATGCATGGGAGTTGGTCCATACTTGAAGAATTCAGAGATTAAAGCATGCATATTCTGTTTCTCACATATCAGACATAGAATCTCTGCAGTAGATTTGTTTTGCCCCAACCCCTGTTTTTTTTTTTTTTCTGGAGACAGAGTCTCACTCTATCCCCCAGGCTGCAGTGCAGTGGTGCAGTGTCAGCTAACGTCACCCCTGGTTTCAAAGAATTCTCCTGCCTCAGCCTCCTGAGTTACTGGGATTACAGGCACCTGCCTCCACACCCAGCTAATTTTTGTATTTTTAGTAAAGACAGGGTTTGGTCAGGCTGGTCTTGATTTCTTTTTTTTTTTAATAAGATGGGGTTTCACCGTGATGGCCAGGCTGGTCTTGAACTCCTGACCTCAGGTGATCCACCCACCTTGGCCTCCCAAAGTGCTGGGATTACAGGCGTGAGCCACTGCGCCCGCCTCGAATTCTTGACCTCAGGTGATCTGTCCACCTTGGCCTCCCAGTCCTGGGATTACAGGCATGAGCCACCACACCTGGTCTGTTTTGCCTTTGTCATGTCCATTTCATGACATAATATAAGTCCTGGGACTTAAAAACATTAGGAAATGGAAACCCAAACTCAAAGGAACTAAGAGGACTTTGGGAAAAGTAAGAGGTAATTAAGACAAGTGGAGACAGAATTATGAGATTAATTTGAGAAGAACAGCAAAAGTCATTCTGACTTAGGTCTAATGGCTTAGGTGGGGGCCAGCAGCACAGAGTTTAAAAGTGTCCTACACGTAGGATGGCTGTAATGCGTCATCCAAACCAATGCACCTTTGAGAGTTAAAAAGTACGCTAAGTAACTGGGATGCCAGCTCAGCAGGCAGAAACTGAGACCATCCTCCGCAAACCTGGACACGTGGTCGTCTATCTAGATAACCCTCCCAAAACCCAGAATCGGCTGCTCTGATTCTTCCAGGCCACTGCTGCAGCCACATTTTCAAGAGGAAAGCAGGAAAGTGAAGTGGTGTTTTTTGGTTTTCTTAGGGGAAAGGGAACAGGTTTGGGGAAGGCCAGTGGAAGTCAGTATGTCATGTCCGTAGCTGGGACCTCAGCTGGAAGGAGTTTGTTTTTCCTGTTGAGAAGAAGGAAAACGTGGTGAAACATGTCTTTCCTAAGAGACATGACTTTTTTGAAGTCTTCAAAAAAACAAAAAAAAAGGTGCGTCAGATGCTCATCCAAGCACAAAACCGAGCTTGCTGTGTAACCCTAGACAAGTCCCTTCCGTTCGTGGGCTCCCACTCCTTCTCCAGAGGGAATATGAGATGGAGAACTTTCTCAAAACCACTTATCCCTGTCACCTACCCTATTGCCGGGACCATTATCCTTAGATATTTGTGGGATAAACAACAAAGAAATGAATGAATGAACCAATTCAAGGGTTAGTTCAGATGACTTCACTCAGTCCTGGAACTGAATGAAGCGCTATTTCTACCTCCTTTCATTCTTTATGACTCAGACTTCTTAGGAACCGTATAACCAAACCCTTCACAGTTCACAAGGTCGTGGAATTGGAAAATGAAGATGAGGAAGTGCTGCTGTGTTTTCAAAACTTTATTTTATTTGCAAGAAAACCTTAAAATGTGCAACCCTAAAAGCCACTCTGTTCATTGTTGGCGCAGAACATCAGCAACCTGTGTATTTCAGCTCCTAGTTAACCTTCACTAAAGAGCAGTGGCTCAGCAGCAGGCATCTCAGAAAGGTCGGTCTTCTTAGACCAGCCACCCCGTTTGCTTGTTGCAGTTTTGCACGAAGAGACCTGGGGCTTGACCGAGTCACACGTTGTCTAATTTGGGCTTTTCTCCACTCAGGAAATTCAAACCATTAATCAAATAAGAGGCTTTTTCTTTTTGCTCTGTCACCCTGGCGATTTTACCCTTCTTGGAAAGGGCTTGCTTTATGCTTTTGGAGTTCGAGTAAAGATAACACGAATGAGGCAAGTAAGATGTGCTTTGTGCAAAGCACTCCTGTCAGAGGCTCCTATACAGCCATCCGACATGGACATGCTGTCCCTGCAGCCGCAAGTATGGGACACTATTTTTCTACTTTCATCTGCTTGCTTAACCAACACAATTTTCATGTTACGTGCCCCAGGATGAGTGTAATTTGTCTTTTTTTTGAGACAGAGTCTCACTCTGTCCGCTAGTCTGGAGGACAGTGGCACAATCTCAGCTCACTGCAACCTCTGCCTCCCAAGTTCAAGTGACTCTCCTGCCTCTGCTTCCCAAGTAGCTGGCACTACAGGTGTGCACCACCACACCTGGCTACTTTTTGTATTTTTAGTAGACATGGAGTTTCACCATATTGGCCAGGATGGTCTTGAACTCCAGACCTCATGATCCTCCCATCTTGGCCTCCCAAAGTGCCGGGATTATAGGTGTGAGCCACGACACCTGGCCATAATTTGTCTTTTAAAAGCCTGTTTCACCGTGGCAGACATCCCCGTCTTTTTCACCCTCGTTGGTTTATGGGCAGTTACTGCATGCAGGAAAAAAAAAGAGAAAAAAGAACAAAAACGTCCTGGATAGATTTCAGCAGCTATTTGTTACTCAAAGATGAAGCTCTGCAAGGTAAACTGGAAATGACAACTGGAAAAAACACCAACCACTTGCAGTGTGTCCACTATTTTGCTGAAAAGTGACCCTGGTCTAAGGGGACAAGGAAAGGTGGAGGTTAAATTGTGTTTTGATGATTTTTGTCCCACCGAAAGGAAAAAAAAGTAATCTGGAACAAAAGTTAACCTCTGGGATTTGAACCCAGGGACTAGGGAGCATTCAGGGCACAACCTACGGCTTGACATTGTTGTCTAATGATCTGCGGTGTCTGGTTTCCAAAACGTCATGGTTATCAGCGCCTGGGCTTATGCGGATTAACATCTGAACGCCGAGCCTCATCCTGTTACTTTGGTTGGCTGTTTGTTCATGTGAATTGTATCACGCAGGCTTACACATCAAGGATTCACTAGGGCTGTAGCCAGTGGGAATGTTTCCATCTCAGCCAGAAGGCGAGTGCTGGTGTGAGCTCTGCCTCTTTTTCTAGGGCAACCAGACCCATGCTAATTATGCAGCTTTTAAATGCAGGTGGGCTTCAGATTAGCAGCCTCCCTAGAAGGAGATTGCATTCACTTATTAAAGCAGGCAATTGATTATTTTCTCCTAATAAGAGCTGTACACTGGTAAACCTGGGTGTTTTGAAAGGGCAAGAAGTATGGCAAACACTGGGGGAATGGCACCTGGTCGGGGGGCTCAGACTCCACATCAGGAAGTGTGGTCCCTGACTTTAGGGGTCATCTCTAATTTTCTCTCTCTTTTTTTTGAGTCCCAAGTATCAAATGAGCAGAAATCAGTGTGAGACGTTTTGAGTAAGAGATGCTGGTTTCACAGAAGTGCTCAGGCCGACAGGACTGCTAAGTTGTCTCAGGCGGCCCAGCATGTCTCAGGTTTCTCTTGAAGCTCCCCCTTTGAGGGAAACACCAAATATCACACCTTCACCGGCTCTCCAGAGCCAGTGCTAAGAACAGCATTTTCTGCTGAAGTCATCAACCTCATCCAGTGACATCCACAGTGTCTAGACCCTGAAGGGCATTCAATAAACACCAGAGAGTAAGAGAATAAAGCTCTGAGGGGGAAGAGACCAGGCAAGAGGAACTCCAAGCTCTGTAGTGTATGGTTCAACCTGCAGTCAAGCTGAAGCCCATTCACAGGGCAACTAGAAAGTCATGAACCTCCTCCTCTCAGATGGTAATGAGAACCTCACCTTGTGAGGTTAATGCTCAACTCAAATTGCATTTAGAGGAGAGCAAAAAAGGCCTCCTGGCCAGAGGCAAGAACTAGATAGTAGTGTAGGCTGGAAAGCTCTCTGGCCCAGCCAGTAGCCAGCACAGAGACCACAGTACTGCTGGCTGTCCCTCTGTGGGAGGTGAGAGGGTTTGGTCAATGCATAGAGAGAAGCCACCGTCTTTTTCTGTGACTTTAATCCAGGAGTCTTAATTGCCATGGGCATCTTCTGTTGACCTACAGTGTTTTAAAAGTGGAGACATCTTACCAATAAATCTAGTTGTCCTGCTGCTCTCGATAAACCCAGAAGGTCTGGCCAGTGTTCCCCTCTGGAAATGAGTGCCTGGGGCTCAGCCACAGGCCCCGCCACTCCCGATTGCCCGGCACCATCCTGCCTCACTAGTCCACATGACTGTCCTCGCGCTGGAAGGCAAGTGGTTTTGCAATGTTTCAGACAGTTGGAAAAAATGTGTCCCCTGCAACATGTTTACAAATAACGTCGAGTAGAGTCAGCCACAGTTGAAATATCTTACAGATAGACCGAGGATCGGGTCACCGATGGGGGAAACCGATAGCCAGTCACAGGTTAAGTAGGCTTTTGCTCTAGACAGGATATATAAATATACTCCAGAGGGGATCTGAACTTTCCCCACCTATCTGATCCGTCTCTAATTGGTACCAATTGGTATCCCCTTACCCCTGGGCTTTCTTTGTAATGGAGACGTTGTTCTCATTTTTCCATTTACAGTGACCCTTCATTCCAAGTGCTCATCCATAGGGGTCACTGATTTCCTGGGACAAGAATTTTTGGTTTTCTGGTGTTTAAAACATCCTGTATTCTTTCTTCCCGATACAGCTCCTTTATTTTAAATTGTCTGGAGCATTAAAACCCTGAAGAGCGACCGTCACTGTATCCACATCAACAGAGTCGTGAGAACTCACCAGTGGTGGGGCATGCTTTTTGCTTTATTTGTTTGTGCATTTCCAAGAAACGACACATTAGCAGAGGAATGTGTGGTGACTGGGTTCTGTCCTGGCTGGCCTTTTAACTCGAATCCGAGATAATTGTCTGTAGAATTGTGAGCTGGTGATTGGCTTAAATCCCATGCCATGCCCTCTGACCTCTGACATGGTGAGGGTATCATGGGGGAGGGTGAGTTCACCTCCCCCAGGACTGCCCTGAGATCTGAGCTGGATCAGGCATCTGAAGCGTGACCCCTTCCCGAGGACAAGGCTGAGTTGGGGGCAGGTGCCGGATGGTTGAATCTAGGCAGGGGATGAGGGAACCTTGGCCTCCTTGCTGTGTAACTGCTGCTGCTCGGCTCAGGTGAAGATTGGCTGCTTCAACAATGAGCAGCGGTGGAAAACAGGAAGGACAGCGATTTACCTTTGTCTGTAGGTGTTCCTCCTCCCTGGACACCTCCTTGAAAAACAAATGAAGCCCTTTGAAGCAGCTTGGGCAGGGTGTGGCACCTAAAAATCCTACCCATTTCTGTGGCCGGCAAACACAGGTGACCACTGATTTGTGGTGGTAACACTGCAGAGCACAGGAGAATAAACGCAGTAAAACTGAGAGAATGAAGTGAAGCGGGGAGGGGGCGTCTTTGTCCTCCAGTCCATCCTGTGTCCCCAGGGCTCCTGGGCTCATTCAGCCGGTGATGGTGTGGGCGGCATCAAGGTCGGAGCAGACAGTCCTCATTCTTGGAGGCACGCTCTGCCTCTCCGCATTAGGAGTGGGTGCTGGCGGGCACGGGGAGACGGATGGTGTCGTCAAAGCCGAGGCTGTTGTCGGGGGCGGCAGGGGGCTCCTTCCTGAAGCATCACTAGATGACACTGAAGGGACTTTGTTTAAGGCACAAACCTGGGAATCCAACAAGAGAAGTAGAAACTGCAGAGAAATTCGGAAACTACAGGCCCCTGGAGAAGTGTTAACTAACCTCGCCCCACTCCACCCGGGAAGCTGAATCCTAACACAGCCTTGGGAGAGGATGGGAAAATCCATCCCTCGTTGGGGCAGAGAACCCCTAAACGCTCAGGAATGGGCAGCACCAGGTGCTTCCAGGAGTGGGGAGAAGCAGGCCCTCAGCTCCTTCCAGCCCTGCAGACAGCCAGGCGCCCCGACCTTGGCAGCAGATGGAGGCTCGTTCATTCTCTGAAAGGCTGGCACTGGGGTTTCTGGAGCCCAGCCAGGCTGGGGGTCTGTGCAGAAAGCAGGGGATTGAACAAGTGTGACTTGTGCAGCATGGAGGTTGATACCTCCTCCAACCAGGCCTTCACCACCCGCTGAGTCTCAGAACATTAGCCCTGGGCCTCCAGCCTCCAGACAGGGAGGCGAAGAGCCCACTGTAGGGAACTGGAGTCCAAGAAGAAATGCCCAAACGTGCTGACATTGGAGGTCCCTAATGACATGGCCTCGATGGGCCCCACAGGGACCCCACACTCATTACATTCTTCCCAAGCTCCTTGGGGGCACCCCTTGGCCTTCAGTGCCCTGCTCATAAATAGGAGATGGCAACCTGGGACCCCCATCTCACAAACACAAGAGGTCTAATTCTGTTCATGTGGAATGTTCAGAACAAACAAATCCACAGAGATAGGAAGGGCTTGAGTGGTTGTCAGGCACTGCAGGGGGAGGGGTGGGAATGGCTGCTGATGGGCACAAGGTTTCCTTTTGGGGTGATGGGAATGTTCTGGGGCTAGAAAAAGGAGTGGTGGCACCACACTGTGAATGTTCTACATGATACTAGATGGAACCATTTAAATGGTGAAAAGGGCAAACTTCATAAGTATTTTACCACAATAACAACAAAAAAGAAACAGGAAGGAAAAAAGACTATTCGGTGAGCAAAAATTTAAATAAGAAAAGCTACCACGAATAACTTCAGAGAGAAAACAGAAAATACTGTATTCATGAAACAAAAATGGTATTCCTCAAAAAGCTCTTGGCAGTGAAAAATACAATAGCATAAGTGAAAAAGTCCAAGGCAAAAGTTGGAAGAGAAAGGTAAGAAAATCTTCCCAGAAGAGAACAAAACTCCAGACTTCTCGGCAGCAACATTGGGGGGCTAGAAAATGCAGAGAAAAGCTGGAGATCCTGAACAAAAGGCATCGCCACCTGAGAATTCTCAACTCAACAAGGCCATCCATCAAACAGGAGGGTTGAAGAGAGACATGCTCAGGAATTCAAGGGGTCAAGAAATACGCTTCCTATGTACCTTTTCTCAGAAAGCTGCTGCAGGATGTCCTCCACCAAACCAAGGAGTTAACCAAGGAAGCAGAAACATGGTATCTCCTACTGGGTGGAGGTGGAGACTCCAGTCAGCTCAACTGGGTGCCTGCATCAAGTAAGGAAATACATATATGTATGTGTGAATCATGTACACATATGTGTGTGATTATATATACATATATAATTTTAAAATTTGTATTTATAAAATTATAAAATCTAAATGTTTAAAATTATGTTTACAAATATTCAAATATAATATAAATTATATTGTACATTATATACATTTAAATATGAAAATTATGTGTAATTAATTTTTATAAAGACAAATCATCTTAGATCAGAGTTTCTCACCCTTGGCATTGCTGACCTTTTGGAATAACTGTGCATTGTAGGGCACCGTTTAGTCCATGGTAGCATCTTCCCAGTAGAGACCAGGTGCACTCTCCCCGCCAAGCAATGGCAACCAAAAACTTCTGCAGACATTGCCATTTGTCCCTGGGCAGCAAAATCACCCCTGGTTGGGAAGCCCTGCCCTAGGTTAACTGCTGTACTAGCGCAGTGGGTTGCACTGCCTCATCACTCACACCCAGGGCAACAAGCAGTGCCTCATCCCCCAAAATGTTAGTAAAATATCCAAAGTGAAGTAAGAACTTAGATGCAGTTCCCTATAAACCCAAGTAGTTGCATGATCATTACATCAACATAGTCTACTGAAGTGCAGAATAATTGTTTTTCTGATTTTCATGATAACATATTAATGTATCTCTGGAGGAACTGACTCTAGATCCAGGAAAATCACATGCTGACGGTGCATGTAAATAGATTCTTGAAAAAATGCTCACATTAAATCCAAACTTGACAACACATTTTTCTTTTAAATTCCTTGAAGAGGTTTGAATTTTGGGGAAAGTTTGGCTTCTGTTGTTTAGAAATATGTGCAGGAACATAAGCTCTGGGCAAAACGTTCAAAGATGAGCCTTTTCATGTTCATTTTGTGGTAGGATTCAAACTGATTTATGAAAAGCAACTAGTTAGGCTGAATTGCCAGATAAAACCTTCCCAGGAGAATAGTTTCTTTGCAATGCAGCTAGGTATGTACAATCAGACAGCCACAAAGAGTGCAGTCTCTATGTAGAATGCAAGAATTCCAACTTCCAGGTCCCTGGAGATGCTTGGGATTTGGAAAGGGAAGTGATTGGAACTCAGTCCGCTGTACCCTGTTGGTGGGTATACAGTGTGCCTGTGAGTTGCAGCACCTTGGCTTTCGCTACCTGGGTGGCCTTATCAAATGTGTATGACAGTCAGAGCCACCTGATAGGAACACTGTGGGGATTAGATGTTGAGAATGGTTCAATGCCCAGGAGGTGCCCAGCTTAGTGTCTGGCATTTGGTAGTTTGTGGTTGTCCTCATTGTGAAAGTTATTTTATGATGTAACTATTGTGTTCATGGTACAGTGCACAGGCACTAAACTCTTTAAAAAGCAAGAACATTAACCTGGTGAAATGACCAGTTAAGCAGTTCTCTGGCGGTTAACATCCCTTCCAACCCACCCCCTACCACGGTGCCTCCATGGCTGAGAAGTGCTTTTCTTTAACGTCTCCACTCTTGAGTCTTTGTCAATGATCACAAGTAGCAAATAAGATTTGAAGACAGGTGTCAGCAATTATAATTATGAAGAATTATTAATGATATGAATAGCTAACACTCCTATAATATTTCCTGTGATAATATAAGTATTACAAGATGTATAAAAATGAAATTCAAAATTGCATACACTACACAGACATGTAAAGAAGCTGGAAATAAATATACCAACGTCTTGGTATAAACTTGATTGATAAGATTATGGTCACTTTGAAATTTTCTTTTGTACATTTGTTTTGTGTTTTCTAATTTTTCCACAATGCTTTTTTTTAATTAGGGAAGGAACAATTCATTATTTTTAAAACCCAGGGTGTTATTAAGACTGATTTTGTTGGTGGCTTAACTTGAGATTTCCAGGGAGACTCCTTGGAAAGGGATGATAGTTACTCAAGTGAATCTATTCAAAGGTGTCTGCTTGTAAAAGCACCAACTGTTCTTTTTTTTTTTTTTTTTTTTTTTTCCATTGCTTAAATTACACTATGTATGTTGATAATATTATAACTAATAAGTCAAATAAAAGCAGACCTCACTGCAATTTTTTCAAGAGTGGTTTTTAACTACATAGGTTTTTACTCTTCTCATGGGAGACAGTTATAAGGCCTTTCTCTCTCTCTCTCTCTCTCACACACACACACACACACACACACACACACACACCCCTCATCCACATCCACACACCAGTGCCCAGCGAGCCCATGTCCAGTCACCACAGCCAGCTGGCCACTGTGGCTCTGATACTCTGTCCGTGATCTGAGCCTGCAGCTGCTTCTGCCAACCTTCGTTTCCCCACCTGGAAATGGGGACCAAGAATCCCCTGAGGATTCAACAAACATGTTCTTCCAGAATCAGTGACCTTAGTGACGGGTTCTCAAACTTGGTGCTACGTGAAAGAACAGGGATCTATTGAATTAGAAGGACACCCAGTTTTTCAGAGCCCTGTTTTAGAACCAAGACAAACGCAAAGCCTAGAAACTCTTGGAGTTTCCCTAGCGGCCTTTCTATAGTTAATTATGTGGGTGCATTTATTTCTTCCCAAATGCCAAACATTCACATTATAACTGTGGTCGAAGCTGGGGCCCCTGCAGAGCAAATCCAATCCCACCAAAATGCCTTTGATGTCCAGGCCAGAAAGATGGGATTGGGTTGTGATGGGAAACACAGAATTTGCCTGCATGGGGGGCGTTTCAAGGCCGGGGTGATTAAACTCAGGAAAACGCAACTAAACTCTGCGTGTGACTGTCCTGGGGCTTCCATCACAAAACGCCACAAACTGGGCGTCTTATTATTTCTTTTTTTTTTTTTTTTTTTGAGACGGAGTCTCGCTCTTGTTACCCAGGCTGGAGTGCAATGGCGCGATCTCGGCTCACCGCAACCTCCGCCTCCTGGGTTCAGGCAATTCTCCTGCCTCAGCCTCCTGAGTAGCTGGGATTACAGGCACGCGCCACCGTGCCCAGCTAATTTTTTTGTATTAGTAGAGACTGGGTTTCACAATGTTGACCAGGATGGTCTCGATCTCTCGACCTCGTGATCCACCCGCCTCGGCCTCCCAAAGTGCTGGGATTACAGGCTTGAGCCTGGGCGTCTTAAAGCAGCCAAAGTGTGTTGTCTCACAGTGTTGAAGGCCAAAAGTCTGAAATCAAGGTGTCGATGGGCTGGTTCCTTCAGAGGCTGTGAGGGAGGTTTTCCCCAGCCTCCTCCCAGCTTCCGGCGCTCACTGGAGACCTGTGGTATCCCTTGGTTTGCAGAAGCATCACCCTGAGTTCTGCCTTCATCTTCACGTGGCATTCCCCGCCATGTGACTCTGTGAGTTTCCATGACTGTCTTCTTATATGGGCAGCAGTCATATTCAATTAGGGGCCTGCCCTACTCCAGTATGACCTCATCGTAACTAATTACATCTGTAACGACCCTCAAATAAGGTCATCTTCAGAGGTATTGGCAGGGGCGGGGGGCTAGGATGTCAACGAATCTTTCTCTGGAGAACACAGTTCAACCCCTGACAACCTGGAACTCCCCCCCATACCCCAGCACCTCTGAGAATCTATTGCTTTTTTTCTGGAAACCCACAATAACAGACCTGGAGAAAGCAGGGTCCTCGTCCATCCCAGCAGCAAACTCTCCTAAAGGGCTTCTCCAAAGCCCCGGTTTTCACGGTTTAAAGGAGCCCTAACATCATAGCTGTGGTTTTAATTAAGGGTTGATGGGCCGTGTCGTGACATCATCAATAAAATGAGCATAATAAAAAGAAATAACTTAATATGGGGTGTGGGAAGGCGGCCCAGAATTTGTCATGAAATTGCATTATGTAGGCAATAAAATGCCATTTTAGAGAACACTGGTACCGTGCAGGCTGCCAAGGGCCGTCCTTTGTTTACTAAGAAGTTCCATTCATGTTCACCCGCTTTCCACCAGACAGTGCCCTCAAATGTAGAATCCAGTTTGTTTCCGAGCTGGTTGAACTGAGCAGGTTAATTCCAAACCACAGTGTCTGAGTCAAGTCCCTTTCTGGAAGTCGAGCCCTGGGATTACCGGCATCCTCTTGCCAGGGGGGCCATGGTGTGACGATGTCATCTGGGAGCCTGTGTCCTTGCATCCTGCCTGGAAAACCAGACTGAGACTCCAGAACAGAAGCTGGAAGAGCAGTCCCCAGGTTGAGATTTAGACTCAACCTTAAATATGGGACTGGGGACTTCCTTGGCTGGATTCACCCGTGTCCCTCGTTTCCTGAATGCTCCCTGTTCAACAGAAATCTTGTGATTCTTTTTGGACTCACTTCTCTGTGTGCATTGTTGAGAAAAATTGCTTTCTTGGGAACTAGAAAGGCTTGATAATCATGTTGCATTCTGAATGTTGCCGTCCAGAGGTCTCCAGCCCCTGGGCCATGGACTGGCACCAATGTGTGGCCTGTTAGGAACCAGGTTTCACAGTGGTAGGTGAGCAGCAGGCAAGCGAGGGAGCTTCATCTGTGTTCACAGCTACTCCGCAGCGCTCAGACTATTGCCTGAGCTCCATCTCCCATCAGATCGGCAGCGGCATGAGAGTCTCACAGGAGCACAAAGCCTATTGTGAACTCTGCATGTGAGGGGTCTCAGTTGTGCACTCCTTATGAGAATCTAATGTCTGATGATCCGTCACTGTCTCCCATCACCCCCATATGGAACCATCTACTTGCAGGAAAACAAGTGCAGGGCTCCTACCAATTCTACGTCATCTTGAGTTGTGTAATTATTTCATTGTATGTTACAGTGTAGTAATGTTGGAAATGAGGCACACAATCAATGTAATGTACTTGAACCATCTCGAAACCATCCCCCACCCCTGGTCCTGGAAAAATTGTCTTCCATGAAATCAGTCCCTGGTGCCAAAAAGTCCAGGGACCACAGCTGCCACTGAAGAATTTTGATCAACAGGAGTGTGGTCAGAGCCCACATGCGAGACCTGTTTAGGATTGCCCCTGGGTGTGTCTTTCACCAACGCAATTGGGGGCTGAAATGCAGTTTGGGTCCTACCATTCATGCCATAGGCCACTGTGACTGCTTCTCTGCAGAGCGGAGGATGTTTTGCAGTTTACCCACCCAAAGGGGTCTCTTTATCTCATTGCCATAAAGATGCCTTAGGCTGGCATAGGTCATCAGTGGAAAGAATTTGAATAGCAGAGATCAGGAGTTGATATGCTATTTTCAAATTTAACTCATCTGTTCACTCGGTCCACAGATATTTAGTTGAGCACCTACTATGCCCTGGCGCTGTGGCATTCACGGGCAAGGAGGACTGGACCTGGAAGGGGCCTCTGGGTCTCAGAGGACAGGACGTGAGCCAGTGAGCAGAGGTTACCTGGAGGCTGACTGCAGCTCCTCAGATGGAGAACACTGCACCGACCAGGACACCTCTTGAGGAAATAGTTTGGAATTGTCTAGAAAGTTGAAGTTGAGGACGTCATATAATCTGTAATCACATTCCTAAGGGCATCCTCTGGCAAAGCTTGTGTCTTGGTGAACCAGGATATCTGCATGAGCTCATGGTAGCACTATCTTTAGCTGCCTTGAGCTGGAAATGACACAAATGTCACAATAATGTAGGTGAAGGAGGGAAAGAGAGCTCCCACGTGTGGATGGCAAGCTTGGTTGGGGCCGTGGAGCTCTGGCTCGGGACATTTCCTTTCTGTCCTCCTGCCCTGCAAACGGTAGACTTGCTCAGGCAGCCCCCACAATCATTTGAACTAACTCACAATGTGAACCCATATGTGTGCGTGTGTGTGTAAAATGTACCCGTCGAGGTTCACTCTGAGAGATTTTGCTAAGAAGTCTGGCTCCCCACTTGTTAATTAGACAATCTTGGATCCATCATTCAGCCTCCTGGAATGGGAATAATTACCCCTTCAGAGATTAAATGAGAAGAAATATAGAAAGTTCTTAACACTTGACCATTTCCATAAAAATCTCTTAACAAATGTTAGGTATTGTGATTATTATTATGAATTATAGTAATTTTGTGGGAAAATTAGATGGAGCCCCTACAGAGGACTGTGCAGATGGCGCCCCCCACAACACACATACAGGGAAATGGAAGCAATGCTGGGAGACCCTGGCGGGGCAGCGAGGCAGCGGGACACCAAGCATTATTTTCTGGGAAACTCATTTGCAGTGTGTCAATAAAAGATCAAATTTAAACGCAACATCCCTTCAGAAAGGGAGCACACTGACTTATTTCACCTTCATCCTATGACAGGTTTTACTTTACAAAAGTGGTCATGACAGTCTCTCCCACATTCACGCTCCTCGTACAGAGTGGCATTCCCATGTTACCATCAAGAGCTACTCTGTAGCTCCCCTGGAGCCTGGGCTGGCTTTAGTGACTTGCTCGAGCAATACCTGGGTGCAGAAGTGGCCTTCTGGGATTCACAAGAATGGGTCACAGGAAGGCTGACAGCTTCCTCCTGGATCTCCTGGGATGCTTGCTCTGGTGGACACAAATGCCATGCAGTGGAAAGACCAAGCCACACGGAGGGGTCACATGGAAGCTCCAGTCTGCCACCTGCCAAGATTCCAGGTGACATCCAGCCCCAACCACCAACATACATGTGCACCGTCCTGGATGCCCATCTGACATGTCAGCCAACATCGGGCAACAACCAGATGAGAGACCCCTAGCAGGAGCTGCCCAGCTGAGCCCTTGCTGAATTCCCAACCCAGGAAATCACGTCGCTTTCAATCCTGAGGCATTTTTTTATACACCAAGAGATAACCGAACACCTACTAGAGTAGGAATAACTGACAACCAGAAGTGCAGACAGCTGATCTTGAAAGGGAGTTTTGTTGTTGTTGTTGTTGGTGGTGGTGGTTTGTTTGAATTATTTATTTTTGCACGGAGTCTCCCTGCGACCCCCAGGTTGGAGTGCAATGGAGTGATCTTGGCTGATTGCAGCCTCAGCTTCCCAGGTTCAAGAGATTCTCCTGCCTCAGTCTCTGGAGTAGCTGGGACTACAGGTGTGCACCACCATGCCTGGCTAATTTTTGTATTATTAGTAGAGATGGGGTGCCACCATATTGGCCAGGCTGGTCTCGAACCCCTGACTACAAGTGATCTGCCAGCCTCGGACTCCCAAAGTGCTGGGATTACAGGAATGAGCCACTGTGCCCAGTCTTTGAAAGGGAGTTTGAGTGAGATGTATGTTGGGGGTTTGAAGGTGGAGCAGGAATTACTGGGGGGTGGGGGTGAGGAATAAGGGAAAGAGGATGCAATCTGTAGAAGTCAGGGCTTTAGAGAAATGATGGACTTTGTCCAAAGTCACAGCTGATTTGCAGTGGGGTTTGCAATGCAAACCTGAACGCTTGCATTTTCATGCAGATGGTTCCAAAGCTGTGTCCTTCCCAGTATAGGTGCTGCTCCCTGGAGGTGATGCTGACACTGGCCAGAGTGCAGAGAGGGCAGACTGCACTGCCAAAGAGTGCAGGCTCGGGGCTGGAATCCCAGCTCTGCTGCTCCCTCCTTGAGGACCCTGAGCAAGTTATTTAACCTTCCTGGGCCTTAGTTTTCTCATCTGTGAAATGGGATAGTAACAGTAGCCACCTCTCATGAGGCTGCCCCGAGGAGAGAATGAGGAAATGCAGCTTCCTGACTTGGCTTAGCAGGTGAGGGCCACACTGTCCAATGTGGTAGCCAGTAACTAAATCATTTTAAAGAATAATTTGAAGTAAAATTTAATAATTTGAAATAAAACTTTAAAATAACAATTTGAAATAAATTTAAAATTAAACCAACTAAAATTAAGTTTCTTAGTTGTGCAGCCACCTCTGTCTAGTGGCACAGACACAGCACTTTCCCTCCATGGCCATATGGGGGGACCAGCCAGGGTGTGAGCCCTGGCACCTGAGACAGGTGACTGTGGGTGTGTGGACAGGCCTGCCTGGAAATGGGCAGACGTTGGCCAGCCACAGCATCTCCCGAGGAATGAATGCCCCAGTGGGAACTGGTGCCCTCTTTTGAGAACGAAAGTTCTGCTTCTCGACCTCTCTCTCCGGCTTTATTTCTAAGCAAGGACCCACAGAGGGCCACCATGCCGCTGGCAAGAGAGAGCTCAGCTCTACCGCATTTTTAGCAAATCTTTGGGAAAGTGGGAAATGTACATACTTTGAGTTTTTCTATTATTCACTGAACAATTCAGTAAAGGCACCGAGCACCTGGCACATGCTTTACTTGGCACTGGGGAGAGAGTAGGGAACAAGGTGAACAGCCCTCACTTTCATTAATGTTGTATCCTAGTGGTGAGAGACAGAAAAAGTATATAAATATATAAATGAACATGTGATATATGTGGCAAAATACAGCTATAAGCAAATAATGTAATAATTTCAGACTGTGTTAAATGTTATGGGAAAATGTGGAACCCGATGATGCATCTCTGGGTGGGGGGTGAGTGCACACCTGGGGGCCAGGGCCAAGTGGGAGGATGAGCCACTTCTGTGCGTCACCTCGGGAGGAGGGAGGGAGTGGCCCGTCCAGGACATTCGGAAGCCCCATGCTGGACAGGAGCTGGGGTTGGAGGGACAAAGAGGCTGTGCAGCCAGGCTGGGGTGGGGTCTGAGGCTCAGGCTGTGGAGGTGAACAGGGCCAGACCCCACAGGACGTGGGCCACGGTGAGGAAGTTCGCATGTAGCTCAAGTGCAAAGGGACGTGGCGCACATCTGCTAGCAATGGCTGCGGGAGGCACCTGCTCTGCCAGTTCTTCCTCCAGTCTTCCCAGTTCAAATGGGGTCACTGAGAAGTGCTTTAGACAAACGTGTAGTAAAAAATGTTCATGAAGAGATGTTCCCTGCTCTTCCTGGATGAAATTCTTTCTCTTCCCTTTCTAGATACCATTGGAACTTTGTGCCCAAAGGAGGAGAGACATGCCCCTCCTTCCATTTAGCCAGCTCCACCCCCTCCCGGAATCTGGCCTCTACCAGCTGCTTCTCCCCTGGGAGGCAGGGAGGTCCTTCGGGGCCTGAATTTCTCATAGTCCTGGTCCTAGAGGCTGGACATCGGGTTCCAAAACAAAGAGCACAAAAGGGGCCAGAGGAGAGAGGACGGTTTCAGCACAGCTGGAGAACCCAGAGGAAGGGGGTCTGCCCAAACAGGTTAGGGGTGAACGAGGTGTGTGGCCAGTGCCCGCTGGGCTGGATGTGCACCTGCATGTGATTGCTTTCACACATATGGACTGGCTCCAGAAGGATAGGAAGATGGTGAGGCTGCAGCCTCCCGGGAGGTGGCCAGGGCAGCCGGGGGGAGTGTGAGCAGGGTGAAGCTTGTTTTCACAGCAAACCCTTTTGCACCTTGTATATGTTGCTCTGGGTGCATGAATGACCTCTCCAAAGCATACACAGAGAAAAGAAAGACTTGAAGTGGAAGCTGACGGCCATCTCCAGTGAGGTCATGCTCTGAGTACGTGGCGTTTCAGGAGGATGTATCGTTTCATGGTGAAATCACGTGATCTTATGTATAGAATCTTGAATCTAAAAACAAATGTGAAAGATCAGGCCCAGTCTTCTCCTACCACTGTGCCACTGACTTGCCATGTGACCCCGGGGAAGTCACTTAACTGTAATGTGCCTCAGTCTCCCTTCTGTTAAAATGGGGATAATAATACTGACCTACCTCAGTGGGCAGTTTTGAGGCATGACTAAAGCTTTTCATAAAGGATTTTGGGATCTTTCAGCAGAGGAATTCTCAAGACCTGAGTATTTTCATACTATCAGTGTCCACCATGAACTTGGTCTGTCCATGTGTCCCAGATGCTCTCATTGGTCTATATGATTTTCCAAGAAATTGCATGAACCCATCAGAGAAGTGGTGGATAACTAGCCAGAAAAGAATTGAGAACGCATAAACTCATTGCCATGGAACATATGTAGGATACCTTTTCTTTGATTGAGTGGGATTATTCCCCCTTTGTTTTGTCATAGGGGCCAGATTTTCCCTGCTTGTGCAGAGAAGTAGAGTAAGTTAATATAATTGTGTAACAACCAGTAATATCCAGAAAATGTGTTTACTATTTAATTATGGTTTTCTTTTATAATATGTATTGTTTCATTTTTTTGTTGTACTTCAAGTTCTGGGGTACATGTGCAGATCGTGCAGGTTTGTTACATAGGTACACACATGCCATGGTGGTGGTTTGCTGCATCCATCGCCCTGTCATCTATATTAGGTATCTCTCCTAAGGCTATCCCTCCCCTATCCCCAAACCCCTGCTATTCCTCCCCTAGGCCCCCACCCCCCAGGCCCTGGTGTTTGGTGTTCCCCTCCCTGTGTCCGTGTGTTCTCACTGTTCAACACCAACTTATGAGTGAGAACATGCTGCTTGGTTTTCTGTTCTTGTGTTACTTTGCTGAGAATGATGGTTTTTAGTTTTATCCATGTCCCTGCAGAGGACATGAACTCATCCTTTTTTGTGGCTGCATAGTATTCCATGGTGTACATGTGCCACATTTTCTTTATCCAGTATGTCACTGATGGGCATTTGGGTTGGTTCCAAGTCTTTGCTATTGTGAACAGTGCCGCAATAAACATACGTGTGCATGTGTCTTTATAATAGAATGACTTATAGCCCTTTGGGTATATGCCCAGTAATGGGATGGCTGGGTCAAATGGTATTTCTAGTTCGAGATCCTTGAGGAATCGCCACACTGTCTTCCACAATGGTTGAACTAATTTACACACCCACCAACGGTGTAAAGGCATTCCTATTTCTCCACATCCTCTTCAGCATCTGTTGTCTCCAGATTTTTTAATGATTGCCATTCTAGCTGGTGTGAGGTGGTATCTCAGTGTGGTTTTGCTTTGCATTTCTCTAATGACCAGTGATGATGAGCTTTTTTTCATATGTTTGTTGGCTGCATAAATGTCTTATTCCCTTTTATTTCCTGCCCACCCCTGTCCTTTTCCCTTTTTGTGTGGGATAGTAGTTATTCGTGACCTAAGAATAATTTTGGAATAATTTCTATTAATATCGGCTCCTAAGCTAGTTGTACTGATCTGAGATTGTGTTTGTTTATAATAAAAGTAAAGTGAATCACACACAGAAAAAATGAGGCTCAATCCCCACACCATAGGCAATTACAGGTCCAGAGATGCGATGAGACGTGCCCGAGGCCACACATTGGGTTTGGGCGTAGATGGGATTAACCCCCAGGGCTTTTGCCCCCTGCCTCCTGCTCTCAGGAGACACTCTGATGTGGGGGAGTTTAGACTAGATGTTCTCGCTGGAGCTTTCCATCTCTATGTTTCTATAATCCCGTGGCGAAAAAGGAAAAATGGTCCTTGTGATGACTTCCACATTTTCCAAAAGAAAAATAGAGATTTATCTGACCTAGGATCTGTAACAAGTTCGGGTGCAAGAAGCCTGTGGGATGTGAACTTCGGAGGACAGAGCAGGGGGCATTGGGGCCGTGTTGATGCTTTACAGAGTATGGAGAGGACTGGGAGGCTTTTATGGCCAAACAAAGCAAAATATGGAGGATTTTATGCTAAGTAACTAACTAGGATTTAATGCTGACAATTATTGGAATGAATACAAAATGCTTTCTTAATTTATTTTTATTTAACCTTGTTTATATAGCAGTTACCTTGTCAGGAACTATTCTGAGCACTTACAAAAATTTATTTGTGTAATAGGAGCACAGGATGGTAATCTCAAGTGGGAAATTTTGGAGACAAAAAAGACTCCGAATTTAGTGAAATTTTTAAATTTTTAAAACTTTTGAGTCAAAAAGACTCCAAATTTGGTGAAATTTTAAAAAATTTCACACGAGATTACCATCATATAGTGCTCCTCTTACATAAATTAATTTTGGTATTTAAATCCTGGTTCTGCCACTCTTACGAATTGCGTGACTGAGGCCAAATTACTTAACCTCTCTGACTCTCATCTGCAAAATGGGGATATTATCAATTTTTACCTAGACTTGTAAGAAATGGAATGTCTTAGTTTGAACCATATGAGATTACTCACTTCAGCCTATTTGATTTATAAAGCTGGCAATTTTATGGAGTTAAACTAACATTTAAAGAACTTAGTAGAATGCCTGGCACTTGGGGACTGCTCGATAAATAATAGCTTTTTAAAAGTTTATTTTGTTTGAGAGAAGCTAACAAACAACAAAAAATCTTCTCACCTATAAGACCTTGCATTTTAGCCAGGCATGGTGGCTCACACCTGTCATCTCGGCACTTTGAGAAGCTGAGGCAGGAGGTTGCTTGAAGCCAGGGGTTGGACACTAGCCCAGGCAACAAGGCAAGACCAAATTTGCTTTTTTAAAATAAAGACGCCGGGCGCGGTGGCTCACGCCTGTAATCCCAGCACTTTGGGAGGCCGAGGCAGGTGGATCACAAGATCAAGAGATCGAGACCATCCTGGTCAACATGGTGAAACCCTGTCTCCACTAAAAATACAAAAAATTAGTTGGGCACAGTGGCGCGTGCCTGTAATCCCAACTACTCAGGAGGCTGAGGCAGGAGAATTGCCTAAACCCAGGAGGCGGAGGTTGCGGTGAGCTGAGATCGCGCCATTGCACTCCAGCCTGGGTAACAAGAGCAAAACTCCATCTCAAAAAAAAAAAAAGAAAGACTTAGCTAAGTGTGGTGACTCATCCCAGCACTTTGGGAGGCAGAGGCAGGAGGATTACTCGAGCCCAGGAGTTTGAGACTAGCCTGGGCAACATAGTGAGATTCCCATCTCTAAAAAAACAAAAAAAGCAGAGAGTGGTGTGGCACATGCCTGTAGTTCTAGCTGCTCAGGGCGCTGAGGTGGGAGAATTGCTTGAGTCCAGGAGCTTGAGGCTACAGTGAGCTTTGATGGTGCCATGCCTGGGTGACAGAGCAAGATCCTGTCTCAAAAATAAAAAAAAAAAGGACACTGCTTTTCTATTATTCTAAAGTCTTTACCCCTTGTGTAATATTATTCTACAATAGCCCCTGCTAAAATAATTGAAAAGATTTCACTGAGTCACAGTCTTTGAAAAGAAGGGAGATTCCCACGATGGTTCTTGGAGTCACCCTCGCTCTCCCTTCCAAGGACTTCAGCATGGAAAAGTGGCTTCCCAAAGAAGGCATCTCACGGCCCAGCCCACTGCAGTGATGAATCTGGGAACAGAGGCGCCCAAGACCCAACTCCTGGGGCTGCGAATTCCTCGGCCATATGTCGCCCTTGCAAGGTGGGGGGTCCCCGTCACAGCCCTAGCAAATGCTCAGCCCCTGAACCAGCAAGCCTCAGGAGGTGAGATCCACTTGGGCTAATTGCATCAGGAGATGCCGCCACCCAGAGGCCCCTTCTCATCCCCTTCCTGCCTGAGCTTCGTGGCGGCCTGCATAGAAATGCCATTCTGTCTCTGAGGTCCCGCCCTCAGATGGCAGCGCCTGTCTCGGGGAAGAAGAACAGATGTGTGTGCAGATTGCCAACTCTGGCCTGAGTACCCGTGTCCCACTGCTCACGTCATGGAAACAATGTCAAGGCAGGAAGGCTTGGGGAAAACCAAAAGGATGGGCACAGGAGCCCGTTAACCACTGGTCAGGAATGGGATGGAAGCCTTCCACTCCCGCAGAAAGCAGCCGCGGTCCTGCCGGGCCCTGAGGTCGGCACCAGTGGCGTTCCCACCTGTGCCGTAAGCTACGCATTCAAATGATCATCATCATTACATTCTGCAGTTGTCCACCCTGTGTGGCAAGTACGTTGAGGGTGGGATGGAGAACGTTTCATGGATCGGATTCCCAGGGGCTTATATTCAAAAGTCCAGTCTGCCGCACAGCCCCGCTGGGTGATTCCATTGCTTTCTGATGTGGTAATGGCCAAATGCAGAGGTGGCGACCCGGTCACTACACATCAATCACGCAGAAGGCTGAAGTATCTGCGCCCTCTCCCCCATCACCCACCCCGACCTGCCCAGCTGGCTTCAGTACTACAGACCGTCCACGCCAGGGCACACCCCACCCTGTGGCAAACTGTGGGTTGCTTTGTAAATAACCATCGTCATCATGAAAGGAAGTTGTCAGGAAAATAAATACTTCATGACATTGTAAAGACATCATAAAACATACTCTCCGCAGGTTAAGAAACAAAATGTCCAAGTTTACCCTTTGGAAATCAGAATAGCACGCACAGCATTTGTCACCTGTCATGAGCATTTCCTTCTTCTTGCTGGGAATACCCGCGTGTATAAATGTACGTACTCAGCAAATGTCTTTGCTTTCTTTCCTCTCATGTTTCTTTATCATGTAACATAAGATGAATTGGCTTTATATCAGTATTGCAGTATTGTTCACTTTACGTCACAGTGCTGTTCTGTCAGGAGAGTGAACATCACTCAAGGACCTTATCTCCTCTTCTGGGGAAGAGGTTAGTGTGTTTTCGGTTGTATGCAGTAGAGCTGTTATGATGTTAGGTGGAATCACAACCTTATCGTCTTTATTTGGAGATGGAGTGTGATGGGGCCAGGTTGATGAGGGGTGGGCTTGTGATGGTTAATTTCGTGTCAACTTGACTGGGCTAAGAAGTGCCCACGTAGCTGGGATTACACGATTTCTGGGTGTGTCTGTGAGGGTGTTTCTGGAAGAGATTGGCATCAGAATCAGTAGACCAAGTAAAAAGAACACTCTTCCCCAATGTGGGTGGGCGCCATTCAATCCACTGAGGGCCTGGATAAAACCAAAAGGCAGAGAAAGGGCAAGTTCATTCTCTCTCCCAGTCTGGGACGTATCTCTTGTCCTGCCCTCAGACGTCAGTGCTCCCGGTTTATGGGCCTTGGGAGCCCTGGACTTACTCCAGGTGCTTGTGCTTGTAATCCCAGCACTTTGGGAGGCCAAGGCAGGCGGATCACAAGGTCAGGAGTTCAAGACCAGCCTGGCCAATATGGTGAAACCCTGTCTCTACTAAAAATACAAAAAAACTAGGCAGGCGTGATGACGAGCTCCTGTAATTCCAGCTACTCGGAGGCTGAGGCAGGAGAATTGCTTGAACCCAGGAGGCAGAAGTTGTAGTGAGCCGAGATTGCACCACTGTTCTCCAGCCTGGGCAATAGAGGGAGACTCCACCACAAACAAAACAAAACAAAACAAAACAAAACGTGTCTGTTTTCTAGGTTTCCTTCCTCTCTCACCTTGACTGTAGCTATGTTAAAATGAGTTACTTAACAGAAGAGGAGGAAGATGAACTAGAAAACTTGTATTTTGGTGCGGGAGCATTGGGGCAAGTACTTTGGAAAACGGTATGGTAAGATCGGTTGTACTAAACCTAACGTATAGCTGCCTTGTGATGCAATCACTACACTCCTAGGCATGTTCCCAACAGAAATACATGTCTGTGTGCATATGTGCGCCAGAAGACGTATGCAAGAATGTTAGTGCAAGTTCATTCATAACCATCGAAGCCTAGAAACAACCCAGAGGCTCGTCAGCGTGAGAACAGAGAAGCCAGTGGCAGCATATTCACATGATGGGTGCTGTGCGCAGCACATCTGAACCCAGCCCAGGTGCCCAGGTGAGGGCAGGCGACTCCGGCAACCCCTGAGAATCTTGGAGAGGATCTGAGAAGCCAAAACAAGTTTCGTGATATGGCTAAGGTGTTATTAGCCTCTTCGCTCTCCTCACATGAGCGTGTGGAGTTTTCCAGGGGCTGTGTGACGTGTGTCCGCCCAGAAACCTGATGAAGGAGGACCGGGAGTGTCCCTTTCTCCTTTGTTAAGTGTGACATGACACCCCTCTCCTTACTACACTTTTTGAAAAAAAGAATGCCACTTACAAGAAACATGTTATTTATATTAATATGTAATGAGTTTATTCTTTCAAATGAACTCATAGATATTTTTTTAAATCTCTCAGTTTTGTTTTATATTTAGGTAAGTAGTTTCAGGCCTACCACGACAGAATATTTAAATAAAAGACGTTTAGAGTCCCCAGTGCTACTTAAGAAAGCAAAAACGTGTGGAGACCAAAATACTCTGAGAATTGCTGCTGTTCACAGTGAAAAAGTAGTAATGGCGGCCGCCCAGGGCTCGCAGACGTGGCGTTGAGGGGAAGAGGCCAGACCCCAGTACTGATGGCTCTGAAGCAGCCGGCACCAGGTCTGAGAGCTGTCAGGGCAGTGGTCTCCTGGTGAGGGTGATGACTGGGTGGGGGCACGGGATGGCCAAGTTCTGAAGTGTGGGTTAGGGAGCAGCTCCTGAGCTGGTGATGCAGGCGTGTGATGGCAGCCCAGGTGTGCCCACTTCACAAAATCCATCACACTTATTCTTCAGTCAAGTGTTTTCCAAAAGGGGGGTAAAGGACGTGCTGCGGGACGGTTGGCAGTGCGTTTGAATTCCAGCCTTGTCCCTTACTGACCTCCCATCCTCTCAGCTCCTGCCCTTGTGAGATGGAAGAGCTAACGCGTGCTCGGCAATGTGGCGGGGGTGGAGGGGATTCAACGCAGAGGTACCTGTGACCCGCTCAGCTCAGGGCCTGGTCCGTAGGTAGTGCCTCCTACATGCTGGGATGATTACTGATATCATCAGGATTTTCACATCTCATTTTCACCCCTAATCTCCCTGGCACAGACGGTTTTGCAAGCACGTCTCTGATACAAACAGTGAGACCTTACATTCCTTCTAGAGCCTGTGCTAGTCCTAAGCGTGTGCACCAACGCGTGCATCTGACGCTTCCAGCAACCCTGGGAGCCAGGGATCCACCATGGTCATCTCTGTTCCAAGGGGAGGAAGTGGAGACACACACAGCTTGCAAAGCCACTGCCCTGGTCCCTTGGCTGTGCCCGGGGCCACGGCCCTCAGCCCAGCAGCCTGGCTCCAGGCACACCAGCACTACAGCGGGAATGAGATCATGGTTTCACTGTCAGCCTCGGCTCCCTCCCTCCCACACAGATAAGCATCAGGCCTGGGAATGTCTCTGGAGGATGGGGTTCCTTCAGCCACTGCAAGGGAATAGGCTGACTGCTGACCCTCCAGTCCTCTCCTCCCCGCTGGCCACGTCAGTCCTTGGAGTTAATGAGCAAGGACGGTTCAGACACTGCCCTGGAGTGACTGAGACCTGCCACTAAATTGCACGTAACGCACTGGCCTGGTCCCCTGGGTGAGCCAGGCCACTCTATGCTGCTGCCCGCTGGGTTCAGGAAATGAACCACAGCAGATTTTCTCTCCCCAGATGCTCATGCCCTTTGGGGGCCTCCCTGGTCCCCTCCCAAAATGCAGCTCCAAGACACACAGGCAGGAGACCCCTCTCCATGCTAGGGGAGTTAAACCAGTTCCATAGCACACGGCAGTCCCTCCCACTGCCCTCTGGGGGAGGGGTGGTCAGCACACACCCTGGGGGCCTTTTTTCACAGAGTCATTAATTGATGACAAACAGTAATGAATGGGCCACATTCCTACTTCGGTGAAGTGCATAATTCCGGGCTCGTGGAACTGGGATGGGCCCAGCTCTTGTTTTCTTTTAATCTGGTTTGAAAGACGAACTCTCTCCCAGGCGGCAGGGAAGGAGCCCGCTACCCCGTGAGTTCATCGGTGTGGCACGTGCAGCCTCGCTGCACTCAGAGATAGGAAATGCCGACCGTCACAGCCCCTTAGTGGCCTTGGGGGCATGGGCAAGGAGCCTAATTAGCCGTGGTCACAGTTTATTAAAAATCATAAATATTCCTCTTGGAGGCAGGGTGGGAGTCAGAGAAGGAAAGAGGCAGTGTCTGGCTGGTGTGTGCATGTGTGTATGTATGTGCATGCGTCTGTGTGTGCACACGTGTACACGTGAGGGTTCATGTGCAATTGATTTTCAACAAGTAGGCTGAAGCAGGCACACCTTACTTGAGGGCAGAGGCGTGGATGTGGCTCAGTCGTTTAAGAATGTGTCCCACTGCCTGAGGACAGTGACACGGGCCTTTTGCCTTGCTTTCCTGGAGGCAGGAGTGTCAGAAAAACAGCTGTATGTCATCATTAGTCAATTGTCACAATTCCCTTTGTTCCCAGTGGAATCTCACAAATACTGGGACAAGTGCTGGAAATAATGAGATGAATCAGACACAGCCCTTTGCTTCAAGTAGTTCATAGTCTGTGGGGGAAACCCAGGGGGAAACAGATATTCTGGGGCATAACAATTACACAGTAATAATGATAATAATAAAATAGATATGTTTAGGCCCAGGGAAGGGCATTGCATGGGTGGTCTCTTTTGAATCTTGTAACAATCCTGGCTCTGGCTCTTAGCACTGGTGACAGGGGCCTCCCACTGTCCCGCCCCCATCCTGACCCACTCCTGTCCATGCCATTGAGACATGGAGTGGCCCCTGTGTCCTCCTGGTGACAGGCACTTGGAGGAGGTTTGAGTGAGGATGGTGCATGTCACATCTCAGCCAAGGCTTGTGTCATGGAGGTGTCCTTGCCCACTCCTTCCCCTTTCACTGGCAGATGCACAGAACAAGCCCCCAGGGTATGGCGTATTAATTTTATTGGGCCCTGGACCCTTCCACATCTGATGAAGTCTCTGAAACTATCAGAACAATGCTTTTAGATCTGTGAACTATGTAGGAGCAGAAACAAAATCTATGACACTGAAATATACAAACATATGCGACAACATATAAACATGCGTGCACTTCACCAGCGCATTCAAAAACAGGAATGTGACAGCCACTGCAATTTCAAATGACAGTAGACAGAGTTTCATGATATCCACAGCTGACGTGTGATGAGAAAATATCTGATTTCCACGGCCAGAAAGTTCATGGGTACTGCTAATACTACTGGCATCTGTTTCTGGCATTCATAACAGAACCAAAGCTCTATGTTAGTTAGAGGGGAGTGAAAATGAAGGTGTCTGTCTTTTCCATCCCTGTTTATGAACCTCCTGCGCTCCCTGTGGCCCCCAGAGTGTGGGTTATGAAATCCAGCTGGGGATGAGGAGCTCCACCGAGCAGGGGCACCTGGGTCCCTGAATCACACTGTCGGGGAGAGATTTGCCTTCCAGCCTAACCACATGCCTTTCCACCGGGTTCTCTGTCCTTGCTTGTGTGAATCCCAAGCAGCAAGTGGAATCATGGAAAAGTAACTCACAAAGTCTTGACTAAACATAACCAGTTCTCAGTTTTAAACTCAGCCCTGCAGCTAGTATTCGAGTGCCTCTCTCCACTCCAAATGGGTTTGTGTGCCGCATCTGCTATCAGTCATATTTCCTGAGGCATGCATTGATTTGAAGAAGCTCCAAACTATCCAGACTAACCGGCATATTTCTTCATGAGCAATCCAGAAATCTAACTTGATGGTGTAGGTGAAATTGCTTTGACTGCAATAGGAGAGGGAGGAAGGGAGAAGAGTTAATTTTCATGTATCACTGATACATGTTAGATGCTGTGCATTGCTGCTTCTCATACGCTGTCTCATTTACTGAGAAGCTGAAGATGCTGAGCTCTGGCACTGTGTGACCTAGGGAAATCACATCAATAGTTAGGGTGCAAGGAGAATATATCTAAATTGGCTTAAACACTAAAGGGGGTTTACCTGACCATGTACCTGAAAGTCCAGAGATAGGGAGGGCTTCAGGCTAGTTTGTTCCTGAGGTTGATGTTGTCACCAGGGTCGTGTCTCTCCCTCTCTGTGGCAGCTTCGCCTTCAGAATGATTTCCCATGTGGTTGTCAGGTAGCTCCTGACGGTACCTGGGGTTCCATGTTTCGCGTTTGCCAACAGCAGAAGAGGGAGGTCTTCCCATCACATCTAGTGGAAGTCCTGAGATCTGCTCTGATTTCCCTAACTTATGTAGCAACCTCATTCTTAAATCCTTAACAGTATCAAGGAAGACAGAGCATGTGGTTGTCTCAAACTGCTCCTGAGCCCACACAGACCACAGGACTGAAAGGTTCAGATTCCTATTAGGAATCTAGGGAGATAATAGACATTGAGAAGGCAACTAACTATAGCCACAGAAAAAAGAAAAAGTAAAAGAAAAAAAAAGGCATTAATAGCATCAAACTCTCCATGAGCAAATTGCCGTGGGCCAGCCCCAGCTGCATGGTCACCATGCTGTCCATTTACAGGCAACGTGTCTCACTTAATTCTCAACCCTCCCCAAGATGTGCAAACTCGTGTTCTCCCCATTTTGTACATGAGCAAACTGAGAGCCAAGAGGTTAGATACTTTGTCTAAGTCTAGGTATCTTGGCAGTGGCAAGTTTCAGGGAGAACTGAGTCCTACTGAGGGCTTCTTACTCCTGACAACCATGTAGAACTGCTTCTGTGGGTGCCCCGCCCCCCCAGCCTCAGTTTACCCATCTGTAAAATGAGTTGGGTTGGCTCTATCACCTCTAAGGGCCTCTACTTTTCCAAGTGACTAGGCCACCTGGATTACATTCTTCCTGGGAGACAGGAGCCTTCATTTCTGCCCTGGTTGGTCACTCACCTCCATGTGACCTTTGCCATCCAGACTCCCTGGGTCTCTGGATCCCTGATGATGCCACGCAGAAGTCCTGAGGTTGAGAAGATGTCCCTGCTTGTGGCTGTGGCTCCCGGGCACATGTACAGCATATTTCAGGTACACCTTCTGAAATGGATGAGGAAGATGAGGGAACATTTGTACATGTTCCTGAGCATGGGGGTGGAAAAAGATCCCTAGGAGAGAAGGCTTGCTGTCCAAAGGCCTAGACATGGGAAGGGAAGAACTCATCTTCAGCCTATTCACACATGGGCACAGGTTGTATTTTAACAGCTCTTTTTTCAAGTGAGCATTTGAGATCAAGAAAGATGGTCACCCCGCTAGTCAGTGGGTCAGTAGGGGATGTAGGAATAAGCAACTCCAGGCTCTTCTTTCCCCCAGAGTGCCAGGAGCCTCTGCTATGGCCAAGACATTGTGTTTCCCAATATCTGGGGCAATTCAAGGACACCGACTGGTGAAACAGAAAAACACTCTCCAAATCAGTGGGCCTTGCTTTCATCCTCACTGTAACCACGAGCACCAGGACAGACATCGGGCTGAGTGGAATTCTCATGCTTCAGTCACTGGAATAACCAAAATGCTTACTGTGCCAACTGGATTGTCACCAAAATATTTCTTTTTAGTGGACTTTGTTATCAAATGTTTGCTCACTGACAACCTGGCAGTTGGCCCAGACGTGCATGCGAAGCAGTCAATCATTAGAGCCAGAGTGGGCGAGGTGCTGATGGATGCTGAACAACAGCTCTGCAGGGGAGGCTGTGATCTGTGGGGCCTGCTGATGGCCGTGGTGTAAATGCTCTCACTGTGACCAGTTTTGTGTGTGGAGCCCGGGGAACAATCAGTCCTGAGGAGTAGGTATAAGGAGACTCCAGCACACCACGGCTTGAGGGGTGCATGATTTTTCATGCAAATGTGGACGCTTTGGAGAGTAATGGGGGACATTGTCGAGGTCCCTGCTGAGCAAAAGGCATAAATCAGGAGCTCCCCAGTCACCCTCATTACAGACCAGGCATCTGGTCACACCCATTACAGATCAGAGGGACCTTAGGGATCGTCTGTCCAACTCTCTCATCTTGCAGATGAGGAAACTGAGGCACCAAAACGGGGGATGACTTCCCCAAGAAGCTGGACCACATCACATAACATTACTATTGTAATGCCTTTATCAAGAGCACCTCACATGACAAAAAATAGGAGAAAAATCATACAGCTGGCTGCATCAGGGAGAGAAGGAGGGGCACCCCTGGATGCCACCAGAGACCAAGGCAGTCCCTCTGTGGCTCAGAGTCTGGTGATGGCTTCATTTTCTTGGGGGAAAAAATGTGAACTGGCTACACCTCCTGATCCATGAAATTGCAATTACCCTGAAGAGTCATTCATCACCTGCCCTTTTGAAGGTGGGAGGGATGGCATCTGAGGGTGCATATTTTGATGCACACACGGCTTCCCACAGTGATGCAGTGGGAGGGACTGAGGCTGAGGTGAGGAATCCCGAAAGCAGCTTCCCCTCTGCCTGGGCTGCACAGAGGTTCTTTGGCTCATTGCTTCTTCTCTCTGCACTTCACATTCTTTACTTAAAATATGGCTGTGGTTCAGAAGATGGGTTTTTGCCCACTTAGGGCATGTGCTCACCAATTTAAAAACTTTTCCACTTCCTACCACTCTCTGTTGTCCAATGATGCATTTTATTTATTTATTATTTATTTATTGAGATGGAGTCTCCCTCTGTCACCCAGGCTGGAGTGCAGTGGTGTGATCTCGGCTCACTGCAACCTCCACCTCCCAGGTTCAAGCAGTTCTCCTGCCTCGGCCTCCCAAGTAGCAGGATTACAGGTGCCTGCCACCACGTCTGGCTGATTTTTGTATTTTTAGCAGAGATGAATTTTCACCATGTCGGCCATGGTTGGCCAGGCTGGTCTCAGACTCCTGACTTCACATGATCCACCCACCTTGCCCCAAAGTGCTGGGATTATAGGCATAAGCCCCCATGTCTGGCCCTGCATTTCATTCTTTTAAGTTCTATGACTGGCACATGCCCTAAAGCTGTGTTGCCAGATTTAGTAAATTTAGTGTAAGTATGTGTTGTGTAGTATTTGGAACATACTTATATTTTAAAAGTCTTAATTTTTAATCTGAAATTAAAATATAACTGGGCATCCTGTTTTATCTGGCAATTTTACAGAAACATTTGATTTTGAGATTCCTAGACTAGAGGGTTTGTGAAGTATATTCCAGCTCTAAAAGTTCATAGCCATCAATTCCTTTAGTAATCTTGCTGGGTACCCGTGGCATATGTATTTCTGCTTTCTGGGAAATACCGCTGTAACCCCAATAAGCCCAGAGTCTATGAGGTTCAATTTCCAAAAACTGTTGCAATTCAAAGATACACAGTGTAAAGAACAAATAATCCAATTAAAAATGGGCAAAAGATATAAACAGGCACTTCTCAAAAGAAAACTTTCAAGCAGCCAACGAACATGTGAAAAAATGCTCCACATCACTCATTATCAGAGAGATCAAATCAAAACCACAATGAGATACCATCTCATACCAGTCAGAATGGCTATTATTAAAAAGCCAAGAAATAACAGATGCTGGTGAGGGTGTGGAGAACAGGGAACACTTACACATTGTTGGTGGGAATGCAAATTAGTCCAGCCACTCTGGAAAGGAGTTTGGAGATTTCTCAAAGAACTTAAAACTGAACCACCATTTGACCCAGCAATCCTATTATTGGGGATATACCCAAAGGCATAAAAATAGTTCTGCCAAAAAGACACGTGCATTCACATGTTCATGGCAGTTTTATTCACAATAACCAAGACATGGAATCAACATAGGTGCCCATCAGTGGCGGATTGGATAAAGAAAATGAGGTACATATACACCATGGAATACCATGCAGCTGTAAAAAATGAACGTAATCATGTCCTTTGCAGCAACATGGATGCAGCTGGAGGCCATTATACTAAGTGAATTAATAAGGGAACAGAAAATCAAATACTGCATATTCTCAGTTATAACTGCGAGCTAAATATTGAATATGCATGGACATAAAGATGGCAGCAATAGACACCGGGACTGCTAGAGAGAGGAGGGAGGGGTCATGAGCTGAAAAACTAGGTACTGGGTGCTGTGTTCACTTGTCTGGGCTGCAGGACCTTCGTATTCTAAACCTCAGCATCACACAATATACCCATGCAATAAGCCTGCACATGTACTCCCTGAATTAAAAATAAAACCAAAAGCAATTTTAGAGTTTCTCATATCCTTTCCTTACATTTCTCCAAAACCACAAAGGGATCTGGGCACACCATCCCCAACAGGAGACCTTTCCGCATCCACTTTGTCCTTCACACCTGCATACTGCACGAGGGCTACACTTGCTTCCAAAACTCCACTCTGAGTCACTCTTTCTTCAGCCACCTCATTCCTTTGTTATGTCATACGTCTGCCTCCTCATTAGCTGAAAAGACATTCCTTGAGGAAGAGGAGGGAGGCAGAGATGACCATTCTGGAATATTCTGTAGTGGCCCTAGGGGATAGAGGAAACATATAAACACATAAACACACCTATGTTTATAGTTTGTGTTGTTATCTGAGCATAGCAAAAACCACACTTCTGCCTTCAAAGAACTTAGTATGCACACAGGGCACAAGACACACCCAGTAAAACAAGTAGAACACACAAAGGCAGAACCATTACACGCCGGGATGCAAACACCAAATGAATCAAAACAAAGGAGGAAGTCAAGGTGCCCTGGAACGGCAGAACCGTTTTCTTGAAAGGTCTTATAGCAGATGCAGATGCTGTCAGGTACTGCCCTCGCCCTCACCACATCCAAACCCGGCACCTGAATCCCACTGGCTGAGGGCTATCTAAAGCCCCTGGAGTGCCAGGGCATCCCTATACCCAGAGCAGTCTTGAACCAATGTCAGGTGAGAGCTGGTGTATAAATACTCCAGCTCCCTCTCCTTGGGTGGGATAATTCTGAGGTCTGTGCTGTGTGATTTCCTAATGCTTCACGCTGACCTGAGGACATCCCCCTTACACTGGCTCCTCCCCTTTCCTGGGTCGTGTCCTCACTTGTCCACTCCCTACTGCTGTTTCCTGGGGATCACCTCCCAAATAAATATTTGTGCTGGAATCCTTGTCTCAAGGTTGCTTCTGAGGGCCCCGAACAAGAGAAGCACCAGCACTCCGAAGGACTGGCAGAGCTCAACTCTGAAGTCAGAAGAGGATGCCAGTGATGGACACCTAGGTCTAGGAAAGACCCCAGAAATTTGCTTGAAGAACACATTGTGGGTAGGAAGAGTCCTTGGTTAATTCCTGCCCCTTTCAAAAACTCAATGACCCAGTACTTTGGGAAGCTGAGGTGGGAGGATTGTTTGAAGTAAGGAGTTCAAGACCAGCCTGGGCAACATAGTGAGACCCCATCTCTACAAAAAATAAAAAAAAGTAGCTGGGCATGAAGGTGCACTCCTGTAGTCCCAGCTACTCAGGAGGATTGCTTGAGCCTTGGAGTTTCAGGCTGCTGTGAGCTATAATTGCACCACTGTACTTCAGCCTGGGTGCTGGGTGACAGAGTGAGATCTTGACTCTAAAAAGAAAAAGAGAAAGAGAAAGGAAGAGAGAAACAAATTTTTAAAATGTCAAAATAGAAACTTAAAAAATGGCAGGAAGGAAGGAAAGAAGGAATGAAGGATAAAAGAGAGAGAAAGAAATTTTTAAAAGGTCAACCACCTGATTGAATTAGATGCCTTCAGTTTTACAGATGGAGCAAAAGGGCTCAGAAGGACTAGTGACATTTTCTCACAAACAGGGTCACCCATTTCTCTTCCTGGTTTTGCCAGCTCCCTTTCGGGTTTATTTCCCAAAGGAGAAGCTGGAGTCACCCAACACAGCCCTCTGACATTGCTGACTGATGGGCACTGTCTGAAGCATTATCATAACAGTAATGATAATAACGTGTCCCTAGGAGCACTCCCTGTGCCTGGCACTGTACAAAGCACTTTACATCTTCAAAGCACCCCATCTTCATGGCCACATGATGCAGTAGCTTTAATATCCCTGCTTTACATATGATGAAACAAAACACAGAGAGGTTAGCTGACTTCCCCAAGGCCAGAACTCACACCCAGGCAGCCTCGTTCCAGACCCCACACTCTGGAGCGCATACAAGCCATAACTGATCTAGAATAAAACACAGACAACCGAGGGAGTGCATTCTTAACTAGCCCTTTCTAGATGCAGCCTCAGGCACAGCTAGCCAAAGACCAGGTGCCAGGCTGCATCTTCACTGGATGGGTGGGTTAACCTCAGAAGTTATCAGAGGTTAGTCAGTGGTTCAAGATCTCTTGTTTCAAACCTCTTTGCTCTAGAAATACATCTGGAGAGATTTCTTACACATTCTCTACTATTTCCTAGTTTATCCCAGAAAGAAAACTCACGAATATGGAGGGTAACAAGCTCTACCCCTTATGCCTGCTAAAATTTAGCAACCCAGAATCGGGGGTGGGAATTCACACCACAAACCTCACCTGGCATCTTTTAGGGATGCATTCAGGCTGCTTCTCATTTCACCCACATCTTTCCACCCGCGGCTGGTGAAGAACAGGAAGAACACAACATGGTACATTTTTAAACCGTCTGACCGTGTAATCAACCGATAACGTGTTCACTTGGAGCCCGCCTAACACACTGGCCAGCCTTTCATCATCATTTCCCAATCACCAAGTAGACTGCCCAGCTGGCCACTGCCTTCCCGGAAGGCTTCTGGGGCAATCTCAATGCAATGTGCGAACTCGAGAATCTTTGTAAGCATTTTGCTCACACAACTTGGCTTTCTTTGGAACTTGCAGCTTGCTTCTGCTCAGCTGACCTCAAAATTGCCCGTGTCATGGCGATGTGCTTGCAGGCTGTGACTGCGGCTCCATGCTGGAACTTTTAGCTGTAACCCCCGCACACCGACTGAGAATACTGAACACGATGCTGGGATGAACGGAGGAAAGCTTTGGATGCTGAGAAAATGGAGCAGCTCAGTGACTTCCCCATTCAACTGGAGGGGGTCCGTGGGGATCAGAAAAAACAAGGCTTGAGTGGTTTCCTTTTTCCTGAGCTAATGCCCACAAGCTTATTCCATCGGACCCTTGTGATTTGAGATGGTTCATGCTAGCACCTTTTGGAATTCCAGCTTTCATGAGAATTGGAATGGAAAGAACCCTGAAATGTCCTCTTGTTGCTGGGAGCCATGGACACGTCTTCTGGAGAAAGGTGTGTAAGGAGCCTAGATGTGAAAGCAAAGTATTCTACTCCCTGCTCTCAGTCCGGAAGGAGTTCTGCCCCCTGGAAGTCCCCCATGATGAAGAGGAGATGACAGGAAGCAAGGTGGGGGGAGCCTGAGAAGACCCCCAAAGTGGGGGCCACCATGGGATGCTCTGGACGCTCTGTGACCTGGACCGGTTATCTTCCCTCTCTGGTTTAGGTTTGCTTGTCAGTAGTAATAACAGCAATGACAGCAACAATCATAATTGCTGAATATGAATATGAATAGTCCTCCCTCCCTGTTTGCACAAGAGCACTCGTGTGCCCATGTCATTATACAGAAATATGCTCATTATAACCTCGTGAGGTAGACATGAGCATGAACCCATTTTTACAGATGAGGAAACTGAGGTGTAGGGATGTGAAGTAACTTGCCCATGTGGGCGACAAAGCTGGGATTGGAACCAGGTAATTCAACTCCAGACCCATGTTCTTCACCACAAAGCTATCCCGCCTACCTTGTGAAATTGGGATTTGAGCTGGAGCTGGGCTTCTCAACCTGGAGTGACTTAGGCAGTGGGTTTCAGGCTGTGAGCCTCTGAAGTGGACTGAAATGTTAATAGACACATGCATTTCTTCATGTTCATAGATTGTGCTAGATTCTCAGAAGGGTTCCTAACGCCCCAGTAAGATCATGAATCCAGAACCACCAAGTTGGGAACCTGAGAACCTCTCACCTCCCAGCATAGAAAACTTCTCCCAGTTCCCCTGCGTCTTCATGACCTACTTCTTGTTCTGTCCCCCAGAAAAGAGCAGAAGAAGGGGAAAAAAAGCCTTCTGCAGCCCTGGGAGTACCTTCTCCTGGGTGTGTTTCCTCATTCTGATTTTCCATGTTAGTGTAGCAGATGCTGTGCTGGCTCAAAGCAGGGACACTCAGGTTTCCATGTGGTAAGAAGAATCTGCAGAATTTGCCTTAAAAGAATGCAAGTCTCCTTTCATTCTCATGGAAGTAACAGGTATTTATGACTGCGATGCAACCAGTCTCAGAGCCACCCCGAGAAACACCGCCTAATGGAATCTCCATGCCTCAGGACAGAAGCCGAGCAGTCTCGCCTGCCCGCACCGAATTGCCCCACAGAGCACCCCCTCCTTGTCAAAGCCGGCGACGCTCCAGGCTTCTGGTGCAGACAATGTGGTCACCACATGCACGGCACCCAGCGAGCGGGGATGCCAAGCAAATGTTATTACAGCGATAACAGTGATTCTGCTTAGGATAACAATGATGGAAATCTGTATTAAACGACTTGAAACTGCTGATGCCTTTCCTTTTCCCCACTCAAAGAGAAGAAAGGGATGTGAACGTGTCACTTGAACCGGCAGCTGTGGTTCATCTGGACTCCATGGTTCCTGCTCTCGTCTTTATTAGTAGCATTGTTTTAAAAAAAATGAGTAAGTTTGGAACCACCAGGTGTTTTGAATTTTTATCTTGTTCAGTTGCTTACATGAGGAAATTCAAATAGAGACCAATGCATTAATCAAAGCCCAGTGGAAGGAAAGTGCTGCTTCTCTCCCAGGTGGGGGGCTCTTTGTCCTCCCTGGCAGGATCCCCCCAGTTCTGGGTCCTGGCTGCAGTTCCAGCCCCGGCCACCAGGAGTTGATCTCCGTAGCGTTATCTGTGCAGTTCCTTCGCAGTCCTCCTCCGAGTCCTCGGTGACTTCAAGCAGCCACAGGCTTTCTTCCCCCTCCCTGCTAATCCCAAAGGAGGGCAGGTTCAGTGTGGCTGCCCCCGGCCGGACTCACAGGCCCTTCCTGGCTACTTCTGCTGAATCCACTTGCCCTGTCAGTCTGGGACAGAAAGAAGAGAAAAACGAGCTTCAGCCTCAAGGGGATGGCCAGATCCCCCAGCAACCCTCCAGGCTCCAGGGTCTCCTTCTGGCACCTTGCAGTCTCAGCGCCAGCCACTGAACACCAAGGGTGTTGTTCCGTGGAGGATGCCAAGTGCGGCTTGAAGCCTGAATTAGCCCCGTGGAGGGGGTCTTCCTCCCCACTTATACCATGAGGTCCAGGGAGCGTGGGCAGCTTACCCAGGGGGACCACAAGAGCCCACATGCAATTTGGTGACCCCCTCTTCCTCCGCCCTTTGGCCACCTCTAGCTATTAGAACAGGATACCATTGACATTTATTGCAAATATACAATATCAAAGGTGCAGTGACAAAATAGAATGATATTTCTATGTAGCCAGGAAGAAAAATTGAGAAAATATCCATTTTACCAGGAAAATTCTGTCCCCTTCCCCACAACCGTATAGACTGCAGGGTGGCCCTTCCATAGTCTTTCTTATCTCTGTAGAAATCTGGGCAAGGGCAGAGGATGAAGTGAAGCCCGGCTTTTTAAGTGTTGCTTTGGTAGCTTTGAGGAAACGGGTTTGTGCAGGAGGTGGAAATTAACTAAAATGAGGTGGAGGATTACGAGGGGATTTTACCTACTCAGGCAGTCCTGAGAAGAGAGGGGTGACTTCAGCGAAGGGGCACATGCTGAGCCTCCTCTCGGGGGGAGAATCAGACTTAAGAAGCCACTTGCTGATAAGGGTTAATCCATGGCTAAATTCAACAGTACCAGAAGTAATTAACATTCCTTGACTCAGTTTCCCTTTGGCTGCACAGCACTTACTTGGTGAACAAAAATCTCCATTTGCTGTAATGAGCCCATCAGCCTAAGTCTTTGAGTTTTGCGCTGTTTTTCTGGAGCTCCTCTGACCCATGGGGCTGGGTTTCAGCCACTGTGATAGCTGAGCGTGTAGCAGAGCCCCAAGGAGGGGGCCCATCTCCCATCCTTTTCCACTAAAACAGATAATCCTGAGCCACAAAAAAAGTACTGCGAGCAGCAGAATGCACTGTTAAGGGATTTTCTCAGACAGTGTCCAAAACAAAAAAGGAATAAGAGGCCATTTACATGGATTAGGACCCTGTGGATGTGGAAACAGGGTTTTTAGTTTCTGTTTTCCTGTTTTTTCTTTTTAATTGACATCATCCCTTGATAGTCCCCAAACAGACTCTAACTTCCTTATCTTACTGGAAAACTCTAAAATGGAAAGGCAAAAGAAAATTCCAGAATGCAAAATTTCTGGAACACTCAAAAATAACAATTCATGAAAAATAACAAAGAAATTGAAGACTAAAGTGGGCTCATGTGCAAGACTTAGACGGAGGCCCGATTTAGCACACTTTGAGTTTTGCACCTTGGTGAAGCACTTAATGTGTCTGGGAAAAGACAGCTGGGGGTGGGGAGGGCCGTATGCTGGAAAATGAAACCTTAGCTGACGTGAAAATAAAGAAGATGTTGTGCCTTTCAGGTTATTTTTAAGCTTCTCTTTTAAATGAATGAATTTTTTTTTACAGCGCCTGATTCCAGATTATCTTCTATAATTGCATTATCCTGAGATTTACCAGGATAAAGTGACCCAGCTTAGCTGGAATAATCAATAGCAGTTGTAACAACAACCACATGTGCAGGCTTTCTTCCTTCGCGCCTACTTCCTGGCTCCCTTCAATATCGGGACAGGGGCAGGACGTCTCCCGCAGCCCGGCACTCCTCTGTGAAATTACAAATTGCCAGTATTTCTCCCAGCCTGGTTTCATCTGATTCAACACATGGACCTGTCACCAAATCCCCTAATAGCTGTTACCGGGGCAAAACTTCTTGATACCCAGCTTGAGTTTTCCTTTGCTCCCTTCATTCATTCATTCCATTAATCCAAATTACACTGCCTGGTACCTCGGAATAAGTTCCTACTTCTTGGAAGGAAAAGATTTTTCTCTGTTGGTCCACACAGATCACTTATTACATCTTAATTCCAGATGGGAAATATCAATACACGGTATTTCAGTTTACCGGAGGCCACTGTGAGTCAGAGTTAAGGAGAGACGTGGAAGAGATCTGTGAATATTGAAACAGAAAAATGATGTCTGTAGTCCTAATAGCTGCCACCACACCCAAGTAAGGCGCATGGAAGCACGTACACCCTTGGGGGCTTCCTTTACCCTCACTGTGACCTTACGAGATAGGAATTAGTGTTATCCTTACTTTAGGTTGACAATACCATAGGTTGGTGCAAAAGTAATTGTGGTTTTGCCATCTTTTTTTTTTTTTTTTGAGACACAGTTTTTCTCTCTTGTTGCCCGGGCTGGAGAGTACAGTGGTCCAATCTCGGCTTACTGCAAACTCCGTCTTCCAGCTTCAAATGATTCTCCTGTCTCAGACTCCCAAGTAGCTGGGATTACCACACCTGGTTAATTTTTGTATTTTTAGCAGAGATGGGATTTCACTTTGTTGGCCAGGCTGGTCTTGAACTCCAGGCCTCAGGTAATCCGCCCACCAAGGCCTGTCAAAGTGCTGGGATTACAGGCATGAGCCACTGTGCCCGGCCGACATCACTTTTAATGGTGAAAACCGCAATTACTTTTGCCTCAAACTAACATTACAGATGTGGGAACTGGGCCCAGAGAGGGTAAGTAACTTGCTCAGGGTCACACAGCTTGAGCAAGTTGCTACCTAACAGTAGGTCCTACTCTGCTACTTTTTGGTGGAGGTTACACTGACAGGGGTTAAGCAGGGTTGCTTTCCTGGGGCAGTCATAAGAGAAGTCTGTGTGTGAGGTCAGCGCGGGAAAGCAGACACAGCACAGCGGGGTCAGGAGGTTGTGGTGGCGGCAAGTTCCTTCCAAGCTCTGCCCAGAGTCCTGGGACCTGCTTCAAATCCATAGCCAGGCCCTTACCCCGGACTCACCCTCAATTTCCTTTGAAACCTGGAACACTGCTCCACAAAGTCAAGCCTGTTTCCTTCCCCGGTTCTCATTTTTCTTCCACACTCTGACCACAAAAAACCCTTTCAGAAACACCCGCAGACTCAAACCCACCAGCCAAATTCAAGAGAATCTGAGATAAGGTTGAAAACCCCCATTCACCACGGCAAGGGCTTTTTGCTGGCTTCCACCTCCCTGGCCCGTGGAGGCAGTGTGGGGACCTCGTGATGCCTGCCAGCCTGTCCTCAGTGTGAGAGGGAAGGACAGTGGGCGACGGGAGCTCCACAGAGACAGGAAGGAGCGAGGGGGCGCCTCTTCTCTCTTGGGATCCAAAAGCAGGTGTTGATGGGTGCTCATGTTCCTGTGATGGGTGCTGATGTTCCTGTGATGGGTGCTCATGTTCCTGTGATGGGTGCCTTGCAGACCCTTCCTCAACTCTAATGATCTCAGCAAATCACGCACTCACCAGTAAGCTGAGGCTGAAACAGGAAGCCGTCCCAAGCATTCTGGGCAGAGGCAGACCCTTTATTGCTTCCAGGCAACCTTGTTCTAGACCAGAACAAGAGATCCTTTCACTGGAGCCGGAGTGCCTGGCTCCAAATCCTGGCTTTGTCTCAGCTCCTTGAGTCTCAGTTTTCTCATCTATAAAATGGGAGTTAAAACTGTTCCTGCACTACAGGGTTACCATGAGGGGGAACAGAGTGCATGTTTATGAGAAGCTCAAAAGAGTGCCTGGCCACAGGAAGTGCTCCACCATCGGTAAAATCTCGTGGAATCAAATAAAAATGAGGTTGGGTGTGGCGGTTCACACCTGCAATCCCAGCACCTTGGGAGGCTGAGGCGGGAGGATTGCTTGAGCCAAGGAGTTTGAGACCAGCCTGGGCAACATAGTGAGGACCCTGTCGCTACAAAAAATTTGAAATTAATAGGGCGTGGTGGCATATGCCTGTGGTCCCCGCTACCCTGGAGGCTGAGGCGGGAGGACTGCTTGGGACCGGGAGGTTGAGGCTGCAGGGAGCCGTAATCATGCCACTGCACTCCAGCCTGGGCAACCGAATGAGATCCTGTCTCAAAAAACATAATAATAATAGATGCCGAGGCAGGTAGATCACTTGAGGTCAGGAGATCAAGACCAGTCCGGCCAACACCGTAAAACCCATCTCTGCCAAAAAAGATACAAAAAAATGAGCTGGGCATGGTGGCATGTGCCTGTAATCCCAGCTACTCAAAAGGCTGAGGCGTGAGAATCGCTTGAACCCAGGAGGTGGAGGTTACAGTGAGCCGAGATTAAGCCATTGCACTCCAGCCTGGGCGACAGAGTAAGACTCTGTCTCAAAATAATAATAATAGTAATAATAATAGATTTAATAAAATTAATAAATAAAGAAATGAACTGGTAACTAAAACTTGACAGTGAGACAGGGCATGTATATGTTTCAGTCCAGACAATAGGCATGGGATGGTATTCTGGGGTCATAAAGCAGCTTTCAAAGTAGTATTCAGATGGAGATTTTTTTTGAGACGGAGTTTCTCTCTTGTTGCCCAGGCTGAAGTGCAATGACACGATCTCGGCTCACTGCAACCTCTGCCTCCCAGGTTCAAGCAATTCTCCTGTCTTGGCCTCCCTAGTAGCTGGGATTACAGGCATGCACTGGTGGTATTACACCACATCTGGCTAATTTTTTGTATTTTTAGTAGAGACGGGGTTTCACCATGTTGGCCAAGCTGGTCTTGAACTCGTGACGTCAGGGGATTGATCCACCAGCCTTGGCCTCCCAAAGTGCTGAGATTATAGGTGTGAGCCACTGTGCCCAGCCAGGTGGAGATTTTTTTAAAAAGATCCTGCCATCCAATTCCTTGCTGCCGCAAGGAAGGGGGAGGACCCTGCGCAGTGGTGAAGGGGTTTGGAGTCAGATGGATCTGGCTCCAGCCCAACCTGGGCTGCTCACAGCTGCGTGACTTCAGGCCCGCGTTTCCACCCTCTGGGTCTTCGTTTCTTCCTCTGTTGGCTGGCGGCAGTGAGTTCCGGGAACCTGGCTGTGATAAAGAGCCGTGGAGTGAAGGCAGGGACCCAGCCACGCTCTGCTAAACAGGGTACCAAATACAGACAGAGGCAGAAATGCAGATCAGGGCCACTGTTCTCGTCACATGTTTTGGTTTTGTAAGATAGTTATTTCTTACAAAAATACATTTTTCGTGTTAATGTGAAATGGGCTTACTATTATTTTAAAATGAATCAACACATGGAATGTGCTAAAAATGACTGTTTTATTTTCTAGTATGATAAATATCGATGGCTGTGGCCTGCAGAAGGGAATGCTTGAGGATCCTCAGTATTTTTTTATTGGCATCAAGTGTTCTTGGAGCAGAAGAGTTTCTGCACCATGAAGTTAGAAAAGCAGCAGTCTCCATGATCGCTGAGCCCCTCACGTGTCAGAAACGGGAACAAGCCCCACACTTGCCGGCGTGTCCTCTGCGTTCTGTTTTCAGTGATCACGGTTGTTGCTGAGTTTTCCTTTTTGTGCGCACCACAGGGGTTGTTTGAGAGAATACGAGGCTAGACCCTTCCAAATAAATAAATAGAAATGATTTTGTAGTTACAGAGTGTACACATTACCTACCACTAGTAAACGTCTCTCTCTTCTTCCTTCTTTTAAGCTAAACACAGTCAAAATATATTTGTTTTGAAGCTGGGCATGAAAGGAGAGGGAGAAAGGGTTCAGAGTTTGTTTTCAGGGTCCTCTCTCAAGGAGAGTGAATTGTACCTCTTGCCTGCTCAAGAAAATGGTTCTTCCAACTAAGACTGAAAACCTATCATCCTAACAGTGATATTTCCTCTAAGGACTTTTAATCTGTCAAAGGAGGCAGCTCTGGTTCCATGGAAAGAGCCGTCCTGGATGCAAGACACAAGTTCCAAAGTCCAGCTCAGCCTCTTGTGAGCTGTGTGCCCCTGGGCGAGTCACGGCACCTCTCTGAGCGCATGTCCCCATGTGCACTAACTCCAAGAGCCTCACAGAAGGGTGTTGGAAGTGCAATGAGATCATGCTGGTAAAAGTTCCTAAAAAGAGTTGAAGATGCGTTATTGTTTTCACCACGAACTGTGATTACAAGGATAATATATGTTCCATATACAGAATCTGGGAAAAAAACAAGACAGCACAGTGCAAAGGAGGGAAGGAAAGTTGCCAGGAATCCCATCCCACTGTTAAAACAGAATGGAACTCCGTGAGGCGGGTGGAGAGGCGCTGGCCGTGCAGCCCTGTCAAGCTGACCTCGATCTGCACCGTGTGTGTTTCCATACGTGCGTGCCCTCGGCGTGCACTGACGCTCCAGGGAACACCGTGTGATGCCAAGTCCCCACTGGACGGTGAATGATTTCATCATTGCAAAGCAAGATCTGGAAAACTAACTTTTAAATAAGAATTTCGTAAATGGCAAAAAAAACAAGCATAGTGCACCCCAATGTTTCTTCCTCTCAACATCTCAAGCACATTCCACAGAAGGGCTCCGTGCACACAGTGACTATCTCGCGGGCCGGGAAGCTGGCTGGCAAGAGCTGCTGCCCCTTTAAGACCTTTCAGCCTCTTTGCAGGGACACGGATGGAGCTGGAAGCCGTCATCCTCAGCAAACTAATGCAGGAACAGAAAAACCAAACACCGCATGTTGGCGCTGATAAGCGGGAGCTGAGCGATGAGAACACGTGGACACGTGCCGGGGAACGACACACATGCCGGGCCTGTTGGGGGCAGCAGGGGAGGGAGAGCATCAGGACAAACAGCTAATGCATGTGGGGCTTAATACCTACGTGACGGGTTGATCTGTGCAGCAAACCACCATGGCACACGTTTACCTATGTAACAGGCCTGCACATTGCGCACGTGTACCCCGGAACCTAAAATAAAAATTGAAAGGGAAAAAAAAAACACCTTGTTGGGCTTCTAAAAGCCTCCTCCTGTGTCTAAAGTGAGTCCTTGGCTTCTGGCAAGCCGTGGCAGGGATAAAAAGTGTGTGGGGGTCACACTAGATCGTCTGGCCGCCCCTTTCCTGCTGGAGGTAGGGGAACACCAGCTAGTGTTTGATGGGTTCTCGGAAGGCAGCAGGCGCCAGGCTCAGGCCCTCAGCAAGCTCAGTCTCCATCCCTCCTTCTACGAGGTGATGGACTATGCTGCCTATTTTACAGATGATTTTTCAAGGTGTCTTTTTTTAAAAAAAAAAAAAAAAAAAAAGAGAGAGAGCACACAATTCAAGTGGAAAAGCCCCAAGCAGTGGAGGCCGGCCGCCAGACCCCAGAGGGATAAACTCACGGAACGCCGGTCCTCTTCCACAGCTTCACTGCGGGAAGCCAGCCTTCTCCCTGGGGCCCTCGAGGCTGACAGATTCCTCCCCAAGCCTCACTCAGGCGGCTCCTCTCTGCTCCCCACTCCACCGTCCCCGGTGTGTGAAGCCCTCAAGGGAAGGAGCGCCTCTCTCTGTGCACACTCTTGGTGCTGAGTGATGCTCCGGTCCTGCGGGAGAGGTGCCCTGGGTGAGTAGGATTGCATCAGCCAGCAGCTCACACAGTGCTCCTTCCGTCTCCTTAGACATTGCTTAAGTGCCAGAAGAGGTTTCGTGGTTCCTGCTGGTCGAGAAGAAAGGATTAGGCATAAAACATGCAGTCTTGAGCAGCCCTGGACCCGTCAGGGTTAGAAGCCTTAAGGAAAAATGGGAGGAGAAATGATTTTTCAAACTGGAAAGTGTTGTGCAGACAGAGCTGGACACACAGCTGCTATTTGCTAAGATCCATGAGTGACTTCAGGCCCCTGCGTTCTCAACACCCCTGCCCTGGGCGCCATGGGCTCGGGCTTCTGGCATGGGCTTGGGTGCCTCTTGATAGTTCAGAAACTTGGCTGAAGGATGTATCCACGGATCTGAGAGCTCACTCTGTGGTGTCCCGTGGGAAGTAGGAAAGTTCCTTTTAAAGTTTCCTTTCTTGTTAAAGAATAAGTGTGCTAATAACTCTGTGAAGCCCTATCTATGTAGCTGTTAGACAAACTATGGTTACAGGCACGTGGTACATTCTATGTCCTTGTACTTTAACCAAGATATCTGTGCTGGACGTGCTCACAGGCATGTCCCAGCTCTCCACTGCTTTCACCTGTTTAGAAAAGTTTTAAGTCGTTAGCCAATCGCGTTTTAGTTTAGATCGTGAGGTCTAACTCCAGCCAACGGAGATCAGACACAGCAGCAAGGACAACCCCACATGCGTAAGGGATAAATCTGTGTATATTCCCTTTGTTCTGTGTACTATTGTGGCACGTTGGCTAGTGAGAGCACCCTTCCTGCAGTCCAGGAAGTCAAAATTGCGTTGCTGAAAGATCCTTTGTCTCAGTGCTGATTTTTCTTTGTGGCACCGAGCATGTGTGTCCAACAACTCCCTTCAGTGAACTCTCTGGTTGGGTGTCAAGATGTGATGAACCCAAAGGATGCTTCTCAGGCGGAATGGTCCAGTGACCAGACCCAGACCTGAAAGACTGCAGTGCAGGAGGGCTGTAGGGTTGTATCAGCAAGGAAGGGCTGAGCCTCACCCAGGTCACAGACAGCCTCCATCTCCAGGCTTACATTTAAACAGAGAAGAGGCCATTCCCTGTTCACGCTGCAGGCCCGTCACAGGAAGGCAGAGGCTGCTATTCACTAAAGCCCCCAAGGACATGGCCCATGCAGTGGCCGCCATCTTGGTCATTTCCGTTGCTCCCCCCACCCCCAAAAGAGGGCTTTGGAGGCCCCACTGCCGCAATTAAGCAATTAACCGTCCTAGCCCGTTCTTCACTGGCTCATCCTGCATTGGCCTGAATTAGTCAGGTGCCCCACCAGGCCCCAAGGGGACTGGCAGACGGGCATGGCAGGAAATGTTGGCAAACAGCACCAGTGACCACCACACAGAGTAGAGATGTTTCTGTCGAATCCTTAATCGCTCACAGAGAGCTGGGTTGAGGAAGATGCTAAGGTCGACGGGGGACTACATGATCTCCAGCAGGTGCCTGGGGAGGGCTCTGGCCGGGGGTGCATGCCCTGGAGCTGCCTCCCCTGGCCCACATCAACACTCCCACTTGCTGATCAGAAAATGAGGGTGCAAGGCAGCAGTGAAGGGTGAGACGAGAGCCAGGGTTTCTGACGCCCAGGCCAGCCTCCTCCTCGCTGTGGCCATGTTGTTACTTCTAGGACTCAGCTGGAAAATCAGACAGTTGAGGGTTTTAGATTTCCTTTCCCCGTTCCATAGCAAGACTCTCTCTCCTCCTTAAGAAATAACACAGAGGTGCCAGTGTGTGGCCTCTTCCTTCCAAGCTGGAGCTGCTGACACAGGGGTTCACATAGAATGCCTTATGCGGAGCTGCTGAAATCCCTGACGTTAAAAACCAAAGGCAGAGAGCGAATGTAAGTGAATCTCTGTTGTTTGTCCACATAAGAGCTAAGATGATCCTGCCTTTTGTTTCTCAGTGCACAGTCATGCGGTTGGCCACATGTTGGCATCTGCGTTTATAATTCTCACCAAATGAGTCAGCAGAGAGAGGAACATGGAGGGTTTTTTTAAAAACACGCATGTTTGAGTCAATGCCCAATATCATTTAAAAAGCTGGAGTCCCTGCTTCCTCTCTTGTTATGGGCAGACGTGGCCGGCTTGTCCCAGTGTGTGCGTGCACACTTGCTTCCTTTCTGGAGGGCAACCCAGGCTGTATTTCAGGCACACGTGCATACACAATGCACATGCACACACATGTGCACAGACACCTCTGATGACTTGTCTGCAGCTGGAAAAGTGTCTGCAGCTGGAAAAGTGTTTGCAGCCACTCCAGGCAGAAGCCACTGCAGCTCTAGATAGACTCAGCCATAGCTCACCTGCTGGCTCAAGCTCTGAAACAACTGGGACCAAAAGGCCAGGCTCAGCCCAGAAATGGAATCCTTCCATAGCTTCCATAGCTCATTTATACTAACATGTAAATGACTGACATCAATTTTTTTCTTTTACGTTCTTTTTCCTTTGAATAAGCTTTGGTGGGGCAGGGGAGCTGAGGGTCCGCAAGTTCACAGATGGGTGCATTGTGGAAAAGACCAAAGATGTAGTGGAAAGGAGTTGCATTAAAATAAAGGAGAAGGCTGGGCATGGCATGGTGGCTCACGCCTGTAATCCCAGGACTTTGGGAAGCCAAGGCAGGCAAATCGCTTGAGGTCAGGAGTTTGAGACCAGCCTGGCCAACATGGCGAAACCCTGCCTCTACTAAAAAAAAAAAATTAGCCCAGCGTGGTGGCACACACCTGTAGTCGCAGCTACTCAGGAGGCTGAGGCAGGGGAATCGCTTGAACCCAGGAGTTGAAGGTTGCAGTGAGCCGAGATTGTGCCACTGAACTCCAGCCTGGGCGACAAAGCAAGACTTTGTCTCAAAAATAAGTACATAAATAAATGAGAAAAGTTTAAACAGAGGAAGACGCAGGACTAAAGACTTTTTTCTTTTGAGACATTTATCAAGAAGTGACTTTGAGCTCATCTTGACTTGGTCTGATTGAAATATATCAAAGATCTTTCTCTCCTAACTGCTGTTACTAAGCTGGAAATCTTCCAGCTTGGGGCTGCACAGGTCCCACAGGCTTTGTGTCTGTTCCTTGGTTTCAAGCCCCCTTGGAAACTTCCTCGAAGCACACTCGAGCCATCCCTCTTAGACGGCCTTTTGCAGTAGACGGCCTGTGCTACAAAACCAGACATGTGCTGTTACTTGCAGTGTTTAAATGAAAAGCAACTTGCAGAGGGATGTTAGGGAATATGGAACCGGGGAGGAGAAATGAACAATGCGGAGAATGACAGCTGGGGTTTTCTCCCCCTCTTCTCTCCAAGCCTCAGAATGCTGGAGAGGAATCTAGACGGGGCTGCTCGGCCAAAACCGTACTCAGGTTTTCTTGGGTCTCTGTGCCGTTTTCCTGGAGTACGAGGTTTCACAAGACTAGAAAAGTATTATTATTTTCAGGCATGGAAAAATAAAGCGGGGGTTGGGTTTGGCTAATAGAACTCTTGCAGTCGGTCCCCCGCCCCACCGTGGTGCTCTGTGAGTCCACATCTCTGTATCTGATCTTGAAGAAAACAGGCATCTCAGGGCTCTGATACACATCGCTGCTCACGCACGTGTACATGAGCACACCTGGCCACGAGCCCATGCCAAGCATGTGCTTGCCGGGGATGCTGGCAGAGTTCTGTGGGGACAGCCCCAGGAGGCGATTGACCAGTGGGCAGCCGAGGCCAGGTAGAGCACGGGTGATGTGAACGTCATTCACAGCCTTCTGCTGGCCCGAAGCCCAGCTGTCACCACTCCACGCACTGAGCAAAGCCCTTGGTGATGCCGCTCATATACAGGGTAAAGTCCAGGCAAGTGCTTCCCCCTGGCTTTCAGAGTCCAGGACCCACAATCACGTGGTGGCACTTACTATGGCATGCAAGGCCCCTCAGCAGCTGCCCTGCCCCTGCAGCCCCTCTCACATCCACTTCCCCACAGTCTGGTCCATTCACTGACAGGTCATAGGTGCCCTCTTTGAGCCTCAAGAAGCAGTGAACAGCATGCAGTCTTCTCAGGGGCACAGGAGCAGAGACAGGAGCAGTGCAGCCAGGGCCTGGCACCAGACAAGGCTTGGGTCCTGTGGTGCTCTGGTCTCCCTCACCTTGGTGTACAGGATCCCTGCCCAGATTCTTGGCCTAACTTTCAAAGTCCCACACCAGACCTGAAATGCATCCCACTCTGTACTCCTGGGAACAGCCCTGACTGCCTAAGATTCCTATGGTGCCTCTCAGAGCCCAGGAGGTGGGGCATTCCCAGGCACGGCCTCTCAGGAGCGCTTGCTGTGTATGCACCAGCCAGGGAGCTCTAACTCAGAGGATGGACCAAAGCCACCCATCCCCAGGGAGGATGTGGACTGTTAGCCCTGAGTTGTCTTTTATGAAACTGGAAACTACGCAAGTCACTTTCACAACTAATTCTCCAAACGCTCTTACTTTTGTTTCGATGTCATCGCCTGAAGCTGCCTTCGAACTCCTGAGGGATGAGACCAAGAGGGAAGGGGAAAAGCGGCAAAGCCCCCAGCGGGCCCCTCTGGGGCCAGGAGGGCCACAGCACCCTCTGTGGCTTGGTCAAATGGGAACAGCGGGCAGGGGCCTCCACTGAGACTCGCCGGCTGTCATATTCGCTCAGAGAGGAAGGGATGGTGGGGAGGAGAAGTTCTGTCATTGCACTAAGGTCACCACTTGTGTAACCCACTCCCAGTTTCCTGCCTCCCCAGGTGGAATCCGGGTGAGGAGACCTGACTCTGTGTTTGTGCAACCACTCGGCAAGTCCCACACCACGAATGGAGCTTAGGGCAGGAGCACTGGCTCCAGCACCCTGCTGCCTGGGTTTGCACCCGGCTTTACCCTCATTTCCTCACCCGTAACATGGAGGAGACAGTGCACCCTGCGTTGTGGGAGAACTGTGTTTGACAAGCGTGCAAAGCAATGGGTGTGCAACCAGGCTAAATTCACGTGAGCCATTGAGAGGCTTCTGGTTTCTTACCTAGCTTTGCAAAGCTGGTGCGTGCGAGGGAAAGTCATCGCATGGCACAGGCGCTCCATCAACACCACACAGCAGCAGCGTCGGGCCCCTCGTCACGTGTTTCACTCCAGCGTGCATCTGTCCATTTTCTATTTCCTGGAAAACTCAGATCCATCCTGCAAAACCCAGCATGATCTTCTCTCCTCTGTGAATCCTGTGCTACTGCCTCCATCATGAAGTCTTTTCTCTCTGTTTTCCACTTGCATACTTCCCAGGAAGTCTTTTGGACAGTGTACCAGGATCTCTTAATGTCTTGCTTGAACTGACTGCATGCAAATGGTAGTCTCCTTTATGTTTGAAAATCTCTTGAATAAGCCTGGGGTGGAGAGAGTAGACATGTCAGCATCAGGCAGCCTGGGGCTGACACGTGGGATCCATCACAGGCTGGCCCTACAGGAGTGAGGTCATCAATGATTCTAAGGCTCCATTTCCTGCTCTGCAGGTGGAAGATAGAGGAGGCTTCGCAGAGAGGCTCAGCTGTGCCTGACACACAGCATAGGTTCTCCAAGAACAGGAGATAAAGGAGTACACAATCAAATAGGTAATTTCCCTCTTCCTCCACAGACAAACCAGAATAGCAAAGATCACCGCATGAACTAATGCAACCGGATCAGGCAAATTACACCCCAGTGTTCTCCCCAGGCACACTTGACAACTTCTTCTAAGTCCTCCTGGGCATACCCAGCCTGCCATGACCAGGGATGACACAGTGCTGTTAGCCAGGTTTAAATAGTTCATGGTCTTTGCATAACCATACAGCAAGAGTTGTGAGTTATAGGACAGGCTAGGTTATAAAGCACTGACATTAGATGATGGGGTGCGGGGGTAGGCATTAATAGCTTTTTCTTACAGGTGAGAAAGGTCTGCTATCGCCTGATGATAGTCCTGTGCAGGAATTCCTGCTTGCTTCTAGCACCAACATTCCCCAGTTGCTGGAGTCAAAATGTGGCATCCATGTGCCTGACTGTGCCTTGCCCCAGGGCTGGTGGTTCTTCAGGTCCCAGCCACAGCCATTCCTGGATATCTCTTAACCACTGACTGAAGGGAGCTGGGGTCTACACTGTTGTCCAGGGCCTCCAGCGGGATTTTGGTCCAAAAGTCCTGAGTGATGCTGTGTGGGATCACATGCCCTCAATGGGCCCTTCTCTTCCCTGCCTCCCCTCCCACTCTCCTACAGGTGTGGCCAGTGATCGCCTCCCAAATATGTGAATCCTTGGCCTAGAGTTTGCTTCTGGGGAAACTCAAACCAAGGCAAGATAAGTTTTTTTTTTTTGATAGATTCTCATTCTTTCACTCAGGCTGGAGTACGCTGGCACGACCTCGACTCACCGCAGCAACCTCTGCCTCCCGGGTTCAAACAATTCAAGCCTCAGCCTCCCTAGTAGCTGGGACTACAGGCACAGGCCACCATGCCTGGCTGATTTTTGTATTTTTAGTAGAGAGAGGGCTTTCACCATGTTGACCAGGCTGGTCTCGAGCTCCTGACCTCATGATCCTCCACCTTGGCATCCCAAAGTGCTGAGATTACAGGTGTGAGTCACCGCACCCAGTCAGCAAGAAACTATTGATGGGAAAAGAACAGCATATTTGAAATGCAGCCATTTTGAAAAAAAGAAAATCCAGAACACAGGATCACATTCAGAGGAGACACAAAGACACAAAGTAAACGTCGATGAGGAGATGAAGGTCTTGGTGGCTCACAGACGATAACCATGCTGCCTCCTGTGGTGCAGTCCCCAGCTCTCCGACGGCAAGGACAGTCTGTGGTCATGTGTCCAAGCATCAGTCTGGCCTGGTCCCACCCTCTGATTCCTTCAGAAGGAGGCGATGGCCTTTGCTGCCGTCTGTTAGTTGAAAGCATGGCAGCCCATCCACGCTGCCCCAGGGCACTGACAAAGCCCCACATGGTGGGTGGTGAACCTTGCCACAGGGTAAGTCTTCAGTGAGTGCAAGCAAGAAAACGAGAGATCCTGGTACACTGCCCAGGAGTCTTCCAGGGAAGCGTGCAAGTGGAAAAGAGACAAGACTTCATGATGAAATGGCTGGGTGTGCCCAGGAGGATGGAGAAAGAGGAAGCTGGCAGGCGTGCCTGAGGGAGAATGAAAGACAGAAAGGGGGGTGCAATTTGCCTGATACTGTCGCATGAGTTCATGGGTCTGCCTGTCGGAGGAAGAGGGAAATCACCTATTTGATTTTGTACTCATTCATCTCCTGTTCCTGGAGAATATCTGTTGTGTGTCAGACGCAGCTGAGCCTCTCTGCATAGCCTCCTCTATCTTACACCTACAGAGGAGGAAATGGAGCCTTAGAAACAGTGCCTTTCTCATCCGTAAGAAACAGCTTTTAATGCCCAGCCCCCCTCTCATTTCAGTGCTGCGTCCTACCATGCCGCACGGTGCCGGTGGGCCGGCTGGACGGTCATGGCAATGGTGGCTCTCTAAAAATAGGATCCCCCACCCCAAGGAATGGGGCCACCACAGGAAGCAGCTCAGACCACTTCCAGGGGCATTCTTCTGCCTCCAGTAAGCTGATGTTAGAGCCACTGACGGACGAATGGACTGTTCGCCTGAGTCATAAATGAACAGGGACCAGCCCCATGTCTGAACGATTCTGGTCTCTACACATTACTCCTGAACACAGGCCGAAGGGGAAGCAAGTCTCCCAGGCTGGGGCCGGCTTCGGATCCAACGCTGCCTTTCTCTCTAGCAGTGGCTCCTGCAGGGAGGGTCTCCCCATCCCTAGAGCCGGAGCGTGAAAGTCAGCAAAGTTCCATAAATCGCAGGAAATGAACTTCTGCCTCTTTAAATTCCTGCCGCCGTCCCCATCCCGCCCGCAGCCACAAATAGATGTCTTTCAGTATTGGCTCTGACCTCAGGCCTCCCTGCCCCCACATCTCCTTATTCCCATTTTTTTTTTTTTCCAGCAAACCCTACACGGCAGAACGGACCTGCCGACCTCACCAGCGTGGTTTCTTCTGTTGTGCGTCTGTTTCTGTTTTGCTGCGACGCTGACTTGTGGTTTGCCTCACGTTTTATAGTGTGCGTGGCAGTTGTATGAGAAAACAGCGAATTTGTCAGCGAGCCTTGTTCTTTATTACGGGAACCACGGGGATGCCAGGCAGCCGGGCCGGCCCCTCTGCCTGCCGCCCATCCTGCGGCTGCGAGGGCTGATGCCAGACCAAGGCCCCAGATGAGTGGCGCGGCTTCCTAGGGTGGCACACGGCGAGGCCCTCGCAGCTGCCGCTCCTTTTCTGAGGACACATTGCTGAGGAGAGGATGCTTTTTGTTTCTATCATTGTTTTGTTTTTGTTTTTGGAGACAGAGTCTTGCCCTGTCGCCCAGGTTGGAGTGCAGTGGCGTGATCTTGGCTCGCTGCAACCGCTGCCTCCTGGGTTCAAGCAATTCTGCCTCAGCCTCCCGAGTAGCTGGGACTACAGGTGCCCGCCACCACATCTGGCTAATTTTTGTATTTTTAGTAGAGATGGGGTTTCACCATCTTCACCAGGCTGGTCTTGAACTCCTGGCCTAGTGATCTACCCGCCTTGGTCTCCCAAAGAGCTGGGATTATAGGTGTGAGCCACCGCACCCGGCCTTGATTTTATTTTTTAAATGTTTTATTTGCATAGGTTTTCTGGGGAACAGGTGGTGTTTGGTTGCCTGAGTAAGTTCTCGGGTGGTGATTTGTGAGCTTTCGGTGCACCCGTCACCAGAGCAGTATATGCTGAACCCAATTTGCAGTCTTTTATCCCTCACCCGCTTCCCACCCTTTCCCCCCAGTCCCCGAAGTCCACTGTATCCTTCTTAAGCCTTTGCATGGGAGGATGCTTTTAATTGCTAAAATGCAAAAGTAGAAGTAACAGGCTGAGGCTCGCCGTGGCCAGTGTCTCCCGCCTCCCCTCTCCCCTCCACCTAGGCCACAAGGGCCACAGGGCCCCCGTGCTCTTGTACCATGGGCAAGACACAGTTGTGCCTCAAAACCCGATGTCTGAGGTGTCTTTTTCCAGGCTTCCTTCCAGCTCACCCATCACCTTTCTCTGCCCTTGGCCCAGACGTCATCTCTGAAGTCTGGCCTCCCCTGGACCTTGGCCTCTAAAATTGCAAAGCACCTGCACTCCCACAGGCCTCTGCCTGGCTCTCCTCTGTGCCTTCGTCCCCATCTGCATTACTGATTTGCGTGACTTACTGGCTCCTTCCCGCGGTGAGGGCAGGAGCTGCACAACAGTGGCTTTTTATCTGTAAGAAGCTCCAGTCGTATTTGCTGTTTATTACGGGATGGGTCGCATTCCCCTCAAAGTCACATGTTGAAGCCCAGCCCCTAGGATGTCATAATGTGACTGTTTGGAGACAGGGCATTTATCGAGGTAATTAGGGTAGAATGAGGTCGCCAGCGTGGGCCCTAGTCAGTAGGACTGGTGTCCCCGTAATAAGAGGAGGTGAGGACAGAGACAGGCACACAGGGCAACCTTGTGAAGACACAGGGAGAAGACGGCTCCTACAAGCCAAAAAGAGAGGCCTTGGAGGAACCAGTCCTGCCAGCACCTTGATCTCAGACTTTCAGCTTCCAGAACTGTGAGAAAAATAAATCTCTGTCATTTAAGTCACCTAATCTGTGGTACTTTGTGATGGCAGCCCCAGCTAATGAATACAGTGTTCAATAAATACTTATCAGATGAATGAGTGAATGAATGAGCTGGGCACGGTGGGTGGTTCACGCCTGTAATCCCAGCACTTTTGAGAGGCTGAGGTGGGCAAATTACCTGAGGTCAGGAGTTTGAGACTAGCCTGACCAACATGGCAAAACCTCATCTCTATTAAAAATACAAAAATCAGCTGGGCATGGTGGCAAGTGCCTGTAATCCCAGCTACTCAAGAGGCTGAGGCAGGAGAATTGCTTGAACCTGGGAGGCAGAGGTTGCAGTGAGCCAAGATTGTACCACTGCACTCCAGCCTGGGCAACAGAGTAAGACAAGAAAGAAAAGAAAGAAAGAAGGAAGGAAAGAAAGAATGAAGGAAGGAAGGAAAGAAGGAAGGAAGGGAGGGAAAAGAAGGAAGAATGGAAGGAAGGAAGGAAGGAGGGAGGGAGGGAGGGAAGGAAGGAAGGACGGACGGACGGACGGACGGACGGACTTGTCAGGTACTTCACAAGTGGGGAACTGTTCCTGGCTGAGGTTTGGTGGACTTGGGAGTTTCTTAGTAACAGAGATGTTCTCCAAACCTGTTTTGCTCCTAATTCTTTGGACACAATTCTGTAGCCACTTTACCCATTTTTTCAAGGATAAATGATCTTAGTGGTGACATATTGTCACAAGTGAGCAGTGACTATCTGGGGCCAGTGGCTTGGGGTAAAGACAGTTGTAAGTAAAGAAAGGCAGATTTTTTAGAGAAAGTAGGAAAATACATTGCAAGGAGGCAACAGGCAGGCCAGCAAGAGAGGAGCTGACTGCAAGGAGACAAAGGCTTGCCGGGGACTTTACAGGATGGCGCTCGTGCTGTGTGTTGGAGAGAGTGACGTGCAGCACCAGTAACACCAAGGCTGCAGGGTGTTCACTTGCATTTTTCTATCAGCCGGGGTCTAATGATAGCTGGGCACAGGAAGATCGTGAGTTGCTTGTGCAGGAGGACTGTGTGTTTTGGACCATGAAGACAGGCAGACTAGCAGCTTATCTACCTTCTCTTTTTGCTTTCCCTGAGTCCCGCCAGCCTGACTCCCCCTCCCTAATTAGGACTTCAGGAATCTCAACCAGCCATCACGTGTTTTCTGAGCACCTGTGCAGGGCTGCGGGTGGCAGCTGATAATGAGGCTCATCTTCCTCATTGTCCTGTCTTTCTAACCATATGGGCTTCTTCAGGTGGTGGCTGCAACCTCGTCAATGGCCAGCATGGAATTCACCTGTTGGATGTTTTCATTCCTGCTTTGCTTTACTTTCCTTAAGCAGGAAGTGCAGCTGGATCGGAGAGCCTCTCAGGGGCTCTTTTTAATTCATCTCTGTGATCCTTCAAATTGTAGGTGTTAGAAATAGATGCTCAATGCCGCAAAGAAAAGTCAGCACTGAGACCAAGGATCTTTTAGCAACACAATTTTTACTGGGCTGCAGGAAGGGGACCCTCACTAGCCATTTTGCCATGAAAGTACAATGGACAAAGGAAAACAGATGGATTTATTCCTTACGCATTTGGGGTTGTCCTTAATGCTGTGTCTGATCTCCATTGGCTGTAGCCAGACCTCACAATTTAAACTAAAACCCCATTGGCTAACAACTTAAAGCTTTTCTAAACAGGTAAAAGCAATGGAGAGCTGGGACATGCCTGTGAGCACGTCCAGCACAGATATCTTGGTTAAAGTACAAGGGCATAGAATGTGCTATGTGCCTGTAAGCACAGCATGTCTAACAGCTACATAGGATAGGGCTTCACAAAGTTATCAGCAACTTATTCTTTAACAAGAAAGGAAACATTAAAGAGGAACTTTTAACGTTTAAAAGTTAAACGTTGGCCAAAAGTTAAACCATGAGACCAACAGACACCTGGCTGCTAGGCACTGGGACCTTCACTGAAAAGGCCATTTCGGGTCCCTCCTCTCCAGGAACCAAAATTCTGGAGTGGGGCCGGGAGACCAGAAAGAAACAAATTAAACCAGCACTCACCACTAAAAACCAGCACAAGCAGCGGTGCAATTAGATCAAAACACACACATCAAAGATCGCTCAAGGGGCTTTCCCATGTTGAGAAGGACTGGACCCCGTTGTTTGTGAGAACTCAGGTTTGAAACATCTGTCCTGAAGGAGGCTCTGGACACCAAGAGAGGTGAGGGGACCCGTGGTCCAGGCGGAGATGGGGAAAATGAAGGAAAGGTATTTACTGCAGTTTCCACGGCTTTGTTTGTCTACCTGTGATGTTCACATTCTGTGGCCTCCTAATAGCCTAGTTCTTCTCAGTTCAGACATTCAGGGGTCCTTCCATCCGTCTGTCGCAGGGCTGCTCTCTGGGGAGCGCCCTCCCCTGTAGCACATTGAGACCTGCACGTCCAGAAGCCGGGAGTGAACCGCTGCTCTCAGCAAGCAATGGCTTTGCTGTGAAGCTGTGACTCACGGTGCTCAGAGCGACGTGAGGATGGAGAACAAACATGTGCAGGACTGTTTTAGGAAACTTTAGGCCTGAAACAGGTCCCTGCAACAACAGAAAAACTGTGGGTTTCCCTCTCCGTTCCCTACCACCGCCTGCATGCGGCAGACACACAGGCATGCGTCTGTTTACTTGCATGAATGCATGTCTGTATCTTGACCAAAAGTTAAGTCATATCTGAAGTCTTAGCCCAAGTTTTCCACAGGCCCATGGGCACTTGGGGACGAATTTAGCTTCTAGTAAAAGAGCAAAGTCTTCTGAGGCCAAACATTAAGGCCCATTTTCCCAGGGACCGTATGGAGTTGGAAGTGAATACCACATTGTCTCAAACTACGGCCTGTGTCTTTGGTGTGAAGTTTCCTGGTTTCAGCTACCTCTAATGATATCCTTCCAGATGGAAGGCTAAGCCAACTTGATTTGGACCACATGTCACAGATGCTGGTATGTGGCATGGTTTGGGGAGGCTCAATCTGCCCATTGATTGAGTGTGTTTTTAGGGACTCATATCACACAGGCCCTGCTAACAGTTCTCCACCCACCTCCTCCGCACCTCCGTAGGGAGGCTGCAGCCAGTAATTACAGGCTCAGCCACGGCTGGCTCTCACCCAGATGGATGTTTACAGTCGCAGGGAGGCTGGATCCCAAATCCAGAGTGGTCACTGAAGACAGTAGAAGTCAGGAAGGCTCCGGCTTGATTTCCCAGGCTTCTGGATCCGTGCTCATTGACGGGGCTCTGGATCCCTCATGGGGCAGACAGTCCAACAACTGGAGAAAACAATGTGGGATTTTAGCTTTCTCCTGCCTTCCAGGCATGAAATGACCTGGGAGCATCTTAGGGCACCGTCTGGTAGGATCATGGAGGTGGGTGAGGTTTAAGGCCTCAGGGTGTAAAGGGCCACCTAACAGAGGGATAGCTCTAGAGATGGACCTCAGGCTGGGCTGGGGCTGGGGCTGGACAGGTCCCTACAGGATGGCAGGGCTTTAACTAGTCGCCCTAAGAAGGCAGAGGTTGGAAACAAAGTCTAGACCCTAAAAGCAAGGGGAAGGAGGTGGCATCGGGGTGGACACCACCCTGGAATTTCCATTTGTTATACAACGTCTGTTTCGTATCCATTAGATCAACTGCCATGGTTTGAATGTTTGTCCTTTCCCAAACTCATGTTGAAACTTGATCCTTATGAAGACAGTAAGAGGATGGGAAATCTGTCTCAAGCTTTGGGATGTGATTAGGATTAGATGAGGTCGTGAGGGTGAGGATGAGTGGCTTTCCAAGGGGAGAAAGGAAAGGCTTGACTTGCAGGCTCAGCCCCCTTGCTCTGAGATGCCTGCACCCCCATGGGGCTTGCAGAGAGTCCCCACCAGCAGGAAGGCCCTCACCAGATGCCACCTCTTCACTCTGGACTTCCCAGCCTCCAGAAGTGTAAGAAATAAATTCCTTTCCATTGTGAATTACTCTTTCAGGTGTTCAGTTATAGCAACAGAAAAAAGATCAAGGTATCAACTTAATACACAAATTTCAGTTTACCTGATCTTTTAAAAGTTTAGAGAATTCCTTTTCATGGTGTTTCTCACTGTTCCTTCTTATACTTTTAACCAATTTTTGCTTCTCACAAGAATGGCAAAGCACATTATTTGGGTATGTTATTTGGGGCATAAATATTTATAATGGGTACTTTGTCGTTTTTTCTCCCCTAGTACCCACATTATTATTTTTTGATGCTGAATTTCTAGAAGTGCAATAGGACTGTCGTGTTATCTGTCATCTCCTGATGTGTGGGGTGTTCTTCCCTTAACACCTTCAGACTCTCATTCAAGGACATGTTCCTGCATCTCCAGACCCCTTCACCATTTCTTCTTGCGGTGTCTCCGTGTGAGGCAGTCTCTGCCTGCCCTCCTCTTGCTTGCTGGAAGCTCCTGTCTGTCTTTTTGCCTCCATTGACTGCAGCCATCTCAAGACCCTCCTCCACCTCTTAATTTTCTCTACATAGCTACTCTATTCCTTGATGTTTTAAAGTGATGCTAGGAGCTGCAGAATTTGATTGGTTTTCATTTTTTTGTTTTTTACAGCTAAAATGATTTCCAAGACCAACTGGGGGAGTTGAGCTTCTATTCCTGGTTTGTCTGATTCCAGTGCCTGGGTTCATAAAATACACCACCTACTACTCAGCTTTTAAATTTGGATTCTTAAATAATATACATACTTACCTATTTTTTTTAACTTACAAGTTTAAAAATAGGTTGAAATGTTCCTCTGGTTTATGGACTTGTGTAATATGGAGGGGTCAGTCTTTCATCCAGAATGCAAACTTACCCAAAACCTGCAGCTTCTGCTCACCAACATCTGCCTTCTCCTTTCTCCTCCTCTCCAAATGGTTCCTTTGTGAGTCCACATTTCTAGTGTCCATAACCAGAGACCATCTCTACTTAAATCATCTCTTGGACTGGATCCAGTTGAACTGTATTTAATCAAAGATTTTTTAAATCAGATTTTGAAGAATGGAACGAATGTAGACAGTTGAAGGAAGTGTCTCACAGATACGGGAAATTTTTCTCATTATTGAAAAATGTCACTGCATTTTAGATTTCCTGATACTATATGTATTCTTTTGTGAAAAAAAATCTGTATTTATAAGAAAGGATGGGGCAACCCCTAGCTAGTATAGTGGACATCTCTGCGCTTCTCTCTCTGAATTTCTGCTCTACAAACCGATCTTCCTCCCAGCTACTGAGTTAGGAATGCAATATTCACTGGCCAGTACCCAACAGCTTGGCCCTCTGGCCATGCTGTGCCTCCCCAAGCTTTTCTAACAGGGTAGACAGAGCACAAGTCAATGTCCAGAAAGGTGGAGGCTGCGAGATGGAAAACCCAGTCTCAACCACACTTCCTCTGTGTCGAGTCTCTGACGCCCATCCCGGCTCTGCCCCAGGACCTCTGCCTGTGCTGCCCGTACCACCCAGAATGCTGTGCCTCAGGCATCAGTAATGTCAGTGAATGCTGGCTTGTCAGAGAAAGCTGCTCTGACCACCCTATGTAGTATTGCACACATGCACACACAAGTGTGCACACACAGGCTCACCCCAAACACATGCATATGCACAACACACATTCACACACTTGTATACCCACGAGTGTACACACACAGGCTCACCCCACACACATGCATGTATGTGAACATTCACACATTGGTGCACACAGAAGTGTGCACCCACAGGTTCACCCCCACATGCATGTACACACATTCACATATGCACACACAAGTGTGCACACACATCCTCACCCTGCACACATGCATGTACACACATTCACTCACTTGTGTACACACAAGTGTGCACCCACAGGTTCACCCCCACATGCATGTACACACATTCACATATGCACACACAAATGTGCACACATCCTCACCCTGCACACATGCATGTACACACACATTCACTCACTTGTGCACACAAGTGTGCACCCACAGGTTCACCCCCACATGCATGTACTCACATTCACATATGCACACACAAGTGTGCACACACATCCTCACCCTGCACACATGCATGTACACAATTCACATGCTCATGCACACACAAGTGTGCACACACATACTCACCCTGCACACATGCATGTACACACACATTCACTCATTTGTGCACACACACAAACTACGTCTTTACCCTACTTCCTACTTCATCACCACATCATCCGCACCTGCAAATAGAGTGGAAGCCCGATTGAGTCCGGGGCCATGTGTGATGTTGCTTCTGCGTGGCCTTGAGCCTCTCCCAGCCTCCAGCCCATGGTAAAATGCAATCATTACTCAAGGAAGGAATAAATGCATGTACATCCAGGTGAAGGAACAGCCTCAGGAGTTTGGGTTTCTGCGTGTGTGGGCTCTGAGTCAGGCCAAGGGGAGTCAGTCACTTCCACTCCCTCACTCACTAACTACGTGACCTCGAGGACCGTGGTCTACCTCTCAGTATTCCTTGGGTGTCCACAGGACATTCACTGGGCCTGCTGGGCTGTCGTGAGAACTGCGCTGTGCAGGGCTCTGCACAGAGCCAGGCACAGCAGCCACATCCCCCTCCCACACCGTGTGCTACATGGCTGTGCCCAGGTCCCTCTGCCCCAGACAAGGATCTGGGTCGCAGCCTGTGGAGTTTGTGTCTGCTCACTGCACACTCCCCCACACCCAACCTTCATAGGTTTTGCTGAATTCATAAGCAAGGTTGTCAGGTTCCCTCCTCTTCCCTGCCTCCCGTATCTGGAAGGAGGAAATACTGACAAGCTCTGGCGCTGCCCTGTTCTCAGGCCTTGGAGCAGCGGCTGCTGTCTCACCAGCAATCTCCAATGGACACAGAGAAAAGAGTTACTGATTGACCTTTCTTTCCCTGCTTTGCAATCTCACTAAAGCATTTCCTTTCCCTGCCCCCATGCAGGAAGGCGAGAGCAGCATTACTCAGTTCCAGAGTCTGGGCTCTCTTCACACCGCAGGCCTGGAACCTGCAGCCAGTGGGGGTTAACACTTGCAGTGCCTCGGGGGTGGGGGGGCACCTGTGCTCTCTCTCCCACAGAAACACCGAGGCCTGCAAGATGGCAGAACTGCAGAGGGGCATGACACACACGGATGTCGGGGGAAGCAGGAAGAGAGCTACCAGATAAAATAGGAATGGCTTTTTAGTATAAGTATATCCCATGCAATATTTGAATTTCAGATAAACGAGTAATTTTAATATCTATGTCTCATGCAATATTTGAACTTCAGGTAAAAATGAATGATTTTTAGTATAAGTGTGTCTCTTGCAATATTTGAATTTCAGATTAATAAAAGAACTATTTTAGTATAGAATAGGTCCTATGTAACTAAAAAAACTTTTTCGGGGCCAAGCATGGTGGCTCACCCCTGTAATCCCAGCACTTTGGGAAGCCGAGGCGGGTGGATCACGAGGTCAGGAGTTTGAGATCAGCCTGGCCAAGGTGGTGAAACCCGATTTCTACCAAAAATAAAGAAAATTAGCTGGATGAGATGGCGGGTGCCTGTAGTCCCAGCTACTCATGAGACTTAGGCAGGATAATTGCTTGAACCCGGGAGGCGGAGGTTGCAATGAGCTGAGATCACATCACTGCACTGTAGCGTGGGCGACGGAGCAAGACCCTGTCTCAAACAAAACAAAACACAGCAGCAACAACAACAAACTTTTTCATTATTATTATGGGTTGAATAGCGTCCACCGATAAGTTTATGCCCACCCGGAACTTTAGAAGGTGGCTCTATTTGGAAATAGGCTCTTTGCAGAGGTAATTAGTTAAGATGAGGTCATGTTGGAGCAGGGCAGGCCCTAGGTCCAGTGACTGGTATCCTCATACGAATGACATGAAGACAGAGGAGGAGAGACACACAGGGAGGAGCCCACGTGAGGACAGAGGCAGAGAATGGAGTGATGCAGCCACAAGCTAAGGGACGCCTACAGCCCCAGGAGCAGAAAGAGGCAGGAAGGGTCCGAGAGCCTTCCAGAGGGAGCCCAGCCCTGACACCTTGACGTTGGCCTTCTGACCTGTACACTGTGATAATACATTTCTGTCATTTTAAGTGTCCCAGTTTGAGATGATCTGCTTCAGCAGCCACGGGGAAAGTGAATACAATTGCTTATGTAAAAGGCAAATTTAACTGGGCATCCTGTGTTTTTATTTATGAATCTGGCAGCTCTGCTGGAGAATGGTTCCCAGGAAGGAGCTAAATGGCCAGCTGGCCTCCCACGGCTTTGTGCTGCTCTTCCTGCCCTACAGTGTGGGTCGGGCATCCCTGCAGCTCTTGGAAGGCTCTGGCTGCCCCCTCCACGCACCTGTGTCGTCAACAGCTCCTGCCAACAGCAGATGCAACGCTGCACCGCCGGCGACTCCACAGTGACCCGGTGGAAGGAGTACCAGACCCCCTCCTTCAGATATTTCTGATGGCTTGAGACCCCCTGAGACCTTTAGCATGCTCTGGGGGATGTTAAGAGTCAGCTCCACCCCTGAAGTGAATAAAAGGACCAACATTAAATCTCTCGAAAACCCTGACACATGGGACTGGGCAGGCGAGAGATGCCATTGGATTGAGAAGAAACTGATAATAAAGAGAATTTCTCTTACACCCAAATGTCATGGCCTGAACTTGTTCCCACTGCAGATATTAAAGCATACACCAGCGTGATTTGTGCCTCCTGGTAGAACATTTTCCATTTTCTCCTTCCGGGAGTGAAATGTGAACCTCCTCTTGCCAGTCCCTGGAATGGTGGCTGCCCTGCGTCATGGTTGCTGAGAAATCTTCAAGCGGTTCTCAGGCACTAACACGGAGGCCTGGGTGCAGCTCCCTCAGCTTCCCGCACCGTCGGGAGGCATGAGGATGCAGTCGCTGAGCTCACCAAGCAGCTGAATAAATGCTAAATGCGCACGTCTGCGGGGGAATGCTTCCTCACATCTAATTGCCTGGTGATCGGGAGACCACCCACCGTCTGAATTGCCCTCGATTTGTGAAGAGCCCTGGCAGCTCTCCTGCAAGATTCAGCTTTCAAAAGGAGGAGGTTAATCATCCTGAATTACATTCCTGGGGTCCTCGTCTGTCCTGGACTCACATGAGGGCCTGGCAGGCTGTGAGGCTATTCACCCAGTTCGCCCCCAACATGTACAGTTCGCACCAAGCCAGCAGAGCTCCTGCCGCACCTTAGCACCAGCAGGGCCTGCGCCCTCCCCTGAAATCTTTCCAACAGCAAAGCAATGCAACGATTGGTGCCCAAACATAAAGGGGCAAAGAGGCCCCCCGCAGCCTGGCTTGTGACAGCTCCAAGCTGGCAGAAGCCTGCAGAAATAAGCGCTCCTCACAAATGGTCAAACAATTGCACCTCCCAATCCTATGCCGCAGTTTCCGAAGGAGGGGGCCCTCTACGTGCTTACAGGAAAGATGCTGATGGCATTTTCAAAAATGAGCAGCAGATTAATAGACTCCATCACATTTTTGCAAGTGAAAAAATGGCAGAACTGAATATGTGTTTAGCATACGTGCACGCACACACACACCCAGGTAGAACTACACTGGCTCTGATGTCTGCCTGTCTGGGTTCAAGGTCCTCCTCCCAACTCACTATTTCTGCTCACTTTTTGGTGCATGGCTTTAAAAAATTATTCTGTGCATGCTTTCACATCTGTGAAATGGGCACAATGGCAGCGTCTCCTCTACAGGTTGGCGCTGAGAACTGGGAGAGAAAGCATGGACAGTGCTCAGCCCAGCGCCTGGCTCTGGTGAGCTTCACTGCAGACACCCCCTCCAAAATACCTTTGTCTCTACTGTGATTTTAAATTAGTTACAAGGTGGAGGTTTCATTTGATAATTTTAAAAACAGACTAATGTCCATCAAACACTTTTTTTCCAAAGCTCATTGAACAGCAGAAATCCCCATTATAACTCCTTTTTCAGTGCACATCAGAATAACTAGATATGTCTTGAATCAGGTGTCCTATAAGCTCTGAGACTTGGGCTAATTCCTTTTTTGATGCCCCCACAAAGGTATTTCCTCTTGAGACCTCAACCAGGTCTCTGAGTCCTTTTAGCATCTTTGAAGGAGGTGCAGTTCCCACAGATCATCTCCTGATGAGCCAATCCATGGACAGCTCCAGGTGGAGAGGTACCATTTGCACTCCTAAGTCTTTGCTTCTTAGATGTATCACCCTATTTCTAATCTGAGATTATTGGGACTTTAATGATCTCAGTGTCATGAACATAAACAGCTCCCTAGGACTGGATGTCTTGCAGGTGCCCCAGTCGCCCTGCGTGGCAGCAGAGTCTGAGACAGAGGGAGGTTCATCACAGCCCACCTGCCTGGCTCTGACAGCCCCTCCTCCATCAAAGCTCCAAGCACCCCATCACTACCTTCTCACATGACACCTGTGAGAATCAGTAGGGTCCCCTCTTGATTTTAGCCTTCTAACATCTCTGTGAAAAGGAAGGCATCCTTGCAGATGGAGAGATTCCCACAGACTAGGGTTTTCCTGATGTCACTCAGCTCCAAACAGCTGAAGAGGTAGGCTTTGAACCTAGATCCTGAAATCCATATTCCATCATCTTCTATATCAGACACGATACAACACCTAAAAAATATGTGTGCAGGGCAACTTCCAGCACTGAACTGGCTGTTAAAAGTTGTCAAAGATGTATCCTGAACTTGAACCTGTTTTGGAAGAAAGTTCAGACTCATTAATGTTTAATAAAAATCTGCCATTTTCCCCATTTGCTAATCTGATCTCTGGAGGAAGTTGGGAAGGGCCTCTCCGAAGGTGCCTGAGTCCTCCTTGGATCTAACTGGGAGAACGAAGCTTCCCACAGAGCCCCAAGGTGTCAGCCCTGCCACAGCACACGGCACTTCCAGCTCCATCCTCCGGCTGTGACCAGCACCATTTTAACAAGCTTTAAGGCTAAGGTTCCCTAAATCGCCCCCTTTCCCATCTTTAAAAAAAAGTGAGAGAGGTTGCCTGCAGAAAATAAAAAGCTGCTTCGAAGTAGTAATTCCCTGGAAACAGAATCGGCCTCCTGGGTGGTGGAGGCAGCCTCTCTGTGATTCTCCTTGAATAGGTGCTGCCGTTGGTATTTAAAGTTGTCAAAATGCTTCGTCTTTTCCCATTAATGTAACACAGATCCCAAGATACCAAGAGTCCTCGGGCTGGGGTGGAATATTTACTTCGTTCATTATGAAATAGAGGATTCCACGCCGATGGTCGGTCCCTAAAATGCCCATGGGTTTTGCGGGCTCTTTTTCTTTCTCCTCTCATCATTTGTCAAGTTCACGCAACTGGATTTCTTCAACCTTCCCAAGCAGTCTTTTTCGTATGAGCTCAGCAGGTGCCTCCAGTCCCCAGGACAGCTGTGCCTGCCCCAGAGATGTGGGCACACTTCTTGTCCCTGCTGTGTCCCTGTCTGCTGGGCAGCTGGCCTTCTTCTTCCTGAAGCTGAGACCTGGGGGAGGGGGTGCCTGGAGAAACGAGAGGCTTTGGAAGCGTCAGGTGACAGGGTCTGGCTGTGGTTTACATTCTTAACCTTAATTTTAACAAGTATCTCAACCCCCTGGAAAATTGCTTCTCTACAATAATAAACAGAACCTGCAGTGAGTCTGCGGCAGGCTCCCAAGGCCGGGCGGGGCTGGGGACCATTCCCAGTAAGCTCTGGGGGGCCTAACAGTAGTCAGGGACGCGCACATGCACCGGGGAGGGTTCGGGGGCTGCTCCAGCCCAATTGGCCCTAATTTAGTGGAGGTGCAGTGGAGTTGGTGTGGCCACCTAAGGTTTTGAGTTACACATAAGCAAGTCAAATAGCACGTAAGTAATAGAGGTAGCGTGTTACAGGGGAAAAGGGGCTGCTGTCTGCCCGCCTGCCTGTCTGGTCTGTTATTCATCAAGCCAGTGTGGTGCCTTCTGTGGCTTGTTCATCTTTGTTCATAGCTCCAAAGTTAGCCAAGGCCTGTTGACAAGATTTGGAAAAAAGATGCTGAGATCCTGGTCCTGAGAAACAGGGTGTTGCCATGGAGACACCATTCATTCATGAGCATTCATCAAGCACTTACTACATCACAAATGGTCATAGCACATAAGAGAGCTTATGTGCTAAGCTCTCTTCTAGGCAGAGGGGGTCTGCAGTGAATGGAAACTCAATGAAATATGCCCTTTCGAAACTCGCCTTTCAAAATGTGGTCCGTGACTGGCAGCATCTGCATCTGCAGAAGCCTCTAGAAATGCAATCTCAGGCACCACCCCAGACTGCAGAGCTGGAGCTGGACTTTTAACAAGATGCCCCAGTCCACTTGCATGGGACGTAAGGTTTGAGGAGCATTGCACTAGGCATGAAGAGAAGATCTAGGATGGAAGATCTGAGTAGCCCCGGCAAAGCAGAGTTGCTCTCCAGCAGTGTGCGGGGCAGCCAGGGTGCAGGGTGCGCTCAGCAGTGGCCAGAGCGTGGGGAAGCCTGGCTGGTTAGGTGAGCCAATAGCCATGGTGCAGGACAGCCTAGAGATGCATGTCTTTCCCCTGTGACATAAACAAAGTGATGGTCCCCAAATGATGTCCACATCCTAATTCCTGGAATCCATGAATGTGACCTTACCTGGCAAAGGGACTTTGCGGACAGGATGAAGGACCTTGTGATGTGAAGTTCATCCTATATTATACTCACAGGGTCCCCTGTGAGAAGAATGCGGAAAGGTCAGACAGGAGAAGGTGAAAGGGTGGCAGGAGCAGAGATTGGAGTGGCATGGCCACAAGCCAAAGGGTTCAGGCAACCTCTGGAGGCTGAAGGGACAAAGGTGGGTCCTCCCCCAGAGCCTGCAGAAGGAACCAGCACTGTGGATGCCTTGACTTGAGCCCCATAAGTCTCAGTTTGGACTTCTAACTTTCATCACTGTGAGAAAATATATTTGTTGATTTAAGTCCCTGACTTTACAGCAACAGGAAACAGGTACACTCTATCAACGGAGGCTTTCAGGTGATACACATATAGAAGTCTTCTCTGCTTAGGGAAGGGTCCCAGCATCCATCTCTATTCACTTCTTAAACTGGTCCTGAGATCAGCCAAACTCAAGGACAACAGACTCAGGCTGCTCACATCCCCATGGGCACAAAAAGTTCTGGAAGGAATATCTAAAGTGTTGTGTATGAGAAATGACAGCATTAAATAAGAAGCCTCCAGGTTCTGTGTCTTATGCCTCCTCAGGGCTCACAAAGCTCCTAGTGTTGGGTTCTGCATACAGTTGGTGCTTAATAAAGCATCCGTTGACTGAGGTCGCATTAGCATCCACGCTGAGTTCTCCGTCCACTCCAGCTGAGGCCTCTGATCCATGGAGGCTTCTGTCCAAGAAACAGACCCCGCCCCTGCTCTCCCCTGTTTGCTCCTCATATGCTGGCTTCCTAAGCTTCTACTCCAGGTCTTCTCACGCTCCTCCTGCCCTGGAAATCTTGTCCTCCACCACTGCACCCATCACTGCCTCTCTCCCCAGCCTGCTGCTCTCTCCTGAGTCCTGATGTCCCTGCCTGGACTCCCAGCACCATCTCATTCCTCTTTTTAATCCCTCTCCTGCCTGGCAATCCCCAGGAGTCATTTCCAGCTCATCCTTCTTTCCACCTTCTTTCCACCCAGCCCAGCAAAGGGACCTGCCAGTCACACTCCCAAATGTCTCTTCGATCCTGGAAGCACCTTATCACCACCACCCTGCTCCTGCACTCCCACTCGTCCCCTGCAAGCTGTGATGTCCTCCCACCCCTGATCACAGCCATGTCCCCCTTAAGAGGCTCTCCATTTCCCTCAAGAGAAAGCACAAAGATTCGTCAAGATCAGCGCCTGCTTTCCCCTCCAGTCTTCCTCTCCCACACCCCACCCCACGGACTCCCAGCTCTTAGGAACTCACTCAGAGATGTTTAATACAGGGATACCTGTTTGTGCTAGGAGGTTTTGTTCTTTCTCTTATCTTCCTTCAAATTGGTATTCTCATTTACAAATGCTAAGTGTCTCCGCCCAGTAAGAAGTAAACTTCTGAAAAATAACCATAAGCCATCAGGCACATATGATGTAGCAGGAATCATGCCCACTAATTTACATAAAATGTCTCATTTTAGGCTGAACATTCCAAGGTTCTTTCAGTTTCTAGGTCTGTCATACTTTCTTTCTCCTTGGGGTCTTTTACCTGCAGGAATCACTAGCTAAAACCTCCTCCCCAACCCCACCTCTGCGAGGCCAACACCTCGCCGTCCTCTGGGTCTGGAATCCATGGTCTCGTCCTTCAGGACAATGAGGAGTCCCTGAAATTCACTCTCTTGGTGCCCTGTATTTACTCCTTTCTTTTCCCCAAGGGGAGGACACGTACCTGTTCTGTGCGGTGAGAACCCTTCCCTCCTACCCGTCTCTCCTCTCTCCACCTCAAACTCTCTCTCCCCCAGTAAAAAGGGGGAGAAGTCATACAGCTATTTTGTTTTTTTATTAATTTTTTTTTGAAATGGAATCTGACTCTGTCACGCAGACTGGAGTGCAGTGGCACGATCTTGGCTTACCGCAGCCTCTCATGCAGCTATTTTGAGCAGAGACACCTGACACAGGTGCAGGATCACTTGGCTCAATGTCCTAGAGGCGAGATCTGTTCTGTGCCTCTTCTTGGAGCAGCTCCCATCTTCACTGCTGGACATTCAGCACCTCAGCCTGCACCTGGACAGGTAAGCTATGTCTGTCCTTCCTCACGAGGGTCCAGCCACCTTCTGTTCTGGCAGACACAGGGAGAAGGCGAGGGAAGCACAGGCTATCCCAGAACACTATGTCTTTCCCAGAGGACTTACCTTGGACGCATCAATAACCCCACTCATGAATGAGGCTTCCATCCTCATCTTGAGATACACATAAGTATTTTTAAAATTTGCTTATTTATTGACTTATTTCTCAACCATGAGAAACTAAACAGGAGGAGGGTAAGTTTGGCACCCTCAGTCTTTGTTAAAGCTTGGATAATTACCTCTCCTTTTTACTAGACTTAACCTTTCATCAGTACACGATTTCTATCAGTCTTGTTGACCACTGTGTCTTCAGCAGGTAGCACAAGGCCTGGAATCAGGTAGGTGAATAGGCTTTGCTGAATGCATCGATCCAGGTTCCAATCAATATAAGCAAACAGCTTCTCGAGGGCAGATGACCACAGAAGTCACCAACCACCAGGCTGGATCTGAACCTGTGACCTACTGGAATATTCCACTACCCACATCCGCCCACCTCCCCTGCCAGTAAAAGCCAATTTGTAAAATTACCCAACAGTCCAGGCAGACAAGCACAGGGATTGTTGGCTGGTGCTTGTGTGCCAACACAGCATGAAATACCTGTTTCTCAAGGATCGGGAAGGCCGACTCTGTGCTGTGGGCTGCATCTTCCTGCTCCCCTGAAGTTTTCTAAACAACCCACTGGCCCAACACCAGGGAAAGGAAATGCATTTCTTCCTAGCTATGTGTAAAAGAGCTTTAGGGTTTGGGATCTTTGTATGCAACAGGCACCTCCTCTTTCTTTTCATAAGTAGCCTTGGCCACCTCATTATTAAGCGAGAGAGGCTAGGAGGCCAGTGGTACCCATGTTGTGGAGCTGCATGGAGGCTGAGTGGGTGGAGTGAGAATTTGGACATAAATGCTGAGCTCGCTGTTGGGTACGTGCTGCTGTCTGTAATCTGTTCACACTCATCAGCCTCATTACCACTTAGCTTCCCCCAGCACACGCACCCTGACCTACAACCCCTGTTGTAATCCCTACTTTCAGATGAGGAAACTGAGGCTCAGAGAAGGAATGACCTTGCCCAGGGTGGCACAGCTTTTCAGCAGATGGAACAGAGCCTTAGCCCTCCAGGGAGTCTGATGTTACACCTAGAACCTTAATCTGTGCCTTGGTCCAGCGTGATGGGGTTGAGGGGGCTGTGCTGAGACTACAGAGCCCCAGGTTCAAGTTCCAGCCTTAGGCAGCTTCAAGCAACTCACCTTACCCACCACCCCATGCCTCAGTTTCTTCACGTGTAAAATTGGGAGCACTTTCAAGCAATGTTACGACTTCTCCCAGCTCTAACAATACCCATGCCCAAAGGGGCTGCAGACATGATGGTGTTTGTTTTCCAAATCTGAATGTGCCCCCCACATCTCCATGCCATACAACTTCTCAGACAAACCAACTCACGTCTTCCTATTGGCCCCATGCACCCGTGGGATCACAGCAGATGTAACATCCTGACATCACACTTAGAAAACTTCCCCCATCTGGATTTCTGCAACCCACAGGGAGTCATTTGCCAAACATGTTTTACAGAACATGAGCCTGCTGCACTCTGACTCGTGGAGTTGATACAACCCACCTTTTCCCTGAGCGCATCACTCTGGCCCATGCATGCTGTCTGGCTGGGGAGAGAGAAGCAAGACTACTCACGTCAGGGGCGGAGGGTAGCAGAAAATGGTAGCAAGGTCACACGTTGCTAAAAATGTAGGGGTGGAACATGGTGATAACAGACACACGACAGGGGTCAGCGTATAGTGGAGAAGAATTTGAGTGTCAGGCCAGTTAGTGCTGTCAGGAGGAACATTGAGAAGCGTTTCCATGTATCACCACTCACTTTCCAGACGATGTTCAAGAGGGGAAGAGACAGTGGACGTCACTGTGGCCAGTGAAGTTGGGAGGGCTTTGGAGGCTCCAGAGTCATGACACATGTTTTGAACATTGTAGCCAAACCCCTCCATGCAGAGGGTAAAATGCCCGCTTTCTCTGGAGCACAACTTTTTAAAAAATTATTTGTTTTTCAAAAATTGTGGTAAAATGTACATAACATAAAATTTACCATCGTAACTATTTTTAAGTGTATAGGTCTCTGGCGTTAGCTATAGTCATACAATTGCACAACCATCCCCACCATCTGCCTCCAGAAGTTTTTCATCTTCCCAAGCTGAAACACTGCCCCCACTAAACGGTAACTCCCCGTCTCCATCCCCCAAGGCCCTGGCACTCACCCTTCTATTTCTTTTCCTTTTTTCTTTCTTTCTTGTAATCACTCTTCTCTTTCGTTCTTTCTTTCTCTCTCTCCTTCCTTCCTTCCTTCTTTCTTTCTTTGACTAAGTTTTGCTCTTGTTGCCCAGGCTGGAGTGCAATGGCACAATCCTGGCTCACTGCAACCTCCACCTCCCAGGTTCAAGCAGTTCTCCTGCCTCAGCCTCCCGAGGGGCTGGGATTACAGGCGCCCACCGCCACACCTAGTTAATTTTTGTATTTTTAGTGGAGACAATGTTTCACCATGTTGGCCTGGCTGGTCTCAAACTCCTGACCATAGGTGATCCACCCGCCTTGGCCTCCCAAAGTGCTCGGATTATTGGAGTGAGCCACTGTACTCAGTCCCTTCTACTTGATTCTGCCTACTCTAGATACTTCATAAAAGTGGAATCATACAGCATTTGTCTTTGGTGAGTCGCTTCTTTCTTTTGCGGAACGTCCCCAAGATTCATCAGTATTGTAGCAGGTGTCTGCACTTCATTCCTTGTTAAAGCTGAATAATCTTCCATTGCACGGAGGCGCCATTTTCTTTATTCGTTCATCCGTCGATGGACACGTGGGTTGTTTCCACCTTTTGGCTGTTGTCAGTAATGCTGCAGCAATTCCCAGGCTGGATGAGAAATTGGTAGTCTAAGAAACTGCTTGGCACAGCTGTCCCTAATCTATAGGGAGTCGTTGCGGGTTCACAGAAAACCCACAGGACTTTGGAGCCAAAATAATCTGGTTTCCAATGCTTGACTGGCCAGCTGCAACTTTAGGCTAGTTTAATCCTCCTGAGTCTCATGTTGCTCATCAGGAAAATGGGAATTACAGTAGACAGGACTGGTCGCTGTCCCAGCATCCACACCACCTCCTACTTCCTGAGTAAATCCTGAATTTTTTTTTCAACTGTCTCCCACTCTCAGGTGATCTCAAGGGGCTGAGTTCCAGGGATGGGGCCCCCAGTGAAGTCAGCAGGCAAGCCCCGCCCCCTTGCCAATGATTGGTTCAGGCTCACAGGCTTCAGCCAATCGGATCTTGGCAGTCCCTTCGCAAGTGTTGCTATTGTTAGGACCTTGATCTGAGCCGCCCAATCAGGGAGAGGATGGGCTTTTACTCCAGGTTGGAGAAACTGTCCTCCCCGGAGCTGGGAAATGAACAAGAGTCTGAAGCTGCTTATGCTGCCGCCATCCTGCAACCACGAGGGGAGGAGCATGAGAACGAAGCCCAGGCAGAGAGGAAAGGCAGTCCTAAAAGGGTCACAGAAACGGAGCTGGGGCCTGATTATCCTCCCCAGCTTGGTGCACACTCACACTCACACATTGACTCTGTCTGTGGACTGAGAATCAGAATATTCAAGCAGAACATCTCCTTAAATGGCAGTGACCTTACCTGAAATTTAACAGGACCCAAAGAACTGAATTTACCTGTCTAACGTCAACCAGGAAGGCTGTGTGCTTTCAAGCCCACCACCGACCAATTCAGCTGCCGCCTGTATGATGCTGGGTTCACACACATGGGTGCACAAGCTCCCCGGCACACACACATATGCACGCACCTGCGTGCATGCATACACACAATTAGTTTCAGGGATTAGACCTCAGAGTAATAGAGGGCCTCAATTATCCTTCATAGCTGTGAAACAGATGGCCTATGAGCTAGTCACTGGAGTATTGCTTGAAACAGAGATTTATTACAGAAAAAGCAGCCTGTACAAAATTTCCTATGATTAGTGTTACTGCTGATTCTGAAATAAGACATCATTGAAAGTGCACCAAAAATGATCAATGCAGGGACTGAACAGAGAAGCGGAGTGGAAGAGAAGCCAAATGAAGAAGGAACATGTATTTTTTCAGCCCAGAGCTTCATCCATTTTCAGCAAAGCAAAGATTTCCTTTAGGGGTGAAGGGAGAATCCTAGGTCTTTCTATTCCATTTCTGGGCATAACCAGACACCAAAATCATCACAGAGGAAGCTTGAAAACAGGCACCTATGACAGATGAACACCACTTACTGAGGTCACAGTTCACCTTTCTGCACAAGCGCTGATGACTTTGCTCTCTGTCTGGAAGGACTTTGTCTCTGTGCTGCTTGTCCTCCAGCCTCTTTGGCCCATCCTTCCACACCCAACTCAAGGGCTATATTCAGCCTTCATCTTTAGAGGGATGCACAGGGACAGATGTGTCCATGGGACCCCAGCACACAGAGTGACCATTCAGAGCTTACTCTTTGAGGGTGTCGAGTCATTTCCCTGTGCCCTGACCTCCACGATGAGTTCCCTCCTTCCTTGCTGACTGTGGCATTGCATGGTATAAGTGATTGTGTATAAGACAGGTTATAGGGTTCATTTTCTGATAATCCATGGGTTTTATATTTCTGCCAAAAATGTTAAGTGGGCAATCTTATATATACATCTGCCAGCTTGAATGGACACAAGGCATCTTGTGCTGAGAGCCATGATGGGGCCATCCCTGGAGTCTGCAGGGAAGCAGGCAGCAACTGATGACTGGCGTTCGTCCTGGGAGGAAGGAAGGCAAGAAGCAGCCAGTGCTTCCTGTTCTTGGTACAACGTTATCCTGCCACAAGGTGGACACTCCCACGTTTAACCCTAAACTGACTTGTTCCTGGCCACCAACCACTCCCACATCCCCAAACCAGAGGGGCGACTTAAAGCAGTGCAGTGACCTGCCCGAATCACTTGAGCTCTTGCTGAAATGCAGGTCCTGAATCAGGGCCTCCAGGGTGGGGCCTAAGACTCTGCATTTACAACCAGCTCCCAGGATATGTCTGAGGACCATGCCTTGGGTAGTGAGGACCTAGAGTGAGTGAATGAAGAGAATTTACACACAAGCCCAGCACATTCTAATGAGGAAGGTGACACCACTCGCCCCTCTATCATTCACCAGCTTAGGACAGCTGGGGACCTCATGGCCATCCTCAGTCAGCCCCAACTTTCAGGCCAGGGCCTACTGTCTTTGATGAAACCCCTCTATCCCTCTCACGCCTTTGCGCCTGTTACTCTCCAGCCCAGAATCCCCTGGGAGGTGCTGGACCTCTCAAGCTTGGGTTTGCTCGTCACTGTGTCTTCTTCTTCGGTACCCTGGGAGCTGTCCATGTGGACTCTCAGTGGTCCCTGCTCTCTGGCTTCTGGCAGGGGGTCAGCAAGGCCAGGCAGGCAGGGACATCCCCCTCCCCAAATGGCTCTCGTGTCTTTTGGAGAACTCTGATGGGCAGGAGGCAGGGAGCATGATGAAGGGCCAGTGCCTGGTGAAGGAGGGCTGCTGCTATTGTTTGTTAGAACTCTTTGTTACTTTTATTAAATCTGGAGGCTCCAGCTCAGTTCCCTCCTCCACGAAGCCTGCCTGGCTTATCGCGACCTTCCTTAATATCTTTCTTCTTTGAATGCATTCAGTGAATAATTTGGCCTTATTTTGAGCTATCTTTTTTCTTTCTCCTTAGCTGCCTCCAAGAGTCAGTCTGGTCCCCTCGACATGACAAGAAGCTTCGATTCACTCTCAGAGTAAACTTTCTCCAGTGAGGAAAGCCACAAACTCCATCTGAAACTCAATTAACTCAAAAATAGTTGGAAAACAGTCTGTTTCTTTATGTCTCTTCCAGTTTTGGTAATTAGTGAGTGTTTGGGAAAATGTCTTAAAATAGTAAAAAACTTTTTAAACAAGCTTTATTGAGATATAACTCAAGTACCCTACAATTCACCCATTTAAAGTGCACAATTCAATGGGTTTTAGTATATTCACAGAATTGGACAACTTTCAATACAGTCAATTTTGGAATATTTTTATCAGTTCAGAAAGAACCTGTGTACCCATTTACAGTCACCCTTCCTTATCTTGTTTTGAGTCTACATTTAAAGCTCAAGGCAGGAAAAGTCCATTACGAATGTAAATCCCAGGACATATTTTTGTTTGCATTATCTGCGATTCTGATCCCTTTTTAAAAACATACTGGCTAAGTTTCAGGAGAATCAAACCAATGGCATGAAACCTACCTGTTTTGCAGAATGTCCCAGGTCATCTGCATCCTTGCACACCTGAGGGTTGAAGCCTCTTCCCTCCACTAGAGGGCGTGGCATCGTGCCATCTGCAGCTCCACCTGGCTCTCCCACGCCTCTGGCCTCACCCCTGTCAGAGGTAAGAGCTGGTTCCCGCCAGTCTGGAAGGAGACTTAAGCTCTGCCTCCTATGTTGTAACAGAGCTTGGGAAGGAAGCTTTCACTTGTGAGCCAAAAGTGAACTCAAAAGGGCAGTGTGGAAACAAAGAAAACCCTGTATGCTGAAGATGGCAAAGATAATAATAATACTGCCATTGATCAAATATTTGCAGAGTGTCTGGCCTGCCGCTAAGAACATTACACACATATCTGGTTTAATCCTCCCGATGACCTTCGGAGGTGGGTCTTATTATTTTGCCCAACTTTTCTGGTAAGGAAGCTTAGAGGAAGAGCTTTAGTAACTGCCTGGAGGGTCTGCCCTAATCTTCCCATCAGTCTAATGATCTTTTTGGATAGAGGGAGGGACCAGTCCAAACTGGATGATCTTCTGAAGTCTTCAAAGCTCTAGAATCTGAGAATTCTGAAATCTACAAAATCTGAATCATAGGACGCCCTTCGAAAAAAAGCACTGGATCCTTTTAAACCCAAAATGCAAGGGAAATGTGCATTCGGGGTGTGTGGAGAGACTCTAGTTTTAACGTAAGTCAGGAATGTCTGGTATGTGCTCTCTCAAGCTCTGTGAGCCTGTCCCCAGAACAGCCTTGGTGAGTCTGGCCCCAGCTATGGGTGGCCACCTGGGCTCCCACCTGTCCTGAGGTTTACTGTACCCCACCTGCAAGCATGAAGCCCAGAAGCTGCCATCAGCCTTTGGTCTTTGGCCCAGGCCCTTAGCTGTGAACTCACATTATTAATTTTAAAGACATTGATGTGATTAGCAGTGGTGTCTCATGTGACCAAGATTCCCAGGGGCTGGAGACAGGACTCCAGATGTGGCAAGGGTGAGGGGAATCCCTTTCTTCACTTTTAAATGGAGTGAGCCAATAGCAGAGGCATGGAATCAACCTAGGTGCCCATCAATGGCGGATTGGATGAGGAAAATGTGGTCCATACACACAATGGACTATTACGTAGCCATAGAAAAGAATGAAGTTGGGTACTTTGCAGCATCATGGATGCAGCTAGAGGCCATTATACTGAGCGAATTAACACAGGAACAGGAAACCAGATATTGCGTGTTCTCACTTGTAAGAGGAAGCTGAGCACTGAGCACGCATGGACATAAAAATGGGAAAAATAAATACTGGGACTAATAGAGACGGGAGGGAAGGAGGAAGGCAAGGACTGAAAAACCGTCTATTGGGTGCTGTGTTCACTGCCTGAGTAAAGGGACCATCTGTACCCCAAATCTCACCATCATGCCATATTCCCATGTGACTAAACTGCACAGGTACTCCCTGAATCTAAAGTAAAAGCTGAAACCATTAAAATAAAATAAAACAAATTTTAAAGTGGAGTGAGCCTCACTTTATAGCAGCCATTCAAGTGGAGTGTGAAAGTCTGTTCTGGGTGCAGAGCCTATGGTTGACACTAACCCCACTGAGCCCATGAACCCCCACATGTGCCTTCACTCTCACCCGGAGCCCCCCTCAGAAGTGTCCCCGTCACACCACTTCTGAAGTCTCAGAACATCCCAGGTGGTGTGACCAGCTGTGCCTCTTCTCCCATGCCACTGCTGTGTGAGAAAACCTGACCTTCAGAGAGAAAAAACAAAATTCTAAGTAGGGCGTAAGCACTGCAGACAATTTAGAAGATACAAATAAGGAGCAGAGAGGAAAGAATACTCAGCAGAAGTTAAGCACTTGGGCACATGATTTGGTGCAGCCACTTTGGGAAAGAGCGTGGCAGGTCCTCACAACGTAACACCCAGAGCCACCCTGGGACCCAGCGAGTCACTCCCACCTGTCTACTCAGGAGAAATGAAAACGAACTTTCATGCAAAAATAAAAATAAAACAAATAATGTTTTGCAAACTTGTAAACAAATGTCCGCAGCAGCTTGTTCACGATAGCCAAAAGTGAGGACAGCCTAACTACCCACCGATGATGCACAAAGTGTGGTCTTTTCATACAACAGAATGCTCCTCAGCCACAGAAAGGAGGAAGTGCGGACACCCGCGTCTCAAAAACATGGTGCCGAGTGAAAGAAGTCAGACGTGGAAGCCCACATACCGGTCTTCAGGAGGCGCAGCAAGTGCAGGCTGCACATACGTGGTGCGTGAGTTGCAGTGCTGTGAAAGCGGTGCCTTTCAGTAGGGCCCGTGCACTTGACCCCATCCCCCATGGTATTTAAGACAACATGTTCTCATGGCAACCCTGGGATGACTCCAACTTTACAGACCCAAAGAGGCTGAGTGATGTGCCCAGGGCCCCACAGTGCACCCACACTGAACCCATGACCCTCCCTGCCCTGGGCTGGCTCTCCATGGCCCCCTTGACTCATCACTCACCCCCAGTCTGAAGGCCCAGCATGGGTATCTCAATCCCTGCTCACTCATTACTCTCCATCAGCACCATTCTAACCATCACCCAGTTCTCCCACGGGACATGACACACAGGCTAGACTTAGTTTCAGGACCTGTCGCTGTCCACTGGAGATTAATTCATTCCCCAAAAAACAAGAGGGAAGGAGGTTCCTCAAAGGCCCCAGACACAGAGCCGGGCCCCAAGCACAGCAGTGAAAGGGGAGGTACCCACGGCCCTGCCAGCATCTTCTGGGTGCCCGGCAAGGCTGGCCAGTTGAACTGGGAGGGCTCATCCTGCTCAAATATTAATCAAAAAAGAAAGCACAGCGAGGCGTTGGTGGCTCATGCCTGTAATCCCAGCACTTAGGGAGGCAGAGGCAGGAGGATCGCTTGAGCCCAGAGTTCAAGACCAGCCAGTGCAACAAATTCCACAAAAAGAAAAAGAAAAGAAAAAAAAAGAAAGCAATAATGCAACAGATGATTTTCTAAAGCCAGGGAGACAATGACCCTTCTGTGACTTAAATTCTGAGCAGAGCTACAGCTCCAAGGGACGAAAGTCAGAGGAGCAGAGCCGCTGGAGGCGCGACTTTTCACCAGCTTCATTCTCTTACAGTGAAGTGTTAGGTCCCTTCAGTAGCTAGAAGGCCCGGCACTGTCGGCCATGCCTCTCTGAAGATGCCAGGACCTCAGGTGCTTTCTCAGCCGAACCAGAGAGGGTGGGGACTAAAGCCCACCCTTTGGACAGGCTGAGAGGGTACGTTGAGCCTGTGATCTGCTCGGCACACAGAAAAGGGCCCTGTCTAAATCCTGTGTCCGTTGGGATCTGCACCATGGAAAGGGAAGAAACAGGGCTGTCCTGCCCTTTGGCACCTCGAAGCTGGGTATTCCCAAGCCCATGGGTCCTCAGGCTCGTTGTTGCTCAGTGTCCCCCTGGGCAATGGGGCTGCCCAGAGCTCCCTTGGCTTTTGGGCGTGACCTCTCTATAGAGTATGCTCGGGACTGAGGCCAGCAGGGTGGGGCTGGCTTGGCGGCTCAGAGATTCCCCTGAGGGAAGCCGTGGGAATAACAGCCAGCGCCAACAGAGCGGTGCTGCAGGCAGGCCCCTTAGGCGCTGTCTCAGCGAATCCTCCCAGCACCCCCCCTGAGCAGGTCCTGCTGCCACTCACCTCTCGTGATGCCAGCCCTGGGGTGCCCAGCCTTGTTCCCTACAGCTCATAAGGAGGGAAGATCTGAACCCTCCCTGGACCTCTGCGTGTGGCCCTCGTGGGAAGGCCACATGCACTGCCATCAAGACCGCCTCTGAGGTGGGAGATCTCATCAGCAGACATCCCAGTCCAGCCACGCCAGCACCTCAACCAGCCTCTCTGGGAGGCGCCGGCGTCCTCGGCCTTCGTTCTTCCCTTCAGGGTCATGACTGCGGGTCCAGCCACGAGTGCTGAAAGTTCATGGTCGCAGTGGATGGACCAAGGTTCCCCAGCCCAGATGGCAGGCATCAGGGCCAGACCCTGGGGGTTTCAGCTCCACAGGGGATACACTTGTCATTTAGTGAGCCCTGAGGCATATGTGTGTGTATATGTGTACATGTGTATGTGTGTGGTATATGTGCGAATGTGTGTAAATGTGTATACATGTGTATTTGTATATGTGTATATCTGCATGTGTGTGTTGTGTGTGCACGTGTGTATGTGTGTTCTGTGTATGTGGAGCATGTGTGCACGTGTGGGTACACGGTTTGTGTGTACATGCATGCGAGGGTATATGTGTATGTGCCTGTACATGTGTGTAAAGTGGGTCAAGGGGTTGTTACCAAGACACAGGGGGTAAGACGTATGCGATGTACGTCTGCTCTTGCTGTGCAGCAGGGCTTGTCCGGGCTTTCCTCATGGACCAGTACCCAGAGCCATGTGGTACCGTGGCCGCCGTGTGCGCAAACACACAGAATGAGTGACTGATGAGATGACTCTCACAGCAGAAGACCAGCTGCCAGGTGCCCTCGGGGCCAGCGGGCACTCCATGGTCACTCCCCCCCTGCCCAGGGCAACACGGACACAAGCCCAGGTAACGCACCCAGCTGCAGGGGTCCAGGGGTGGAGCAGGGGAGCTACCACAGCACTCACGGTGGTACAGCGGGGTGCTCGGGAGGGAGGAGGGGGAGTGCTGGCACCGGGAAGCCCTGGCCCAGACCTGAGCCCCCTGCTGTGTGACACTAAAAAGTCACATAACCTCTCTGAGCCTCAGCTCTCCCATCTGTCCAAAGAAACAAAGGGATGGGGACAGCTTGGCAGAGCCCCTCCCATGTGGCATTATCTGTAAAAGAGAGTTTATGATCTTTTCTTCAAAGAGCTGCTGTAAGGATTAATTGAGCAAATGGCTAGGTAAGTCCATGACAGACACGCGTGTGTGCCTGTGCATGTGTGCACATGTGCACGTGTGTGGAATCTAACGTGGAGCCTGGCGTGTAGCAGGCACAGGTGCAATCAGTGTTGTTCGCTCATGTATTTTCCCAGTGCAGGCTTATTAAGCTCCTGCTACGTGCTTGGTGATGCTCCAGGTACTGGGGATACAGAAGCAAATGAATGTGCACACCCTCGGCTCGCGTGTAGTCAAAGTCCAATGTGGGAGTCAGGAAACAAGTGAGGGAACAGACAAGCAAATACTGTGTGTTCGGTCATGACAAGTGCCGTAGAGAAAAATGTACACACAAATAAATCCCAGGTGAGGGATGGAAGGTGATTCACTTTGGGGAGACTCTGTTTAGATGTGGGTGGTCGGGGGAGGCCTCTGGAAGGTGGTACCATCTGACCCCAGATCTGAATGACAGGAAGTAGGCAGCCACACAGAGTTCTGGAGGGAGAGCATTCCTACTGCTGGACCAGCAGATACAAAGGCCCTTAAGTGGAGCATTCCTGTGGCCCCAAAACATGCCAGATGGCCAGGGCACATGGCTCAGACATTGGGCACTCAGGTTAGTGACACACCTGGCACCTTTCTGGGCCCTGAAGCCACCATCTCCAGCCTCATTGCTTCCCCTCACCCTTAGGGACGAAGAAGGCTGTTACTGCCAGTGGCCAGCGTCAGGCTGCACCTGGATGTAATTTCTCCCTGGTGTTAATTGGCAGAGGGTGGGAGTGGGGAGAGAGGAAAACAAAGCTCCAAAGTTCGGCTGTTCTTCGCGGGAACGCCGTGTCCGGAGCACCAAGGTGGGGGCCCTGTGGCCGGGAATGGATGCCCCACATCGGCCTCATCATCTCATTAAATCAAATTAATGGGCCCGGCGGGAGTGCCGGCCCCGAAACAGGCCGCTTCCCGGCCGCTCAGGAGTAGCCTGTCTTGTTTCCCTTCAAAAATAATTTCTTTAATGTCTTGACAGAACACCCCTCTCTTCTGGGTTACCCAAAGTTAGCAAAAACCTGACCTGGTGTGTGGTGTGCCATCTCCACTGCCTTCACTTCTCCCTTCCTGTTCCGTGTGAAGGAAGGGGCAGCAGATAACGCCATGTGGGAGGGGACTCTGACAAGCTGTCCCCATCCCTTTGTTCCTTCGGACAGCTCTGAGCACCCCTCCAGCCTCCTCCACCCCACCTTGGCACAGGATAAACGTTTGGGGACCTGGTCCCTGGCCCTTTCCATGACCGTTGCTCTTCCAGGCTCTTCTTTACTAGTTGTCAACAGTATGTTCTGGGAGTTTTTCTCCCATGAGCCTTGCTTGCTGGTGGCCATAGGAGTGCTGAGCATGGCGCGGTGGTGGCACAGGCCTGCCCGGATCATCAGCTGCCTCCAAGAGCGATGGCTCTGTCAGCTCCAGCAAGGGCTCACGAATTCTGATGCATCTCCCTACAGCCCTTGGACGGCCTAACCTTCCTTAGCAAGGGAGAGGCCAGGAGCAGTGGTCAGGGAGAAGCTTGTCATCCTCCTGTCATCACCCCCAGACCATGGAGAGCAGGAAGCAGGAGTGCAGAGCCACTATCGGAGGCCAGGAGGCTGTGCTCGCCATGGGTGAGGGGCGAGGCCTGAGCTGCCTCTGTACAACCCCAGTCAGTGCTTATGGAGGGCCCTGGTGGGGAGGCACAGGCAGAAAGGCCACCTCGGACTCTGCAGGAGCTGCTGCCAGGACATCTTGGGGGGCAGGCACTTTGCTCTGGGAGTGCATGTGGATGAAGCTGTATTAGTACCTTATCACGCTGCAGATAAGCACATAACCAAGACTGGGTAATTCATAAAGAAAAAGAGTTTTAACGGGCTCACTGTTCCATGTGGCTGGGGAGGCCTCACAATCACGGCGGAAGGTGGAAGGCACATTTTACATGGCAGTGGGCAAGAAAAGAGGTGCCAGCAGGGGAAATGTCAGGTGCTTATAACACCATCTGATTTTCTGAGCACTCACTTACTATCATGAGAACAGCATGGCCGAAACCACTAAAATTCAAGGTGAGATTTGGGTGGAGACTCAGAGGCAAACCAAATCATTGGCCTTTCGGGATTTTTCAAACGAAACATCATTGCATCAGACCTTTAATTTCACACTTTTTGGAAGGAGCAATTAAATGAAAACAGACCTTAAAATTCAGACAAGTATCTAGAAAGAAAGGAGAGGAAGGACATTTTTCCCCTTAATTGCTTTTCACAGTGCTCCATGGTGATTATATTGTAGGTTTTATGGGAATTGCAACCAAGAAGTCAGCAAATGGGAGACCTGGATTCCAGGTCTGGTCTTGACTTGATAGAGCACTGAGAAACAGAGACAGCCTATCTCAGACCAGCGCTATTGCCCTCGTCCTCAGATGGCCCTGGGGTCTAGCCACGGCTTCCCACTCAGAAGCCCCACCCAGGAGTTTCCCACAGCAGCCCTTCCCTTCTGCACACAGACAGTCGGCCTCTGGTGACACAGGCTGCAAATGCAACATGCTCCTTTTCCAGGAGCTACCACAGCAGCCTATGGCATGAGGCCAGGTAACGCATCTGCCTTGGGAGTCCAGGGGCACCGCAGGGGAGCCACCACAGCACCTACAGTGGGGTCCAGGGGTCCAGTGAGGAAGGGACTTTCGACCAAAGTTACCGTAAAGGGAAGTCTGCTTCTGGAAAATGCAAAAGCAGACCCCCTGCCCCACGTGGCTTTGGTTGCTGTCTTGAGAGGCTGAGATACTCAAGTCTGTGGTCCCTTCCTATAGCCTGAGGACGAGATGCCATCATGCTGAGGCTGGACATACCTGGCCCTTGGTGACATCATTAGGGCCTTGAACACAGCTGGGCTCACCGTATCTGTGCTTCACATGAGAGAGAATTGCAAATCAAAACCACGTTGAGATACAATCTCATGCCAATTAGAATGAGATACCATCTCATGCCAAAAATTCTGGAGACAACAGATGCTGGAGAGGATGTGGAGAAATAGAAACACTTTTACACTGTTGGTGGGGGTGTAAATTAGTTCAACCATTGTGGAAGACAGTGTGGTGATTCCTCAAGGACTTAGAAATAGAAATTCCATCTGACCCAGCAATCCCATTACTGGGTATATATCCAAAGGATTATAAATCGTTCTATTAAAAGGACACTTGCATACGAATGTTCACTGTGGCACTGTTGACAATAGCAAAGACCTGGAACCAACCCAAATGCCCATCGATGATAGACTGGACAAGGAAAATGTGGCACATATGCACCATGGAATACTATGCAGCCATCAAAAACGATGAGTTTGTGTCCTTTGTAGGGACATGGATGAATCTGGAAACCATCAATCTCTGCAAACTGACACAAGAACAGAAAATCAAACACCAACATGTTCTCACTCATAGGCAGGTATTGAACAATGAGAACACATGGACACAGGGAGGGGAGCATCACACACTGACGTCTGTTGGAGGGGAAGAGGGGAGGGACAGTGGGGGGTAGGGAGGTTGGGGAGGAATAATGTGGGGAGAAAAGCCAGATATAGGTCATGGGGGGATAGAGGCAGCAAACCACATTACCATGTAGGTACCTATGCAACAGTCCTGCAAGTTCTGCACATGTACCCCAGAACCTAAAGTGCAATAAAAAATACATACAAAAATAAAAAAATGGGAAAAATAAAATAAAATAAAGTCGTATTTACACTACAGCTAGATGACTCATCACTTGTTGCTGAGACATTATAAGTGAAACGTTTCTCCTTGGTAGTGGCTGCAACTTTGCAGTCACGGCCTTCAGAACGTTCAGAAAGCAGGGATGGCTGGGAGGAGAAGGGTGAGCGTCAATGAAAACGGGACCCTAACAAACATCAGTGTTTATGTTGCTCACATAAAGCCCATCTGCTTTGCACTTGGCCTTTTGAAATCAGAGTCCATACACTGAAGTGTCTCATTCAGCCGTGGGATAAGAATCTAACGACGGAAACAAAGTATGAGGTCAGATAAAAGACACAGGAAATCCGAGAGACATTGGTGGAGCCGCTTGCGAGAACCCTCCTACCCAGGAGAACTAGCCTCTGAGCCCACAGCTCCCTGCACGTTGGGTCCCTGAACGCTGGCGGTCTTCCCTGGCCCTGTCCGGCTCAGCAGCCTGGGCTTCCATCACGGGGCCTGGCGGGCGCATTTGGTGTAGAGGGCCTGCGATCCATGAGCCTCTCCTTGGGATTGCACTGTTTCAGATCTGGAGTTCCAGTAAGTTCCCGTGGGTGAAAAGACGGAGCGCTGTGAACACACAGCTCTCGGGCCATCTTGCCAGTCCGCTGATGTGCCGGAGACACTTCCCCTTGTTTGTGCCCATGAGAGGCTGCGTTGGCGTTTTCCTGTAAAACTCTTGTTTTCTTCAAAATGAGATGTGCCCCGACTTGACAGGCTTTGGCAGGAGGCGGAAAATTCCAGTAAGTGAGTAACCCAAAAGGCAGCGTCTTTACCGAACCAGGATGTCAGCGGCCCTCTCTCGAAGCCCTCGCTCACGCCTGACACTTTGAGATGTCACTGCAGGCACGCACTCCGCAAGGGGCATGAATGAACGGCGCTCACTTGGTCCCGCTCCAAGCCAGGCCGGCATTCGGGAGCACACCGCAGCGGAGTACAGAGTTTATTTAAAGAAAGGTTGAACCACTCAGTGTTTCGCAGAGTTAAATCAGAGGTGCTTTTTGCACTCTGCTCAAGTTTGACGAGGCGATGCCGGGCCGCACAATTCATCCTGCACTCTGATATCTCTCGATTCCAGAATATTCTGCACAGTGCTGATCAATAAGGGGACTATGGGGTCCATAGTGTGCAGCTCACGTGCTTCTCACAACTCCAGGATGTGGATATTCCTCTTATTCCTCACTTACAGTTGGGGAAACTGAGGCAGGCAGGGTGAGATCACTCACCCCCAGGTCCTACGGTGGTTCCCGTATTAGGCAAAGTCAGGATGTGAATCCAGGCCGCCCAACTCCAGGCCCAGGCTCTCTCCATCCAGGGAGCCGTCAGCTGACACTCATGAGCTGGAGTCATCTCCAGCCGCAGCTTGGCTCTGGAGCGCAGCCCCTACTTCTCCCGCTGCCTCCCACGGGTCTGCTTAGACCCCACTGCTGCCTCAGACTCAGTAAGTTACAAACGACCTTGGCCTTCACAATGGAAAGGTCAAAACCTGCTCTTCCTAAAGACACAGGATGAGAAGGGTGATGAGCTTCCCCGGTCCAGGCTCCTGCTGCAGCCACGGTGCTCTGCACCACCCCATTCATACCAACCTGGCTGTGCCCCAGAATGCCCCTTGGAGTCTGCTACACACAGATGCCAAATCAGAATCGCCGAGGTAAGGCACATCTGTCTGGGGACCCCGCCACTCCACCTGTTCTCCCATGCAGGGATGTCCGCTTTCTTCTCCTGAGCACACACGCTGAGGTTGCAGCCCTGTCCTCCTGCCACCCACACTCTTCACAGGCTTCTTCCCGTGGGGAAGGAGGGACGGCTTATCTGGTGGGTCAGCCTGGTGCTCCCTGGGCTAGGAGTTCCGCCTTAACACGCGGCCAGGGCTGCCCGCGCTCGGAGGATGCAGGAGCGTCTGTACCTGCAGCTGGCTGGGGAGGTCTGGGCCGTACAGGACCCCCGTTACTGGGTGCTCCCTCTGGACTGTGTCAACCTCGTCCCCTGGTGAACAGCTCCATGAGGGCAGTGATTGTCTGTCCCTCACATCCCAGCACCTCAGGCTCACCTACCTGGACATCTCAAAGGTGCCCTCTAGTTCCTGTCCCCAGTGGTTAGGGCAGGAGGAGCAATAGGGCCTTGCAATCTTGTGAGCATTCCTGGCAACCTCAGGATTGCTTCCTGGGAGGAGTGGGCCCTCCTGAGATGCTTTTGGAGTTTGTTTCCAAAGGTACATTTTTAAAAAACAAAGACCCAACCTGAGGGAATAAATCGTACCTTCCTTTGCCATTTAGAGAGAAGACATTGAGCTTGGTGGCAGGGGTGCACCTTCAGGGAACTGGGTGCTTTGCTTCTTTGGAGGAAGAGTGACTGTTGTGGTGAGGTGGGGGGCAGATTTTGATTCTCATTCTCATTCTTTATGCCTGGAATGTGCGTGGAATTCCAGGAGCCCTGCTTGCCCTCTCCAGGGAGCCAGCCTGCAGGATCTCCACTTGGGGTCCTCATATTGTCACCCTGCTGCTTCTTCTGTTGCATTTTGAGGTTTGGTGGGCCCTCACTCACCTCCCCTGAGCTCTGAGGACTCACCTACCCTCCTGGGACTTCCAGGGAGACAGTTACCATCCCCGTAAACCCATCGGATTCTCCCTACAGTGACCTTTTCACTCTGGTGGAACATGATCATCCCCTTCACGCCTCTTCCCGCTCGCTCTGGGGCCTCCTCCCGGAGTCTGGCCTTTGAAGTGCATCTGAGCCCTGGCAGCTTTCAGGTGGAGTTACACCTCTTCTTATCGCCCCAGGTATCCGAGGAGTGAGGCCTTGGCAGCTGCAGGCCTCTGTATGGAGGAGCCTGTCCCTGGGGTGACCTTGGGCTTTCTGAAGATAGCACCTGGGCTGCAGATGGATGGATCACAGGCAGGGTCTGGCCCAGCCCGGCCCTGCACCCAGCACCTGCCCCATCTACCTGTCTCTTTTCATAGCTCCCCCTCTGCAAGGCAGGCTCCACGCGGCTGGAGGGTGGCGAGGGTGACACCCTACACAGATGCTAGTGGCTGCCAAACTTTTGCTTAATTGCAGCAAAATATACATGATATCACCTTTTAAACCATTTTTATTCATTTTATTTTGTGACCATCACCACCATCCATCTCCAGATTGTTTTTATCTTCCCAAACTAAAATTCTGCCCCTGTTAAACACTAAGTCAAAACTCCCAATTCGTCCTCCCCAGCCCTGGCACCCACCTTCTGCTTTCTGTCTCCTTAAATCTGACTACTCTAGGCATCTCGTATACATGCAGTTGTACAGTATTTATTTTATTTTTGCACCTGACTTATTTCACTGAGCATAATGTCCTCAGGGCTCATCCATGTTGGGGCATGTGTCAGGATTTCCTTCCTTTTTAGGGCTGCATAATATTCCACCGTATGGACAGACCACATTTTCTTTACTCGTTTATCTGTCAATGGACACGTGGGTTGCTTCCACATTTTAGCTCTTGTGAATCATGCTGCTGTGAACATGGGTGTGCAAAAATCTCTCCAAGGCCAGGTGTGGTGGCTCACATTTGTAATCCCAGGACTTTGTGAGGGTGAGGGAGGTAGATCACTTGAGGTCAGGAGTTCGAGACCAGCCTGGCCAACGTAGGGAAACCCCCTCTCTACTAAAAATACAAAAAAGTGTACAGTGGCACACACCTGTAGTCCCAGCTACTCAGGAGGCTGAGGCAGGAGAATTGCTTGAATTAAGGAGGTGGAGGTTGCAGTGAGCTGAGATGGTGCTATTGCACTCCAGCTAGGGCAACAGAGTAAAATTCTGATTCAAACAAACAAACAAAACAAAAGAACCCAAAATCTCTAAAACCCTGCTTTTAGCTCCTCTAGGAGTGAATTGCTGGGTTATATGGCAACTCTCTAATTTTTTTGAGGAATCTCCAGGCTGTTTTCTGCAGTGGCTGTACCATTTTACTTTCCCGCTATCTGTGCACAAGGATTCTGCCTTCTCCACGTCCTTGCCAACAAGTGTTTTTCCCTGCCTCTTTCAGAAGAGCCACTCATACGGGCGTGACACAGAATCTCATCGTAGTTTTGTGTCAGATGGTTTTGACTTTTTGTTGTATGTATTTTCTCAAAGTCTCACTCTGTTGCCCAGGCTGGAGTGCAGTGGTGCAATCTCAGCTCACTACAACCTCGACCTTCTAGGTTCAAGTGATCCCCTGCCTCAGCCCCCTGAGTAGCTGAGATGGCAGGTGCATGCCACCACACCTGGGTAAGATTTTTTAAATTTTTAGTAGAGCAAGGCCTTGTTGTTGCCCAGGGTGATCTTGAACTCCTAGGCTCAAGTGATCTTCCCACCTCAGCTTCCCAAAGTGCTGAGATTATAAGTGTGAGCCACCATGCCTGTTCAGGTCGTTTCTAAAACCTCCGTTCTCTAAAACTGCTGCTCATCCTGTCCTGGAACATTATTTTAAAGTATTTATCCCTCTCTCCTCTCTATTATTGAAGGGGTACCTCCTCTATTATTGAGAAGGTAATTTTATAAAGGTGTGTTCCTGCTTTGGGTGCCAGAAACTAGCTGTTGTCATTGTGATGAAAATGGAAACCCAGGTACGGGGTGCTGCACCCGCAGGAGAGGGCCAGCCAACGTGTCCCTTTAGTCAAGGGATGTTGCCAGCCCAAGGCAGCAGCATGGGCAGGGATACAGGGGGTAAATCCTCCTCCTGCCTGCTGCTCCTCCGCCAAGATCTGACTCTCTCCCCACCTGAAACCCTCTTCCCCAGCCTGGACCACTCCTCTTCAGCCTTTGAGTCTCAAGCAACACGTCCTCAGCAGATGGGGCGCTGCAACCCTATATGGATAAAGACTGTTTTTCATGAGGAAACGCAGTGCTGGTGAAGGCAGGGGCCATGGTGGGCATTCTCTAAAGCTGATGGCGGAATTGAAAATCATCCCCACCTTTCTCAAGAGCAGCTTGGCAATACAGGTCCAAATTTAAAGCGTGCAGACCCTTTATGGAACAGCACTTGTAGGACTTTGTCGCGAGTAAATGTATTCAGATTTGATTGAAAAGTCCTGTATGCAGAGATGTCTATCAAATGCTGTCAATAATAGCCAAATTAAGTATATTAAACAAATAGATGACAACCCAAATGTCCATTTGTCCCGTCAGTAGACATTTGATTTTGAAGTCAATGGTCCATCTGTACAATGAAATATTATGCCATTAGCTCAAGCCCAAGGAAGAAGCATAATACAGACTGCCCGCAAAGTATTGCATAGGACGACGTGATTCCATTTTTGTGGAAGCTGCTGCCTCAAGCCACAGTCACTGTGCTGGCCGAGGAACACCCTCCCATCCCCTTCCATGCAGCCCTGGTCTAAACTGGAAAAATTCTGCCAACCAAGAGGAATCCTTATTTAGTGGTGTTGTCAACGTGGCTTTTCAATAGCGTATTCATTCTCCACTCTCCACTTCAGCCAGGAAAGGGTGGCGGGGGCAGCGGGGAGAAGAAAAAGAAAAAGCTGAGTGTTTGTGTGAGGATTTTGGAGACTGAGCTCAACAAGGCAGGTGTGTTGTGCCGGTTCCTTCAAGACCACAGGAGCAAAAGAAGCAGTGAGAGCGCAGATTAAAAGGTGCCAAGTATTTGAAGCTCCGTAAGCCCCAGCTGCAGAAACCCAGAGGTCAAAGTGCTTAAGGATGCATAAAATGTGGATTTTTCCATAATTATTTAAATATGTGTTAATGAGTGCTCAGAACACAGTCAGAGTATGTCCATTAAAGGATTAAAAATAAAGAGAAGTGGAAAAGGAATAGCTCGAACAGGAGAAAAAGCCCTCGTCTGACGGTCAAAATTCTGTTAAATTTCTTGTTGGCTCTAGGTCTGCCACTCAGAGCAAGTCACCCGTCCTCACTGGGGCTTCACTTTCTCACTTGAAATTGAACCGTGGGTGGGATAGATTGATCAATGCCCTCAGCATAAAATCCCTTGTTCATGAAAACTTGCTCATCTTCTGTTTGAATTGAATGAGGAAACAAGACTTTTCCAAGGCAAGGGAGCTTGCAAAAGGACTGTGAACTGTCTTAAGCTTTCTCAAATCTCTAAGCAGAGGAAGGGCGCTGTTTTGTAACCAGCAGACTCCAAGATACAAATGAGCCACTGAGAAAACCCAGAAGAATCTGATGTGGGGGGAGATTTCAAATCTGACCTGAGCCGTTAACCCCTGTGGTCCTCTCATCCACACTGCCTAGAAGCCCATCAAAGTGTCAGTTCAGCCTGGCGTCCCTGGTTAAGGAGCGAGGCATGTACACCATTTGCTAGGAGTGCAGGAAATATAGGAATGACGTTTCCATCATTTTTCTTCCCCAAGCAAGAAAAGGGCGGCAGCGGCGAGAAAGAAAGCGACCCAGTCCGAGGCTTGGCTGCGTCCCATGCCTTTGACACCTAGGCTTTTATTGGAAGGGCTACTTCCAAAATAAAGAAAGTAGTGATTTCAGGGTAAATTTGGCCTTCGTTTCTGAGGATGTTTTGGGCCTTTCATCTCCTCTGAGGGCGTGTCACTTAATTATGGCCCTTTCATCCTTGTGTCGCTCAGGGAGAGCACGCCAGTCTGCTCTACGGCCATTGATTACGACTGAGGGCTTTCCACGTTCCAGCTGCTGCCGAGAGCTGGGTATTTGTGAATACCTGAATAAACTCCTTTAATCCAAAAACAAACTCCTCCTGAAAGGAACGGCCTGAAAAGGCCTTTCATAGAGTGTTTTCCAACTCGCTGGTTCATGGTTTCTTTGGATTTCACTGTGCTTCCTGAACTAATGGTCTGAACGCATTCCCAATTGTGGCTTCTGGTCTACCGAGGTCCCCAGCATTAAAGGAGAAGAAGGAAAAAAGTAACAGCAGATGCTTATAGGAGCTGCCAGGACTGGATGGGTTGAAACTGAAAGGAAATACGTGTGGGTGAGTGTTATGTTGTTTCTACAATTTTTATAAGAAATGCTTCTCCGGGTAATGCTTTGAAAACAAAGTTACAATCACGCAGGACACGGGTGGGGCGTGGCTTCTGCTAGATTGAGAGCAGATTGTTTGAATCAGCACTGGGAGTCCGCAACGACAGAACCTGATGACGCTATTCTAATCGTTATGTTTGCTTTAAGATTTACAACTGTCATTGGAAAAAAAAAATTCCGTGTTATTGAGATTACAGTGGGAGCACTAAAAGAGCACAGAATTGATTTGACAGCTTCCCAATGGGCAGATATATTCAGATTGGCCTGGAGCTGGAGTTGTCAGATTCTAGGGTGAGAAATGGCACATTCACTTACTAGCCTTGTAAACCGTCCTCAGCTCATTGTTTTCCTGCTTTGCCTCTGTATCCTGCTATGGGTCTGAGTCTCTATTCTGTTCTATTGACACACGTCTGCCCTTTCCCCATTATCACAGACTACTTGATTACTGTAGCTGCGTAGCTACCCTTGACATAGGGGAGACTGATTCTTCTCGCTTTATTCTTTTTTCAAAATTATTTGAACTTACCTAGTTTCTTTTCATTTTCAAATAAATTTTAGAATAACCCTGTCCATCAGTCAAAAAAATTCTGCTGTTATTTTGGTAGAAATTGCATTAAACTTGTATATCAGTTTGAAGAGAGCTGAGATCTTTACTACGCTGAGCCTTTCAATCCATGGCTCCGTTTATTAAGATCTTTGATTTCCTTCATCAACACTGCATATTTTTCAGCATACAAGTTTCACATTTCATTACATTTATACGTATTTCAAGCAATTGTAAATGGTGTTGTATTTTTAATTTCGGTGTTTATCGTTCTGGCTAGAACCTGTAGCACTCCATTGAGTAAGAGTGGGGAGAGTAGACATCCTTGCCGTGTTCGCAATTTTAGGGGGAAAACATTTAGTCTTCCACAACGAAGTGTAATGTTACCTGTAGATTTTTGTAGATGCACTTTGTCAAGTCAGGAAGTTTCTCTCCTATTTCTATTTTTCTGAGTTTTTTTTTTTAAATCACAAATGGGTGTTGAATTTCATCAGTGCTTTTTTGCATTGATTAATGTGCATATGGGATTTTTCTCCTTTAACTTGTCAATCAGGTGGATTATGTTGATTGATTTTTTAGTATTAAAATATGCCTGTATCCTTGGAATTAACCCTACTTGGTTATGGTATATAATTCTTCTTATGTACTACTGAATTCTGTTTGCTGATATATAGTCAATAAGTTTTGCATCTATATTCATGGAGAATATTAGACTACAGTTTTATTGCCTTTGTCTGGTTTTGATATTACAGTAATACTGGCTTAACAGAATGAACTGGAAAATGTTTCCATCTCATGTATTTCTCAGAAGAAACTGTATAAAATTGGTGTTAATTCTTGTTTAAATATTTGGTAGAATTCTCCAGTAAAGCCATACGAACAAGGAGATTTCTTTTGTGGTAATTTAAAAATTGTTAATTTAATTTTTAAAATACAGGACTAGTCAAATTATCTATTTCATACTGCGTGAGTTGTGATTGTGTTTTTCAAAATTAGGGGGATGTCCTTCTATTTCTTGTTTTATCAGAGTTTTTTAAAATTAAGAATGAATGTTGGGTTTTGTCAGATGCTTTTTCTGCCACCGTTAGATTATCATTATTTTCTTTTTTCTTTTTCTTTCTTTTTTTTTTGAGACAGAGTGTCACTCTGTCACCTAGGCTGGAGTACAGTGGCACGATCTCGGTTCACTGCAACCTCCGCCTCCCAGGTTCAAGAGATCCTCCTGCATCAGCCTCCTGAGTAGCTGGGATTACAGGCATGTGCCAACATGCCTGGCTAATTTTTGTATTTTTAGTAGAGACAGGGTTTCTTCATGTTGGCTAGGCTGGTCTCAAACTCCTGACCTCAAGTGACCTGCCTGCCTTGGCCTCCCAAAGTGCTGGGATTCAGGCGTGAGCCACCGCACCCAGCCTTGATTTTCTTGTTGTTTGTTACTATGATGCGCTACATTGATTGATTTTCAAATCAACTAATCTTGCATTCTGGGGACTCACTCGTGATGTATTATCCTTTTTATATGTTGTTGGGTTTGATTTCCTAAAATTTTATTTAGAATTGTTGCTTCTGTGTTCATGAGGAATATCATCCTGTAGTTTTCATATCTTGGGATTACTTTGTCTGACTTTGGTATCAGGATAATGTTGGCTTCATTAAATGAATGGGAAAGTGCTCCTTCCTTTTCAGTTTTCTGGAAAAGTTCATAAAGTTGGAATCATTAGTCTCCTTAAACACTTGGTGGAATTCATCAGTGAAGCCACATAGGCCTGGAGTTTCCTTTGTGAGAAGGTTTCTAACTACAAATATAGTTACATTCCTAGAGAGGACTGTTCACGTTTACTATTTTCTCACGCGTTAGCTTTCATAGTTTGTGTCTTTCGAGCAATGTGTCCACTTTCCCCAATTTGTCTGTGAGATCTGCAGTGATGCCAACGATCTCATCCCTAATAATTTGGTAATTTGTGCCTTTTCTCCCCTTTCCTGATCAGCCTGGTTAGATGTTTATCCATTGTATTGATCTTCTCAAAGAAGCAACTTTTGGGTTTTTCTTTTCTCTTTTCTTTTTTTTGAGACAGAGTTTTGCTCTTGCCACCTAGGCTAGAGTGCAACCATGCAATCTCAGCTCACTCCAATCTCTGCCTCCTGGGTTCAAGTGATTCTCCTGCCTTAGCCTCCCAAGTAGCTGGAATTACAGGCATCCACCACCACACCTGCCTAATTTTTTATATTTTTAGTAGAGATGACAGGGTTTCACCATGTTGGCCAAGCTGGTCTTGAACTGTTAACCTCAAGTGATCCACCTGCCTCGGCCTCCCAAAGTCCTGGGATTGCATGTGTGATCCTCTGCACCTGGCCCATTGGTTTGCTCTAGTGTGTTCTTGGTCAGAATCTCCCTACAAACAAAGGACACTTGCTCCTCCTCCTTTACTCTCATCTAAGAAATTCTCTAAGAGAATTGGCTCACTTGAACCTTGCCCAAGGCTAACCTTCAAAATAAATCCACCCACTAAGTCTCGATCTCCTCAAAACTCTCAGTGTGGTGACACAAAGTTTCATGTCACAAATCCTTTTTTTGAAGGTGCAGCATTCTGATGACATACTGCAGAGAAATCACGTGTAGCTTTTGAAATATTCTGCCCCTTACAGAAAAGCTTCAGTGACAGGGATGTGACAATATGGGATGCTCATTTAGTGACAGGGATATTCATGACCCGGCTCTGCTTTTTTTTTTTTTTTTTTTTTTTTTGAGACGGAGTTTCGCTCTTGTTACCCAGGCTGGAGTGCAATGGCGCGATCTCGGCTCACCACAACCTCCGCCTCCTGGGTTCAGGCAATTCTCCTGCCTCAGCCTCCTGAGTAGCTGGGATTACAGGCATGCGCCACCGTGCCCAGCTAATTTTTTGTATTTTTAGTAGAGACGGGGTTTCACCATGTTGACCAGGATGGTCTCGATCTCTTGACCTCGTGATCCACCCACCTCAGCCTCCCAAAGTGCTGGGATTACAGGCGTGAGCCACCACGCCCGGCCCCCGGCTCTGCTTTCTGCTACCATGTCAGCTGGAACAAGTGACTAACCATCTCTAAGCCTCGGTTTTCTTCTCTCCAAATGGGGAATAATAATAGCGTTGTTGAAGATCCCATTGCGATGCTGAATGCAAACGCTCGGCACAGAATCTGGACATGGTAAGCGTTCCACTAGCAGTGGCTATTAAAATATGACAGCAAGGGTTATGGTCTGGGATTCCACTCCCTTTACTACTGGAAAGGAAGGATTTATGGTCTTCCTTTTCTTCTGTTGATGTTGGAGCCAACATTTATTGGTTGTAAATGTTAAAAATATAAATGTGTGGTGGAAATCCACAGACTGTGCATTTCACCCCATTATGGATGAGTCTACAGTCACACCTGGTCAAGCACCGAGGTTTATATTTCCAGCACCCAAAATACACTTCAGTTATAAAAAGTATTTCTTCAGGAAGTTTGACAACTCTGCAGCCATGTCTCAGAAAGAATATGGATCGCGGGAATTTGCCCAAACTGGCCTTCCCGGGTGTGCAGTTTTATTCACATAGCCTGGGAGGACCAGCCCAGGGGGTGGGGGTCCAGCCGGCCCAGTTGTGGTGAGGTAACCTCTGAGGCCATGCCAGCTGGCCTGCTCCACGAAAGAGCATCTCACGGCCCCTCAGGGAAGCAGCTGGACGTGAAGCCCTGCAGGAGATGGGGAGAGTGGGAAGTGCGAGAAGCCACGGGAAGGGGCGGGCTGATGAGCGTGGTGTGGGGTGGGCCGAGCTGGGGAGAACCTGAAACCCATACCACCTTCTGTGACCTTCCTGCCCCACCCCCAGCCCACTGTGCAGGGTGGAGCTCTGCAGCTGCATCCTGAGTAGGGCATGGCAGACAGGCTGCTGTGCGACCTCCCAGGTGGGCTAGGAGAAGCCGGGCCACCTCTGCCCAGGTATCTTGGAACACTCTCTCTGGGAGCCTCCCACTGCCACAATAGACGTCCAATCACCCTATGATCAACACAGACGGGGCGGGGGGGGGGGGGAGACAGAGAGAAAGGAACAGAGAGAAATGGAGAGAAAGACAAAGAGATCAAGAGAGGGACGAGACAGGAGGTCCTCCCTTCCTCCCTCCCTCCCTCCCTCCCTCTCTTCCTTCCCTCCTTCCTTTTCTTCCCTCCTTTTTCCCTTCTCTCCTTTCTTTATTGCTTGCCTCCTTCCTTCTTTCCTTCCTTCCCTCCTCCTCCCTCTTTTTCTTCATTCATCGCTTGTTCCCTGACTCTTACCCTCCCACATAACTCACTCAAGAAAAGGAACTTGGTGTTGTTCACTGCTCTCTGCCTACAGCAGGGCCTGGCAACCCACAGACGTGCCATGCATATATGTTGATAGATGAGCCGTGTCTCCTGGGTCATGCATGGGCAGAAGAAAGGAACACACACGTGTCCAGGCACTGCGAAGACTTGGGCAATGCCAGCTCTCCCTTTGGGAAGGACCCTGCACGTGGTGGAGGGCAGGGATGTTTGGAAGCCACTGACCTGGCTCCTGGCTGCGAGGGCCAGCCTGGTGCTGGAACCCCTCATGCCTGAACAGGCACAAGAGAAGCAAAGGCGGAGTGGCCTGCAGTCTCAGGGTAACTAGGTGGGTGTTCTGGGTACATGGCAGAGCCTCACAGAACCTTACTTTCTCACAGTTCTGGAGTCTAGAAGTCCAAATGTAAGTGTCCCTGGGTTTGGTCCCTTCCAGGTGCTCCGGGGTGCATCTGCATCTGTTCTGGGCCTCTGTCCCGGCTGCTGGTGGCCCCAGCCAACCTTGGTGCTCTCTGGCTGGTAACCTTGTCACTCCGGGCTCCACCTCGGTCTCCACACGGCCTGCTCTGTCCGGTGTCTGCATCCTCTCCTCTGACTCTCATAGGGACACTTTGCATTGAATTTAGGGCCCACTGTCAATCCAGGATGACCTCATCTTAACTTCATGACATCTGCAAAGCCCTGTTTCCAAATAGGGTCACATTCGTGGGTACCTGGGGTTCAGATGTGAGCAAATCTTTTTTGGGGGAAACATTTAACCCACGACAGTCGCCCTCCCCTGAAAGCAACGGGAAAACGAAGCCCAGCAGGTGGCCCCTGGAATCCCAGCTCTCTTGCTTCCTGGCTGGGTGACCTGAACCTCTGAGCCTCAGTTTCTTCATCTGGGAAATGAATCAGCCCACCCCATGGATGTGTGAATTAATGGAGATGGCAAGTAGAAAGCCACCAGTGTTGAACTTGGCCACGTAGTAGGGCCTCAATAACCGGCAATGCAGAATTCTGTTTCCCTACCAATTAGTGGCCGACCGCAGTCTACCCCAGCAGCAGACAGCAAAGTGTGAGGACTTGGAGGGCAACAGAGTGTGCTGAAGAGTCAGTGAGGGTCCTTTCTGAATATGCACCCCCCAAGTTGGAGGACTGGGTGGATCAGAGGAGAGTCCAGGGGGTTCCTGGCTGGAGATGGCCTGCGGTTAACCCTTTGCACCTTGCCAGGCAGGAGGTGGGTCTTTCTCCCATCTCTCCCTCCCTCTCTCCTGCTTATCGAGACTGAGTGCCAGCCCAGACGACATCATCCACCGAGTTCCCAGCGTGTCAGCCAAGGGTGAGCCTCCCACACGCACACGGAAGACAGAATTCTGGAGCACACGCGGTGGCATTCTTGGATAACGATTGCTGCCTTCTATGAGATGAGCCCCCTCCACAGACATCTCCGGGCCAGCCCCTCACCGGCCTTCCCGCCCTCCGCCCAGCTCCTGGGCCCCCCAACAGGCCAGCACAAACGAGGTTTGGGAGCTCTGCGGTGGATTGAACCAGGCGACCCGGCCTTTCCCAGTCTGCATCCAGCACCCGGCGCCAGCCCCGACCAGGGAAGGGGCCTTCGAGCAAGCCTGGGTTGGCGGTTTGGGGTTTGGAACATCCGTTTTCAGATAAAATCAGAAGTTTTTTTATTAAAAAAAGAGAGAGAGAGAAACAATCTCAGAGACAGCCTGAAAAACAAAACAACCCTTAAGCTGTTTCTCTGAAATGACATCAGCGGCCACCACAAAGCCCGAATCGGCCTCACTGCATCCAGGCCATCGGGATGTATCATTTCCCCTCCAAAACACCCACTGCGGCATCGTCCCCAGCCCCGCCGGCTCGGAGCCTGCTCCCTCAGTGGGAGCTGTGCGCTTTCCCACCCAGGCTGCAGAGGGGCTCGTAATTGGAAAAGTGCAAGTTGCAGATGAACCGGGAGCCGAGGCCAGGACATGGGTTTGCGGCGGCGAGCCTTGTCCTCCTTCTGCACTCGGTCTCTAAAGCACCGTTCACGTGGGCATTTGGGTCCTGGGGGTGCAGAACGACCTTGCCCAGAATGAGCTGTCCCCTCGTCCCTCTCGGTGGCTGCATGGATGTGTCCCTCCCACCCCACACCCCCACTCTAAGCCCCTCCTGTTCCCTCTCCTTCTAGACCTGTCCAGACTCCCCAGCCCCCACCTGCTAGCCACCTGTGGAGCGTTTAAGCTTCGTGGAAGCCGGAGAACACTGTGCACGTGGATGTTTGTTTCACTGAAGCAGCGATACGATTGCCTTTGAATTTGTTTGGCATGACATAAAAATAGACATAAAAAAAGTGACCAGAAAGAAATATGAATATAATGGCATATGATGAGTACTCTGGTTGTCTGTGGCTAATGAGTTATTTTTTCTTAATTCCTTCTACTTCTGTAAATTTTCTAAATTTTACTTTTGTAACACAAAAACATTATTTATTAAAAAACCACCAACTGAATCTTGTCTCGGGGCCAAAATGAGCTACTTGAGAGAGTGGAAAGTCAGCCTTTATGGAGAGCCAGCAGCCTCCAGGGACTTATTTCTTTGAAGAGTCACTTTTTAAATCTCAGAAATAATCTGCATAGTTGAAACTTCTGCTCCTCTGGGATTGTTATTCCTTCGTTAGTTAAAGTGATTTACTGAGTCACAGGAAATTTCACTGCTGGACCAAAAAGTGATTCAATTTCCCAAGCATGTACTGAGTGTTTCCCCCAGCCTGGCCCTGGGCTGATAAAGCCGCTCCGTTCTCGCCCTGGTGGAGACCCTCAGTCTAGTAGATGCCCTGGGAGCCAGTTCCCTCAGTCATTCAACAAACGTAGATGGAGCTCCTACTCTGTGGCAGGCACTATTTTGGGCTGCTGGAAATATAGCAGCCTACAATAGAGACAAAAGTCCTCATCTTCCTGCAGCTTATATCTATGGCAAATGTGCGGAAAGTGTCTTAGTCTGTTTTGTGTTGCTATAAAGGCATACCTGAGGCTGGGTAATTTATAAAGAAAATCACGTTTATTTGGCTCACAATTCCGGTGACTGTAAAGTTCAAGATTGGGCATCTAGGGCTGGGTGTGGTAGCTCACACTTGTAATTCCAGCACTTTGGGAGGCTGGGGAGGGTGGATCATGAGGTCAAGAAATCGAGACCATCCTGGCCAACATGGTGAAACCCCATCTCTACTAAAAAAGAAAAAAATGAGCTGGGCGTGGTGGTATGTGCCTGTAGTCCCAGCTGCTCGGGAGGTTGAGGCAGGATAATCGCTTGAACCCAGGAGGCAGAGGTTGCAGTGAGCCGAGATCGTGCCACTGCACTCCAGCCAGGTGACAGAGTGAGACTCTGTATCAAAAAAAAAAAAAAAAAAAAGATTGGGCATCTGCCTCGTGCTGCTTCCAGTCACGGCAGACGGCGGAGGGAGCACTCTCACACGGGAGAGAGGACGGGAGCGAGGGGCGGAGGTGCCAGGACTTTTTAACAACCAGCTGTCATGGGAACTAGTAGAGTGAGAACTCACTCACCCCGAGGGAGGGCATTCATCTGTCCAGGAGGGATCCTCTCCATAACCCAAATGCCTACTACTGGGCCCCACCCCTAACACTGGGGATCAACTTTCAACCTGAGGTTAGGAGAGGACACAACACACCCCAACCATAGCAAAGAGGAAGGCACAAAACACTCAGCAAACTCAGGGGAGGCAGCCACGGTGGGAGGGAGGAGGCGGCTACAGGCTGAACTGCACCCCCAGGAATTCTTACGTGCGAGTCCTACCCTCCGCGCAGCAGAATGTGATTAGACTTGGAAATAAGGTCGCTGCAGGTGTCCTGAGTGAAGATGAAGTCCTCAGGGCAGGCCCTAATCCAGTCTAATTGGTGTCCTCATAAAAATGGAATGTGGACACGAGATAGGCGGGCATAGAGGGAAAATGACGTGATGATGAAGGCAGGGACAGGGCCAAAGGCTGCCCACCGCCGCCGGAAGGTGAGGGAGGGGCCCGGAGCAGATGGTTCCTGACAGCCTCTGAAGGAACCCACCCTGCCAACACCTTGATCTCGACCTTCTGGCACCCAGAACTGTGAGAGGATCCATTTCTGCTGTTTAAGCCACCCTGTCTGGGGTTCTTTGTTAGAGAAGCTCAGGGCAATGAATCCAGAGGGCCCCAGAGAGGGGCACGTGGCTGTGAAAGACAGGTAAGCAGAGTTCACTGGCAGAACAGGGGACAGTGCTGGCAGTGACAGACACAGGTTGGTGCGTTTCAGCAGACAGGGACTCTCTGCTGAAGGAGGAGAAGTCTGGGAAGCGTCCGTCTTGCTGGGAAGGCTGTGGAACAAAGCTTGGCAAAAGGCGGAGACAAAAGAGGCCAGACAGGAGTAAGTCTCGTTACAGCTCAGTCTGGGCAGAGATGCTTTGTGCACAGAACCTCCTCCTGGCCGGGGGTGGGGTGTGCACCAGTGACCACAGGTGTCCCTGTACTCACTCCACCCCTGATATGGTGTGGCTGTGTCCACACCCAAATCTCATCTTGAATTCCCACGTGTTGTGTGAGGGAGCCGGTAGCGGGTAATTGATGGAGGGGGGAATGATGGAGGCAGGTCATTCCTGTGCTGTTCTCATGATAGTGAATAAGTCTCGTGAGATTGGATGGTATTTGTAAAGAGTAGTTTCCCTACACAACCTTCTCTCTTTGCCTGGTGCCATCCATGTAAGATGTGACTTGCGCCTCCTTGCCTTCTGCCGTGATTGTGAGGCCTCCCCCGCTGTGTGGAACTGTAAGTCCAGTAAATTTCTTTTTTGTAAATTGCCCAATCTTGGGTATGTCTTTATCAGCAGCATGAAAATGGACTAATAGAGTCTCCTTTGCCTTTGGGAAAGAGAATCTCTGTTAATTGGGCACAAGAGTGTGGTATCCCACAGCTTCCGCCCAAATATTACATAGGATCTACATATAGAAATAAAAATACTTGTAGTTTATCTAAAATTTAAATTTAAGTGGGCATCCTGGGCTGGGTTTGGTTTTGTTTGTCTCTGACTTTTTTCTCTAATTCTGGGAACCCTAGATGATAGGTCAGGTTGGATTAGTTGTCTCCAAAGTGAAACGGTCCCAGGCCCTCAGCCCAGTTCCCTCCAAGCAGTGGCCAAAAGTCCCATTTGGAGGAAACCTTCTGGGTTCAGTGATGTAAGGGTGTGTGCTAGCAGAGTAAGACCAGCCAGCAGCTCACCCCATGGCCCCAAGAGCAAAGGTTCCCAATAAGAAGCCATATCCTGGGACTATGGTTGGGCCGGGTCCCTCTGGGGAAGCTACCAAGGACTGAGCCCTCCTCTCCTTGGCCAGGTTATGGCAGGGAGAGGTGGGTTCATGCCCACGAGGTTGTGCAGTGAACACTCTGCCCCACTGCTGTGTGCTTTCCTGGCAAAGCTACCATGAGAGTGGTGGCCAGCAGGAATTGCACAGCCCACCCAGAAAACCACCATGCACCTCTCCAACGAGCAGCCCAGCCCCACACAGTCCTGAGAGAGGGACCTCACACAGGCCTTGGGCACATGTCCCCAGGAGAGGTAAGACAGTGACCTGCAAGCCCTCAATTTGCAGTCCTCACTTTCGTCCACAGATGTCTATAAAAAGCAGACCCTACCTGCACAGAAGACATTTTGAGCCACCTTGTCTGAGAAAAGCCAAGAAATGGGCTGAATCATACCCTGTGACCACCTCTCTTTCTCCTTGTCAGACTGACTCGCACAGACACGTGAGTGCATGACACAGGAGGAAGAGATCTCAGCAGCCTGGAAACTGGCACAAGCTCCTCTCTAGCCATGGCAGGCCTTTGAGAGAGAGGGAGCTGATGAAAATAGGTCTCTTACAATGTATTCACTCATCAATTATTTCTAAGCTCCTACTATGTGCCAGGAGTTGCTCTAAGTACTGGGAATGCGGGGGTGAACAAAACACATGTGAACTCCTGTTCTTATAGAGAAGAAACCCTCTCCCTTATAGACAAGAAACCCCCGTTCCTTTAGACACTAAACCCTTGTCCTTATAGACAAGAAACTCTTCTGAATGCCTCCTGTGTGCGAAAAACTGCTCGATGACTACATCCAGGGTCAAAGAAGACAAGGTTCCTGCCTGCCCTGCAGGGAGGCACTCATTCATTCATTCATTCACTCATTCATTCATTCACTCTTTGACTGTCTCTAATCATCTGCTCTATGCCAGAGAGTTGCTAGATGGTGCAAAAAACTGCATTAACAGTCTCTGATCAGGGAAACAGGCGTGTTAAAGGAAAAAGAAAAACTCTGAAGAACAAGATAAATTCCTTAATAGAAGGAAGTACAAAGTGCTTCTAAGATGCAGGAGAGGAGGCAGACAGCCTGGGATTAAAGAATTAGAGAAAAATCTGTGAAGGAGATGGGTTTTAAAGGATGCATAGGTGTTCACCATGTAGAGAAGACATTCACCTGTACAAAAGCAGAGCTTACGAGAAAAAGATGTTTCTGGGACAGCCAATTAAGTAGAACACGAACTAGGTTCAGAATCAAGATGAGTCTGGGGAGTGAGGTTGGAATTCAGCTTTAAAGAACCTGATACTCATTCGCCTGTTCTACAAATATTTATTGAGCACCGACTATGTGCCAGGCACTGAGATAGCCCAGAACAAAACAGTGGAAAACTCTGCCTTGAGGGAGCATATTTTTAGCAGGAGAGGCAGACAAGAAATATAAATTTAGAAGTGGAAGATATGGATGTTGATGAGTAGGATGGGAAAATAAAGTGGGAAAGGGGAAAAGTGAGACTCAAGAAGAGTCTCACTGAGGAGATGACCTGAGAGGGTGAGGCAGCAAATTATGCAGCCACCTGGGGGAGGTGCTCCACTCAGGAGCATGGCAAGTGCAAGAGGGCTGGGACAGGAGGCAAAGCCAGGGGTTAAAGTGGCTGCAACAGAGTCAGCAAAGGGGAGAGCAGAGGGGACAAGCTCCAAGTGGCAGAGTAAGGACTTTGGCACAGGACTGAGGACAGAGGGAGCCACTGGGGCATGAACACAAGGGCATGTAGACTGGCATCATTTGGAAGAATAACTCTGGCTGCTAACATGGTAGAGGTGGACAGGAGCAGGGAGAGGCTGAGATGTCAGCCCCCAGCAAAGTGTCTCATGCTGATGCCAGGTATTCAGGAAGGAAGGAAGGAAGGAAGGAGTAAGTGAATGAATAATTTAATAAACAAATAATAAATAAATGGATAGATGGGTAAATGAATGGAGGGATGGAAGGAAAATGAATGAGTGGATGGATGAATGGATGAAGGGATGGAAGGAGGGATGAAGAGATGGAGGAAGGGATGGAGGGTAAATGGGTGAGCAGATGAACAAAGAATGAATGGAGTGAGGGATGAAGGAATGAATGGCTGTATGAATGAATGGATGAAGGGATAGAGGGGGTTGGAGGAATGGCTGGGTGGATGGGAGGATGGATGAATGGAGGAAGGGATGGATAAATGGATGGGTAGATGAATAAAGGGATGGAGGGAAAGATGAATGGGCAGAGGGATGAAGGGATGGAGGGGGGGATGAAACAGTATATGAATGAAGGGCTGGAGGGGGCTGGAGGGATAATGGATGGATAGGAGAATGGATGAATGAATGAAGGGATGGAAGGAGGGATACACAGATATATGGAGGGATGGAGGGAAGAATGAATGGGTGGATGGAGGGATGAATGAATGAATGAGTAGATGGCTGAAGGGATGGAGGGAGGGATGGAAAATGGATAGGTGGTTGGATTAATGGATGAAGGGATGGAGGAAGGATGGAGGGATAAATGAGTGGATGGATGAAGGGATGGAGAGAGGTATGGAGGATGATTGGGTGGATGGATGAATGGACAAAAGGATGGAGGGAAGGATGGAGGCATGAATGGGTGAATGGACAATGGATCAAGGGATGGAGGATAAATGGGGGGATGGAGGAAGGGATGAAGGAATGGAGGGAAGGATGGAAGGATGAGTGGGAGGAATGGATGAATGGGTGAATGGGTGAATACATGAAGGGCTGGAGGGAAGGATGAATGAATGGGTGGACAGATGAGTGAAGGGATGGAGGGATGGAAGGATGGATGGATGGATGGGCAGGAAGCCTCAGAGCACTGGGGAACAACTGGGGCCTGAGAGGACAGTCTGGGGAGGAGGCTCAGTGTGAAGTTCTCTGCTTTCCACTCTTAGTAATAGTAATAATAGCATTGTATTCATTTCCTGTGGCTGTGGTAACAAATGGCCACAAACTTAGTGGCTTAAAACAACACACTTTCATTCTCTCACATTTCTGGAGGCCAGAAGTCTGACACAGTTCTCACTAGGCTAAAACTGCAGTGTAGACTGGCTTGGTTCCTTCAGGAGGCTTCAGGCAGAGTGTGCTTTCCTGACTTTCCCAGCTTCTAGGGGTGCCCACATTCCTTGACTCATGGCCCCATCCATCTTCAAAGTACCTCACTCTAACCACGCTACCTTCACCCATCTCCTCTAAATCTGACCCTCCTGCCACCACACTGCAAGAACCTTTGTGATGACATTGGGCCCCCTCAGATAATCCAGAATGATCTCCTCATCTCTGGACCCTTAACCTAATCACTTCTGCAAAGTCCCTTTTGCAACATTAGGTTGCATATTCACAGGTTCCAGGGATTTGTATGTGGGCATCCTTGGGGGGCTTTTATTCAATCAACCACAGTTCCTGCAGCCAGGCTATGCAAGTTCATTGCCACTGGGGGCGTCAGTGAATCCTCCCAGCAGTCCAGGGTGTCAGGCGCTATTGTTGCTCTCACTTTCCAGGGGTGAAACGGGGGCTCAGAGAGGGTCAGTCACTTTCCCTGCTCACACAGCTGGAACCTGGAGGAGCAGGGACGCAACGTGCTGGTTGCTCCCTTGCACCGCCCGGCCTCTGCGTGCATCCCTGAAGCCAGTGATTGAGAACAGCACATCAAATCTGCGAAAGATGCGAAAGAACTTCACACTGAACCTGCAAAAGATGCACCCCAGGACCCCGGCCCTGTCACCTCACATGAAAGCAGGTCACCCGCTGGTGAGAACAAAGTGCTTTCTGAGCTCTCAGGGGGTGCTCAGAGGAGCCATTTGGGGAGGACAGCTTCTAATTCCCTGGCTCTGTGACAATGCCACCTCATGCAGGGACCGCAGCGGGGTGGCTGGGTGAACTCTCCTGTCATGAGGAAAAGAGCCAGAAGCCCTTTCTGGCACCACGCACAGGACAAAGTGCCGGCCCTTCTCCAGAAGATGAGTTCAGCCTGATTTATTTTCCTCTTTGTGATTGAAAATGCTCAGTTTCTAGTCCCAGCCAGACAGTAGAGCTGTTCCTTTAAGAAGAAATAGGAAGTGTGGTCCTGGCAGAGTTAACTGGAGCAATAAAAAATAAATCTTTGTAATTGTTGTGGAGACAGAAAGCAAAACACAGTGGGCTTAAGTACAATGTAAGAGAATGTCAGCGGGAGGGCCGGCCATTAGCATCAGAAATCATTTCTGTCCCCCGGGGAACTGCTGGAGGGAAACCAGCGCATCTGACTCTCTGCATTCCTCCTGGTGGGTTTTTTGGAATGCCAGACGACTACGCTTTTTTCTGTTTCCTGAAAAGGATGGTGGCTTTCAAGATGGTGATGGGGGGACCTTTGGAAATAAGCCTGGGAGAGACGATGGCTGGCTCCCACCCTTCACGGCCTCCTTCAGGCGTCCACGGATCCCGGCTCCACACAGCACACCAGGGCAAGGCGGGGAGGGTGTGTGCAGATGCTACCTGGGTGTCTTTGACGTCAGCTAATTCCCTTTTGATGTCATCCAAAAGGAGCATCCAGTTTCACGTGCACAACACAGAAATAAACTGGGATCTTTCTAGACTCCAAGGTTGACCTTTGCTCCCAGACATCATCATAGCATCCTCCCTCTTTGTGCCACTTGGCACACATGCACACACACATGCACACACACGCACACATATATACACATGCACACACACGCACGCACACGTGCACGCACATGCACACACATACATGCACACACGGGCACACATGCACACACGCACATGCACACACATGTGCAAACACATGTTTACACACACATGCACACGCACATGCACATGTAAACACGCATGCACACACACACATAGGCACACACACACATACACATATGCACACACACAACTTTATAGTTGTGAGTAGGTATCCACAAAGGACCTGGAATTTGCTGGGGACAGTGCTCGTTCAAAATAGATACCCCAATGGAGCCATTCGCTGTGCCCTCTTTCATTCTCAGAAGGTTTTGGAAAGGATGACTGGGTGACTTGTGACATGAGAAAGCCCATTTCCCAGATGAGAAAACCGAAGCTCAGACAGTGAGGTAAGTGGGCAAGTCACGCAGCCGATAGGAGCCACGTTGGCATTCACGTTCTAGCCGGGGGAGCCCAGCACTGTTGCTTTCCATCACCGCCGCCTCCCGACAGAGCAGACGGGTGTGGGTCTCACACAGACAGGCCCCCACGCACTGACACAGCCACGCTGCCGGGGTTTCCAGGGTCTGCCAGCATCACAGCAAATCAGACTTCCTATCTGAGGTCGTCTTCGGTACTGGCTTCTCTTCTGAACATTCTGCATGAATTTAAGGCAAGACCCAAGGATCAGCCATTTCTCTTTTGCCATCCTGTTCAGGAGCTGGAAGCCCCTCCCCGAATGTCTGCGCTTTAGAATATTGGGTTTATCTGACAGAGGTTAACGGCGTTCCAGGTACTAGGGCAGCAGGCAGAAACAAACTCTTTCCTGAGATTTTCCTGGGAGAAGCCAAAAGGGATTTTCGCTTTGCCTTCCATCTCCAAACGCGCCCTCCCTGGGAACGTTTTTACCACTGGTGCCTTTTACTCTGGCCTGGCTATCAAGGCACCGAGGGGGATGCCCTGGGCCTCTCCCAGTAAATCAGACATTTGGACACTAAGTGCGCGGAGCGGGAGAGCTAGACCTCTCAGCCTTGAGCTCTGAAGAGAGGCCCATTAGCTTGCCGCGGATGACACGGGGTCGGGGATTAGCGGGTTTTACAAACTCCAAACATCGGTAAGGGTGAGACAGGAAGAGCTGCAGCTGCCGGGCTGGGCCGCTTATACGGACACCAGAGAGGGTGTGGCATGCCTGTGCAGGCCACCCCTCCTCCACTTACTAGCGTGCAGCAATGGGCAGCAGGTGTGACCTCGCAGGAGCCTCTTCTGCATCACAGGGATCTGCATTTGTTCCTCCACTGACAGATGCATCTTGTGTCCACCTTGGGCTGGCCTGGGTCCAGATGTTGGTGGTGGTACTGGGAACAACCCGCCCCAGCCCAGCTTTGGCTCTCCGGGGGCTCACACTGCAGTTGCGGAGAAATACAGTCCACAAGGAATGCATGAGACAGGGAGATCGCCACAGGAAAATAAAACCAAGTCTGGAACAAGTGGCTAACACTGCAAGAGATTCTTCCAGCCAGGGGTGTTCCTGGTTGAAAGGGAAGCCTCTCACATGTGAGCCGAGATCTGAAATGGGAGAGTGCAAAGCAGCAGACATCTGGGGCACGACGTGTCCAGTGCAGGGAACACTGCATGTGCAAAGGCCCTGGGGAGAGGAAGGGGTGGCTGGTTCCTGGAAATAATGGGTGAGAGGAGCTGGCAGTTTGAGGAGCTGACCGTGTGGTAAGGCTGTACAAGAACTCCCTAGTGAGGAGGAGGGAAAAGAGGCAATGTTCAGAAAGGGCTGAGGACTGTGCCCAGGACGGCCCCCATGAGCTGGGCTTTCCCCGGTGCTAAGGCAGAGGGCTTGCCTAGGGGCTGCAGGATCTGCCATCAGCCTGGAAGCATGCCACTGCAGGAAACCCCCACGGGATTCCAGGGAAACGCACCTGCAGGCTCCTTCTCACTCCTTCAGCCATCAAGTCCCCACAGGACCCAGCTGGGAAAGGTCCGTATTCCTTTTTGAAAGAGGAAACATGGAATGACTTGCCCAAGATCACGCAGCCAAGAAATAGGAAAATGTGAACTAGGATTGTTAACGAAGTGTATTATTCTTGCCTCTATGACAGCATCCTCCAAATACACAGACCCCAAAACAAACCAGAAGACAAGGGTGGATGGGCTTTGGGGGAAGGGCCCCAAAGTGTGGGCAAGCTGCTCTACAGAAGGAGAAAGCAAAATGCTTGTCTCTTCCAAGCAGGTGTTTCTGATGTGAGTGTGCTAAACATATTTGTGCAAATGATATTTTGAGGATAATGCTAATAGCAAACATTTTAAGCACTGTGGGAGGCGTTCCCCTGTGTTCCCCTTATCCTCAGAGACGGACGTCCTCTTCACTCCAGGCCTGGAGAGAGTATGGCTCATCGTAGGTGATGAATTAATGAATGCCCTTCAAAATTGACATTACTTCTCATTTTTTAATGAAGAAACTGAAGCTCAAAGAGGTTTGGAGAACATCCCAAGATCAGATCCTGCATCTGGTAAACAGTGCTGGGAATCAAACTCAGGTTTGTCCACTCAAAGCAGCATCCTTTCCTTCCATCTCCCAGAGGTTCCGAGTCGCCATTCCTTCCAAAGTGGCTCTGAAGAGAAGCGGATTTAAAAGGAAGCCAGCGGCTGAGGGGCCGCCTATGACTACATTATATGGTCAGTTATGCCCTGACACCCCCACTTTCCCTCGAGAGGGCTCTTCCTGACTCTAGGAAAACAGGAATAGTATCTTATCCTATCGCCATTCTCTCCTGGCAAAAATAGCTTTCCTCCTCATTTGGGAGACAATGGTTTTTGAACTCATGAAAGGCAATCGGACAGTTCCCAGATCGCACTGGGGACCTCAGGTTTTATGGACAATTGTCACTTGCCATGAAAAGCAGCTCATCATAGGAAGCCAGATTCCACACATATTTTTGCAAGGGGATGGCAGTGGCTTCAACTGCTGTCAACTAGTAGTGCCTGCCTTGAAGTTTCCGAGACTCTACCCAGACAGTGGAGAGAGAGGGGATTGATTGGTGACGTCTGCCTTGGACATCAGTGGTGGGGGTGGTAAAACAGCTGTGAATTTACTACTGGTCCAGACCTTGGGCTAATCAGAGGGAAGAATTCAACATGTTTGAAGTGAACTGGAAGCACTGTGTGTCTAGAGCACCTTAACCAAAGTACCCAGCATTTATTGCACCATTCTAAGAGTTCAGGAAACTTAGTCCCTCATCAGCCCCAGGAGGTAGGTCCATGATTAGCCCATTTTATAGATAATATAGCTTAGAAGAAAAGAGGTTGAGCCACTTAGTCAGTAAAGGGTGCAGAGAAGCAAGGAGTCTGTACCTGAAACCACTTATCTCCAGGCTTACAGGTGATGGGAGAAAAGAATGCTGGCTCTGAATAGTCAAATCTGGGTTCAGTTCCCACAGTTTCTGTTTATCAGAGAGACAGGTGGTTACAAAGCTATCAAATGACAATTCGGTCCAGCCCCAGATGCAGGTGGATATTAGTGTTTCTATTGTATCACATGGGGATTCAGAGAAGAAAAGTGGCCTATCAAAGTCACACAGCTTGGAAGAAGAGAAATCAGGACCCAGTGCAGGGCTTCTGTCTCCTCTCCCTGACATGCTTCCTGCTGCAGGAGATGAGACAGGGAAACATCCTGTGTGATCAGGGTCAAGCAATCAGAACCAGCCCAAAGAATGAGCCAGAAATCAAAGCAATGTGACTGTTCTTAACTACAGAGGCTGATTGCACAGAAGTACAGGTTTCCAAACCATCCTTCCCTATGTCCACGAACTTCCAGGCTTCCCAGTTGCTCTCCGAACAGATGCAGATGCCCTGGACCAGCACCAGAGCAGCTGTTTGATGGTATTCCCAGCCCAATTGGAAAAAGAAATTAGCACAAACCTCCAGAGAGAGTCTGTTCTCATGAAATCTACAGCCTGGTTGGGCTGCTTAGAGTGGGAAGGGAAGCTCCATCTAAATTCACATTCTCTTATCTGTTAACTTGTTTCTGTCTCCAGCCAGTCCCTAGTCCCACAAGGGAGGATCTGGCACGTATGAGAACACATCAAACAGCAATCCAACAGAGGACGGAACAGAAGCCAGATTCCAAGACCTTTACCTACAGCCCATCACTGTGGCCTGAAGACCACCGTTGGGGGCCCCTGTCAGACGCCTTGCTGGAGGAATACAGCTGTGGTCATCTCCCGAGAGCTCTCTTCTGCACTAGAGGGAGTCATCTCTCCATCACGATCCAGAAATCAGCAGTTCCTGGGTGATTTCCTGTTGTTTCCGGCACTCCCCAAATCTGAGCGTTAGCAACATCTTCTTGACACACAGCAACCCCAGGAGTCATTGCTTACCCCTCCCACAACACTCACATCCTCAGCAATTAGACGCCGTGCCATATTCTTTGTGATAGGGCTTTCCTTCAAAGCAGTGCATATATATATAAAAGTTTCAGACCACAGATATGTGAAAGTACAACGTGAAAATTCCCCGTGCTGAAGACCACCATTGCAAAGAAGTGTTCACACTAGCAAATTACATACATCCCCTGAAAACATTTAAATTCGTATGAATTTAAATTTTTAATAGGTGAAATATTAGCATTAATAGAATTGCGATGATCAAAACTCTATGAAAAAGGTTTACTCAGAAGCTTCACCCCCTCCTCTATCCCTTCCACCCATTCCCACTCCCTGTGGGTAATGAAGCCCTGAATTATTCCTCATTTATTGTTCCTTCATTTCTTTGTGGGGGGCATATTTATCTACATTTTGCCAAAACATAGTATAATATGCATTCTGTTTTATGCTTATGTCTTTTTTTCCTTGTTATTTTACTCATTTTACCTTGGCTATCACTCCACCACAGTTCATATCACACTGCCTCGCTCTTTTTCACAGCTGCATAGTACTCCATTGAATGGAGGTACCATAGTCTATTCAATTGGATATGCTAGATGTGGACATTTTGGTGATTTCCGGTACTTGTTATGAGTTGTGCTGCGATGAATGACCTGTACACAGTTAATCTCCTCTCGTTAAAGCGTGCAACTTCTACACAGCGCAAGTCTGCACACTTTGCATTGTTGAATTTTGCATATTGAAGAGCACAGACTCTGGAACCAGACAGCCTTGGCTGCAGCTCTGCCTCTTTAAATCATTAGCATCTCTGTGCCTTGGTCTCCTCATTTGTGAATGGAGATGGTAAACGGTACTCTCTCTGTGGAGCTATGGTGAGGATCAAATGAGCTAACGTGTGAAAAATGCTTAGAACAGTGCGTGGCACCTGAGAAATGCTCAGGAAATGTCGGTTGTATGAGTCTGTACCAGACGTTGTCAGTGTTGCAGCCAAGCTGGTAAATGTCTAACAATGAGCTCTCAAAAGGAAAACCCTGAATTACAGCACTTGCCAATTTCCATGGTGTAAATACTCCCACATGGCTGACATCAAACTAAATGAACGGTTGTCTCCACACATGTAGCTGGGAAGAAATGCTCATGTCCCAGTGGGAGCTGGTCCTGCACACCCCCCTGTGCCCTCTGGCTTGACCCCGTTAGGACACCAGCTGCCCAGCAGCCAGTGCTGGGGTGTTTTGCCAAGTGCTGCCCTCAGAAGGCAGTCTGTCTGAGAGTATGCAAAGCCAGCAGTGCCTGAGAGTTTACAGCCCCCAGGGGCATCTTGTGGGTACAAATACTGCAACTGTTGGCCCTGATTGGCTGGCTCTGGGATGTGACTTCTTGCCCAGGGGCTGAGTCAAAGGCATCTTCAGCTGACTTTGCCTGAAGCCTCACCTTGGCTTGGCTTCCTGCCTTTCTTCCTCTCAGTTCCTCCTCCCCCTGTCTTTGGAGATAACTTTCCTGGTAAATTTCCTGGTAAATTCTTTTTACACACAACCTTGTTCCAGGGTCTACCTCTAGGGAACCCACCTAAAGCTGCATCTCTAGATATCCTTTTCCCTCAAATGCCCCGGAATTTGGGAGAGTTTCTCACTCAATCATTCTCAACAAGCCTTCCCATTAACCCCACTATAAGCTTTTCTGGGTTTCATCTGTGTCTGTGCCCCAAGGTGTGTCTGTCGTGGGGGATGAGTCATGGAGCAGAGTCCTCCCCACTGACTCAGCAATGCCATTTCCTGCCCACAACATTTTAGAACTCTTGCACTTTGACACAACGGGGACCAGCCCACTCCTGATTCACCAGCTCAGTTTTCTGTCACATCCTGTGCTTTCCCTGAGGATTTTTCTGTTCTTCTGACCAGAGTCAACGCCATAAGCACCAGAGAACAGAAACATGGTCAGACAGTCTCCAAGATGGCTCAAAAAAATAAAGACACAAACGTGGAGGGGCAGGAGGTCCTTGGCCCTTTTCTCTTGAAGTTGGCTTTGCTGCGTTGAAATGTCCATCATGTCTGCATTCCCTTCCTGGTTTTCCCCAAACAGGCCGTGGCGGGGGACCAGATGGCATTCCATGTGGTGGAAACACGAACGGATTGCTCGCCAGCGAGGATGATCGCTCTGGAAACATTCGGAATACTCATATGCTCTGTACTTTTTCCCCAAGTCAATAAGGTAGAAATGCATCAGGAGAAAGTCAAAGATTTCTGTCAGAATCCAGACCACAGGGAGAAAATGACAAGTGGGTGTGGCTGACGCTGTGATCAGTTTCTCCATGAACCTGACAGGGAAGTCTTCTTAGAGGGCACCTCGGCATCTGGAGTTGGCTTCCACAATGAGCAGAAGGTGAGGAGCTGCCAAAAAATGGTCACTTTCAAAATACAGGGAACACAGAACCAAGTCAGCGAAGGAATAACAGGGTCCCAGGCTGCAAAACAAAAGGAGCTGGGAAAATTTGTCCAAGAGCTGTACTGAACTCTTGCACAGGCATTGACTTACACAAATCATCCTCACCGCCTCTGAAACCGGGCAGCTCTAAATTACTTCTTGAATTCCATATGGTTAATCTGCAGGCAAAGAACATGCTTTAGGGTGAAATGTAGTTGTTGTTTTTCACTGGGCTTGCAATAACATATTGTAAATGACTAAGGCTCGATGACACTTTGACACCAGTCGTGAAATCATCCCCATGCTCTTGACCCAGTGCCAGAAGAGGATCTTGGTGTAGATAAAGTGACTGTGCTTTCTCTTCCTGGAGAACTGCACTAACAACCCAGAGCCATGTTAACCAGGATATTTTCAGGCAGAATTCTGAACTTAAATTGATTGTCTCCTAGTACAATAGTTTTTTAAATAAAAAACAAGCAAACGCACAAGAAGAAAAAAGAAATGAGAAATTTTGAAATGTCATGTCTATCTTACTAAAGCCAAAACGTAGGATTGACATTTTTTCCTGAATACGGGCATTGTCCATGTCTAATCTAGATGATGTGTGTCCAGTGTTCTCTTTCTTCAATCATCTGATATTTTTACATTCAAATTGGTAGAAAAAGGATGCTTTCCAGTTTAGTTTTCTCTCAAAGAATTTCCCAGATTCTTGAATCCATATGCAGTGGTTGAGAGCACAGACGTTGGACTCAAAAATGAATTTAAGTCCTCAGTGTGCCATTTCCAAGATAAGTAACGAGTAATGTGCAAATCCCTTCTCCTCTCTAAACAGGTGAGTGTCTTATAAGGTTTCTGGGGAGGTTACAAGACACAAGGCACAGAAAAGGGCTTCCCATGTTATAGTTTAACCATAGAGCAAGCCCAGTGCAGGACAAAAATGATTCTTTCTTTTTCTTTTCTTTTCTTTTTTTGAGACGGGGTCTCGCTCTGTCTTCCAGGCTGGAGTGCAGTGGTGTCATCTCGGCTCACTGCAACCTCCATCTCCTGGGTTCAAATGATTCTCATGCCTGCCTCCTGAGTAGCTGGGATTACAGACACCTGCCACCATGCCCATCTCATTTTTGTATTTTTAGTAGAGACAGGGTTTTTTTTTTTTTTGTATTTTTAGTAGAGACGGTGTTTCAACATGTTGACCAGGCTGGTCTCAAACCCCTGACCTCAGGTGATCCGCCCGCCTCAGCCTCCCCCAGTGCTGAGATTATAGACATGAGCCGCCATGCCTGGCCCAAGTATGATTATTTCTGTTTACTTAGTTTGTCCCTTACTCAAAACAGATGAGTTATTTACAACACAGAGTTTGTGTCTCTGTAACTTTGTAATCATGCAAAATAATTATACATGATCTACATATGCACAACACAAACACACACACACACAGACAGACATTTTTAGAAGAATAATTTTCTCCAAATTGAACTGTAAGAGCCTGTGTGATTTGGGATAGTTGCTGCTGCTTTCCCAGCTAATAAAGTTGTCCAAATCTGTTTACTTTCAAATTAATATAAAGAGCTTCATTAGCAGCCCCCACGGATGACCCAGCCACCCAGTTGCATACAGAGACAGTCTGGGGATAAATGTTGGTTTGCCCAGTTTTTGCAGAGTGATTTGTTTTTAATGACTTGTGCACACAGATCATAGGCTCTGCTGAAAGCCTCATTTACTCTGGAAATTCCTGAAATTACTATTCATTTTGCCGAGTTCTTTTTTTTTTTACCCTCTTGAAAGCTCACAAAAACCCTCTGAAAAAGAAAAGCATCTGCATACATATTTTTGTAGATTAGAAAACACAAATGATTTGATAGAAAGCAGGTTCAGGGTGAAATAATTGTGATAGTGATTCAGATCTCTGACTTTTTTTTGATGCTATGGAAACCCTGGCAGCAAAGAGACTTTGATTAAATAGATTCACAATAGATTCATGCATGCTCCAGGGCTGGGGTCTTAACATCTCTGGAGTGGCTCACAATGCTGAGTACATGGCAGACGCCCAATCAATACGTGCAAACAAATGAACAGAATCATATTTCCAAGGAGTTCTTCAGGAAGTCAAGTAAGGCATTGACCCTTTCCTTCAGCATTACGTCCATGGAGCCTGCCTGTCTAAATGATTCAGATCAGCCCTGCAACTCTCTGCAGGAGAAATACATTTTCCTTTTCTGCTGGATCAGACTTCTGGATTCTGTCTTCTGCATAGGTTGCAGCAGGGATACATAGCATTAAGCGTGTAGACAGGGCAGGTTTAATGCTAGGCAGCATTCTTAAGGGAGATGAGAATAGCAACTCGCATGCCAGGTCTACTATCCCGGCCCCTGAGGCTCAGCGTGGATATTCGGGAAACCAGGAGTTGAACATTTGGCTGGAAAATAAAAACAACATAGATTCACTCATTCGATCAGTGAACGTGGAGCACACACCACGGATTAGGCGCAGCAGGGTACCGAGGAGACATCACCTAGCTTAGAAGTCATCTCTGCCCTCTGGGGGCTGACAGTCCAGCTGGGAGCGAGGACCGGCAGGTCAGAAATTAAATAAAGAGTAAATAAGAATGCAACATGAGTAAATGCAAAAATAAAAACAAAACAAGGTGGCGCTGAGTTTAGATAGATAGATAGATGGATAGATACATAGATACATATATAGATATATATGTAGATAGATACACAGATAGATAGATAGACGACAGGTAGATGGGGATTCGTATGTCGTATACATTTTCTGAGGATCATGTTCACGGTTTTCATCACATTCTCAGATGTGTCCCTTACTCTGCCCTCAGTGTCATAATGGCCAATAAAAGTGCCAGTCTGGGTGGGATGGAGGGGGTCTGAACAGGCCGATCAAAGGGTCCCCACCCCTGATGGTCAGGTGGCCCTGACCATCAGGCAGTATGGTGTGGAGAAGACCATGGGCATGTGTCCATCAGTCAGACTTGCTTTGAGCCTTGGCTCCACTGTAAACCATCTGAGTTAAGTTTCATCCCCTCTCTGAACTTCAGTCGCCTCAGCTCTACAACAGGCTCAATGATATTGACCCCAGGAAACTGCTATAAGAAGGAAGTGGTATATCCTTGGGGCAAGACCTGGGCAAGAGGAGGTATCATTGTCCCCACTGTCCATAGATGGTGACTTTTTCAGGATAACCTGGCCATTAAGGAGAACTCCAGAAAACAAGGTCTGAGTCCCTAGATGGTGTTCATACAGGTACTCGAGATGCTAATAGGTATTTCATGAAAAAAAGAGTTTGTGGTCAAATAAGTTTTGAAAAATACTAGATTGAACAAGTTTCTTTATGATAGGACTTCAAGCCTTTAACTACTGTCATGTATTCAAAATTTCATCAGTCAAGAGGTACTTCATAAGCAAGAAGCATTTCACAAATCTGGCTTACTACCGCACAGAAACACGCTCGGCGAAGGGCTGAGCTGAGTGCCCACCAGGGCCTGTGCGCTCCAGCCTCCTTCTATGCCAGGCATCCTCTTGGAGTCAGGAAATGGTCTTAGTCAACTTCAGAATTTCTCTGTGCTTCATGTGGTATTTGGTTATTTTAGGTGATGATCGATTAATCAACAGAGGAATGCTGAAAAGAGAGAGTTAAGCAGTAAACCACTTAGGTGCAGCGGTGCATGGGTGCATGGACGCAGAACTGTCATAGAATGGGTGCTTGGTAAGCAATGATTCCATTCTTTCTTGTACAGGACAGATCCTTACCCCTTGGAGTCAGGTGAGAAAAGAGGCTTAGGGCAGTGGCTGCCCTGAGCTGCCTCACAGAGTCTACAAGGCAGGCAGTGTCCATGAGCTGCTGTACGTAGCACCTGGCGCCCTGTGTGGACCTTCCAAGCAGGAAGAATGTGGCCGCTCCTCTGCCTTTCAAATCTTGCACAAAATGGGTCTTGTGGACCACACTAACCTGTAATTATACAGGAGAGGGGACTTGGGGTACATGGTTGCAGCTTAGCTCAAGTGACGGGGGACAAAGTCCTGCTGGCATTCCAGAAGTTCTTTAGGCACTTGGACAGGACACTACCATCCTCCCCAAGCCGGGTACTTTCATGTGAATCAGAAAATAGTGCCCCGTCTGGGTGGACGCGAGGCATGGCAAGCAGCAGGACGGTTGGAGTCTAGCTCCTGCCTTCACCAGGCGCCTAGGATGGTGCACAGGCTGTACAACATACGCGGAACCCAGAATTTAAGCTACGATCACTAGGCTCAAGCACTTCTGTAAATGCAAATTCCTCTCAATAATCTACAGTCATGACATACAAGTAAGAATTGACAATCCAGCAAAAAAGCCAGAGATTATGCCTGCATTGACTCTGAAATGGAAAGGAAATTTTCAAATCTGTAGTTTCAGGTGTAGAAACTTTATACCCGACTGTCATTTCCACAGAAGAGGGAGAGCATAATTCTTTCTAGACACACGAAAGAATACAATGCAATAGAAAAGATGCCCTTGCCACCTTCCAGCCTTCAAACAGCAGAGAAGCACCAAAAATACACTTCAACTACAGAGACTCAGGCTGAGTTAATGATGTCTTTAATTTAGGAAAGGATACTCGGTGAGACTGCCTTACCCTGGCATTCATGGACCATCAGCTCAGCACCCACTTCAAAAATAAAGTAAGTGGATGAATGGATGGATGGATGGACTAATGAATAGATGGATGGATAGACAGGTGGACAGACAGATGTATGGATAGGTAGACAGACAAATAGATAGAGGTTTGTATGTTGCATGCATTTTTCTGAGGATAGTGTTCAAGGTTTTCATTACATTCTCAGATAAGTTCCTTACTCCGCCCTCAATGTAATAATGGCCAGTAAAGGTGGGTAAACATGGCAGAATACTGGTAGAATGGCTGAACCTGCATATACAGGTCAGAATCGATGCCCTGGGAAGTGGCTGGATATCCACTCTTTTTCCTAGAAGGGACAGGCCTTTCTGATCTATGGCTTTGAGATGGGGCACAGGAACCAGCTCCAGAGGAAAACTTGAGATTAACCCCAGAGGGATGGCCCTTTGATTGGCCCATTCAGAAAGTCCCCCCCACCCCACAAAGACTGCTTCTATTCCTTGGTGGCAGACCTTTCTGGCTACATTCACTCGAGACAATGCTGAAGACGTCTCCCTGCCGCCACCCCAACCTGTTGTTTCTCAACAGAGCAGCAGGGGTGGCTACAGGCTGGACCAGAGTTCCACCCGAGATCATCACATGGCTTCCCAATAGGAGAAAGGAAACAAGTGCCACTACCCTCTCAGTGAGGGGCGGATGTCCCCTGTGGCCCACCCAACCCCACTGTGCTCAACCTCAGCTGCACCGGGCTCCTTCCCGCCTCGCCCAGCGTGTTCTTCACCTGGTTCTCCCAGGGAAGCATCCTCTGCTTTCCCTAGCTGCCCTCCTTGACAGGCCTCATAGTTCCCTTGACGCCCTGGCATTGATCTAACCACACTGAGAAGGGAGGTGACTTGATCGATGCCCAGCTCCTTTGCTGGACTGGAAGCTTCTGTGGCAGAGACTGGCTGGCTGGCTTACGGCAGCCTCCCGGACCCGGCCTTCACATAGTGGGTGCTAGATACACACAGGCTAGATGGGCAGGTGGAAAGATGAAGGTGGGAGGGAGGAAGGGACTAATAAATGGTTAAGACACCTGGCATGATGTGCAGTACATAGAGCGAGCTCAGAGAATGCCAGCTCAGCTGTACCCCTGTAGTCCTAGCTACGTGGGAAGCTGAAGTGGGAGGATTCAGTGAGCACCAGGAGGTTAAGGCTTCAGTGAGCAGTGATTGTGCCACTGCAGTCCAGCCTTGGTGACAGAGCGAGACCCTGTCTAAAAAGAAAAAATTGTGAAATTTTTTTAAACTAGTGAAAATGGTCCTTTCTGTGGGTCTCCAGCTGCCAAGAGGAAGAGCCAGCACGCAAACCCACCCACCTTCTGTCTCGGTCTGTTTTGTTTACCTGTTTACCATGTGCCTAGAATAGCTAGCTCCTGGTACATAGTAGGTTCTCAGTAAACATCACAGATTAGAATCAATCCAGCGTTCCTGGCTCCACATTCACACTAAGTAGTGGAATACGTACTGTTTGTTCATAAACCGGGAAGCAAGACAGGCTTATGATTTTTGAAATATCGTATTGTCAAATGTGCCAACATTTGTAGGATTTTAATAGCTAAGCAAACCAATATTTTCTAAATGACTGGTGCATAACGTAACAAAATGTAAAATAATGTTACTCTTCTCACTGATTTTTTGTTTATTTTGGAACATATTTTTCATTTTTAAAAGTATTATTTAGGTTATGAGAGGCCAGGTACAGGGGCTCATGCTTGTAATCCCAGCACTTTGGGAGGCGGAGGAGGGCAGATCACTTCAGGTCAGGAGTTCGAGACCAGCCTGGCCAACATGGCGAAATCCCATCTCTACTAAAAATACAATAATTAGCCAGGCATGGTGGCTACTTGGGAGGCTGAGGCAGAAGAATCGCTTGAACCCCTGAGGCGGAGGTTACAGTGAGCAGAGATTGTGCCAATGCACTCCAGCCTGGAGGACAGAGCAAGACTCCATCAAAAAAAAAAAAAAAAAAAAAAAAAAAGGCCAGGCACAGTGGCTCATGCCAATAATCACAGCACTTTGGGAGGCCAAGGCGGGCAGATCCACAAGGTCAGGAGTTTGAAACCAGTGTGGCCAATATGGTGAAACCCCATCTCTACTAAAAATACAAAATTAGCTGGGTGTGGTGGCGCGTGCCTGTAACCCTCGCTACTTGGGAGGCTGAGGCAGAAGAATTGCTTGAACCGGGAGGCAGAGGTTACCATAAGCCAGGATTGCACCGCTACGCTCCAGCTTTCTGTCTCAAAAAAAAAAAAAAAAAAAAAAGACATGAATCTCAATTGATATAGCCCACATAGGAAAAAGCTCCCAATAATTAAGACTGTAAAGGAGTTCTGAGGCCGAAAAATGTATGAATTGCTGCTCGGCGTACTTCCTGAAATGTTCCCCCAAAGTAAACACCATCAGGGAATGTCTTCCGAGGCAGCTAGAGAAATTCAGGTGGCCTTTGAGTTCCTGGGAATTCCAAGACCTTCTGTTGGGCTGTTCCTGCTGCTTTAAGGCTTTCCAGTGCCAGGGTGTTTCACAGCCATATTGAAATTATTGCAGAGAATTTTAGAATTACAAGAAGGGATGAGGCAAAATTTGCCCATTATCCAGAAAGGAAAAAAACAGAGGTAGGAAATTGAGACCGAGTCAAAGAGCCCATCTGAGCACCTCCACCCTGTCGTGGGACCTGCAGGAAACCAGCAGGGCCAAGCTTCCCAGGAACCGCCGCAGCCGGGAAGATGGGGCAAGACCTGGCTTTTCTCATGACACATCCACAGTTTGGCCTGTGGTCTCAGCTGGAATCATCATGGGAATAGCTTGTAGTATTCTGGCCCCCGTTCATTTCCGTCACCACTGAAACCAGGAATTATCCAAGTGGGTGGAATAAGAAAATTAGGGCAATTTCAGAAATGCAAAATTCGAAACAATAGGCCAGTCACCTCCAATTCATTTCTCTCCGAATCTGTTTCAAAGCTTGTGCTGCTCGTCGGGAGGGATCGATGCCCAGGCTGGAAAAGCGGGGATGATTTAAAGTGGCAGGCGGGGCCCCCTCACTGCAGCCTGCAAGACTCCAGGCTCCCTGAACTACCCGGTGATGGTCCATGCTCAATTTCCCACACACAGCACTGAAAAATGATTCCCCACGCTCGACCACAAGGGGCTTTTTATCTTAGCTGTCAGCCTGAAATACATTTAGAACTCAAAGCAATTATGGAAACATTTGGATCTCCTGAACTTTTCTCTGCTGGGTTTCTCTCCCAAATAAAATGAAATGAAGCTTAGTTCTTTGGGGATTCATATAAACAAAGATCATGCGGGCATCTAGTGAACGCGGGGAGGGGACAGGATCACAAGGCCATTAAGGAACCACTGCCTTTGTGTTCAGCACAAGCGCATCAGGCATGTGGCAGAGCAGGGGCATGTGCGGAGGGGCCTGCCATGAATGAGGTTAATTCTTCTAATTAGAGCCCAGGAAAATGTTGTTTCAGCTCCCCCCATCCCACCCCGTCAGCCGACATCTCGCAGGTCCTGAATAGTATCAAATGCAAATATCCTTTTTTTCAAATGAGGTGGTCAGAGGGTCTGGAGGGAAGAAGGGATTTTTGAAGTATGCACTAAGTCAACAGACCCGTGAGCAGTGGGACAGTAAAATTTCACAGCCAGTCTTTGATCTGGATTTCAGAAAAATGAAGCCATAAATGTAGAATGTTTTATGAACCCAAAAATAAGAAACTCTTTGTCTTTTATCTAAAATGTCTACTGAGAAAAATCAGAGGAATATCTAAACGTCGGGGTCATTATATTTTATTTGCGGCAGGGTAAAAGGAGAGCACAAAAATATTTACCGAGGTTTATTTTAACTCTAAATAATCTTAATGTCATTTTAAAATATATATATTTTTCAAATAGGTTTCAATGGGCAAATCCATCAACCCAAATATGTAGAAATGAATGCATTTTATGGCTGAAATTGAAATTTTCCCTCTGAAGCCATGATGATCTCCATGAAAGTTTTCTTCTGTCAGCTCTGCAGGTGAAAAGCCTCCCTTTTCCCAATGCTACCTGCCAGCTATGCTTCTTGGCAGATGTTTCTGGAGTTCAATGGCCTTATTTTCAAGCTGAGAGGGCTGAAGAGATGAACCCTACGCTCTTCTCCCTGACATTTCTGTGCTGTCAAATGTCTTCATTTTAAAGAGGAGGTGGGGAAGAGATGGAAACTTCTAAAGTAAGCATGTCCTCCAGACAGTTCTCCTCAAAGAAGGGGAGCAACCCCACCCCCTATACCCAGCAGTGAGGGTCCTGAAACCACCCTTGGCCCATCACCTACCCCCAGCCCACAGCAAGTGTCCATCCCTGCCTCCTTTAAGATGGGGAAACGGGTCTCCTGGGCTACCCGGATGTGAGCCTGCTCTCCCCAGGTGTAATCCCTAATAGGTGCGCTTGTTGAGATTAACGCTTGGCGTCCTCTAGCCTGGAAACCGTGCAAGCTGACACGGGGCCTGCTCAATCCCCTTTCCCACCCCACAGAGCTGCATTCCTGGAAAACGACACGGCACCAAGAGGTTTTTAATAGAAATGACCCTGCTGATCATCCCAGCCACCCTGTGAGTACACGCAGACTATCTGGAAAACTTTGTTTTTCAAATGAAGACGCTGAGGCTGGGAGCCGCCCGTGACTTGTCTGGGTTCTGGCCCAGCGGAGCCTCAAAAGCCATTTTCATTGCTTTCTTTCCCCAAAATGTCTGTGGTCTCCTTTGTCGGGTAAAGCACTGCTCACTTTCTACAAACCTTGCGCGTTTTATGTTGGATTATTCTGCTGTGTTGGCAAATCATGAGAAAATGTTTAAGCACTTTTATGTCTGAACCTATTTTTCATTCGACATCATGCGAGCATATCAGGAGCTGGGAGGGGAAGTTTTTTCATTTGTCTCTTATTTTTTAGTTAGATATTTGTGATAAAAAGGAACTGTCAATAAGAGCCCTTTGCAGTCACCGAGCTCTTCACATCCTGGTGATTATTTTTACTGGGAAGACGCTTTTATTTCTGACTCTGCATGCTAACTCAGATGTCAATTATTTGTAAGTTACCTCTGAAATTATCAAGGAGGCAATGATCTAATGATGATGATCAGTGACACAGGGTGATAGATGACGTCACAATCCGAACACCTGCTGGGTGCCACCCAGCACCTTTCCTGAATCGCCTCCCTCCCGTACCCTCTGAGGACCCAGGACCCACCTTAGTATTTGCCACTTGGTAAATTCTCAGAAAATGCCAGTGCAGTTGCTCCTCTCTGGAGTCCAATCCTCCCTGAACAGGTGCTCCTGCGCCCATTTTACAGGTGAGCAAATTGAGGATAGAAAGTTTGCATCACTCCCTCAGGATCACACAGCCAGTATTTAAATGCAAGGACATGGTCTTTCTTCTACCTATTGCTTGTGAAGCTAGGAAAGAGGTGGGGGTGGGGAGGGAGCAGACCCAGAGGAAGATGTAAATACCAGCAGAAAAATGGAAAATGGAGGCTGGGTGTGGTGGCTCAAGCCTGTAATCCCAGCACTTTGGGAGACAGAGGCAGGTGGATCACTGAAGGTCAGGAGTTCAAGACCAGCCTGGCTAACATGGTGAAACCCCATCTCTACCAAAAATACAAAAGTTAGCTGAGTATGGTGGTGCACGCCTGTAATTCCAGCTACTCGGGAGGCTGAGGCAGGAGAATCACTTGAACCCAGGATGTGGAGGCTGCAGTGAGCCGGGATTGTGCCATTGCACTCCAGCCTGGGTGGCAGAGCAATACTTCATCTCAAAAAAAAAAAAGAAAGAAAGAAAGAAAGAAAAATGGAAAGTGGAAAGCAGGTGGTCTTAAGAAGCTGCCCAGGGGTGGAGGAAATGGATAGCCCCAGGGCCCTCGCTTTTGGTACCTGTGCACATGAACAGATCAAACCTGCCAGGTGGGTTTGAGGTTAGAAGGGGCCACAGGGCTGCATCCACGCTGTCCAGGATGGAAGCAGCTAGCCAACTGCCACTGCAGAACACATAAAAAGTGCAGGGGCGACTGGGGAACTAAATTTTTCATTTTGTATAATTTTAATTTAAATTTTAAAGATATAATTTTTATATTATTTTCATTCATTTAAATTCTGATGTCCACACGTGGCCGCCACATTGGGCTACACTGCTGGAGAAGGCTAAACAAAGAGGGTGGAGAGACCCTTCTTTTCACGGAGACGTGCAATTGGGGCCTCCCTGTCCTCCCGGGGTTCAGTGTCACTGGTGGGAAACTGATTTCATCTCCTAGGACATGCTCCTGGGACATCTGCAAATAGGAACCCCTGAAGCCTAGCAGCTATGAGAGGTGAAGGGGCAGCTTAGTTAGAGACTAGGCTACAAAACATCTGTCTAAAATGTCAGTGTCCACTCGAACCGCATTCATCTGACCACCCAGCAGTTCCCCAGCACCAGCTCCCTGTCCAGCTAGGACATGGAGCAAGGTCCAGCTGGATCCACAAGTTATCGGGGAAGTCACGTCTCTGAGAGAGGAGCCCTCAGGCCTGCAGATGCATTGTTAGTCCTACTGCAGACAGCAGAACCCAGAAAACACTGGTGAGGGCAGTGGCCCAGGGAGAGGGTCCTGGGGGACAATCATCCTCACACCTTCCTAGGAGGCAGGTGTACCAGTCAGGGCCCAGGCAGAACAGAGGACCCAGTGCAGATTGTGCATAGGAAGAGATGGTGAGGATGAGGCCTTAACGAGTAAAGGGCGGATTCCAGGACAAACATGAGACCTGGGGGAAGAGTGAGAAGCCAGCTAGGGCCAAAGGGTCAGAGAAGGAGACAAGGCCGCAGAGGGAGTAGCTGGGGCTGTGGTCCCAGAGAAGCAGCGATCTGGTGGTCGGCAGGTGGCCAACCAACGGAGGAGCAGGAAGCAGACACCCCTGCCTTTCTCCTCCTACCCGGGGTCTCCTGCTGGGCTTCCCATTGGCTGAAGGAAAGAAGCATGAGACAGAAGAACCTTGGCAGTGAATTTGAGGGATCCGCCGAGGGCTTCCTACAATTCCCAGAAGATGTTGTTGTCCTTCCTCATCCAAGAGGATGCCAGAGCCCATGTGTTGACCTTGTAATCGTAAGAGGCTTGAGAAAGCAAAAAAAGATCATCTTGTCTCTGCGGGCACCTTTGATGCCTCCATCCTATCAGCCAAGCAAGGTCCTAGAAATATCCTAGGTGTTTTTTTCCCTAAAGCGAAATCCTCATTCTTTCATTTGTCTCCCTGGTTGGAGATCACCCTCAGGAACCACATAGAATACATGACAGAAAATTAGAGATGAAGGGGTGTGAGTTATTAAAGACCAGCTTGTCCATATTGCTAATTATATAGATTCGTGATTGAAGGCCAAACAAATTCTGTGGCATTCTCTGACCTTCCATCCAGGTTGGGTACCCCATTCCGAGCTCCCACAGTCCCCTCTTCTTTCACCCAGGAAAGCACTTACCACACCATACTACCTCCTAATAACACGGTAACAGCTCTTTCCAGGCCAGAAACCATAGGCTGGACCAGAAGCTCCCTGAAGGCAGGACCACGTCCATTTTGTAAGCTGCCATATCCTCAAAGCTCATTTTAAAGGCATAAATGAATGAATGACTTGCCCGAGTCAAAGAGCATTTGGAATGCATTCATTCAGTGAACAAGCACGGGTCAGGAGTCTTCCATGAGCCAGGCACTGATCCAGATCATCCCCGCAGCACAAGAGGTACTGCCAAGGGACAGACAGACAACAGTCCAGCCTCAGGCGCTTCCAGCCAGAAAGGGGGAAAAAACAGTATAAATAAGTAAACTGTAGAGTTCACTTGCATCAGACAACAGTAGTTCTATGGAGAAAAACAAACTGAGAAAAGAGGGTAAACCATGCAAGCAGTGGAAGGGTTCTCGTTGAGATGGTACCTGGGGGAGCCGTGGGTCCTGGTGCATCTGAGGAAGACCCACGGCCAAGGGGAACAGCAACACAGACCCGAGACAGGACCTGCTGGGCTTTTCCGGGAATATCAAGAAATATTCCAGCTGGCTGGAACAGAGGGTCGAGGAGGGGGATCCTAGCCTGTGGCCAGCCAACTGGCTTTTGGAGACAGTTATGGCATTCCTCATAAGACTCTGCCTCTACGCATGTAGCCTGTCGAGTTCCCTTTTCCTTCAATCCCAGCTGGTAAACTCCTCACTGAATTCCAATCCCCTGCCTCCCAGGAGAATGCAAGTGGTAGAATGGGGCTGGGGAGGAAGGAACAGACATCATGGAGGGCCACTTCACTTCCTCTAAGAAGACAAAGCTGTGACCCTCCTAGGGGCAGTCGCAGCCGAGACTGAAGCATCTAAATTCAGTTTGCCACAACCTTACAATATTCCTTCATTCTTGGACACACCAGGACATAGCGTGCTGCCTGGAAAGAAGGGAGTTGGGGACACAGTGCCTACGTGAGAGCCACAGGGCTGAGCACACATCTGAATGTTGTGGGATGCTTCGATGCTACTGAGTTCAAAGTCAGTGCCTCCCCTGCGATGCAAACACCTCAACGGGGCCTTCCTGGCCTGGAGTCACCTGGCTTCCATTGCCCCACAACCTCCAAAAACGCCTCGTGGGGAGGCCTGTGTCCCGCCTGTGGTCCTGGGCCTGTGTTCTTGTGTATTTCTCTGTGTCTGTTTCAACTGTCTGGGCAGCTTGCTTGCTTCCCTCGCTTTTCTCAGTGTGCCTTGCCTTTGGGTCACTCGGCAGAGGTTTGTGAGTGGTCTTCAGGTGCTCCAGCCCTGCAGGTCCTAAACCACTAGCAGATCACAAAATCAGCATAACGGGCTCACACCATCTTGGAAAGAAAATACAAAAGAGCTGAGTAGAACAGACCAGAGCATACATCACAGGATAAGAAAAGGCATCTTTTTGTCAGGGCGCATGTTGCTCGAGGCCGTAATCCCGGTGCTTTGGGGGCCGAGGTGGGTGGATCATGAGGAGTTCAAGACCATCCTGGCTAACAAGATGAAACCCTGTCTCTACTAAAAATGCAAAAAATTAGCTGGGTGTGGTGGCAGGCACCCGTAGTCCCAGCTACTCAGGAGGCTGAGGCAGGAGAATTGCGTGAACCCAGGAGGCGGAGGTTGCAGTGAACTGAGATTGCACTACTGCACTCTAGCCTGGGTGACAGAGCGAGACATCATCTCAAGAAAGAAGGAAAAGATATTGTTTTGAAACCTTTGTGTCTGGGCATGTCTGTGAGAGTGCAGGTGTGCACACACACACGTGTATAAGTTTGTGCTTGTGTGTCCTCTGCATAGTAGTCCAGGCATATGCTTTGCTACTGTAATAAAAAGAAAAAATACAGTGGCTGAACCAGATGGGATTTTCTTTTCTCTCCTGTGCCAGTCCGGAGGTGGGCAGGGCTAACAGGTGGCTCTGTTCTATGGGCTTATCTAGACACCAGGTCCCTCTTCTCTGTCCCCCTTCCCCTGGGTATGACCCTCACCTGCATGGCAAGAGCTGGCTCCACCCTCAGGGAGGTCCACAGGAGGGAGACGGAGAGGAAGTGGAAGGACGTCACCAGATCTGTGGTGCACACACTTCTTCTTGTATCCCATTGGCCAGAACGCAGTCTCATGTCCACACCTACTCGAAAGAGGAGAAGCCTGGGGGAGGTGGTCTCCCACCTTCCAGACCCTCCAAAACTTAAGACGTTCTGTTGCTAAATGCAACCAAGAGAGAATGAAAGCCAGTTAGTGTTCTCTGCCACCCTAGATAACCAGATAAAAATGGCTTCTCATTGGGGTCATGTCAGGAAAGTTTAGAAATCACTGCTTGATGCCACTATCTCTATTCCTTTGTGAAAACACCCAGGATCCTCTATCTAGTGGAAAGGGCATGCTCTGAACATCAGGAAAGCACAACTGCAGTCCTCCTTGGCGTTGACTCGTTCCATGCACACATTAGACATGGGATCGCCCTGTGCCTCAGTTTCCTCTGCAGTAAACTAGGGGCAGGGGACCCAGCTCCCAAATTCATGGCTCCTGGATGTCTGAAATGAGATTGGGAATGCAAATCCTTTCTGAAATGGGAGCGACGTCTCTGAGAGAAAGACGGGATCCTCCTCTTCCTCCTCCCACTGTGCTGTGAATTAGTCACACGGACTTGGAGGAGTCCTTTCTCTCTGGATCTCAGCTTTTACTTGTAACACAGAAGAGTTAAACTTGGTGTCTTTAAGGTCTGACATTTGAGCATCTCCCTTTCCTGTCCCTACACAGAGTCTTCTCTACCTGGTCCCAAGCAACTGGACTATAAGTTGAACCAAATCAGCTGGAGTATTACCATAATGTTGTTACCATGAATGCACGTCAGAGGAGACCATGAAATTATCTCTTCAGTGATATTTTGGTGTTTCAACATGATCATGATGAGGCCTGATTTGGGTCTGAGTTTGCAGATGGAGAATCACTGAAGAAAAATCTGGAATATTTTTAAAAAATAATAACTTGCTCATTAGGTGAATGTGTGGCAGGAGCTGATTTCTAGCATCTAAGCCTCAGACACTGTTTCGGGGTTTTGTGTTGTTTTGTGTTTTTGAGATGGAGTTTCGCTTTTTGAGATGGAGTGCAATGGCGCGATCTCAGCTCACTGCAACTTCCACCCGCTGGGTTCAATGCTTCTCCTGCCTCAGCCTCCTGAGTAGCTGGGATTATAGGCGCACCCCACCTTGCCCAGCTAATTTTCGTATTTTCGGTAGAGATGGGGTTTTGCCATGTTGACCAGGCTGATCTTGAACTCCTGACCTCAGGTGATCTGCTCACCGTGGCCTCCCAAAGTGTGAGATTACAGGCATGAGCCACCGTGCTCAGCTCAGATGCTGTTTTAAAAGACAGAGATTGTCCTGGGGTTGCTCTTTAAGCAGAATGACCATGTGTTAAGAATGCGTCCTTTCCAACTGCTTGCTACCCATCTCCAAGGTCCCCATCAAAGCCAGCCCAAGATCAGTTAAGCAAAGAGCCATCAGAAACCAACATTCTACACAAAAGGCAATGGCTTCGGTTTTCGTGCCATATCATTATACCTTGAAATCAAGCTCCTGACATGCTGTGCTTGAAATGTACAACTTTTAGCTAATTAGAAGGCTAAAAAATGCAACTTAATGAATTCAAGACTTGTTTATGCTAACCTGCCAAGGCGTTTGGCAAGGAAAAAGTGTGATTTGGTGAACATCTGATTACAGGCCGTGTGGAATTCCATATGCAGAGAGGCTGGATTGGATCGGGTTTTTATTGAACTATTGTCTAAAATGTGAACTAATTTCCGACTACCTCATAAGGACTTCTAAGTAGGGTTGACAAAGGATTTATCATAATTATTGCTCTGGCCAGGACCGTGATTATAAGTGATACATGTGTAAACTGTGTTTATAAAATTTCCGAGTCACAATTAAAACATGCTGTATTTTTTTCTCCCTTTTCCCTTTGACTTGCCTTAAAACTTCCCTTTCTTCTCCCTCAAATTAATACCTGCCAGTGATTTCCTTTGGACAGAACAGACTCCCAGCACATACCCACACGAATTCTCAAAAGCTTTTGATCTGCCATTTTTTTCTCAAACCCACTCCCTGAGAAAGTCGTGTAGCTATCAATACTTTTCATAACCCTTCTTTTCAAAGCCCCAAACTGAAAGTAATTTGCAAATGCCATTCGGTGCTTTTTTCTTTTTCTTGTTTAGTGCCAAGCAATGTTAAAACTACAGAGTTTATGGAGGGCATGTCTGAAGAAGAAATGGAATGGGTTTCAAGGGGTGGGCAGAAAAAAGATGGGGGAAGAAAAGAGGAGAATGTTGAGAGCTTAGAGAGAAATAGCACCAAAACCGTGCATAAATTTAACATGCATCTCCTAGAGAAAACTTACTCAAAGCTTCCATATATGTGATTCAAAACTTCAACGTATGTGTTAATGTTGTCTATTTGCCCTATCAGTGTTTAAAGGCACGCTAAAATCTCTAGTGAAGATTTGATGCACCTAGTTCTTCCCATAGTGCTGTCTACTGTGGATTTATCGGTAAAACCATTATAGAAACATAGATTTTTATAGGCGACAAGTAACTTTTTTAAAGGCATAAACTATACAAGAAAAGAAAGACCCAGGAACAGAAGGAGAAGTCCTTCGGGTCAGGCAGCAAAGTGATGATCCTGACCGGCCTGAGTCCCCCTTCTGCCAGTGACTGGCAACTGTGCTCTGTACCATGGCTCCCTGGTCACATCTGATTGGTCCATGTCTGGCCCTTAGACCAAGGTCAGCCAGTCCACTGGCTTCCCAGTAGCCAATAATGTGCCTCCAGCATACAGATGGATGGGCCAATCAGAAGACCTCGCTTAAAAATTTGGACCAGAGTATGCCCCTGAATGAGGTGTGAGGTGAGGGCACCTTGGCTGCCAGGGATGGTAGAGCAGGATGCAGGAAGCACCGTGGCTCTAAGGTGTCTTCCCCTGGACCCAGAGTCCACCTGGGGCAGGACTGCCTTTGCTTAATGTGGGGTTGTCCATTTGAACAAAAGTTCTTCGAAAAGAACTTTGAAGGAAAGAGACTTTAGTCCAGTGAACAGTTTGCAAACCCGGGAAAGGCAGCACCCAGTATAAGATGAAGGTGTCTTCCAGAGAACAAAGGGAAGGCTCCGTTTTACAGCAAAGCTTCCCATCCAGGTTCCCAATAAGGTCCACGTATGCAAATGAAGGCTTTAAACTCACTTAGTTCTGATTGACCATTGATGCTGAGCTTTGAGGTTGATGGAGCTGACCTCTGATTGGCCAAAGCAGCTGAGCTCTGATTGGTTGGCTCCGGTGAGTGCTGAAAGTTTCAAAAATAAGAAGGTGCAGGTCTTCCCAGAATTCACAGTAGTATGTCAGCAAATGGCCACTTGGCTGTGCTTTAAATTTAGGCCTAATTAGCCACTTGAGAGCCATCTTGAAAGACTGATTCTTTTGATTCACATTTGTTCACATCTGATTAGTTTAGATTTTTATGTTAGAAATCCCAAGGATTTATTTTATTTTATTTTATTTTTTGAGACAGAGTCTCACTCTATCACCCAGGCTGGAGTGCAATGGAGCAATCTTGGCTCACTGCAACCTCTGCCTCCCGGGTTCAAGTGATTCTTGTGCCTCTTCCCTACCTGAGTAGCTGGGATTACAGGTGGGCACCACCACATGCGGCTAATTCTTATATTTTTAGAAGAGATGGAGTTTTGCCATGTTGGCCAGGCTGGTCTCGAACTGATAGCCTCAGGTGATCTGCCCACCTCAGCTTCCCAAAGTGTCCAAGAGTATTTAAAAGCCAAAGGTACGAGGAAGGAAATCATCCGGCAAAGAAAAGATACTCACAGCGATAGCAGGGCTGCAGAAACACAGGAAGCCACCGGAGGCCCTCAGTCCCAGCACCCCATGTCCAGAGACAGGCCCAGAGCAGTGAGGACCCAAATCTGGCTCTGGCTTCTTTGTCCTGGGATTTTCCAGGTCCTAGGCAGCCATACAAGAAACCCCTTTCCAGGATGTGTTCCCAGCAGGCCCCTACTCTCTATATCTGCGAGCCAAACCTACTCAAAATTCAATGCAGAGACCCCAACTTGTAGCCTGGGTTCAAATTCCAGTTCCATTACTTCCTTCTAGCTGAGTGATGTTGGGCTAGTTACTTAACCTCTCTGAGCTTTGCTTTCCTTATCTGTAAAATGCAGATACCAATAGTGCCAATTTCATAGGTTGCTGTAGGAATTATGTGGAAATCCACAAAAAGCCCTTTGCATAGCACTTGGCACTTAATAAACACATGACTGTAAGCTATTATTGTTACTTTTTCTTTATTTGATTTTGCAGTGGACAAGAATACAGCTGGGGCTGAATGGCCCATTTGTTTCATATGTGGATTTCTGAACCAAACCAGCTAGGCTAAAGTCTTGAGTTTGCAACTGAGTTGCTTTGAAACCTTCAGCAAATTAAACTCTGTGGGACTCAGTTTTTTTATTTTTTATTTTTTTGTGAGTTTTCTTTGAGACAGAGTTTTGCTTTTTTTTGCCAGGCTGGAGTGGCACGATCTCGGCTCATCACAACCTCCATGTTCCGGGTTCAAGCGATTCTCCTGCCTTATCCTCCTGAGTAGCTGGGATTCCAGGCACCTGCCACCATGCCCAGGTAATTTTTGTATTTTTAGTAGAGACGGGGTTTTGCCGTGTTGGCCAGACTGGTCTTGAAATCCTGACCTCATGATCCGCCTGCCTCGGACTCCCAAAATGCTGGGATTACAGGCGTGAGCCACTGTGCCCAGCCAGGCCTCAGTTTCTTGAAGCATTGAACAGGGATGACAGTCACACTTAGTTCACGGGGCTGTTGTTAAAATTAATGAGCTAATATTTGTGACACACTTATCCAATGCCTAGCACAAGTTTATACTCAGTAAGTATTATTATAATGGTGTCCACTTGTTCTCTTCAGAACACACCAGGAGGCTGGGTAGAACATCTCTGAGGCTCTGATCTGTCAATGGTGCTCCCATGGGAGCTCCCTGAGGCCAGCGACTGCACCTTCTGCTCTTCTATACCCAAGCATCTAGCCCCAAGCTGGCCCAAGACGGGCTTGGGATAGATGCGCTGATGGACTGCTGGTGCATTTCCCTAGGGTCTAGTCATGGTACGCTTCTCCTGGGCCTTGGCCATGCTTGCTAGAGGATGGAGTAGCCATCCATCACGCCTGTCATCAGCGGCCGAGGCTCTGGGAGGGACGGGGAGCTTGCACAGGAGCTCTTGCAAGTCAGCAGGGGTATCTTTGCTCACTGGATTCCTCAGACGGCTACATCAAAGCCTCTGAGCTCCCGTATGCCCAGTCCCCCATCTCTGGGGACTTCATGCAACAGGACAAGTTTGACCTTTCCTCCCAAACTCCTGCTGTCTGGGCTGATTCTGAGAACAGAGAGAACAGAGCATGACCCTCTGGGACCTTAGCTGAAAGTGTCCATCCTGATCCATTGGCACTGGCCCCTGCTTCTGCCAGAAAGACAAGGAAAGCAGATGTTGGCAGAATACCAAGGTTTAAAAGGTGGCGGGTGACGCCCTCAGAGTTTAAATAACCAGAAAGGACAGTGTCCATGTGACTGTCCTGCTCCCCATTGGTTGGGGTTGTGATCGTCCACTCCTTTCTGAGGGCACTTGGGAAGAGTCCAGAGAACCACAAGTATAAAAGGGAGTTTAAATGGGCAGAGATTTCACTGGAACCTGCCCAGGTGCCCTGGGCCCAGCAGCAGGTTACCGACAGATGCTGCCATGCCAGCAGCTTCCCGCATTTATTGAGCTGAGGACATTCTCTGACCACAGGACTGTCCTCAGACCATGCATGGGTCATGCCTGAAGGGCCAAAAAGCCAGCACGTCCAGGGACAGCCCCAACCAATGGGGAACAAGAGTGGTAGGATGCGTCTCCAGCTTCTGGGCCAGCTTCTGGGCGATGATCCTAAGGTGCGTCTGCCCCATCTTGCAGAGGGTTGTACGGGGATTGGACTTCACAGCATTCACAAAGGCACCCTTTGTTGCCTGTCCCATTCCTGGTCTCACTCCCCAGCCCCTCACCTCCCAATAAACCCCCTGCGCCAAGTCCCCATCTCAGGCTTTGCTTCTGAGTAAGTCCAGACTAAAACCAAAGCTGAGCCCGCAGCCTTAGAGCACAGGCTCTGGACCACGAGGTCTGATTTCACATTCCCCCACACTGTTTAGGGCTGTGTGGCCGTGGGTGGCGGATCTGCTTCACTGCTCCATTCCTCATTTGTCACATGGTGATCTTAAGGGGACATCTCTCCCGGTGTTGATCTCAGGCTTGACTCCACGTGGAGGAAGGGCCCAGAGCACACGTCCTCCAGGACCAAGCAGGACGTGCACAGCAACAGCTGCCACTGTGCACTTCTGTTTCTTAGCCAATTGAAACCTCAGTTTCCACATGTTTAAAACTGGGAGAACAACTAATGACCAGTGCCAATAGGACACTTGCCCAGAGCCCGTGCCTATGAGGTATTCAATAAATAACGGCTGTCCTGAGAAAGTTTGTTGATGGTAATAACAATCATCAAATCACAGTGAAGAGAAGCCACTCGGACCACATTGGAGTCAGGAGGGGCAGTTGTGGGGTGGGGGTGGGTTGGCTGAGTCAGTCACTGAGGTAATATTTCCGTGAAATTATGCTCTGGTGACACAATTCCGTATCGGAATCATCCCTCACCCTCAACAAAGGTACACGCTTCGGGAGGCAGGGAGGGGGTGTTGCTAAGATAAAAACTGCTAAAATCACACTCAATGTGCTCGAGATCACAATATGCGTCTTCCAATTCAGTGTAATGTTTTGCTTTTTCTTCCAACTGTTCTGCCTCAGTGGCACTGAGATGCCACGGCCACTGGGTCATCAGTGGGTGAATCATTCAGGCGATCCCCGTGAGGGCAGTGTCATGTGGACCAGAGGCAGAGGCACGAGGCTTAGAGGGAATGTAGCCTGGTTTTCCTCCCTCCTTTTAGCTGCTAATTCTGATTCCCTGCAACCTGTGACTCCAGGTTAATGCTCATGACATCCGTTACACAGGTCCAGCAGTTTGGAGTCGTTCCTGCCCCTGCTCCTCCATATCCCCAAGGAATAGATGCTTCTGTCAGGCTGGTGTTGGATGAACATCAAATCCTGGCCCAGAACACCATGAAGCTGAGCCGAGGTGAGCATGGCAAAGCCCAGAAACTGCACCTGTTTCCTGGCTCCTCTTTTCCACGTATTTGCTTAGGCAGTGAGTCTTTGGAGTTGCTGTCATTCCTAAGTGTCCCCATTAGTGCGGGGGCTATGGCCAAATTGCTCAGAGCCCCCTGCGTTGTGGTTCTGTGAATAGCCTGCTGCCTGTCAGGCATTGGTCCCAGAGCTCTGAGCTGGGATGGGTGGGGTCCATGGGCCATGGCTGCTCCTCAGGGGTGCTGCAGATGCTGAGTGGACGACACCCCTTGGCAGAGGCCACACTGAGAGGAGGTGACAGGGGAGCCTCTCCACTTGGAGTCACAGGCTGCAGGAAAGAGAAGCACATTTCACAATGTAAAGCCACACCCCCTGTAGCTTGGACCCAGAAATCCTGCCCAAACCAGTGTTCCTACTCTAGGTCCTGTTACATCCACTGTGTGGAAAAGACACATTCCTCAGTGGATCGACTGCCCCAGGAGCACAGAGACCTGGCAGTTCTGGCAAGTGCCACCTTGCTGACCCAGAGCCCCCACCATCAGGCTTTGCTGTCCATCCATTTGGAAAGCAAACCCACTCTAGGCACTTCCACCAGAGGGACTGAATACAGGGAGTTGGTTGCACAGGGAGTTGGTTGGTTTCATCCCTGGTGATGGAAGAGCCGGGAGGCCACAGAGGGGCCTGTGAGACAACCAAGACACCCAGAAGAGCAGCAAGTCCAAGGCAGGGGAGTCCTCTGGTCCAGAGCCAGGTGGGCTGCCCAGCAGAGACGGGATAGGGGGGTTATCCCCAGGGAGCTGGAAGCACAGAGGAGACTCAGAGGGAAGGAGGAAGCGGAGTGAGCAGCTCTTCCATATGCCTCTCACCTCCTCTTGAACCAGTGCTTTCCACAAGCCAGACCTGTGCAGGAGCCAGAATGCGGGGACACTGGCGGTGTTTTCAGAGAAGAGCAGGGCCTGGATCTGAGGACAATCCCATGCTCTGCCCTACCCCCAGCTAAAGGAGAAGTTCCCTTCCTCCAAGGGGGACCACCGCCTTCACCTGCACCTTCCCTTCAAGTGAAGTTACTCCCTTCCCTCTTCCTTTCTCAGAAGGGCCACCCTGGGGACCCCAAGGCTCCATCTGCCCCCTCGCTCTTCTTTGGGGCAGCTTGCAACTTCCCTGTCTGTGAAAAAGAAGGGGAAACTCATGAACACATGGAACATGATAGAACAGGCTATTTTATTTCCATGTGATTAGTCTTGGCATTTCCTACTAAGTCTGTCCTTTCTTCCATAAAGTCCAGCCTTGTCCCAGAAAGAGGAACAAGAGTACTTTACGCTGTATAAAAATCTGTATAGCAATCCCACGACCCCTAGATCGTGATGCAGTGGCCAAGCACATGCCAGAAATGGACCACCAAGCCCCCCAGAATGTGCAGGCGAGCATGCAGTCATGGGGCACAGCCGGCGGCCACAGTGGGCTCCGTCACAAACTCCACTTCCCATCCTCCCAAAGCCGCCGCAGCCTCCTTTATGCATAGCTTGGAAGTTGGCTTTCCTGGACGGGGTTCAGACATCTATACATTTTTATCAGCATTTAAAAAATGAAAGTTAAAAGTCTAATGGGATTGCTGAGTACAGATTGAACGGTTCCAGGGGAGGAAGTAATACAGGATAAAAAGGGGGTGTTCAGTTTCAAAGGCTTCTAATAGAAAGTTGGAGAAAGCTTGTATAGAAAGCACTTGTCCTCAGAGTGCCAGATTTTATTATGGATATCTGGTCAGAAAAAGAAACGAACACGTCAAGTAGAAAAAGAAATTCGAGTGGCCAAGGACTTTCATCGTGGGAGGAAACATTTAACTAAGTGCATTATTCATTTTGCATTGACTTCAGTGCCAAGGGCCTTAGTTCGTAGTGGGGGGCTGGCAGGAGTGCACGGGCTTGGCCCAACTGTGCACTTAACACATTTTTTGTCTTTTGTAATCTCGGTTAAAGAGTTGTGCTACTTTGGGGTCTTTTGGCTGAAAGCAAATATTCTGTCTTCTCTGGGGATACTCTGCCTTGGCTTGACAGAAAAATGGAAATGGTAACCTAATAGAGCCAGCATTTCTCTGGTTACCAGGATTTTAGTGTGCCTTTAATCTCCATTGAATTACCGAGTCCCCTGGGATTGGGTGGGCGGTCTCTGAGTCAGTGAAAGTTCACAGTGGTTTTGGCAGGCCTGCTATTTCTTGCCTCTCCATCGGGGACTCTGTGAGTGAGCCATTCTTGAAATCAGACAAAAAAGCCTCACTTTTGCTTTCTGACAGTGACATACAACAGCGACTTCTCTTTCTTATTTGATGTGTTTCAAAATGCAGTAGTTACTGCAAACTATTCCCCTAATTGATCTGGAATGCAGACTAATTCCTGTGCCCTGAATTGGTTCATGCCTCTCAAATTTGAAACGTGTTTCCTACATTTAAGACCAGGCTTGCTAGGACTGAAATTTAGAGGTTTATTTCACCAGCAGACCAAAAAAGAAAAAAAAAAGTAGAGGAAGATGACAAACTCTAACCAGGTGATAAATGTTTTGAAAAATCCTACAGACATCTTGGTAATGATCGTGGGAAGGATGAGAAAAGCGGGAGTGTTTCCTGAGATACTGCCTGTCAGGCCCCATGCCAAGTACCTTCCATACAGAATGCATTGGCTTTTCTGAAAATCTAGGTGGGGTCGGCATCAACACTCAAAAATAAGTTCACAGAGGTGCACGGAAGTGATGTAGTTTGCTCAGGTTTACACAGACAGTAAGAGGTTGACGTAGGACAAAGTTCTCTTTGTTTGAGATTCACTAAAATCGGACACATTTGTGAATATGGAATTTATGGCTATATCTAGAGATGCTTTTTAATGCAATGCTGATGACGGAGCTTGGACTCAAGGGACCACCATACCAAATACTTCAGCTGAGTGGAAAGTAAGAAGCAGCATCCAGTTTCTTCTTCCCACTTATCCATCACAAAGCCCTGTTCCTTGGCTTAATTTTGATGTCGAATGCATTATTTCCATTCATATCCCATTGGCCAGCAATTCATCACATGACCACACATAGCAACACAGGAGGCCGGGAAATGTAGTCCTTAGCTGGGCAGCTGCGTACCCAGCTAAGACATTAGGATGGTACTACTAAAGGAAAAGGCGAAGTGGATACTGGATAACAATGAAGTATGTTTGCTACACCCTTACTCACCACTGTGTGCCACCATCTATCCCGGCCTCTAGTCCTTAAGCCTTGACTGAATAAACTCGCCTGTCAAAGGTTGTCAACCTCTGATAAGAATCCCACCACTATTCCAAGCTTCTGCGTGTTCCAACATTAGATGTAGACTTCCTCTTATCGGCATAGGTCAGGCAATGTTAGTATCCGCATTTACAATTGAGAGTTGTAATCTCGTGTTCCCCTATTCCCTTACTAATAGGGCCACAATTTTGTCCTGGGTCATGATATAGCATCATTCCTCTCTACAGAAGAATTCTAAATCATATATGTCAATACTCTCCCTCCAGGAAGTGGAGCTTAATCCCTCCTTTGAGGGTGGACTAAACTTAGTGAGTTGCTTCCAAAGACCAGAGAGTAGCCAGAGAATGGCAGGAGCATTGCAGAGGAGAAACCTGGCGTACAATATGGTAACCAAGTGACCGAGGTTGACATCAGCAGCGACAGATACGTCATGGGGATATCATGCACCCCTTGATATGATACTATGAGACTCATACTTCATCTCTGTGGCCTTCTTCCTCAAAACCCTTCAGTAATTTAGTTGATTCAATCAAAGAGATTCCTAACCTCTCACTATTGCCTGCGTCAGATGTCATTGAGAAACACAACATTGATGTTATGAAATAAACTTTATCTTCCCATCAATTTCACTCTAATCAAGAGATAAGCATCAGAAAAGCCCAGGTTGAGGGACATTCTACAGAACACCTGACAAGTCCTCTTTGCAACTGTCAAGGTCATAAAAAACGAGGAAGTCTGAGACATTCTCACAGCCCAGCGGACCCTAAGGAGCCGAGATGACTAACCCTCATGTAGGATTCCAGATGATACCCTGGGCCTGGTCCTCCTTGGAATTCTCACCTCATGGGAAAATCAGACCTCATTTGGTCAAACACTTGGTCAAGCTCCTGTGATATGCAGCTAAGGAACCCTGTGAAGTTGCCAATATTTGACTGCTTTGACCTACAGAAATGGGGATTCACAAGGTTTGACCTACCATGGCTAAGTTTTTTTTTCTAAATGTCATTAAATCATATTAATCAACTGTAAGTCTAAGTAACGAGGTGTGACAATGGCCACTCACCAACAGTTTTATCTGGAGCAAGGATTTGGTCTCTGAAAAATCATAATAGATTTTAAATATTGTGTTTCCCTTTGTATTTTCTGTCTTCTTATTAATTTAGTTGATTCAATTCAAGAGACTCCCACCTCTCACTATTGCATGCATCAGATGTCATTGAGAAACACACCATTGATGTTATGAAATAAAACCTTATCTTCACAGAGATTTCACTCCTGGGTATCTACCCAAAAGAATTGAAAACAGGGACTCAAATACGTGCACATGAATGTTCATAGCAGCATTATTCACAATAGCTGAAAGGTGGAAACAACCCAAATGCCTATCAAATGACAAATGGTTAAACAAAATGTGGTCTATCCACGTGATGGAATATTACTCAGCCATGAAAAGGAAGGAATCCTTACACATGCTACAATGTGGATGAACCTTGAAGCTATTATGCTGAGTGAAAGAAGCCAGATATGAAAGGAAAAATAGCCTACAATCCCATTTACAAATAAAAAAAAAAAAAGTCCAGAATAGGTGAACCCACAGAGACAGGAAGCAGATTGGTGGTTGCCTGGGGCTGGGAAAAGGGGAATGTGAAGAAACTGCTTTGTGGATACCGGTTTCCTTTTGGGGTGATGAGACTATTCAGGAAGTTGAAGAGGTGACAGCTGTACAACGTTGTGAAGGTACTAAATACCACTGAGAGGCAGGCTTTCAAATAATTTTATGTGACTGTTATACTCAAGTAAAAAATATGTTTCTTTGCTGTTTCAAATACATGATAGACTCAAAATAATAAAACTACAAAATGACGTAATTGAGACAAAGCAAAATGAGACCGAGGGAGCCCAAAGCAAAAGGTTCTCGGCACTTCGATTTTGTGTCATCCGTACTCCAGTCTCCTATTGCTGCATAATAACCCACTCCAGTATTTAGTGATGTAAAACCAAGACAATGTTTATTTTGCTCACAAATCTGCAAATCAGGCAGGGCTGGGCAGGGACAGCTCATCTCTGCCCGACTCTGTATCACCCGGGGACTCCTCAAGGCTGGAAGCCGGAACCATCTGAAGGTCCCCTCATTCTCCTGGCTACTGAAGGTTCACGTTGGCTGGGACCTCCCATGCCATCAGGACACCCATATGCAGCCTCTCCATGTGGCAGCTTGTCCTCCTCACAGCACGGTGGCTGCTTTCCAAAGATGAGCATCCCAACCTGCACAGTTGGATGTCTTTGATGTCTTAGCCTCAGTCACCACTGCAGGGCTTACGTCACAGTCGTGGGCCTGTGCAGAGGCACAGGGGGGCAGGGGTCCTGGTCTCATTGCAGGAAAAACAGAAGGCTGGGATGCACACATTTCCATCCGGTTACAGATATTTACATTCTTGCATAGAAAGGGCTCACACAGGAAGTTCTGCGAAGAAGCCTAGTTAATAACGCAGAACCGGAAACCTCACAGTAGTTTGGGATTGATGATGGAGACAGGCTCTGGGTTTTCACCAAAGAACCTAGAAGTCAATTATCTGTACTCTCCGCTGTGTTCAATGTACCATTGCACTGAACTCCGCATTCAAATGTTAAAAATCTCTCTCATCAGCCCCTTTGGTTTCCAGCTATAACTAACAACCTCGGGCTGATTACTGCCCAGAGATATTTAGTTGACTCCACATACGCTGCGAACTGACTTAAAACATTAAATACATCTGTGTTTACCCAATCAATAACTTTTCCTGTCACAGGGAGAGAGGAAGAAAAAAAATCTATTCAATATTGTTTGGGTTAAATGCTGGCATTTTAGTCTCAGGGTTGAAAACCACTTCCTCGTATGGCCAGACTTCCTGAGCTCACGCCCTCCCTCAGGGACATCTGGTCTCCTGGGTCACAAACCCGCGCCCCATGTCTCACGTCCCCTTAGATCTTGATCTTTATTCAGGGTGTTGCTGAGGGTCAGCTGGTAAATGTTTGGGGAGGAGAATGACACCCCGACTGCTCACAGCCTCGCCCTGTAATTCAACATCTCCACAAGGTCTGCCACCCAGAAAGTGAGATGGGCTTATTCCTTCCTTGTCATCTGTCAGATTTCTGTCACCACACAAGTGGGGTCCCCCAAATCACTAGGGAAGCCTGGGAGAGAGGATGAGGACAGGGCAGTTCCTCCAGGATGAACATTCTGGAAGCACCGCACATCTCACAATGCCTGGAGCCGCTCCTTCTGCTTCCTGCTCACCTGCTTCCCACTTTGCTCCTGAAGTGTCATCAAGTATCTCTTCCTTCCCCACCCCAGCTGGAGGCCACAGTATGCATGGGGCTGCGGGGAGTACAAGCCGACTGCTCCTCCATAGCCATTAAGGAGAGCATGACCCCCTTTGTTCTACTTGGTGGAAGGGTTAGAGACCAACCAGGGCTCTGCCCGCTGTGCTGGGGCACCCCTTTGCTAACTCTGAGGGCGCAAGGCAATGTCACATGCAGCAGAAACCAGCCACCAACTGAAAGCTCAAATGTTACAGCCTGCAGCTATCGCTTCTCATCGTGATATAAAGATGCATCAGAGCTCAGCCTGTCGGTGATGTCTATCCTGGTGTTAGTCCTCCATCTTTACGGGAGAGGCATTTTTCAAATCTGTAAGAGCAATGCTTACAGCGGATTCTCGAAGGAGTGGCAGTGAGCAGCACTCGGCATCACGCAAGCTGCTGACCATGGTTACCAGGGCCTCTTGGGACGGGGGAGCGTGGCCTGGAGGCTGAACACATGCGGCCCCGGGGCTGCGCCCACCTCCTCGCCTTGATAGGGTAGTTTGTCCTCTGGCCCCACTTCCTAAGGCAGACACGAGCCAGAGCCTGGTGCTGGCTTTGGGACAGGCCCACGTTCCTGTCAGGGACGAGGATGGACGCTCCAACCGGCCCACCCCTTGCTTTCACCTCTGGGGTCCTCCCAGCTGAGGAATCCCCGGTTCATCTGTCCCATGGGTGGGGAGTTTTGGTTGCCTCTCCACGGTGCTCCAGCTCCCAGCTGATGTCTCTCCTAAGGTTCTCCTGTCTTGGAGGTTGGAGAGGCTGTGCATGGCTCTGGCCACTGGATTCTAGGCCATTGCTTCCTGGGCCCTTTGCTCCATTCATGGAGGAACCTCCAGGAGGCATTGGGTATTGAGCTGGACATGGGATGGAGAAAGTGGGCAGGAAAGACACGACAGCACGGGGTGAGGCTTCCCCAGGACCTGGCGGGCAAGGAGCCGCCAAAGAGGGAGGGCTGGGTGCTGCCAGCTGAGACACAATAGTGGGTTCATCTTCTCTAAGCCACCTGCCTGCTCTCTCACCATCAGCTTCCCCACCAGAAACTGGAGAATGTCACAACCTGGTCGCCCTGCCTACCCCTTAGCCTTGGACGCTTCCTTCCCCACACGTGAGCTGGAGTGATTCTTTAAGACCTAAATCAGTGCCTAACTTTGTTCTGCTCAAAACCGTCCAGTGGCTTCTCACGTCACCCTGAATCAACATAAAGTCTTTATTAACACAAAGTCCTGCGGGTCCGGCAGCTCTCCCTCCCGCCCCCAACCTCCTCTCCCCAACATCCCCTTCTGCTGCCACACTGAGCAGCTCACTCTTGAACGCAGACACCTGCCTCAGGGCCTTCACACTGGCTGTTTTATTCCCACTGCCTGGAAGATCTACCCCAACACCCTCCTCCCACTCATCCTTCTGACCTTGCTCCAACGCCCCTTCCTTTGAGAGGCTGCCCCCAATATCCCTCTCTACCCCATCACTCTTTGGCCCCCCACCCTCCCTTCCACTTGATACAATGTATCTTTTTCCATTTCCTGTTGGTCCTCTTCTCTTCAGGGCTGGTCCCTACACCTAGCCCAGTACCTAGCACATAGTAGCTGCTCAGTGAATATTGGTGACATGTGTGGAATAAATTTAATCCCATACCCCACGGGAAGCCTCTGAAGATGGAATCTGGGAAGAAATTTACTGGAAATGGACATTTCTCCAGGGTGCTGCACATGAGTGATTTCCTTCTGGGAGAACCAGTCCCCCCACCATGTGTGCCACCCTCAGCACTGCTTGAGAGGCTGCCAATAGTTAACAGTATCGTATTGTATACTTAAAATTTGCTAAGAGGGCAGATCTTATGTTAAGTATTTTTATCACGAAGTACTAATAGTAAGTAAAGAGGATGAGAGGAAGCTTCTGGAAGGGATGGATATGTTTATGGCATAGACCGTGATGGTTTCACCATAGGTGGTGATGGTTTCGTATATTTATGGCATAGATAGTGATGGCTTCATCTATTTACAGCACAGGTGTGGTGGTTTCATATGTTTATGGCTGAGACGATGATGGTTATACCATAGGTGGTGATGGTTTCATATATTTACGGCATAGGTGGTGATGGTTTCTTATGTTTATGGCACAGTGATGGTTTCACCATAGGTGGTGATGGTTTCATATGTTTATGGCACAGAAGGTGATGGTTTCACCATAGATGGTGATGGTTTCATATGTTTGTGGCATAGGTGGTGATGGTTTCACCATAGGTGGTGATGGTTTCATATATTTATGGCATAGGTAGTGATGGTTTCTTATGTTTATGGCACAGTGATGGTTTCACCATAGGTGGTGATGGTTTCATATGTTTATGGCACAGAAGGTGATGGTTTCACCATAGATGGTGATGGTTTCATATATTTATGGCATAGGTAGTGATGGTTTCTTATGTTTATGGCACAGTGATGGTTTCACCATAGGTGGTGATGGTTTCATATGTTTATGGCACAGAAGGTGATGGTTTCACCATAGATGGTGATGGTTTCATATATTTATGGCATAGGTAGTGATGGTTTCTTATGTTTATGGCACAGTGATGGTTTCATCATAGGTGCTGATGGTTTCATATATTTATGGAATAGGTGGTGATGGTTTCATTATGTTTATGGGATAGGTGGTGATGGTTTCACACCTGTGTACTTATCTTCAGGCCTAACAAGTTGTATCCATTCACCATACATCCCAGTTATACCTCAGTAAAATGTTTTGTTTTGTTTTGTTTTTAAAAAAGAATAGCATGAGAGGAGCTGAGTCTTCTTCTATGGCCTCATCAGGCCTGCTCTGAAGCACAACTCAGCCCTGTGACTCCCAGGTGCAAAGCAGCCTCTGCAGCTGAGCCTCTGATTAGCCGGATCATTTGTCTCCTTCCAAAGGCCGTGCGGGCTGATGCGTTGCAGGGCTGGTTGATCTTGAATTCCTGATGCATACGTTAAACATCCTCTGCAACTTGCAGGCACTGAGTGGCTGTGCCGCTAATTTAAAAAATGCTTTGAAAATCCTTTTATCCGATGAGTTCCAAGTGCTAATAGTTTGCTTTCCCGTGAAGGCACAGTGAGTGTCTGAATCACCATGGCAAACCTCACTGGAATGTTTTGGAGGTTCTGCTGATCGTGTCGGATTGGATTTAGGGGGAATCCAGCCATGGTTTCCAGCCATGTCGCTCAGATGCTGGGAGGTGGAGAGAGTCCCGCAGAGGTTCCTGCCTCTGTTCTCCAGGGCGTTTCTGACAGCAGAGCTTCTGTCTCATCATTAAGGCAAGCATCCCCCGCAAGCTCAGAAATGACATTTGAAAACCATAAAAACAGAGGTTGCCCTAGTAGGCAACAATTCTGCTTTTAGGAATTTATCCTAAAGAAATAACTAATGATGTGATTGTAAAAGAGTTAGCTCCGAGGATGCTCATCACAAGCCTGTTTATAGATTGAGAAACTGGAAACAAGCTAAAAGTCCAACAAAAAGGGGTTGGTTAAATATGACACGTCTGTGCAACAGGAGGCTAAAGATGACCTCATGAAATGCCGCAGCCTAAACCAGCCCACTTCCTGTTTTTTAAATAAAGTTTTATTGGACATAGCCACACCCATTAATTTACATATCATCTATGGCTTCTTCAGCACTAAAATGACAGCATTGGGAAGTTGCCACAGATACCATATGGCCCACAAAGCCAAGCGTAGTTACTGTCTGGCACTTTACAGAAGATGTTTGCTGACTCCTGCTACTGGATGACAAGGAAAAATTCATGATGCCCTGCACAGTAAAGGAATGTGTTACAAAACTGCAATTTTTATAATCCCTGTGGTGACTTAAAAGGTCTGCGTATATACATATACAGATTTTTTTATTCTGGGTCATGGAATTTTGAACGATTTTGAAAAGCATATCTACATTTTCTAACCCTCCTGCCTTGAACCTGTAGCACTTGTAGAACAGCAAATGACAGAAAGGAAAGCAAACGTGATGTACTGGAAATAGCACCAGGCTTCACATTAAAAGACCCAAGCAGACCCAGGTTCGAATCCAATCTGCTGGTGACTGTGCGTCTGCTCCTAGGACTCTTGAGCCTTCTGAACCTTTACTGATTCCTCTTAAGAGGAAAAAAAAAAAAGAAAAAGGATGGTCAGAGGCATAAAGACACAAGGCCTGCCTTAGGAATGGGGCTGCTGCCATGTGTGAAAAGGTGCTCACTTCACTCTGCATAGAGGTGTGCTGTCCATCATGGCAGCCGCAAGTGGCCATTTAAAATCACCCTAAATAAATTTCTGCTGGGCGCAGAGGCTCACACCTATAATCCCAGCACTTTGGGAGGCTGGGGTGCGTAGATCACCCAAGGTCAGGAGTTCAAGACCAGCCTGACCAATATGGTGAAACCCTGTCTCTACTAAAAAGACAAAAATTAGCAGGGTGTGGTGGCACATGCCTGTAGTCCCAGCTACTCGGGAGGCTGAGGCAGGAGAATCGCTTGAACTCAGGAGGCAGAGGTTGCAGTGAGCCAAGATCAGGCCACTGCACTCCAGCCTGGGCAACAGAGCAAGACTCTGTCTCAAAAATATATGTATATCCTAAATAAACTTAAGGCCAAGCGCAGTGGCTCACGCCTGTAATCCCAGCACTTTGGGAGACCGAGGCAGGTGGATCATGAGGTCAGGAGTTGTGGCCAAGATGGTGAAACTCCGTCTCTACTAAAAATACAAAAAGATTAGCTGGGTGTGGTGGCGGGTGCCTGTAATTCCAGCTACTCGGCAAGCTGAGTCAGGAGAATCAGTTGAACCCAGGAGGTTGCAGTGAGCCCAGATTGCGCCACTGCACTCTAGCTAGGCTGGATGACAGAGCAAGACTCTGTCTCATAAATAAATAAATAAATAAATAAATATAATTGAAATAAAATGCTTAAATTCTGTTCCTCAGTGATACTGGCCACAGTTCAAAGGCTCAACATCTCCATGTTCCTGGCAACCCTATTGAACGGGACAAATTCAGACCTTTCCATCATCACAGAAAGTTCTAGCAGACAGAGCTGGCTGAGAAGTTCACTGTTCACACCCCTACACCTCGATATGGGTCTTTCAACTGTCTTCTCAGAGACAGGAAGTATTGTTACCACTTCATGATCAAGAAAACTGAGTCTCTGAGTGCTTAGCTGAACTTGCCCAACATCACACATGGAAAAATGATTCTATAATAGAATCTGGGCTTTGGAATTTCCATGGCCTGTAATGCCAAGATCGTGGACTGGGGTCCAGCTCAGCCCGTACCCCCACAGCAGCAGTGCCTCTGTGGAAAGGGCTGCAGATGTGGGGAGAAAGGGGCCTGCCCTTTTAAAAGAGGCCAAAAGTCAGGATTTCAACCCAGAGTGGAAAGACGCACTGCAGGGGAGCTGCCAGGACGAAGAGTGATTTGGTTTCTTAACGAGAGACGCCAAAGGAGGCAGCCCATGGAGGCAAGATCAAAAGAGGCCAGGACTCGGGAGCACAGCCTGGGAATGCAGGCGGAGGCCTCTGGGACTCCTCCAGCTTGGAGCAGGCCTGTGACTGGGGCTTCTGGGGGCAGCCTGGGAACTGGAATTTTCTTGTTCCATAATGGACTTCTCGGACTCAGCAGGTGGCCTTTCTGGGACGGCACTCCCTGTGGTATCAATGGCTGCTGTCACGGAGGGCTCATGCTGACTCCACGCTGAGGCTGTCCTGTAAATCATCTCACCAAATCCCCACTGTGGCCTTACAGAGCAAGCGCGCATGCCTGTGTCCTCCAGAGAAGCAAGCCAAGCCCGACAGCTCCAGGAAGGTCACTGTCATTGGAGAGAACTTGGATCTCCTCCCCACTTTCTCTGTCCCCAAGGCCCATCTTTTTAAAATCAACTTTTTTGGATGTAATTGACATATAATCAAACCATCTTAGGTGTACAGCTTGATGAATTTTGTCCCACGTGTACAGCAGGGTAATGACAGGAATCTGGACACGAGGTTTGTGTGGGCAGCCAAGCCGGGGCCTCTGGATGCCCTTCCCTCTGAACTTGGCTGCCTGGCCATCTCACAGCTCCACTTTGTCAATTCTTTGAAGTCTGGGAGAAGTGACTCGCCTGATTTTTTTGTCTTTTCTACATTCCCACCATTGTCACGTCTCCTTCCCCACTCTGGATAAAGATTTCTCTTCTCCACGTGATGGGTGAGGGATACTAAACATCCCATGCTTTGGAATAAAAAGACCTAGGCTTACATCCCAGCCCTGCTGTGTGACCCTAGGCAAATGACTTAACTTCTCTGGGCTCCCTTCTTCATCCCTGTAAAACAGAGATCATAATGGAGCCTCTAAGGTCATTGTGAGACTAAAAGGAGGTATTCTGTGCAAACAAATATTATTTTTGAATTGCATTTTAATGAAACAAATGTGAAGAAATGGGTAGTATTGTAGGGTAAGCCTGGGAAAAGGAGAGATTAAAACACAAAAAACAATTTCAGCTTTTCAGAAAAACACAGCAATGCTCTAAGTCAAAGTCTATTTTCCAGTTGTCACAGTGCCGTGCCCCTATCCCCTGAGTCTTCTGGCCTCATTTGGAAAAGGGCTGCTTTCTCCAGCAAGAAGCCCTGGAAGCAGCACCAAGGTTCAGTGTCAGATTGGGCTCCCGGCCCCTGGGACATCGGGCACAATCTGGTCTGACCAGACCTGGCATGTTTTTCTGAGTGCTCAGGATTGTCTAGACGTGGCCTGGCCATGTCCAAGCATGTGAAACGTAGTTGTGGGGCCCGATGGCTCCATTTGGCAACAGCCTGGGCCAAGTGATTGGCGCCAGGACCGTGAGGATGACAAAGTGCTGAAACCTCCCTGAGACAGGCGTCATATCAGATTGTGCGGCTGCCAGCGCAGGGCTTCCAGGCACGGCAAGCGCATCCTCAGCCCCTGATGGAGAGATAGGAAGGAGACATGACAGCCGCCAGCCAGGGGAGCTGGCCAGGCGAGTTCAAGGACTTGCTGGGGGCAGTCGTCCTTCCCCAGGGGAGTCAGCATGGGTGGGAGGCACAGCATGGGCCAGGGATGAGAGGTGAAACTGCCAAATAGTGAAAAATGGAGGCCCTTATGTTGTATGCAATGTGTAGGTCTCTTTTGCAGCCTGATTTGAATAGATATGGATAGGTAGTTGGATGGAGTTAGAGACATGATAGGTAGATGGATAAATGGATGTAAAGATAGATGACAGAGAGATGGAGAGATAGATGGCTAGATGGAGAGAATAAGAAAGCTAGATAGATGGGAAATAGGTGGACGGATGAATAGATGGAGAGAAAGAGACAGATGAATAGATGATAGAAACATGATTGACAGATGAAGAGAGAGATAAGTGGATGGATAAATAAGTGGAAATACAGATAGAAAGATGGATAGATAGGTAAGATACATGGATAGGTGGAGAGGAAAAGCTAGATAGATGGAAGATAGGTGGATGTATTAAAGATTCAGAGAAAGGGAGAGATAGATGAATGAATGGATGGATGGATGGATCAATAGATGCTAGATGGAGAGAGAGATGATAAGTGGATGGATAAGTAGATGGAAAGATGATAGACAAATGGAGGATAGAGAACAGATAATATAGATGAATAAATATATACATATTTCAAAAGATAGGGATAGGGCCATATGCCAACACAGGAAAATCTGAGCAATGACTGCATGTTTGATTATTTGGAAGAATTACTGTCACTGTCAGGTGTGCTGATGTAACTGTACAGACAGCAGGTGCATGGCCAGGCCCAGCCCTTCCGTGACCTTCATGTGTCCACACTAAGGGGACAGAGGCTTCCACCCTCCTCTTCACCTCTCAGGCCCAACAAGGTTAGTATAAAAGAGAGGAATCAAGTAAGGTCCAGACACTGCCAGACCCTCCCAGTGGTGTGGAGGAGGCGAAGGTGAACACGGCTGGGCTTATGTTTTCAGGGTACCCTGTCCCATGCTGGGCCCTCTAGCCATGTGCAGCTATTTAAATTTAAATCCTTAAATCTAGATGAAATTTTAAAACCCGTTTTTCAGTCACACCAGTCACAGCTCAAGTGCTGTAATAGCTGCATGCAGCCAGCAGCAACTGTATGGAACTGTGCAGTTCTAGAACATTCCATCACCACAGAAAGACGTCCCTCCCGGGGAAGTCTAGGTCTGAGAATGGATGCAGCGCCTATTAAGGCGATGAGCAGAGAGGTGCTTCGAGGCACAGGGAGTGAGGACAGAGAGCAGCGTGTGTCCCGAAGGAGGAATGAAGAAATGACTGGGTCCGCCCAGCAGCCCTTCCTACCAGGACCCTCCTCCCCGTTCCCCTCTGTGCTCACAGAATGTACCTTCAGGTGCAGAGAGAAGGCATTAGTCAACCTATCCAGTGAATTCATTTATCCATGAAGGCTGCTTGTTCACCAGCCACGGCCTCCCCTGTTCACTAACTTTCCAAGTGAGGGCCCAGATGTCACAGGGAGGCTCTGGGACTGTGTCTGGTGTGTCTTCTGAAATCCAAGTTTGAATGTGGTGCCCATTGTCTCTCCCCAAGTTTCCATTCCCAGATTCCCATCCAGTGGCGCCCAGCACACAGAGCAGGCCAGCGACGCCACTGGCTCCCCTCTGGTGGGTGAGCCCCAGAAATAGCCCGCGCCGGCAGCCCAATCATGGTTCACCACTAACAACTGAGGCCCGTCCACCCACCCTGCCTGGACCTGGGCCCCAACACCCCAACCGTCTCTTTTCTGCCGATGTCACCAATTTCTAAATGACCTAGAACTAAACCGTATCATTAGTCCTTTCAGTATCTGTCGGTGACAGAGAAAACCATGGGTGGCCTTTCTGAGCCTCTGTGACCTTTAAGCTGAGACAGCATAATGGGCACCAAGACCGGCTCCCTCCATGAGGACGGGAGCTCCTCCCTCCATCAGGCCTCAGTGCACACCTCTCGGGCTTCGGATCAACCCCAGACCTTTCGGAATTCCAGATGGTTTTCTTTTTTCTTTTTCTCTGTTCCTTCTTTCCTTCCCTTCCTTCTGTCATTCCCTCCCTTCCTTCCATCCTTCCTGCCTTCCTTCCCTTCCTTCCCTTCCTTCCCACCTTCCTGCCTTCCTTCCCTTCCTTCCCTCCTTCCTGCCTTCCTGCCTTCCTTCCCTTCCTTCCCTCCTTCCTGCCTTCCTGCCTTCCTTCCTTTCTTTTTTGAGACAAAGTCTTGCTCTGTTGCCCATGTTGGACTGCAGCAGTCCAATCAGAGCACACTGCAGCCTTGACCTCCTGGGCTCAAGTGATCCTCCCACCTCAGCCTCCCAAGCAGCAGGGACTACAGGCATGCACCACCATGCCCAGCTAAATACTCAGCTGGGAAACATGCACACCACTTCTGCCACAGTCCAAGGGATGGGAAGTTACTCCACCTGCAGGCAGTTGGGATTGGGGCAGGAAGGGAAGGAAGAATTGAGGTGCAATACGACTGAGGTAGACAGAGAAACACAGACACCTTGAACAAAGGCATGGAGGGAGGATTGCGGATGGCCTCCTAGAAGAACTGAAGCCACAGGAAGAATAAAAAGATGATTCTGCTTCTTTGCATTTGAAAAAACAATATGGCAACCCCAGACGGATTTTGCAGAGATTTTACAAGAACACCTCCTCATCATCCAGGAGAAGAAGGCCCTTCTCTAGAGTCTTTATCATTCCGTTGTTTTTAAATGAGAATGTCTTTGCCCCAAAAGTTAAATAGGAAAAGGGGCTACCAAGTTCTCGAAGGGCACATACAGGTGATGCCACAGAGCCCTCTGGTCGTAACACTAGCATGTGAAAGGCATTGCAAAACGAGACCGAGTTGCCAGCATTGTACGTTCTGCTTATAAGATTAATCCTGTTGAATGGCGAGATCAAGAGCCCCCAAGGGAGGTGTCTCACGCAGTACGGTACAGCGAGCGCTGGAGCAGGGCGCTCATTACAGAGTGTGGCTGTGTGTCTCTAACAGTGGCAATAGCAGCTAATGTTAACTAGACAGCCAAGACTCTCTTGGGGAAAGAAAAATTGGTTTTAACAATGGTTCTAGGTACTTTTGAAAAAGCAGGCTATCATTCAAGGCACTCTTAAAAGTTCAGGATGTTAAACAGCGTATGGAATAAGAAAATCCATGTAGGAGCACGAACTGATTCAAACGACCTGTGTGAAGGACAAGATGCTTGTATGTAGTACGTTTTCTTTAAAGAATCACCTCTTCAGCCGGGCGCAGTGGCTCACACTTGTAATCCCAGCACTTGGGAGGCCCAGGTGGGTGAATCACGACGTCATGGGTTCGAGACCAGCCTGGCCAATATGGTGAAACCCCGTCTCTACTAAAAATACAAAAGTAGCTGGGCATGGTGGCACACGCCTGGAGTCCCAGCTACCTGGGAGGCTGAGGCAGAAGAATCGCTTGAACCCGGGAGGTGGAGGTTGCAGTGATCCAAGATCGTGCCACTGCACTCCAGCCTGGGCGACAGAGGGAAACTCTGTCTCAAAAAAAAAAAAAAAAAAAAAAGAATCACCTCTTCTTTGAGAAATGTATCTTGAGAGGCACTCTCATGAATGTGCCAAATAACTGATCGAAGATTTTCACTGTTAGCATCCTTTGTCATAGCAAGTAACTGGAAGCAGACCAAGTGTTCATTAATAAGGGACTGGCTAAACAAACCACAATCCAGAGAAAAACATCCAGCCATTAAAGAGCAACAGATCCGTGTGTGTAATCATGGAAAATGCCCAAAGTCTATCATTAAGTGAGAAGGAAGCAATAAAGCAGGACGTAAGGTCATTTCCCATTGTTTATTAAAAATAAATAAAAATAATAGATGCTGGATTTTTCATGCAAATATGTTCCCAATTTGTGTTACTGTGGTTATCCCGAGAGTGAGAACTGATACCCACTACGTTATCGGTTTATTTCATTGTTATTTGAATTTTTAAAAATTACTGTATGTTGCCAGGCACAGTGATAATAATCCCACTCACTGGGAGTAATGAGTGGACTGTAATCCCAGCACACTGGGAGGCCGAGGAGGGCGAACTGCGTGAGCCAAGGAGTTCAAGATCAGCCTGGGCAACATAGCAGAGCCCCATCTCTACAAAAAAAATACAAAAAATTGGCCAGGAGTGGTGGTGTGTGCCTGTAGTCCCAGCTACTCGGGAAGCTGAGGCAGGAGAATCACTTGAGCCCAGGAGGGCGAGGCTGCAGTGAGCTGAGATGGCACCACTGCACTCCAGCATGAGTGAAAGAGTCAGACCCTGTCTCAAAAATAAAATAAAACTAAAATTAAAATACCTGGATGTCACTTGCTTATTAATAAACATATTACATACAATATAACTGGGCAAAAATAATTAGGATAAAATTACGGATTAAAATCCCAGAAAGTGAGTTAAATAAAATGTTTTAAAAATATTTTCTACATCTGTAATGTTTGAATTTTTTACAAACACCTACTAATTTTACTGTCAGTAAGTGACCAAAAAAGTCTTTGAAACTCATCTGCTTGGGACTTCGTAAACCTTTGAAGTTGTTTATTATTATTATCATTATTAATTCTCCTGGATATAGTTTCTGTCTCTGCTAACAATAAGGGATAGTAAATATGTGTATTCACTTCACACTGAAGGAAGCAAAAAGAATCTCTAAGGGCTTTGAATGCAATAGTAAAGAAGTGCACCAGATATTTCCAGAGTTGATCACTTGCGTGCTGGTTTGCTTTCTAATAACTTTTGTGAAAGAAAAGACTGTGTGCCTCAATATAAGCAAAACCTGTGAGGAATAAATAGTAGACAACAAACCACCAAAAAATCATCCTTTGGACTTTCGCTGATTAAATACTAAGGTACCTTTATATACCCTCCCGCCCCATTTGTACTTTTGAAGATCCCTGGGTCTTATTTTGCGAATGAATGGATTCCTTCTGAACCCAGCATGCCCCAACTATTACTATTATTCAGAAGCATGCCAACTAAATGATTCTGAATAATAATAACATATCATGTACGTCCACACCCCAGTCCAAGAAAGACCTCACACCAACATGTCGGACAGCATTAAATATACAGAGAAACCAAACTGAAAACTCCAGCAGACATAAATACACAGATGCACACGTACCTAAACACAGAAGCCCACAGTAGCCAGCACTCATCACATTCAGCACATGTGGCTGCTGTAAACAGCAGGAGGCCAGGGGTGGTTGATCCACACATCTACGTGGCCTTAGAGTGTTCCCCCAAAAAATAAGTGTCTCTGCAGACATGTCTGGGAAGCCGCTCCAAGTAGCAGAAAAAAAAAAAATCTAAACCTTTCTGTGTCACCTGTGTCATCTTTGAGCTTCTCCGGGTCTTAATTTTTGTCTGGAAAGGGGTCGGCTACACTTGCCTAGCAAGGAACGCAGGCTAAACCCCTGCCATGTGTTGGCTGGCATGCTGAGCCCTGGGGGTGCAGAGAAAAGCCATACAGAGCATGCCTCAGGGATCATGAAGAAAAGACATGAGACCTTGTAAACTATGCGACGCTCAAAGAATGTTGTCTGTTTGCTATCAGAGCCTAGGTATCAATTTCACAATTAGAAATGCACTGTAGACTTTAGCATAGTGCACCTCGTTTCCCTCCTACAGAATTATACACCTCTGCCCCATTTAAGTCCATCTTGGCCACATGACTGGTTTGGCCCAGTGAAATATGAGTGGAAATGCCTGTCACTTTAAGAACCAGCCATAGTTCACCAAGTCCTTTTCCCTCTGCTCCAGGTAACAATGTTTCAAGTAGAAGCTGCCCCCTCCTCCTGGGTTCCAGGCTGAATGAACATCTGAAGAAAACATGAAACACAGCCATGCTGACCCAGGACACTCAGTATTAGCCAGAAACAGAAAGCCACTGAGATCCAGGGGATTTGTTCCTGCCACATAACCTAGCCCGTCCTGGCAGCTACTAAAATGGAAATGGTTGTTGGGGTAATTGGAGCAAGCATACGGATCTCAGCATCTCAGAGGGTGTGCTTGGTGCAAACATGTAATCTTTTAGAAAAGAAGAGGCATTTTTTTAAGTTCCTTAAAGTCACACTAATGCATTTGTACTAAGGCTATGATGATCTTTGACATCTTGTATGGATTTGCCTCCCAGAGCCAACCCAGATTCAGCAGCTTTCGAAATTCTAAAGCACAGGTTACACATTTCTGTGCATTTAAAAAAATTCAAAAGCATCAATGCAGGGAAAAAACTTCCAAAGCTGGACTTCTACATACACAAAGAGAATCGGACAGATACTGTCGCTTCGTGCTTCTAAACCAAGACGTGCAAGCCTGGACTTGGAGTTCAAAACGAAGTCAGCCCACCTGCCTGGACCATCGCTTTTGCTTAAGGAGTCTGGTCTACATTCCGTCCATCTTCTCTTTTAGGGTGCATTTTTAATTCTTGTTTAAGAAATCCTTTTACGTATCAAAGTCAGGAATATAGTCACCTGTATTTTCTACTAAAAGTTTTGAAGTTTTGCTTTTTTTTTTTTTTTTTTGAGACGGAGTTCTAGACACCGAAGTAAAGTAACCTGGACAGGCATGGTGGCTCATGCCTGTAATCCCAGCACTTTTGGAGGCCAAGGCAGGTGGATCATCTGAGGTCAGGAGTTGGAGACCAGCCTGGCCAACATAGTGAAACCCTGTCTCTACTGAAAATACAAAAACAATTAGCCAGGCATGGTGGTGGGTGCCTGTAATCCCAGTTACTTGGGAGGCTGAGGCAAAAGAGTGACTTGAATCTGGGAGGTGGAGGTTGCCATGAGCCGAGTTCACACCACTGCAATCCAGCCTGGGCAACAAGAACAAAACACCATCTCAAAAAAAGAAGTGAAGTAACCCACCCAAACCAAAGGGACTGAATGTCGGGGAGCAGTGACCCCTATGGAAAACCACAGTGCTGATGCCAGAAGACAGAGAAATGATACTGAGTCAATTTATTACTAAGCGATCATAGGATAAATCTCTGTCCCATTGACATTTAATTTCTCCTTATTGAATAGTAACTAGAAGGATCATTTCATCCAAATCATGTGTTTTCAGTGAGAGGGCTCAGATCCAGAATACAGTGTGATTCAAGGTCACCCAGTGGCTCCATGAGACCAAGTCTTATTTCCCTCCACTGATTTGCATCACCCAGTGGTTCAAACCATGAGTGTATTAACGTCTGGCATAACACGAATCTTCAGAAGAATGGTAAAGAAAAAGCAGAGCCAGTCAGTATCCGAGTTATTCTTACAAATAACCCATTAACGATAATGTTTCAATGAATTCAACTAAGTTTTTAAAAATATAGTATTAGGGCTTTGATCTTGTTCTTGTTTTAATTCCCAAATGAAAAGATGCTTGCTTCTGGCTCAGATTCCAAGATTGTAAATAGAACTTCCAATGGGGTCTGCAGCGATGTGTTCTAAGAGTCAAGAAATCCCTGAAAGTGTTTCTTCTGCAAATTCGAGGACACGCCTGTCTCTGTTCTCTGATTACTAGGGGATACTATCCCTTCCTGATAAAATAACTTAACTGGGGGGATTTTTCAAATCACTGCAGGAAAGCATATTCTTGCAAGGTATTTTGGAGGCAGACATAATAATATTTTCCTCTTTATGTCCTTCTGGAAGAATGTATGGGGTTATTCTACCTGAGTGTCCGTGGCTGCCCCTCTTAGAGGTAGCGAAAAAGGTTTTGAAATAGACTGTAGGCTCTGCAATGAAAGATGCAAAAACAGATGCTAGAACATGGAATGGAAGCAACATGCTTTTCTTCAACATAAGATTTCCTCCCCAAAACAGCATCGGAGACTGTCAGAAGCTGGGCGCCTTTCCAAAGGTCACAGAAGGGGCCAAAACGTATAATTTTAGCCTTTTCAGAAGGCCATTTCTGTCTCGAAAATGTTAAATCGTGTCTCACCACAGTTGCAAAATCCTCACACACAGCCTGGAGGGTAAGCCCTAATCTCTTGGTCTCCAGGCACTGGAGATTACAGGAGACTAAACCACCAAGCTTCTCCTGGGGCCAACAGAAGGGCTGTGCCGCTGCCCCGAGCATTGCAGGAAAGGGCCGTGCTCAGGAGGCAGGAGGGCTGGGTTCAAGAGGCGTCCTTGCTTCCTGAGAGTAGCGTGGCCCCAGCTGAACCACCTGTCTGCTGTGGTCGCAGACGACTCAGCTGTGAAGTGAAGGAGGTAGATAGAGTTTGCTAATCTGTACCCACTCTGACAGGGGGTGGCAGCTGGCTGTGCCCTGTGAGACAGACTGAGGTTGAGCCCAGGCTCTGGGTGCTGGGAGGCTATGACAGGAGCAGAGGACCACACAGCCCCTCCTCCTGGCCCCGGAATGAATGCAATCCGTGGTCTTTCCAGAACGTTGGCTTCCCACCCCTTTGTCTCAGGGTAAATTCTGTCTCTTCGGGTCATCAGAAGGAGGTCCCTATGCTGGACTCTGGCCTGTGGAGGGGCAGCTGAGAGCAGAAGGCCCCCGACCTTGGTGAACTTTGAACACAGCTCAACTCCAGCTGGAGCCTCCGGAGTCAGGGAGCCTCTGGCAGGGCTTGGTGGCCAGCCACCTCTCTTGTACCAGAGGCCCGGCTCAGGCATGCTCCCACTGCCTGTTCTTGACAACAGCTTCCCACCACAAGCTCCCGAGAGCTGCTGAGGATGCTCCTGGCCACAGGTGCTCAGGCTTTGTTCCTGCCAGGAAGGGCTGGGAAGCACAACCCCACCCCAGAGCAGCTCTCTGCCACCGACAAGCTGGAAGTAGTCCATGCTCCTGCACCCTGCACGTGGGACAACACTGAGGCCTGTGCTGTGACCTCCCGAGGTCCCCAGTCGGGCCGAGCCTGGGCGCCCTCACAGCAACCTCCTCAATAATTCATCCTTATTGGCTCCATCCCTTCCCTGCCTCCCTTCCCCACTCCCATATGGGCACTTCCTGGGACCGCCTTGCAGATAAACTCCTTGCACCCAAATCCTTGCCTCAGGCTCTGCTCCTGGGGAAGCTGAGCTGAGATGCACATCTGGTAACTGAAGGGCTGCTGGGCAAGCACTTTCTCCCCTGTGACATCTGCCATCTGAGGCCAGTCACAATCCTGAGTTTCATCATTAGAGATTCATCCTGTGGGGTTTAAAGATTGAAGTCTGGTCCTAGGATCCAGCAATTCCTAGACCAGAAAGAACTGAAAGCAGAGACTCAAACAGATATTTGGACACCCCTGTCCATAGCAGTGGGATTAGTCAGATGGACGGAGTAAAGTGTGGCGTGTACTTACTGTGGAATGTCATCCAGCCTTTGAAAAGGAAGAAGATCCTGCCACAGGCCACAGCGTGGATGAACCTTGAGGACATGACGCTGAGTAAAGTAAGCCTGACACAAAAAGACAAATACTACACGGTTTCATTTCTTGAGTTGTCTAAAGTGGTCACGGTCACAGAGACAGAAAGAGGAGCAGTGCGTGCTGCGGGCTGGGGTCAGGGGAGTCACCGAGAGTGGGAGGTTCCCTGGTGCAGAGTTTCTATCTGGAATGATGGAGAAGTCCTAGCAATGATGGGGTGATAGTCGCACAACAACGTGAATGTACTTCATGCTCCTGAACTGGACGCTTCAAAATGGTTAAGATGGAAAATTTTGTTATGTGTATTTTACCACAATGAAAAATGAAAATCTAAAAAAAAAAAAGGAGTTTAAGTCTGGAAATAGCAAAACCTCACAGGAGGCGGCACATTACTGCTTCCTCCTTGCTTCCCAGGAAACTCGTCACCAAGGCACCAATCCTGGGGACATCCCGGACTTCCCACACCTCACCCCTTAAACTCAGCGATAACAAGACCCAGCGTCCTCCCCACCCTTACGGCCACCCTGGCAGCCCTTGGTCCCTGGAGAGCCACCCCGCCCTCCCTAGCCCTCCCAGCAGCCCCATTCCTCCCACTCTCTGCCCAGGGATCGTATTGAAGTCCATTCCTGTGATGCTAACGCTCTCCCCCGGGTCTACCGTGCTCAGGGCTGGATTTTACAAACATCAGGAATTCATGTGTGACCTTCAGAATTTCAGCCACGGCCAGCGTGGTGGCAGATCCTTCAGGAGACTTGACATAGCCACCACTACCTGAACTCCTGGTCCCTGACATGTTTCCCTAAGTTGACTCGCTTTCATCCAGTTAAGCTCACTTTAGAAGAAAACTTCACATTGCTAGTATAAATGACAAAGCAACACTGGGGGCCCCCAAGAGAAAGTCGTAACATATACAAATAAATGCCGCCGAAACAAAACGAGGTTTATGAGCATCTAGCCAGGCACTCTGGCTGCCCTCAGCTGTGGGCTGAGACTCGTCTCCTTTTGTGAAAAACGCACATGAACAAGTGGTAAGAGAGGAGGCGAAGGCATAGCAGGGCAATCGGATCATCAGAAATCTTGAAGGAGTGAAAGGAAATAACTTTCTGCATTTTTAACTCAATTCCATTTAACATAACCCTGACATCCCACCTAAACCATCTTAGGAATGCCCAGTAGAATGTGCCTCAGAACTTGGGACACACGAAACTTTAGCAAGAACTGCAAATAGGTTTCAGCTTCCCTGCCAACTCTAACCAATTGGTGGTGACTTCCTGGGGCCTCAGTCGATTACCGATGTCTGCCACAAACAGGATGGGGGCTGGACAGCGTCTGCACACACTGACATTTCCAAACTACAGCATCCCAATTCCCAAAAGATTTCCGTGATCTGACCGGCCCTCCTCTCCCAGCCCACGTCTGACCAACCCTCCCTATCCCAAAATGTTCACTAAGGCAACTTGTTTCAAATCATCTTTGCATCCATCCTTGTAGGCTCCTTCTCAAAACCCTGGGAGGCAAGGTGTGTGATTCTCAATTTGCAGGTGGAAGGTGGGCAGGGCCCAACGAGGTTAGGTGACTTGCCCAGGGTCATTCTGCTCGGAAATGACAAAGCTGCCGCACTGCACAGGTCTCTTGACTTGAGACCCAACGCCTGCCTCCCTGCCAAGCCACCAGAGGGGGAACTGATCCCCGGAACCATGTGAACCTTGTCCCCATGACCTAAAATGTATGGCTGAGTCAGGAGAAAAGATGTTGACTTGTATTTGTCCTACAGTCCAGTCGGCTGTCCTCTCCCAGGACAGTGGCTGTACCACCAGAGTAGACACAACAAACTTTTAATAACTCTACACAGCTCCAACCAGAAGTGTATTTTTACTCTGGTGAGTCAGTCATTTATTTGTCAATAGAGGCCAGTAAAGGAAAAGGCCCAGGGTCCATTTATAAACAGACTCTAGCCCCTGGAGACGGCCCAGGGGAAGCCAAACTGTCTAGCAATGCTCTTGTTTCTGCAAACAATGCCACAGAGCAGACAGGCTGCCAAAAGCTGTCTGGAAAATGGGTTGTCAGGATGAGCCTAAGGGCCTGGGGTGCCCAGAAGCAGACAGCATTGTGGCTGAGTGCACGGCCTCGGGCAGATGTATGACCCCACTAGAAATGTGCTGGCAGGAGGGCACCTGTGCTGAGTGTCCTCATCTGTGTTGAGCGTCCTCACCTGTGTTGAGCCTCCTCCCAGCTTCCTCACCTGTGAAATGGGTTAAGTGATTACCTGCCTCAGCAGCCTCTGTGGAGGATTAGAGAAGGTGATGGATACGGTTTGGCTGAGCCTCCAGCCAAATCTCATCTTGAATGATAGTTCCCATAATCCCCATGTGTTATGGGAGGGACCTAGTGGAAGGCGATTGAATCATGGCGGCAGTTACCTCCATGCTCTTCTCACCATCGTGAGTCTTCACAATATCTGTTTGTTGTATAAGGGGCATTCTCCCCGCACCACCGCCTCGCCTCTTTGCTGGACTTCCTGCTGCCACCGTGTGAAGGATGACGTGTTTGGTTCCGCTTCTGCCGTGATTGCAAGTTTCCTCCCCAGCCCTGCAGAACTGTGAGTAAATTAAGCCTCTTTTCTGTATAAATTACCCAGTTTTGGGTATGTCTTTATTAGCAGTGTGAGAACGGACTGGTAAACGTCCCCAGGGAGCTCTCCTCAAGTGTCCTCTGTGATGGCAATGAGACTGCAGGCAGTGACTGTCATGATGGTGAGATTAGAAGAGAGATTTCTTCTGTATCCCTTGCCCCAACCATTAGCTGTGTTTGCTGAACACCTACTATGTGCCAGGCACTTTACTCTGTGTTGGGAGAGAAGCGGGGTGAAGCATGTGCTTATGTAGCTCCCTAAAGAGTAAGAAATAGAGGAGCAGGAGGTTGGCCTCACAAGAATGCGATCTGGCAGAACCTACCAAAGCTAAAAGTGCATACACCAACTGACCCAGCAAATTCTTCTTCAAATATATACCCAAGAGAAATGAGGGCTTATGTTCTCCAAGAAGGCATGTGTAAGAAAGTTCTTTACTCATAACAGACAAGAACTTTGAACAACCCAAGCATCTATCAACAGTAGGTACAGTGCCAGGTGCAGTGGCTCACACCTGTAATCCCAGCACTTCATGAATGTGTGTGCTCCTTTGTATCTGTCTTGAGACTCACTAAGGTGAGTGAATCTCTTGAGCTCAAAAGTTCAAGACCAGCCTTGGCAACATGGTGAAACCCCATCTGTACAAAACAATATAAAAACTAACCAGGTGTGGCGGCATGCACCTGTAGTCCCAGCTACTGGGGAGGCTGAGGCAGGAGGATGGCTTGAGCCTGGGAGGCAGAAGTTGCAGTCAGCCAAGATCACATAACTGCACTCTAGCCTGGGTGACAGAGTGAGACCTTGTCTCAAAACAAAGAGTAAACGGAGAAACAAATTGTGGTCTGTTCATACAGGGGAATACTTCACTGCAATAAAAAAGGAAACACCACTGCTAGACACGCCACACAGATGAGCTTCACAGTCATAATGTTGAAGGACAGAAGGCAGACGCAAAGGAGCACACATGTTCTCTGACAGTCAAGAATGGAGAAAAACAATCTACAGTGCTAGAAGTCAAAAGAACGGCTATCTAGGTTGGGGCAGGGGTGGATATCAACTGGAAAGAGGACACAAGGGAACTTTCGGGGAATGAATATATTCCATCCCATGACCTGAGCAGGGATCATAAAAGTGTATACAAATGCAAAATGTTGTGTATGTTGTACCTATATATATATATATATATTTTTTTTTTTTGAAAGAGAAAGAGGGAGAGAGAACAGGAATCTTGCTCTATTGCCCAGGTTGGAATGCAATCTAAAAATAGGTGTTAAAAACCTCTTTTTTGCCGATAATTGTGCTTAACAGTGGAGACAGGAAGGAATAAGAGAAGAAAATAACGAACAAACAGCCAACCAGTATTTCATTAAGTCTGTGAAATGCTATGCAAATACTGAAGAGTGATTTACTTCCAATTATGTGGTCACTGTCAAAATAGGTGTAATGTGATACTGAGAAAAATGTATGTTCTGTGGACCTGGGGTGGAGAATTCTATAAATATTCACTGAGTTTACTTGTTCCAGGTCTGAGTTCAAATCATAGATGTCCCTGTTAATTTTCTATCTCGTTGATCCGTCGAATATTAACAATGTGGTGTCAAAGTCTCCCACTATTATTGTGCGGGAGTCCAGGTCTCTTTATAAGTCATTAAGAACTTGTCTTATGTATCTGGGTGTTCCTATATTGGGTGCATATATATTTATGATCATTGACTCCTGTTGTTGCATTGATTCTTTTACCATTATGTAATGTCCTTCTTTGTTTCTTTTAGTCTTTATTACTGTTAAAGTCTATTTTGTCAGAGACAAAAGTTACAACTCCTGTTTTTTGTTTGTTTGTTTGTTGTGGTTTTTTTTTGCTCTCCATTTGATTGGTAAGTCTTCCACCAACCCTTTGTTTTGAGTCCTTGTGTGTCCTTGCTTATGAGATGGATCTGGATACAGCGTACCGATGGGTTTTGACTTTTTATTCATTTTGCCTGTCTGTGTCTTTGATTGGGGCATTTAATCCATTTAAATTTAGAATTAATCTTGATATTTGTGAGTTCAATATTGTCGTTTAATGCTAGCTGGCTATTTTGCCCATTAGTTGATGTAGATTCTTCATTATAGAGATACTCTTTACCTTTTGGTAAGTTTTTGGGATGACTGATACTGGTTGTTCCTTTCTGTGTATAGTGCTTCTTTCAGAAGCTCTTGTAAAGCAGACCTGGTGGTGATGAAATCTCTGAGTGCTTGCTTGTTCATGAAAAATTTTATTTTTCCTTCGCTTATGAAGCTTAGTTTGGCTGGATATGAGATTCTGGGTTGAAAATTCTTTTCTTTGAGGATATTGAATATTGATCCCACTCTCTTCTAGTTTGTAGGGTTTCTGCTGAGAGGTCTGCTGTGAGTCTGATAGGCCTCCCTTTATGGGTAACCTGACCTTTCTCTCTAGCTGCCCTTAGAATTTTCTCCTTTATTTCAACCCTGGTGAATCTAACGATTATGTATCTTGGGGTTCCTCTACTTGAGGAATATCTTTGTGGTGTTCTCTGTATTACCTGGAGTTGAGTATTGTCCTGCCTTACTAGGTTAGGAAAGTTTTCCTGAATAATATCCTGAAGAATATTTTCTAGCTTGGATTCATTCTCTTCATGACATTCAGGTACACCTATCAAATGTAAATTAGGTCTTTTCACATAGTCCCATATTTCTTGTAGACTTTGCTCATTCCTTTTTACTCTTTCTTCTCTAATTTTGTCTTCTCGTTTCATTTCATTAAGTTGGTCTTAGACCTCTGATATCCTTTCTTCTGCTTGATCAATTCAACTGTTAAAACCTGTGCATACTTCGTGGAGTTCTTGTATTGTATTCTTCAGTTCCATTAATTCACTTATATTCCTCTGTAAATTGTCTATTCTCGTTAGGATTTTGTCAAACCTTTTTTCAAGGTTCTTAGTTTCTTTACATTGGGCTAGCACATGTTCTTTTAACTCACAGAAGTTTCTTATTATCCACTTTCTGAAGCCTAATTCTGTTACTGGAATGCACTCATTCTCCATCAGGCCTTGATCCCTTGTTGATGAGGAACTGGGATCCCCTGCAGAGGGAGAGGCATTCTGATTTTGGGTATTCTCAGCCTTTTTACACTGGTTTCTTCCCATCATTGTGAATTTATCCACCTGTCATCTTTGTAATTGCTGACTTTCAAATTAGGTTTCTGAGTGGTTGTCCAACTTGTTGATTCCCAGCGCAGGAATCTAGCAACCCACTGTGCCGGCTAAAACAGCAGCGTTAAGATTGATGGTGCTTTTCTGCCAGGGAATCTCCAGTCTGTCTTCCTTCTTGAGTCCCTTTTTCAATCAGCTGAATAGGCTACTCTGCCTTCCCAGAGCTCCAAACGTCGACCAAAAGGGGACCCAGTCCTGTTTACTCTGCACCAAGAACCGCCGTGCCAGGGCGCCAGCAAAACCACCACGCCAGCCACAAGAGTCGCGCTGGCGATCCGTGGGGCTCCTCTGCTGGGAATCTCCTGGTCCATGAGCAACAAATATTTGTCTGAAAGTGTGGCGTCCTCTCGTCCTCTGTGCTTTCACTGGGAGCTACAATCCTGAGCTGCTACTAATTGGCCATCTTGGATCTCTCTCCCGTACCTATATTTTTCAAAAACGCTAAGGTTTAATCATAGAAATGTCAAGACTAGAACACATGTCTGAGACTACCTGGTGATCCAAGGGTTGCAAATTCAAAAGTCTGCAAGGGCCAGGAAGATAACAAAAATGGCTACCACGTATGAGATCTGCCTAAATACAGTGTATTTACAAGTATGGTTGTCAAATAAAACTGTCAGAGCTTGGGTGCTACACTCACAGGCTGTAAGTCTTGAGTCCTCCGTATCCAATGTTTTGTTTCACAGATGAGAGTGCTGGGGTCCAGAGACATCCACATATCTGACTAAATTGGCATAGCAGGTCACCCACCTGCACCAGTGGGAACAAGCCGGAGCTGGACTCTGATTGGCCCAAAATGAGTCATGTACCCGATGCAGAGCCAATCGCTGTGGCCCAGGGGTAGAGTCTGATACAGACCCTGCTTTAGATCCAGAGAAGTATCTAAGAGTGGGCATCTTTCAAACACTGTAAAATGGCAAGCAGGCTGAAGTGGAAAAACTCCAGTAGTAAGGATAATCAATATGGCCCCGCTCACTCCTGGTTCCATCTGAAAGCCCTGAGACTTCCCAGGCGTGTCCCTTAACCGCACTCACTGCCTCAGCTTTTTGTTTATTATATGCATAATGATATCACTTTAGTGCAAACATAATTGCAATAATGGCAAAAACCACAATTACGTTTGCACCAACCTGAAACTTGAATGTTACTTACTTGGCTACAAAAATTCCATCTTACATCCTTATCCCCCAAGGTTTCCCAACTTATGGAAACATATGGCTCCACAAATGTTGCTTGGCCAAATTAATTAGTCAATCCATCCATCATTCTTGACCATATCAAAGGGACAGTGTGAGAAAGAAATGGCACAAACATGAAAACACGTAGTGAGGTGATGAAAACGTACTAGCTGGAACAGGCTATCGCAGGAACCAGCTGCTGGCAACGACGCTGAAGACATTTAAGAGTCAAATACCTGAACAAGATTGCAGCTTCTCTCTCCAGGGCACTGCAGGAGGCCAGCACAAGCAGCAAGACCCGCCCAACAGATGCCCTATTTTCTAGTCACCAAATGAATTGTTCAACATATGCTTTTAAGTGTAATGTCAACAGATGTATTTAGTCAGGAGTCTTTGAGTTGAAGGTGACAAAAATGAAACAGAAACTGGCTTAATCAAGTCTGCTTAAGGATTTATCAACTTCTTCAATCAAATATCAGGATTAAAGAATTTATCAGTACTTTAATGAAATATCAGGAGCAGAGTGGGCCTTAGGGACTCATGTTGTTCTCCCTCTCCCTCTCTCCCCTCTGCTTTTTTCCTCTCCAAGAAACAAAAAAGGAACCACCGAACTGAGCCCCTCCTTCTACAATCTCCAGTGGAGAGAGTGGGAAAGGGGAAAAGGTTTCTCACAGCGGTCTCTCAGTCAGCTCCATCGCCTCCAACTTCCAGGCACCTCAATCACAGCCCCCAGGCCCCCTCCTGGGGAAGATCCGGCCCATGGGAAATAGCTGGGACTGGACTCTGATTGTCCCAATATGAGTCATGTGCCTGACACAGGGCCAATCGCTGTGGCCCAGGTGTGGAGTCTGATACAGACGCCCTGCGAGAGGAATCCCTGAGCTGCCAGCCCAAGTTATTTCTAGTACCTCCAGCAAGGACTCATGGCTTTAGTTTTAGTTTCTACCTGTGTTGGGCCATTCTTGTGTTGCTATAAAGAAGTACCGGAGGCTGAGTAATTTATAAAGAAAAGATGTTTAATTGGCTCATGGTTCTGCAGGCTGTACAGTAAGTGTGGCACTGGCATCTGCTCGGTTTCTGCGGAAGCCTCAGGAAGCTTCCAATCAGGTGAAGCAGGAAAAGGTGTGTCACATGGTGGGCGTGGGAGCAGGAAGGGATGGGAGGTGCCACACACTTAACCAGATCTCACAAGAACTCACTCACCAAGCCATGGATCCACCCCCAAGATGCAAACACCTCCAACTAGGCCCCATCTCTTGTTGGATAGCAATCCCCATTGTTGGGTGGGGATGAGATTTGGGTGGGGACAAATATCCAAACCATATCACTACCCAACTGCCTATGTGATATCCTTTCATAGTTTCAGAAAGATGAGTAAATGGGGAATCAAGAAGAAAGCAGAAGGAGGAGGAGAAAGGAGGAGGAGAAAGGAGGAGGAGGGAAAAGAGGAGGAAGGAGGAGGAGGGAAAGAGAAAGGAGGAGGAGGGGGAAGAAGGAGGAGGAGAAAGGAGGAGGAAGGAAAAGAGGAGGAAGGAGGAGGGAAAAAAGGAGGAAGGAGGAGGAGGGAAAGAGGAGGAAGGAGGAGGAGGGGGAAGAAGGAGGAAGAGAGGGAAAGGAGAAGAAAAACGAGTGAGGGGCAGGAGGATAGAAGATGAGAAGGAGGAGGAGGGAGAAGGAAGAAGAGGAAGAGGAGAGGGATGTGGATGGGATGGAAGGAGGAGAAAGAAAGAGTAGGAGGAAGATGAAGAAGGAAGAAGGAGGGGGAACAAGGAGAAGGAAGGAGAGGAGTGAGAAGGAGGGGCAGGAGAAAGGAGGAAGAACGAGGGAGAGAAGAGAGGAGGAAGAGAAAGGAGGAGAAAAAGAAAAGAGAGAAATAGAAGCTGGACAAGTACAGAAACAACCATTAAATTGTGCATAATAATTATGATTTACAAGGCACTTTGACATTCATCATCTTTCTGCTCCTTAACCACAGCTGCAAGGTGGGACGGGGGTTTAGGGCCAAGATTGTTGTCTCTGCTCTACAGATGAGACAAACAGATTTCGGAGAGGTGAGGTGGCTTGCCTGTGGTCATGTGCCTTGTTAGATTATGGAGAAGAGGGAGAAGCCCCAGACTTTCTCACAGCCTCCTGCAGAACCCCATCTTGCCCAGTGCTGCTTCATAAACATCAGCCAGTCCAGTAAGCATGGTGCCTACTGGAGCACATGACACTGTTCCATTATTTTGTTAATATTTTCCTTTAAGTTGACTCACATTTTTACTTCAACAGTTTTTAAAAGTCAACTTTACGGCACTGCTGTAAATGCAAAGTTAGTATCTCTTGATGAGGAGAATGTAACTAAAAAATAAACACAATAAAAACAAAGCAGTGTGATTAAACTCTAGCTAGACATCATTACCTGCCCAGGGCTCCGTGCTGCAGGCCTGGATCTGTCTGTTAAATGAGAAGATTAGCAGGTGCTGGACAGGCCCACACCAAACTGAGACTCTCCTTGATACAATCAGGAGGTGAGGAAGAGAGTGGAAGAGGGAAGAGCTTTCCCATTGGGTGCCTTAAAGATAAGCAACACTGCATCTATACGTCATGTAAAAATCAAATAGGAAAAGCATGTTCATTGTAGTTAGTGCTTATTTTCAGGGCTGTCCTTTACTGATGGTAGGGATGCCTGTTTTTCCTCCTCCTTAAGGACATAAAGTTGCTTTTTGAAATAAATGTGTTTGTATCTGCAGTTTTAAGAAAGCAGAATAAAATTATTATCCCTCTATGCTTAAAAAAAAAAAAAAAAATCAGCTCCGCCTGCAAGGAAAAACATGGAAAAAGCAAACCCAAAGCTCCTTTCAATGAAATGGGAAGACACCTGTGACCCTGAGTGGCTCTGAGGTGCTGTACATGAAGCTGGGGAGCAACTGGAAGAGACCTCCAGAACTCTGTGTTGAGGAAGGGATCCCCACAAGCCCAAAGCCCCACTATTGGTTTACCATAGTCCTGCAGACCCCTGGGAATGCTTGGGAGTTGGAAGCACCCTGTAGTTTGGAAGGTGAGCTGAGACAGGGCTGAATGAAGGGCAGCATGGGGGCAATTAGGCTACAGGTCCCTGAACCAGACCTCAGTCCCACATCATGCAGACGGGCTATCTGTCCACCCGATCCCTTTTCAGGGGTCATCACTGTTTTCTCTGGATTTGTTAAACTGAAGAGCCCAGCACAGGGTCTCCAGAGATCTTGAGCAATGCTGGACTGCAAACATAATCACAAAAGTCAGCATCCTAAAATATAAGATCCCACCACCTCCTGCCCTGTTAACCCTCTGCGTGCCAGTCTCGCAGGCTCGTATTCCTAGACAGGAGGCAGCAAGACCCATGCCAGGAGAAACGGAATGTATGGAGAGAGAACTCTTGGAGGACTGCAAAACCTTCAATCCCCTAAAGGGAAGCCACCCATGTGCACACCTGCTCTGTGCTCATAAACCTTCCATATGACTCTGTGTGCTTGGCTTCAAAACTTGACTGTCCATTCGGGGCTCTGCAACACAAAAGTCAGAGAACAGAAGCTAACATTTAAAAAATCCTCACAAACAGAGAAAATCCAGAGCACTGGGAAAAAAATAACAGTCAGAGGCTGGGTAATTTTTGAAGACAAAGATTTAATTGACTCACAGTTCCACATGGCTGGGGAGGACTCAGAAAACTTCAATCATGGCAGAAGGCGAACGGGAAGCAAGGACCTTCTTCACTGGGCAGCAGGAGAGAGAGGGACAGTGAGTGGGGAACAGCCAAACAGTTTTAAACCACTGGATCTCGTGAGAACTCACTACCCCGAGAAGAGCATGGGGAAACCATCCCCATGATCCATCACCTCCTGTGAGATACCCCGCTTGACACATGGGGAGTACAGCTTGAGATGAGATTACGGTGGGGACACAGAGACAAGCCGTATGAATGACCACATGGGAAAGTTTGGGGAAAGTCCTACATGACATAAATATGCGAGAAAAAAAATGGGTGGCAGTGATGGCAGGGGGTGTTCTGGGCAAAGGGGCGAGCTGTGCAAAGTCTTAGAGTTTAGGGCAGGACCAACGAGTGTGAGGAGCTGAATGGTCAGTATGGTGACTTACATTTCTCAAAAGCAGGCGGGGGCAGGGAGAAGCCAGGCGCCTCTCACCTGGCAATGGGCTCTCTGGTTTATACCCTAGTTACCAGTGCACTTCGTGAGGGAAGAAAAGAGAGATTTTGGCTTCTGACTCACAGGAGGGAGCCGGATAAGAGGGAAAGCTGATTGGGCTTCCCTTGTGACCAGGAACAAGAGTGTCCCTGGAAAAGCATCTCCCTCCCTGGCTGTTCCTGCCCCTCCTTCCAGCCCTGCAACATCTGTGCCTTGTAACTGTGGATCCAGACAGAAAATGCATGTGGGTATCAGGTATGCCCAGAGAATGGAATTATGTGCAGGGGTGGGAGGATTTATTCCAAGGTAGAAAAAAGGGAGATATTAAGCCTATCAAAATTTAAAATAAATTATTCTAATAGACTTGATTGTATGAAATATTTTTCCTACATAATCCTTGAGAATTCATATTTTGTAAGGGAAGAACTTGTTAAATACAAGAACGCAGTCAGAAAAATCCAAAGTATGGGCTATGCCACATGATAAATGGCTTGTTTCCTTAATAAATAAATTGCAGTGAGGGGGTGTTGGGAGGGTGTGGAGAAGAAAAAAGAGGAAGGAGAAGGATGGGGAGGAGGAGGAAGGAAGGAGAAGACAGGAACCATGGATTAAAATCAATCTCCTCCCAGCCTACATCTTCCTTCTGTGCTGGATGCTTCCTGCCCTTGAACATCAGACTCCAAGTTCTTCAGCTTTGGGAGTTGGACTGGCTTCCTTGCTTCTCAGCTTGCAAGCGGCCTATTGCGGAACCTCGTGATCATGAGGAAGGGAAAGGGGAAGACCTGGAATAGAATGGATCTCGAGAATGACCCTATCACTAAGCTTTGAACACAATCCCAGAATCCAGCCTTGGCCCCACTGCTGCAGCCACAGAATCCTGCTTCACTGGACAGTGAGCCCATCAGCAATGACCTATGTGAACAGATGATCAGAGGACCTGCCCCCTTCTGTTTGGCTGGCACAAGACCTTGGGTCACCATATGAATTGGGATTAGCAGGCATGGATAATGCTGAAGCCTTACCACCTTGGTGAGTAAGATTAGAAGTTATATTTAATAAACTCAGATTAAAATGTATTCCTGCCAAACAAACAATAAAAGCAATCTCAGTGAGACCACAACAAAATGCAATATACAGCCCTTGACTCAAGCCAATTGTTAAAAAAAAAAAATTGTGAGAAAATAGAGGAAATTTAACACCTGGCAGGGTATTGTGTGACACTGGAGAGGTCTTGTCAGTTTGTGATAAGAGTAGTGTGGAATTTTTCAGAATCTTTCTTTACATTTTAGAGGTATACCCTAAAATATCGTAAGGAGGATGATCTGCGGTGTAAATTCATTCTGAAATCAGCAGGATTAGCACTGCACTGATACTTGCTGAAGCTCTCTGAGGTCAGGGAGGCACTCTCTACTCTTGTGTTTTAAACTTTTCATCGTAAAAAGTTCAAAATAACTCAGATTTTATGAACAAATAAAATCTGTTTTATTAGACGTCCTGTGTAAGTTATATTCCTCTAAAATGTGGGGAGTCTAGTCCTCAAAAATGTTTTCCAGGTTGCAATTCTCTGGACAGAGTCATTGGTTCCATGGAAAGGAGCTTGCAGAGTCTTGTCTCACCCAGCCAGTGAGACGACTCCTGGCTGCAAAGGCTGTTCAGCCACCCAATGAGATGGCTCCTGGCCCCAAAGGCTGTTCACCCAGCCAATGAGATGGCTCCTGGCTGCAAAAGCTGTTCAGCCACCCAATGAGATGGCTCCTGGCCCCAAAGGCTGTTCACCCAGCCAATGAGATGGCTCCTGGCTGCAAAGGCTGTGGTCCTGAATTGGAGGAGTGCTCTGACAGGTCTTCAAAAGACAGTGGGTCTTACCTATATCACAGTCCACTGAGAATTCATAGTTCTCTAATTGTGAACCAAACATGAACCTTTTTTCAACTTGGGAACTCATTTATGCTTGGCAAAAGGCACCATCTCATTTCAAAGCTGGGAAGGAAAGACTTTAAACTCCTTGGACATCAAATACCTTTTGAAACAATGTTCTGACGAGTTAAGAGCACATGGATCAGAAACATATGGATTAAATTCCCCCTAAAATCCACATGAGTTTAAAAACAAAGGGGAAAGGGGCTTGGCAAATGTCTTTCCAGTTTTATCAAATCCCAAGCATGTTAAAAACAGTGTGAGATGGTCAGTGAGCCCAAAAAGCAGATGAATTCATCCAGTGCTAATCGCAGGGCTAAGGAAAAGATCCAACTGAACCAGTTCGGAACACCACACCTGGATGGGTAGTAGTTTCTCACTCTATCCAACAAGCACAGGTCTCCCTCCAACATGCCAAAAGCTGCGAACTGGAAGCTACAGCTAACGGTGCCATGACGTGGTTCTGGTCTTTCTAGCCACCATTGTTCTTCCTGGAGACATGTAACTGCATTACAGGAAATTGCAAAAGGCAGCATTTCCATGTGACTCTGGCCTCCACCTGCAATCAGAGACTCCCTCCAAAATTCTTCCTGCAGCTGTGTATGGGAAACCAAAACGGCTCCCACCAAAAGAAAGTAACATCTTCTTGCTCCAGAGATGAGGCCCCCACTCAGCCTCTGAACAAAGCAAAGCATGTGCCCTTTAGAATCAAAGTCTGGACTCTTGACGGGGTGTGTGTGGTCAGGCATGTTTCAATGGTAGCGTCTCTAAGTTCAAATGGCAGAGATCCACAGCATGTCATGACTGAACAGCTTTTGGCCATCACTGAAGCCAACTCCCATTTAGTAGGTGAGGAAATAAGGCCCAGAGAGCATGGGGGCCTGGTGGGGGTCACCCAGTGAGATGAACAGCGGCCATGCGGGTGACCGGATTCATGATTCCCAATTCCCAGGCCACACATAGGCTGGATCTCAGGAGCACATGCTGCACAACTCCAGTGCAACATTCTAGAGCACGACTTTGAGAATCTCTGTGGATGGTGCACCTGGGGTTGTGAAAAAAAAAAAAAATGCACTGGTGGGGCCAGGTGCAGTGGCTCATGTCTGTAATCCCAGCACTTTGGGAGGCCGAGGCGGGTGGATCACCTGAGGTCAGGAGTCTGAGACCAGCCTGGCCAACCTGGTGAAACTCCGACTCTACTAAAAATACAAAAATTAGCTGGGCATGGTGTCAGGCACCTGTAATCCCAGCTATTCGGGAGGCTGAGGCAGGAGAATCACTTGAACCCAGGAGGCAGAGGTTGCAGTGAGTGGAGATAGCACCACTGCACTCCAGCCTAGGTGATAGAGCTAGACTCCATCTCAAAAAAAAAAAAAAAAAAAAAAAAAAATGCCCTGGTGGCCAACGCTTTTCTAGAATCAATGCCAGCTTTCACCTCTGTCTTTGTCTGCTACCTGAATGACAGAAGCATTCTAACCCTCTGTGCTGAGAACCTGCCACTGAGACATTCCTTGAGAATGGACTCTGGTGCCAAACTGCCTGGGCCTGACTCCCAGCTCTACCACTCAGAGCTGTGTGAGGTGTGACAAACAACTCCCCCTCTCTGTGGTCCAGTCGCCCCATCTGTAAAATGAGGATGGTAGCAGTTCCCGCCAGACACTTGCAGGAAGAACTGCCAGAGTTTGTACGTGTGCGGCTCTGAGCACTCAATCGGTGCTTGCTGTTTTTCCGATGATGTGCCAGGCACTGCAGATACATGACTTCATCCCATTTAACCCTCGCCGCCACCTCAGTGTCATTAGCTCCTTTAAGGGATGAGAAATCAGAGGCTCCAAGAGGCTGAATAACTTACTAGCAAGTAGCAATGCCGGATTGCCGGTCCAGATCGGGCTGGCTCCAGGGCTACTTCAAAGCCCAAAGGCATAGCTTCTTCAAGGCACACACTTGGTAAGGAGGAGCCACGCTTCCAGCTCAGCCCCTCTACTGGCTCTCAGAGCAGTGAGCAAGCAACACAGCCAAACAGTATCCCCTGTTCCAGTCCAGAACTTTGTGTTCCTCTTAGCTAAACATAGCACAGGGGTGAGGAGAGGGGAGAGTCCCCACCCAGCACACAGGCGAGAGCCCTGTTTCTGTGTCCTCCCAACTATGTAGCCTTGAGCCAGTGACTTCACTGAGCCTCAGTTCCCTCATCTGTAGAATGGGCCTAATATTAGCGCTTACCTCACAGAGTTGAAAGAAATAAATGACAGAAGACCTGTCGGCTCTCACTTGGCAGGGTTCCCAGCACATGCCAATTGCTGGGTAATTGTAAATGCTCATGGCTATGTGATCTCTCGGGCACGCTCCAGCCTCCACCCCAGAAATACAAAATTTCTCCGTAACGTGGAGTCCGGCAAATTCGGTGTTCTTTCTGCAAATCATCTTCACTGCATGCCTTCATAACGAGCTTCCTGTGCACCAGAACCAGTCCAGGATTGGGGCACAGGGACCAGCATTCCTGTTCCCTGGGCATCTCCACAGACATCTTTGGGTGTATCTTCATGGGTGTGCCAGGTGTCTGGCAGTTGTTATGTCTGGGAATGTGCAGGTGACTGCATCTAGTCACACTTAGAGATCTGAGACCAAACGAATCATTGTCACCAAGGATGGGGTCACATTGATGGGTCATGTTTTCTGTCCCATCTGATGGATACAGACTTAGCCTACCTCTACCTCAGTTTTTCCATCTGCAAAGTGGAGCCAATAATACCTACTTCTAAAGGGTGGCATCAAAAATCTAGCAAGCACCCAATCCCTTCCATTCCCACAGTTGGACACCCTCCCTCAATCCTCAATGCAGCCTCCCATGAAAAGCCAAGAACACTGCAGGTTCAGCCCATGAGCAGTAGGCACTGGGATGAGTCCATCCCCTGGGATCTCTGAAGATGAAAAGGATTGCTTTGCTATGTCAAGATCACAAACCTATTACATGTTTAAACCCAAAGAGGGGCGCCTGGGTCCTTTGAAGCCAACGTAAATACAACTGCTTAACAGCTTCTTTTAACTACCCAATGGGAACCGAGTTGTTTAAATGGATTCACGTTGCCGACAATCTCTTTTTGCAACATGGTATTTGTTAGAAATCAGGATTTTACTTAACTAAATGTCTTGCGGTTGCCTTCACTTTGTTTCTTAACGGGGTTCTCTTTATGTGAGTTTTCTTTGGCTTCTCAATAGAAGAATAACAGATTCCTTTTGAAGTTTTTTATTGATGAATGAGCCGCTATAAATAACCCTTCATGGCAGCCACCCGATCTCTGAAGTTTACTCTGGAATAATAGTAGCAGTGGGAATGAAGGGCAATTTACAGCAGCATGTCATGAAATAGTTTAATGGGCTTCATACTGTTTAACTTAATCTTTACAGATGTGAAAACAGAAATACAATTATTTTAACAACTATTATTACATATTGCTTTGCTAATGAAAACAAAGGCTTGGGAAGCACTCAGAGACACTGACTCAAGACCTTAGAGAATGGTTTAAAAACAGAGAGGAGGGGAGGCGAGGGTGCCGGGAGGCTGGCGGGATCTCCCTCCATTTGAGGATAGACCGAATCAAAGAGTCAAAGATAAATTCCCCTAAAAGTCTCTTTCTGCCCCCTAGTTTTGCCACGCACGGACATACACGCACGCGCACACACACACACACTCAGACACACAAACCACATATGTCATAATCATGTGGCCAGGCAGAGTGCAGCGTCTCTGGCCTGACTTCAAGCTCAGTTCTGTGATACAAATTATGGGCCCCATGGAGAATTTCTGTTGACGGGAAAGACAGCCACTTGCTCTTAATGGAGCTTGAAGGACTTTTGCTATTTCTCACAGTCCCCAGCGGACACTTCCCCTCCTTGTTCCCTCCTCGTCACAACCTCAGCCTCTTGAGGGCATCCTCTTGCCTAAGGGGAAGGGGACACAACTCTCCTGAAATCCTATAAATCCAGAGGTTGGATCTGCAGTTTGAAAGTTTTCCCTGTCCCTCCAGGAAGTTGCGGAGATGAAAAACCAAGGTCCCGCATGTTGTCCGTGGTGGTGTAAATACTGCCCTACTCTTTGATTCTTCGGGGAGGTCCTCCAGACTCATCCAGTTAGCATTTTCACAGGAGCTTCAGGCTAAACCCACTGATTTTGTGTCTTGGGGGAGTTCATTTCTCCCCACTGTCCCTCAGTGAGTTTCTCTCCAGTGAAACTAGGAGGCTGTCTGAATTCGGAACCACTTGAGAAATACTTTGATGCCTGGTTAGATGATACAGAAAAGTGGCTAGGAACTTTGAAGATAGGCGCACCTACCTGGTATGACACTTTGCCAAGGACTGGCTTTTCCACCTGGAGAACTCAGTGGAACACCACTAGTAAAGTAGAAACGATAGTACTTACCCCCCTAGGATTGCTTGAAGATTAAAGAGAACATGCATATAAAGACCTCGGCACAGTGCTTGGCACATGATCATCATGATCACCATCACTACCACCATCATCATCATCATTATCACCACCATCAACATCATCATCATTATCACCATCATCACCATCACCAGCATCACCACCATCATTATCATCACCATCACCATCACCAGTGTTATCACCACCATTATCATCCTCTATCATCATCATCACTATTATCATTATCACCATCATCACCTTCAGCAGCATCACCATTACCATCATCTCATCACTGTCACTGTCATCCTCATCCTCATCACCATCATCACCTTCAGCATCAGCATCCTCATCATCACCATCATCAGCCCATTGTTGACTGTCTCCCCTACTGAAAGCGCTGTGTGGGCAAGGCCTGTGTGTCGTTCACAGATGTATCCCCCGTACTCAGTTGGGTTCCTGGCATCTGCTCGTTATTCAATAAGAATAAACTATCACTGTTTTTCACCCATTGGGTGTACTAATGTTCAACACAAGTTTTGCTTCATCTCCTCACTCAACAACCCGCACACTGAGAGCCTTGCAGAGAACATGCCCTGGTCATGAAGATGCTCCAGTCCCTGCTGAAGTCTTCCTTGAGGAAACAAATGTACAAGCGACTTCTACTAATTCTTGAGGTTTGGGTTAGAAACACTTCTCTATAGTGTGACTATGGAGTAATTCTCCATAGGGCGAGTAGCCATCCCAGCTTATCCAGGACAAAAGTGTTTCCTGGGACCCAGACTTTCAGTAATAACTTGGGAAAGTCTCAGGCAAACTGGGATGGGTTGGTCACTCGACTTCTTTGGCTTCTAAGGATGGGGGTAAGGAGCCCTCATGCCATAGAAGGCTGCTTCGAACAACAGGAAGTGTGGAGTGCAGTGGTTAAAGGCATTGCTCCAGAGCCAGCGAGCCCGAATCCAGACTCTAGCTCTGCCACTTACTAGCTATGGGAACTTGAGGAAATGACTAAGCTCTTTAAACCTGTGTTACCTCATCCATCTATAAGTAAGGGAAAACAATAGTTCCTGACAGGGAAAAGTAAATGAGTTAATACCGTGTACATGTAAAGTGCTAGAACACTCCAAGCAGAGGCCAAGTAATCAGAAAACATTAAAATTGCTGTTAGCCCCTCATATATCTTTTTTTTTTTTTTAATTGCATTTTAGGTTTTGGGGTACATGTGAAAAACATGCAAGGTTGTTGCATAGGTGCATACGTGGCAGTATGATTTGCTGTCTCCCTCCCCTTCACCTCTTATCATTCTTATTGGCTTTAGTTTTACTGCAAACTCTCCTTCATTTACACAGAAGGTGTTTATATTAAGGGATGCACACAGCTTACAGAATCTTTGCAAAACTTACAAAACAGATTTGAGGCTGAGCTTCCAGGGGCGACTCCCTGCATTCTATTGCAGAAATAAGGACCAAGGAAACTGGTGGCTCTTCTAGGATCAGAAGCCTTCAAATCACACACTAAGTAGCTGCCACAGCCTTTGGCTCCTGGGCCACCTCCATGGTCCACAGCAGCAAAACCAGCATAGAATACCTTCCTCTTTGCTCACCTGTCTCCCTCAAGGCTCACTCCTGCATGTCTGAGTGGTTGACTCCAGATGACTACCACACAGAGACGATCAGGGCTTTCTTCCTACCTGATTGTCTCTGTGTGCTTCCTACCAGTTTCTAATGGATTCACATACTTTAAATCCGGATTTAAAGTATGTGAATCCATGAGAAACTGAAGGGTGTTTAAAAGATTTTGAATACCATAAATGTCCAAATTGCCTTAGATGGTGCATGTCAATTTACTTCTCTCATTTTTCCCACTAGAATATGAGCCTTTGAAGGTCAGGACCTTGGTCTGGTTCATTGACATATTCCTAAGACGTAACACAGCCTGGCAGTTAATGGTAATCACTATTCGTTAGATGAGAAATGACAAACTATGCTGATTACAAAGACCACTAGGTACAAGGCATGTTCCTCATCATGGAAAAATGTAAGCCGCCCTCCTCCTCTATGGATATTCCTAAATACATGCACTTCCTTTACCCTGCACTGGAATGTGTTTTAACATTTGTGAAACTGTAGCATGTGCAGCAGTGGAAGATGGTGTGAAGGAGAGCAAGGGTTGTAGAACAAATTGACCTCGATTTTTGACTCAGCCTCTTCCTGTGTGCTACTCATGAAGTCCTGTGCCCCAGCCTCAATTTCTTATCTGTCAAATGGAGAGACTAGCCAACCTCCTGGAGTTGTTGAAATTATTAAAGGATGTGATGTATGGCAAAGACTGTGTGCTCAATCCTTCTCCCAAGAGTATGGATGAGGAGGTGAGGGTAAAGGGCTTGTGTCATGTCAAACAGCTGAGCTGTTTCTTTCAGCCCTGAACCCACTTTTTGGTTCCTTCATGCCAAGTGGTTTTTCTGAATAATCTGGGCACTTGACCTCAAGCCATCCCTTAATGATGTCAAAACCACTGGTTCCCAAAATAAGGTACACTAGAATCATTTCAGGAGGTTTCTGAAACACCACCTGGGGTTGCAACACTGCTGCCAACACTTTTTAAAGCTACTCCCCCTGCCACACATACACACACACACACACACACACACACAGAGTGATTTCAGTGCTTAGCCCACATTGAGACTCACTGGTCTACACAGACAACAGAAGTCACCCTTCTAACCGATAGTTAAGTCTGTAATTTCAGGAAGCATAAAAGTCAACCTGAAAACAGAAAGTAGATTCTGGCAGGGCTTAGAGAGAGAAGCCAGTATGGTTTCCCCCATGAGAGTGATGGAGGGGACAGCAAGGTCATTGACCGAACCTGCCAGCCAGGGGTCACTTGGCAGAAGCCTTTGTTCCCAATCCCTGGTGCCAGATGTCACAGCAGGAGGTCAGAATGAACCAGAGGACTGGGAGTGCTGCAACCTCAATTTCAGGACTAATTCTGAAACTGTCTAGCTATGCGCCTTAAGAAAAGCCACCTAACCCTCTCTCAGTGTCCCCATGTGAGCGTGTGTGTGTAAGTGGAGAAAATGGTAGTGCCTGCCTTGCTTGCATGAAGACGGTTAAAATAGAACGAGAAAGTGGATATAAAAATTATGGGACAAAATAAGTCTCTCACCCCCCATGCATTTCTTTGCACCTTCCTGTGAATCTTCAATTTTATCAAAATTAAAACTTTCAATAAATAAATCTTTTTCACTCACCTCTCTCCATTACCAAGCTGTCAGAAATTAAAGTGAAACAAGTGTCACTGCAGAGCTCTCTGTTACCAGTACTCTGCACGTGCACTGCACAGGCAATGTTGAAAATGCAGCTTGGTGACCGTCATGATGACAAAGGGTGGTGGTGATTGTAAGGTTTGTTCTCGCCGAGTTTAAAACGAAGAAACTGAGGCCAGCACAAGAAGATCCAATGCGAAGGGTTTATTCAGGCTCCTGGGTGAGGTTCTGCGGTCCGACAGGAGGGGCCAGAGAAGTCGCACGAACTCCTCTCAGACATGGAGTATTTATAGGGAGTGGAGGTGTTCAATTGGTTGTGGGAGAGCAGGACTGCTATTGGGTAAAGTTACAAGCCTTCATCTAGGACTTGGCTTGTTGTTGGTTGGAATTACTCGGCTGCTATTGGCTGGAAAGACTTGGCTGCTATTGGTTGTTAAGACTCAACTGCTATTGGTCAGTAAGACTTGATTGCTATTGGTTGGCAAGAGGCTAGGGTTACAAGACCTTGTTTGCATACTGGGTTCTTTAAGGGAAGGCCAGGCTGTGCAAGCATGGGAGAAGGGAACATGCCTGAGCATGTCTGAGCTTGCCCAAGCTCGTCTGGGCTTGTCCGAGCTTTCGAAAAAAAAGGGCGGGGTGTGCGTCCGAGCTCCTGGCGAGGCAACTGGCCTTACAGTGATGATGGTGGTGGTGATGTTGGTGGTGGTGGTGGTAGTGATGATGATAGTGATGGTAATGGTAATGGTGAGGGTGATGATGATGGTGATGGTGGTGGTGGTGATTATTGTAATGGTGGTGGTGATGGTGGTGAGGGTGATGGTGGTGATAATAATAGTGACGGTGATTGTGATGGTGGTGGTGGTGATAATGATGATAGTGGTGATAATGATGATGGTGATGATTGTGGTGGTAGTGATGGTAATTGTGGTAGCATTAATGAAATAAAGACAACTTAGAGAAAGGTGATATACCAAAAGAAATACAAAAATACGTTAGAAATATCAAGCATACTCTCTTGGAGGTAATATTATTACAAGTAATTGTGGGGCTACAGGTTTATTCCCTTTTTACTACTTTTCTGAATGTTACACATATCCTGTATGAACACATAAACTTCTACAGTCATGTTTTATTGAAAGACAGCTCTACACAGAATAAAGAAAAAGCCTAGTTGAGGTCATAGAGAGATGCTGAGCGTCTACTCTGAACAAATGAAACTCGTATATAAATATACATAGAGGGAAAGAAAGAAGTGGTGACTAGTGCTGAGTACGCTTCCCGCTACCCCTACAGATGCACCTGATGGCATTTAGACCTCACTGCAGTGACTCTCAACTCTGGTTGCAGAATCAGTAGAATTGCCTAAGGAACTTTTAAAAATACAGCTGTCTGGTTTCACCACAGGCCAAGTGAATCAGGGTCTGAGGTCACGAAACAGGTGCTGGGCGGATTCAAAACTCCCAGGTCATTCTTGGTGCAGAGCAGGTGGGAACCACAGCCTTATGGGTGTCTTCTCACCACATACGGATGCTGCAGTGAACACCTCCCAAAATGGCTGAGTCAGAAATGCAACACACTGGAGATATGTTTGTTTCTCTTCTTTAGACACGGAGTGGCCGTTATGGTGACATGAGGCTGCCCTCCCCGTGACAGTGTCTCCCCCCACATCCATCCCTGCACCACAGCTTCAGTCCATGCAGAATGTCCAGTGCACTCAGGGTTCCAGAAAGAGCCCTGGGCAGTGCCAGTGATGAATTATTCATCATTTACCCACCCATCATGCTCAAGATGGAGGCCGCAGTACCGACTCAAAGTCCAAAAATGTGGGAAAGTTTATTTATTTCTTCAAAACATTCCTGATTTGTAATGTGCTTTCTAAAAATGTTCTAGCTGACCAAGCCCTGATATATTTAGCTACAGCATTGAAAAGAAATGCTCTTTACACTTTATAAGGCGGGCTATGAAATGCATGTGTTTAGGGAAAACTGCTCCTCCAGGCTAGGCCCTTTCTCCCCAGGAGAGGGGTGGAGCCTCTGTTTTGGCTTATAGGAATGGTCTCAGTGCTGGGGGGCAGAAATAAAGAGTTGTATTCATTCCCAAGGCCCTTGAGTTCACAATGGCTAGACAGCCAGCCCTGGGAAGTCTCCTCTAGGCTCCTTCTACCCCTGGGCAAAGCAAAGAAGCACCAGAGGAATGTCGCTCTCCTCCAGCCTGTGAAAATCAGCTCTCCTATGGTTTTCTGAAGATCCCCTGCCGTGTGTAGCAGCTTATTTTGCTTTTGGTTTCGTGTTCAAACGGTTGGATCATCTCAAGAGAGGAAACATTGCAACAAAAAGATGAAATGGATCCCAGCCTGCCCGGGCAGGAGGACTGGAGAAATCAGCCCCAGGAACCTTCTTTTCTCGACAGAATTATCTGACGTGGGCACTGCTGTTGGTTTGTGATTTTGTTACTGAAGGGAGAAGTCAGGAATGGAGACTGGAGGCCACATCTGTATACAGCCAGAAGACCTAGCGTGTATTGAGTGTTTCTGTGTGCCAGATAGTTTACAGATATCAACTAATTTAACTCTGGTGAGGTCCCATGCAGGAGAAGAGATTATTATTCCTATTTTACAGACAAGAACCAGGGCAGGCTGTTGTCATGAATGTATAACCATCATTTAACTCATGCCTCGTGACAGCTCTACGAAGCAGTTACTAATGTTATTTGTACCCATGCCAGAAGTTAAGGGACAGAAGAGTTAGGTCACTGTGCCAATGCTCACAGCAAGCGAGAGCTCAGCTGCGTTATTCGCCTCTGTCTGATGGGCTCTGAGACCGCACTCTTATCCAGGTTAAGGAACCCTCTTCCGGGGCCACCCCACCCCGACTAGATCGATTACTGAGTGGTAAGGAATAAATAAGATGCAATTACAGCAGTTGTTCCCATTGTTGGGTGTGCTGGGACGGACCTGGAAGAGGCGGATAGGAGATAGTGACCAGCTACCTGGGAGAGATGAGGAGCCAAGAGCCCTGGGAGGCGTGAGACTCATACTTCCTGCTGCACATTGTGAAGGCATCAGCTGTTCCTTAGAGTTCATGCTGTTGAAATCCACATGACCTTGTGAACTCCAGGGTTTTTCCCTCACCCTTCCAAGCAGGCTAAACATGGATACTGTCCTGGGGTGGAGACACCTTCCTTCGTCCCATCTTCCTCTGCATTGGCCTTGAGGATGACCTTGCCAACATGTGGTCCACACATTCTAGAAGGGCAGGACAGCATCAGCCGTACATCCCAATGAAGTCTGGGTGCAGTGGCTCATGCCTGTAATCCCAGTGTTTTGCAAGGCTAAGGTGGGAGAGTCACTTGAGGTCAAGAGTTCGAGACCAGCCTGAGCAACATGCCAGACCCCTCTCTACAAACATAAAAATTATAAAATAAGCCAAGTGTAATAGTGTGCACGTATAGTTCCATCTGCTCAGGAGGCTAAGGCAGGCGGCTGGCTTGAGCACAGGATTTTGAGGCTAGTGAGCTATGATTACACCATTGCACTGCAATCCAGCCTGGGCAACAGAGTGAGATTCAGCCGCCAAACAAAAACAAATTAAAAAAAAAACAACACTACTACCGTGCATAATCACAGGCAGTCCAGCAACTTCTCAGGCTCCAGGCATTCGGGCAAAGATGCATGGCCAGAGCAGGCCCTCTCTGGAGCTCAGATCAGGCCCAGGCCCTGCTCACATAAGAGTGTCCCAGATTAAGGCCTACAGCCTGCTTCTCTTGGAAGCTTGCCAGATGGGAGATTCCAATCTTCTGGAACTCCAGAGGCAGCCGTCAGCATTGTCTGAGACGTCGCATCCTTGGCTCTTGTACATCAAGGTGTGGTCAGGAGAGTGGCAACTTCCTGGCCCCAGCGGAAGAACCCCCACTGGGCTGTCACAGTCAGCTTGCCAGCCGCTCCCTGGTCCACTCTCAGCCCTCTTCACCTCCTCTGCAGGTTGACCCCTATGGACGGCATTAGCTGGGCTCCCTTGTAGGCTCGACTTCCGGCAGATTTCAGCCCATCGGAGGTATCCGATGAGGCTGGAAGGCGAAAGAGGAGAGATGGGCTATTTCCCTTTCCTCCAGTCTGCTCCTGCACTGTGGCTCCTTTCCACTCCAGCTCTGAAGGTGGCACCTGCTGCAGCATGAGGGGGTTGGAGCCAGGATGGAGCCGTTCTCACCCTTGCTAATCACTGGTGGTTTCCTTCACCCAGCCCACGCCTCCATAAATAGTCCTTCCACCCCGATCCTTTCCGTGGACTCATTTAAGTGGATTTCTATTTCCTGCCAGGACCCCGATTCTTGTACCTAATGGAAAAAGCAGGTTGGGGCCAAATCTTTGTCTCATTGCCTCCCTCCTCCCTCACTGCGTGTGTAAAGACACCTGAGTTGACTGTGTCCCCCCAGATTTCATTTGCACCCCAAGGTGGAGAGCCTGAGCTTAACTCCACTTCTGGCCTATAAGCCACACATTTGATTTGCCCAGTGCAATTGGCATTTGGATGCCAATTTGAAGGGACAGAACTTCCCCCACCCCAGCTCAGCCCAAGCCCCACCAGTGCCCACTCCAGCAATCAGACCCCACTCCAGGTCACTATAAACACTTATGGCCCCTGCCTGAACCCTGGAGTGGAGAACTCAGCATTGGGACCTCTGGATAAGGACCAGCAGAGGAGAGAGCTTGCCATGTGGCTATCCAGGCATATTTTAAACACTGCTTTAAATGTAGGTCAAAATAATCTTATTTTCACAACAAACTCATGCTCTTTATTTTTAATGACAAACTTTGCTTTTTATCATTTGTTTTTCATTCCATGGAACAACTTTTATTTTGTGGAAGCAAAACTTCAGCCACCATGAAGACAGGAAGGGCACAAAATTGCGGCTCTCCCCCAGTTTTCTCATTCCCGGGTGCAGCTGGTTACTGGAAATGTCGCCCACTTTTGTGGCATTAACATTAACCTGCCAGTGCCTGGGCAGGCTGGCCCTGGCTTTCAGAGGTAACAATGATTTTATGTGGCTGATCCTTTAGCACACACACAGGTATATGCTCACCACTTTGAGTGAAATGGTAAAGACCACCATTCAAACAGACACGATTAAATCTGAAAATGGCTAAACAGATCCTTTCCAGGGACTGTTTCAAAAATCTTATGGTTCATTGGAGACACAGGAGGCCATTGGCCTCTAGAAGAGCCAGCAACTATATGAAGCCAGGCAGAGCAAGAGTCCTTTGTAAAGTTCTCTGTCCTTGTGAACACGGGGAAAAGTTCTCAAAGCTGGTATGTCTTCCATATTTTTAAATAAAATCTTTTTGTTTCACTACAATAATACAGAACAATAAAGTTACCCCTGGTTTCTCTATGTGCTATATAAACAAAACTATTAAAGCAATATAGAAGTTATATCTATTTTTAAAAACTATATAGAAAACCAAAATCTTTCAAATAGTAACAATACTTGGGTTAATGTGAAAGTTCTCAGTACTTGATCTGAGTCTGTGAGCATTCATGTACACAGAACAAATACACACACACCCCTACACATTCATGTATACATATATATGCATATACACATATAAATATATCCATATGTATACAGTTATTATACATGTACCCACCATATCCTCATTATGATCAGTGCACAAGTGTGTGTGTGTATATGTGTGTATGTTTGTGTGTAATCAGGGCTTGAACCAAAAATCATTTACAGAAGACAGATCTGCTCCCTTTGTTTAGATGAGAGCAGAGAGGTATTCCTTCAGATTGCGTAAGAGTCCAATGATAAGCTTGCTTCTGGCTCACCCTAATCATAGCTGAGATTTTGTTTTAATTAAGAGCAGAAACTATTGACCTTATTAAGCCACAATTTTGAGCCAACAATTAAATCTGGATCAATAGAACAGCTATTCAGATTGGTAATAGCCAAAGTTCCTCTTTTTGGGTTTGGGAGGAAGGAGTACACATGAAATTATACAGATTATATAAAAATGACCTCACTATCCATTTCTCTTAGCTTTCCTAAACCAGATGAAAGTGGAGATTAAGTAGAATTTCTCTTTATACATGTATAAACACCAAAGTGGATACATCTGCATTTTTCTGTGTCATAAAAATAATGTTTGTACAATACTTTTTAGAATGGTAACTTTAAAATATGATCCTTTTAAAATTGCAGTATCAGATTACTGGCTTCTTCAAAACTTAGCCACCACAAATTAACAAAACCCCCCAAGATAGCGTATCAAACACAAAAAAGAAAAGATTAAAAACTGATTCAATACAGCAGATTTACTCATCGTGCTTTGATATCCAGGCAGCTTCGAGAGCCAGCATCCTCTCCACTCCTTCCCTCCATCTGTGTGTTTACCCCTTGGAAGCCAGAGCCTCCTGAGATGCTAACACGACTCCCAAATATAATCCCAGTCTCCTCTTTCTTATTACACTGTTTGTTTATTTCCCTCCAGTAATCCACTGAACCAGTCACTGAGAGGTTAATGAAAAAACAACTTTATTCACAGAGACTGAGAGTTTGGGAAAACAAAATATCCAGTGACAGCCCTTCCACCACATCTTCAGTTAATCACAGTGAGCCTGGATCTCAGCAATGACATCTCCTGGAAGTTCTTCCAATCAAGGCTGGGCTGCAGTTTCCCAGAGTCTTCCCACTGGCCTGCGTGGAACCCGGTTGTGGAAGCCTGCTTCAGCATGGCTATAAGAATGAATTTTCCAAAAGTCACCTCTGTGTCTATGAATTACTCAGTGACTCTGCCAGCTTGCAATGTCCTTTTCAACACACTGACCAACAGGCCCGCTGGATTCAAAGTTTGTCATCATTTTTAGATAAGTCCTGGAAACCATTTTAAAGGCTATCTGAAAGAACTCCTTCCCAGCCTACTTCCAAGAATGTGTGACTATGTGTGTCTTTCTCACATGACATAAAATAAAAGTTACTTGGATGTTCAGAAAATTGCATTCCAGGACCTTGAAGATAACCCAGCTAGAGGTGCCGTAGAGGCTGGGTGCCTCTCCCCAAAGTTGCAAGCTGAACTTGGCCGTGAACATCTCGCTGTGCTTCATCTGCTCCCCTCCCCTGACTGCCAGTTACCTCTTTAAGGTGTTGATTTAGCATCAGCCTCCCAGACTGCCAGGCAGGGCTGGAGGGAGGAGTGTGCAGCAGAAGGGATACAGAGACTGGGAGTGTCTGGAAGATTCCTGCCATCAAGACTCAGGTCCTCTGGGACCCAGAGAAGCCCCTTCCAGCAGACACCAGCAGGTCCCCTTATTCTGTCCCCCACATTCATCCCTCTCTCTCTCTGCATCTGCTTTTTGGTTGTTTCATCTAACTTTTTAGAAAATGTAGTCCTTCATTATCTGATTCTGAAAAATATAGCAACAAGCAAGACTGGATCTTAAAAAAACAACATGGAAATCAAAACTCTGACACTGTCTGAGACATATCCCCTCCCCCTCACACCCTTCCTCATGGTATCCCTTGAAATATTTTGATCCCTTAAAAACAAAAGCAAAAAGATAGGACACCTGCTGTCTCGGTTACATTGCTGCACGTGTATTGGCTAATGAGCTATCATAATGCAAGAATATGTTATATAGAGTGCACTTTCTTAATCAAAGTTGTTAATACAGGCGTTTTCAAAGGCCAATGCTTAGAGTCAAGTATTAATGCAAAGAATAAAACATGGTTTTTTTTACTACCCGGAAAGAAATTAAGAGAAAAATTCTCTGTTTAAAAGTGTTACTGCTCTGGGTGGTTTGTCAGCTATACCTGAACATTGGTCACAAATCCTCACCAGGCCCTACACGTCCCAGAAAACGTGAAAACCCGAAAACCCGGGGTCACCCCCAGCACCCCCACAACTTCAAGTCAGTTTCAAACCCAGCTGTGTCCACCCACCACACAGATGGGCTCAAAACCAAGACCTGAGCCACACGGCAACAGCGAAGCAGTCGAAAGTCATGTCGACTTTCGGGGGTCCCCGGTCGAAAGGACCACATTGAGCCTCTAAGGCCTGCCGTGGGTGGTCTGCGGGCCCTCGCAGGCCCGGGACGCACAGGACCTGTAGTGGGCGGCTGAAGACCACTCCATTAGGCAGGCCAAAGGTCAAGGAATCTCCTGCGGTAGAGGTCCCTACGGTGCCCACGTGCAGTGCCCACGACCCAGCGGGGACCGGGTCCTTTAAGTCTCCGTAGCGTAGCCGCGCCGGGCTGCTGGGAAAAGTTTGCTTCGAAGTCAGGCGAGCGCGCCCACCTGCGCGCAATGGTTGGTAACACTTTCCTGAACCCACAGGCCGACCCAAGCAAAGATCATTTTAAAATCCCCGGCCGTTGGGAGCTGAGGCCTTTCGCACAGCGGAGGCTCAGGCCCTGCCAGGGAGAAGAACCGCGTCATTGTTTGCTTTACTGGAAGTGGAGCGCCGTGTCGGCGAGCTGCAAGGGGAAATAGGAGAGGAAGGGGATCCCGAGCTGGTAAAAGCCGCCCTGGACGTGCGGGTCTAGCATCAGGGAAGCGTTGAAAGGCGGACGGAGGCTGGAGGAGGCGGCCAGGAGCGAGGCGCCCAGACGGCCGCTGGGCCCCGGCTTGGCGCCCCCCAGGAGCTCGTCCCCTGCAGCCGGCTTCTGGCCCTGCCTTCCCGCCAGGATGCTGTCTATGCTGAAGCTCTTGGACTTGTCGGAGCTCTTCGGAGAGCTTCGGGAGGCGGGGCGCACAGGGGACCCCGGGCCGTCCCCCGTGCGCGCTGGCTGGCCGACCGCCACGACCGCTGAGCCCTGGACAGCGTCACCGGGGTCCTCGTCTGGGGACGCAGTCCCCGGCCAGTGGAGGGGCGCCGGCGGAGACGGGCCATCCAGGTGAGGCGAGGGGCCGGCGGGCGCTCCTTCCAGGCGGGGGATCGCTGGGCCGGAGCCCCCTTCCCCGCTCCCCGTCTCCGGTTGCACCTCCGCGCCGCGCTCGTGAGTCTCTGCGCGGGGCCTCTTGGCCTCCGTGGCCCCGGGGGCCGGCTTGGGCTTCCTCTTCCGGCGCCGGTAGTTGCCGTTCTCAAACATGTCCAGGCAGCGGGGGTCCAGCGTCCAGTAGCTGCCCTTGCCCGGCCGCCCTTTCTCGCGGGGCACCTTGACGAAGCAGTCGTTGAGCGAGAGGTTGTGGCGGATGCTGTTCTGCCAGCCCTGCCGGTTGTCGTGGTAGAATGGGAAGCGGTCCATGATGAACTGGTAGATGCCGTTGAGCGTGACCCTCTGCTCGGGTGCGTCTTGGATCGCCATCGCGATGAGCGCGATGTAGCTGTAGGGAGGCTTCTGCGGGGTCTCGGCCCGGCCCGAGGCAGCCAGAGCGGCCGCAGGGGCGAAGGCCAGAGGCAGCCCGGGTCTCTCCGCGCCGTACAGATAGAGCATGGGCGAGGCGGCCAGGGCAGGCAGCCGGGGATCGAAGAGGTGGCTCATGGCAAGCGAGAGCCTGCGCTGCGCTCCCCGCGACGCAGGCGACCCGGGCGGCCTAGGCACGGCGCCCCGCGCCGCAAGGGCCCTACTGGGGAGCCCGCTGTGCCTCTGCCTCTGGCTCCGATGCTCTCCCCGGCCGCTCCGAGCTCTGTCCCTTCTTCATGGCTTTAAAAATGTTAAATAATTGTTGTAAGTTTGCTGTTATATGTTGACTTAGCGCTGGAAAATAAATTGTCTATGATAAACAGTCCTTGTGTTCTCAGCCCACCCACATTAATTAAAATTTCATTGCTGAAAAACTCCAAGCTTTTCCCTCCACGTGTCTTTTTGATACCAGCCAATCGGTTTTGGGGCTATTCCTTCATTTGTTTATAGAATTAGTCTGTTGATAAGTCCGCCCACCCAAGTTGAATCAAGCTGTGTTTATTTGGAAAAATTTCCGGGCACCCAATATATAAACGCACTGATCTGATGTTTGAAATATCACGTCCACCCCTTGACGCTGTAAGCACACACAGTCAGTGAGGCAGGATGTAGACCGGGGTGGCTGGAGCAGGGTCTGCTGAGGCAGGAAGGAGAGGTGGAGATGGGGGTGGGTATGCAGGGATGAGTTTTATGCTGGCCTGGGGGAGCCCCATAACCCCAGGGCCTCCCACAAAAGGCCTTTTATTCTCCTAGGCTTAACCGGAGATGTGGAGATGCCACAGTCTAGGAAAATGCTTTCCAAGGTCCTAGGAACATTTTAGATTGCGGCAGGAGGGTGTCTAAGAAGCCTGAGTGTCGGCCGAGAAGGGGATGCATCCCTCCTTGGAAAAACAGGTGGCAGAGCCAGTAGGAGGCTGCATTCTCTAGGGACCTGCTCTGCCACACCCTCCCTTCCAGGCTCCCTGAAAATCAAAGGGAAATGGACTTTGGGAGCCCAGCCTCTCTGCAAGGGAAGGCCTAGGGCACCGGGGACCTGGGGGGAGAGCACCTGGTCTACAGCTCCATTGAGGATGATTTCAAAATAAATCCATTTGGAGAATCGGGGTTAAAACTAAGGTCCTCCTGATGGGGCCAGGGTTGCAAGGGAGGAACACCATAAAAGGAGGCCGTGGCAGCTGGCGCGGGAGGCCTGGTATTTGTGAATGTGGGTCTCCAGCTTTATATTCTGGGCTTTCCTGTTTATAACAAGGAGGGGGTTATAACAACTTTACAAGTGCATGCAGCTGGCCCGTGATTACATTAGGCATTTGGGAAGCCTGGTTGCTCTCCCCGCATCCACCCACCCTAGGGTGTATGCAGGCCCCCACCCCCATCCCATTTTACAATTTCCCACATCACTGTTTGAATAAAAAATCCTGAATCATGCTGATTTCGAAGGAGGCTTCTCTTTCCCACTCCACCTATTAGGGCAGGGGTAGAGGGTACCTAGTGTGACTAATTCCTGTTTATGATCTCCCCCTGAATATTAAAACACACAAACACACACACTTTCTCTCTCTGTCTCTCTCTCTCACACACACACACACACACTCGGGGTAACTGGCGTCTCATTGAGTAAATCGCGTGAGCATGCCAAAGAGAGGAGGGAAGGGTGAAGATGGCAGGTGGGTGTAGAAATGGCCCAGTGCCGGTGAGCCAGGAAGGAGGAGAGGACAGGGGTGGGGGAGTGTCTGTCGCTGCCACACCCGGCTGTGGACTCGGTTGGGGATATGAGTGCCCAGATAGCCTCTGAACACAGAAACGTGGCGGGCATCCCACTTCAAAATGAGAAAACCAGAAATAACCCTTGTGTTTGGGGGTCCCGGCTACCCGACCCATGGAATAAGGAGACCGCAGGGGAACAGGTAAATTTAAAATACCAAAAAGGAAGTCTCAGTACGGGTGGAAAAACCGGTCTGGGTATCGGCATTGCCTGTGGGAGCGACAGGCCAGTCCCTTGGGCACCCCGGCCCTCTCTGCGGCCCAGCTCCTCTAACGTGGGGCCCGTGGGCAGCCCGGCCGGGCCCGCCTAGATCCTGGAGGCGGACTTTTGCCAGTAGGGGGGCGGGGCGTTGTCCTTTCGTGACTACTCGCTGTCACCCGCGCACCCCTTTCAAACTTGGGGTGAAGAAACCTCAATGCCCCCGCCTTTGCAACCCGCGGGCCCCACAGCCTCTGGGGTCACCCAACCCCTTCGGGGCCGATCGCCTCCAGTAAGCTCAAGTTTGGATCCAGTTCGGTTTCCAGCCTTGGCTCTCGATCCAACAAACCCAGACCAAGAGATAAACCGGTGTCGCTATGCAACCCCTTCCCCACCTTCGTACCCCACAGCCCCTCCTGGAGCTCCCCGCGCGGCACCCGAACACCAGCACGCGCATCCCTGCCTCTACCGAAACGCCCGCCGTCCCGGCGCGTCTTCTAAACTCTAAGGCAAATCTGAGCTTGAATTTGTACAATAATAAACACTGCCCGATTTGGTAATGGGCGGGACGCGGGCGGAGACTCCCGCGGCTGGTGGGCGGCGCACCGATAGTAAAGTAGAAAAAGAGAAAGAGAGAGAGATGGGGGGAGAAAGAGAGAGAGAGAGAAAGCAAAAAACAAAACAGCAAAAAAACACAAATGCCCACATCCTGGCCGTGGTTTGGAGACGCACACCCAGCCCCGCGCGTTTGCAGAAGTGTGCAAAGTCTCTGGGAGGTTTCAGCTGTAGAACTCCGGCATTGCGCCCCAGCCCGGCTCGCCGCGGGTTTGAATCCCAGGCTCCCTGGTGACTGATGAATTTGTAACCTGAGCCTAGGAGGGGCCTGTGTAGGAAGGAACCCCGCGCTGGGGCAATTTCCATATTTCCGGGGAGTGCACGCTGTAGCCCTCGGCGTCCGAGAGCGGATGCGCCCTCGTGCGGAAGCTCTGTTGCCTGAGGACGGAGCGCAGGCCCTGCGGAGGGCAGCGGAGCCTGGGAGACGGCCGGCTGGGCCTCTAGAACCAGTGTCCCAGAGAGCCAGATGAGGGACCCTGAACGTTCCCTGCAGATTCATAAGCCTCAGATCCAGGCAAGTTCGTCATCTGAGAAGTCACTTGGTGAGCGCTCACCTCCCAGCCTGCAGGAAAAGCCTGATGTCTGGCCTGCTCGGACGCTCCGGAAGCACTGGAGTTTCCAACTCTGAGGCTCGAGCAGAAAAGGGGTTCCCCGTGAGATGAGGGCAGACAGCCCCGCTCCCAGTCCTGGGACAAAGCACATGTGTGCTACTCAGGAAGGCAGATGGGAGTCCAGTCACTGATGATAAAAACGGCCTCAGATAAAAAGGCTGAGGGGTGAGAGACAAGAGCTCCTCCCACTGCCCCCCAAGCCATCCACTCAACCTTCCCCACTGAAAGTAAAAAGTAGAAACCAGAGTTAACATTAATCTGTGTCACCTTTCCAAATATCTGCATCACTTTTCCAAGACAGTTAACATATATATATAATGTGTGTGTGTGTTACATACATACATATGATTCAACCACGTGCAGCAAGTTGGAGAAGAGCCCGGGTGAAAAGATGAAGGACCTAGCCTGTCACCCTACTGACAACCTAAAAACATTGGAGACAAAGATGATAATAATATTAATAACTAAAATGTATTGAGGCCTTTCGTCCTCACAGCAGCCCTAAGAAATAGAAACCTTTGTCGTCCTCATTTTGCAAACCAGGAAACTGAAGCCCTGTAAGTTAACCCACCTCGGGTGTCCCACGAGGAAGTGCTCCAAAAGACAAAACCAATCATCTCATAACAGCAGCAGCTGTGGACACTCAGGACCCAGTGGAAGTTCTCTTGCCAACCCTTACAACGTCTGTGAAAGGCAGGGGTGGCAGATTCACCCATTTGACAGACGATGAAACTGAGGCTCGGCATAGAACACCCCAAGACCCTGAAAACAGGAAATGGAGGCACAGGGATCACAGCCCATGTGATTGTACTCCAAAAGTGGGTGCTCTGGGGTCTGACATGCTCAGATATCCAGAAGGGCTCAGAGGCAGAGAATGTCTGGGGTAGACAGTGGGAGAGGGCCCCTCTAGCAAAGAGGCTGTGCAGCGCCCCTGGAGCTGGGAGACTTGGGACACTCTAAGTAGAAAATCACAGAGTCCCTGCTTACCTCCCACCAAAACCCAGAAGACCTCTTCCTCCTTCCCTCCCCTCCCACTTTGAAAAGAGTGGAAGAGTTCCAGAGCTGGGGGAGCAGGGCCTGGGGCCTCCCTTCTCCTGGGGGGCAGTGAGCCGGGCATGAAGGTAATGGCGGTCTGAGTCAGCGAATGCAAGAGATCCAAAAGGCAGGGTGGGATTTCCCAAATGATCCACTTATTTATAGCACACCTTGCTCCCAGAAATGACGGAAAGGCTGTAAACGGAGGCAGTTGGGACACATGCACTCACTGGGTTTTTGACAAGCCCAACCCTCTGCTTTCCCTGCAGAGCAGGAAGGTTGAAAAAGGAAGGAAAGCCTGGCAGAATTAAAGGTGAGTGGCATCGTCCCAGACACAGTGGCTTTCCCTGCTGGGGCTATACAGCATGGTGTGACAAAAGCATGTCATTCAGACCAAAAGTTCCTCTCTTTTTCTCTTCTGTGCTCCAGGTAAACCTTAATGGCTGGTCATGAGTGTTTACTATGAACAGGGCACTATAGAAGCACCTTGCCAACCTGTGTGAGGTTCATGAATCCTGGAGATAATCCTCTCAAGCCTATTTTTTTCTTTCAGCTGAGAGGCTGCCCCAGAGAGCTCAAGGTGATCTGTCTGATGTCACCTGAATCCTTTGTAAGGGCCTAAGGGGGTGCACATGGATTCAGACTTAGAGAGAGGGACTCCACTGGGGAGGTCACCTATGAAAATAACACAGACAGATGGAGACCTAGGGCCAGAGGACCTAGGACAGAAGGGCCACCAGGCTGAGACTGGCAAAGCTCAGCGTCTCCATGATCTGGAAGCCTGGGTGGGCAACAACTGAGGTTCCAGAGCATGAAGCTGCATCTCAGGGCATGAAGTGGGTAAAAGCCTCCCAACTCCATCCCCTAAATGGGTCGGGTATGCCAGCAGCTTTACCAACCAGCCCCTTTCCCTCTTCACACACCCACAACACCACAGGGCTGACAATCCCAGCCCTCCGCTTTTGTTCTACAGCAGGAAGGTTGAAAAGGGAAGAGAAAGCCTGGCACAAATTACAGTTGGGTGGTGTCTTCTTAGACCTAATGGCTGTCCCTGACGACGGCTGCCAGCCTTCCAGCCTCCCCTGAAACCATCCACCCACTTCCTTACATGCCTATGTCAAAAAGCAAACATTTCAAACGCCTTGGCGAGCTGAGGCCATGCAAGAGGCAGGCAGTGAACGCGTCTCAAAGTTTGGGAAAGCATTTCAAATATGTGATGGAAGAAGGCGCCCACTGGGAGGCGAGGGGCGGGCTCTTCGGAGGCTCTGACCCGGCCAGTCCCACTCACCTGGAACAAAGACCCCCAGGCAGCCTCAGCCTCCTGGCACCTAAGGCATAAAACCTCAGGTCTGTCCTCGCCCACCTTCATCCCACTGAGAGAGTCAGACAGAGACCCGGGCAAGCACACATTCCCAAAGTGCCAGCCACAGGCTCAGAGACCCGCACCTTCTCAAGGCACAGGACTCTGCCACCCTTCCATGGGTGTCTTTTCTTGGTGTCTCCACCTACACCAAGATCAAGTTTTCAGTTAACAATAAATTCCCATCAGTCAACCTTGCGCCCAACACCCCTCCCCCCTTTTCTGGATGGGGGTGGGGAGGAGGAGTGAGGAGACCCTCACAAGCACACAGGGTTCATTTTCACCAGTGAGCGGGAGCTCTGTTCACAAGCCTCTCCCTGCTCCAGCAGCAACCCCCAGGCCGTCACCAAGTAGAAGGGAGGAGACAGACCCCAAAAGATTTATGAGCCAAGCGCAGAAGTTCCCAGGACCCTGTGTTTTCTTCTGCCTCTGGCTTCTGATCTTCATGTCTTGGTGGCAGGAGGGTCGGCAGCGTAAGCAGCCCTGGCCATGCCCAGAAGGAGAGTGCAGTGCAGCCCTGGCCACTGGGTCATTTTACAGATAAAAAGGCCAGAGAGGGGAAGAGGTTTGTTCACACAGAGAGATGCGGTCTTCTCATTCCTAGCCCAGTGCTCCAGCAATTCCTGGACAAAAGTCACAGCAAGATTTGCATCTTCAGGGATAGGCCACCTGTTCCACGGCAGTGATGGCCTTTCGACCATAGACCCATGCCCAGCCTTCGAGAGGCCTGGGCATGGCCGGCAGGAGGCAGGCAGTCCCTCTTCCTGAAAGCTGTGAATGTGGGGTGGAGCGTCAGAGGCCCATTTGAGGAGGCTACTCTGGCTGCAGCCCCTCTGGAGCTGAGAATGTACGGGATGCTCAGAGGCCATGGGGTGTCTCCGAGTGGCCCATATCTGTCATAACAGGACTATGCTTAGAGTCAGAGGCCACTCAGCCAAAACCCACCAGGGACGCAGCGTGAATTCAATGGGAAGGTCTCTGCCATGGTGTTCGGGCACATACATTTCATTTGCCATTGGCTCTGGGATATCTTCTTACTGGGTCAGGAAGGCACAGGGTGATCAGAAAGACTTCATGCAAACCGCATTTGGGTGGTCCTCAGAGTCGCCCCAAGCCCAGTCTCTGCAGCCTACGGCAGACAGCATGGCCCTTCCGTCCCTAACCTCCTTTCCCCTTTCCTTGAAAGGCCCAGAACCTCCCAAGGAGCAAAAGGCCATAGGGAAAGGTGGTGGCTGAGGGGATCAAGAACAGTCAATGCCCTAGGCACGTGATTTTTGTACAGTGGGCAGCAGACAAGCAGGGTGGCTGCCAAGACGCGCAACTGTTGGCGAGAGCATTGGCTGCTCACAGCATGTGCTGTAGAATCTTCCCACTCCGCTGGGAGAGCAACAGATGTCCCAGAGGCCACTAAGCCCCCAGGCCTGAGGTCCACACAGGCGCTGCAGGAGGCCTGGACTGCAGGAGAGCGGAGAGCGGGGCTGCACAGAGCTCTGAGCCAGTTCACAGCACAAGGGGCCGCGGGCCTTCTAGCACTTACCGCATCTATACCTGTCCACTCAGACCGAGGAAGCCTTGAGTGAGAGGGTCCTCAGATGAGTCCCCAAATGCCCAGGCCAACACACATTTAGGGCCTGGTTCTCCACTCTGCTGCCTCCGAAGACCTGAATAAAGCCCCAAATACAACCCGCAGTTGCCCAAGTTCCTGGGGAATGGAAATACTCCCTCCCTAACCTCCACAAGGGCCACTCACTTGGGTTTCCAGCCCCCACACAGCAGGACTTCTTTAAAAAGGCTTCCTAAAGGTGTGAAAGCCCAGCGTGGTTTCAACAGCAGGGCTGGGGGCTCTCAGCCACACCTCTGCACTCGTTTTCCGTGTCTCTCAGGCCTTGCCATTAACAGGACACCAATAGTTTCAAATCTGATGATGAGGGCGAGCTTTCAGAAACACTTCTTTAAAACATCGAGGGAAGGAAAAAAGCCAGCTCGCTTAGGGTCTGGAATCCTCTCCTCTTCTCCTGGGGCAAATAGCATGAAGGGAACAGAAGTAAAATGAAACCATCTCGGTAGACGCGGGCAAGCAGCTTGGGCCACCTTATTCTGCAGCTTGGAGAGGGTCTCTCCCCACCCCTACCTCCTTAACTTCCTCCTCCTGTTCACTCAACCAAAGCCCGCCTGGCCTGAGGCCTGATGAAAGTCTAGCATCCGGGCACCCGCACATTATGAAAAGGAATGAAACAGCCTCTGCGTCTTAACCGTGTGCCACCTCCAGGGCCACAGATTGAGAGTCTGTGTTGCACATATGGGAAAATTATCATAGTTTAAGCTTCCCCTAATTCTCTTTCAACACAGCGTAGAGATAAAGTGCCTTGTTTAAAGCAACAAGAACAACACCCAGGTTATGTTCAGCGCCACGGCATCAAGCAAAATCACCTTTAGCAAAATCATCAGCTCTTGAAACCTTAAGCTCACGAAGAACTTCACCACTGGCAAGGCACAGCTCACCGCTCACCTGCTGGGGTGGGAACTGATGAAGCTTTGGTCCTGAAATTCACACATAGAGACCAGCAGAGGAACTGTGGGTTTCAGCCATTGAAATAGATAATAGAGCCATTTCCCCAGCTACATTTCAAGAAAACTATATTGCTATTAAAAACGTTAAAGATGAGATATTAACATTGAAAAGAAAAATAATCTCTATTATTTAACATATTGACAAACTTGATGAATTTAGAACTCTAAAAGCATCATAACTTATTTTTGAAGGGTAATGAGGTTTTAAAATTTTTCACTGCGATGACGGTACAGATTTAGATACGACACCAAGAAGTAAAGAAGTCTGAAATTCGCCTCTGATCTGGCCGCTAAGGGGGTATGGATATTAAACGCTAGAAAATCTGTCCCCTTCAGACCTTCATTGGCTCAGTTGAAACTCTCAGGAAAACCCTTAGAGCAGGCTTAGAAGCTCGAATTTTAGAAAAGCGGGGGAAAGCACGACTTAGCCTGGGCTGCAGTTAGCAAACGGGAGATGTTTACTCTTCCCTTCCTTCACTTACTAAATTGGGGACGGCTGGACACTGAGATGCAGTGGCCCTGTTTGTTTGACATCTGGCATGTTTTTCCTGCATTTAACAAAACGCATTACGGCAAGCTCATGGTCCAGTCCTTCAGGCAGCCCTCTCCAACTGGGCAGTCTCTCCAAAAGAAAAAATCCTAGACTGGGATTTAAAAATAAATAAAAAGACTTTTCTGTCACTAAACAAGAAGCAGGCATGTACTCCCATTCTCTGATCGTATTTATGTGTCTACATGTATACCCACCTGTGTAACAAAAATAATCAAAACAGGTGGGTTTGCAAACACACCTCATTTTTTAAAAATGCAAGAACACAAACACTGTCCAAACTGTGGGCAGAAAAACAACATGGGTTTATTTTAAGGTAAGTACAACAATTAAGACCACATAAAACAAACATAATGAAGTTAGATTTTTTAAGTTTTTTTTTTTCTTTTAGGAATACTCAGGGTGGAACCTACTATACCATCGTACTTTGTAAATAAAAAGTATCAGATACTTGACTTCTTTATCCACCAACAACAAAAAATAAATTATTTTCTTGTTTTGTAAAAGACCTACAAGGGGAAAAATAATTATATCTCAGAATTGTACAGGAAGCAAAACCCACATCGGTTTCTTGAATTCAATTTGGCAGTTAGAAATGTTTGGGCAAGATGAAAAATTATCCAGTGAACTCAACTTTAAATATTATATTAATGGCTCTGAACAACAACAACAAAATAGCCTGATTACAAATCCACACATTTGTACAGCACGGTTGGAGAAATTTAAAATTACAGACAGCACATACATTATCTGTACAGACCCCCCATACACCCATGGGCACCTCTACAGAATGTCAGTAGGGGGTCGCTATGAGATTTGGTCCATAACTTAACTTTGGAAAGCTCAAGTCGAGCACAGCACAGCCGTCCTGGTAGGGGAGGGGGATTTTAAGACCAATACTCATTTTGTTGGGCTGAGTCCCTTTAAAGGGAGTTTCCTGGGATCCCAGAAAGAGGGCGGCGATTTAAAGTTACCTGCGCGCTTCACAGACGGCTGGGGGCTGGCGTGCCCGCTCTCTGCTCCCGGGTCTGAAAAAAGGTTGGTGGACACGTTTTGTTTCTTTTTTTTGCGTCTCTGCAGCCTTAACTGTCTGGTGGGTTGGGGCTGGGAAACGAAGCCGGAGCCGGCCGGGGAGGTCAGTATTTCGTGCAGTCGTAGGAGTAGGGGGCTGCGTGGCGGTAGAGGGACGGCGTGGATCTGTAGGGCAGCTGACAGCTGGCATTGCCGCTCACCTGGGACTCCGCGAGGCTAGAGTTCTCAATCCCCAGGCGGTGGGAGTTGAACATCTCCCGCACGTTGGGGAAAGTTTGCTGCTGGGCCGCGAACGTGTGGCCGGGGAGGTGGTTCAGGTCCCCGCTGTGGTTGAGATACCAGGAGGCCGCCTGGGCTGCGGCGGCCCCGGGCTGCGGCGTCGGCTGGGGCTGGGGAGCCGGCGGGGGCGGCGGCGCCTGCGGGTGGTGGTGACCGTGGTGCTGGTGGTGGTGGCCCGTGGCGGCGAGCGCGCCCTCCTGGCCGGCGGCGAGGTTGAGGGCGCTCAGGGGCGAAGCGGGGCCGCTCGGGTGGTCCGAGAGGGCCTCGTCCAGGGCGGGCGGGACGCACATGTGCGCCGGCCGCTCCGCCCCGGTGTACAGGCTCATGGCCCGCATGCTGCACTGGTAGCCCCCGGCAGCCCCGGCCTCCAGGCCCTGCGCGCACGGCTGGCCGTAGGCGGCGGGCGGCGCGGCGGCGTAGGGCAGCGCCAGTGGCGGCACCACCAGGCCCGCGCGTCCGGCCCCCGGGCTCAGCTCTCCGCCCGGCGGCGACGTTCGCAGGGTCATGATGTTCTCCACGCTGAAGCCGGGCAGCCCGTTGGGCGCCGCGGTGTGGTGCTCGGGCAGCGAGCCGTCGGGGGAACCTGCGGGCGTGGAGGCCGCGCTGCGGGGGCTGCCCTGCAGCGCGCTCTCGGGGCTCAGCGTCTCCACCTTGGTGATGACCGGCAGCGCCGGGGACGCCGCCTCGCTCTTGATCACCACCTTCTTCTCGGCCTCCTTGGCGGCGTCCGCGAGGTGAGGGGCTGCCGGGGCGCCCTTGGACGCGGCCGGGGGCGGCTCCTTGAGGTGGGCCCGCTCCTCCTTCTCCTTGGACACGTCCTTCTTTTTGAAGCGCCGCCGGCGCCGCAGGAAGCTTCCGTTCTCAAACATGTTATAGGAGTCCGGGTCCAGCGTCCAGTAGCTGCCCTTGCCGGGCTTCTTGTCGTCGCGGGGCACCTTGACGAAGCACTCGTTTAGGGAGAGGTTGTGGCGGATGCTGTTCTGCCAGCCCTGCTTGTTCTCCCGGTAGAAGGGGAAGCGGTCCATGATGAACTGGTAGATGCCATTCAGGGTGATCTTCTTCTCGGGCGCGTTCTGGATGGCCATGGTGATGAGCGCGATGTAGCTGTAGGGCGGCTTCACCAGGTCCTTGGGCGCCGCGGGCTGGTGGTGGTGGTAGGGCGCGTAGGAGCGGCCCATCCCCGCGCCGTACTGCTCCGGATGGCCCGAGTAGACGCCCATGGGGCTGGCCATGCCGCCGTAGCTGCCCGCAGCCCGGTAGTAATTCTGCTCGCTCAGGTAGGGCACCACTCCCAGGGCGTTGGGGTCGGACACGGAGTAGCGCGCCTGCATGCTGCGTCCGAGACGGCTCGCCGGCGCCCGCGCGCGCGGACTGCGGCCGGGGGAGTGAGGGGGGCCCCGAGAGCGAGAGAGCGCGAGAGAGCCAGAGGGGGAGAGGAGGGGGGCGGGAGGGGCAGCCCTGGGCTCCTGGCAGCCTCCGGGGCAAGGGGGGCGCAGGCGGCGGGGCTCGGGCCGAGCAGGGGCGCGCGCTTTCAGCGGACCGGTCTGATCGGCATCCTGGAGGGCGCGCCCCGGGCGAGCGCAGCGCCGGCCCCGCTCCTCGCTCGCTCCAGGACCCGGCGGCAGCAGCGCGAGCAGGCGGGTGGCCGCGACCCGGCGGAGACGCAGCGGCCGGGGGACCCAGGTGGACCCTCGGCCCGCGTGAGGAAGGGCGCAGGAGGCTCTCCAAGCCCCCAGCAGACCGGCAGCCCCGAGGGTCAGCGCGCCGGGGTTCCAGCGGCTGCCCGGCCGAGCCCGGAAAAAGAGGCCAAGTCCCTTTTAGGGATTGGGAAAAGTTTCAAAAGTCTTCTTGCTCAAAGCGAGTTTTTACTTTCGTAGGGCCACGCCCCCTCCCGGAACTTTCGGCCAATCACCCGGCAGCTGAGGGGATTCGGCACCAATCATGGCGAGGAGCGCAGGAATCCGTCGGCTCTAAGACCCGGCGCTTCTGCTGCGACTCCGCCTTCCCTTGAAAAGTTTTTTTAAAAGAGTTATATCTTATTAAAATTTATTTTATGATCACATTTTGGTGAATGGGCCCACATGCCCAGAACAAAAAATAGCCACTTTCCTCTGTAAGAAAAAAAAAATCAGTTTGAAATACAAAATAGAATGAATTAATGGAGTAAAATAGCTCCCCCAAAGACCTTGTAAGTAGCAATGATCCTGGGACATTTTTCTTATTAATGAGTGATGAAGCGAATAATTAGATTTCCTAATCATGGGGGCCAAGGTGTAATGGATTCAAAGCAAACGCGCTGGACTGGAATGGCAGGCCTCCCCTAGATGTTATACTTATTTAAGCCAATAATTAATCATCAACAGGGAGTTTCCAGTCTTGGGGTCGCCAAGGAGAACCTATCAAGGTTTTAGAGGCAAACCCTAGGAACCGAGTTTCCCTCGCCCCCCGCCGGAGCCAGGCCGCGCTGTTGATAGAGGGGAAGGTAGCAACTCCTGACAATTTAATCCTCCGAATTCGCCGTGAAGTCGATACATCATCAGCGTCACTGCGAGCAGTTTTGTGGGGTTTGGGGAAAGGTAGGTTCCCCCTTTTGTCTCCCGCGTGGACACTCGCAGCCCACCGACTTCAGCTTCGAAGCGCCTCTCCCTTTTCCCAGATAGAAATTCCCTCTGACAAGCTGACCCCGCGCTCCCAGAAGACCGGGACAGTGCTGCGACCCGCCGGGGCCAGGCAGAGCCGAGTTCCTGGGCCCTGCGAGTAGAAACCCGAGCCTATTTTCCGCGGGGGCTTCGCTCGAAGATGCGCGCAATGAGCGGCGCGCGCCGCGGCCACCAAGCGTGGAAGCTTCCCCTGGCCCAGCCGGCGCCGGCGGCTAACACCGACCCCAGGGCGCTGTCCCTGCCTCCTGCTCCTCGCAAAGTCCCCTTGGGAGTCTCCAAGTTGATTTTCTTTATTTTATTCTTTTTTGTTTTGTTGGGTTTGGGTAGGGTGAGTTGGGGAGCGGGCTCCTAGGGGAGACTGGGCGAGGGTTGATCGCAAACGGTTCAAGACCCCTTGGAGATGGTATTATTCGGGAGGCAGACCCGCAGCGACCTGGATCTCCTTCAAAGACCTCTCCTTCCCTCTAGGAATTCCGGACAGTTTGTTTATTTGTGGACTGATTATTTATTTCTTTCACACCTCAATAATCAGAGCCCCTTTTCCCACTTCCCCTGAAGGAGTGAGACACCCCCTAAAAAAGGCTAAACACGGGGTAGAATTGTGGAAGTTGCTCGTCTGGTTGGGTAGGGAAGAGGGCTTCAGGGAGAGCATGTGTATTTCAGGATTCCTTGTCCTTCCTGCCTGTTCCTCGGCTGGTATTAGATTCTCAGCAGAAGGATGTTAAGAGAACCCACCAGGCCTCCTCGCTTTAGGGAGGTGACTAGAAGGCAATCGGGGCATGCTACTCATTTCCAATCAAAGAACAGAACACGAAAATCTATGTGCATAGTCTTTCTTTCCTGATCTATTCAAAGTCAAAGGGAGACTACAAATCAGGTTTCTTTACCTTGAATATTTCACTTCTAAAAGACTGTTTTTATGAGTATTCTGGGGTCTTTTCCTAACCTGATCTTTTTTCTTTCTTTCTTTGAAACAAGGTAAAATAAAGCTGCCCAGTTCTCAGCTCACAGGCAAATGTTTTGAGCTTTCTGCCCCAACCCTAAACTGCTACCATGACTTTATTATTTTTTTAATGCTTCTGATATTTCCACGTCTAGCTTTTTTTTTTTGTTGTTGTTGTTGTTTTTAAAAAGGACTCTAGCAAAAAGTGCCCTTTTCCTGCAACGCATGACAGGCACACTGAGTTCGTGTCACGATTTTACTGGAAATGCAAACTATTGATCAAGAAACACTCAGCCTGTGGGCTTCCTGAAGGAATATTATTTATTCTGCTTTTTACTTTGCGTTTACGAGGGTGTGTGTGTGTGTGTGTGTGTGTGTGTGTGAAAAAGAGAGCGAGCGAGCGAGAGAGAAACAGCTTTATCATAGCAAAACCTAAAATAGCTAAGGACTATGAAAAAACAAATTCCAAAATGGCAGAGGCTGCCTGCCTTTGTATTTTCAAGGGTGTCCAGGTTTAAACCAATGTCATCTGGGGGGCGGATGGAGTCGCTTAATAAATTAACCATCCTCCCCTGCCCCGAAGAAATGAAAAGGGGAGAGGAAAGAAATTCGTATAATCCAGGCAGAAAAGGTGAGAGAGACATTTCCCTTTGCCCCTGGAATTAGGTTTCTTCTCTGCTCAGTGGGACTCCGGGAGAGATGTTTGTTCAGGTTATTAAAACAACGCCTTCCACACACCTGGACTTTGCAAAAACCGTGTTTCCGAGCTTTTCTTTAACCCGCCAGGGTATTTGGGATGGGGGGCTGCTACTTTCTGGCCGATTTTCCCCCTTCTTGACCTTGTAAGTCAGTGAGCCGAAAGCGGAATCGGGTCCCAGAGGGCCCGGCGTGTTCCTGGAATAATAAGCGGCAGTGAAGCCTAAAGGTATTGAAGCCGCCCTCCACCCGCACCGCGCCGCGCCGCGCTCCTCCCGGCCGGAGGCTGCTGCACCTGGAGCGGCTGGGCGGACTCCGTGGGTGTTGGCGCCGTCTTGTGGCCAACCGGGGAACTGCTACAGAAAAAAGGAAAAAGACCGCCCGGCCCGCTCTGCTTATCATGAAGGTGCTGACACCTTGTGGATACGCCTGGGCATTGCACGGGCAGGAATAGAGCCTTCAAAAGTCTGTGAATGCAGGGAAAATAAGATAAACTGCGCCGCGTCGATCAAAAACAACATATCCCATAGCTTCGCGATGTGTCAAGAACAGGACCTGTTGAGAGACAAAAATGTCTCTGAAACTGCTCGGGGAGCAAGATATTTTCTCTAGGGAAACTTGCTGAGGTTTTCAGCAAATAAAATCTACGCTGCTTAGATAGCTAGAAGCTAGAAGTCTAGATTTTTTCTTTTCCTCCAGAGTTGTTGAACAAATTGCCTCGTCCATGTTTTCCTGCTGCAGGTGTCTTTCTGCCCGAGGTGTGGCGTGAGCTTCAGGGAGTTCATCAGAAAGCTGTTTGTGCTGGGCGTGTGTTTAGAGGGGTGGCCTGAACAAGAGGAAGACTTTGAAGCTGGGCTGTAGCCACTCTGCTTTTGAGGCACAACAGAGAATCCAAAGAAGGGACAAGTGAAAGGAGTTTTGTTTCTTCTCTCACTATTTCCCATTCATTCATTTCAATATCCTTCCAACATTTCTTTTCTGGGGTCACGAGGTGCCTTGGTAGCAGAGGAGTCCCAAGCTTCCAGAAACTGCTTGGGAACTGAAGAGTTCTTGGGTTACACAAAATCAGCGCCATCTCCTAAAAATCCATGGCAATACGGCTTCTGGAAATTATCTTTTGTGGGACCAAAGAAAAAATGTCTTTTCTAAAACTTAGTTTAAGCTCATTTTACTGTGCCAGCTTTCTGGGGATTCAAAGCAGCGCAGCGCCATCAACAAATGGCAGGGCCGTGAAGGACAACAAAAGGGGGTGGGTAGTGACCAGGCGCGGCGGCTCACGCCTGTAACCCCAGCACTTCGGGAGGCCGAGGTGTGTGGATCACGAGGTCAGGAGTTCAAGACCAGCCTGACCAATATGGTGAAACCCCATCTCTACTAAAACTACAAAAATTAGCCGTGTGTGATGGCGTGTGCCTGTAATTCCAACTGCTTGGGAGGCTGAGGCAGGAGAATCTCTTGAGCCTGGGAGGCAGAGGTTGCTGTGAGCTGAGATTGTGCCACTGCTCTCCAGCCTGGGTGACAGAGCAAGACTCCATTAAAAAAAAAAAAAAGAGCGGGGATGGTAGTGAGAGCCGCTCTCAGTTAAAAGGACTAAAGACATTCAACAACTGAGCGCAACACTCAGTCTTAGGTGGAAGAAAAATTTAAACCCCAATCAAGGACAGGTTTGAGGATACATAGTGAAATTTGCATCTGGAGTGTGTATAAGATAATAATCTTGTATTAAGGGTAAGATACTTGAGTGTGATAATTATACATGGTCAGGTAAGGGCATGTCCTTGCTTTTAGAAAGTATGTGTTCAAAATATTTGGGGCCGATATTCATCATCTCTGCAACCTTTAAAAAATTCAACCTGCTAGGCATACTGGCTCATGCCTGTAATCCCAGCACTTTGTGAGGCTGAGGTGGGAGGATCGCTTGAGCTCAGGGGTTCGAGATCAGCCTGGTCAACATGGTGAGACCCTGTTTCTATAAATAATAATAATTTTTAAAATAGCTGGGTGTGGTAGTGAGCACCTGTAGTGCCAGCTATGTGGGAGGCTGAGGCAGAGAATTACTTGGGTCCAGGAGGCTGAGGCTGCAGTGAGCCATGATCACACCACTGCATTCCTGCCTGGGTGACAGAACAAGACCCTGTCTCGAAAAGAAGAGAAGGAGGAGGAAGAAGAAGAAGGAAGAGGAGGAGGAGAAGAGGAAGAAGGAGGAGGAGGAGAAGAGGAAGAAGGAGGAGGAGGAGGAGAAGAGGAAGAAGGAGGAGGAGGAGAAGTAGATTCAACCGAGGTGGGGTCAGATGGGAGGAGGGCAGAAGGCCATGGAAAGGTAGTCAGAAGAGAACAGCTGTTGAACCCGCGGTGCCTGGGTGTTTATTGTATTCTTCTTGCAATTCTGTAAATTTAAACTTTTTCAAAATAAAAAGATGGGAGTAAAACACCTTTCTTACTGTGAAAATTTGAAAAGAAACGTGACAGAAAAGGAAGGTCTTTCCATGGAAGGAATTTGCAGAATGTTTAGTGAGGGCCTAACTCATCCAGCATCTGCTCTCCTTTTCTGGAAGTTTATGGAAAACTACCATCAACAGCCATGGAGTTTATCACAATAATTCGTGGTTACGTTTTTTGTTTTTGTTTTTAAATACGTTCTGCGAGGAGCTTATCCGTTTTGTAATTCAGGCATTGCCACAATTCACCAAAGGCGCCAGGCGTTCAGTATCACAGATGTTGTGCGGTTTCGTTGCTGTAACTGTTGTTGAGACAGAACCTCACTGTGCTGCCCAGGCTGGAGTGCAATGGCTCACGGCTCATGGCTCACAGGAGCCTAGAACTCTTAGCCTCAAGTAATCATAATATTAAAGATACATATAATTTTCTTGCTAAAGAAAGCTAGTCTCAGTGACTTCATCCTGAGCCAACCCCAGCCTAGCAGAGGGCTCTGCTCATCAAAGTCACTTAGGAGTCTGAGTTTTCAAAGACCACCTCTCTTCATATCTGTTCCTGTCACCTTGGCAGGGAGGAAGGAGATCCAGTCCTGGGAATTAAATCTCCCACCCTGGAAGTGGCATGTGTCACCTCTATTCACAGCTCATAGGCTAGAGCTGTTCATATGTCCCCAACAAGCCCAGGGGACAGGAAGATCCACCTCTCTTGGGCCCCAGCATCTGCTCAGCAGCCTCATATCCTGTCCTTCCAGGCGGGTAACAGCTGTCCTCTGTTCTCTGCAGCCCCAGCGCACTGCCCAGTGCCTCAGCACAAGAAGTGTGCACAAGAGGTGCTTACTGAGTGAGTGTGTGACTGTTTCCAAGACTGCTCTCCATAATAGAGAAGCGGGAAAGTGATGTGTACGTACCGTGTGGTGCTAAGCATTTTGGCCACGACCTCTCACTTACTCCTCTTTTAGGGCAGGTACTATTAATACCATCATTTTGCAGATGATGAAGCTGAGATCTTAAATAACTTAAACCAAGTCTTGCAGCTGCCAAGTGATGAAATTGGGAACTCTTAACCCACTCCTTGGCTGCCTCTTTAAGATTAAGAGTTAGAAACTTGGAAATTAGAGGAGATTTAAAGTTAAAAGAAAAACTTCTACGTGAATAAACACAATCTATATGGAAACTACTAGATAGAGTCAGTGGTGTATGCCTGAGGTCATGACTTCTGACCCCACACAACTTAATGTGGCTGGGTTTTAGTTTTCCATATCGCTAACTTGAACCCCTGTGGTTGACCCTGTGGGGTATGGACTCACTGAAAAAGCCTGCGGAAAGCAGGCTGCCCTGAGACAGGACTTTGGTGTTTGGGCAAGGACAGGGTGAGAAAGAGGCGAGGGGGACAATTTGATTTTCACCAAATTTGCAGCCCTGTAGGATGGGCGTTCTGAGCCCCAGGGGATAAGCCAGGCTCAAAAGCCACAGTCTGGAGCGAGCTTCAGCCAGTGCCTCCAGTAACTGCTGGGACTGGGGCTGGGGCCCACAGCGGCATAACTGAGACCCCAGCAGGATCTGGGAAGGACTGAATAAAGCCAAGAGTGTAGGGCGCTCCCCCGGGGGATCCGATCACCACTGCCACCGGGTGCTGTCCACCTTTAGGAGTCGGTGAAAGCCAAGATCCTCCCGCACCCTGGCCCCCACCTTTGCCTGTGCGCATCCACGCAGGGGCCTTCCATGGCCAGCCCAGCCTGGACCCACCACAGGGCGCTCGTGCCTGCTGTCCTGGGCCTGCTCCCTCATCCCAGTTCTTCACTCCCATGCCCCACCCCTGAGGCCTCCCCCAGCCACGTGCTCACCTCCCTCCCACTGCCTCCCAGCTTCTCCTCACTCCTGTTCCCAGTGGCACAGGCCACCCTGCCTGGTGTGGTCTCCTGTGTTCTTCTGTCTGTTGTTTCCGTCACCCCCACCCGATACCGAGAAGGCAGGCAGGGACCTGGGCTGCCCTGTGCATGGCTCTCTTGGCACGGACTCCATGCTCTTAATAAGACATTGAACAAAGGGGCTTCAGAGACACACCCCCCTCAATTCACTGCCTCCCCAACGGTAACACACAGGCCTTGTCTCCCATTTGTGGTTCAACCCCGGGATTTGCTTCAAACATTTCCCGGCGCTTATTTTAGGCAGACTCCGCATAGGAAATGGGCCCTCATTGTCAAGTGCTCTCTGGTTCCCATGGTGTGGCAGGCACACAGGCAATGACAGGCTGAGACTTTGAGGCCATTGCCCCTAAAGAGCTCTCACTGCGTTCCAGGTGCTGTTCTCAAGGCTGTGCACACATTCAGCACTTCACGCTCCCAGCACAGAGAGGCAGATGCCAATGTGCTTCTATTCCCACCCTGCAATTGAAAAGCAAGGCACAGAGATGTTCAGTGACTCCCCCAGCCTCACACAGCTCGAGACCTGCAGGCCCGGGATTTGAACCAGCCAGGCGGCAGGCTCGAGCCTCTACCGTGGTGCTGTCCCTGCCACAGGGTGGTGTAGGGGGAGGGAGGGAGGTGCCAGGCTGAGCAGGCCCAGAAGAATCAGAAAGGGAAGGAAGAGGCTGCGTGAGTTTCTTGGAGAAGGTGGCAACAGACCGGGGGACTTGAAAGCTTGGAGAGGAACAAGTTTATGCTGCAGCGTCCTCTCTCCTTGGCCTTTCTGGGTTGCCAGCTTGAGCAAACAAAAATAACAATGTCCACAGACTGCATGGGACATGCTTATACTAAAAATGAAAAAAGAAATCGACTTGTCTGAAGTTCACCTGGGAAACCTGTATTTAATCTGGCAAGCCCTAATTTGAGGGAAAACATTTCTTGAAATACCTTTTCAATTATTAGCTTCCTAAACAATCTTACGTTTTGTTAAGTTGGTTGGTGCAAAGGTAATTGAGGTTTTTGCCATTACTTTGAAGGTAGATTAAAAGTACAACTAAAGCTACTGGATCTAGCTTTGAAGAACTATGATCTTTAAAGTTCACCACAAAAGGGAGCACAGAAGAGTGCCCTGACTTCTCTCTGTCTCGCACAGCGTTGGATACAGGAGATGGCAGGGAGTTGCTCACAGTTTGTACGGATGGTTACAAAGCATGAGCATCACATGTTAATTACATGTTAATCACATGTTAATTACATGGCTAAAATTCCCTTCTTACAGAAGATGTTAAAGTGAAAAGAATGCTTCTAGCCACACTTTCCCCACTCAGAGACCATTAACTCAACTTAACGATGTCTTCTGGCAGTTACAATGAAGGGAGGGAGGGAGGGAGGGAGGGAGGGAGGGAGGGAAAGAAAGAAAAAGAAAAAGAAAGGAGAGAGAGAGGAAGACAGAGGAAGAAAGAAAATACAAGAAAAAGAAAAGTTAAAAAACAAACAGAAAGAGACGAGTAGGCCTGAGGCCGGGCACAGTGGCTCACGCCTGTGGTTCCAGCACCGTGGGAGGCTAAGGCGGGTGGATCACCTGAGGTCAGGAGTCTGAGGCCAGCCTGGCCAACATGGTGAAAACTGTCTCTACCAAAAATACAAAAAAGTTAGCCAGAGATGCTGGTGGGTACTTGTAATCCCAACTACTCAGGAGGCTGAGGCAGAATCACTCGAGCCCAGGAGGCAGAGGTTGCAGTGAGCCAAGATCACATCGCTGCACTCCAGCGTGGGTGACAGAGTGAGACTCCGTCTTAAAAAAAAAGAAAAGAAAAGAGTAGGGCTTTGCTGCTCTTTCTCTTTGGCACTTAAAATTGGGGTCCTCCAGCTTCCTGCTCTGTATTTAAAGAAGGCAATAAGTTAACTTCAGAAGCAACTGGTTGGTTCCCAGGTGCCAAGCCCAAATTGTCCCTGTTATCAACATTGCATGGGGCCGTCACGCACTGTGCACGGTGTATTTTACATTCACATTCGGGTTCATCTGAGGATGCGGGAGCACTGTCCAGCATCAGCCAATCCTCCCTCCACGCTCCAGCTCCCAGCGGGGTTTTTCCTTGAGTTCTGCTGCAGGTTTCTTTTCTCATGCCTTGAAGTCGTTCGACTCTGTTTTTGTGGCTCCCTGCATTACCTTTCACCACACTTGCTGGTTCCCCACTTGGTCGGATAAAAAAATGCATAAACCTGCTGTAACTATTCCTGGTCAAGTTGACGGAGGATTTCAAAGCTTATCACAGGCATCTGATGAATCCTCACCACTCTTTTAAAACCTGGCTGGAAGGAATAGCGTGAAAATGGTGAGTCTGCCTAGGTGCAAAGAGTGTGAGTGTGAATCTCCAAGCTGTGTGACTTTGGGTAAGTAACAGCACCTCTCTGAGCTTCAGTTCCCTTTTCTGTAAAATGTGAGGGAATGAAGTTTGCTGAAGCCCCACTTTTATTTTTCATCGTCTATATATAGTATTTGGTATTCTTAGATGCGCAGGAAAACTGAGCGGAAGCTGCAGAGAGTTCCCCTCTGCCCCCAGCCCCGCACATACCCAGCTCCTCCATCAACACCCCCAGGATGCATTTACTTCGGTCCCTGACCCACACAGATGAACCATGGTCACCTGAGTCCATGGTTCACATGAGTGCTCACACTGGGGGCCGTGGGATTTCGGACCTGTGGAAACTGGGATGGGAAAAACATGATGGAAACCAGGAAGGAGAAGAGGAGAACTGAATTTGGAGCTGGCTGGGGCAGCACAGCTGAGGCACAGTTGGTGTGGAAGCGGGCTTGGCGAGGCCTCAGCTGCCCAGATAAGAAATGTGTGCTCTCCCTGGGGGACGCCGTAGGAAGCCACCAGGTCGCCACTGGAAGACACACAGGGATCCAGGCAGATGGAGGGCCCGTAAGAGGAAAGACGGGGTGGCAGCTGCAGGAGCTGGGAGAGCCCAGGCAGGAGGCGGTTGTATTCCCAGGCTGGGCGATACATTCTTGACCTGGGTGGTGGCAGGGAGAACAACAAGGTTTGACTGTGACTCTTCAGGCGTCCCCATCTTGCCAGGCACCATCTCCCAGGCCGTGCCAGGAGCTGACCAATGTGCCTCACCTGATCGCAGGAAGGGGCATCGGCAGGGCAGAGCAGCAGAGCCCACTGACGGGGATACCCCAGGGTGGAAGGGTTATTTTAGCTCCCCAGGAGCTGGACTTCACTGTGAATAGAATCATCCGTGTTTTCTTTTTCTTTTTCTTTTCTCGTTAACAGTGTAGGAGTTGTGTGCGCATGAAGATGGGGCAGGAAGCAGGAAGCGAATCTGCTGTTCATGCTTTTAGCCCATGCCCCAGATGCGCAGGCTCTGGGAAGTGCTGGAGCCTCAGAAGCACACGGGCAGGAGGTGAGCCCTCAGTGGACCTCATCTCTGCAAGCCTGCCTTCTCGTGTCAGCCTCATAGGATTGTGACAGAACAGGGAAAGCTAGCGTCCATGCTCCGCCTCTGAGGGCTGGCCAGGCAGGTGCTCACACTCCCCATGCATGAAACCCCTCTCCATTCTCTCAGCACCTCTGATGAAGGAGCCACCTCCCCCCCCCCACCCCTGCCATGTTTACAGAAGAGGGAACTGAAGCTCAGAGAGGTGGTGTTAGTTACCCAAAGTCACACCGCTTGGAGATACACAGGCACGCTCTTCACGCCTAGGCAGACTCACCATTTTCATTCTATTCCTTCCAGCCAGGTTCTAGAAGGATGGTGAGGATTCAGCAGGTGCCTGTGACAAGCTTTGAAATCCTCCGTGAACCTGCACAGGAAGTTACAGCAGGTTTATGCCTGTTTGCTGAAATGTAGGGACAATGAGGGGTCCTGCCATGGGTGAATGGATAAATAAACCGTGGGACACCAAAGCGTTGAAATATTACTCAGCACTAGAAAGAGAGGACTGTCCAGTTATGAAAACATAGAAAACCTTACATGCATAATACGAAGTGCAAGAAGCCTGTTTGAAAAGGCTACATAGTATATGATCCAATTATGTGACTTTCTGGGAAAGGAAAGGCTATGGAGAAAGAAAAAAGACCAGTGACCGCCAGGGGTTGGCAGGGAGGGAGGGAAGAAGAGGAAGGGCACACAGGGTCTGCAGGGCAGTAAGAATACTCTGCTTGATACTCCAGGGACGGGCACATGCCATTACGTATTCGTCAAAAGTCCAGAACATACATGAAGCCTGAGCTCTAATGTAAACCATGGATGTTGGTTAACAATGTATCAGTTTAAGTTCATTCCACTGCAGGATATTAAATGATAACAGTGCATAGGTATGAGTTCATTAATTGTAACAAATGTTCCCTTTCTTGCAGGATGTTGAATGATAACAATGTATCAGTATAACTTCATTGATTGTAACAGATGTACCTTTCAGCTGCAGGGTGTTGAATGATAACAATGTATCAATGTAAGTTCATTCATTGTAACAAACGTGCCATTCCGCTACAAGATAGTGGTGGACGCTGTGTAATTAACATGCAGTAGTCGGGCTGGCATAGGGGAACTCTCTGTACTTTCTGCTCAATTTTGCTGTGAACCAAAACTTTTCTTTCTTTTCTTTTTTTCTTTCTTCTTCTTTTTTTTAATGAAGTCTTACTCTGTTGCCCAGGCTGGAGTGCAGTGGCACAATCTCGGCTCACTGCAACCTCCACCTCTAGGGTTCCAGCGATTGTCCCATCTCAGACTCCCAAGTAGCTGGGATTACAGGCACGACTCCCATCTCAGACTCACGAGTAGCTGGGACTACACCACCCCTGGTTAATTTTTGTACTTTTAGTAGAGACAGAGTTTCACCTTGTTGGCCAGGCTGGTCATGAACTCCTGACCTCAAGTGATCTGCCCACCTCAGCCTCCCAAAATGCTGGGATTACAGGTGTGAGCCACCACTCCCCGCCAAACTAAAACTTTTCTAAATGATAAAGTCTGCCAAATCTCTCTCTCTCTCTCTCTCTCTCTCTCTCTCTCTCTCTCTCTCTCTCCCCCGCAAAGTGCCCAAATAAAAATTTACATATATGATTGAGTTTGAAGCATTTGGGTTAAAGTTCAATAGCATCTTCTTTAAAAAAAAAAAAAAAAATTTTAAGTTCCAGGATCTATGTGCAGGATGTGCAGGTCTGTTACAGAGGTAAGCACGTGCCATGGTGGTTTGCTGCACCTGTCAACCCATCACCTAGGTATTAAGCCACACATGCATTAGCTATTTATCCTGAGAGCATCTTCCTTTCATAAAAGAGCCAGTCGATTTTTTCTAAGGGATCTCTTATTACTCTTCATTGTTTTATTTATTATGTTTTTCAGAGAGAGGTCTCACTGTGTCACCCAGGTGGAGTGCAATGGTGCCATCATAGCTCACTGCAGCCTCAAACTGCTGGGCTCAAGTGATCCTGGGCCTCACCCCCTCAGGGAGCTGGGAGTAAATGCCTGAGCTTTTTCAGGCACTTCTAAGTTGAAAACATGGTATGAAGGAGCTGAAGTGCCACCTGCTTTCTAGAATTGCCACTGGCAGATTGTCCCTGGCGTCTCGTTGCCATCTGGAGGCCGTGCCAGGCTGTCCATCTGAGGGACTTGGGCTTTTTGTGTTTTGAGCATAGCTGGGTAACTGAATCCTGCACACACTTTTACCGCTGGGACCAAATCTACTTGCATAAAACGCTATCTGCAGATCTACAGCGCTTCCACGAAAGGGGGAAAGGACACCCAACCTCTTTGAGAGATTTTATTTTATGACCTCCAAAATGATGTTTGCCCTGCTTTTGCAAGCCTGGAGAAAGACAGGGCTACCCACAAGCAGAACTAAGGCTCCTCAGTGTCTCTGTGTATTAATGTTGTGGACACCACATAGAGAGACAGTTGTGATGGGACCCACAAGAGTTGCAATTAAGCAGGTTGCCGCATCACTGCTCTACGCGTTTCCAGCTGGGAGACTTAGGCCAGGCTTCTTTAACGTGTCTCAGTATCTGTTGCCTCCTCTGTAGAACGCTGGCACATTTGCCTCTGAGGGTTGTTATGAAACATGTTTAGCCATGACTTCGAAGGCGCTAAGCTCAATGCCTGGCACATCGTAGCACTGTTAACTACCATCAGTAATTATGTCCTGAGAAGGGCAAAGGGCACAGTAGCAGTTACTGGGAGGCCTGAATAACTCGCTTGAACACGGAACGCCGTTTTCTTTATCTGTCAAGTGGGCGGGCGTTCAAACGCTTTTGTCTTGTTTCACAAGCCTGTGGTGAGGATCTCATAAAGTTTTGGGCCTGTAATTTTGGAAGGTGGCAACCACGTTTTGAATGCTTGTGATGTGCGAGGCACGTGGCTACGGGTATGCTACGGCTCCGCTCAGGGAGTGCTCCCAGAGGCTGGTCCCTGACATGTGTGTGTGCTGGGTGGGGTGGGGTCTGTCTTCTTCCCAATAAACGAATGCACCGCCAGGCTGAACGCCCTCATTTCTTCCCGCTGGACTGGAGCCTGGGAGGGCATGGACGTGAGGGTCAGCGCAGCCCGCTCTCCCCGAGCCCTCCCCGACCCTTAGGTGGACAAGCAAGAACGACAGAGGAGCAAGCGCAGGCTGCCACGTTCTTTCTCTCAGGGTATGCAGAGGTCAGGGTGAGAATCCACGGGTGTTTCTCAGAGGATGGCCCACGGCCGCCCGCAGCGCAGCCGCCAGGGCTGGGCCTGGGCGGGCCCCGAATCTCCATCTGCCTGACCCTTTAAAGAGCTGCCGGCTGAGTCCGCCGCACACCCAGATGTGAGCACCCGAGGGTCTGCAGGGTCTCAGAAGGCGCGTCCTGCAGGAGGAGCAATCAAGGCGGGCTTTCCGGAGGAGGCGGCCTCTGGGCCTGGAAGAGGAGGTGGGATGTGTGTCAACCGGCAGCGGGCTCCGAGAGGCCGGGGACTCGTTCACTTCAGTAACTCCAGGGCTTGGTAAACCGCCTGCGACGGGCGGCGCTCGACAGTGACTTGCTGAGAGCAGGAGCGGCAGGACCGGGAGCGGCAGGACCGGGAGCGGCGCGACTGTCCCTGGCGCAGGCTCCACGCGCCCGCGCAGGCGCGCCCGGACCCACGCCCACTCAGGCCCCGCCCCTCCCACCACTGCGCAGGCGTGGAGCGGGTGACGTCACTGTGCGCCGGATTTGGGCCCCGGAGGTGTCGCGCGGAGACGGCGTAGCCATGTTGCCGAGGACGGGTGAGGGGTGCTGCGGGGCGCTGGCGGCGCGGGGTGCGGCGGGATGGCCGCGGCCGGTGAGGGTCGGGGCAGGGCCACCGGGACTGGCAGAGCATGGGGCGGAATCACCGGAGGCGGGCGAGGGTGTCGGAGGGGATCTGGGCTGGGTTCGGTCGAGCCAGCGGCTCTCCCGGACCCGGGATCCCGAGAAAGCTGTCGGGAAAAACAAAGATAACAGGAGGACGAGGCGGGAGGGACACCTGCCGTGCACGTGGGGGAGCCCGTGGCCTGTAGGAGGTCACTCTCTAGTGGGAAAAGCGCTGGGTGAGTGCTCGCAGGATTGCCTGGCAGATAGTACCCCGTGCTCCTAGTACACAAGGTGTGCCGGGGTGTTTGACGTGCTGGAGCCGCAGCGGTGAGCAGCTTGCACACAGTCCATATACGGAGGGTGATCGATATGCTGGCATGGTAAGAGTGGCCTTTGGGGGAGCCTGCTCTGTGCCAGGACGGAGCTGGAGCTGGAGCTGGAGACTGAAGAGTGAATGAGACCCACGCTGACCCAACAGGGCCCACCGCCTGCTGGGGGAGCAAACAGACAATTACAGAATAGGGTTCAGGCATTTCACACGTTAGTAAATGTCACCTTTCATTATTCTAATTATTCCTCACGGTTTTTGGAACTTTCCAAAGGAAAGGCCCTGCCCTTTTATTTTGCAATGCCTGCTCCGCCTGCCGGTTAGCCCATGCTTTTTTAGGGGGAGTCAGGGTTGTGGGATTAATTGACTCCAGAGCAGGGGCCACAGTGTTATATTTCTGTGTAACTGTGTCCTGCACAGTGCTGGAGGTATTCCAAGCCCTCTGGGCTGTTAGTGAAAGTAGCTCATGTGGTAACTTTGTAGTAATTGTTTCTGTTTGAAGAAAAGCCCAAATGGTAGGGGTGCTCTTTCCATTCCTAAAGGAGAGCCATGTGCTTGAGACTGAGCACACAGTGAGGATTTCCCGGGGGAGGTCGAATCTAGGCTAGAGCTGAAGGGGAGCAGAGGAGGTCCAGGGCCTCAAGGGAGAGGTAGGCAGGTCAGGTATACTGGGGCCAGGGAAGAACAGTCCTTGAGCCACTTTTTGGATTCAGAGTGAGGAGTGACAGGAGATGAGGCCAACATGGTCATCTAATTATTAGGTCCACACTAATAAAGGGATTGTAGTCAGTACTCCAAAATAATCACTGGTTTATAGATTACTTAGTTTTAAGGCAAGCTTACCTGACTTATGACAAGAATAGAGGAATCGTAGTTACATCAAGACTGAGAGGACAGTTTCTCTCCATCAGCAGAACTCTAGGAGGGCCTGGTTACAAGGCGTGGGTTATATTTTTCTCCCCTACTGCTACAAGGTTAGTATAACTGGATTAAATATTAGGGCCATGTTTAATTTACTCTGAACTTTAATAATTTCTCCTGAGTATGTGGTGGCACGTGCCCGTAATCCTAGCTATTCAGGAGGCTGAGGCAGGAGGATCGCTTGAACCTGGGACGTGGAGTTTGCAGTGAGCCGAGATTGTGCCATTGCACTCCAGCCTTGGCAGCAAGAGCGAAACTCTGTCTCACACACACACACACACACACACACCACTTATCATTACATTTTTTGATGTGGAGACCGAAAGACCTCAATCTGGTCTGGCGTAGTTGTGAACTCTGGTGTAGGGGGCTGAGTGTGTGACGGGAGGGGGCTTTCCGCATGTGCTGTGGAATTCCTTTGTATGTTAATGAGTGGGAATCTTTTGTTCTAATAGGCATCTCCAAACAGGACATTCGTGAACACATTTGGGACTGCATGGAATCACAGAATTTAGCTGACTTTCCCCGACCTGTTCACCACAGGATTCCCAACTTTAAGGTACTGACGCATTCCTGGAGTATGTAAAAGGAAAACAAGATCTTCCTAAATGAGTAACACTGATAATAAAATCATTGTAGAGCTTCATGGTGGATCAGAATGCGGTGAGCAGTGAGTAGTGGTGTGAAATCAAAACCATTTGGCAAGGGCGTCCTTAGCATTTAGAGACGCCGTTTACCCTTCACCTGGGGCCTCTTACCTCTCTGAGCGAGGTGGTTCGGTTGTTTCTAGGTGAAGTGGTGTTGCTTGCTGTTTTCTGTTTGATACAAAGTAAAATACTTATCCTGGCTGGAAGCACGCTATTGCTGTGATGGCTTTTCACAAAATTGGCCCTGCTAAGAGCATTAGGGAGTGAAGGGTCCTGAAACGAAAGCCCAGATGCTAGCGCCTTCGGAAAGAAATGGATGCCTTGCCAGCCTAATGAGGCTGGGCCTGTTTCCCAGCTGATCAAAATATAAGACAACCAGAGATGGCTGTTCCTAACAGTGTTGACAGTAAAAAAAAACGTTACTTGAAAGAGGCAGTGCAACGGTTCATAATCTTTGCCATGCCTGTTTTCCAAGACAAAAAGAAAACGCTTTTCAAAAACGCTGTCTCCGGCCTGAAAGACTCAGCTGTTTGCTTTCTTCAGCCCATCTTGTCTGGATTGTTCTCTCCCCAAGCTTGGCTTCTCCACAGCAAGCTCCACCTTCTCTGGTCGTCAGCTGAGGTGGTTCCAAGACTGTCCTGTCCCTTTGAAAAACTGCTTTTTTTGTATGGTTTTTGTTGTTACTGTGTTTTGTTTTAATGCTTCTTACCCCAGAGAGAGAAACGTATCTTTACAAAGATGAAGGATGTAGAGAACATGTAGAAATCTTTAAGTGAATCAAACAAGAGAGAGGTGGGGCTTCCAGGTCCTGCTGTTGCTTGATTTTGCTGGCGGTTACACAGCTGTGTTCATTTCGTGAAAAATCCAATTTTGTACTCATCATTTGAATTCTTTTTGGAATGCATGTTTTATTTCAGTAAAAACTAAACTGGGGCTAGGCTACTTTTCTCAAATCCCTTTCTCCCCTGACTACTTCCTTAGATTTTCCTTTGGGTGACTGTTAGTGCCTGTCTGGGTGAGATTCTGGGTGGAGCTCCCTGGGTGGCGGTTGGCCTGAGGGCTGTTGTCTTCTAAGTAACAGGTGATTGCATTGAAAACAGGGAGCTTCTCATGCTGCCGAGCAACTCCTGCGCTTGCCAGCATTCAGAACGGCCAGGACCATAAAAGTAAATCCTGATGCTCCCCAGAAAAACGCTCGCTTCTTCGTTCTTGAAGTAAGTGCAGCTCTGTCTGTTTGCCTAACTAGGGGTCTTACCTGGCTTGCCAAAACATCAAAGACCTAGACGTTTTTGCCAGAACTCAGGAAGTTAAAGTGGACCCTGATAAACCACTAGAAGGCGTTCGGCTGCTGGCGCTGCAGGTAATTCCACTTCCGTGAGCGGAGCCGACCCCTGGCCACCGAGGGGGACGCCGTTTCCAGGTAGCTGGTCAGTGCATACGTCTGTCTTGTGTTTAGAAAGTCGGTGCTTCTGACTTCCTCCAGTACAGAAAGTGCCCTTGGTGGTGATTGTTCCAGAAATAGTTCAGAAGCATTCAGCTGTTTAGCATTTGGTCGATCAGGAGTCCTGAATGTTTCTAAATTCAGAGATAAAGGCTATTGAAAAAATGGCATCCGGGCATCGGCACAGGAGAGGGAATCCAGGCAGAACCTGTGGTATTCTAGAATTGAGGAGCTGGAGCTAAAATAGATGACACCACTTTGCCATTTGAAATGAGCATGCTAAGAAGCTTGCTGAACACACAGTCATTTGCTTCTGGATGACAGACGGTCACTTGTCATGTTCTGATACTATAAAGACCATGGTTAAGAACTGAGAGATTTCTTCTCAACACTGTTAAACTTTTTAAATTCAGGCATACTCTTAGAATAAATTGTTATTTTTTCACTTCCTGACCAAACAAAAAAATGATGGCATTGAAGCATTCTCAGTTTTGATGTGCTTCATCAGAAGAGGAAGATTACAACATATTTAGTTCTTTTTGCCACAGTCGTAATACTATAATTCTTTGAAACGTAAATCATGATTAAGAAGTCTGATGTGTCCTCAAAATATTTATATTAGAGGACTGTTTCTCAACTCAAAATATATAGGCCCCTTTTCAGGGAAAAAAAAATCCCCCAGGGTTGATTTAAATTAGTTTACTGTAATCTAATTTAATATGATAAACATAAAACTTGGTATAAGTTTTAATGCAGATAGCTTTTATGCAACTATAAAAGCAAAATAAGCATATACGTTAAAGGCAAACAAAACTATAAAATCAGTAACGTTCGAATGACCCCATTCATTTAATGTAATGTTGATGTGGCTTTGCTGAAGCTAATCACAGCTGGTAATGTGGGTTGTAGTGCTGGACGCCCCATGGCAGGATCGTTGTCGTTCTGCCTTACGTTGCGACTCGTTGTGTGCTGACTCCATTCTCCCACCCATGTTGTCAAGTCAAACTCCTGAGAAGCCCTGGTTAGAGGGCACTTTCCACACTGTGTGGTAAGGTGAATGGCAGGGTGTATTCTTACCAGGGCTGAGAGGAGGGTCCTGCCCTGGGTCTGAGCGCCTGTGGGAGGTCATTTTGTGTACTGATTGCGGTTCAGCCTGAAGAGAGACTTCCATGCAGACTCTTGCAGAAGCATAGCTTCTGTCAGCCTTATGTTCCCAGTTAATCATTTTAATACGGTGGAAGTGATAATGGCAGTAGCAAGGAAGGACAGCAGTCGGCAGTCACTCCTCTCGAGGCACAGTTCTCTCTAAATGTTTCCCTGTATTATTTTGCTTAGTTCTCCAGTAGTCCTATGGGAGTCATCTCTGCTCCTCTATGACACTTGAAACCAGAGGCCGAGAGGCTCCACCTCAGGTTACCGCACTTCAGTCTCGGTGCAGCCAGGATTCTGACGCAGCCATCTGATTCCAGAGCCAGTCCTTGCAGGTGTGAAGTTCAGGGTGCTCAGCTGTCAGCCCCTCAGAGCAAAAATAGAACCCTTCACCGTGTGGAGGTCAGCCTTAGCCAAGTCAGCCTTGGAGGGGAATGCAGCCCTGAGCTTTGCTCTGTCATTTATTCAGGCTGAATAAATAACTGAGGTATCTCCCGGGATGCATGCTGGACACAGGGATGGAGTGTGAAGACACCATCACACATATGATCCCTGCTTTCTGGTGCTTACAGGGTCCTCAGTGGTCTTTGGAAACTTTAAGGACTTAAGAATCAGCTGGGACACAGGTAAAAATCCACATCACTGAGCCCCAGCTGCATTTGGGCAGGCAGTGGTGACATGCACAGCTTCAGGCCACAGCTGAGGTGACAGGCACAGCTTCAGGCCACAGTTGAGGTGACAGGCACAGCCTCAGGCCACAGCTGAGGTGACAGGCACAGCCTCAGGCCACAGCTGAGGTGACAGCACAGCGGCCAGTGCCGGGAGCATGCACAGCTTCCCAGGCTCAACCCCAGACCTGTGAGTCAGTCTCTAGAGTGGCATCAGACGCTGTTGAATGAGTTCTCTGGGTGTGCTCCAAGCACTCAGGCTTGTGGACCACTGGCTTAGGTGACACTTGCTAGCCCTGGCCACACTGGTGTCACTCAAGGAGCTTTGAAGACTGTTGGCCGTGCCAGGTTTCAGTCAGCCTCTAGAGTGAGGTCTAGACCTCCGTAATTCTTAAAGCTTGCTGATGTTTCTAATGCACAGTAAAGGCTGAGATCCACTGAGAGGGGACGAGCAGGTTCTGGAAAAGAGGGAGTGATCCCCATCATGTGGCGCACAGGACCCCAACTCTGCCAATGAGGGGAGCTACACCTCCACCACTCAGAAAAGCAGCGAGGCAGTTACAGCTGCCTGTGTTGAAGTGCTTTGCTCTTGTGGTTGACAAGCTTTTGTTGAAATAGGCCACACAGGTGTTATAGGTCTTTTATTGGTCTTGAGTTATCATCTCCTGCTCAAAAACTAAAATATACTGTTCTTTACATGAAAGATGTCTCAGATCTTATGATTGCCTTGTGGCTTACCCTTGCATCATCTACAGAGACATCCCAGCCAGTGGTTTTCAAACTTCTGTGTGCATCAGAATCACTGGAAGGCTCATCAAAGCTCCCCCACCCCCAGAGGGGCTGATTCTTTTCCAACAGGTGCCAGGAGTGCTGATGCACCGGCCCGGGGCCTTCACTTTGAGAAGCCCTGTTCTAGAGGTTCTCACAATGGGCATGTAAGAACTGAGTAGAAGTAAAGGGCTGTTGGCATGTGTCGGTGTACTGATTGTCATGATTACTGATCTCTTTGACTGTGATGTACTGAACAGTCCCACTAGATAGAAGTCTTTGAGTAAGTAACGCAGTTATGCGGTGCAGTTTCTGATCACAACATTGTTGTCACTGCGTAGCGCTTGGTGCTGACAGCAGAGGGGTCACAGGAAAGTCGTGGTTGGGATTTTGTCAGAACTGACCTAAGTTTGGATTTCTGTTGTCTATTTTTACGTGTAACAATTTTGAATGGCAGGTGAAGTCAAATTAGCAAGTTTAGCAAACCCTCCCGCTCTTTATAGTAAGGAGGTGCCAAGTGGCGATTGTAAGAAAAATTCACCCCACACATTAGTTAATTAGGTTTTCAAATAAGTAATTTCCTTGGCACACACCAAAAAAAAACCCAAACAGATAATAGTAATTTGCATCTTTTCCTGAAGTCATAAAAACATATATAAGAAAGTCCTGTGGAAAAATTTAATTTTGTAATGTATTGATTGTCTTTTCTTTAAAAGAACAAAAAAACATTGTTGGTTCCAACACCACGACTGAGAACGGGATTGTTTAATAAGATCACACCGCCCCCTGGGGCAACTAAAGACATCTTGAGAAAATGTGCCACCTCTCAGGTAAGTGCTAGAAGCAACGTCCCCACCTGGGAGAGAGCTCTGCCCTGTGAAGCCTTCTGGCGAGTTAGGATAGCATAAAATAGCATCACACAGGTGGAATTAATTTTTAACAGAGCCAAAATAGCAGAGATATTAAAGTATTCAAGTATTCTGTGATTAATGGAGCCAAGTAGAAAAATGTGAGTAAATGGATTCTATTTCTGTAACTCTGTATTTTGCACGAAATTGGCAAATTGTGAATTCCTTATTGTGAGAGAAGGGAAGCCAAGTGCTCTGGTTCTCTGACGTGCCCCAGTGTTGACCTGCGGTGTTTAGTATCGTGGGGCTTTTTCCTTTTCCCAGTCTGTTCATCAGATGCCACCAGAGCAACTGGGAGACAGCGTGGAATTTCTAAAATGTGCTCCATTGGAAATTGCCTCACCAGTTCTAAATGAGTAATTGCTGACAATGTTTATTTAAGATTTTCTTGAATGCCTCACAATTTAGTAAAGCTGAGTGTGTAAATATCACATTAGCGTGCATTATAATAAAATTTGTCATGGATTTTCCAGTTAAGGAAGTCGAGTTTGGTGACTTTTTTAAGAATACTAAGGTAAACTCCAAGTCATCTACTGCCTAATCTACTGAGAATAAAAAAATAAGGCAATTCAAGATACCCTTTTTTATGGGATTTGCCACGTAAGCCTAATGTATAAAACTGGAATGTTTTATTGTTTACTTACTAGCACTCTGCTTATTCCAAAAATAGAATTTGATATGGCTTATAAAATATATATGATAAAGTAAAAATATATATATATATAGAGAGAGAGAGAGAGAGAGCGAGAGAGAGAGGGAAAGGAGCAAAGGAAAAATAAAGGTAGAAAAATGAGACAAAATCATGGGATGGTCAGCATTCACAAATGCAAACGGTCTGTTCCTTGCAGGTGGTCGATACCCACCCGCTGCGTCCCCTGTGAGATGAGGAGAACGCAAGGCTTCTTGCAGTGTAGGGTTTTCTGGACTAAGCCCCCTTCTGTGACTCTCGGGAGACCCCAAGCCTGCACTGACCCATGTGGAACTTGTCATAGCTCTCACTGGCAGGCAGGGCTGAATGCCACATCGAATGATCAGCTACTGCCAGATAATGGCTGGAAATGGCTTTTTCTTGAGATTTACATAAACCATGTTAGGAGAATCATGAACATATTCAGCTTCCCTGTTCTGTAAATGTAGGCTTGCATTAGTATAAAGTGATACACTTTGGGGATATTTTTTAGAAGCGAGTATATTGTACATAAAGATGGCAACCTTCAGGATGTCACAGTGAATACATGTGCCATACAGTGTTTACCGACCATGTCTTATGTGCTCAATGCATACATTTCATTATTGAAGTCCAACACTGGTCCGACAAGGCAGAGGGCAGTGTCCCTGTCTTACAGGTGAAGAAACTGAGGCTCAGAGAGCTCCAGCCTGCCGGGGTCCTGTGGCTCAGAGGCTCTGGAACCCAGTTCCCTGGGACCCCACCCCTGCATTCTCACCACTGTGCTCTTCTGCCTTAGGGGGATAAACGATTTGATAAATGTTATGGAATCAGCAGCCTATGAATTTGTGCTGTCAGTTCCCGTTGGCCACTTTTCTGGGAAAGAGACTGGGGGAGCTATGCCCGAAAGTGGTTTCTAGAGTGTGGCTTCCCCTGAAACGCCGCATCCCCAGTGCTGAGCATGCCTGCTTCGGTTTCGTCCAAGAGGTTGACTCAGACCCTGAATGCACTTTGATCATGAATTGTAAAATGGGGAAGCAGCTGGAGTTAAGTTTTCAAATCCATCTCTATTGCAGGGTGTGAGGAACTACAGCGTCCCCATAGGCTTGGATTCCAGAGTCCTTGTGGATTTAGTTGTGGTGGGATCCGTGGCCGTTTCTGAAAAAGGTAAGGTGAGCAAATGGGAACTCGGGTGTGACAGCTGTGCCTGAAGGTGGCTGCATGCCAGGCTCTCTGTGTTAGGCTGTTTGTCTTTAAAAAGTCGTTGACGATTTCTGCTTTCTGAATTCGCTTACCTTGTCCCGAAGCCACTGCATTTTTCAATAGTGAAGAATTGGCTCAGCCCACCCACTCCTGGCCCCAGCCCAACATGTGTACAGCATTTTCACTTTTCTTAGCAGGAAAAATAAAGTGAGATAACTCTCTCTTCAGATGGTGACACGTTTTCTCTCTGTTCTTAAGTGAGCTGGAGCTGGGACTGAATTTCTTTTCAGTATGTCAGTGAATAGTTGGTTTTGGAGGCACTCCAGCTAATGGAAAAACAGTATGTTCTAAGCTTTGCTTTTACTATGAAGCAGCAGACTCCTGAACAACGTGGTGTGTCCCTGAGACTTCTTCCAGGGCCTGTTGCTTTGCCGTGCTGCGTGTGAGGCAGGCTGCTCTCGGTCCACAAGGCCAGGGGGCCCTTGTCAAGAAAGCAGAGTCACTGCGCCACCCTCACTGTCTCTACCTGCAGGGTGCCCTCTTTTTCCAGCTGCCACTGGAGCTGATGTGGGTACGCTGTCCTTTATTCTTTGTTTTCAGTGCATTCCTAGTTCCCAGTGCTTCATCTGTGTGATCAGGGCTTGGGACTCAGGAGCGCACTGCTCTGGTGCACCTGCTGTGTGCCAGGCATGCCAGGCAGGCACTGAGTGGTCTCTGCTTTAGTGCACAGTGTGTGGGTGAGGCAGACACGAGCTGGACCAGGACAGGACATGACATTCTCAGTGCTGGACACAAGTCGGAACTCATGGGAGTGGGAGGAGGAGTCTGAGTAGGGACCTGCCAGCCGGGAGGGGACATGTCCTCAGTAGGGGCCTCAGGGCTGGCTCCTGCATGCTGGCCACTGCCCAGGCAGAGGGGGCTGAAGGGTCCTCAGGCAGCAGGCTCTTTACTAGGTTGCAGCCCTTTCTTAGCAGCCTTGAGGCCAGACGATGGGATTTGGGCTCTTGGCAGTGGGAAATCAGCAAAGGTCTCCTCTTTAAAAGGAGCATCAGGTTCAGGGATGTATACAGAAGGAATCAGTGTTTCCTAAGTGTCATCATTCAGATACCCCCCTGTTTAAAGTAGTAAAGTAGCCATGCATCTGCTTAGAAAATTCAACAGCACAGAGAGCTCTACCATGCATCTTCCCTGTTCCTTCCCCAGCTGCCCCATTAGGAGCTCCTAGTATGGATGTCGTACATGGTAGCATGCATGTGAGATACAGATATCTTTTTTAAAGTTCCGAGATACATGTGCAGGAAGTACAGGTTTGTTAAACGTGTTCCTTGGTGGTTTGCTGCACCCATCAACCCATCACCTAAGTATTAAGCCCAGCATGCATTAGCTGTTTTTCCTGATGTTCCTTCTTTCCCTGCCCCTGCCCTGACAGGCCCAGTATGTGTTGGTTTTCTCTTCCTGTGTTAGTTTGCTGAGGATGATGGCTTCCAGCTCCATCCATGTCCCTGCAAAGGACATGATCTCGTTCCTTTTTATGGCTGCATCATATTCCATGGTGTATATGTACCACAATTTCTGTATCCTGTCTATCATTGATGGGCATTCGGGTTGATTCCATGTCTTTGCTATTGTGAATAGTGCTGCAATAAACATACATGGTATGTGTCTTTATGGTAGAATGATTTATATTCCTTTGGGTCTATACCCAGTAATGGGATTGCTGGTTAAATGGTATTTCTGGTTCTAGGTGCTCTAGAAATCACCGCACTGTCTTCCATAATATTCGAATTAATTTACATTCCCACTAACAGTGTAAAAGCATTCCTACCTCTCCACAGCCTCCCCAGCATTGATTGTTTCTTGACTTTTTAATGATCGCCATTCTGACTGGCATGAGATGGTATCTCATTGTAGTTTTGGTTTGCATTTCTCTAATGATCAGTGATGTTAAGCCTTTTTTCATGTTTGTTGGGTATAAATGTCTTAGTTTAAGAAGTCTCTGTTCATGCCCTTTGCCCACTTCTTAATGGGGTTGTTTGGGTTTTTTTCTTGTAAATTTGTTTCAGTTTTTCATAGACTCTGGATATTAGACCTTTGTCAGACAGATAGGTTGCAAAAATTTCTCCCATTCTTTAGGTTGTCTGTTCACTCTGATAGTTTCTTTTGCTGAGACACAGATACCTTATAGCAGTTGTCCCCAACTTTTTGGCACCAGGGACTGGTTTCATGGAAGACAGTGTTTTCATGGACCAGGGAGGGGATGGTTTCAGGATAATTTAGGAAGATTACATTTGTTGTGTACTTTAGTTCTGTTATTCTTACATTGTAATACATAATGAAATGTTTGTACAATTCATAATATAGAGTCAGTGGGAGCCCTGAGCTTGTTTTCCTGCAATTAGATGGTCCCATCTCAGAGTGATGAGAGACAGTGACAGATCATCAGGCATTAGATTCTCATAGGAGCATGTGACCTAAATCCCTGGCACACACAGTTCATACAAGGGTTTGCACTCCTGTGAGAATCTAATGCCACGGCTGATGGAACAGGAGGCAGAGGGCAGACGGTAATGTGAGCGATGGGGAGCCGCTGTAAATACAGAGGAGGCTTCGCTCGCTCGCTCTGCACCTCGTGCTGTGCTGCCTGGGTCCTCACAGGCTGTGGACCGGAACTGGCCTGTGGCCTGGGATTTGGGAACCCCTGTCTTAAAGTGTGCATGTGTGTGTGTGTGTGTGTGTGTGTGTGTGTGTGTGTGTGTTTGAGATGGAGTTTTGCTCCTGTTACCCAGGCTGGAGTGCAGTGGCATGATTTCGGTTCACTGCAACCTCTGCCTCTTGGGTTCAAGCGATTCTTTTGCCTCGGCCTCCCACATAGCTAGGACTATAGGCATGTGCCACCACGCCCAGCTAATTTTTGTATTTTTAGTAGAAACGGGGTTTCACCATGTTGGCCACACTGGTCTCGAACTCCTGACCTCAAGTGATCCACCTGCCTCGGCCTTTCAAAGTGCTGGGATTACAGGCTTGAGCCACTGTGCCTGGCCTATAGTTTATAGGTATAGACTTATATACATCCCTTTTCTACATTCACAGAAGGCACAGTGCATACACAGAGCTCCATGCCTTGCTGGAGATGTGTCTCAGAGCCCATTCCCTGTCAGTGCAGCAGGCTGGCCTCCCCGTCCCCTGTGTTGAGCAGTGGCAAGGTGTTCTTATGTGACTGCACCTCAGTAACTGAGCCCACTCTGGCCGATGGATGCGTATGTTATGAGTTATTTCCAGATTTTGCTTTGGTCTTTTTCCTTGCAGATCATGCTAGAGTGAAGTATGTCCTGTGGGATCGTCTAGGTGTGCCTTTGAGGCTATCCATGGGCCAATTCCTCAGAGGGAAATTACTGAGCTGAAGGGTAGATTGTCAGCCTTGATGTTGCCAGCAGAAGGGCCGCTCACTTTCGGCCCCTCGGGGTGGTGCCCGGCCTCTTTCCCCGCTTCCTTGTTCCTAGCTGGAATGATCCAGCTTTGACTTTGAGCAGTCTGCTCGTGAGCAGTAAGTCATCTCCTTTGCCTTTGATTTGCACTTCATTAGGAGCCAGTCAAGCATTTCTCATGTTTGCTGCTTACCTGCCTGTTGTTTTCTGTGAACCGTTCATATACGTTGCTATTTTTCTGTTGAATTTTCTTTCCCTTGTTCCTTTGCATGCACAGTTGAAGGTTTTGAATTGTCAGACTGACATGATCAGATGCGAGTCTTAGACACAGCAGCAGCAATGCGGGCGCTCTGGGGGTGATGCTGGTGGTGGGACACACAGGCCTCAGTTTCAGGGGCGCCTCAGACTTCTGATAAGAGGAATTGTAGATTGTCTGTGGGGGCCAGAAGGCATTTGACGTTCCCTGTCTTCCTGCATTTTTGTCTCTGAATAGCTGATTTGGCTGGAGAGACTGTTAAACCTCGGTTTCATCTTAGCTACTCTTTTAGGCTCAGATAATCCTTTTGTTGTGCCACTAATGACAGATTTTCAAAGCGGCTTTCATACTGCTTCAGCCATCCCTCGGGAGCCGGTATCCAGTGGCTACTGTCGGTGATTTTTCAGAAGCAAGGCCGTGCCGTCTCACAGTCCTGACTTCAGAGTAGCGATTTTCCCTCCAAGCTAAGCTGATTAAACATATTTTCCTTTTAGTAGGAATTTGTTTTTAGTCTTTTTGAAAACTGTCCTTTTCATTGTTTTTAGATGTGAGTCTTGCTGACATAAAGCTTACGTATTTCCCTTTGTGACATGCTTAAAAGCGTCAGTGTTCACGTCGTTGTATTTTCACCTTCATACATTTGCCGTGTTGTTACTCCTGTTGAATGCCCCAAAGTCCATCTTCAGTGTGGGCTGCTTGTGGGCATTTCTATGGAAATTTCTATAGATTGGCCAGGGATATTGTTTCTCCTTCTGCTGGACCTGATGGAAAATCTACTTCTCAGTGATGCCCCGGACCACACAGTGATACAGATTCTTGGTTGTCTCTTAGGCTGGAGAATCGGGAAGGGAGAAGGCTACGCCGATCTGGAATATGCCATGATGGTGTCCATGGGTGCCGTCAGCAAGGAGACGCCAGTGGTCACCATCGTCCACGACTGCCAGGTGCTCCTTATGAGGGGGCTGAGCAGAGCCACTGCCACTCTGTTCTGAGGGAGGGGGTGGGGAAAAAGACCGTCTGCTACTGAACCTTGCACTGTCACGAGTGGTGTGGATCAACCGGGGCTGGACTTGCTAGTGGTGCACTGGCTAAGCCTTAGCCCCAGATTGGATTTGAGGGTGTTTCTCTAGCCAGCCTCACATTCCCACCAAGCAGTGTAGTGTGCATGACTGCAGAGGCACTCCCATCAGCCCCTTTATCCCGCAGAGGCGCTCCCCCGGCCCACTGTCCCGCAGAGGTACTCCCATCAGCTGCTTTATCCCGCAGAGATGCTCCCGCTGGCCCACTGTCCCGCAGAGGTGCTCCCATCAGCCCCTTTATCCCGCAGAGGTGCTCCCGTTGGCCCACTGTCCTGCAGAGGCGCTCCCGCTGGCCCACTGTCCCGCAGAGGTGCTCCCGCTGGCCCACTGTCGTGCAGAGGCGGTCCTATCAGCCCCTTTATCCCGCAGAGGCGCTCCCGCTGGCTCACTGTCCCGCAGAGGTGCTCCCGCTGGCTCACTGTCCCGCAGAGGTGCTCCCATCAGCCCCTTTATCCCGCAGAGGTGCTCCCGCTGGCCCACTGTCCTGCAGAGGTGCTCCCATCAGCCCCTTTATCCCGCAGAGGTGCTCCCGCTGGCCCACTGTCCCGCAGAGGTGCTCCCATCAGCCCCTTTATCCCGCAGAGGTGCTCCCGCTGGCCCACTGTCTCCCAGAGGTGCTCCCATCAGCCCCTTTATCCCGCAGAGGCGCTCCCGCTGGCCCACTGTCCCGCAGAGGTGCTCCCATCAGCCCCTTTATCCCGCAGAGGTGCTCCCGCTGGCCCACTGTCCCGCAGAGGTGCTCCCATCAGCCCCTTTATCCCACAGAGGTGCTCCCGCTGGCCCACTGTCCCGCAGAGGTGCTCCCATCAGCCCCTTTATCCTGCAGAGGCGCTCCCGCTGGCTCACTGTTCCGCACAGGTGCTCCCATCAGCCCCTTTATCCCGCAGACGTGCTCCCGCTGGCTCACTGTCCCGCAGAGGTGCTCCCGCTGGCTCACTGTCCCGCAGAGGTGCTCCCATCAGCTCCTTTATCCCGCAGAGGTGCTCCCATCAGCCCCTTTATCCCGCAGAGGTGCTCCCGCTGGCCCACTGTCCCGCAGAGGTGCTCCCATCAGCTCCTTTATCCCGCAGAGGTGCTCCCGCTGGCCCACTGTCCCGCAGAGGTGCTCCCATCAGCTCCTTTATCCCGCAGAGGTGCTCCCATCAGCCCCTTTATCCCGCAGAGGTGCTCCCGCTGGCCCACTGTCCCGCAGAGGTGCTCCCATCAGCCCCTTTATCCCGCAGAGGTGCTCCCGCTGGCCCACTGTCCCGCAGAGGTGCTCCCATCAGCCCCTTTATCCCACAGAGGTGCTCCCGCTGGCCCACTGTCCCGCAGAGGTGCTCCCATCAGCCCCTTTATCCTGCAGAGGCGCTCCCGCTGGCTCACTGTTCCGCACAGGTGCTCCCATCAGCCCCTTTATCCCGCAGACGTGCTCCCGCTGGCTCACTGTCCCGCAGAGGTGCTCCCGCTGGCTCACTGTCCCGCAGAGGTGCTCCCATCAGCTCCTTTATCCCGCAGAGGTGCTCCCATCAGCCCCTTTATCCCGCAGAGGTGCTCCCGCTGGCCCACTGTCCCGCAGAGGTGCTCCCATCAGCTCCTTTATCCCGCAGAGGTGCTCCCATCAGCCCCTTTATCCCGCAGAGGTGCTCCCGCTGGCCCACTGTCCCGCAGAGGTGCTCCCATCAGCCCCTTTATCCCGCAGACGTGCTCCCGCTGGCCCACTGTCCCACTGTCCCGCAGAGGTGCTCCCATCAGCCCCTTTATCCCGCAGAGGTGCTCCCGCTGGCCCACTGTCCCGCAGAGGTGCTCCCATCAGCCCCTTTATCCCGCAGAGGTGCTCCTGCTGGCCCACTGTCCCACAGAGGCGCTCCTGCTGGCCCACTGTCCCGCAGAGGCGCTCCCGCTGGCTCCTCTGTCCCGCAGAGGCGCTCCCGCTGGCCCACTGTCCCGCAGAGGTGCTCCCATCAGCCCCTTTATCCCGCAGAGGTGCTCCTGCTGGCCCACTGTCCGCAGAGGTGCTCCCATCAGCCCCTTTATCCCGCAGAGGTGCTCCCACTGGCCCACTGTCCCGCAGAGGCGCTCCCGCTGGCCCACTGTCCCGCAGAGGCGCTCCGCTGGCTCCTCTGTCCCACAGTGGCATTCCCAACAGCCTCTTTATCCCACCCCTGTTCCCCCAGGTTGTGGACATCCCTGAAGAGCTCCTTGAGGAGCACGACATCACTGTCGACTACATCCTCACTCCAACCAGAGTCATCGCCACAGGCTGTGAGCGCCCAAAGCCAATGGGAATCACCTGGTCCAAGGTGGGTCACGGCCATGGCCAGCTCTGGCCTGTAGCTTAGCGGCTCTTCCTTTTTTAAGTGTTTCTGTCTGGCACAGGAGCTGTTGGCAGTCCCAGCGTGGCTGTACATTACAATTACCCAAGATGCTTTTGAACAATTTGGCTCCTGAATAACAGTCTCCAGGCCCAGGCCGAAGAATCTGCTTACAGATCTCTGGGGTTCTAAAAAGCAGCTAGGTTTAAAATCTGCATCTGTTGATGGTAGAAATGGCCACATGGGCCAGGAGGGTGAATGCCTCGAAGCTTTATTTGCCACCTGGTTTTCATTTTTAACGTTGTTTTCTGCCATGCCAGTTGCAGCAAGCTCTGCCTGGCCATATCTCACTGGTCTTCTGTTTTTAAATCCAGATTCTTTTTTTACTGAAAGTCTGGATCTTCAAGCAGAACTAGCCTGAGCAGAAGGCAGTACCAGGCCTTTGGACGTTGATGCCTGTGTGGTTTTTATCTCCGGATGAGGTAGTGGCACATGTTGCAAATTAGTCTGCAGTAGGAACTTGACACCCTGCAAGCCAGCCTGTAGGTTTTGACACTCTGTCTCCTGGCAAGCAGCCAGAATTACCGAGAAGACCTTTGTGCTTCATGTGGACAAAACTATTGGTCAAATAAGCATACTTGTTAACGTCTCCCATTCTTTACACCCATATCATTCAGTGTTTGAGAGTATCCTTCCTTTGGGTGTGGAAAATCAACAACATCCACCTGTAAGGATGAATATCAAATACTTGCTGTGTTTGCCACAGCCCAGTGGGGCCTTTCCCTGCAGGTGTCCTGGGCAGGCACTGTTGGGGCCTCCCGGGGCATGCACTCCTTCTCAGTTGGCCCCAGATAAAAGCAGAGGGGAGCAGCCTTTGTGACCCAGAAGTGGATGGGCAGCTCTCCAAGTGCCCCTGGAGCACTGGGGAGAAGGTAGTCACTGCCCTCCCAGGAAATGTCTTTCTTAAAGCTTGGGTTCACCTGTGAAACTTGATCCACAGCTTCCTTCTAAGTGGAAGCCAGTGCACTAGCTGGAGCATGAGGGCGGCGACTCCTCAGAGCTGAGAACAGGGATGCTGGGAAGGTGGCACAGGGCAGTGGCCACAGTGAGGCTGCCGGCAGTCCCTCCAGGCCAGCCCTTCATGGAAGGGACCCATTGTAGCCATGTTACGGGGAGCCTGGACAGCCTCTCCCGGAAGAGAGAGAGGAACAGCCTGCTTCCATTCTAAAGACTTTAACAAGAGAAGTAGAAAGGTAGAACAAATGAAGTCGTCGGACTCGTTAGAGGAATATAGTCCTCTTACAGGAAAGCGTGCCAAACTCAGCCACAGTTTCCTCAAACAGGGTCAGCACTATGTGTGTGTGGTGGGGGGGGCATTGGGGGCTTCGCTGTTTGTCAAGACCCTCTTTCAGGAAAGTGGTCATTGTTTATGAGGCCTCAGCAAGAAACTCAAACTTCTATAAAGCCAGCTCTCATTCTGGGTCTTGTTCTCAGTTTTACCACCTGGTAATCCCTTTGCAGGGTCAGAGGAAATCAGTTACTTTCTCCAGCCCCCAGCATTTCTGTTTTACTCTTGCTAGCCATGCAGCCAAAGTGAGTCTTTATCAACATTTGTTGGTAGAAAAATAAATCCCTAAATTCCAGTAAGGATTTTGGATAAAGAAGGGCGGCAGTTCAGTGCTTGGTTGTAATATTGTTTCAAATGGACTTTTTGGCAAGTATTTGGTATACCTCTCATGATATTATAGTGATAATAGGTTTATAGGTCTTAGAATCCCAGAATTTGCCTCTTGGGTATCGTACTGGAATATCTGGGATACAAACACTTTAGATCTCTTGATGGAGGATGTGAGGGAATTGGAAACCATGCCTTTTCTTTACTCATTTTCAGTACACAAAGATAGTTCAGCAGCTGATTCCCTGGCCTGTGTTCTACCTTTCCGATAGTTGACATCCTGCCCCATCTTACAGACCAGTCTAACACGCACTGATTGTCTGAGTGCAGTTACTGTAACGACACATCTCCTTGATTCACCGTCGACATCAATGGGGGCTCTTCTCAGCCTGTGTCTCATGATTTTAAAGAAGGGAGACCAGGTGGCCAGTGAGTGTATTGCTGAGTTTAGCAGTCAAGAGTTTCCCACTTAGTAGCTCTATCTGTAACCTCCAGCACACCCTCAAAGCCCCCTCGTTTGTCCTTGAAATCGGACATGGTCAGCACTGACTCCTAGGGAGGGTGCCAGGCAGTGCATGTAAAATGCCCAGCATGATGCTTGGGAGCATGGCCACAGTCATCGTCATGGTCACAAACGTGAGGCAGGTTGTTAATCAAGTTGAGAAATCTTCCTGGACACCATGCGCGTTTCTTCTTTCTCTGTGCTGTTGGCAGATCCTTAGGACGGACCTTCTGGGTAGCTCACTGAGCCAAGCTGGGGTCCTGCACTTGTCTTCCTGTGGCCGTGGTTGTCACATGATGCCCTGGTATGCCCTTTCTACCTCTTGGTGGAGGACAAGGAGGGAGGCACTGACCTGGCTCTCCAGCCCTGTGGCTGCTGCATACCGCCTGTGACCGTGTAGGTGCTTTGCAGAGACCACCCCCACCCCACGAGCAGCCATTGTTCTTCCTCCTCCATCTTCTCTTCAGCAAAGGAAGCCTGGTATGGTTGGGTAAAGGGCTGAAGGTGCATTCCAGTTCTCTGCACCCTCATCAGAAACTTTCTGTCAGGAAGAGAGAGGCACAGAGACATTCCACAGAAGGTGCTGCTTTTAATCCTCCTTTCTAGAAGGTACATTGTCTCCTCTGTCCTCGAGGGCCCTTCTGTCTCTGGGGGTGATCCTCTCACCCACAGACCCAGGAAACTCAAGGTGACTTGGCCACAAGATGCACAGCCACTGCTGTCCCATCCACTGGTCACTGTACTCTGAAAACCCAGGACTCCCTGAGCCTCCAGCTACAAGGATCTGTGCCAGGCTGGAAATGATACCAGCGACCTGGACCTGAAGCTGGAACATGGTCCTGAACCTCTGGGCAGTTTGTCCAGCTCAGGTGCTCTTCTGATCTCCTGGAGACAGTCATGCAACATCCCTCCCTGTGACAGCTGTGTGTCAGGTGATCTGCAGTGGACTGAGAGCCATTTGGCTGCCTTTGCTCTGTGCAGTAGCAAACCAAAAATGGCTGAAGTCCCTGACCCGTTAGTGTCGAGCAGCCCTGGCCGCCGACCAGTCTGCCCGTGCAGGGAGTGAAACGCAGAGGCCCAGCCAGTTCGCAGGGCTGAGTGGTGTCCTGTGAGTTACTTGACAACAGAAGAACAGAACTTCCTGTTGAGACCTGTGGCCGCCTGCTGGACCCAAGTGAGCACCTGGACAGCACCAGCAGGTGGAGCCTCTGTGGGGAGATGGGGGTGCTGCGGCTGCCGCATCGAAGCTCCACGCCCTCCAAGCTGCACCTGGCCAGGGAGATCCGCCACACCACTGTAGTGTTTCCGGAGAGCTGGCCTGAGGCGGGGCATGGGGACGATGTGTGTTAAGAATGCCTTGGAGGTGGAGAGGAACAGTAGGACTTTGCTACGCACTCCAGAGCCTCAGCTGCACCGAAGGCGAGGCCAGCCTGCCTGGGAGACCGAGGGCTCGGGAGGAGCAACGCGGGGGTGCACAAGCCTGTGGTCCCCATCACCACAGCCACAAACCAGAGGAGCTTTTGGCCTTTGCCCAGTAGGACTGTCAGTCACAGACATCTTCTCCCCCGTCCTGTGTTCCTCATGGGAACTCCCATCAGCACATGGCTGATAACCACGGGGGTGGCCAGGATACCACAGACCAAGGTCTGCACGCCTGACTTTCTCAGGTCAACTCCTGGCTCCTTAATGAAGGAAACTGGATTCTCCTAGGGCCAGTCTCGTGTTTATACTCCAGGAAACAATTTGGTGCTTTCAAAGCTTGGCCCATTTTTTCCCCACATAGCCTTCTGGGGAGGGTGGTCCTCAGATGGCCACAGTAGGCTGCATGATCTATAGACACCTCAAGAAAAAGGATTTGGGAACAGGCCCAAAATGCTCTGTGAGCAGCAGTCCTGGGACAGCAAAGCACAATTTCAGATCCCATTAAAAAAAAAAATGTTCTCTGGAAATAGTGTAGCTAACTGTGAACCAACCCCTACTCACAACTGGGCCAGTAAGTTAGAGTGCTGAGAGAGGCTTTCATTGAAAAAGAGTTACTATATTTGGCCCGATAATTTACCTTCTAGGAATCAGTCCTAAAGAAATACGTAGAAATTCAGATAAAGATTTACCGAATTTCTATAGAAGACATGCAGTGCCTTAAAATGGAGGTGGGGGAGCCTATTTAAGTGCATACAGCCTTTTAAAGAATATTGGGTGGCATGAGAAAATGCGTGTGGTATAAAGTAGAAAAGGCACAATGTGACATTATACATGCTGGATATGGAAGTTCATATTCTGCTCAGTATGTTAAAAGGCAGAGAGAAAAGATGGGAGCAAATATAGCAGAATATTAACAGTGGTTATCTCTGGGAGATAGGATTTCAAATGTTTCCACTTTTTTCCCACAACAAGCATATACTAATTTTATAATCAACAATATTTAGGAAAATCAATAGTAAATTTGTCAAGCATCTTCCAAGGTAGACATTGTGTCTGGGTGCATTTGAATCCAGCCACACAGTAGTAAGGTAGGTATCTCTGTTCCAGTGTGCTCAATTAGTAGAAACGAGATTTCAGAAACCAAAATAGTTAAATACGCGCCAGTTCTTAAAACTCACACACACGTGTGTGTAGGTAACACTGGAATCGCCATCATGGAAAGCCCAGGGATGTGTGTGTGACGTGAACCACACGGCCGCTCTTCTCCAAGGGCTGACATCCCAAGTGTGGAAGTGAGACAGCTGCTGGTCCCACTCAGGACTCTGGAGCAGGTAGAGGGAGGCATGCCACTCCCAGGGACCTTTTAGTGACAGCCGGGCAGAAGCCACGGCGTGCAGATGGAGCTGGCATTTCACAACATCAGTTTTAAGGTGATCCTGTATGCCAGAAAACAGAAATGTTTTTACTAAATAGTAACTTCCATACAAGTGGTACCATCCCTTCCCAGTGTTGGGGCACAGTTGAGTGCAGTGCTGCCTGTGCTCGGGCCCCTTCCCTCGCTGGGAGATCCAGGCCTTGCCCCTGCTGTCCCTCAGCAGTCCCAGGAGAAGCATGATTGTCAAGAGGTGACCCTATTGAGCCTTTTTTTTTTATATACCGACTGACACCTTTGATCAGCTGTGTGCAAAAGGGTTTCCATGAGCTGCGTCTAAGAGACTTTGCCCTTAGAGATCGAGCAGAGGCTTTGGGGCCTTTTGGGGCCTGCCTGGCGTTTATATTTATGGAAGGCAGCACAGTCCCTCGGCCTTGCCTGTGCTCTCCTGAGCATGCCTGCTCTGTATGGTTATTTCACTGTGACCATTTGGAAGTATCTTAAAGCATTTTCATCAGTGAACAGTCAAATTTAGTCTCAGGCAAGAGAACTCTTTATTTGTGGTGGTTGAACTTAGTATTAGAAATACTTGTGATGTGTGCTCATCTTTGCCAGCATGGCTCATGCCTATAATCCCAGCACTTTGGGAGACCACGGTGGGAGGATCACGTGAGGCCAGGAGTTCAAGACCAGTCTGATAAACATAGCAAGACCCCGTCTCTACTGAAAATATGGAACTTAGCTGGGTGTGGTGGTGAGTGCCTACATGTAATGTCAGCTACTTGGGAGGTGAAGGCAGAAGGATTGCTTGGAGCTGGGTATTCAAGGCTGCAATGAACTATGAATTGTGCTCCACCCTGGGTGACACAGTAAGACCCTATCTCTTTTTTTGGAGACAGAGTCTGATTCCATCACCAAGTGCCAGGCTGGAGTGCAGTGGCATGACCTCGGCTCACTGCAACCTCCGCCTCCCAGGTTCAAGCAATTCTCCTGCCTCAGCCTGCTGAGTAGCTGGGACTACAGGTGCGCGCCACCACGACCAGCTAATTTTTTTGTATTTTTAGTAGAGACGGGGTCTCACCATGTTGGCCAGGATGGTCTCGATCCCTTGACCTCATGATCCGCCCGCCTCGGCCTCCCAAAGTGCTGGGATTACAGGCGTGAGCCACCGTGCCCAGCCCGACCCTGTCTCTTAAAGGAAAAAACAAAAAGCCGGAGGGGATTCAAAGATCATCCTTCCAGGTTCCTTATCTTCAGGTCAAGTAATGCAAGAGTCAGACAAGCAGTTTATCCAAAATGGTAAAAGCAGCATGTAGTTGCCTTAAGATTGGAGCTCAAGTTTCTCCTTCTTGAGCAGATTTCCGACTTTCAATCAGAAATCTTGAAAGGCAGATTTCAGATTCATATTTGAATATGAAGGGACACGTTTTTTAACTTAAAGTTGATTTTTTTTAGAATAGGATTAGTTATAGAAAGGCAAAACTGTTTCCTCACTTTTGATTAAGAAGCAAAATGTTTCACTTCACGTGGCAAATTGACAAAATATAACAACTGTTCCTCATTGCCAGCCAGGAAACACAGTAGCAGTGCCGTGGACTCATGTGACCATGGCTGTCCAGCCACCCGGTGGCACATAGGAGGCTTTCTGTCAGCTGTGGCAGGGACTGGGCTGGCCGTCCAACAGACTGCAGACATGGCCAGCAGCTGGCAGAGTGGTAAAGCTGCTCCACAGCCATGAAGATGGTTTCATTAGAGCTTGTGGAGGAGGGAGCCGATGCGAAGCCTGGTCATCCTTTACCCAAAACACTGCTGATGAATAGAGCGATTTTACTTCAATGGAACACGCTTCACATTTCCATTCTAAAGACCTGCCTGTGGATGCCAGGGTGTCAGTGCCGTGGCTGTCCACTTAGCTCAGCATGTGTGGTTAAAATGTTTCATTATTCTCCAGCGGATTGTACACTTGCCGGCAGAATACAAGAGCTCTCTGCGATGCACATGGAAGGACATATTTGTTTTCCCACGGCATGCTTCAAAACAGATTTCTGCTGCAAAACCCCAAGTGTGAAGCCTCTACCAAGAATGAGGTGCTACAGGACACAGATGGGAGGGGAGGTAACTCAGGGGGCAGGTGACGGGGCTGGGGCAGCTCCTGATGGACCCCGTCAGAAGAGCAGTGTTTACCTGGAGGGTGCAGCCTGCCCCCAAACCCCTACCCCTCACTGTGCCCCTTATCTCACCCCCACCCCATGGGATGCCCTCACCTCAGGGATCTTGGCGCTGTACTCAGAGCCAAGTAGCTGTTAGTTCTTCCAGATAAATGCATAGCCACACTTTTTCTCTCATTGTAATTGCAGCTTTAAATTTTATCATCTGTTCTCAATACTAAATCTGGTAATTTAAAAAATCCTTCAAAATCAAATGATGACCAGTTTATTTTCAAATGTATCAAAAGAACACAAAAGTCGGAAGTTTCTGAGAAGGTGGAATAGAGGGGAGGAAAGAGGTGGGGTTGGTTGGACTCAGGTCGTCTTTGGGATTCCTTGGGCCCCAGAGCTTGTGCGCTACTGCTCCTTGAGTTGAATCAGGATGGCGGAGGGCCCAGTGGAAGAGAAATGCCTCTGGATGAGGAAGGCACATTGTTGCTATGCTCATGGCATAGACGTACGCTGTTCTCCTTTGTGTCTAAACAGTGGGAAATGTGGGAGCAAGTCTTTCTTTGTGGAGCCTTTCTATGACAGCTAAGAGTCTGTTTGCCATTCAAGACCAAAACGAGGCCATGGGCCTGCCACCTGCCAAGGCTTCTGATGTGGCAGTGCCAGGGAGCACAGCAGCATCCCGCCACAGAAGACTCTCACCAAAGCAAAGGCTTTAACAGGAAGGGGAGGTTACTTTCCACCCAGCACTGGGGACAGAGCCAGGTATGAGATTGCAGAGGACTGAGAGCCTTTAGGTTTGCAGGAACGCGCTTGGCTGCTCTTAGTATTGATGCTTAACTTGGGGCCTCTACACCTCTTGTAGTTTGGAGGCACATGAATGGTCTTTATCGACCCTGGGAAATTGTACAGAAAATTGTGGGTGAGTCATTCTTGGGAGGGAACCCCAGCTCCTCGCAAAGGTTCCTCTCTCACCCTGCCAAGGATAAGAACCATTGCTCTAAATTGCATGTTATTCTGAATGTAATGAGAACATTGATACTAGCTGGACGATTTAGTCTTGTAGAACGGTTTGCAGTTCTCTAACTCCTGCTGCCCCATACTGGGACATACTCACCTCTGTTGGAGGCCTGCAGGTGACCACAGCTCGCCTCTTGGTGACCATGCTCATGTGGAAGCTTGGTGTCCAAAAGAAAGATAAAAGCATCTCTAAAGAATGAGAATTGTCCAAAAGGACTACACAGTGTCTTTTTCTTTTCTGCACAGGGCATGGTCGTCCAGGTGTCACCCAACTTGTCCTGACCCGTAGGCAGCTCCCAGTGCAAACTGTCCCACCAGGACAAAGCCTTCAGGTCTTCATGGTTTAGGCTGCATCCAGCCAGTTCCAGTCTGTTCCAAGGAGCCCGCCGCAGTAGTTGATTGATTAGAAAAATCTAGATAAAGTCAGCGATGTCCTTTGTCTACAAGTCCCATACAACTGAGACTTAAGCTTTGCATCGTATTGCTGATTTCATAGCTGGATGACCCATCACTGGGAAGTGTTTCCAAAGCTATGTTTCAGATTTGCCTTGTTTCTGCATTTTTGGCTCTGCACTGAAGGGGTTGACCCTTAAGCCATGTTCTTTCAGTGGAGAGGAGACCTTTGTAGCCCTCTTAAAGTCCTCATCCCACCCAAAGGCACAGGTAAGGGGCAGATATGGAGGCAGTCCGTATTATTCCGGGGGAGGGGGCCATTAGGGGAGTTGCCTTTTGTGGCCCTGTAATCCCCATAATAGCAACCTTAGGCACCTCTTCTGGGTAGGAGGCTTGAGCAGAGAGCCTCAGCTTCACTTTTCTGCTTCTGGGCCTGGAGAAAAATGGAGGCCCAATCCTGCAACCTCCATAGCACGTGGGCAAATGCTCTGGAGAGCCCCCATGAGTGCTGATTTTCCTTAAGCCGGGGGTGGGGGTGTGGGCAGAGCTACAGACTGGTTGGCATGGTCTGTGAGACAGCGGGTGGGATGGTGAGAGTCCCAGGTCCCTGGGGCTGAGTTAGACCATTCTGCATAGCTCATGTGTGCAGCACAGTCGGCAGTCAGAGGTACGGATGTGTGTGGCAGGTGCCCCTGTGATTCTGTCCCTGAGAACACCTGCAACTGCTTTACTTTTCAGATCAGCTGGGAGATGATGGAGAAAATCCCAATACTGAGGAGGCTCCATGCCCGAGAGCAGCAGGCTGGGAAGGATGTCACCCTCCAGGGTGAGCACCGGCATCCTCCGGAACCAGGCTGGCAGCAGACGTTGCCTCCGAGTGCTGGCAGAAGGCCCCAGGACACACCCGGGCCAGAAGCCAATTCCATGGAGGCAGCCTGTGGCTCCCCACGAGGGGAGGGTGCCCCGCTTGCAGCCGATGTTTATGTTGGGAACCTCCCCCGGGACGCCCGCGTGAGTGATCTGAAGAGAGCCCTGCGGGAACTCGGTTCCATGCCCCTGCAGCTCACGTGGGAGGGCCGGCGGCACAGGGCCTTCCTCCGTTACCAGAACTCAGCCGCAGCCCAGCAGGCTGTCTCCTGCTTGCAGGGCCTGTGCCTGGGCACTGACACCTTGAGGGTGGCGCTGGCCAGGCAGCAGAGGGACAAGTGACCTCATGGAAAGCCACGGAGCCCACTGCAGGTTCGCCATCCCCATCACCTGCCGCTCCTGTTCCTGTGGCACTCAAGAGGCCTGTGTGGTGAGACGTGACGGAGCCTCTGTGTGGGCTGCTCGGGTCTCAGTGAATTCCCAGGACCTCCTGTGAGTGGGAAAGCTAGCCCGCAGTGCATCTCACAGCGCGCAGGAGGCTGCAGCCCCCTGTTCGTGCAGACCTTGAGCCAGTTTGTATTTCTCTGGAGGGACAGAGCAGACGGGCCAGGGACTGAGTGAGCAGCGAAGCAGGTGTGGGAAGTGTGAAGGTGATCTTGGGTTTGCAGGGTGGCCTCAACAGAAGATGGACAAAGGAGCCTGCTTCCTAGGGGCCATGGCAGGGACCTCATGCTGGCACAGAAGGGTTCCCCTGGGCTCCAGCCTCCTGAGCAGGCGGCACTGCAGGGAGCACTCCATTCACATCGCAGGAGCCCAAGGAGCTCCGCCCCTGGGTAAAAAGCACTTGCTGCAGCTCAGCTCTGTTCTCAGGCCACACTTGGGGAGCCAACCTCCCCTGGTCGCCTCCCCAGCCACGCTCCTCCCTCTGTGGACACACACGCCAGGCCCTCAGCCAGCTGCCTGCACGGGAGCAGCTTTGTGCTGTGGAGAGACTGGCTCTGGGAGGACAGGTTTCATCCCAGCCTACATCACATTTACCCAGTGCCTTATGTTTTCTGGGTTTTGTTCCTCCAGTTCTGTTTCTGAAACACCAGCCGGAGTTTGGCTGAACGGTCCTTTCTCAACAGAAGGCTTTTTGCAGTTGATCCTGGGCAACAAGTCAAAATAAGCATTTAAGTGGAGATTTTTTTTAAATGTATATGCTTTGGAAATTGAGTTTTTAGCCAGAGGGTTTTACTGAATGTTATTTTAAGCAACTTATTATGCCTCAAGAGGGCAGCCCTTGCGTGCAATAAAAGAAACTGTTCTCAGTACACTTGGTCTTCTAATTGAAAGGGCATTTTAAGGGCATTTTCTCATTGGTTTTACCATGAAAATCCTGTGGATACTTTGGAAAGAAGATGCAGCCTTAGATTTGCTCATTAAATACCGGTTTCCTTTCCAGTTGTCATGAATAAAGTGAGGGAGTAGCAGCATCTGACAGTGCCACCCTGGGCCTGCTGTGCCCTTGGCCTCGCCCCTGCCCGCACGGCTGGTCACGTTTGTCACTGGGCATTTGGCTCAGTGTCAGAGGCTGACTCAGCCCCCAGTTCAGAGGAGTCACCTGGTTACACTGAACTCCTCGTCTTTTCTGTCTCTCTTTTTTAAGAATACTTCTTTTATTGAAAGATTTTCATTTGTTTTTTTGTTTACTTTTTCCCTGTGGATCTGCTGCCATTAGAATAGCAGCTCCAGGAGAAGGGCAAGTGAGTCAGCCCCGCCTTGTCCACTCCCTGCCCTGGCAGAGTAGGAACAGCTCCTGCAGACAGGAGCAAGGCAGGACAGACAGGACTTGGGAATGGACGCACTGGACTGGGAGAGGGAGAAGCTGGGTTCTGATTCCACCACCGGAACTCCTGTGTCCAGTCGTGCCTGATGCCCACCCCACCCTCAGACGGCAGCGTTCTACCAGTCAGGGAAGCCAGACTGCTTGGGTTTTCTGTCACTTTAGCCAGAATAATTCAGGTGTATTGATACACAGATAATCTGAAAGAGTTGCTCATTTTTCTATTTGTGGAACATCGTCTAAGATAAAGAGTTAAGCACCTAAAATAAAATCCCCCCCACACGTCAGCCTGCACACCTTTCACTGTCCTGTCCTTCCAGGGAGGCCTATGGGGACAGGTCTTGCTTCGATTAATACTAAAATGGAAGAAGTGTGTAGAACAGCTTGGTTCTAGCTTCTGGAAAAGCACTCTCCAGCTTCAGGAGGAAGCCCAAACCCCTGGCTTCCACCTTTCATGGCTCTTCCCTGCAATCCCACCACGCTGCTCAGGAAAACATGGGACACACCTGGACCTCAGGCGTCTTCTTACCGTGACTCCACCCCCTCAGGTGAGCGGCAGGGCTGTGACACGGGTGCTGGTGTTCCAGGAGCCTGTATTGACATTTGTGTGGTTTTTTTCACACGTGGTTTCCATGTGAAGTCAAGTCTGAGTGATGTGCTTAGTTCCTAATCGTTTCTCCATAGTGTAACAGAGAAGTGACGGGTGATGGAATACGCACCCCGAAACCTTCTGTTCCTCAACGTGTTTGACATGTCTAGTCCTGCAGTTTGTGGAAACTGATGTTCGCATAGGGCTCCCTCTGTGCTGCAGGAGGACTCTGCGAGCCAGCAGTGCGGGCCGGCCGGAAGGTGGCAGCAGAATCATAGCGCCACCATCACTAAAGCACCACTGGGATTTCCGTGGCATCTTTTCTAATGTTTGTCACTATGCATAAGTGAGTTTTTTTCTTTTTTTAGTATTACTTAAATCATTTTTGGTGCGTGCCTGTAATCCCAGCTACTCAGGAGGCCGAGGCAGGAGAATTGCCTGAACCCAGGAGGCGGAGGTTGCGGTGAGCCGAGATCGCGCCATTGCACTCCAGCCTGGGTAACAAGAGCGAAACTCCGTCTCAAAAAAAAAAAAAAAAAAAAAAAAATCATTTTTGGAACAATAGCCAGGATAAAAACATTTTATAACCTTTGTCTCCTACTCCTGAAAGCAATTTCTAGAATGCTCAGGGCGAAGGCTTCATGTTCCATTTCCACAGGCAAATACGTCTGTTCTTGAGTCTGGCTCCACAGGTTGGGTACGCAGCCAAGTCGCCCTGGGGGCCGCCCCCAGCACACCCTCTCAACTCTGTAGGAAGGAAAAATGCTCTCTCCAGTTTTGCCAATGAAAAGACTGAGGTGCCGAAGGAGGAAGTGACTTTGCCCCTGCCTGGTCCCACAGCCAGCTCTGGCAGAGCTAAACCCAGCAAAGGTGACCTGCCTAAGCTTACAACAGCCTGGTTCTAGCTTCTGGAAAAGCATTCTCAGCTTTAGGAGGAAGCCAAACCCCTGGCTCCATTTCTCTTCCACTTTTAATGGCTCCTCTCTGCAATCCCACCACACTGCTCAGGAAAACGGCTGGGACACACCTGGCTGCTGACCCCAGGGTCTGAAATAGGGTAATCGGGGTCATTCCTCTCATCCGCGGCTGTGCAGTCTGGGGAGATCAGTTTTCCTACAACAGATTTTTAGGCCCCAACAGCATCTGCGGGAAATGGACAGCAGGTGGCGCTGCCTCCTTGCAGAAAAACAGCCGAGAGCAAAAAATCCCTGGGGCGGGTCACAAGCTGCGCTGCAGGAAGGACCCTGGTGCTCGGCTGCCTCTGCCCTTCTTGCTGGCAGGGTCGCATGTCCCAGGCGGGGCCCGTTCAGTCTTTGGAGAAGGATTCTGTGACTGTGGCAGAAGAACACGGCTGTGCTCAGGAGGCCTAAGGGACTTGTCAGGGCCCCAGACTCTATGCCCCCAGAGCTGTGCCTGCCTCTCTCATTACTTCTTTCTCAACCAGCCAGATGGGCAAAGCTGGCGCCCATCCTCCCAGCCCGCTGCAACCCCTGAGCTCTGGCAGCAGCTGCCCCATGCACTCAGAGGAAGTGTCCTCTGGGCATTTTTGCCCCCGCTAGCTCTCAGCCAGTGGCCCCCACGTACCTCACCTCAGACACCGACATAGAGAAGGAAATGGATGGAGACATAAGACAGCAAATAAGAAAGGCCGAGAACAGCAGCCCATCAGAATCACCAAGAAAGGGCCAGTGCAGAGACCACCATGAAGACTTACATTTTAGCAAAGCGATAGTGGGGAGGATGAAATGTCAGATGTGAACGACGTTTAAAAGGAAGCAATAAAATCCACGTGTAGGCATGGTGGCCAATTTAGGGTAAACACATGGGCCCCTCTGGCACCCGCAGCAGACATTAGTAATGATCCCTGTGCCCCACTCTTGCTGGCTGATCCGCAGTGCCTTCCAGAACGTGTTAAGGCCCATCCTGCTGATATGGACAGGAGATGCGAAGCTTTCTGCCTTTTACCCAAGGAGCAAAGATGAGGGCTCCATTCCCTCCCCTCTTCCCGTCCTCCTGGGGATGGCTGGGCAGTATCCTCTTCCTCTCCCACAGGCCCTCAGGAAGCACCTGGCTTGCAGCTGACTCAGTTTCCAGAATTTTAATTATCACAGCCCCCTTCCCCCAGCTAAAATAACCAATTGAGGCTTGCTGAGCCCACTTCCCTCCATCCTGCTCCCTTTATAGATGTATAAAGTATATGATGTATTTATGTATACAATATTAAAGATATTTACATAGATACACACATATCATTTTCACATAATCCTCACAGTTACTTTTGAGAGGCCTGCTTCACAGCCAAGGTAACTGAACTGCAGAGAGGAGTCCGTGTGCCCACCGTGCCCCCGTGTGCAGGGAGAGAAGCGCAGACTGCCGCAGCAGCCGACCACAGGCTGAGCCAGCAATACCCCCATGCCTGCCTTCGCTGGGGATCGTCCCGTGCTTGCCACCTGAGGTAGGAATAGACAAAACCAGGGGTGTTTTCTAGAAAAGCAGGGCTCTGTGGAGGGGTGGGCGGCTTCCACCAGATCACACGGTGCACAGGGCAGAAGCGCGTTGGGGCCCAGGGCTGCTCCGTCAGAGGCCCCCCGGGAGTCCCTGTCTTGCCTGCCCTGAAGGCTTCAACTCAATATCCCTGAGACTGATTTTTAGGCCCCAACAGCATCTGCGCGAAGTGGACAGCAGGTGGCGCTGCCTCCTTGCAGAAAAACAGCGGAGCAAAAAACGCTTCAACTCGGATCCGCACTTGCGGCCAGCCCACCATGCGACAGCCCCACACAGGCCTTGTCCTGTTGCTGGAAATAGCCCCGTATTTGAGTGCATTTGTAGATGGAGAAATTGAGGCATAGAGTATTGGCAGCTTGTTTCCTGGTGCATTTCAGAGATGCAGGTTCTGGGAGCCCCTCTTCTGTCCCCCTCTCCCTGCCATCCACTGCCGCAGCAAGTTCCCTTGACTGTCAATTTCAGTGGTCATCGGTGTTTTTACCGGAGACTATCTGGGCACTTTTTCCAACAAGCAGAGACGTTCAGGGAACCACATTCACATTCCCATTAACATGGCAGGACTTTTTCCTGTGAACGGAACCTTTTATTTTTGATGTCCATAAATCGCAAAGGTCAGAATGGAGCTGATGTGTGACCGTGTGGTGTGGACATTTGGCACACTGGATGGTTTAGAAACAATGAGCCCAGGCCTTGAGTGCTGAATTGTGAGCAAATTAAACATCCCCGCCCACCTTGGAGGGCAAATTAGCTCACTTAAGCCTCAGAAGAGTCCCAGGAAGCGTGTACTACTGTTTCCACTTTCTAGATAGGAAAGGTGTGGCTCAGAGAGGCTCTGTGCCTCCCTAGGGTCTCACAGCAGAGTCGGCCATGGCGCCAAGCCCCTCCCTGCTGGGTGGGGGAAGGCTGTGCTCCTGAGAAACGCCGAGCGTTCATCTCTTGACCACAAGCAGGGCCTCAGGGGTAACGAAGCCACCACAGCTTGTCAGAACAGAGAGCTCATTTAATGGTCGAAGAGTGCCGTGCTGGAGCCAGGCACACCAGGGTTTGCACCATGTCCTGGCTGTGTGCCCTCTCTGTGCCTGGTTTCTTCACTGGAAGCTCTTCACAGATTATTCACTGATTTACCCTCACAGCAATGCTGTGGGAGGCCTGCTCTTACCATTATCCCCACTGTACAGATGGGGAAGCCGAGGCGAGCAGAAGAGAGACACCTGTGCAGGTGCACAAAGTTAAGAAGCGGTGGAGTCGGGACTCTAACCCAGGCCCTCCGACTCCAGTGCTCTGATCCACTAACTATATCCCTTATCTGCTCCTCCTGGAACCACGGGGTCTCTGAGGGCGCATGGAGACCTGTGGCCAACACAGCTGTCTCACTTCAAGAATGGGGTTGGGAATCAGTTTTACTTGTTTATATCAGTTTTCTAAAGTTTTATTCTTTTTTAAATTTGGAATAAGCCACATCATTTGTGTAGTTAGCAAAAGACTACAGTAACTGACCCCCTGACCAAAAAAAAAAAAAAAAAAAAAAAAGGCAGTTACCCATTAACAAAGGTCAAAGGGTCTGAAACAGGGTAATCAGGTTTATTCTTCGCATCCGCGGCTGCCTGGCCCGAGGAGATCAATTTTCCTGAGGAGACTAATTTTTAGGCCCCAACAGCATCTGCGCAGAGCGGACAGCAGGTGGCGCTGCCTCCTTGCAGAAAAACAGTCGAGCGCAAAAATCCCTGGGGCGGGTCACAAGCTACCCTGCAGGAAGGACCCTGGTGCCCTGGGCTTCCTCTTTTGTTTCCCAAGGGGGTCCTTGACCCTGAGCTCGCTCCCTGGGGTGGGCATCGCGTCGAGGGCCCCTGGGAAGTGAGCTGGTACAGCTGTCCTCCTGTCCCCATAGACCATGTTTGCTGTGGCCTCACCCATCCTCCCCTGACTGCCTCCCCTTGCTCTGCCCACTTTGCTGAGGGGGCAGCAGCTTATTTACGGTGATCAGCTTACATTAAGACTGCTTCACTTATTTAAGCCGCTCACAGAAATGCTTTGGGAGGCTTCTGCACCAGGACAGAGGTGGCGGAGATTGCAGCGAGGCAAGTATTCACTTATTTAAGCTTCATTGCTGTAAGGCTTATAAATCAGTGAATTTTTGCTCACCCAAGCTGGTGACCCTGCGAAGGATCACAGCAGAAAGCCAGGACCGGCCAGTGCTTCCTGCCTCACGGAAACGTCATGCACTGATTGATCTATGGCGTGTTTGGGGGGAAGTATCCAAACCAGAAATGTTTCTGTCCTCTTCCAGGGACGTTTGCAGACTCAGCACACTTCCCGTGGCCCAAACCCAGACCTGCTGGGGAACAGGGAGTCGGGGAACGCGGGCGGGGGGGGGTCCCTGCTTGCTTCCGGTGTGCTGGCGCCAGTTCCCATAAGACGCCTGCAGCGGCTGGTCACAGCACTACAGCACTTTGAAGACCCCTGTGTGTGGCACTGCTCTTCCCTAAGCTGCCAGGCCACGGGCATAGAACATTGTCCAAAATAAGCCAGAGAGGACGCCTGCACCTGCCCCAGTGACCCTGCCCGCTCTTCCTCTTGTCTGTCTCCAGCAAGTGTCCTGTGCTGTAGGATGGGAGAAAGACCGCCACAGGGACCCTGCAGACACTGCATCTGGCCAGCTTTCTGAGTCTGCTCCGGACATTTGTGGTCATCCTGGCCTTGGTGTCCTTGTCTCTTCATGGTGTCCACATGACTTCAGGTGTCCTGACGTTGGTAGCAGCCGGATGGTCCCACAGGACATGGCCTTGTGTATTCAGCTGCTGGGCATCGTATGGCTTGGGCATCTGCTCCTAAAGGGACCACACACTTTCCCACCTCAATGCCAGCCACTATGCAACCACCACATGCTCTCTGCCAGTGGGCTGGGGCAACGGGGCACTGGCTGGTCTGTCTGTAATGATAGGTGTATGTCACCATGTCCATCACGAACCTAGTCTAGTGGTGGACACAAAGCCAGGGCCCCGTGTGGAAGGCAGAGCTCCGCGAGGGTTCCCTCTGTCTGTCGTTTCATGCTGGTGATGTTTTATTTTATTTAAGAGTTTAATTGAGCAATGAACAATTTGGAATCGGACAGCCTTCCAGCCAGAGTTAGCTAGGAGACGCCTCACTCCCGCGATGTTTGATGCTTGTAGGCGTTCTTCTGCCCCTGTCCACCCTCAAAGCACATGAAGATACAGAATTGTCAAAGGCCCAGGTTTCGTCTCGGCCCCACAAGAAGTCAGCGTCCCTTCCTGGATGGATGTGACTCCCTCCCTTGCTGTCCCACCCTGCCGGCCACATGGCCCAGAACATGCCTCAGGGCCCAGACACCGGCAAAGGGCCTTTCTACTTAAGCAGAGTCCAGAACACTGAGGTATTGGTGCCCAGAAGTTTGCATAAGCAGAGTGTAGAGGTGGCCACGGTGCTGTGTGGCTGGCCTTACTCACCCTGAGCACCCACTTTCATCTGCAGTTTTTCTCTGCTGGTCTCAGGGGACCCCCTGAAGCAAAGGAAGCTTCCACGGCAGGCCCTGGCGGAACCTGTGAATCACAGTTGGAGCTCTGAGAGGGTAAGTCGTGGCTGGCTGCTAGGCCAGCTCCCCGCCCTGCCTGCAGGCGCCCTCCTAGCTCAGCTGGAAGGCAAGAGGGGGTCTGAGAGCGTGTGTTTGAAGCCCCCGACCTCCTGTGGTCCTGCCCATTGCTGCCCCTCCTCTGGAGGCTGGAAGCCAGCAGAGGCTAAATCATGGACCCCGCGTCAACTTTCCTTTTTCCACAAGGCCTTTTGGATGGAGGCAAACGGGTATCCAGGAGCTGTGTAGTGTGATGGTGAGGGAAACAGGCTTTAGGGTCAGAAAGTACTGGTCTGGGTCCAAATTCCATGTCCTACCAACCGTGTCTGGAGCAGACGCTGACCTCCCTGAGCTCAGTGTCTGCCTCCAAAAGTAACAAGGGCAAAGCTTGGCCGGGCGCGAGCGAGGGTGGTCTGGGGTAGACTGAGATCCCTGTGTGGGAAGAAGGCCTGCTCCGGCCCGGCGTGCATGTGGTGTGCCTGCAAATGTGGCCATGATGCCTGTTTGCCTGGCCTCCAAGTTCTCCCAGCCAGCTGCTGCAAAGACACGGGGGCCTGATCCGGCAGGCAGGCGAGAGGGGGCAGCAGAGGCCACTCATAGCAGCCTTGGCCAGTGTGAGAGAAGAGACCCAAACTAATGCTCACCAGTACCACCTGGCTACCTCAGAACCCCGTGGGCTCCTGGGTCTCCCCTCCAGAGATTCTAACCAGGAGCTGTCCGGGACCCCTCAAATCTGCAGTTTAAACAGACACCCCAAATATGTCTGATGAGGGTGATTCCTGGGCTGAACTCTGATAGTTACCATCAGAGGTGAAGCCACTGGGCTCAGGGGGCTTCTGACCTTCCTCTTCCCCATGGGGCCGTCCGCAGGACTCTCAGCAGGACTAGGAGGGGTCAGTGAGGTTGGGGGAGATTCTGGTGGCTGGTTTATGTTGGCGCCTCAAGCCCTAACCCACTGTGAAAATTCTCTCAGCTATGTGAGCCATCTTGCTTCTCCCTGGGAAGGGAGGGAAAGTCCGTGAAGATGGGAATTTAGCTGTCTCCACACTGGGATCAGAAATCCGTGAGCAGAGGGCTTTGTAAAATATGGATTTTTGCACCTCTTATGGTTTGCACACCCCTCACAAGCAGACACACACACCACCACCACTCCACACTGACCCCAAGAGATGTCCGGGAGAGAAAAGCTGGGTCCGACTGGCCACTCCTTTCTGGGTACCAAGGAACCAGGCCACCCCTTGACTCCTTAGAAGCATCTGCCTTCTTAACCCTGGCCCCCATAGGTCCACCAAGACTGTACTAGGAAAGATCAGGAAGCCGAGGCTCAGAGGCGACTTGGGTTGCTCAGGCTGGGGTGGCCGCAGAGCAGGAACCCTAGCTCCTCTTGCCACTGCCTTGAGCAAAAGCCGCCCGCTGGGGGGTGGCTGTGAGGCCTGAAGCCGCGCTGTTGTGGCTAGTAACCCCCTCCCGCCCCAAAGAGAAAAGAGAATAGAAAGTGCACACCTCGGTGGCCCAGGCGCCACCGCATCAGAAGCTCACACCCCAGGCGCCTTCCGGCCGGGCGACTGACGCTGCTCGCCAGGACAGGCCCTGGGGGTGAGCTCCAGGAGGCTAAATCCCGTTTGCCTGGGGCTGAGTTCGGTGGCCAGGCCCTGGCGCTTCTACTCCCTGGGGCTGCAACGGGAAAGCCGCTGAGGCTCGGGTGCGTCTAAGGCGTCGGCCCCGCGCGGGGAACCGAGGCAACCGCGAACGTGTAATCCACCCGCAGAAGCCTGCGGCGAGCGGCTCCTATCTCTGTCCTGGGACTTTATTACAGGGGGGATTTCACGTCAACAGGCATCTTGACTTCCCTGTTTCAGCGCAAAACGCTTAAAATATATGAAACAATTGTGAATTAATTCTACGTTATTCCAGGACAAAAACCCCTAAAACAATACGAGCTATTATGAATGAATTCTACGTGGGGCGCCTCTGCGCTAGTGCATCCTTAGGGGTCCTTTAGGCGCGCAGGGCGCATCATTTCGCACCAGACTCAGGAGCCCTTTGCTTTTTAAGCTTGTGACTTGCACATACTGGGCACGCTTTTGTGGCATCGCTCAGCGGTGGGAGCTTCACCCACGACCCCTGTGCGAGCCCAGCACTCAGTGGGCCCGGAGGAAGACGGCACAGCCGAGCGCAGTCTAGGCGCTGCAGCCGCGGCGGTGCGAAATCTCGGACTCGGGTGCAGAGGCAGTTTCGCCTGAGTTATCTGGCCCTTCCGGGCTTGCCTGGAGCCAGGATCTCCTTGCGGGAAGGCTGGACTTTCCCTCTCATTCCCAGGCCGCAAGTCAGGCCGGAAGACCGAGGCCGATCACTGTCCCCGGGCAATCTGGGCCAGTTTTCCTGCACAAGCCTTCTAGATCTCCATAAGCCTCCCGCCCCTCTAGACCTGGACATGGGTGCGCTGGGAGTCCTCCTCAAGCGAAGGCAAGGAGACGAACAGGAAACCGGGCTTTGCCGCCGCCCGGGACCCTAGTCCAGCGGCGCCAAAGCCACGCACAACCAGGCGCACGGGGGCCTCTGGCGCACCAGGGCGCAAAGTGAGTGGGTGCAGGGGCTGGAGACTCCGCAGAAGAAAACATGGGAGCGGGTAGTTGGGCTTCTCCAAATCAGCCCCACTTCCCCGGAGCCTCTGTCCTAACTGGGCCGCAGCCTTTGTGGGAGAGAGGAGGAGTCCCCAGCTCCTCTATGCTTCGAGGCAGACCGGACGCTAGAGCAGCGTTCCCGCGCTAGGAGGCCCGGGGAATCTTCTCCGCACTGGATTTCCCGGCTCTAGTGAGAGGCAGAGGGTGCAGAGAAGACCTCCTCCCCAGGAGGACCGCCTTCTCGGCTCGGAGCTCGGGGCCAGGGGCTTACGCCCAGCAGAGCCTGCTCTGACGCTTCGGCCCGCCGAAGACCCCAAGGGATGGAGTCGCAGGCCTTTTCCTGTTCCTTTTATCTCGATTTTATAGACAGCTGTTAGTTAGGGACATCAATTGCCCAGGTTAGTTTATTGATAATTTTGATGTAACAGAGCACCGGAGAAATTACCCCCACGTCCAGAATGTCAAGTCTGAGAAGAACCAGGTTCAGAGACTCACGACCCCACGATGCAAGACACTGCGGGGGGTCTGGAAGGGCCGCACCAACAATGCGACTTACTGTGTTTGTTCTCCTCGGAAGTCGGGAATTGGAATAGAAAGAGGGTGGTCAGTGGAAGGCACAAGCGTTAAATATTTTTCCCCCAGAGGGGACGAACTGTGACTTAGGAGATAAATGTTCCAGGGCTGGAAACATGCCTGTCACTTTGCCCACCAAAGGCCCTTTTGCCTCATTGAGATTTTACTCAATTTTCTATTGGGGAACACCAAGAACAAGGCACCAAAAATCCAAACCAAACAAGACAAAACCAACAATTACAAAAATACCCTTAAAGTTAATTGATGATTTATAACAGCTACAGTAAGAGAACGAGAAAGTCTGAAACCCAAAGTAAAACTCTCATTGGTCCTGTAGTGGCAAAAAAACATATATTATGTACATGGACACATATACGTATATGTACATATACTCATACACAGATCTATCGAATGTATGTGCACATATATGGCTTACTTGGTGTTCCCTAGGGGAAGGAGGACTACCGAGTTCTTTAAACGTTTGATTATTTCTTTAAAACAAGCAATGACATTTAGAGGGGCAGAGGGCTCTTCTTAAAAAACAGAAGCCAAGAAAAATAGTTCCTCTGATCCAGATTTTACTTCAATGTGGAATGAAAAGTGAAAAGAGGGGGATTCGCCAAAAAAGAAAAAAGTATTCAGAATCACCCAGATTGTAAATTTTTAAAAGCCTAGAGATCCAAAGCCTGTTTTATTTTCTTCTTTATTTGGGAGTCTGGAAGATATTCTGCAATCCCAATCCCAATAAAATACTCATGCGATTTTATTTCTAGTTGACACAATTTTAAAGGCCATGTACAAATGTTATACATTTTTATTTTTGTTTTTTTTTTAGGAAAAAATACACAAAAGGCAAAACATCCTCAAATGGTCCTTTTATACAGTGCAGAAGGAAATTTGAAATTTCAAATACGTGTCACAAATGCTGCACTCTAGCAGCGAAAATGCTAAAAAAAAAAAAAAAAAGGGTAGTCCTTCATATTATATATATATTTATATAAAACATATGGAAATTTGTTTTTACACAGATCTGTCTTTGTTTCAAATTTACAATGGATATCTAAAAAAAATTCTACACGGCAAATATTGCCAACGAAGTTACACCATTAATACTGATAAACGGAGGAGCCTATGCGGTGTTTCGATTATTAGGGAAAGAAAATAGAATAAATAAACAGGAGCCTTGCTATAGTTTTTAAAAGTGCCTTAACCTTTCTGCGTGCCCGCAATCCTGAATCCGCGCGGTCACCGGCCGTCCCAGTCCCTGCGTCGCGCTGTGTTCGGCTCGTTCTCGGACCAGAAAGTTTACAGTAGAGGTTAGGAGAGAGAAAAATACCCACTGGAAAAAGTGGAAATAAAATTCAAGACAAAACATAACAGAAGAGGCTGAAGCGAAGGAGGAAGAGGGAAATGGACGGGGACAGAGGCAGAGGCCTGGCGGCCGCTCGCTTCACGGCTCCTTCAATTTTCTGTTTAAAGACAAAGACGGACAGTGGCTTCCGAAATGCAACTTGTTCGCACAAAGATCCACCTGTGGTCCACGGAGGAGACTACGGAGGTGGGGAGGGAGATCCAGAGGGAGATCCATCCCCTCCTGCTCCCCGAAAAAGGCGGCTCTAAAGGGAGACTTGCACAGTCCAAGACATTCTTTCCAAAAAAAAAAAAAATTAAAAATAAAAAGATAAATACTCAACCAAAAAATAAAAGTATTTGATAATGATTGGTCTCACGTTTGCCTTTCTTCCAAAAATCTCCCCCGACTTCTGCCCTTGGCCAGGAAGGAGGGAGGACCTCAGCAGAATTTCCGTGTGGATGAGGAAGGCTTTCCCCGGCACAGCACCGTCTCAGCCGGGTTCAGCAGGATCAAAAACCTTTATTACCGACGCTGCAGTCCGATCAGACCCACCACTACCAATTCTTAACATTTCTGAGGGAGTGGGGAAGGAGATGCCGACCACAGCGCTGTGTCTTTGCCTTGGGGATTCCTTGCCAAAAATTCCGGTTGGGGAGGGGTCGAACCCTTTTCTTCTGCTGACGGTTATACCTCGAGAATAAAGCAGTTTCTTGTGCCGGTCCAGGGTCCCTGTGACCCGCCTGCCTGCACCAGGAGGGCCTGCGGCAGCAGCCTCACATCACACAGGGCTTGATGTCTTGGTAGGTGACCTGCTGGTGGTAGTAGGAGCCCCCGCCGGCAGAGTGCATGGAAGAGGACGCCATGGCGTTGAAAGAGAAGACAAACTCCTTTCGGTCACACATGCTGGGCGACTGGGAGTGATACCGCGGGATGCCTGCAAGGCGAGGTGACAGGAGGGGTTGGGGGAGCAGAAAAGCCAGAGTTCAGGCAGAGGAGCACAGCCATCTCCCCACCATGTTCCTGGAGTCCCAGCCTTCCCACCGTGCACCCCAGAAAATATCCCAGAACACTCGCCACGGCCTCCCTCCCGGCAGTGCCTGCCTGTTGTGTGCCTATCCAGCCTTGGACACCGTGCATGGGCCCAGGGCTTCCAGAAGCCACAGGGGAAGGGGTGAGGGAGGCCAAGCTCTGCCTGAAGACTCCAGGGAGGGCCCCTAACTCCCATGGCGGCCACCATCAAGGCAGCCACCTCCCGACCTGAGGCTTGGATGTCTGTGTGGAAGGAGAGGCCAGCGCCAGGCCAGCAGCAGGGGTGAGAAGAGGCTTCTCCAGAGAACAAGGCCTGGAGTGGGAGAGTTCCCCCGTAGAGAGGCCGCCCAAGTCCTCTAGGCCTGGCTCCTGCCTCCCGCGGCTGCTGACAGCTGACCCTGGACAGGCCCTGGTGAAATCACTCCAGCTCTCTGTAGAGCTGGGCCTGCAGGCTGTGCGGGCAGGGTGGGGGGCTGAGGCAGAATCAGGAGGCGAGGCTGCTGCATCTCCATTGGCAGATGCTTCTGCTTGTTGGGCCTGTTGGGGTGTCAGGGGTGTTGGGGGTGTGGGTACCTGAAAACTTGGATTCTAAGAAACAAGAAGTCCCCGTGGCCCGGCTTGCAGCTCTGACCCTCCTGGGCCTGGCCACGGCACTGCCCTGCCCCCGACACCACAAAATGCCTGTGGACTCAGCTGTGGCTCTGCCAGGCCTAGTCCCCTGAAAGGCTGGGGCTGAGCCTCTGAGCGCTGGCCGGACTGCTTCAGGCCTAACTCTTCCGCTCTGTCCAACCCCAAGCAGAGGCAGCTCTCTAGGCAGCCTGAGGGCCACCACCAGGGAGGGAGGGCCATCTGGCCAGGGCTAGGAGCCCTGGGTCCACACCAGGACCTTTCCAAGGTGTGAGGGGACTTAAGGGATGCAAAAGGACTTAGGGCACTGTGTCTGGGACTTCTTGCTAAGGACCGGCCTACCTGGTCAGGCTTGGGGTAGCCGGCAGCTGGAGTTGGAACAGAAAGAGAAACAGATTGTCCCAAACTAGGGTCAAGAGCGCTAGTCACTCTTCAAAGGGGGAAAGGTGGGGCCAAGAGGCATCCTGGGGAGCTGGTGCCTCCCCTCAGCCTTGGGGTAGAGGGGGTCGATCCTGGCTGGGTCTCGCTGCCGCTCAGATTCGACTTCCCGGGGACCAGGGCGCCCTCTGCTTCCCCACTCACCTTGCAGCTCGGCTGGGGCGTTGTGGCTGTTCTGGTGCAGATATGGCTGCTCCAGGGAGTGCGTGGAGAGGCTGCCGGACAAGGGGTTGGCCGCGGGGTTACAGGGGGACAGGGGCTGCTGCTTGATGTAAGAAGCGCCGCTGTTGAGCGCCGCAGAGGCGGAGGGCGGCCAGGCCGCTGCAGAGCCGGAGTAGACGGCGTGCGGCTCCATGACCCCGCCGGCGCCGGTGGGCAGCAGCGGGGAGGCGGGCACCGAGCTGTCGTGGTGCGAGTACTCGCCGGCCGCCGTGCCGCCGCAGCTGCCCATGTATGAGTGGCCGCCGTTGGAGGGCAGGTGGGGCACCGAGTGGCTGGGCAGGGCCATGCCGTCCACATTGCCGGGCAAGTGGCCGTTCATCATGCCCAGGCCGCCCTCCAGTGCCAGGCTGTTCGGCGGGCACGAGAGGCCGCCGGCTGAGCCCTGGAAGCCGTAGGTGTCCGGGAGGTGGTTGAAGCCGAGCCCGTTCATCATGCTGTACATGGGCTTGAGCGCCTGGCATTTCCTTCGGAAGCCGCGAGGCCGCCGGCGAAAGGAGCCCTCCTCGAACATGAACTCGCTGGCCGGGTCGATGGTCCAGTAGTGGCCCTTGCCGGGCCGCCCGAGGCCCTTGGGCAGCTTGATGAAGCACTCGTTGAGCGAGAGGTTGTGGCGCACGGAGTTCTTCCAGCCCTGGTAGGAGCCGCGGAAGAAGGGGAAGCGGCTCTGCAGGAACTGGTAGATCTCGCTGAGCGTCAGGCGCTTGGTCGGCGAGCTCTGGATGGCCATGACGATGAGCGCGATGTAGGAGTAGGGCGGCTTCTCCGGGCGCCGGATGCCGGCGTTCGTCTTCTTGGCCTTGGACGGGCCGGACGACGCGGGGTCCATGGCCGCGCCGCCTCCCCCGCCGCCACCGCCGCCGCCGCCGTGCGGTGGCTGCTGCTTCTCGGGCGCAGAAGACATCGGGTGGCTGCTGCCGCCGCCGCTGCTGCCGCCGCTGCTCTGCGCCGCGGACGGGCCGGGAGGAGGAGGAGGAGGAGGAGGAAGAGGGCGGGGGGGGGGGAGGAGGGCGAGGGGGAGGGGGCTGCGCGCGCGGGGCTGGCTGCACCTCTGCCGTCATCGGCGGCCACTTCTCCCGAGCGAGCCGCGGCGCGCCCGCCCCCCGCGCTCCCGCCCGCCCTCCCCGAGGAGCTGCTGGATCCTCCGGCGGTTGGCTCAGAGCCCCTCTCTCTTCAACTCCCGCCTCCCCCACCTCTCTCCTCCCTCTTTCCCTCTCGCCCTCCCACTAGGAAAGGAGCTGAGGCCGAGGGCAGCCCGGGCGGAGGCCTTAAGGAAGCTACCCGCGCCGGTATTTTTGTGGGGGAGGCACTGCCTCCAGGGCTTACGGCCGTGCGCCCCCGCCAGGAGCAACCCTGGGTCCCCAACGCCCGCAGCGCTCGGCTCCGAGATTCCGGATGAGACCGCCTTCACTGCAACTCCGCTCGGCAGCGTGTCGCCGGCCGGCGCGAGACCCTCCCGGAGTTCCCTCCCTCTCTGCCCACTCGGGCCCCCGCGTTGGTGGGCGCTTAAAGAGCCCCCACTCTCGCCGCCCCGCGGCCGCCAGCAGAATCTGCCCCGCCTCCACCAACCTGGCGAGCAAGTGTTAAGGCGCCCTCCTCCCGCGGTTCGGCCCCGGAGCGCGCTGGCCCCCGCCTTCCCAGCCCGGGCGGTGCAGAGAGAAACGCGCCCTGGGCCCGGGCCTTCCCCGACGCGCACAGCCCGGTGGCTAATCGCAGGCGCGGTGGCCGCCAGGTCGTGACCATCGCGAGCACAGCCAGCTCGACTCCGGGTACCCGCGGCCGGCCGGCGTAAGTTCCCGCGAGGGACCGCCTACCCAGTCTCCCCGCCCCGGGAAGGACTGCGCCGCGCCCGGGATTTTTCGGACTCGCCCAGCGGCGCGCGAGCGGGCGGGCAGCCGCCGGGGCAGAGCACAGGCGGAAAACGAAAGCGCTGGACGAGTCGCGACCGCTCTATCTTGGGCGCCGCGGGCCTGATGGGGGCGAGTGAGAACCCGCTGGCCCAGTGGCGACACAAACCTCACAGGCTCCGGAACAAGCGGCGTGCTCAGTCACTCACCCGTACGCGCACACACTCGTGCTCTTGTGTACACATTAGCACACACGTATATATCTTGATGCACATGCAAACCCAGTAAATTACGCAAACAGATGTGCAAACACATGCGTGTGTGCACACTCAAGTGCAAAGGGCGCGCAGGCATGTGCGCATCCATTAATGCGCTCGCTGACACAGAATAGGCCCACAGGAGCTTAGGTTCGCAGTCATTCCCACTCACGCGTACACACGCCACACTCGTATCTGAATTCACTGGTAGTTCGTTGGCTTCCCCCACCCCCAACACACAGTGAAAACCCGCCTATTTGGCCCTGCGGGCCCCATTTTCAAAGCGCAGGTTCCGATTTCCCGAGAGATGGCAAAGGCCCTGGCAGGAAGTTTACAGGGTTTAACGTAAACAAGTTCTAGGGGATTCTTTAATAATAATAATAGAGAATTCCGCGTGCGCTGGGCGGGAGGGGGGAGTTGGCCTAATGCCCCTGTGGGCTCGGCCTGCCGCCGCCGCGGGGGCCTCTGACACTGCGCACCAGGCCAGGTTCTTGAGAGCAGACAGCGCGGGCGGGGAGCGCGGGCCAGGGCGGCCCTAGCGCGCCTGGCTGCCAGCCCTCAGGGTGCTCCCACGGAGGCCTGCCCTTGCTACCCCTAAGCGCTGGGGTGCGAGCTGGGGGCGGTGGAGCCAGGAAAGGTGGTGCGGAGAGCCGAGCGCAGGACCGCGCCGGAGGCACCTCTCAACGCGGCGCGCACAGACCCAGGTGAGTGCTGCTCTCGCAACGACAGCTGAGCGCAAGGCCCGGCCTCTCCCTCCAGGATCCCGTGTTGGGAAGAGTGGGGCGAGGGGTGTTTTCGCGGGTCACTGCGAGGAGCCTGGAGGCCCAGCCCCGGCGCGAGCTGTGGCAAGAGGCGTGTGCCGGGCTCGCAGCACTGTCCGCAGCGCGTTCAAAGCCCACCCGCCTCTTGGGTTTCTCCGACTCCCTGTCCCCCGCTAACTATCCCCCACCCCACCTTCCTTGCTCGGACGCCTTCATTTTTCGGCAGGAGACGGCTTGTCGCCTTCAGGGCGCCTGGCACGTCCGTACGAGGAGCTGGGGGGCTCGCCAGCGCAGCCTGCCCGACTGTGGCTTTCTCCTCCCCGGCAGCCGCGCTCGCGGGAGAAGAGAGTCGCCTTCCCCGCGCTGCCCTTCTGCGGGCCTCTCTGGGTTTCCGCGCGCAGACAGCCTGGCCCGCCTAGGGAAAGAGTGAGTGTGGGACGTGACCCGTGGTGTGTGATTGTGCATTAATGCAGGTAAACGCTCACTGGCAGACCCACTTCTACTTCACACAACCAGCTCAGCCACCGCACACGCAGACACGCTCGCACCGCCCACAGCCTCGAACACCCTTCCCAGCGACCCTCACACAGCTCGGTGCCCCAACCCTCTGACAACACACAGGCCTGCCCACCGGGGAAGGCACACCTTGGTTTAAGTGCACACCTCATGCACGCCTACATGTTTTGCACTGCGCGTTCGCCCACGCATAGCCAGGCGCCTGCACACACAATCATAGGTACCACCGCCCCACACGTCCGCACGCGTCCACGCACACAGGTCCACGCACACACGCATTCTCACATTCCCTTCTCTCCACTTTTTTTTTTTTTTTTTTTTTTTTTAAAGCAAATGGCAGTTGCAGATGGGGAGACCCTGGCCTCCAGAGGAAAGTTCTGTTCCCAGGAAGGGGTGGCTACTGCCGACTGCCAGAGCACATCTGGCCTTTAGCAGAGAAGTGAGCAGGGGAGGCTGCCCAGCTCTTAAGCCAGCTAGGGGTGCAGGGCGCACCCTGCGGCTGGGCTCTCTGAAAGTGGAAATCTCTCCCTTCCGCTCGCCCCTCCCCCACTCATGGGGTGCCATCAAAGTGAGGGGGTCTCCAGAGCATGAAGTTGGGGAGCCCTTTCCCAGCAGCTTTCTTCACTCTTAGGCCCTCTTCGGTTGGGAAAGCCAGGCAGCAGGTCCCATCTTTGGCTAATCCGGAGATCCATTTTTCCTCTTTTTCCACCCTCCTTTCTGCCACCCCCCTTTCACCAGCTCTGACAGCAAACCAAACCTCGCAGAACAGCAAGTCCTGAAGCCCAGGGAAAGAGCAGGCCCAGTAGCCCGGGGAGTCTTGGCAATGCCAAAAGTGGAGGCTCTCCCCAACTGCTACTCTCTACTGCGAGTGTGTGTAGAAGTGGGGGCATGAGAGGAGGGGAATGAGCTCCCAGCTCTGTAATTTGGAGGGAACCCCCTGAATTCTGGGGAAAATCACAGCTATAGCAAGAAGGGCTTTCCTTCATACCCAGAGGCTGCATTCTCAGCTCTTAAAATGTCCCTGAGAGGTCTCTCTTAATCCCTTAATCCTACATTTTTAGGGTGGGGAAATGGAGGCCCAGCATGGACGTGGCTTGCATCAGCCAGCGCTGAGAGGTGAACATCTCTCCATCTCTCCTCTCTACCCGCAAGGACAAAATACCCTGGCATTTCTCCCAGGTGCTCTGTATAGGCTGGGAGTAGATAGAGTGGGGCTTAGGAATGCCTCTGCGGTTACCACACCACACAGCCCAGGCTTCCCAGGTGCAGGGGGCCAGAGAGGCCCATTGGAGAACGGATGGTGATAAAATAGCAACGACAAGTACAAATACTGTGATCATAACAGGGTCATCTCCTGCGGCCCAGGCACCAGGCTCTGCTCCTCACTTCATGAACTGCCCTTGTCTGCTCCTAAGCTTTCTCTTGGCTGTCAATCCTTTGAAAACTAGTCCCACCTGACCCCACCCCCAGAAGGCACGTATCTGTGACATTCATAGAATGATTTTGAAGTTTTCACCAAATGCCTGGAGCCCATCTGTGAACCTGTGACGCACTAACCATGAACACAGGACCCTGATTAAATGTCCCAAAGAGACTTGTTTAATATTCACCGGTGCCCCTACCAAGTGAGTATAATTTCCCTCCCCATTCACAGATGGAGCTGGGCGAGGTCACTCCAGGTCCTAGGTCACCCTGCAGAGCCAGTATTCAAACCTGGCCTGATGGCAGAACCAGGGCGTTAGGTGTCCTGACCATCGGGTGAAGCCCTGCGGCGCTCACGGCAGAGGGGCCCCTCTACCGGGAACCACAAAGGCAGGGGTATTTGAACTGTCCCCACGACACAGGGATGACGCAAAGCTCTCTGTGCCTTTGTTTCTTTATCTGAAAAATGGAACTAATGATGGTTCCTATTTCTTAGGGTCGTAGAGAGGGTTGGACAAGCCCAAGCAGGGAAAGTTTAGGTTGTTAAAACAGAAGCAAACACCCCAGGGGCTCAGCTCCAGGGACGGAGGAGAAAATGCAGAAGGGACAGAGATCGCGGGCAGCGTTTTGCTCTTGGATTAAAATCCACGAAGATCGGCCCCCTCCCACCCCAAACCAAATCTGCGCCCCAGCTCCGGCCCCAGGAATCCTGAAATTGGCGGAGCGGGGTGGGGGTGGGGGTGTAAAAACAGGCGCGTCTGCGAGGTCTCCCACTCCCCAGGCCCAAGGTATTTTTACTGGCTAATTGCTTAAGTGAAGCCGCCGGGGCCGCGAGCGCGCCGTAACCCGAGCGGGGAACCAGATCCCGCTCCCGAGGAGCCTGGGCCGGCCGCGCGGGCGGGGCTGGGGGCCGCCGAGACCACCCACCGCGAGGGCAGCCGCCCCGCTGGCCGCCGCCGCTCCCGCTCGGCAGTGACGCTGGGCCCGCGCCCCGCTGGCCCCTGCTCCCTTCAACTCCCTTCGAGGCGAGGTTCAAACGATGCCTCAAGGTAGGGCGGCCAGCCTGACCCGACCCGGGCGCTGAGCGGGAGGGAAGCGGCCTGTCCTGGGGGCTTCGGAAAGGAGGGAAGGAGGATCCGGCAAGGGTAAAGGAAACTTCGAGCCCAGCGGAGGGGCGCGGGAGGGATATTTGTGTGTGAAAATGCAGCCCTGGGGGCTAGGGGACTGTGGGGAAATATCAGGTCCGGCGGGTGGATTTTAAGATGATCTGTGTCCGGGTACCTGAGCGACTTCTTGCACACTCTAGATGTGCACACGCCATGCTCCTGGCCGGTCCTGTAGGCAGAAGAGTGTGAGGTGGGCATCCAGTGCGAGCGGCTGGGCACACAGGGCAGCGAGAAGTGTGCACATACGTCCGTCTCCGCGCGGGACGTTCCGGGAGGATGTCAGTACCATGTGGTGGTTTCACGTGTAATGAACATTCTAAGATGTGAGCAATATAACTTGTTATGGAAGCCAAATATCTGAGTACAAAATGAGGCACTTTCCACAGAATATGAGGAAATGTGTGCACAGCATAATAGTATTACATACACAGACTCCTTCAGATGTGTGCAGGATAGCACGCTACACGCACATGTTACATGTTACTCTGGGGGGTGTGGACCACATAACTCATTCCAGACACAGAATATGGTAGGTTCTGTGGGCACAGAACCTAGGGTGTACGTAGACTGCGCGTGTCCTGCAATGGGTTGTATGCATGGTGCATTTAAAAATGTATACAGTGCAGTGCCTGAGGGAACAGCACTCCACGGGAGATCCGTGGATGCCAAACGAATTCTGGCTACAGCAAATTGCAAGGACGGGGTCCATGTGGTGACCAGTACTGTCCCCACCCAAGCACCGGGCCATGTTTGTACAGGGGTGCATGGCTGTGTGAAGGGAAGACTGTCCCAAGGTTACCATGCCGCCTGACACGCGGCTGTCGTAGTAAGAACACAGTAATGCAGTGACTGCACAGCAAATGTTTTAGGAGGCTGCCTGTGTGCCCTGGCTAGGAGCCTCCAGGTCATCACCAGCTCACAAAATCCCACCACAGTGCTGTAAGGAAGATTCTCTCTTCGATCTCAGGTTCCAGGGAAGCAAAATGACACTCCTACTTTATTTTTGTAGCCATCAAGTGACATTTACCTGCTTTGTGGCTCTGGGAGGGAAGTGTTGGCGGCGCCTGGTGTGGTGTGGAGATGCTGGGAAGGGGTGTGTTGGGTTCCCAGTGGGCCTGTGGGAGGCTGTGTGCTCAGGACATGGAGCCTCCTATCTGCAGTGGGCAGAGGGAAGACGCAGAGGCCCGAGAAATGTACAGAAATGGCAGCAGAAGAGGCCTGGAATCCTGGGGTCCCCCATGCCTGAAAGCTCCTGGCTTGAGCCACACATTTTGGGGTGCTGTCTTCACTTGTACCTGCTGCTGCCTGATCAAAGTCAAACCAAGGTAGTCAGTCAGTAGCAAGTAGCAAGCCAGGCTCCGGGCTCCTCCCCAGACTCTTCATGGGGGTACCCCAAGGTGAGGAGGAGAGAAAGGCAGCACCCCCTGGCCTGCCCAGCCCTGCCACACCCTCTTAGCACAGATGGGGCTGGGAACCCACCTGTGGGGACCATCAGGGTCAAGTCTGGGAGCAGCTGTGACGAGGGTGATCCCTGGCCCCAGCCTCTGGCAGTGAATCCTCTCAGCTGTACAGTACAGAGAGGTTCATAGTTTCGTTAAGAAAAAAAAAAAAACAATAAAAAATAAAAAGAAAAAAAGTGCTTGTGCTGCGGCTGGAGCTTGCCCCCTTCCACCGGCCCCTTTACCCAAAAGCACGCATTTTCCATGACGTTCTTCAATGAAATATTTGACAACGAGGCAGCTCAGGAATCTCCGGCCCTCTTCCCGGTGGGCTTTCAGGAGATTTCTTGCAGCCGCAGTACATGTGGCTCTCAGAAACAGAAAGTGCCTGAGACAGTGAGCTTCCTGGCACTCCCTTGCGGGATGCCTGGCCCATCTGCAGCTGTCTTCCCACAGGGGCAGTGCCCAAAGCATCCAGATAGATTTTTAATCTCTGCTGCCTGGACAGTTGTGCTTGGAAAGATGGCGAGGATACTTTCCTTACAGCATGAATGTGTGTATATGGGGCGTGTAAGTTGAGGGGGGGTGTTGAAGGGGCTCCCAGAATTTGTTTCTGAGTGAAGAGTCCACATTGAAGGAGATTGATGATAAAAGGAGGCAGCAGAGAGAGAAAGGGAGTGGGCCTGTGACTCAGTGGCTCTCTGTGGAATTATAAGTCCCCCTGAGACAGGGCAGGAGCGAGGCAACAAAGAGAAGACAGATTGGAATGTGACTGATTTCCAAAAGACAAGCCAGAAGGAAAATGTCGATTAAATTTCAGTGGGCAGGTGTGGTGTAGTTTCAGAGATGCAAGAGGGAGGTGCGACAGGCATGCATGGTCACCCCACAGCGGGGAGGGAACCCGAAGCTGGAAAGATCCCTGGAAATGGGGATCACGGAAATAGAGGTGAAAGGGGAATGCGCTCAGGTTTGTTTCTTAACCAAAGGCAACAATTTGCTCCCAGAAACCTGCCAATGCGGACACTCAACATGTGCCCATCGGTCTCCATTTACAGCTTGTAATGCTCTGTCTTTTCCCATTTAGAGGACGTTGAAATGATGAAATCAAGTTTTCGTTTTGCTTTATTTTGTTTTAAGGGAGAAAACAAAATCCACTCAGCCAAGCAGTGCCAGCCTTGGGAAGGGAGGAAGGGGCTTCACCAGTTCAAAGATGCTGCCCCCAGTCCAGGGTTCCCTGAGAAAATGGAGGTGCCTCCGTCTTCCCACACCCTCCTCCAAGGCTAGTTTGGGTCCTTTTTGTCCCAGCCGGGTTGTAGTTCAGCCGCTCCAGGGACCCCTTGAAGGATTTACACTTGTGCGTGTGCAGACATGCACAGACCCGCCGGCCTGTTTTGTTTGTTTGTTTTGCAAAATCGATTGGAGAGCCAGCTCCTGTGTGCCTGGCGTGGGCAAAGTTGACACAGCTCCTGGGAAGTCAGTAAAGAAGAAAAGTTCAGAATGGAGCCAGGTGGGGTGTATGCAGAACAGAGGCACAGGGAGGCAGAGGGAGCCCCGCCCACCCCAGAGAGAGCCCGAGAATGTTCCCTCATCAGAATTCAGAGACATCTAGAGGCCCAGGGATGGGGGCGAGGCCCCAAGAGACATATGCACAGATTGTGGGAGAATCAGGGACTCAGCACAGTGAGGGAGGCATGGATGGAGGGCAAAGATCTGCAGCGACAGCAACACACACACACGCACAGGCACATGTACAAACATGCATACAACACAGAGAGCACACAAATACACACATAAACACACACAGAACACACACAGAGAACACACAAATACACAGGCATACACAGAACACACTGAAAACACACAAATACACACACAGGCGCACACAGAACACACAAATACCCAGGCATGCACAGAGAATGCACAGATACACAGGCATGTACAGAACACACACATGCACACACAGAGAACACACACATACACAGAACACATTCACATGGATGGATTTCCTTGGTTGGCTGCAGGGCAGTCCCTGAGGAAGAAGTGGGGTTTGGGGTGACCGGAGCCTCACTCCAGAGGGCTTCAGCCTTGGCTCAGAGTTTAAAACCTTGCTTATGCAGGAGAGGCCCCCAGGGGTGGAAAAGGGTTCAGTCCTGCCGCCTGGCACTAGATCTGAGCCCCTGGCAAATGCTTTAACCTCTCGGTGCCTCAGTCTCCTCATCTTACAGTGGGGATAATGTCAGTCCCCGTCCACAGAGCTGATGTGAGGACCAGGGAAGGAACACCCCAAGTGTGTCATGCAGGGTCTGGCAGGGGTCGGGGGTTGGGTACCGTAAACTGAAAGCATGGCAAAATTGTTAAACAAACAAATATAACCATAGTGATTGGGAGCGTGGGCCCCGCCTGGTTAAGACTCCATCCACTCCGCTGCTGTGTGATGTGGGCCGGTGGCTTTACTTCTCTGCGCTTGGTTTTCCTCATCTGCAAAACAAGGACAATGACAGCACCTCCTCTCTGGGTGGCTGAGCTGATGAAATTCGTTATAAATTGTTAGCTGTGGTCGTCATTGTTGGGGGCACAGAGCCCCTTCAAGCCTGGCAGTTTAGGGTCAGGGCCTGGAGTGAGCGTAAGTGGGGAGTTTAAGCTCTTGCGTGCTGGGGGATGAGTGCCTTCTCCTCTGGGTTCTGGGAGGAGCTAGGGGTCAGCAACTGGTCTCCTTGAGCCCTTTGAGAACTCAGAACGACTTCTTAACACCAAGAAGATGTCACAGTCTCAGATGTAGCCCCCATGCCCTCCTGGCTGGGCTTGGTCCTCATTCACCCTCTGCAGTCAACAGAGCCCCTCATCAAGGCACCCCCCGACCCCCCGCCGACCGCATTGCACTGGCTGCCCCAGAGCTGGGTCAGAATCCCACCTGGCTGCCCCATCTGCTGTGTGGCCCCTGGCCAGCTTCTTGACCTCTCTGAGCCCCCTTTCTCTTTTGCAGGATGGCAAGAATAACAGTTCACCGTCACAACAGTCCACCCCACAACACCTAATAACAAAATAACAGTCCACCCCACAACACCTAATAACAAAATAACAGCTTCTAGGCTGCAGTCTTGCCTGGAACCACCACCCCCGAAATTGGGAGAAATCTGAGGCCTTGTGGGGAGGCCCTACCAACTCCCACCACCATTTCCTGGCCTTCACTCCCCTATAGTCCAGTTTCTGAGAAATGACCTTGATGGTGAGGGGTGGGGGTTCCATCCTGAACATCCCCTGGACATCTGCATTCTCTGTTGCTGTTTTGCTGTGGGGTTGGAGGAGGCGCTCATTCACCCCTTGACTGCCCCTCCTGGGTGTTCATGGAGAGTCTTTACTGAAGGCTCTTTTCAAGTCATAGAATTGGAGCAGGAGGACTTTGAGCAAAGCGGGGCCCTTGGAGCAGCTCAAATTTAGCTCCTTGGAGGTCAGAGGGGCCCCTGTTCCCCACTCTGCAAAGCAGACCTGGAAGGGGGATTCCTTGGAGTAGGGGCCCTGACTGGCCCAGGCAGTATCTCTACCTGGGGGGTCATAGCGACTGCTCCACTGCTCTGCAGCCTAAGGCTAGGAGCGCTCTGGCAATGTGAATAACACACGCGTGGTCCCCTTCTTAACGATGGTTATTTTTGCCTCTCAGTGCTCACTTTGTTAACGGCAGCAGCTTTCTACCCTCTAGAATTTAAAAATCAAATGGAGGCAAACGCACAAAGTAGCCACTCAATTTTTCTAGCTCTTTTATTTTGAAATGTATTTTCTTAATGTTTGAAATACACCAAATCTTTAAACGATTTGATCACACACAGATTCTAGCGCCTCTTCGTTTTTAAAGGTAATTTCTGTGGCTCACTTGGTTTTCATATATGCACTTTATTTCTCTACCCCAGTGCCGGTTTATTCTCATCCTGAGGTTTTTTCTTAATAGTTAGCAATTAATTACCTGCAAAAATTCTATCCTTGACATGGGTAGATGCCTAAGGCCCCCTATTTTTAAAAGCATAAACCTCAAAATATTTTAAATAGTTTGTTATATACCCAAGGTCAACATTGATCCTTTTATCTGGCTTCTCCTCCCACCTCCCTTAGCGTTTAAAAACCACTTGGCTGGCACTGTCAACTGCAGGCAAAGCTTTCTCTCCGCGGGGTCATTGTTTTTCCCCCAAAATTGAGCTGAGATCCATTTAATGCACCATGAAAACGAACTTAATTAGGAATCAAATTCACTCTTTTGAGAGACCAGCGGTAAGCGGCCAACACTCCCTCCTCCGCCGCCCCGGCGTTTCTCTGTGTTTTTTGCAAAGCCGCCTCCGCTGGAGAACGTGGCTCCCGGGCAGCCGCCCCTCCACTGCCGCCCACCTGCCCCTGACTTCTCTCTCTCTCTCCTTTTTAAGCAGCCGAGGCGCACTCTAGTTTTGCAAGTCTGACATTCTTTACGCTGCCTTGACGAAAAAAAATTGTCCAGGGCTGGCGTTCGGCCGAGGCGGTGCATCTGACGTCCGGAACAAGCAGCGCGAGGACCTTTCGGCATGGACCTGGGACCCCCGCGGGATCCGGGGACGCCACCCCTTGGGGTTGGCGTGGGGAACTGGCTGCGAGGCGGCTCGGCGGCGGTGGGAGGTGCCAGGCAGACCAGGCTGCTGCTGCAGTTCTCGCTCTGCGACCAAGCGCTCCTTTCCACTGCGATTTGGGCTAAGGATGGGTCCTGCCCGCGTGAAAGCCGTGTTTATTTTACCTTCACCAGCCCAGGGGAGGGGTGCGTGCCTGAGCACCCAGGGTCCAGGGGCGCCGGAGCTGCAAATCCGAAAACTTCTCAGGCTGGGGAAGGGTCTTAGGGCCCCCTCCTACCACGCCTTGTTTGCACTCGCTTCGCCTTGCCTCTGTCAAGGGCGGATTGAGCCTGTTCTCAGGCTGGGGAGACTCGGGGTGCCGGGATAAACGTGGGGCCGGCCCCCTTGGGGAGGCACCTTCTGGAAACCAAGGCCCCCGAGCGTCTCCCGCCGGGACTGCCCCTTGGGCGATGGTGAAACTACCCAGGTCCCAGGTATCAGGATCAGACTCTCATCCCAGCCCCTGCTCGCCCCAGCCAGTAGGGGTGAGGGTTGAGGGTAGGAGACCTCGGTGTTATTCTGCGGATGCAACTTAGATTGCCACTAGAGGGTGACGCCTGGGTCGGAATCCGAGGTTCACGAATCTGGGGTGCCTTGAACTTGCTTCTCCCCAGAAAACCCAAGAAATGCACTTTACAGTGCGAGATTGGCTGGGACGTGTCTGCAGGGGCAACGGGAAATAGCAAATACTACGGATTATTTGCTAAGGGAGGAAAAGCAGATCGAAGGTCCATTGCACATCACTACTAAGATTCAGGGCCTGAATCATCCAGGAAACCGGCTTTGTACTCCATCTGCCTATGCCAGTGTAGACAGAGTCTGAGGCCAGCGCCAGCTGATTTTCCATTGCAGTCCCCGAAACCCTCCCAATATTTAAATTTTGGGCGAGTGCAGGCCGAAATTGGGGGTACAGGCGGTGCGGGGGTTTGGGGGACGAGCAGATGTGAGACTCCCGGGTTACTGTAGTAAGCTCTGTTTGGGGCGGGGTGCACCCGCGGAGACCCTGTGCCGCAGGAGGGACGCGTGCACAGGCGCGTGGGGGTGGGGTGGTGCTGAACCGGGAAATGCAGACCCCTGAGAACCGCCAGATGGTCGCTGTACCCACTTAACCCGGCGGCAGAGACCCCTCCCCATGATTGCTCTTCCTCCACCGAAAGCCCACCCCAGCAAGCGTGGGCCTCCAACCCCAGGCCGGAGGTTCCAGGCAGCGTGTCACCTCCCGCCCCCTTCCCCCGTCTCCGCCTCGCGTCCGGCTTAACGAAGACCGCTCCGGTTCCAACTCAATTAGCTCGCTGCAGAGGCCGCCGCCGGCGTCGATCTCCTCCAGCAATTAGTGCCGCGCCGGCTGTGGCCCGGGCCGGGGGCGGGGGCGGGCAGGTAAAGACCGAACCAATTTGCCTAGAGGATTTATCAACAAGTGGCTTAACTAGGAATTTGCGTTGACAACTCAGCACCTCCGTCGGGGCTCCGGCGGCGGAGGGCCGAGGTGACAGGCTGAATGGAGCGGGGGTGGGGGGATGGGGGCGTCCTGGGGAATGGGAAGCCCGAGGCTTCAAAGCAAACCCGAAGCCACCTCGGCCAAGCCCCTTGCGCGGCGTGGACTGAGTGGACCCGAGCACCCGGGGCGCCGTCGGGACTCGGGGCCCGGCAGGCGGGCGAGCACGGGCCGGTGGGCGCTGGACTGTCTTTCCCGACGAAGTAGGTGGCCATGTATATTTTTGTTCAAGTGGTGTTTATGTTAATGAAAAAAGGATGGAATTACAAACAGGCAGCCGATCGCGCCGCGGCCGCCGGAGACTCGCCGCGCTCTGGTCCCAGGCCCAATCAAAGGGCGCGCGCTCTCGGCCTCTCGCTCTGGGACCTCCAGCAGAAACCTTCTCCCCCCTCCTCTAACTGGGTGAAATTGTCCTGTCCTCTCCCACAACTTTCACCAAATCGAGAACTCTGTTTGCAATCAGCCCCCTCACCTCGCTCCCCTCACCAACCCTCGGTAGCGCAATCAGGTTTGTGGATAAGAAAAACCGTAATTGAAGTCCCGCAGCTCCTTTTTTTTTAAAGGAGCATTCAGATAACGCTTCCGGGAACCTCGGTTGCGGCTAGAACACAGTCTCCCCTCTCCCCTTCACCTCCCTGCTCATTTTCATTTTCACTTTTTTTCTTTCTTTTGAATAATATAATCAGCCCGGATTTTGACATTATTTCCTGGCCAGCTGCCCTTTCCCCACTCCACCGGGGAAAGCAATTAGATTTTTTAAAGCCCCATCCAGCCCTTCCATCCCCAGAGAACATTTTTCCTCTCCCCCTTTTCCGGAACCCACTGCAGTCTTTTCCTCCGTTGATAGGAAAGGACCCTCCTCCTTTGCTTTGGTTAGAGGAGAACCGCCAACAGGGGAGACAGCCCGACCTGCAGCCACGGGAGAGAGTCCGACCCACGCGGCTGGGTGACTTGGGCGGTGGCTGTGGCCCTGGGACAGGGTCGTTGTTACCTGGGCCAGGACAGCTGGGCTGATGCGGGCACCGCCCTTCTGCCACCCCAGCCCCGCGCTTCCAGGTCGGGTCTGCTTCCCAGACACCGCAGAGCTGCGCCTCCACAGACAAGGTGAACAGGAGACTCAGCGGGTGTCTGGTCCAGGGGAACTTTCAGGGCTGTGTCTGCTATTTTCCTAGATGACCTTTGCCTGGGGAGACTTAGGTTATCCGCTCTATTTTCCCTCGTGGTCGTCTTAGTCTGCTTGTATCGATGCTGCTTCCTCCCTTTCTGGCTAATTCTGCCCGGGTGTGGGTTACTGGACCTGGGCCGCCTGCAGAAGGAAGGTAGGGCCCGGAGAACACCTGGCCTGGGGTTTCCTGGGGAAAACTGGACCTCCCGGCAACTCTGGGGCGCCATATCCCATGTCCTGTTCTGAATCTCTGCTTTCCCTGTTACTACAAAGGAGACCGACACCGCTTCAAAAACACTTTGAAGGCGGTGCTCACCAGCCTGGTAATCGGATTAGCACCCCAGCGGTAAAGAGGCCAGTCCATCCCAGGAAACAAAACTCACAAGGAAGAGGAGACGTCGAGGAATTTGTGTTCACAAACGCACGATGGAGATAGTTACTAGCCGAAACTAAAGTCCTGCCTGTAAACTTTCTCCCCACTGGAAGGAGAGTTGTGCTGAGGGTGGTTCCTTCCAACTCCTCCGAGGCTGACAAAGCGGCACTGCTCACAGCGTATGGAGTGAGTTACATGGGCGTTTCTTTGAGGACTTTCTCCCACTTTCTCCTGTCTGCCACCTCAGAGGAGACCAGCAGACCCCTTGATTGGGGACCGGGAGCTTGCTGCCCCCAGTCAAGGGTCAGCCTGGGGGCTGCTTCCAGGGCCTTGGGTAACAGAGTGGGTCAAGCAGGGGGAGGGCGAAGGACTGTGTTTTTAACTCCCGATCAAAGGATATTGAAGTGGAAGGTGCAAACCTAGGTGTGTAGGTGCATTTTTCGGAATAGCAGTATCATAGTTTCCATCAGATACAGCAAATCCCTAACACATCTCCCTCCCAAATGAGAACGACCCAGACAGAATGAAGTGCACCTAAGTCACAGTTATCGGGCACACCGTTCTTTCAGCGAGCTATGATTTGGCAAACCCGTGCGTACCGCTGACACTCCCTTGACGTGTTGTGTAGCCTTGACATTGAGCAGCCCCGAGAAAAATCTGAGAAGAGACAGGGGTGGGTGCGCTAACCGCCGGCGCAGCCCTAGGCCTGAATGTGCCCTCTCTCCTCCCGGTGGCGGAGGCTACAGGCTCCGGCTGGCCCATGTTTTCCGTAGGGAAGCGCTGGAGTTGCAGAGCCCGGGGTGGGAGGCCCGGTGCAATTGCTCCGCGGAGCACCTCCAGCTGGGCCAGCTGCCATGCTCAGCTGTGAGCGGTAATTTGTCCGCCAGCGCGGGTTTCATTCTCTGAAGAACCTTCAGCAGGTGTCAGGGCTGGTCCTCATTCCTGCTCCCTCTGGGCCTTGGCCTGGTCGGAGGGATAGACACAGATACGCTTCACACCTGTGTTTAATATGTCCAGTTGGTGGGATGGCGTGCGCCCAGGTAGCCGGCACTGCATTCGTTCAAGGGGGTGGGGCTGGCCTTTTCTCCGGGTGCTTTGAAAGGAAAGCCGGCAAGCTAAAGAGGGAGCAAGTCTGGAAAGGGGCGCTTCCCAGGGGTAGGAGGCTCCCTAATCCGGCCACACCGGTGTGTGCCAGGAGCAGGTCTAGCCATAGACTGCACCCAGCTGCTCCAGGGCGCCTGCGCTCTCACGCGTCTCAGCTCCCCGGGCGCTGCGGGAGCCGCTTTCTCCACCCGCACCACTTTCTCTGGGGCTGGCAGATGCCAGATGCTGAGCCCTGAACTCGCCTGCGAGCTGGTAGGGCCCCTTCCGAGGTCCCAGCCATTTATTCCATCCTGCAATTAAACCCGAGGTCAAATATCTCCTTAACGACGCTATCAGGCCAGTGGCTCATTATGGCGTATATTTAGCCAAAAAATATGGGTTGTAGTTAGGAGGAGATGAAAATTATTGTGTTCTGGGAATGAATCCTTTTAGCAGAAACCAGAGCTGTTATTTCCCACGAGAGCTAAGTACAGGCTCAGTCTTCTAGGCGGCCCCAGCAGGATCAGCCGCTCTTCCAGGCCCTTTCCGGCTGTGCCTGCTCCCCCGCCACGGGCCTGACACTGGCGCGCGGCCTCCGGCCACTTAGCACACAAGAAGGAGCGGAGGAACAGCATGGCTGTGGAGCCTGAGGGGCTTACGGATGGTGTTCTGTCTCAGTTCCCAGGTTCAGAGCTCCCTGCAGCCGGCTCACCTGGTTTGTGGTGGGAAAGCCTTTGGCAGGATGGTAACAAGATGATATGCTAGCCGGGTCTTGCTGTGAAACTGTCTTGAGCTTGGTAGAGTCAGTACATCTGGCTTCTAGGGAGGCTGTACTTCTGGCTGCCATGGGTGGGTTAATTAACCTCTCTTCACTTCAGTAACCTCTTCTGTGAAATTAGGGAAAGGCCGTGGCTTCTCCCAGAAAGCTTAGGAGAATTAAATCCGACGTTAATGTGAAACCCGTAGCCCAGTGTCTGGCACAGAAAAGTTTAGTCCATGGTGACTAAATGACAAAATCACGATGATGCTGATAAAAATAAGATTTTGGGCTGCTGATATGAATGAATGAAACCAGTCATGTAAGGGGCTGTGATTTGGAGTCCAGGATTGGACAGCATCAAATTTGGGTGGGGCTCAGATCATCCCCAGCTGTGCCCGCCAGCTTGGGTAACTTTTTTCCCTTGCACAGGATTCCCAGTTGCCTGCAGGGTTGGACAGCCGTAGGTTCAGGAGGAGCCCAGATGGTTACCCCGGGCAGTACCTGCCCCAGCAACCTGCTCAGAGTTGCCATGTTGCTGAGATCCTGCTTGTTGGTGATCAGCACTGCTCACCATGAGTGGTTCACACGATCTCGTTTTCTGCTGCCGCCCCCTGCCAACGTCTTGGATGTCGAAGTGGCCCCAGTTGGAACCAGAGGCCTCCAGACACACCAGCGATGCTCAGCTTCACCCAGGCAGTGCCGGGGGGATGGAGATTGTGTGGACAGGGACATCCCCAGATTTCCCCTCTCAGGAAGTGGCTGGGTGACCCACAACCTACAAATATTTGGAGAAAACAGATGAGGGAGTCCCCAGTCTAAATGTTTGCCCAATGCCTTCAAAGGGGCAGATTCTTTATAAGGCTAATGAGCCCCCCAGGCAGGACAGTTGTGTCCTAGAGGAAAGTGGCCATGTCCCCTACCCCCACTGGCCAAGGCCTAACTTTCTTGGCTTCCAAGCTGGGCAAGACACCAGACCTTCCTTCCCTCCCCCATATATGTCCTGCTTAGAGATTCTGGGAGTTCCTGCCAGATAGATGCGGGCTGTGCTGGGACAAGAACAGATTCTTCAGACCCTCTCCTCTGGACACACACACACACACACACACACACACACACACAACCCCCAACAAGTACCCTGACACCACCTTCTTAGGGCAGCCTCCTCATGTCCATCTAAATACAGAGACAGCAGCGAGTCTTGGGTGGCTTCCTGAACTTCGGTTCTGGCAAGGAGAGGGGTGCCCGTGGCCCTTTCTGGAGTTGCTTGCCTCTCTGAGAGGGAAGCACTGGGTAGCAGTGCTCTGTGCTCGTGGCATGTCCTGCTCCATCTCTGGGTCTCTGTTTCTTCTTCTGGGAAGTAGAGATTCTTCGTTAGCTCTTTAGAGACCGAGTCTTCTGCCTGGAGCACTTGACGTTGCCATACTTTTTAGTTTAATCATCTTGCCTCTCTCTGGGGTGTCACCATCGTCACCACCACTGCCACCTTTGTGAAACACACACCAGCTGCACACCTCACCAAGGCAGGTAGTATTGTTCTGCTTTTCCAAGTGAGGAAATTGAGGTTCAGAGAGGTTGAATAACTAGCCCAGGGACACACAGCTAGTGAGTGATGCCACACTTGTTACCTCTCTGCATCCTTGGTGCTCATGGATTGGTGATTAGAGATCTGAGTGGAGAATTTGTTCTAAGGTAAGCCTGGCCCCCAGGCTTTTCTGATGGCTCCATGGCTGGGGCAGGGGTTCAGGGGAAATGCAGCAGGTTTACTTATGTAGATCCGCCATTTAACCTAGAGTTTCTATTAAGTGATGCTGCAAGATGTAAGTTTTGTGGGTCGATTATTATAAATATATGGGTTATTGCTCTAAAAAATGTGCATTCAGGGCTTGAGTTTCATTGCGTTGCATCCTTTATTCCCCAGGAACTCCAAGGAGGGAAGATGGGCTGCAGGCAGCCATGGCCTGGACAGACCCCTGGGTGCCTCCGCTCGTCTTCCTTACCCGCAGGTGCGCCTGAAGCTCCAGCTTAGACCAAGCCGGGGCCGTGTCTGAACCAGGCATTGCTGCTTAGAACTGGCTTCCCTGCTACTGTTCAGGTTGTTTTGTTGCTGGGAGGGTCCCCATCTGAGATGACAAATGTGACATATACTCTTGGAAGCACTTGGCCTATTAGTCACAGCAAGAGAATCTCCCACCCAAAGGTTTTATTTCATTAGAAGCTTGTTTACCGTCCGGCGAGCTGGCTGCTCCGACGAGGAGCCACCAGTACAATACCCCGATTGTGCCCTTCACGACCTCAAAATTGCAGTTCTTACACAAATCAGTTCTTGCTGTGAGAAAGATTTTCTCTATGCTGCTTCCTCTCCAGGAGTGAGATTGAATGCTTTCCTTGTGTCAGGCTCAATCAAGCAGTGGACGAAATAACGGGAGATACAGGAGGATTAGCCTCGCTCAGGCAGTCTTTTCCCTTTGGGGATCATACTTGCGCTTGCTCTCTGGGTTTAACAGACGCTTACAGCTGACCTACAGGGAGCCTGGCACTGGGCACAGCCAGCCAGCGTCTGGCCACAGGGAACCCTCACTCAGTTTGGAAGGCAGTGTCGTGATGTTTGTGAGGCACTCACTCCCTGCGGTCAGGCACCAGGCAGAGTGCTGAGCCTGTGATCTCACACAATCCCCGAAGCAGCATAACGAAGGGCACTTCAGATGAGGACGTGGAGGGGAGGAGAGGCTGTGACTCACCCAAGGGCATACGTCAGTGAGTAGTGGAGCTGCATCTCATGCAGGCATTCGATTCCAGAGCCCGAGTTTGCAGGGCACCTGGTGTGTGCTCATTGCCACCACTGACGTTGCACATGAGATGCAGGGCACGTGTGCAGGATGAAGGAGCGTCAACAGTAGTGCAGGGGTTTGGGGCCGGGCTGGGCCATGTTAAGCTAAATGACTAAATCTACACATCACATTTATGGTCAGCAGTGGACTGCAGAGCACCCTAGGATCACTCCTGAAGTTCTAACAGCTGTTTTCCAAACGAAAGGACGGGCGTGCCTGTTTGTAGTTGTGTTTTAGTGCTTGTGACTCATCTGCAGCGTCTGTTCCTCATAAGAGCACTTTTCCAAACAGGATTTGTGAAGAGGTGACCCAAATTTAAAGACAATGTTGGATGCAAACCGATTTGCCAGCAATTGCGTCACCATCAAAACCAGCTCTGTCCGTGTCTTCCGAGGATACCAAGTGAAATACGTACAGATGGGATTTACGTCTGAAAAACCAAGGCAAGAGTCCGTGGGAAGGGACGGAGGTGGAACAGGACTGGACCAGAACAGGACTGAACTGGTAAGTGGTTGTTGCTGAGTACTGGGCAAATGGAGGTTGGTTATACTATTTCCTTTACTTTCATATATTTTATTTTTTCTGTAATAAAAACAAATTAAAAGTGTCTGTCTTGATCTCATGGGGTGGGGGGGCAATGTTGCTGGGTTTTAGAGTGGGACAGGAAGCTCTCCAAAACCTAACGTTGCTGGATTTTGGAGTGGGACAGGAAGCTCCTTAATTACAAAAGAAAGCCGGGCATGGTGGTGCATGCCTGTAATCCCAGCACTTTGGGAGACCGACGCAGATGGATCATGAGGTCGAGAGATCGAGACCATCCTGGCCAACATGGGGAAACCCTGTATCTACTAAAAATACAAAAAGTAGCTGGGCGTGGTGGCACATGCTTGTAGTCCCAGCTACTTGGGAGGCTGAGGCAGAAGAATCACTTGAACCCAGGAGGCAGAGGTTGCAGTGAGCTGAGATCACACCACTGCACTCCAGCTTGGTGACAGAGCAAGACTCCATCTCAAAACAACAAACAAATGGAAAAAGAAAAAACAAAAAACAAAACACCCCGCAAACACCGAGAGGAAGGGAAGGGAATCCTGGACATTTAAAGCAACAAAGAAACTCGATATGGTCTTGTCTCCTCCTCTCAATTTACAGCGAGAAACTGGAGACCAGAGAGGGTGAGGGGCTTACCCAGTTGGCACAGTCATGTTAGTGGTAGCACCAGGACTAGATTTCCTAACTGACATAGACCACTGGTCCTTTTAAAAACCATGTCATGCAGCAGAAAAACCTAATTTAGTGTTTGCTGTTTGTCTGGCTCCAGTTGGGCTGCCACAACAAAGTACCATTGACTCAGCGGCTTATAAACAGCAGGTGATTGTTGTCTTACAGATTTGGAGGCTGGAAGTCCAGGATCAGGGTGTCAGCACTGCTGAGTTCTCTTCCTGGCTGTGGGTTTCCATCTTGCCGTGTCCTCATATAGCAGAAAGAGCTCTCCAGGGTCCCTTTTATAAGGGCACTCATCCCATCATAGGACGCCACCCTCATGACGGAATCACCTTCCACCAAGCCCCACCCCTCCACACACACCAGCACACTGGGGGTTAGGATTTCAACAGAGGAATTGTGGGGACACAGACATGCAGTCCAAAGCACTGTGAAGTCATGTAAGACAGGCAGCCAAGGAAGTCTCATGCAGCATACCTGGGTAAAAGGGTGAGCAGCACGGCAACCCCCCTGGACATTCCACGTATCCAATATCTTGTTTGTGATGAGAGCTTCTAAGTAGTGAGCTGGAATTTTTCATTTTCTTAGGCTGTTTTGGGATTTGCGGACATATCTGTAGACGCTGTGACCGTACACGATAGTCACACCTCTTCATCTTTTCAGACACCTCAGATGGGGGCAGGTGACATGGCTAACACACTACTGGAGGTGTTTGAGAAGATAGGATTTGATACAGGGCATGAGGTGCTTCCAAAATCACTGGAAAGGCTGGAAGAGTGTGTTCCACACTGGGCTTCCAGAAATGACTCTGGGAGCAATGTAGGATTGGCACCAAAGAGCTGTAAATCAGTGAGAGGCAGAAGGTTGTCACTGGAACTGCTGGGTTCAAGAATGCAAGCAAGCCGGGCGCAGTGGCTTATGCCTGTAATCCCAGCGCTTTGGGAGACCAAGCCTGGGAGTTCAAGACCAGCCTGGGCAACATAGGGAGACCCTGTCTCTACAAAAAAAAAAAAAAAAAATACCAGAACTAGCCAGGTGTGGTGGTGAGTGCCTATAGTCCCAGCTACTTGAGAGGCTGAGGTGGGAGGATTGCTTGAACCCAGGAGATTGAGGCTGCAGTGAGCCATGATCACCCTGCTGTACTCCAGCCTGGGCAACAGAGTGAGACTTTATCTCAAATAATAATAAATAAAATAAAATGAAAAATAACACAAACAACTCTGGCTGCAATCCAGGGTCAGGAGGGCTCCGTTCACTGTTCCTTGGCACCCCAGGGTGCCTGGATGCTGGAATGCTACCACAGAAAACCTCGAGTTTCCATGCTGTGACACCAGCTGGTCTCTGCCCCAGGTCTCCTGTGCCCGTGTCTAATTGGCTGAATCTCATTCATCTCCAGTCCCTTGGTTACAAGGGAGCCTGGAAATTTTTTTTTTAATTCACTTTCTAGACTAAGAAGACACATCCAAAAAGTGAGTGATTGCGCCACTGCAACCCAGCCTGGGCGACAAATTAGCTGGAGGTGTCAGCTGCTGTCTCCCTGCGCCTCGTCCACTTCGTATCTCCAGCACCTAGTGCAGTACCAGGCACACACTATACATCAAAAGGAAGCACTAGTCTGCATTAATCTTCATCAGTGCATCCATCTCTCTATTGTCTATTCATGCAACAGGTATTTAGTAAGCCCCAGGCATTGCCCTCATGGTTAATGAGGAGCTGTTATTCTGGGTGGAAGAGGCAGACAATAAGCAACATGAAAGGGCAAGTCCACAGGAAAGATGGTTTCCAACAGAGCTCAGTACAATGAAGAAGGTAAACCAGGTAAGGAGGTAGAGGGTGATGGCATGAGGAACACACCTGCCCTGGTGTCGTTTGAGCCAAGGCTTGCATCATAAAGAGTCAGACAGGAAACAATGCAGAAGAATGTCCTAGACAGAAGGCATAGTGCATGCAAAGGCCCTGGGGTCATAGCAATGTGGTGTCTTCCAGGATCTGGGAGGAGGCCAGTGTGCTGGGATTGGGGGAGCAGAAATCTGAGAAAGCAGAGAGGGTGGAAAGTAGGGGTGGGAAGAGTGGGCAGGGGCTGTGGTGATCCTGCCAGGCTAGCGAGCCAGGAAAAGCATGCATTTTATTTTAAAAGGGATGGTTAAGCATTGAAGCATATTAATGAGAATGACATACTCTGTTGGTGCTTTAGAGACCATGTCTGCAAACTCTTTGATGCTTCTTCTCTGGATGATGAGGTCTTGGACTCCTTCCCTTGAGTTGGGCAGGCCTTTGAGATCTTTCGGACGGCTAGACTGGCAGAAATGACACTGTGTGACTGTCAAGATCAGGTGAGCAGAGAAGCTTCTGCTTGGGCCCTTTCTCAGGATGCACACCTTGGGAGCTGCCTTGTAGGGAGTCCAGCTATCCTGAAGCCCCCATGCAGGAAAGCCCATGTAGAGAGAACACAGAAAGGTAATAGAGAGTTCCAGAAGCCTCTGCCACTCTAGCCTCTGCTGTTTGGGTATTCCCAGCCCAGGTGCCAAACAGGGGAGGGAAGAAGCCTTCAGATGACCTCAGTCCAGCCCTCCTTGAGGACTGAGTACATGAGAGATTCTGAGCCAGAGCCATCCAGCCTTGCTTCTCCAAGAATTCCTGACCCATGAGAACTGTGAGAAGTAATATAAGACTGCTGTTTAAAGCCACTGGGTTTGGCATGATTTGTTACGCAGTCATAGATAACCAGACAAAATTTGATTTATATTTTAAGGTAGACTTTTTATTGAAACATCACAAACATACAGAGAAGTCCACATATTGGCTCAATGAGCTTTCTCAAAGGAAACACACTCTATGGGCAGTGTGCAGATCCAGACATATCATCTCCATCCTCCGAAAGCCCCCTCCTGTCACCGCCACTCACAGGTCACTCATCTTCTGACTAGGAGCCACAGAGAGAGTCCTGCTTAATTTTGAACCTGGTATAAGTGGGATCATACAGAATGTGCTTGGCTTCTTTCACTCTGCGCTGTGTTTATGAGAATCACCCAGATTGCTGCATGGAGCCATAGTTCATTCCTTTTCACCACCATGCAGTATTCCATTGTTGTTGGGACACAGGCTGCTTATTCCTTTTACTGTTGAGGGAAACATAGTTATTTCCAGTTGGAGACCATCATCAGTAGTGCTGCTATGCGTATTCTAGGATGTGTCTTGGCTACCTTCTGCATGCATTTCTGTTGGAGATTGTTTCAGCTCTCTCTAACGTGTAACAACAGACCATTCTAAAATTGAGTCCTTAAAACAATAACCATTTTCTTTTTTCTCAAGATGCGGTGCATGGGATAGGCTCAGCTGGATAGTTCTTCTGTTTCATGTGATGGTGCCAGGGCTGCAGTCATTCAGAGGTTCAAGGTGTCCTGCTCATGTGGACATCAGCGGTGCCGGCTGCTGTTGGGAGCTCTGCTGGACTTTTGAGCAGAACTCCTCAGCTCACCTCTTTGTATCCTAACCATGTGGCTTAGGCTTCTAACAATACAGGGGCTGGATTCTAAGAGGAGGGACGTAGAAGCTTCCAGCCTTCTTAAAGCCAGGCTTCAGGTGTCCCAGGCCATCACTGTATTGACCGGAGCATTTACAGGCCAGCTCAGTAATTTTTCCACCTCTGGGCAGGAGCGGTGGCATGTGCTTGAGGTAGGGGTAGCATTGTTGGGGACCATTTTTGGAGCTGTGTGCCAAGGAGTAAATTCCTGAGCTGCATTCTACCTGAGGAAGTGCACTGTGCTTGCTTGTGGAGAGTAGGTTGTGTGCTCGGAGTCCACCAGGGTTTAAGAATCAGCTGTGAGCCCTGCTTCCCTTGCCTTGGCCTGTGCATTAGGGCTATGTGGTGACAGCACTGAGCCATTGTGAATCAAAGCCTCTCCCTCTGCCTGCATATGGACATGCCAGAGGAGCTGGCTTGATTTTGGTCCTGGGCTCCCGCCTGTGGGCTGGATTCCAGGGGCACTCCTCATCCACAAACAAGACTATGGCAGGTGCAGTGCCTCCATGGGAATGGCCCACACTTCACCCTAAAGACAGGTCCTGCTGTTCAGCAACAATGTGAGTGATGTGGTGACAGCTCCTCACATCTGTCAGCATGAAACCATTTGCAAATTTCTTTTCGGTACACAGTCCCATTAGCCAGTCACGTCGCCACGACAGCTCCTCAAAGCACCTTTTGGTTTGCAGTTGTGTAGCTTAGAAGTAGGAGCCTGCACAGCTTCAGGACTTCACAGGAGGAATACACTTTGTGCTTCGAAAAGTCAATTATGGGAATATCCTGCGACCTGCTGCTCTGAGCCTGTGCACCTCGGGTTTGTCCCCACAGGTGCTATGTACGAGGATAGTCATCAGCATGTGGTTTGGGGAAGCCTAGCACTGGAGGCCACCTAGATGGTCCTTTCCAGGGGAGTGGGTGAGAGCCCCACAGTGCATGCATAGGAGGGAAGCCTATGCAGCAGTGAAAAGCATTGAAGGAAAGGTGTGTTCTGTTTCCTTCTACAGAACTCGCCCTTGGCCGGGCTTGGTGGCTCACACCTGTAATCCCAGCCCTTTGGGGGGCTGAGGCGGGTGGATCATGAGGTCAGGAGTTCGAGACTAGTCTGGCCCATATAGTGGAACCCCATCTCTACTAAAACTACAAAAATTAGCCGGGCATGGTGGCATGCGCCTGTAGTCTCAGCTACTCGGGAGGCTGAGGCAGGAGAATTTCTTGAACCTGGGAAGCAGAGGTTGCAGTGAGCCGAGATCGTGCCACTGTACTCCAGCCTGGGTGACAGGGTAAGACTCTATCTCAAAAAAAAAAAAAAAAAAAAAAAAAAAAAACTAGGGTAGAGGCACTAGAGCACCATAGATACAAACTCAGACTCTGAAGGTCAGTGTCTGGGTTCAAACCCAAGCCCCCTTGCCAACTCACCATGAGTCTTCCAGGTCACCTGATTTCTCTGTTTACATCCTCAAAGGTAAGTAGTCAGGAAAGGGGGCTTGCTGCATGGATGGTTGTCACTCTGCTTCACAAAGTGTAGTCCCCAGAAACAGGTGGAGGAGGGAAGGGTCCATTTAGAAGCCTGAGTACCAACTGCTGTGAGTGTGCCAGAGCCACTGGCTAGTGAAACCTAACTCAGACTTGGTGGGACAGCAGAACTAGGGAGATCGTTACATCCTAGGACAGAACAGATGCCTGTTGTCCTGGCTTTTTATCCAGCTTAGACAAAGATGGGCAAATAAAGTAATTCAGAAAATGATAGAGACTTACACAGAGAGAGGCACAAACAGAAGGCCACATGATAGTGGAGGCAGAAATTGGAGAAATGCCTTTGCAAGCTGGAGAATGCCCAGGATGCTTGCAACCCTGGGAGTGTGAACCTGGAACACTCTCTCCCTTAGAGATTTTAGAAGGAGCCAGCCGGCATCACCTTTTGGAGCTCTGGCCTCCAGAACTGCCCAAGAAAACGTTTCTGCTGTTGGGGGACATCCAGTTGGTGGTCATTTGTAATGGCAGCCACAGAAAAGGAATACAGATTTAGGCATCTAATTTGCATATATAGATGTGCATGTACATTTGTTAAATGAAAGATAAAGCATTATGACTCAATGGGCAACTATACCATTGATTAAATTTCGTTGGTTAAAAAATGACAGATATCATCCACACATTTTATGTGCTGATAAAGAGAAAAATCCAAGACTACATAGGGTTTCTCTTGTTTTAATTATTTTATTCTTTTAAACAACAATGTGGCTAAAGCAAACAAATTATATTTTTTTTTTCCTGAAACAAACAGAAAGGGTTCAATGCACTTAAATGATCAACCATTCCCACTAGCTTGGAGACAGGGCTGAGGCTGCAGGCAGTGATGTGTGTGGTGTGCATCTGTGGGGTTTGGGGTTTTGCTTATTTGGAGGGATGGGAGTAGGAGCCTTTCCGAGAAATGCACACCCCTGAGCTAGTTTCTGGGCCACAGTGCTGGCTCTCTGCTGACTGGTTCATGGTGCAATCTGGGTTTAGGGGCAGCTTTGCTGCAGGCAGGAGCCTCGACCCTTTGGAATAAGATTCCACTTCTGAGACCCCATCCGTCCTTGAGACTCAGGACATGCCAGCTGGAACCTGCAACCCTTCTGTGTCAAGCAAACAGCAGTCAGGTCTTTGAAATTCCCCAATGTTCCCAGCACACCTGCATTTGGGAACACTGTTCTCAGTATTCTCTGTGTGCTTATATACTTACTGCTCCAGAGTTCCAGCATGCCAGACTATTGTCCTCCTCATTCTACGTGGGAAACTGAGGCACGGAGAGGTAAAGTCACTTTCCCGCTGTAGCACGTAGAGGATTAAAACTCCAGAGCTTCACCATCCAGCTGAAGGAGGAGGAAGGGGGCTTAGCAGCCTGGAAAGGGGGCTGGCCCACTGAACTCGCCCTTGGCTTCATCTCCACCTGTACTTGACCGGCTCCTTTTCCCCTTTCCACCTTCCTGGGCTTCAGTTCAAGTGCCATTTCCTCAGAGGGGCCGTCCCCACCCTCGTGCTCCCCGTTGTGCTCTCTGCATGGTACCCTACTTGTCCCTGAAGTTCTCCTGCTTCTTCAGTGTCCAGTGCCCCTCTGGTCAGGTCCTGCGGGCGGGGAATATTCAGTGCCCCTCTGGTCAGGGTCCTGCGGGCGGGGAATATTCAGTGCCCCTCTGGTCAGGTCCTGCGGGCGGGGAATATTCAGTGCCCCTCTGGTCAGGTCCTGCGGGCGGGGAATATTCAATGCCCCTCTGGTCAGGTCCTGCGGGCGGGGAATATTCTTTCTTGTTCCCAGAGGTTGCTGCCTCCACAGCACTTAGCAGAGTGCTGGCTCCCAGGTCCTGGGTGTGCATCCTCGTGGACCAAGCACACACTGCCAGTGGAGACACGTGGGACTTGGGCCCCGACCTCGCTGCTGACGTTTACGTCCAAGTGTGGAGTGCCAGGCACAGCATGTTTAACCCTCAGTGGGAACAAGACATTTGCCCCATTTCATTGTGAGAAGAGGCCAAGTCACCTTGCCCAGGTCACACAGCAACAGGTGAATCGAGAGTCAGGCACCCCTGACTCCTGAGCCCCAGGCTGCAGCCTGGCCTTAGGGCTGGGAAGACTTCAGGAAATTCCAAGGGAACAGTTACTCTTTTTGTTAGGAGTCAATAGCCATGAGACCAGGTTGCTGGATGCCTGGGATCTTGCCATCTGGACGTTTAGACAGAGGCTCCAGAAACGAGGCAACAGGCATGAAGTCACCCCACAAATGTGAGGTCATTCAAGCAGGACACCCCATGAGAGGGAAGTGGGTCCTTCCCCTGCCTCAGCCCGTAAGAACAGGACAGCAGGGCAGAGGAATGAAGAATCCCCATCCAAGGGCTCTGCAGGGCTTCCACTCCATCCCGAGCCATCTCCTTGGGCCTCTGGTGAGCACATGTGCATGGGACACTAGAGCCCTATTTTTTTTAAGCCACGGTGGTCAGGTCTCTCCTACAGCAGCTGCAAGTGCTTGGTAACTAACACGTTGCTTGAATGTCTGACTCCTTTTGCATTTCCTTGAGAGGCAGCAGTTCACCCCAGGAAGGATTAGGATGTTATGGTTGGAATGCAGAGAGAAAGGATTTGATTTCCAAAACAGGCTATTTGAGTCTGTGTCATCCCAATAGCCCCGAGGTCTTGAGGAGACAGTCCTGCATTCTGACCACCCGCCTTTTCCGTAGCAGGAGTCAAGACCTCTGCAGCAGGTTGAGTTTCACAGAACCCGCAAGTAGAGGAATCCATGCCTGCGCCTGTAGCGGGAATCCTTCAGAAGGGAAGGCTGAGAGGAGCAAGGTGAGGCTGGGTGGGTGTGGCAGGGCGGGGTGAGGCTGGTGTTCTCAGGGTTGAACCTCATGGGGTAGATGCAATCTGAGAACCCAGGGGCGTCTGAAGACTCTGGGACCACCAAGCAACTACCCTGGACTACTCGTCCATGCTTTTTACATAGAGACACACTCTCCTCTGCAGGAGACAAAAATGTCCGAGATGGCAGAGAAAAATGTCACCGTGGTGCAGGAGAGTGCGCTGGGGCGGCCAAAGAAAATTACCCCCACAAACTTGGTGGCTTAAAACAACAGAAAGTTATTTTCTCATAGTCCTGGGGGCCAGAGCCTGAAAGCAAGCTGTCAGCAGGGCTCTATTTTCTCTGGAGTCTCCAGCGTGGCTCCTTCCTGCCTCGTCCAGCTCCTGGTGGCTCCAGGCACTCCTGGGCTTGCGCGGCCTCACACCAATCTCTGTCTCTGTGTCTTCCTCTTCTCTCTCTTATAAGGGCACTGTCATAGGACTCAGGATCCTCCCCAAACAAGATGATCTCATGTTGAGATGCCTAACTGATAATACGTGCAAAGACTCCTTTTGCAATGAAGACCTCATGCACAAGCTCAGGGTTAGGATGTGGCCATCTCTTCTTGGTGAGTAGTGAGTGAAGGCTACCATTCAGCCCACTACACCCAGCAATAGCTGTTCCATGCCCTGCAGCTGCACTGAGATGACAGAAGCTGTTGTAGGAAATTCTTCCATTTTCTTTTCCTGGAAAGCAAAACTAGTGCAGGAGGAGAACAGGAGAGAATAGATGTGTCTGGAGTATGGGCTTGGCTGCTACCGTGCAGATCCAGAACAGCACAGATCTGAATAAGAGAAAACTAAGTCTCGCTCGTTCACAGCACTCCAAGTGTGCAGTGTGCAGGGCTGAGTGGTAGTCCCCTGTGCCAGGATCCGAAATCTCTGTCTTTCTGGTTCCTCTGCCAACCATAGGCTGCTGTCCCCATCTGCGTGGTTTACCTTCAAGTCCTCTTTCTGACCAAAGAGAGAGTTGTCCATGGCTAATGGTGAGGTTGGTGCACACTGCCACGGCTGAGAGGCTCCTCCTGGTGCCATGTATTCTTACTGCCTGTATTCTATTGGTTGGTCAGTGTTTGGGCTGCCACCCCAGTATATCCCTTCCCTTGAGGGCATGACCCAGAAATTATACCTATCACTTCCTCTTCCACTCACACCCCATTGGCCAGTGTTTGGTCATATGACCACACTAGCTGCAAGGGAATCTGGGAAATGTAGCCTTTATTGGCGATGGCCATTTGCCTGGCAGAAAATTCTAATAATGGATATTAGGGAAATGGATAACTGGGTGATAACAAACATTCTCTGTGAAGGAGGGGTCTGGCTTTCTGGGACTAGGCTCAGCATCTCCAGACTCTTCCACTGACTGGGATATTGCTGCAGAAAAGCTGATGGGTCTTTGCCTGGAAAAGCCCTAGATCTTATGGTGGCTTGAATTCATAGAGAAATGCTTGCTACAGTGCCTAGCACCAAAGTGTACAGTCGATGCAAAAAAAAGCCAGGGGCAGTGACTCAGGCCTGTAATCCCAGCACTTTGGGAGGCTGAGATGGGTGGATCAGAAGGTCAGGGGTTTGAGACCAGCCTGATCAACATGGTGAAACCCCATATCTACTAAAAACCCAAAAAAAAACTTTTTTGGGGGGACCAGGCTCAGCATCTCTTATTTGCCACTCAGCAAGGAAGAGTATGTGCTAAGGGCCAGAACATGTGCTAAATGTGCCAGGCATCATCTCTGCAGCTAAGCAGTGTGTGATATTATGAATAGACAGACACAGACACAATGCTATCGTGCTAAACTGCTATGTTAAAAATAATGTGAATTGGCCAATAAGGATATGAAAATAGGTCCAGCCTCACTAGAACTGTTGAGAAAATGTGAATACTAATGCCCCAGACACCTTTTCTGGGTGTCTAAAGGAACTGAAAATGGGGCAGAGCTTGGTGGCTCGCACCTGTAGTCTTACCTACTCAGGAGGCTGTGGAGGGAGGATCTTTTGTGCCAGGAGTTCATTGCTGTAATGGGCTGTGATCACACCACTTCATTCCAGCCTAGATGATAGAGATAACCCATTGCTTAAAAAAAACAAGAAACGAAAAGACAGAAACTGGATCTCGAAGAGATATTTGCACACTTAAATTCACAGCAGCACCGTTTACAACAGCCCAGAGGTGGAGGCGACCCAGGTATCCATTGATGGATGAATGGCGAAACAAAAGGAAATAACATTTTTCACCCACTGGACTAAATCTATTATTGCTGAGAGTATCAGCAGCTGAACTCTCCAGGTTAAGTAATTTGGGAACAACCTTAAAATTGTAAATGCATGAATCTTGTGATACAGCAGTGTCTCACGTGGAAGTGTTGAGAAACGAAAGGAGGTGACGAGTTGGCTTAAATGAGACAGTGGAACCCCTTAGCACTCTGCCCAGCAACCAGCTAGCACTCAAGAAGCGGCATAGAACTTTATCATTCCAACAGTGATGAGAAGACCTCCCCTCACACCTCCCACCCAGCTTAGTCATAGGAGCGGTATTAGCAATCAGGGTTTCCAGAGAAACAGAACACACACACACACACACACACACACACACACCCAGGTTCACATGGCTATGGAGGCTGGCAAGTCTGAAATCCACAGGGCAGGCCAGCAGGCTGGAAACCCAGGCAGAAGCTGATGCTGCAGTCGTGAAGCAGAATTCCTCCGTCCCAGGAATACCTTGGATTTTGCTTATCAGGCCTCCACCTGATTGGGTGAAGCCCACCCACATTGTCGAAGGTAATCTGCTTTCCTTAAAGCTGACTGATGGAAGAGGTTAAGCGCATCCACCACATACCTTGGCAGCAACATTGAGACAAGTGTTTGATTGAATCACTGGCACTAGAGCCTGGCCGTGCTGACACATAAACCTGCCCATGGCAGGAGCTGAGGTTAGATCACACTGTGCCCGACTGGGTCCCTCTTCCCTGCAGGCCCAGGCTCTGCCTGTGTCCCAGCCTTGTAGCACCACCATGTAGGGATATACTGAGGTGCTGACTGACACTTTAAGGTTTTTGTCGTTCTCTGGGTCTGAGCTTATCAATGGGACAAAAAGTCAGAGCCTTGGCCTTTTGCTGGCCTTTCAGCCACCTGGCAAGCCCACAGGTGGACAGCCTCCTCCAGAGAGTGGCACCTTGCCATGGGTGAAAGAAGGGCAGAAAGGGAGGATGAGCATAGCAACACCCACTGGGCATTTATTATGCACCAAAGGGCTGGGTGCAGTGGCTCACACCTGTAATCCCAGCACTTTGAGAGGTCGAAGCGGGCGGATCACAAGGTCGGGAGTGTGAGACCAGCCTGGCTAACATGGTGAAACCCCTTTCTACTAAAAATACAAAAAAATTAGCTGGTGTGGTGACAGGTGCCTGTAATCCCAGCTACTCATGAAGCTAGGACAGGAGAATTGCTTGAAACCAAAAGGTGGAGGTCACAGTGAGCTGAGATTGCACCGCTGCACTCCGGCCTGGTCAACAAGAAACTCTGTCTGAAAAAAATAAATAAAATAATAAATAAATACATATTATGCCCCAAGAGACTTTCACCCACTTCTGAGTATTAACTTCTTTAAGGATATAGTTAGATATTATTACATTATTACACCCATTTTACAGATGAGAACACAAAGACCCCCAAAGGTCAGGTAACTTGCTCAGGTTTTCATGGCTAGAACAGGGAGGGCCAGGATTTGAACGCATGCCCTCTGGCTCTATCTACATTCTGTTCTCTTGATCCCAGAGTGCATGCCATCATATGTCACTATCTGTCCCTGTGTCAGCCTTGGGGCTGACAGTTGGGAGCAGGACACACACCCGGGAGCCTTTGCCTCAACCTGAATTCCTCTTTTGACAAATGGAAAACTCGTTCCACTCTTGCTGATGCATCTTCTTATCCAGAGCATAATATAATCCCCATCTCTTCTCTCTGGAATGTTGGGAGAATTTGTGTCTGTCAAATGCTTTGGAGAAATGTGAAAAGAATGTTTAAAATGTCAGATCCATTTTTTCAAAAAAATCAATTTTAAGTTTGCCTTTGGGATAACCCTAAGACAACATAAAATCTCAAACTTTCATCCCACTGGAGTGAATGAAAATAATTACTCTGTCAGGTTTTCAGTGATCACGGAATTGCCCTGGATTTTAGATTCAAATTCCAACCAGTAGAGAACTGCGACCTTGGAGAGAATTCTGAAGAAATGCTGCAAAGGCACAGGTCTGTTCCAAGGCAGGGCCCGGGCCTTGGAGACAGCAGAAACTTTGCAAGTGGCATCTGCAGTCACAGCAATTCTGACAGCTCCTCTGGAGGGGTCTGCTAACTAGACTCTCTGCAAACTGGAAGAAATTAGCTCTGACCACAGACCATCTGACAGGCCCGTATTTAATAATACTTCCCAAATGTGTGAAGCACTTAGTTTTAGAATAACAGGAAGAATGGAATCGCCTGGAACTACAGATTTGAGATTTGTTCTGGCCATCACACCCTTTTGGGAGCCTTGCTCCTCCGGCGGCCAAGAGGGGTGGCCGAGGCCTGGTGCTGCTCCTCTGTGGCCCCCGCGCCAGGGCTGGCCTGTCTTGGAGAAGGGTGACATTGAGGCTCTGTGCTCTGCACCCCTGGCCTTCTCGAGGCGGAGGTTGGGTCTGCCTGGGGAGGGAGCCCACTTGCCAGCTTGGGCCTGGAAACGTGAGTCTCCACAGATTCCACCAGGCCGTGGGGACGGCTGCAAAATTGCTCCCTTCCTTCTCAGCTGCTCCTGGACAGCTCCAGGAGGCCTTTCCGACAAGAGAGCATTGTGCCCCATTGGAGCCCTCCCCTGTCACAAAAGGGGCCTTTCACGGCTGCGATTGGGGAGGGTGGAGACCTCGAGGCCCGCTCATTAACCAGCTCTGGGCACAGTGGCTGCGGCTCCAGCTACTGCTACCTGGAACGGGCCCTCCTTGGAGACAGACCCTTTATTTGACTTCCAACAGGGAGCTCTCCTAAAGGAGGCCACTTGTTTGCTGGGAAGAGAAGTGGTTGCCTACTTACCAAACAGATGATACAAAAGGCTCACATATCCCTTCTGGAATAAGGATTGTGGAGGGATAGATGGGCTTGTGGTGTGAATGGTTTTCAGAAGGATATGCAAGAGATTGACAACCCTGGTTGCATGTGGGGAGCTGGGTAGTGTGCAGAAAGGACAGGAGGGAAAGAAACTTACACTCTGTCCTTGTGGACTTAGGCATATTGGACTATGTGAACAAATATCTAATTCAAAAATATCCTCACCCTGCAAAAGGCTAAATATATACTCCCCTCTCAGAGACGGAGGGTGGGTGGGGATGGGAAGTCCTGCTGGCTGCCCCTGGAGGCTGGGCATGGCACGTGTGTGTGTGTGTGTGTGCGCGCGCGTGTATGCGCGCGCCTGTATGTGTGTGAGAGAAGATCTAAAATGTAATTGCTTTCAGTGGAATACAGCCCCACTGTGTAATTAAACCAGGGGGCTGTCGGCTCCCAGAGTTTAAGCGACTTCATGTGCGTTTGGTGATTATGCCCCTCTCCTTGGATAAAAGTGCTGCTTCTATTTTAGCCATACAAAATGATTCCCAGACCAGGATGAAGGGTCACCTTCCCTGCCTACCTCGGCATGAGGCTCCCTCCAGCTGGCAGTCCCAGAAGCCCAGCCTTCGGGAACTCCAGGAACCTCCGCCACTGCCTCGGCCAGAGACGGCATCGCAGCTCTGGGTTTGTCTGGACTGCCGGGGCCACTGTGTGTTGCGTCATCCAAGGACTCCCGTGCTGGGCTGAGCCAGTCTTCTATTGCTGGAGGCGTAAGTGTCCCTGCTCTTTGATCCACCGCTCCCCTGTGGTTTCTTCTGTGACCCATGGATGATGTGGAGGAGTGTTCCTTCATTTCCAAGTCTCTTGGGATTTTTTTCTAGATATTTTCTTGCTGATTTCTAACTTAATTCCATTGTGGTCAGGGAACATATTCTGGACGTTGTCTTCTGCAATGGATTACAACTCTTTTTATGGGCCAGCATATGGTCTGTCTTGAGGAATGTTTCACATGCACTCACAAAGAGTGAGTGTTCCATGATTGTTGAGTGAGTGTTCTATACGTTCTGTTACGTCAAGGTGCTTCCTAGTGTTGTTCCCGTCTTTTATGTTTTTACTGATTTCCTTTGCCTACTTTGATCAACTACTGAGAGCAGGATTTTAGCATCTTCAATTATGATAGTTGATTTCTTGGTTTCTCCTTTTTTACTACAAAATTTTGCTTTATGATCTTTTCAGGCTCTGTTATTAGGAATATACACATTTACCTATTCACATAGGTTAATGTACATACACATGTATATTATAATGTTAACAAATATACATAAATAAATTTAACATACATTAATATGCATTAATTGATGCATATTAATACACAAATATGCATTTATATGTTAATGTATAGTAATATACATTATACCATTATAAATTAATATATGTTAATATATTAACAAACATTAATATATTTTTATATATGACTATTTATTAATATACATTAATAAATGTACAAATAAATGCATAACATTAGTAAATATAAATATGAATGTCTTATTAATTAACATGTAATTAATGCATTATTATAACATTATAGTAATATATAATTATAGAAATATATAATATAAATATAAAATATTTAATAATATATTAATTATAACATTAATAAGTATTAATGTTTTATTAATATTTAATCAATAATGTGTACATGGATGAAATTATGTATACATCATATATATATAATATATATGTACATATAGTACACAGACACACATGTAGAGAGAGCTCACTCCCATCTCTGTGCTCCATTTACTCCGTTTTTAGTATCTCCTCCTCTCTGCCCCCTTCCTGGATAACCACTTCTAGTCTTCTGGGATTACTTTGTGCACATAAGAGAAAATGCAACTGCAGTGGACCCTGAACGATGTGGGTTTGAACTGGTTCAACATGGGTTTGAATCCACATATCCATTTACATGTGAATTTTTTTCAACCAAACAAGGATGGAAATACAATGTTCATGGATGCACACACAGAGGGCTGACTGTTGGTATCGTGGGTTCCACAGGACCAGCTGCAGGACTAGTATATGCACAGATTTGATATAGTCAGAGGTCCTGGAACCAAGTCTCTGAGTACAGCAAGGGATGTCTGTATGTATATTATTCCTCCTACACGAAAGTTAGTGCATCATACACACCCTTTTGCTTCCTCCTAACAATATACCTTGGTACTCCTTCCCTATCAGCCCCCAAAGAGCTTCCTCCATCTTGGTGGCAGCTGTGTGAAATTTATACCATTTATTTGACCAAGCCCCACTGACTGACCTTTGGCTGGTCACACTCACTGGCTGTTACATCATGCAGCCTCTGTCTGTCCCACCTTCCAGATCCCCACCACCCTGCTTTTCTTGTCCCCACACCACACCCCAACCCAGGAACCAGCCAGGTAAAGGGAGGACCCTTTCTCTTTAAGAAGGTGGAGCAAGAGGATGGTGGCGAGCAGTCATCATTTGACATTTCCTTCTTTCAGGCACAGATGCCTTGGAGTTGTGTTTGCTCACATGCAGCTATGCCCTGCAGCCACCATGGAATGCTCGTGTAAGGAGCCCTTCTCTGCACATACCCTGACACTGTGATGGCATCTTGCAGCCGCTGCTTCTACCCAAGGCACTGCAGTCTAGTGGTCGGAAGCCCGAAGCCCAGCTCTGCCAGTGATGTACTGTGTGCTCTTAGGTAATCACCTTGCTTCAGGACAATGGGATAGTAACAGCTAAGCTATGTACCCGGCACTGCTAATGAGAGCATTGCATATTTAGCCTTATTTACTTAAAACAACATTTTGAGGTGGGTCACACGATTTTCTCCATTGTGTCTTTCTGAGTCGGAGGTTAAGTAACTTGTGCAGGATCACACAGTTCAGCAGAACTAAGATTCAATCTTAACAATCTGGCTCTAGGTTATTACGAGGGTTACATGTATCAGTGAGCAGAAGGCCCTTGGACAAGGACCCAGTACATAGCATGTGCTCATTAAAGCTTAGCTGTTGTCATTAGGACTTGCCTAAGGAATTGGGATATGGCTGGTCTTGCCTAGGTAGGGAGGAGGGAAGACTGAAAAATACTACTCACACTTAGAAAAATCAAAGATTCCAATTTACTCTGTCACTTTTTTAAAAGTTCTGTATTCACAGGAGAGGAGGAGGAAGAGCAGCTCCCACTGGGATCAGGTGGGAAGTGAGCCCGGGTCACCCTGTTATTACAAGCCCCGCCCGAGGAGCCTGGCTTCCCGTCCGGCCTCTGGGATCATGCTAGCACGGGGCTCTGTCAACGTGAAATGTGCAAATGATTTGGCGTCCCCCTCCCTTGCTTTTCTTTGCAGCAAACAGAGAAGCAAAGAAGTTAGCAAGCTTGTTTTGGCAGAAGAAAAAACACAAAATGCCCAACCACAGATTCTCAAAAATATTGCTAAGCACTAATTTTGCTAACATGTTAGACAGCCCTCGGATCTAGGCAATCTTGTTCCTCGGCTGGGAAGAGTTCCCGCAAGCCATGTGATCCCAAATCCACCCTAGGGATAATGAGAAAATCAGTTCCGGCCTTCCCTGGCCTTCCAGCCAAGCTGAACCAGGGCATCCCCTGGTACTTCAGCCCAGGGCCCACCCAAAGGATGCTAGCTGGCTTGCAGAGGCCTCAGCCCTGCCCTCTGGACTCAGGTAAGACCCAGAGGTTTCCATGACCTCAAAATAATTGATCAGACAAAAACTCACTGCCCAGGTCAAAGTCACAGCACCAGAAAGCCAACCGGAGGACGAAGACAAGGCTCCTTGTTGCCACAGTCCCCTGACCCTTCAAGGTCAGCATCTCCATCAAAACAGGCTCAGTACTGAGGTAAGAAGGAGAACATCACTGTTAAGAAGGTAATGAGTCACAAATGCTATTTTGATGATTTTCTTTGAAAGAAATACACATAACCTAACCAATTTTAATTAAAGATCTTGTCTTTGTAATCAGTCAGCCACAAATGAAGGCAAAACTGCTTTCATGTGGCATGATATACACAGAGCTGAACTAGTTTTCCCATAAAAGGGCAGGTTCTTTTTTTCAAATAAGAAAATAGTTTGTTCCTCACAATACGGGGGATGCAACAGAAAGCTGTCTTTTGCAAAGTATAACATTGCAAATCCTCCCATGGAAGCCACGTGTTGATGCTAAACCAGCGCGAACATTTGCCAAATGAGCATGCCAGCCGGGATTATCCTGCCCTTTGAGATTAGACATGTGATCCTGATTTTTAAGTGAAAAACGCAGCCCAAGACCAAATAAACATACCTACAAGCACATCGAAAGCTCAAATGGTTGAGAAATGATTGTAACACACCCCGGTGTGTATTTCTGAGGAAGAATCAACATGAACATGGAAACTGATGTTTTGAGTTTTGGTTTTAAAACTACAACAGAACTGAAATACTGCCCCTAACTATGTCCACTGGAACCAGTGAGGAGATAATCATTTTCAGTTAAATATGCATATAATTTAATAACCCACAGAAGGCAAATGCATTTGAGGTGGCCTGAACACAGTCAGGAGTTCTTATCAGCAGTGTTGAATCCTGCCTTTATTGGAGAAAGTTGCCCTGTGACCCACTGTAACCAGAGGGCATCCTGAAGACCACTCCCCCATCACACTGCACTGACTGGACTCCTATTTAAGCATTTTCAGGCAAGTGACTGTCTCTTTCGCCCAGGCTGGAGTGCAGTGCACGATCTCGGTTCACTGCAACCTCCGCCTCCTGGGTTCAGGTGATTCTTCTGCCTCAGCCTCCCGAGAAGCTGAAACTACAGGTGCATGCCACTGCACCCAGCTACGTTTTGTATTTTTAGTAGAGACTGGGTTTCACCATATCAGCCAGGCTAGTTTCGAACTCCTGACCTCGTGATCCACCTGCTTTGGTCTCCCAAAGTGCTGGGATTACAGGTGTGACCCATTGTACCCCACCATATAAGCAGTTTTAAGCTTTAGTCATAGAATTTCCATATGACACAGCAATTCCACTCCTAGGTATCTACCAAGAGAATGGAAAACATATGCCCACATGAAACCTTGTCATAAATGTTCACAGCAGCTTTATCTACTGTGTTTAAAAAGGAGAAACTCCCTAAATGCCCATCAGCAGGTACACGGATAAGCAAGTTGTGGTCTGTGCACACAATGGAATATTATTCAGTCATAAAAAGGAATGCGGCACTGATCCACAGCTACAACACAGGTGGAAAGCTTCACTGGGAGTGCAGGCAGCCTGACACAAAAGCATGAATGCTGTCTGATCCCACTTGCATGAGGTATCTAGAGTGGGCAGATTCAGGAGACAGAAAGTAGATTTAGGGTTATCAGGGGTGGGGAGGAGGAGATGAGGAGCTCTCATTGTTAAATGTTTACGGAGTTTCTGGGATGATGGAAATAGTTGGTACTAGATGGCGGTGATGGTTAGAAAGTATTGTGAATGCAATTAATGTCACTCAATTTTACACTTAAAAATGGCTAACTGGCAAATTTTATATATTTTATATTTATATATGTTTATATATATATATTTAATATATATTTGATCACAAGTGTTTTGTTTTTTTAATGTGGTGAGCTGTGATTTTCCTTTTCAGGACACACAAGCCAGTGTTCTTCTTGTGGTGGCTTAATACACACTTCAGCTCCTCTCGCCTTATGACCAAGCTGCTTCATTGTCTGAAACACAAGCACAGCATCTGTCAGAGCCAAGGGGCCACCTCGGAGCTGGGTTTCTGCAGAACCCCTAGCCTGGGTGTTTTGTACTGACCACGCCCCAAGGAACCTGTATAGAGCTGTCTGCTTACACAGATGGACGATGCCCACTGTTCTTCAGGAATACAGACTCGTGCAGACCTGACACGCTTCTGTGAGTGGAGACGTGTCTGCACAGAAATCTTACTGTTGTACCTGTCCGACCCTGGTCTCCTCTCTCCAGTCTCCTGCGCCCACATTCCAGGCTGTTCTAGGCACTCCTTTCTGGAATGCCTGGGAGCATCTGGAGACCTCGCTGGATGCAGGGCGGCTGAGCTGCTCTGGCCATGTGGGTGGTCTGCTTGGCCTCGGGATGGGCCCTCCCCACAGCCTGAGTGGGCATTGCAGGCATGGTGAGGGCTGCTGGTGGCTGCCACCAATCATGCTTTTAGTATTTTTTTTTTCAACAATACATTTAAAAAATGTTTGCATAACTCTAGATTCACAAAAAAAATTGAGCAGAAACTATAGAGGTTCTACATGCCCCTTTCCCAATCCCCCCACCTTCTAGTTTTTTCTATCATTTATATCTTGTGGCACTTTTGTTACAATTGATGAGCCAATATTAATAGGTTATTATTCACTGAAGCCCACAGCTTACCTCAGGGTGGGCTCTCGGGTCTGCACATTCAACGGGGTTGGACAAACATATGAATACATGTGTCCCAGCCAGTCGTGGTGGCTCACACCTATAATCTCAGCACTTTGGGAGGCTGAGGCAGGCAGATCACCTGAGGTCAGGAGTTTGAGACCAGCCTGGCCAACATGGTGAAACCCCATCTCTACTAGAAATACCAAAAAATGAGCCAGGCATGGCGGCACATGACTGCCATCCCAGTTACTCTGGTGGCTGAGGGATCCTGGAGGCGGAGATTGCAGTGAGCCAAGATTGCGCTATTACGCTCCAGTCTGGGTGATAGAGTGAGACTCTGTCTCCAGAAAAGAAAAAAACAAGACATGTGTCCCCATCAGAGTGTCATATAGAGTAGTTTCGCTGCCCTGAAAACACACTGTGGTCTTCCTATTCACCCCTCCCTCAACCCCAGAGACCACTGATCTTTTGACCATCTCCATGGTTTTGCCTTTTCCAGAATGTCATATGGTTGGAATCATGCACTATGTAGCCTCTGCAGATGGGCTTCTTTCACTGAGCAATGTGCATTGAAGGTTCCTTTATGTCTTTTCAAGGCTTGATGCCAAACTGTCTTCCAAAGTGGCTGCAGCATTTTGCATTCCCACCATCAATGAATGAGAGAGTTCCAGTTGCTCCACATTCTCACCAGCATTTGGTGTCATCATTGTTTTGGATTTTAGCCATTTCATAGGTGTGTAGAGGTGTCTCATTATTTTAATCTAATAAACATCTTATTGAAGAATAATGCACAAGCAGAAAATTTCACAGATAAAAAGGAACAGCTTTTTCAGCAGTCACCCACTGGATACAGCCCTGTGTCCAGCACCCAGGCCAGGAAACAGACACTAACAGGGTCCAGTGACCCCCTCAGGACCCATATAGAACCACTTCCAATAATTCATTCTTGTCTTAGGTAATTTGCCTCAGGAAAGTAGAGAGAGAGAGAGAAATCAAAAGATAGAGAGTCTCACAGAATGAATGAATGAATGAAAAAACTAATGAAGAATAACAAAGCAGAAATGTCAGCTCTTTATGGTTGCATTTATTACTACAAATAATTCTGGAAACATGTTATTTACACAGAAATAAAAACAGAGATGTGTTGATTCTGTTCGATGACAATGGGGCTCCCTGAGGCAATGGATTCATTTATTTGTATGAAGGCTAATCTGATAAAAATGATTCCCCAGAGCCATGCACAAGATAAGAATTTGGAGTTGCTGGTGCTCCTTTGGCATCTGGCCAGGACCTCCCTGGCCAGTGTCGCTGGATGCACCTGCCGTCTAGCCCAACGCCCAGCCTGCCATGGGCTGGCCTCATCCTGGCCCCTCACCTTCGCCTGTTCTTGGGTACTTGCTGGCATTCTGAAAGGGGACAGTCTGAACCTAGGGACAGGAGGGGGCTTAACATCTGGCTGAGGAATATGTCAACCATTGGGGCAGGAAGACAGGACAAGTCATCCAGTCCTGAGCCGAGCTGAGAAGTGTCTCAGCAAGTCCAAAGTGACTGGTGAATTTCTGCAGGTGCAAATTTTCAAGGATCCTAGAATCAGGTTTTTACTAGTCTATAAAGTCAGAAGTCTAGGCCGGGCATGGTGGCTGATGCCTATAATCCCAGCACTTTGGGAAGCCGAGGCTGGTGGATCACTTGGGGTCAGGAGTTTGAGACCAGCCTGGCCAACAGGGTGAAACTCCTTTTCTACTAAAAACACAAAAATTAGCCAGGCGTAGTGGCAGGTGCCGGCAATCCCGGCTACTGAGGAGGCTGAGGCGCCATGACCTGCTGTGTAGGTTTTGATTATCCTCAGCTGGAAACAGTGGAAACCCCAGGTCACAGTAGCTTAAAGAAGGTAGATTTTGTGTTTTTCTTTTTCACTCTGAAGTCTGGAGGAAGGCAGGCCAGGGTAGAGAGGTGCATCTCCCTCGAGCTGTCCTGAGATGAGGTTTTTCTGTCTGTGGCTCTACCACGTGGGGCCTCTGTTCCCAGGAACCTTCTCAAGATTGGCGCCTTCAGCTTCAGCCCTCACATCTGCCATTTCAGCCAGCAGGAGCGAGGAGCACTGAGAGGAGGAAACCCAGGGGCTTGGGCCCACTGCGCTTCTGTTTTTGAAGGAAGGGTCCCCCACACCGTGTGTAGTCTTGTCGGCCAGGGTGCAATCACATGGCCACAGCTAGCTTCAAGAGAGGCGGGAAGTGCAGTTTCATGCCTAGGTGGCCACATCCCTGACCAAACACGGGTGTTTATTACTGTGGAGTGACAGCGGACAGGGCGGGAAGCCACGGTCCTGGCCACACCATCCATGCACTCCTAGGCTGCAGCTCAGCACCAGAATTGTTAGAGGTTCTCTGTAAACAAGCAAAGCTTGAACGAGCGAATGAGCAAATGAATGAATGGCCAGGTGGAGCTATTCAGACACGGGGCTTCTTTCTGGAGGGGGTCTCGCGGGACTGCGTGTCTCTGTGAAGCAGCCGCAGAGAGCCCTGCTCTGACTGGAGCGTGTGAGGAGGCCTTTGGCTGCTTTGGTTGGACAGAAGCCTCGGGTCGGAGGCCTGAGGTGGCCTCCAGGGAGGGATTATTCCTCCCCCAGTCCTTGCCTCTCCCATCTGAGCATCCGGCCGCCGCCTCTGACTTCTGCAGTCCCGGCCCTGCCCAGCGTGTCAGCAGGTAAGCCCATCCTTGGTCTGCATTTCATTTATCCCGAGTCAGCGGGACCCTGCATCGTCTTTTACAATCCAATGAGCAGCAGACCCCCGCCCCACCGCCCCGCCACCGACAATGGGGAGGCTCGAGGCCGTTGCAGGGGAGGTCAAGCTGCTTGGTAGCTGGAGAGAAGGAAAGAAGGAAAGAGACAAGGGGAAAGGGGAGGGGAGGGTGACTGGATGTCCTTGCAGGGGCAGAGGAGGGATGCTCTTGAACTTGGCCAGAGGCAGGAAGGGCGGGAACCACCCACACACTTCCCCCACGTGGCATCGCAGCTGCGACTCCTTCAGCCCTTCTCGGGGCCTCAACACGCTAAGGATTCGTGTTCCTCTTCCCCTGGCAAAAAAAGGGGGAGGCGTCTTTGTCTACACCTGCCACCTCCAGCAGGGGTAGCAGGGAGAGTAATCTCCTGAGTGCTGAAAGGGACTTTGAAGCTCTCATGCCGAAACTTCTCTTTTGATGGAAGAGGAAACTGAGGTACAGAGTGAGGTCCCAGGAGAGGTCGGGTTAGATGCACGACCTCTTAACTTCCTAGTCACTGATGGAAATTGTTGGGTCCCCCCAGAAGGGCCTGTCTCGAAGGACTTGTCATCTTGCCTCCATGACGTTTGGACCATGAGCCAAGTGCAGTATTGGATGTCAGGATTCCACCTGCTCCCCATCGGGAGGCTCTGCGTGCCTTGCTTTATTATTTCCTCCACCCTGTTTATATCATCACAGGGAATCCTCTGAGCAACCAATCATTCCTCCTCGAGATGAGGAAACTGAAGTACCAATGAGTTGATAAGTAACTTTCTTGAAAAAAACACCTTCCAACCCTGGGACATCCCACCCTGGTCTGCTCTGGAGGCACTGGCCTCCTACATCATGGTGCTTTTCATGGCTTTTGCACTGCAGGCAGCTCTTCCTCAGCTGACGCCTGGCATTAAAGTCACCAGGAGGCATCGCCAAGAAAATAAGCTTCTTTGAGTCTCAAAGAACTGAGTGACCTGCCTCCCTCAAAATCAGAGAGAGAAGGCTGGACTGAGGGAGGGTAGTCAGCCTGGCTTCCAGCCAAGAAGGGGGACACTGTGACTGCAGACACTCTGAGCTTCTTTTTTTTTTTTTTTTTTTTAAGGTGAAGTCTCCCTCTGTCATCCAGGCTGGAATGCAGTGGCGTGATCTTGGCTCACTGCAGCCTCTGCCTCCCAGGTTCAAGTAATTCTCCTGCCTCAGCTTCTCAAGTAGCTGGGATTACAGGTGCCCACCTTCACACCTGGCTATTTTTTGTATTTTTAGTAAGGACAAGGTTTCATCATGTTGACCAGGCTTGTCTGGTACTCCTGATATCAAGAGATCTGCCCACCTTGGCCTCCCAAAGTTCCGGGATTATAGGTGTGAGCCACCATACCCGGCCTGAGCTTTGCATTTAAAATGAAGTTTATGGTTATATGCTGATCACCTTTCTGCAGACCAAAATCATTATTTTAAAAATTCTAAGTAAAATGCAAAACCTTCTCCAGACCTACAGGTCCGATGTAGCCTCCGCCATCATTAGCTGATCCGAGACCCCCAGCCCAATGCCCCTTGTGGTGTCCTCCCCACCAGGACTGGGGTGGGTCTCCCAGCAAGTCTCCTGGTTTAGTGGGACAGGCTTCTGAAGTTGACCTCTTGCTAATTATCCCTCCCGGTGACTCGGCCTGATAACTGTTGCATTTGGAAATAAATGACACACTTTTCCTACATCTGCTCCAAATTTGCATTTCAGAAATGAGAGCCCCGAGTTATGTGGTATTATATGGCAATCCGGGCCGGGCCTTGGAGTATGGAACTGATTGGATATTTTGCCTAAATAAGAGGAGTTTCAAGCTCTTTCCAGGAAATTGAGTGGAACACCAAAACTGACATCCAATATTAAATGTTCTATTGGTAGAGCTGTTATGTAGAGTTCCCTGGCATCCAACATCTGGGAGCAAAATTTATAAATGGAGAAACTGAATACCTGGTTGGAATGATGCTCATCAGAGCTGAGAAATTAAAATATTACTGTATACACTCCAAGTCAGGCCGCTTGTAAAGGTAGAGCTATTAAAATATGATTAGCTGAGCTGTATTTTGCCTCAGAAATGTCATACACCATTAAAGTTGAGAAGACTTTGATGCACATACCCCTGGCAAAGGCTCTGCCCAGTCAGCATCAATGGACTCAAGAAGGTTCTCTGCAAATATACAGTCTCACCGAGCGAGAAGAGAGCCCACAGGAGCCACCCTAGACGGCAGAACTCCTGTGGCTGCTGGGACACCCAGCGCCTGCGATTTCGTCTGGCCAAGCTCACCAGCGTCTCACTGTGGGATGTTTCTGGCCAGGGCAGGTTCACTGAAGTGTGGGAGATTGGGCAGGACTCACTGCAAAATTTAACTGTGCACCAAAAATCTTGAGAAATAATACTTTAATATTAAAAAAATATCAAACTGGCAAACTGCTGCTTGCTGCTACTGGCTAGACTGTTATGAGAAAGAAAGTTTTATTGAAACCAGGGCCAGGATTAGGGGGTGGCCAGCAAGGCAGAATCATGCAAGGTCAGGGTCAGGTTCTGTGTTTATTTACAATTTTAACATTTTGTTCACTATAGTTTTTTCTAGTATTAATTTTGATATAAAAAACTATCACATTCAAGACCAGCCTGGTCAACATGTTGAAACCCTTTCTCTACTAAGAATACAAAAATTAGCCAGGCATGGTGGTGCACGTCTGTAATCTCAGCTACTTGGTGAGGCTGAGGCACGAGAATCGCTTGAACCTGGGAGGCAGAGGTTGTAGTGAGCTGAGATGGTGCCACCGCACACCAGTCTGGGCAACAGAGCAAGACTCTGTCTCAAAATATATGTGTGTGTATATATATATAATCTTCATCATTGGGTTTTTGGGACATCGATTTGAATTTGTGCCAGAGACAAATGCCTCTTGGGCCTCACCCTAGTCCTGACTCTGGCTGCGGATCAGTTTGGGTAATGCACGCCCAATCCCATTCCCCAGATGAGGTCTCCAGGTTCTCAAGCTCAACTCCTTCCCTCCCTGCTGCGTTGAACAGAACTGGGGCCTCCCTCTCACTGCAGGAAGGAAAATGAGCTTTGCAGTTGCAGGGCTGGGGTGGCAGCCTCTTGGCCAGGCCCCACTGTAACTCCCTACTCCCGTCATGGTGACTGTGCTCAGAATCCCACACCCAGAGAGGGTGCAGAGGGTGCACCAAAGGACACACGCTCTCAAGGAGAACGTGGGCCCAACCCAGAGGCCACCTGCCCCATTGTGATCCTGGCTCGATGGGCTTGCTGGGTATCCACTTTTGTGGCCATTCTAAAGTGCAGCTTTGAGGCAGTGCTCCCTTCTCTCCCAGGCCAGCGGAGGGCTCTGGGTGCTGGTTGCTGCTGGCTTTTGGGGACCACAGCCCAAGGTCTTGGGAGTCATGCTGTGCAGCCTGCGGGGTTCTTGGAAAGTCAGTATTGATCTTGACAATGATGTAGGCTGACTCTGCAGGATGGGGTAGGGTGTCCTAGACCTGGTGGATGGCAGGACAAGACCCTTCCATCATCTGCTGCTGTGTCTGCGCAGGTGGTGGCACAGCTCATCCAGCCTCCATTGCCTTGTCTGCTGCTGGGTGGGTGGTAAAACTTGCCTGGCTTATGCCCTTGGGGTTCAGCTTGGTGAAGGTGCCCCAGCTCGGAAGGGGTGCACACATATCAAGGATCCATGTTGTCTTGCACAGATGGGTTCAAAGATGCTAAGCATCTTCTCCAAGATCACACAGCTGGTGAGTGGGGGTGAGTCCTCAGGAAATCCCAGCCCAGATCCTCCCCGCTTCTTCTAAGTTAGTGTTTCTCCAACTGGAGCCTGACTTGGGATACACCAGGGGGCTTGTTAGAGCAGATGGCTGGGTCCCACTCCCACACTTCCTGGTTGGGTAGGTCTGGAGTGGAACCCAAGAATGTGGATTTCTAACAAGTTCCTGGGTGATGCGGGTGATTCTGGGAACTCTCTTTGGAAGTACTCTTCTAAGGGTGATTGGGGAGGGGGAAGAAAGAAGAGAAAGCCCAGGGCGAAAGCAGGGAAGGCTGGTACCAGACTGTGTCCCCTTCTTTGCAGGGGAGGGGCACCTGGGCCAGCAGTGTTTCCCCAGTGCTGACCCTTCCTCCTGTGCAAGAAGGTGCTTTAAAAAGCTGATTCCTGGGATCCTTCCCAGATCTCCTGACACAGAAGTGAGATGGGGGCATGAACACTCATCTGTGACCCCCTCCCAGGTCACCCGCAAACCA